>NC_133425.1:41027500-42477500 GCF_049350105.2 Macaca mulatta
TGATATTTGCAAGCACCTTGATGCCTACAGTGCAAAAGGAAATACAATCAGACAAAAACTAGAAAGAAGCTTTCTGAGAAAGTTCTTTGTGATGTGGGAATTCATCTTACAGAGTTACACATTTTTCTTCATGAAGCAGGTTGCTAACCCTGTTTTTGTGCAATCTAAAAAGTTATATTTGAGAGCACATTGACGCCTGTAGTGAAAAAGGAAATATCCTCAGAAAAAAACTCGAAAGAAGTTTTCTGAGAAACTGCTATCTGATGTATGAATTCATCTCACAGAATTACACTTTCCTTTCATGGAGCAGTCTGTTACACTGTTTTTGGGGAATCTGAGAAGGGATATTCTGGATCGCATTGAACAAAAAAAGAGTGATTTCAAACTGCTCAATTGAGAGAAAGGTTTAACTCTATGAGATGAATGTACACATCACAAAAGTTTATCAGAAAACTTTTTTATACTTTTCCCCGAAGGTATTTCCTAGCTCATCATAGGCCTCAATGCCTTCACGAATGTCCTTTCCCAGATTCAACAAAGACACAGTTTCCAAACTGCACAATGTAAAGAAAGGTTTAACTCTGTGAGATGAGTGCACATATCCCAAAGAGTTTCTCAGAATGCTTCTTTGTTGTTTTTAGCTGAGTATATTTCCTTTTTCACCATAGGCTCCAATGCACTCCAAAATACCCTTTGGTAGATTTTGCACAGTGTTTCTACACTGCTCAATGAAAAGAGAGGGTATAACTCTGTGAGTGGAATGCACACATCACAAAGCAGTTTCTCATAAAGCTTCTCTCCAGTTTTTATCTGAAGATGTTTCCTTTTTCACCATAGGCCTCACTGCCACCCCAAGTGTCCCTTCGTGGATTCATCAAAGACAGAGTCTACAAACTGCACAATGTAGAGAAACGTTTGACTAAGTGAGATGAATGCACCTATGACAAAACAGTTTCTCGGAAAGCTTCTTTCTAGTTTTTATCTGAGGATATTTTGTTTTGCATCAGAGGCTTAAATGCACTCGCAATATCCCTTCTCAGATACCACAAAAACAGTGATTTCAAGCTGTTCAATCAAAAGAAAGTTTTAACTCTATAAAATGAATGCACACATCACAAAGTAGTTTCTCAGAAAGCTTCTTCCTAGTTTTCATCTGAAGATATTCCCTGGCTCACCATAGGTCTCAATGTGTCCCCGAATGTCCTTTCGCAGATATGTCAAAGACAGAGTTTCCAAACCGTGCATATATAGAAATGTTTAACTCTGTGAGTGGAATGCATACATCACAAAGTAGTTTCTCTGAAAGCTTTTTTCTAGTTTTTTTCTGAGGATATTTAGTTTTTCACCATAAGCCTCAATGCACTCCAAAATATCCCTTTGCCGATTCCACAAAAGCAGCATTATCAAACTGCAAAATGAAAAGTCAGGTTCACCTCTGTTAGAGGATTTCACACAACACAAAGCGTTTTCTCAGAAAGCTTCTGTCTAGTTTTTATTTGAGGATATTTCCTTTTTCACTACAGGCTACAATGCTCTCCCAAATATACCTTCTCATATTCCAAAATAAGAGTGATTTCACACTGCTCAATCCAAAGAAAGGTTTAGCTATGGGAGATGAATGCACACATCACAAATCAGTTTCTCAGAAAACTTCTTTCTAGTTTTCATCTGTTTGTTTCCTTGCTCACCATAGGCATCAGTGGGCCCCCGAATGTCCTTTCGTGGATTAATCAAAGCCAGAGTTTCCAAACTGTGCAGTGTAAAGAAAGGATTAACTCTGTGAGATGAATGCACATATCACCAAGCAGTTTCTCGGAAGGTCTTTATACTTTTTATCTGAGGATATTTCCTTTTTCACCAGAGGCTTCAATATGCTCCAAAATATCCCTTGGTAGACTTTACACAAACAGTGTCTCCACACTGCTCAATGAAAAGAGAGGTATAACTCTGTGAGTGGAGTGTACACATCACAAGACAGTTTCTCATAAAGCTTCTCTCTAGTTTTTATCTGAAGATATTTCCTTTTTCATGATAGGCCTCAATGCTCTCCCGAATATCCCTTTGCAGATTATACAAAAACAGTGCTACCAAGCTGCTCAATGGAAGAAAGGTTTAACTCTGTGAGAGGAATTTACACAACACAAAGCACTTTCTTGGAAAGATTCTTTCTAGTTTTTATCTGAAGAAATTTCGTTTTTCGTTACAGGCTTCAATGCTCTCCCAAGTATACCTTCTCAATACCTCAAAACAGTGATTTCAAACTGCTCAATTGAAAGAATGGTTTAAGTCTATGAGATGAATGTGCACATCACAAAACAGTTTCTCATAAAGCTTCTCTCTAGTTTTTATCTGAAGATATTTCCTTTTTCATGATAGGCCTCAATGCGCTCCTGAATATCGCTTTGCAGATTATACAAAAACAATGTTACAAAGCTGTTCAATGGAAGAAAAACTTATCTCTGTGAGAGGAATTTACACAACACAAAGCACTTTCTTGGAAAGATTCTTTCTAGTTTTTATCTGAAGAAATTTCCTTTTTCGCTACAGGCTTCAATGCTCTCCCAAGTATACCTTCTCAATGCCTCAAAACAGTGATTTCAAACTGCTCAATTGAAAGAATGGTTTAAGTCTATGAGATGAATGTGCACATCACAAAACAGTTTCTCATAAAGCTTCTCTCCAGTTTTTATCTGAAGATATTTCCTTTTTCATGATAGGCCTCAATGCACTCCCAAATATCCCTTTACAGATTATACAAAAACAGTGTTACCAAGCTGCTCAATGGAAGAAAGATTTAACTCTGTGAGAGGAATTTACACAACACAAAGCACTTTCTTGGAAAGATTCTTTCTAGTTTTTATCTGAAGAAATTTCGTTTTTCGTTACAGGCTTCAATGCTCTCCCAAGTATACTTTCTCAATACCTCAAAACAATGATTTCAAACTGCTCAATTGAAAGAATGGTTTAAGTCTATGAGATGAATGTGCACATCACAGAACAGTTTCTCAGGAAGGTTCTTTTAGTTATCTTCTGAAGATATTTCCTTGTTCACCATTGGCCTCAATGCAACCCAAGTTTCCCTCTGTGGATTCGTCAAAGACAGAGTCTACAAACTGCGCAATGGAAAGAAAGGATTAACTCTGTGATATGAATGCAGCTATTACAAAGCAGTTTATCAGAAAGCTTCCTTCTATTTTTATCTAAGGATATTTCCTTTTTCAGTACATGCTTCAATGCATTCCCAAATATCCCTTCTCAGATGACATAAAAACATTGATTTCAGACTGCTCAATGAAAAGCTTCTTTCTAATTTTTATCTCAGGATATTTCCTTTTTCTCCATAGGCTTTATTGTGCTCCAAAATATCCTTTCATAGGTTTTACACAAACAGTGTTTCAACACTGCTCAAGAGAAACAGAGGTAAAACTCTGTGAGAGGAATTCACACATCATACAGCAGTTTCTCAGAAAATTTCTCTCCAGTTTTTACATGAAGATATTTCCTTTTTCACCATAGGCTCAATGGACTCACAAATATCCCTTTGCATATTCCACAAAAACAGTGTTACTAAACTGCTCAGTGAAAAGAAAGTTTTAACCCTGTGTGATGATTTCACACTTCAAAATGCAGTTTCTCAGAAACCTTCTTTCTAGTTTTTATCTGAGGATATTTCATTTTTCACCATAGGCTTAAGTGTGCTCCCAATATCCCTTCTCAGATACCATGAAAACAGTTATTTCAAACTGCTCAAGGAAAAGAAAGTTTTAACTCTTTGAGGTGATTGCACACATCACAAAGCAGTTTCTCAGAAAGCTTCTTCTGAGTTTTCATCTGAAGATATTTCCTTGCTAACTGCAGGCCTCAATGGGCCCCAGAATATCCCTCCATGCATATGTTCAATACAGAGTTTCCAAACTGCACAGTGTAAAGAAACGTTTAACAAAGTGAGGTGGATTCATAAACACAAAGCAGGTTCTCGGAAAGCTTCTTCCTAGTTTTTATCTGAAGATATTTCCTTTTTCACTACAGTCTTGAATGTTCTCCCAAATATCTCTCCTCAGATTCCAAAATAAGAGTGATTTCACACTGCTCAATCCAAAGAAAGGTTTAACTCTATGAGATGAATGCACATATCACAAAATAAATGTATTTATTTTCTTGTTTTTATCTGAGGATATTTCCTTTTTCACTATAGGCTTCAATTTATTCCCAAAAATCCCTTCTCAGATGAGACAAATACATTGATTTCAGATTGCTCAATTAAAAAGAAAGGTTTACGTCTATGGATTAACTAGAAATCTTCTCTCTAGTTTTTGTCAGATGATATTTCCTTTATCAGTATAGGCTTCAATGCTCTCCCAATCATCCCTTCTCAGATTCCACAAAAACAGTGATTTCAAACTGCTCAAACAAAAGAAAGGTTTAATTCTATAAGATGTATGCATAGATTGCAAGTCAGATTCTCAGAAAGCTTCTTTCTAATTTTCATTTGAAGATATTTCCTTGCTCACCACAGGTCTCAATGCGCCCCCAAATGTCATTTTGCAGATTCCTCAAAGACAGAGTTTCCAAACTGCACAATGTAAAGAAAGATTTAACTCTGTGAGATTAATGCACATATCACAAAGCAGTTTCTCGGACAGCTTCTTTGTTGTTTTTATCTGAGGATATTTCCTTTTTCTCCATAGGCTTCAATGCGCTCTGAAATATTCTTTGTTAGATTTTACACAAGCCATGTTTCCACACTGCTCAATGAAAAGAGAAGTATAACTCTGTAAGTGGAGTACACACATCACAAATCAGTTTCTCAGAAAGCTTCTCTTCAGTTTTTATCTGAAGATATTTTCTTTTACATTATTGGCCTCAATGCACTCCTGAATATCCCTTTGCAGATTATACAAAAACAGTGTTGCCCAACTGCTCAATGAAAAGAGAGGTTTAACTCTGTGAGAGGAATTTACACAATACAAAGCAGTTTATCTGAAAGCTTCTTTCTAGTTTTTAGCTGAAGATATTTCCTTTTTCACTGTAGGCTTCAATGGTCTCACAATTATACCTTCTCAGATTCCACTAAAACAGTGATTTCAAACTGCTCAATCGAAAGTACGGTTTAACTCTATGAGATGAATGTACACATCACAAAGCAGTTTCTCAGAAAGCTTCTTTATTGTTTTACTCTGAAGATATTTCCATTTTCACCATAGACCTCAATGCGACCCCAAGTGTCCCTATGCTCATTTGTCAAAGACAGATTCTACAAACTGCGCAATGTAAAGAAAGCTATAACTCTGTGAGATGAATGCAGATATCACAAGGCAGTTTCCTGGAAAGCTTCTTTCTAGTTTTTATCTGAGGATAATTCTGTTTTCACCATAGACTTCAATGCGCTCCAAAATATCCCTTGTTAGGTTTTACACAAACAGTGCTTCCACACTGCTCAAGGAAAAGAGAGTTACAACTCTGCTAGTGGAAATCACACCTCATACAGCAGTTTCTCAGAAAGCTTCTCTCCACTTTTTATCTGAAGGTATTTCCTTTTTCATCATAGGCTCGCTACACTTCCAAGTATCTCTCTGCAGATTCCACAAAAAGAGCGCTACTATGCTGTGCAGCAAAAGAGAGCTTTAACTCTGTGACATGATTTCAAACATCACAAAGCAGTTTCTCAGAAGGATTCTTTCTAGTTTTTATCTAAGGATGTTTCGCTTTTCACCATAGGCTTAAATGCACTCCGAATATCTCTTCTCAGATACCACAAAAACAGGGATTTCAACTGCTCAAATAAAATAAAGTTTGAACTCTATGAGACAAACACACACATCACAAAGCAGTTTCTCAGAAGGTTTCTTCCTGGTTTTTATCTGAAGTTATTTCCTTGTTCACCATAGGCCTCAATGTGCCTTCATGAGTACATCCAAGACAGAGTTTCCAAACTGTGCTATTAAAAGAAAGGTTTAACTCTGTGACATTAATGTATATATCACAGAGCAGTTTCTCAGAAAGCTTCTTTCTTGTTTTTACCTGAGGATACTTCCTTTTTCACCATAGGCTTCAATGTGCTCTGAAGTATCCCGTGGTAGATTTTACTCAAGCAGTACTTCCACTTCTCAATGAAAAGAGAGGTATTACTCTGTCAGTGGAATGCACACATCACAGAGTAGTTTCTCAGAAAGCTTCTCTCCAGTTTTTATGAGAAGACATTTCCTTTTTCACCATAGGCCTCAAAGTGCTCCCGAATATTCCTTTGCAGATTCAGAGTTCTTGTTACATATGTATACTAGTGCCATGTTCTTGTGCTGCACCCATTAACTCATCATTTACATTAGGTGTGTCTCCTAATACTATCCCTCCCCCTCCCTCCAACTCACAACAGGCCTTGATATGCGATGTTCCCCTTCCTGTGTCCAGGTGATCTCATTTTTCAATTCCCACCTATGAGTGAGAATATGCGGTATTTGGTTTTCTGTTCTTGCGATAGTTTGCTGAGAGTGACGGTTTCCAGCTGCATCCATGTCCCTACAAAGAACACGAACTCATCCTTTTTTATGGCTGCATAGTATTCCATGGTGTATATGTGCCACATTTTCTTAATCCAGTCTGTCATTGATGGATATTTGGGTTGGTTCCAAGTCTTTGCTATTGAGAATAGTGTCACAATAAACATAAGTGTGCATGTATCTTTATAGAAGCATGATTTATAATCCTTTGGGTATATACCCAGTAATGAGATGGCTGGGTCAAACGGTATTTCTAGTTCTAGATCCTTGAGGAATCGCCACACTGTCTTTCACAATGGTTGAACTACTTTACAGTCCCACCAACAGTGTAAAAGTGTTCCTATTTCTTTTTATTCATTGCCATTCTACTTGGTGTGAGATGATATCTCATTGTGGTTTTGATTTGCATTTCTCTGATGGCTGGTGAGGATGAGTATTTTTTCATGGGTCTTCTGGCTCTATAAATGTCTTCTTTTAAGAAGTGTCTATTCATATTCCTTGCCCACTTTTTGATGGGGTTGTTTGCTTTTTTCTTGTAATTTTTTTTGTGTTCTTTGTAGTTTCTGGATATTAGCCATTTGTCAGATGAGTAGATTGCAAAAATTTTCTCCCACTCTGTTGGTTGCCTGTTCACTCTGATGGTAGTTTCTTTTGTTGTGCATAAGCTCTTTAGTTAATGATTTCCCATTTGTCAATTTTGGCTTTTGTTGCCATGTCTTTTTGTGTTTTAGACATGAAGTCCTTGCCCATGCCTATGTCCTGAAGGGTATTGCCTAGGTGTTCTTCTAGGGATTTTATGGTTTTAGATCTATAATGTAAATCTCTAATCCATCTTGAATTGATTTTTCTATAAGGAGTGAGGAAGATATCCAGTTTCAGCTTTCTACTTATGACTAGGCAGTTTTTCCAACACCATTTATTAAATAGGGACTCCTTTCCCCATTTCTTGTTTTTGTCAGGTTTGTCAAAGATCAGATGGTTGTAGTTATGTGGTATTATTTCTGAGGGATCTGTTCTGTTCCATTGGTCTATACCTCTGTTTTGATACCAGTAGCATGCTGTTTTGGTTACTGTAGCCTTGTAGTATAGTTTGAAGTCAGGTAACGTGATGCCTCCAACTTTGTTCTTTTGACTTAGGATTGTCTTCGAAATGCAGGCTCTTTTTTGCTTTGATATGAAGTTTAGAGTAATTTTTTCCAATTCTGTGAAGAAAGTCATTGGCAGCTTAATGGGGATGGTATTGAATCTACAAATTACCTTGGACAGTATGGCCATTTCCATGATATTGATTCTTCATATCCATGAGCATGGAATGTTCTTATATTTGTTTGTGTCCTCTTTTACTTCACTGAGCAGTGGTTTGTAGTTCTCCTTGAAGAGGTCCTTCATATCCCTTGTAAGTTGTATTCCTAGGTATTTTATTCTCTTTGAAGCAATTGTGAATGAGAGTTCACTCATGATTTGGCTCTCTGTTTGTCTGTTATTGGTGTATAGGAATGCTTGTGATTTTTGCACATTGATTTGGTATCCTGAGACTTTGCTGAGGTTGCTTATCAGTTTGAGTAGATTTTGGGCTGTGATGATGGGGTTTTCTAAATAGACAATCACGTTATCTGCAAAGAGGGACTATTTGATTTCTTTGTTTCCTAATTGAATACTGCTTATTTCTTTCTCTCGTCTGATTGCCCTAGCCAGAACTTGCAACACTGTGTTGAATAGGAGTGGTGAGAAAGGCCATCCCCGTCTTGTGACAGTTTTTAAAGGGAATGCTTCCACTTTTTGCCCGCTCAGTATGATATTTTCTGTGGGTTTCTCATAAATAGCTCTTATTGCTTTGAGATACATTCCATCAATACCGAATTTGTTGAGAGTTTTTAGCATGAAGGGCTGTTGAAATTTGTCAAAGGCCTTTCTGCATCTATTGAGATAATCATGTGGTTTTTGTATGTGATTGTGTTCATATGCTGGATTACATTTATTGTTTTGCCTATATTGAAGCAGCCTTGCATCCCAGGGATGAAGCCCCATTGATCAGGGTGGATAATCTTTTTGATGTGCTGCTGGATTCAGTTTGCCAGTGATACTAAACTGCTCAGTTAAAAGAAAGGTATAACTCTGTGAGATGATTTCCCACATCACAAAGCAGTTTCTTGGAAAGCTTCTTTCTAGTTGTTACTGAGGATAATTCATTTTTAGGCTTAAATGGACTCCGAACATCCCATCTCAGATACCACAAAAACAGTGATTTCAAACTGCTCAATCAAAAGAAAGTTTTAGCTTTATGATATGAATTCACACATCACAAAGCAGTTTCTCAGAAACCTTCTTCCTAGTTTTTATCTGAAGACATTTCCTTGTTCACCATAGGCTTTAATGCACACCCGAAAGTCACTTTGTGCATACGTCAAAGACAGAGTTTCCAAACTGCACAATGTAAAGAAAGGCTTAACTCTGTGAGATGAATGTACATATCACAAAGCAGTGCCACGGAATGCTTCTTTCTAGTTTTTATCTGAGGCTATTTCCTTTTTCACCATAGGTTTCAATGCACTCCGAAATATCCCTTGGTAGATTTTACACAAACAATGTTTCCACACTGTTTCAGGAAAAGAAAGGTTTAACTCTGTGAGTGGAATGCATACATCATGAAGCAGTTTTTCAGAAAGTTTCTCTCCAATTTTTATCTGAAGATCTTTCGTTTTACACCATTGGCCTGAGTGCACTCCCGAATATCCCTTTGTAGATGCCACAAAAACAGTGTCACCAAATTGCTCAATGAAAAGTAAGGTTTAATTCTGTGAGAGCATTTCAAACAATACAAAGCAGTTTCTCAGAAAGTTTCTTTCTAGTTTTTATTTGAAGATATTCCTTTTTTCATTATAGGGTTCAATGCTCTCCCAAATATCCCTTCTCAGATTCCACAGAAACAGTGATTTTAAACTGCTCTATCAAAAGAAAATTTTAACTCTATGAGATGGATGAACACATCACAATGCAGTTTCTCAGAAAGCTTCTTTCTACTTTTCATCTGAAGATATTTTCTTGATCACCATAGGCCTCAAGGTGCCTCCGCTTGTCCCTTTTAGATTCATCAAAGACAGCCTACAAACTGTACAATGTGAAGAGAGGTTTAACTCTGTGAGATGAATGCACATATCAAAAAGAAGTTTCTCGGAAACCTTACTTGTTGTTTTTATCTGAGAGTATTTCCTTTTTCACCAGAGGCTTCAATGCTCTCTGAACTATCCATTCATAGGTTTTACACAAGCAGTGTTTCCACACTGCTGATGAAAAGGGAGGTATAACTGTGTGAGTGGAATGCAGTAATCACAAAGCAGGTTCTCATAAAGATTCTCTACAGTTTTTGTCTGAATATATTTTCTTTTTCACCTAATCTTCAATGTGCTCGTGAACATCCCTTTGTAGATTATATGAACACTGTTACCAAACTGCTCAATGAAAAGAAAGGTCTAACTCTGCAAGAGAAATTCACACAACACAAAGCACTTTCTTGGAAAGCTTCTTTCTAGTTTTAATTTAAAGATATTTCCTTTTTCACTATAGGCTTCAAAGTTCTCCAAAATATACCTTCTCAGAGCACACAAAAACAGTGATTTCAAACTGCTCAATCAAAAGAAAGCTTTAACTCTATGAGATGAATGTTCACATCACAAAGCAGTTTCTTAGAAAGCTTCCTTATAGTTTTTCTCTGAAGATGATTCCTCGTTCACCACAGGCCTCAATGAGAACCCATGGTCCCATTGCAGGTTCGTCAAAGATAAAGTCTACAAACTGTGCAATGTAAACAAAGGTTTAACTTTGTGAGATGAATGCACCTATCACAAAGAAGTTTATCAGAAAGCGTATTTCTAGTTTTTATCTGATGATGTTTCTTTCCTCACTATAAGCTTCAATGTGTTCCCAAATATCCCTTCTCAGATGACACAAAAACATTGACTTCAGACTGCTAATTGAAAAGAAAGGTTTAACTCTGTGGGATGAATGAACACATCACAAAGCAGTTTTGCACAAAGCTTCTTCCTACTTTTCCTCTGAAATTATTTCCTCATTCACCAAAGGTCTCCTTGCAACCCAGAATGTCTCTTTGAGGATACATCAAAGACACAGTTTCCCAACTGCACAATGTGAATAAACGTTTAACTCTGTGAAATGAATATCCATATCAAAAAACAGTTTCTTGGAAAGCTTCTTTCTAATTTTTATCTGAGGATATTTCCTTTTTCACCATAGACTTTAAAGCACTCCAAGATATTCTTTAAGTTTTAAACAAACAGTGTTTCCACAATGCTCAAAGAAAAGAGAGGTATAACTCTGTGAGTGGAATTCACACATCATAAAGCAGTTTCTAAGAAAGCTTCTCTCCAGTTTTTATCTGAAGGTATTTTCGTTTTCGCCATAGGCTCTATGCGATCATGAAAATCCCTTTGCAGATTCCACAAAAACACTGTTACTAAATTGCTCAAAGAAAAGAAATGTTTACCTCTGTGATATTATTTAACACATCACAAAGCAGTTTCTTGGAAAGCTTCTTTCTAGTTTTTATCTGAGGATATTTCATTTTTCACCATAGGCTTAAATGTGCCCCCAATATCCCTTCTCAGATACCATGAAAACAGTGATTTCAAACTACGCAATCAAAAGAACGCTTTAACTCCACAAGATGAATGCACACATCACAAAACAGTTTCTCAAAAAGCTTCTTCCTGGCTTTCATCTGAAGAAATTTCTTTGCTCACCATAGGCCTCAATGAGCCCCAGAATGTTTCTTCACAGACACGTCAAAGACAGAGATTACAAACTGTGCAAAATAAAGAAAGGTTTAACTCTGTGAGATCAATGCACATATCACAATGCAGTTTCATGGAAGGCTTCTTTCTAGTTTTTATCTGAGGATATTTCCTTTTTCACCAAGGCTTCAATACTCTCCCAAATATCCTTTCTCAGATTAGACAAGGAGTGATTTCACACTGCTCAATCCAAAGAAAGTTTTAACTCCATTAGATGAATGCACAGATCGCAAAGCCATTTCTCAGGAAGCTTCTTTCTAGTTTTCTTCCAAAGATATTTCCTTGTTCACCATATGCCTAAATGTGCTTCCAAATGTCTCTTCGCAGATTCTTCAAAGACAGAGTTTCCAACCTGTGAAATGTAAAGAAAGGTTTAACTCTGTGAGATGAATGCACGTATCACAAAAGAGTTTCTCCGAAAGCATCTTTCTAGTTTTTATCAAGGATATTTCCTTTTTCACCATAGGCTTTAATGTGTTCTGAAATATCCCTTGGTAGATTTTACAAAGACAGTGTTTCCTCACTGCTCTATGAAAAGAGAGGTATAACTCTGTGAGTGGAATGCACACATCACAAAGCAGTTTCTCATGAAGCTTCTCTCCAGTTTTTATCTGAAGATAGTTTCTCTTTCACCATAGGCCTCAATGTGCTCCTGAATATCCCTTTGTAGATTATACAAAAACAGTGTTATCAAAGTGGTCAATGAAAACAAAGGTTTAACTCTCTGGGAGGAATTCACTCAACACAAAGAACTTTCTCAGAAAGCTTCTTTCTCATTTTTATCTGAAGTATTTCCTTTTTCACTATAGGTTTCAATACTCTCCCAAATATACCTTCTCAGATTCCTCGAATACAGTGATGTCAAACTGCCCAATCAAAAGAAAGGCTATCTCTAGCAGATGAAGGTACACATCACAAAGCAGTTTCTTAGAAAGCTTCTTTATAGGTTTCCTCTGAAGATATTTCCTTTTTCACCATATGCCTCAATGTGCCCTCAAGTGTCCCTTCGCAGATTCATCAAAGACAGCGTCTACAAACTGCACAATGTAAAGAAAGGTTTCCCTCTGTCAGATGAATGCACCTATCACAAAGGAGTTTCTCAGAAAGCTTCTTTCTAGTTTTTATCTGAGGATATTTTCTTTTACACTATAGACTTCAATGCGTTCCCAAATATCCTTTCTCAGATTACACAGAAACATTTATTTCAGACTGCTCAATGAAAAGGAAGATTTAACTCTATGGGATGAATGAACACATCACCAAGCAGTTTCTCAGAAAGCTTCTTTCTAGTTTTTTTCCAAGGATATTTTCTTTTTCACCATAGGCCTCAATGCTCTCCAAAATATCCCTTCTTAGGTTTTACACAAACAATGTTTCCATGCTGCTCAAGGAAAAGAGAGTTACAACTATCTGAGTGAAATTCACACAACATACAGCAATTTCTCAGAAAGCTTCTCTCCAATTTTTATCTCAAGGTATTTCCTTTTTCACCATAGGCTCAAAGCTCTCTCAAGTATCCATTTGCAGACTCCACAGAAACAGTGTTACTACACTACTCAATGAAAAGAAGGGTTTAACTCTGTGAAATCATTTCACACATCACAAAGCAGTTTCTCAGAATGCTTCTTTCTAGTTTATAACTGACAATATTTCATTTTTTACCATAGGCTTAAATGTGCTAACAATATTCCTTCTGAGATATCACAAAAATAGTGATTTCAAACTGCTCAATCAATAGAAAGGTTTAACTCAGATAAATCTCATCTGAATGTACGCATCACAAAGCAGTTTCTCAGAAAGTTTCTTCCTACTTTTCATCAGAAGTTATCTCCTTGCTCTCCGTAGGCCTCAATAAGCAACTGAATGTCCCTTCACGGATACGTCAAATACAAAGTTTCCAAACTGTGCAATGTAAAGAAAGGTTTAACTCTGTGAGATGGATGCACATATCACAAAGCAGTTTCTCAAAAACCTTCTTTCTAGTGTTTATCTGAGGATATTTCCTTTTTCACAGGAGGCTTCAATGGCTCTGAAATATCCCTTGTTACATTTTACACAAACAGTGTTTCCACACTGCTCAGTGAAGAGAAGTATAACTCTGTCACTGGAATGCACACATCAAAAAGCAGTTTCTCAGATATTTGTCTGCAGTTGTTCTCTAAAGATATTTCTTTTGTCAACATAGCACTCAAGGAACTGATGAATATCCCTTTAGAGGTGACACAAAAACAGTGTTACCAAGGTGCTTAATGAACAGTAAGGTTTAACTCTGTGAGAGGATTTCACGCAACAAAAAGCAGTTAGTTGGGAAGATTCTTCTAAGTTTTTATTTGGGGATATTTCCTTTTTCAACATAGGCTTTAATGCTCTCTGAACTATCCCTTCTCAGATTCCAAAATGAAATATACTGGTCAATCCAAAGAGTGGTTTAACTTGATGAGGTGAATGCACAGAACACAAAATAGTTTCTCAGAAAGCCTTTCTAGTTTTCATTTGAAGACACTTCCTTGATCACCATAGGCCTCTATGTGCTCCCAAATGTCCTTTCACAGATTCATCAAATACAGGGTTTCCAAAGTTCTCAATGTAAAAAAAGGTTTAAATCTGTGAGATGAATGCACAGATCACAAAGCAGTTTGTTGGAAAGCTTCTTTCTAGTTTTTACTGATGATATTTCCTTTTTCCCTATAGGCTTCAATGTATTCCCAAATATCCCTTCTCAGATTGCACAAAAACATTGATTTCAGGCTGTCCAGTGAAAAGAAAGGGTTATGTCAGTGGGATGAATGAACACACCACAAAGCAGTTTATCAGAAAGCTTCTTTCTAGTTTTAACCTGCAGATATTTTCTTGTTCACCACATTGCCTAATTACGCACCTGAATGTCGCTTCACGGATTCATCAAAGACAGGGTTTCCAAACTGCATAATTTAAAGAAAGGTTTAGCTCTGTGAGATGACAGCACATATCACAAAGTAGTTTCTTGGAATGCTACTTTCTAGTTTTTATCTGAGTATATTTCCTTTTTCACTACAGGTGTTAATGCGCTCTGAAATATTCCTTTGTAGATTTTACACAAACATTGTTTCCACACTGCTCAATGAAAAGAGAGGTGTAACTCTGTGAGTGGAATGCACACATCACAAAGCAGTTTCTGAGAAAGCTTCTCTCTTGTTTTTATCTGGAGACATTTCTCACCTTAGGCCCCAAGGCACCCCTGAATGTCTCTTCACGGATATATCAAAGACAGAATTTCCAAACTGTGCAATGTAAACAAACATTTAACTCTGTGAGATGAATGCACGTATCACAAAGCAGTTTTTCCAAAAGCTTCTTTCTAGTTTTTATCTGAAGTTGTTTCCTTTTTCACCATAGGCTTTAATGTGCTCTGGAATATCCCTTGGTAGATTTTACATAAACTCTGTTTCCACTCTGCTCAGTGAAAGAGAGGTTTAACTCTGTGAGTGGAATGCACACATCACAAAGCAGTTTCTCACAAAGATTGTCTTCAGTTTTTATCTGAAGATTTTTCCTTTTCCACCATAGGCCATAATGTACTCCCGAATATCCCTTTGCAGATTCCACAAAAACAGTGATACAAAACTGCTCCATGAGAGGAAACCTTTATCTCAGTGAGAGGAATTCACATGACACAAAGCACTTTCTTGGTTTTTAAGCTTCTTTCTGGTTTTTATGTGAGTCTATTTCCTTTTTCACTGTATGCTTCAATGTTCTACCAAATATACCTACTCAGATCCCACAAAAACCGTGATTTCAAATTGCTCAATTGAAAGAAAGTTTTAACTCTATGAGATGAATGTAGATATCACAAAGCAGTTTCTCAGAAAGCTTCTTTAAAGTTTTCCTCTGAAGATATTTCCTTGTTCACCTTAGGCCTCAATGAGATCCCAAGAGTCCCTTCACGGATTCATCAAAGACAGAGTCTAGAAACTGAGCAAGGTAAAGAAAGGTTTAACTCTGTGAGGTGAATGCACCTATCACAAAGTAGTTTCTCAGAATGCTTCTGTCCAGTTATCCTCTGAAGATAATTCCTGGCTCACCACAGGTCTCAATAAGCCCCTGAATATCTCTTCGTGGATACGTCAAAGACAGAGTTTCCAAATGGCACAGTGAGAAGAAACATCTGACTCTGTGAGATGAATGCACGTATCACAGAGCAGTTTCTCAGAAAGCTTCTTTCTAGTTTTTATATAAGGATATTTCCTTTTTCACTGTAGGCTTCAATGTGCTCTGAAATATCCCTACTTATGATTTACACAAACAGTGTTCCCACACTGTTGAAGGAAAGGAGAGGTATAACTCCTTGAGTGGAATTGACACATCCTAGAGCAGTTTATCAGAAAACTTCTCTCTGATTTTTATATGAAGATATTTCCTTTTTCACCATAGGCCTCATTTCTCTCCCGAATATTGCTTTGCAGATTCCACAAAAACAGTGTTACCAAACTGCTCAATGAAAAGAAAGTTTTAACTCTGTGAGATGATTTCACACATCACAAAGCAGTTTTGGGGAAAGATTCTTTCCAGTTTTTATCTGAGGATGTTTCATTTTTCACCATAGACTTAAATGCACTCCCAAAATCCTTTCTCAGATACCACAAAAACAATGATTTCAAGATGCTCAATCAAAAGAAGTTTAAACTCTATGAGATGAATGTACACATCACAAAGCAGTTTCTCAGAAAGGTTCTTCCTAGTTTTCATCTGAAGATATTTCCTTGCTCACCATAGGCCTAAATCCACCTTTGAATGTCCCTTCGTGGTTACATCAAAGACACAGTTTCCAAACTGCACAATGTAAAGAAAGTTTTAAGACTATGTGATGAATGCACATATTACAAAGTCATTTCTCTGAAAGCTTCTTTCTAGTTTTTATCTGAGGTTAGTTCCTTTTTCACTATAAGCTCAATGAGTTCCAGAATATCCCTTTGCAGATTCCACAAAAACAGTGTTATCAAACTGCACAATGAAATATAAGGTTTATCTCTGTTAGAGACTATCACACAACACAACACAGTTTCTTGGAAAGCTTCTTTCTAGTTTTTATTTGAGGTTATTTCCTTTTTTAGCATAGGCTTCAATGCTCTCCCAAACATCCCTTCAGAGATTCCAAAACAAAGATTGATTTCATGCTGCTCAATCCAAAAAAAGTTTTAACTCTATGAGATGAATGCACACATCACAAACCAGTTTCACAGAAAGCTTCTTTCTAGTTTTCATCTGAAGATATTTTCTTGCTCACCTTAGGCCTCAATGTGCTCCCTAATGTCTTTTTGCAGATTCATCAAATACAAAGTTTCCAAACTGCACAATGTGAAGAAAGGTTTAACTCTGTGAGATGAATGCACGGATCACACAGTAGTTTCCCAGAATGCTTCCTTGTTGTTTTTATCCTAGGATATTTCCTTTTTCACCATAGACTTCAATGAGATCTGAAATATCAGTTGGTAGATTTACAAAAACAGTGTTTCAACACTGCTCAACAAAAAGAGAGGTATAACTCTGTGTGGAAATCACACATCACAAAGCAGTTTCTCATAAATATTCTCTCCAGTTTTTATCTGCAGATACTTCCTTTGATCACAGACCTCAAGGCAATTGCGAATATCCCTTTGCAGATTATACAAAAACAGTGTTATAAAACTGCTCAATGAAAAAAAAGATTGAACCTTGCGAGAGGAATTCACACAACACAAAACACTTTCTCTGAATGCTTCTTTCTAGTTTTTATCTGAAGACATTTCCTTTTTCACTACAGGCTTCAATGCTCTCCCAAATATACCTTTTCAGATTCCACAAAAACTGATTTCAAACTGCTCAATTGAATGAAAGGTTTAACTCTATGAGGTGATTATACAAACCACAAAGTAGTTTCTGAGATAGCTTCTTTAAAGTTTTCCTCTGAAGATATTTCCTTGTTCAATATAGGCCTCAATGAGACCCCAAATATCCTTTTGTGGATTAAGCAAAGGCAGATTCTACAAACTGTGCAATGTAAAAAAAAAGGTTTACCACTGTTTGATGAATGCACCTGTCAGAAAACAGTTTCTCAGAAAGCTTCTTTCTAGTTTTTATCTAAGGATATTTCCTTTTTCACTCCAGGCTTCAATGTGTTCCCAAATATCCCTTCTCAGATGACACAAAAACATTGATTTCAGACTGCTCAATGAAAAGAAAGGTTTAACTCTATGGGATGAATGAACATATCACAAAGCAGTTTCTCAGAAAGCTTCTCTCCAGTTTTAATATGAAGATGATTTCTTTTTCACCGTAGGCCTCAGTGGAATCTGCAAAGGGATAAGGCCTCCTTATCAGTGTTAGCAAAAAACCAGTGTTAGCAAACTGCACAATGAAAAGTTTATCTCTGTGAGAGGATTCATGCAACACAAAGCAGTTTCTCTGAAAGCTTCTTGTAGTTATTAATGGAGGATATTTCCCTTTTCACCATAGACTTCAATGCTCTCCTAAATATCCCTTCTCAGGTTCCACATAAAGAGTGACTTCAAACTGCTCAATCAAAAGAAATGTTTAACTCTATGAGATGAATACACACATCACAAAGAAATTTCTCACAAAGCTTCTTTCTAGTTTTCATTTAAGGATATTTCCTTGCTCACCATAGGCCTCAATGCACCCCAAAATGTCCTTTCTCAAATTTCTCAAAGACTGAGTCTCAAAACTGTGCAATGTAAAGAGAGGTTTAACTCTGTGAGATGAATGCTCATATCACAAAGAAGTTTCTCAGAAAGCTTCTTTGTAGTTTTTATCTGAGGGTATTTTCTTTTTACCCATAGGCTTCAATAGGCTCCGAATATCCCTTGGTAAATTATACAAAAGCAGTGTTTCCACACTGCTCAGGGAAAAGAGAGGTATAACTCTGTGAATGGAATGCACATATCACAAAGTAATTTCTCATAAAGCCTTTGTCCAGTTTTTATCTGAAGGTATTTCCTTTTTCACCAGAGGCCTCAATGCGACCCCAAGTGTCCCTTTGCACATTCGTCAAAGACAGAATCTCCAAACTGTGCAATGAAAAAGAAGGTTTAACTCTGTGAGAGGAATTCACACATCACAAAGCACTTTCTCAGAAATCTTCTTTCTAGTTTTCATCTGAAGATATTTCCTGGTTCACCTTAAGACTCATTCCTCCCCCTCCCCCTCCCCCGCCAAATGTCTCTTCACGGATACATCCAAGACAGAGTTTCCCAACTGTGCAATGTGAAGAAATGTTTAACTCTGTGTGATGAATGCACATATCACAAAGTAGTTTCTTGGAAAACTTCATTCTAGTTTTTATCTGAGGATATTTCCTTTTGCACCATAGGCTTCAAAGCACTCTGAAATATCGCTTTTTAGGTTTTATAAAAACAATGTTTCCACACTGCTCAAGGAAAGGAGATTTAAAACTCTTTGAGTGGAATTCACACATCATGCAGCAGTTTCTCAGAAAGCTTCTCTCCAGTTTTTATTTGAAGATAATTCCTTTTACCCTATAGTCTCAATGCACTCCCGAATATCCCCTTGCAGATTCCACAAAAACAGCGTTACTAAACTGCTCAATGAAAGGAAAGGTTTAACTCTGTGAGATGATTTCACAAATCACAAAGCAATTTCTCAGGAATCTTCTTTCTAGTTTTTATCGGAGGATATTTCGTTTATCACCATAGGCTTAAATGTGCTCCCAGTATCCTTTCTCAGATACCACAGAAACAGTGATTTCAAACTCCTCCATCAAAAGAAAGTTTTAATTCTACCAGATGAATTCACACATCACAAAGCAGTTTCTCAGAAAGCTTCATCCTAGTTTTCATCTGAATATATTTCCTTGCTCACCATAGGCCTCAATGTGCCCCTGAATGTCCCTTTGCAGAAAAATCAAAGACATCACAACATAAAGAAAGTTTTAATTCTGTGAGATGGATACACATTTCAACAAGCAGTTTCTCGAAAAGCTTCTTTATATTTGTAACTGAGGATATTTGCTTTTTCATCATAGGCCTCAATGCGCTCTTGAATATCCATCTGCAGATTCCAGAAAAACAGTTTTACCGATCTGTGAAATGAAAAGTAAGGTTTAACAATGTGAGAGGATTTCACACAACACAAAGTAGTTTCTCGGAAAGATTCTTACTAGTTTTTCTTTGAGATTGTTTCCTTTTTCACCATAGGCTTCTTTACTCTTCCAAATATCCCTTCTCATATTCCACAAAAACAGTATTTTTCAAACTGCTCAATCAAAAGGAAAGTTTAATTCTATTAGATAAATGAATACATCACAAAGCAGCTTCTCAGGAAGCTTCTTTCTAGTTTTCATCTGAAGATATTTCCTTGTTCACAGAAGGCCTCAATGTGTCCCTGAATATCCCTTCATGGATTCATCAACGACAGAGTTTCCAAACTGCGTAATGTAAAGAAATGTTTAACTGTGAGATGAATGCACATATCACAAAGCATTTTATCGGAAAGATTCTTTCTACTTTTTATCTCAGGATATTTTCTTTTTCACCATAGGCTTTAATGTGCTCCCAAATATCCCTGCTCAGATTCCACAAAAACAGTGATTTCAAGCTGCTCTATCAAAAAAGAAAGATTTAACTCTATGAGATGAATGCACACATCACAAAGCAGTTTCTCAAAAGGCTTTCTTTCTAGTTTTCATCTGAAGATATTTCCTTGCTCACCATAAGCCTCATGGCGTTCCCAAGTTTCCCTTCTTGGATTCATCACAGACAGTCTACAAACTGCACAATGCAAAGAAAGGTTTAACTCTGTGAGATGAATGCACATATCACAAAGCAGTTTCTAGGAAAGCTTCTTTGTTGTTTTTATCTGAGTATATTTCGTTTTTCACCACAGGTTCAATGCACTCCGAAATATCCCTTGGTGGATTTTACAGAAAAAGTATTTCCACAGTGCTCAATGAAAAGAGAGGTATAACCCTGTGAATGGAATGCACTCATCACAAAGCAGTTTCCCATAAAGTTTCTCTCCACTTTTTATCTGAATATATTTCCTTTTTCACCATAGGCCTCAAAGTGCTCATGAAAATCCCATTGCAGTTTATACAAAAACAGTGTCACCAAACTGCTCAAGGAAAAGAAAGGTTTAACTCTGCGAGAGGAATTCACACAACACAAAGCACTTTCTCAGAGAGCTTCTTTCTAGTTTTTATCTGAAGATATTTCCTTCTTCACTATAGGCTTCAATATTCTCCCAAATATTCCTTCTCAGATTCCACAAAAACAATATTTTTCAAACTGCTCAATCAAAAGAAAAGTTTAACTCTATGATATGAATGTACACTTTACAAAGCAGTTTGTTAGAAAGTTTCTTTCTAGTTTTCATCTGAAGTTATTTCCTTGCTCACCGTAGGTCTCAATGAACCCACGAATGTCTCTTCATAGATTCCTGAAAGACAGAATTTCCGAACTGTGCAATGTAAACAAAGATTTAACTCTGTGAGGTAAATGCACCTATCACAGAGCAGTTTCTCTGACAGTTTCTTTCTAATTTTTATTTGAGGATGATTTCTTTTTCACCATAGGCTTCAAAGCATTCTTAAATATCCATTCTCAGATGACACAACATTGATTTCAGACTGCACAATGAAAAGAAAAGTTTAACACTATGGGATGAGTGAACACATCACAAAGCAATTTGTTAGAAAGCTTCTTTCTAGTTTTCATCTGAAGATATTTCCTTCCTCACCTTAGGCCTCAATGCACCCCCGAATATTCTTCCATGGATTCGTCAAAGACAGAGTTTCCAAACTGTGCAATTTAAAGAAAATTTTAACTCTGTGAGATGAATGCACATATCACAAAGTAGTTTCTTGGAAAGTTTCTTTCTAGGTTTTATTTGAGGATATTTCGCTTTCACCATAGGCTTCAGTGCACTGTGAACAATGTCTTGGTAGATTTCACACAAACAGTGTTTCCACACTGCTCAATGTAAAGAGAGGCATAACTCTGTGTGTGGAATGCACACATAACAAAGTATTTTCTCTGAATGCTTTCCTCCAGTTTTTATCTGAAGACATCTCCTTTTTCACCATAGACCTCAATGTACTCCTGAATATCCCTTTCCAGGTTCCACAAAAGCAGTTTTACCAAACCACTCAATGAAACTTAAGGTTTAACTCTGTGGGAGCATTTCAAAGCAACACAAAGCAGTTTCTTAGAAAGCTTCTCTCTAATTTTTATTTGAGAATATTCCCTTTTTCATTATAGGCTTCAATGCTTTCCCAAATATACCTTCTCAGATTCCACAAAAACATTGATTTCAAACTGCTCAATCGAAAGAAAGATTTAAATCTATGAGATGAATGTACATATCACAACGCAGTTTCTCAGAAAGCTTCTTTATAGTTTTCCTATGAAGATATTTTCCTGTTCACCATAGGCCTCAATGCGACTCCAAATGTCCCTTCATGGATTTGTCAAAGACAGAATCTACAAACTGCACAATATAAATAAAGTTTTAACTCTGTGAGATGAATGCACCTATCACAAAACAGTTTTTCAGAAGCTCCTTTCTAGTTTTTATCTGAGGATATTTCCTTTTTCACCATAGGCTTCAATGCGTTCCCAAATATCCCTTCTCAGATGGCAAAAAGCAAAAAAAAATATTGATTTCAGACTGCTCAATGAAAAGAAAGGTTTAATTCTGTAGGATGAATGAACACATCACAAAGCTTAGAACATATCAGAAAGGTTCTTTCTAGTTTTCATCTGAAGATATATCCTGGTTCACCATAGGCCTGAGTTTCCAAACTGTACAATGTGAAGAAACGTTTATCTCTGTGAGATGAATGCACATATCTCAAAGCAGTTTCTCCAAAACCTTCTATAAAGTTTGTATATGAGGATATTTGCCTTGTCACCATAGGCTCCAGTGCACTCTGAAATATCCCTTCTTAAATTTTACACAAACAGTGTTTCCACCCTGCTCAAGGAACAGAGTGATAAAACTCTGTGAGTGAAATTTACACATCATACAGCAGTTTCTCTGAAAGCTTCTCTCTACATTTTATCTGAAGACTTTTCCTTTTTCACCATAATCTCAATGCACTCCCAAATATCACTTTGCAGATTATACAAAACCAGTGTTACCAAACTGCTCAATGGAAAGAAAAGTTCAACTCTGTGAGAGGAATTCACACAACATAAAGCACTTTATTGGAAGGCTTCTTTCTAGTTTTTATCTGAAGATATTTTCTTTTTCACTATAGCATTCAATGCTCTCCAAAATATATCTTCTCATGTTCCAAAAAACCTGTGATTTCAAACTGCTCAATAGAAACAAAGTTTTAACTCTATGAGATGAATGTACACATCAAAAAATTGTTTCTTAGAAAGCTTCTTTTTTTATTATACTTTATGTTCTAGGGTACATGTGCACAACGTGCAGGTTTGTTATATATGCATACATGTTCCATGTTGGTTTACTGCACCCATTAACCCGTCATTTACATTCAGCATATCTCTCAATGCTATCCCCCCGCTCTGCTCACCCCACAGCAGGCCTTAGAGTGTGATGTTCCCCTTCCTATGTCCAAGTGATTTCATTGTTCAATTCCCAAATATCAGTGAGAATATGTGGTGTTTGATTTTCTGTTCTTGTGATACTTTGCTGAGAATGATGGTTTCCAGCTGCATCTATGTCTCTACAAAGGACATGAACTGATCCGTTTTTGTGGCTGCATAGTATTCCATGGTGTATATGTGCCACATTTTCTTAATCCAGTCCATCATTGATGGACATTTGAGTTGGTTCCAAGACTTTGCTATTGTAAATAGTGCCGCAACAAACATACATGTGCATGTGTCTTTATAGCAGCATGATTTATAATCCTTGGGTATATACCCAGTAATGGGATGGCTGGGTCAAATGGTATTTCTAGTTCTAGATCCTTTAGGAATCACCATACTGTTTTCCACAATGGTTGAACTATTTTACAGTCCCACCAACAGTGTAAAAGTGTTCCTATTTCTCCACATCCTCTCCAGCTCCTGTTGTATCCTGCTTTTTAATTATTGCCCTTCTAATTGGTTTGAGATGGTGTCTCATTGTGGTTTTGATTTTCATTAATCCGATGGCTAGTGATTATGAGCATTTCCTCATGTGTCTGTTGGCTGCATAAATGTCCTCTTTAAGAAGTGTCTGTTTATATAGTTTGCCCACTTTTTGATGGGGTCGTTTGTTTTTTTCTCATAAATTTGAGTTCTTAGTAGGTTCTGGATAGTAGCCCTTTGTCACATGAGGAGATTCTAAAAATTTTCTCCCATTCTGTAGGTTGCCTGTTCACTCTGATGGTAGTTTCTTTTGCTGTGCAGAAGCTCTTTAGTTTAATTAGATCCCATATGTCAATTTAGAAATTTGGTTTTTGTTGACGTTGCTTTTTTAATTTTAGATATGAAGTCCTTGCCCAGGCCTATGTCCTGAATAGTATTGCCTAGGTTATCTTCTAGGGTTTTTGTGGTTTTAGGTCTAACATTTAAATCTCTAATCTATCTTGAATTAATTTTTGTATAAGGAGTAAGGAAGGGATCCAGTTTCAGCTTTCTAATTATGGCTAGCCAGTTTTCCCAGCACCATTTATTATATAGGGAATTGTTTCCCAATTTCTTTTATTTGTCAGGTTTTTCAAAGATCAGATGGTTGTAGATGTGTGGTATTATTTCTGAGGGCTCTGTTCTGTTCCATTGGTCTCTATCTCTGTTTGGTACCAGTACCATGCTGTTTTGGTTACTGTAGCCTTGTAGTATAGTTTGAAGTCAGGTAGCGTGATGCCTCCAGCTTTGCTCTTTTGACTTAGGATTTTCTCAGCAATTCAGGCTCTATTTGCTTTGATATGAAGTTTAAAGTAGTTTTTTCCAATTCTGTGAAGAATTTCATTGGTAGTTTAATGGGGATGCCATTGAATCTACAAATTACCTTGAGCAGTATGTTCATTCTCCATATATTGATTCTTTCTCTGTGAGCATGGAATGGTCTTCCATTTGCTTGTGTCCTCTTTTTTTTTCATTGAGCAGTGGATTGTAGTTCTCCTTGAAGAGGTCCTTCACATCCCTTGTAAGTTGAATTCCTGGGTATTCTTTTTCTTTGAAGCAATTGTGAATGGGAACTCATTCATGATTTGGCTCTCTGTTTGTCTGTTATTGGTATAAAAGAATGCTTGTGAGTTTTGCACATTCATTTTGTATCCTGAGAGTTTGCTGAAGTTGATTATCAGCTTGAGGAGATTTTGGCCTGAGACGGTGGGGTTTTCTAAAGAGACAATCATGTCATTGGCAAACAGGGACAACTTGACTTCCTCATTTCCTAATTGAATACACTTTATTTCTTTCTCTTGACTGATTGGCCTAGCCAGAACTTCCAACACTATGTTGAATAGGAGTGGTGAGAGAGGGCATTCCTGTCTTGTGCCAGTTTTCAAAGGGAATGCTTCCACTTTTTGCCCATTCATTATGATATTGGAAGTGGGTTTGTCATAAATAGTTCTTATTATTTTGAGATACGTTCCATCAATTCCGAATTTTTTGAGAGTTTTTATCATGAATAGCTGTTGAATTTTGACAAAGGCCTGTTCTGCATCTATTGAGACAGTCATGGTTTTTTTTGTTTGTTTGTTTGTTTGTTTTGTGGTTGTGTTTATGTCCTGGGTTATGTTTTTTGATTTGTGTATGTTGAAGCAACCTTGCAACCCAGGGACGAAGCCCACTTGATCATGGTGGATAAGCTTTTTGATTTGCTGCTGGATTCATTTTGCCAGTATTTTACTGGGGATTTTTGCACGGATGTTCATCAAGGATATAAAAGGAGTTAGGGAGGATTCCCAGTTTTTCTATTGACTGGGAAAATTTCAGAAGGAATGGTACCAGTTCCTCCTTGTATCTCTGGTAGAATTTGTCTGTGAATCGGTCTGTTCCTGGACTTTTTTTGGTTGGTAGGCTATTATTGCCTCAATTTCAGAGCCTGCTATTGATCTATTCAGAGATTCAACTTCTTCCTGGTTTATTCTTGGGAGAGTGTATGTGTCCAGGAATTTATCCATTTCTTCTAGGTTTTCTTGTTTGTTTGCATAGAGGTGTTTACAGTATTATCTGATGGTAGTTTGCATTTCTGTGGTGTCAGTGGTGATATCCCCTTTATCATTATGATTGAGTTTCTTAGCCCTGAGTTCTAGTTTGATTGTACTGTGGTCTGTGAGACAATTTGTTATAATTCTGTTCTTTTACATTTGTTTACAAGTGCTCTACTTCCAACTCTGTGGTCAATTTTGGAATTAGTGCGATATGGTGCTGAGAAGAATGTATATTCTGTTGATTTGTGGTGGAGAATTCTATAGATGTCTATTAGGTCCACTTGGTGCAGAGTTGAGTTGAATTCCTGGATACCCTTGTTAACTTTCTGTCTCAATGATCTGTCTAATGTTGACAGTGGGGTGTTAAAGTATCCCATTGTTATTGTGTGGGAGTCTAAGTCTCTTTGTAAGTCTCTAAGAACTTGTTTTTTGAATCTGGGTGCTCCTTTATTGAGTGCATATATATTTAGGATAGTTAGCTCTTCTTGTTGTATTGATCTCTTTACCATTATGTAATGGCCTTCTGTGTCTCTTTTGATCTTTGTTGGTTTCAAGTCTGTTTTATCAGAGACTAGGATTGCAACATCTGCTTTTTTTTGTTTTCCATTTGCTTGGTAGATCTTCCTCCATCCCTTTATTTTGAGCCTAAGTGTGTCTGCACATGCGATGGGTCTCCTGAATACAGCAAACTGATGGGTTGTGACTCTTCATCCAATTTGCCAGTCTGTGTCTTTTAATTGGACCATTTAGCCCATTTATATTTCAGGTTAGATAAGCACTGCTTTTCCCCCATCTCTGTGGTTTAATCTTCCTTCAGTCTTTGATGATGGTGATGTACAGATGGGGTTTTGGTTGCATGTCCTTTCTGTTTGTTAGTTTTCCCTCTAACAGTCTGGACCCTCAGCTGCAGCTCTGTGGGAGTTTGCTTGAGGTCCACTCCAGTTAGGCTACTTCCAGTTAGGCTCTCCCAATTAGGCTACTCAGGGGTCAGGGACTCACTTAAGCAGGCAGTCTGTCCATTCTCAGATCTCAACCTCCATGCTGGGAGAATCATGACTCTCTTCAAAGGTGTCAGACAGGGACATTTATATCTGCAGAGGTTTTTGCTGCTTTTTGTTTAGCTATGCCCTCTCCCCATAGGTGGAGTCTACAGAGGTACGCAGTCCTCCTTGAACTGCAGTGGGCTCCACCCAGTTTGAGCTTTCTGGTCGCTTTGTATATCTACTTAAGCCTCAGCAATAGTGAGCACCCCTACCCCAGCCTCACTGCCACCTTGCAGTTAGATCTGACTGCTGTGCTAGCAATGAGGGTTGCTCCATGGGCATGGGACCCTTCAATTCAGGCTTGGAATATAATCTCCTGAAGTGCCATTTGCTAAGAAATGCGGTAAAGCACAGTATTAGGGTGGGGGTGACCCAATTTTCAAGGTGTCATGTGTCATACTTTCCCTCGCCTAGGAATTTGAATTCACTTCCTCCTTGCCCTTCCTGGGTGAAGCAGTGCCTCACTCTGCTTCCAGCCTCACTCATTGGGCTGCACCCACTGTCCTGCACTGACAGTCTGACAAGCCTCAGTGAGATGAACCCCATACCTCAGTTGGAATTGCAGAAATCACCCATCTTCTGTGTCTGTCATGCTGGGAGCTGGAGGCTGGTGCTGTTCCTATTTGGTCACCTAGGTGCAGGTCCAGAAAGCTTCTTTATAGTTTTCCTCTGAAGATATTTCCTTGTTCACCATGCAGCTCAATGCAACCACATGTGTCCCTTTGTGGATTCATCAAAGACAGACTCTACAAACTGCACAATGTAAAGAAAGATTTAGATCTGTGAGATGAATGTACCTATCACAAGGAAGTTTCTTGGAAACCTTCTTTCTAGTTTTTAATCTGGGGATATTTCTTTTTTCACTATAGGCTTCAATGCATTCCCAAATATTCCTTCTCAGATGACACAAAAACATTGATTTACGACTGCTCAAGAAAAGAAAGGTTTAACTCTCTGGGTTGAATGAGCACATCACAAAGCAGTTTCTCAGAAAGTTTCTTGATAGTTTTCATCTGTAGATATTTCCTGGTTTACTGTAAGCCTCAATATGCCCCCGAATGTCTCCTACCAGATACATCAAAGACAGAGTTTCCAAACTGTGCAATGTGAAGAAACATTTAACTGTGTTAGATGAATGCACATATCAAAAAGCATTTTCTTGCAAAACTTTTTCTAGTTTTTATCTGAGGATATCTCCTTTTTCACCATAGTCTTCAATGTGCTACAAAATATCCCTTTGTGGGTTGTACACAAACAGTGTTTCCACACTGGTCAAGGAAATGAGAGGTGTAACTCTTTCAGTGTAATTCAAACATCATACAGCAGTTTCTCAGAAAGCTTCTTTCCAGTTGTTCTCGGAAGATATTTCCCTTTACACCATAGGCTTAATGCGTTCCAGAATATACCATTGAAGATTCCACAAAAACAGTGCTACTAAACTGCTCAATGAAAAGAAAGGTTTAACTCTGTGAGATGATTTCACACCTCACAAAGCAGTTTCTCAGAAAGCTTCTTTCTAGTTGTTAACTGAGGATATTTCATTTTTCATCATAGATTGAAATGCGCTCCCAATATCCCATTTCAGATACCACAAAAACACTGATTTCAAAGTGCTCAATGAAAAGAAAGTTTTCACTCTATGAGATGAATGCACACATCACAAAGCGTTTTCTCAGAAAGCTTCTTCCTAGTTTTCATCTGAAGATATTTTCTTGCTCACCACAGGCCTCAATGTGCCCCTGAAGGTCCCTTCACTGGTATGTCACTGACAGAGAATCCAAGCTGCATAATGAAAAGAAAGGTTTAACTCTTTGAGATGAATGCACATATCAGAGCAGTTTCTTGGAAAGCTTCTTTCTAGTGTTTATCTGAGGATATTTCCTTTTGCACCATAGGCCTCAATGGGCTCCTGGATATCCTTTGCAGATTCCACAAAAACACTGTTACCAAACTATGCTATGAAAAGTAAGGTATAACACTGTGAGAGGATTTCACACAGCACAAAGCAGTTTCTCAGAAACTTTCTTTCCAGTTTTTATTTGAGGAATTTTTTTATCACCTGGGCTTCAATTCTCTCCCAAATATCCATTCTCAGATTCCAAAAAAAAAAAAAAAAAGATTTCACACTGCTCAATCTAAAGAATGGTTTAACTCTGTGAGAGAAATTCACACAACACAAAGCTGTTTCTCAGAAAACTTCTTTCTACTTTTTATCTGAAGATATTTCCTTTTTCAATATAGGCTTCAGTGCTCTCCGAAATACACTTCTTCAGATTGTTTATATACAATATAAACAGTCTATTAGCATTAGGTCACGCCCCTCCCTTTTTTTTTTTTGAGACGGAGTCTCACTCTGTCACCCATGCTGGAGTGAGCGGAGCCATCTCGGCTCACTGCAAGCTCCGCCTCCCGGGTTCCCGCCATTCTCCTGCCTCAGCCTCCTGAGTAGGTGGGACCACAGGCGCCGCCACCTCACCCAGCTAATTTTTTGAATTTTTTTTTTGAGACAGAGTCTCGCTCTGTCACCCAGGCTGCAGTGCAGTGGCCGGATCTCAGCTCACTGCAAGCTCTGCCTCCCGGGTTCCTGCCATTCTCCTGCCTCAGCCTCCCGAGTCAATAAAAATAAGACTTTAAAACTTGTTTCAAACTTTTCAATAAAAACAAGACTTTAACTCTATGAGGTTAATAGACACATCATAAAGCAGTTTCTCAAGAAGCTTCTTTCTAGTTTTCATGTGAAGATATATTCTTGCTCACCATAGGCCTCAATGCACCCCTGATTATCCCTTTGTGGACACCTCAAGAAACAGTTTCCAAACTGCAAAATGTAAAGAAAGGTTTAATTGTGTGAGATGAATGCACATATCACAAAGCAGTTTCTCGGAAAGCTTCTTTCCAGTTTTTAATCTGAGGAGATTTCCTTTTTCACCATAGACTTCAATGCACTTCAAAATATCCCTTGGTAGATTTTACATAAGCAGTGTTTCCACACTGCTCAATGAAAAGAGAGGTATAACACTGTGAGTGGAATGCACCCACCACAGAGGAGTTTCTCAGAAAGCTTCTCTCCAGTTTTATCTGGAGACATTTTCTTTTTCACCACTGGTCTCCATGCACTCCCGAATATTCCTTTGCAGATCCCACAAAAACATTGTTACCAAACTGCTCAATGTAAAGTAAGGTTTAACTCTGTGGGAGCATTTCAATCAACACAAAGCAGTTTCTACGAAAGCTTCTTTCTAGTTTTTATTTGAGGATATTCCCTTTTTCATTATATGCTTCAATGCTCTCCCAAATATCCCTTCTTAGATTCGACAGAAACAGTGATTTCAGACTGCTCTATGAAAAGAAAGGTTTAACTCTATGAGATGATTGCACACATCACAAAGTAGTTTCTAAGAAAGCTTCCCTCCAGCTTTTATCTGCAGATGTTTCCTTATTCACCATAGTCCTCAGTGTGCTCCCGAATATCCCTTGGCAGATTTCACAAAAAGAGTGTTACCAAACTGCAGAATAAAAAGTAAGGTATATCTCTGTGAGAGGGGTACACACCACACAGCAGCTTCTCGGAAAGTTTCTTTCCAGTTTTTAATTGAGGATATTTCCATTTTCACCACAAACTTTAATGCTCTCTGAAACATACCTTCCCAGATTCCACAAAAGAGTAATTTCAAACTGCTCAATCAAAAGAACGTTTTAACTCTATGAGGTGAATGCACATACCACACAGCAGTTTCTCAGAAAGCTTCTGTCTAGTTTTCATCTGAAGATATTTTCTTGCTCACCATAGGTCTCAATGTGCCCCAGAATAGTCCTTTGCAGATACCTCAAGAGTTTCCAAACTGTGAAACATAAAGAAAGGTTTAATTGTGTGAGATGAATGCACATATAACAAAGCAGTTTCTCAGAAAGCTTCTTTCCAGTTTTTATCTGAGGATATTTCCTTTCTCACCATAGGCTTCAATGCACTCTGAAATATCTCTTGGTAGATTTTACACAAACGGTGTTTCTACACTGTTCAATGAAAAGAGAGGCATAACACCGTGAATGGAATGCACACATCACAAAGGAGTTTCTCAGAAAGCTACTCTTCAGTTTTTATCTGAAGATATTTCCTTTTTCACCATTGACCTCCATGTGCTCCCAAATATCCCTTTGCAGATTTCACAAAAACAGTGTGACCAAACTGCACAATGAAAAGTAAGGTTTATCTCTGTGAGAGGAGTTCAGACAACACAAGGCAGTTTCTCAGAAAGCTTCTTTCTACTTTTTATTTGAAGATATTTCCTTTGTCACCATAGGCTTCAATGCTCTCCCCAATATCCCTTCTCAGATTCTCCAAAAAGAGTGATTTCACACTGCTCAATCCAAAGAAAGGTTTAACTCTATGAGATGAATGCACTCATCACAAAGCAGTTTCTAGAAAGCTTCTTTCTGGTTTTCATCTGAGGTTAATTCCTTGTTCACCATAGGCCTCAATGTACCCCTGAATGTCCTTTCGTGGATACCACAAAGACAGAGTTTTCAAACTGCACAATGTAAAGAAAGTTTTAACTCTGTGAGATGAAAATGCATATCACAAAGCAGTTTCTTGGAAAGCTTCTTTCTAGTTTTTATCTGAGTATATTTCCTTTTTCACCATAGGCATCAATGTGCTGCAAAATATCACTTCGCACATTTTAGAGAAACAGAGTTTTCACACTGCTCAATCAACAGTGAGATATAACTCTGAGGGGAATGCACACATCACAAAGCAGTTTTGCAGAAACCTTCTCTCCAGTTTCTGTTTGAAGGTAAGTCCTTTTTCATCATAGGCATCAATGGGCTCCCAAATATTCCCTTGCAGATTCCACAAAAACAGTGGAAACAAAGTGCTCAATGAAAAGTAAGGTTTAACTCTGTGAGAGGATTTCACACACCAAAAAGCAACCTCTCAGAAACTTTCTTTCTAGTTTTTATTTGAGGATATCCCCTTTTTCATTATACGTTACAATGCTCTCCCAAATATCCCTTCACAGATGCCAAGAAAAAAACCGTGATTTCAAACTGCACTATCAAAAGAAAAGTTTAACTCTATGAGATGAATGCACACACCACAAAGCAGTTTCTCAGAAACCTTCTTTCTAGCTTTCATCTGAAGATATTTCCTTTTTCACTGTATTTCTCAAGGCATCCCCACATGACCCTTCGTGGATTCATAAAAGACAGAGTCTACACACTGTGCAATGTAAAAAAAGGTTTAACTCTGTGAGATGAATGCGCCTACTACAAAGCAGTTTCTCAGAAAGTTTCTTTCTATTTCATATCGGAGGATATTTTCTTTTTCACTACAGGCTTTAATGCATTCGCAAATATCCCTTCTCAGATTACACAAAAACATTGATTTTAAACTGTTCAAAGAAAAAAAGGGTTTAACTCCATGAGACGAATGAACACAACTCCAAGAAGTTTCTTCCAAAGCTTTTCTCTAGCTTTCATCTGAAGATATTTCATTGTTCACCATAGACCTCCATGCACCACCAAATGTCCTTTCATGGATTCTTCAAAGACTGTTTCCAAACTGTGCCATGTAAAGAAAGGTTTAATTATGTGAGATGAATGTATGTATAACAAAGCAGTTTCTTGGAAAGCTTCTTTGTAGTTTTTATCTGAAGATATTTCCTTTTTCACCATTGGCTTCAATGTGCTCTGAAGTATTCCTCTTAGGTTTTTCATGAACAGTGTTTCCACACTGCTCAATGAAAAGAGAGGTATAACTCTGTGAGTGGAAAAGACACATCACAAAGTAGTTTCTCAGAAAGTTTCTCTCCCGTTTTTATCTGAACATATTTCCTTTTTCACCATAGGCCTCAATGCACCCGCTAATATCCTTTTGGAGATTCCACAAAAACAGTGTTACCAAACTGTTCACTGAAAATAAAGGTTTAACTCTGTGAGGTGATTTCACACATCACAAAGCAGTTTCTCAGAAAGCTTCTTTCTAGTTTTTATCTGAGGGTATTTCGTTATTCACCATAGTATTAAATGTGCTCCAAATAGCCCTTCTTAGATTCTGCAAAAACAGTGATTCCACACTGCTCAATCAAAAGAAAGGTTTAACACTATGTGATGAACGCACACATCACAAAGCAGTTTCTCAGAAAGCTTCTTTCTAGTTTTTCTCTGAAGATATTTAATTGTTTATGATAGGCCTAAATGCAACCCCAAGTGTCCCTTCATGGATTCTTCAAAGATGGAGACTACAAACTGTGCAATATAAAGAAAGGTTTAACCCTGTGAGATGGATACACCTATCACAAAGCAGTTTCTCAGAATGCTTCTTTCTAGTTTTTATCTGAGGATATTTTCTTTTTCACCATAGGCTACAATATGCTCTGAAATATAACTTGGTAGATTTTAGACAAACAGTGTTTCCACACTGCTCAATGAAAAGAGAGGTATAACTCTTTGTGTGGAATGCAAACTTCACAAAGCAGTTTCTCAGAAAACTTCTCTCTAGTTTTCATATGAAGATATTTCTTTTTTCACCATAGACCTCAATGCGTTCCCGAATATCCCTTTGCTGATTCCACAAAAACAGTGTTACCAAACTGCTCAATGAAAAGAAAGGTTTAACTCTGTGAGAGGATTCACACGTCAAGAAACAGTTTCTTGGAAAGTTTCTTTCTAGTTTTTCTCTGAGGATATTTCCTTTTTCACTATTGGCTTCAATTCTCTCCCAAATATCCCTTCTCAGATGCCACAAAAACAATGAATTCAAACTGCTCAATCAAAAGAAACATTTAACTCTATGAGATGAATGCACACATCACAGAGCAGTTTCTTAGAAAACTTCTTTGTAGTTTTCCTCTGAGTATATTTCCTTTTTCACTATAGGTTTCAATGTGTTTCCAAATATCCGTTCTCAGATGACACCAAAATATTGGTTTCAGACTGCTCAAGGAAAAGAGTTATAACTCTGTGAGTGGAATTCACACATCATTCAGTAGTTCCTCAGAAAGCTTCTCTTCAGTTTTTATCTGTCGATAATTCCTTTTACACCACAGACTCCAAGTGCTCGTGAATATCCCTTTGGAGATTCCACAAAAGCAGTGTTACTAAGTTACTTAATGAAAAGAAAGGTTTATCTCTGTGAGATAATTTCACACATCCCAATGCAATTTCTCTTAAAGCTTCTTTCTAGTTTTTATCTGAGGATATTTTGTTTTTCACCATAGTCTTTAATGTACTCCAAAATATTCCTTCTTTGGTTATGCACAAACAGTGTATCCATACTGCTCAAAGAAAAGAGAGGTATAACACTTTGAGTGGAATGCACACATCACAAAGCAGTTTCTAAGTAAGCTTCTCTCTAGTTTTTATCTGAAGATATTTCCTTTTCCACCATAGGTCTCAAGGCACTCCCGAATATCCCTTTGCAGATTTCACAAAAACAGTGTTAGCAAATTGCTCAATGAAAAGTAAGGTTTAACTCTGTGAGAGGATTTCACACAACACAAAGCAGTTTCTCAGAAAGCTTTTTCTTGTTTTTATTTGAGTATATATTCATTTTCACTTTAGGCTCAGTGCTCTCACAAATATAACTTCTCAGATTCCACAAAGAAAGATTTCAAACTGTTCAATCAAAAGAATGAGAAGAATGCACACGTCTGAAAGCAATTTCTCCAAAAACTTCTTTCAAGTTTTCATCTGATGATATTTCCTTGCTCACTATAGGCCTCAATACCCCCCGAATGTCCTTTCATGGATTCCTCAAAGACAATGATTCCAAACTGCACACTGTGAAGAAACTTTTACCTCTGTGAGATGAAAGCACATATCACAAAGCAGTGTCTCGGGGAGCTTACTTCAAGTTTTTACCTGAGGATATTTCCTTTTTCATCACTGGCTTCAACGCACTCCAAAATATACCTTCTTAGGTTTTACACAAACAATGTTTCCACACTGCTCAAGGAAAAGAGAAGTATAACTCTGTGTGTGGATTTCACTCACCATACAGCAGTTTCTCAGAAAGTTTCTCTCCACTTTTTATCTGAAGATATTTCCTTTTTCACCACAGGCTCAATGTGCTCCTGAACATCCCTTTGCAGATTCCACAAAAACAGTGTTACTAAATTGCTCAATGAAAAGAAAGGTTTAATTATGTGAGATGATTTCCCACATCACAAGGCAGTATCTCGGAAAACTTCTTTATAGTTTTTTCTGAGGATATTTCTTTTATCTCCCCTGGCTTAAATGTGCTCCCAATATCCCTTCTCAGATACTACGAAAACAGTGATTTCAAACTGCTCAATCAAAAGAAAGTTTTAACTCTATGAGATGAAGGCACACATCACAAAGCAGTCTCTCAGAAAGCTTCTTCCTAGTTTTCATCGAAAGATATTTCTTTGCACACCATAGGCCTCAATGCACCCACTGAATGTCCTTTTGCGGATATGTTAAACACAAAGTTTCCAAACTGTGCAATGTAAAGAAAGGTTTAACTCTGTGAGATGAATACAAATGTCAGAAAGCAGTTTCTTGGAAAGCTTCTTTCTAGTTTTTATCTGAGGATATTTGCTTTGTCACCATAAGTCTCGATGCACTCCCAAATATCCCTTTGGAGATCCAACAAACACAGTGTTACCAAATGCACAGTCAAAAGTAAGATTTAACTCTGTGAAAGGTTTTCACACAACACAAAGCAGTTTCTAGGTAGGCTTCTTTCTGGTTTTTATTGGAGGATATTTCTTTTTTCACCATAGGCTTCAATGATCTCCCAAATATCCATTCTCAGATACCACAAAAAGAGTGATTTCAAACTGCTCAATGGAAAGAAAGGTTTAACTCTATGAGATGAATGCACACATCACAAAGCAGTTTCTTGGAAAGCTTCTTTCTAGTTTTCATCTGAAGATATTTCTTTGCTGATGATAGGCCTCAATGAGCTCCCAAATGTCTCTTCGTGGATACATCAAAGACAGAGTTTTCAAACTGTACAATGTAAAGAAATGTTTAACTCTGAGAGATGAATGCACATATCACAAATCAGTTTCTTTGAAAGCTTCTTTCTAGTTTTTATCTGAAGACATTTCCTTTTTCACTGTCGACTTCAATGTGTTTCCAAATATCCTTTGTCAGATTACACAAAAACATTGATTCCAGACTACTCAATGAATAGAAAGGGTTAGCTGTATGAGATGAAGGCACACATCACAAAGAAGTTTCTCAGAAAGCTTCTTTCTAGTTTTCATCTGAGGATATTTTCTTGTTCACCAGAGGCCTCTATGCACCCCTAAATGTCTCTTTGTGGATACTTCAAAGGCATAATTTCAAAACTGTGCAATATAAAGAAAGGTTTAAATCTGTGAGATGAATGCACACACCACAAAGCAATTTCTCGGATAGCTTCCTTCTAGATTTTATTTGAGAACATTTCCTTTTCCAACCTAGGCATCAGTGCACTCCAAAATATCTCTTCTTAAGTTTCACACAAAGTGTTTACATATTGCTCAATGAAAAGAGAGGTATAACTCTGTGAGTGGGATTCACACATCATACAGCAGTTTCTCAGAAAGCATCTCTCCAGTTTTTATCTGAAGATATTTCCTATTTCACTATAGGCCTCAATGCTCTCCCGAATATCACTTTGCACATTGCTCAAAAACAGTGTTACCAAACTGCTCAATGAAAAGGAAGGTTTAACTCCATGGGATGATTTCATATATCACAAATCAGTTTCTCGGAAAACTTCTTTCTAGTTTTTCTATGAGGATATTTCGTCTTTCACCATAGGCTTAAATGCGTTCAAAATACCCCTTCTCAGATTCCACAAAAGCAGTGATTTCAAACTGTTCAATCAGAAGAAAGGTGTAGCTCTATGAGATGAAAGCACACATCAGAAAGCAATTCCTCAGAAAGCTTCTTTCTAGTTTTCATCTGAAGAGATTTCTTTGTTCACTATTGGCCTCAAAGCACACCACCCCCCGGCTGTCCTTTCATGGGTTCTTTAAAGACAGAGTTTCCAAACTGTGCAATGTAAAGAAAGATTTAACTCTGTGAGATGAATGCACATATCAGAAAGCCGTTTCTCAGAAAGCTTCTTTCTAGTTTTTATCTGAGGATATTTCCTTTTTCTCCATAGGTTTCAATGCACTCCAAAATATCCCTTGGTAGATATCAAACAGTGTTTCCACACTGCTCAATGAGAAGAGAGGTATACCTCTGTGGGTGGAATGCATACATCACACAGCAGTTTTTCGAAAACTTCTCTCCAGTTTTTATCTGAAGATATTTCCTTTTTCACCATAAGTCTCAATGCACTCCTAAACATCCCTTTGCAGATTGCACAAAAACAGTATTACCAAACTGCTCAATAAAAAGAAAAGTTTAACTCTGAGGTGATTTCAACATCACAAAGCAGTTTCTCAGAAAGCTTCTTTCTAGCTTTTTTCTGAGGATATTTCGTTTTTCACCATAGTCTTAAATGCACTCCAAATATCCCTTCTCAGATGCCACAAAAACAGTGATTTCGAACTGCTCAATCAAAAGAAAGGTTTAACTCTATGAGACAAATATGCACAACACAAAGCAGTTTTTCAGAAAGCTTTTTTTTAGTTTTTCTCAGAAAGCTTCTTTCTAGTTTTCATCTGAAGCTATTTCTTTGTTCATCATAGGCCTCAGTTCTACCACAAATATCCTTTCACGGATTCGTAAAAAATCAGAGTTTCCAAACTGCACAGTGGAAAGAAGGGTTTAACTCTGTGTGATGAATGCACATATCACAAAGCAGTACCTTTTAAAAATTCTTTCTAGTTTTGATCAGTGAATATTTCCTTTTTCCCACAGGCTTCAATGTGCTCCAAAATATTCCTTGGTAGATTTTACACAAAGAGTTTTTCCACATAGCTCAATGAAAATAGAGGTAAAACTCTGTGAGTGGAATGCATACATCACAATGTAGTTTCTCAGAAATATTCTTTCTAGTTTTCATCTGAAGATAGTTCCTTGCTTGCCATGGACCTTAATGTGCCCCAAATGTCCTTTTACAGATAAGTCTAAGACAGAGTTTCCAAACTGCAAAACATACAGAAAGATTTAACTCTGTGAGATGAATGCACACATTACAAAGCAGTTTCTAGGAATGCTTCTTTCTAGTTTTTATCAGAGGATATTTCCTTTTTTACCATGGGCTTCAATGTGCTCAGAAGTATCCCTTGGTAGATTTTACACAAATAGGTTTCCACAGTGCTCAATGAAAACAGAAGTATAACTCTGTGAGTGGAAGGACCACATCACAAAGCAGTTTCTCAGAAAGCTTCTCTCCGGTTTTTATCTGAAGATATTTCCTTTTTCACCATAGGCCTCAATGTGCTTGTGAATATCCCTTTACAGATTATACAGAAACAGTGTTACCAAACTGCTCAGTTAAAAGAAAGGTTTAACTCTGTGATAGAAATTCACACAACACAGAGCACTTTCTCAGAAAGCTTCTTTCTAATTTTTATCTGATGATATTTCCTTTTTCACTACAGGCTTCAATGCTCTCCCAAATAAACCTTCTCAGTTTCCACAAAAACAGTGATTTTAAACTGTTCAATCAAAAGAAAGGTTTAACTCTATGAGATGAATGCACACATCATAAAGCAGTTTCTTAGAAAGCTTCTTTGTAGTTTTCCTCTGAAGTTATTTCCTTGTTCACCATAGGTTTCAATGGGCGCCCAGATGTCCCCTTGTGGATTCATCAAAGGCAGAGTCTACAAACTGTGCAATGTAAAGAAAAGTTTAACCCTGTGAGATAAATGCATCTACCGCCAAACAGTTTCTCAGAAAGTTTCTTTCTAGTTTTTATCTGAGTATATTTCCTTTTTCACTATAGGCTTTAATGCGTTCTCAAATATCCGTTCTCAAATTACACAAAAACATTGATTTCAAACTGTTAAATGAAAATAAAAGTTTAACTCTAGGAGATGAATGAAGGCATCTCCAAGAAGTTTCTCAGAAAACTTCTTTCTAGCTTTCATCCGAAGATATTTCATTGTTCACTGTAGGCCTCCATGTGCCCCTGAACGTCCTCTCGTGGATTCTTCAAAGACTGTTTCCAAACTGTGCCATATAAAGAAAGGTATAACTCTGTGAGATGAATGTACATATCACAAAGGAATTTCTCTGAAAGCTTCTTTCTAGTTTTTATCTGAGGGTATTTCTTTTTTCACTATAGGCTTCAATGCACTTCGAAGTATCCTCTCTTAGGCTTTACACAAACTGCGTTTCCACACTTCTCAATGAAAAGAGAGGTATAACTCTGTGAGTAGAATGCACACATCACCAAGCAGTTTCTCAGAATGCTTCTCTCCAGTTTTTATATGAGGACATTTAGTTTTTCACTGTAGACCTCAATGCGCTCCTGAATATCCCTTTCAGATTCCATAAAAACAGTGTTACAAAACTGCTCAATGAAAAGTAAGGTTTAACTCTGTAGGAGGATTTCACACAACAAAAAGCAGTTTCTCAGAAAGCTTCTTTCTAGTTTTTATTTATGGGTATTTCCTTTTTCACTACAGGCTTTAATGCTCTCCCAAATATCCCTTCTCAGATTCCACAAAAACATTGATTTCAAACTGCTCAATCAAAAGAAATGTTTAACTCTACGATATGAATGCAGAAAATCAGAAAGAAATTTATTAGAAAGCTTCTTTCTGGTTTTCCTCTGAAGATATTTCCTTGTTCACCAAAGGCCTCAATGTGCCACCATGTGTTCCTTCATGGATTCCTCAAGTACAGAGTCTGCAAATTGCACAATGTAAAGTTAGGTTTAACTCTCTGAGATGAATGCACATATCACAAAGCAGTTTCTTGGAAGGCTTTTTAATAGTTTTTATCTGAGGATATTTCCTTTTTCACCATAGTCCTCAAGACTCTCCCAAATATACCTCCATTACACAAAAACATTGATTTCAGACTGCTCAATGAAAAAACTGGTTTTACTCTATGAGATGAATGGAAACATTACAAAGCAGCTTCTCAGAAAGCTTCTTTCTAGTTTTCATCTGAAGATATTTCCTTGCTCGCCATTGACCTCAGTGCACCCCTGAATGTCGCTTCATGGATACATCAAAGATAGAGTTTCCAAACTCAGCAATGTAAAGAAAGGTGTAACTCTGTAAGATGAATACACATATCTCAAAGCTGTTTCTTGGAAAACTTCTTTCTAGTTTTTATCTGACTATATTTCCTTTTCACCATAGGCTACAATGCGCTCCGAAGTATCCCTTGGTATATTTTACACAAAGAGTGTGTCCACACTGCTCAATGAAAAGAGAGGAATGCACACATCTCAAAGCAGTTTCTCAGACAGCTTCTCTCCAGTTTTTATCTGATGATATGTCCTTTTTCAAAATAGACCTCAATTCTCTAGCGAATATCCCTTTACAGATTGTACAAAAACAGTGTTAAAAGCTGCTCATTGAAAAGAAAGGTTTAACTCTGTGAGAGGAATTCACACAAAACAGAGCACTTTCTCAGAAAACTTCTTTCTAGCTTTTATCTGAACATATTTCCTTTTTCACTATAGGCTTCTATGCTTTCCCAAAAATCCCTTCTCCAATTCCACAACAACAGTGATTTCAAACTGATCAATCAAAAGAAAGGTTTAATTCTGTGGTGAATGCACACTTCACAAAGCAGTTTCTCAGAAAGCTTCTTTCTAGTTTTCATCTGAAGATATTTCCTTGTTCACCATAGGCCTCAATGCACCCCTAAGTCTCCCTTCGTGAATTTGTCAAAGACAAAGTCTAAAAACTGCCCAATGAAAAGAAAGGTTTAACTCTGTGAGGTGAATGCACCTATCACAAAACAGTTTCTCAGATAGCTTCTTTCTAGTTTTTATCTCAGGATATTTCCTTTTCCCTACAGGCCTCAAAGCGTTCAAAAATATGCCTTCTCACAATACAGAAAAACTTTGATTTCAGGCTGCAAATTGAAAAGGAAGTTTTAACTCTATGGGATGAATGAACACATCACAAAGAAATAGAAAGCTTCTTTCCAGTTTTCATCTGAAGATATTTCCTTGTTCCCTATAGGCCTCAATGTGCCCCTGAATGTCTCTTCTCGGATACATCGAGGGCAGAGTTTCCAAACTGTGCAATGTACAGAAAGGTTTAACTTTGTGAGATGAATGTGCATATCACAAAGCAATTTCTCAGAAAGCCTCTTTCTAGTTTTTATCTGAGGATTTTTTTTTCTCCATAGGCTTCAATGCGCTCGGAAATCTACCTTCGTAGGTTTTACACAAACGGTGCTTCCACAATGCTCAATGAAAACAGAGGTATAACTCTGTGAGTGGAATGCACACCTTGTAAGACAGTTTCTTGGAAAAAACCTCTCCAGTTTTTATCAAAAGATATTTCCTTTTTCACTGTAAACTTCAATGCTCTCAAAAATATCCCTTCTCAGATTCCCCCAAAACAGTGATTTCAAACTGCTCAATCAAAAGAAAGGTATAATTCTATGAGACGAATGAACACATCAGAAAGTCTTTTTTTTTTTTTTTTTTTTGAAATCTTCTTTCTGGTTTTGCTCTGAAGATATTTCCTTGTTCACCATAGGCCGCAAGGCAACCCAAGTTTCCATTCACGAATTTGTCAAAGACAGAGTCTCCAAATTGCACAATATAAAGAAACGTTTAACTCTGAGAAAGGAATTCACATAACACAAAGCACTTTCTCAGAAAACTTCTTTGTACTTTTTATCTGAGCATATTTCCTTTTTCGCTCTAAGCTTTAATGTGTTCCCAAATATTCCTTCTCAGATTGTGCAAAAACAGTGATTTCAAAGAGATCAATCAAAAGAAAGTTTAACTCACAAAGCAGTTTCACAGAGAGTTTCTTTCTAGTTATCCCCTGAAGATATTTCCTTGTTCATCGTAGGACTCAATGCACCCCAAAGTTTCCCTTCGTGGATTCCTCAAAGACAGAGTCTACAAACTGCGCATTGTAAACTAAGCTTTAACTCTGTGAGAATAAAGCACATATCACAAAACAAGTTATTGGATGGCTTCTTTTTAGTTTTTATCTGAGGATATTTCCTTTTTCAACATTGGCTTCAATGTTATTCCAAATACCCCTTCTAAGATTGTACAAAAACATTGATTTCAGACCACTCAGTGAAAAGCAAGGCTTAACTCTATGAGATGAATGAACTCATCACAAAGTGGTTTCTCAGAAAGCTTCTTTCCAGTTTTCATTTGAAGATATTTCCTTGTTCAGTATAGGCCTCAATGTGCCCCCAAATGTCCTTTCATGTATTCCTCAAAGACTTAGTTTCCAAACTGTGCAATGTATAGAAATGCTTAACTCTGTGAGATGAATGCACATATCACAAGGAAGTTTCTCGCTTCTTTGTTGTTTTTGTCTGAGGATATTTCCTTTCTCATGATAGGCTTCAATGAGCTATGAAATATTCCTTGGCAGATTTTACACAAACAGTGTTTCCACACTGCACACTGAAAAGAGAGGCATAACTCTCTGAGTGGAATGCACACATCACAAAGCAGTTTCTCATAAAGCTTCTCTCCAGTTTTGTCTGAAGTTATTTCCTTTTTTACCATAGGCCTCAAAGCGCTCGTGAATATCCCTTTGCAGATTATACAAAAACAGTTACAAAATTACTCAATGAAAAGAAATGTTTAACTCTGTGAGATGATTTCACACATCACAAGGCAGTTTCTTGGAAAGCTTCTTTCTAGTTTTTACCTGAGGATATTTCAATTTTCACCCTAGGCTTAAAAGCGCTCCCAATATCCCTTCTCAGACACTACAAAAACAGTGATTTCAAACTACTCAATCAATAGAAACTTTTAACTCTATGAGATGAATGCACACATTACACAGCAGTATCTCAGAAAGCTTCTTCCTACTTTTCATCTGAAGATACTTCCTTGCTCACCATAGGCCTCAATGCGCCCTGAATATTCCTTTGGGGATACGTCAAAGACAGAGTTTCCAAACTGTGCAATGTAAAGAAAAGTTTAACTGTGCATATAACACAAAGCAGTTTCTCGAAAAGCTTCTGTCTAGCTTTTATCTGAGGATGTTTTCCATTTTTATCATAGAATTCAAAGCACTCAAAAATGTCCCTTGGTAGATTTTAGACAAACAGGGTTTCTACATTGCTCAATGAAAGGTGAGGTACAAATCTCTCAGTGGAATGCACACATCACGAAGTGGTTTCTCAGAAAGCTACTCTCCTGTTTTTATCAGAAAATACTTCCTTTTTCAAAATAGACTTCAATGTGCTCCCGAATATCCCCTTGCAGATTCCACATAAACAATGTTACCAAACTACTCAATGAAAACTAAGGTTTAACATTGTGAGAGGATTTCACACAACACAAAACAGTTTCTCGGAAAACTTCTTTCTGGTTTTTAATTGAAGATATTTCCTGTTTCACCATAGGCTTCAATGATATCTCAAATATCCCTTCTCAGGTTCCACAAAAAGCGTGATTTCAAACTTCTCAAACACAATAAAACTTTAACTCTATGAGATGAATGCACATATTACAAAGAAGTTTCCCAGAAAGCTTTTTTCTAGTTTTCATCTGAAGATATTTCATTGCTCACCATAGGCCTCAGTGTGCCCCCAAATGTCCTTTCATGGATTCATCAAAGACAGAGTTTCCAAATCGTGCAATGTAAAGAAACATTTACCTCTGTGCGAGGAATGCACACATCACCAAACTGTTTCTCAGAAAGCTTCTTTCTAGTTTTAACCAGAAGATTTTTCTTTGTTCACCATAGACCACATTGCACCCCCGAATATCACATCGTGGATTCGTCAAAGAGAGAGTTTCCAAACTGTGCAATGTAAAGAACGGTTTACTTCTGTTAGATGAATGCATATATCACAAATCAGTTTCTTGAAATGCTACTTTCTAGTTTTTATCTGAGCATATTTCCTTTTTCACCATAGGATTAAAAGAGCTCCGAAATATCCCTTGGTAGATTTTACATAAGCAGTGTCTCCACAGTGTTCAATGAAAAGTGAGGTATAACTCTGAGTGGAATGCACACATCCCAAAGCAGTTTCTCAGAAAGCTTCTCTCCAGTTTTTATATGAAGACATTTCTCACCATAGGCCATAATGTGCCCCTGAATGTCTCTTCATGGATACGTCAAAGACAAAATTTCCAAACTGTGTAATGTAACAAACACTTAACTCTGTGAGATATATGCACAAATCACAAAGCAGTTTTTCAGAAAACTTCTTTCTAGTTTTTATCTGAGGATATTTCCATTTTCACCTTAGGCTTCAATGCTCTCAAATATCCCTTCTCAGATTTCACAAAAACAGTGATTTCAAACTGCTCTAGGAAAAGAAAGGCTTAACACTATGAGATGAATGCACACATCACAAATCAGTTTCTCAGAAAGCTTCTATCTAGTTTTCATCTGAAGATATTTCCTTGTTCACCATAGGCCTCAAGGCGCCCCCACATGTCTCTTCATGGATTCGTCAAAGACAGAGTCTACCAACTGCGCAATATAAAGAAAGGTTTATCACTGTGAGATGAATGCACATATCACAAAGCAGCTTCTCGGAAAGCTTCTTTCTAGTTTTTATCTCAGGGTATTTCCTTGTTCACCAGAGCCTTTAGAGAGCTCTGAAATATCCCTTGGTAGACTTTACACAGTGTTTCCACACTGCTCAATGAAAAGAGAGGCATAATTCTGTGAGTGGAATGCACACATTACAAAGCAGTTTCTCAGAAAACTTCTCTCCAGTTTTTATCAGAAGGTTTTTCCTTTTTCACCACAGGCCACAAGATGCTCCCGAATATCCCTTGGCAGATTTCACACAAACAGTGTTACCAAACTGTGCAATATAAAGAAAGGTTTATCTCTGTGAGATGAATGCACATCTCACAAAGCAGTTTCTCAGAAAGCTTCTTTCTAGTTTTTATCTCAGGGTATTTCCTTGTCCACCAGAGTCTTCAGAGAGCTCTGAAATATCCCTTCGTAGACTTTACACAAACAGTGTTTCCACACTGCTCAATGAAAAAAGAGGTATAATTCTGTGAGTGGAATGCACACATCACAAAGCAGTTTCTCAGAATGCTTCTCTACAGTTTTTATCAGAAGATTTTTCCTTTTTCACCATAGGCCACGTTGTGCTCCCAAATATCCCTTGGCAGATTTCACAAAAACAGTGTTACCAAACTGCATAATGTAAAGTAAGGTTTATCTCTGTTGGAGGAGTTCAAGAAACACAAAGCACTATCTCCGAGTGTTTCTTTACCATTTTTATTGATGATATTTCCTTTTTCACCATAGGGTTCAGTGCTCTCCCAACTATTCCTTGTCAGATTTCACAATAAGAATGATTTCAAATTGCTCAATCAAAAGAAAGGTTTAACTCTATGAGATGAATGCACACATCACAAAGCAGTTTTTCAGAAAGCTTCTTTCTGTTCATCTGAAGATATTTCCTTTCTCACCATAGGCCTCAATGCACCCCCAAATATCCTTTCTTGGATTCCTCAAAGATAAGGTTCCCAAACTCTGCAATGTAAAGAGAGGTTTATTTCTGTGAGATTAATGCACATATCACAAAAAAGTTTCTCAGAAAGTTTTTTGTTGTTTTTATCTGAGGATATTTCCTTTTTCACCATTTGCTTCAATATGCTCTGAAATATTCCTTGGTAGATTTTACACAAGCAGTGTTTCCACACTGCTCAATGAAAAGGGATCTATAACTCTGTGAGTGTAATGCACACATCACAAAGCAATTTCTCATAGAGCTTCTTTCCAGTTTTTATCTGAAGGTATTTACTTCTTCACTAAAGACCTCAATGTGCTCATGAATATCCCTTAACAGATTATATAAAAACAGTGTTACAAAATTGCTCAATGAATAGTAAGGTTTAACTCTGTGAGAGGGATTCACAGAACACAAAGCACTTTCTCGGAAAGCTTCTTTCTAGTTTTAATCTGAAGATATTTTGTTATTCACTATAGGCTTCAATGCTCTCCCAAATATCCCTTCTCAAATTCCACAAAAAGAGTGATTTCAAACTGCTCAATTGAAAGAAAGGTTTAACCCTGTGAGATAAATGTAGACATCACAAAGCAGATTCTTAGAAAGTTTCCTTACGGCTTTCCTCTGAAGATATTTCCTTGTTCGCTATAGGCCTCAATCTGACCCCAAGTGTCCCCTCACAGATTCATCAAAGACAGAGTCTACAAATTGTGCAACGTAAAGAAAGATTTAGCTCTGTGAGATGAATGCACCTATCACAAAGCAGTTTCTAAGAAAGCTTCTTTCTACTTTTTATCTGAGGATATTTCCTTTTTTGCTGTAGGCACTAATGCATTCCCAATTATCACTTCTCAGCTGACAAAAAGACATTGATTTCTTACTACTGAATGAAAAAGAAATGTTTAACTCTATGGAACGAATGAACACATCACAAAGCAGTTTTTCAGAAAGCTTCTTTCTACTTATCATCTAAAGATTTGTCAGGGTTCAACATAGGCCTTAATTCACCCCCAAATATCTCTTCTTGGATACATCAGAGACAGAGTTTCCAAACTGAACAATGTGAAGAAAAGTTTAACTTCTGGGAGATGAATGCAAATCTCACAAAGCAGTCTCTCAGAAAATTTCTTTCTAATTTTTATGTGAGGATATTTCCCTTTTCTAGGCTTCAATGAGAAACTGTTTCACGCTGCTCAAGGAAAACAGAGTCATTACTCTGTGAATGGTATTCACACATCGTACAGCAGTTTCTCAGAAAACTTCTCTCCAGTTTTTAGCTGAAGGTATTTCCTTTTTCACCATAGGCTCAATGCACTCCCAAATATCCCTTTGCAGATTCCATAAAAACACTGTTACTAAACTCCTCAATGAAAAGAAAGTTTTAACTCTGTGAGATGATTTCACATATTCCAAAGTAGTTTCTCAGAAATCTTCATTCTGGTTTCTTTCTGAGGATATTTCCTTTTTAACCATAGGCTTAAACATCCTACTAATATCCCTTCTCAGATACCACAAAAACAGTGATTTCAAACTGTTCAATCAAAAGCAAGTTTTAACACTATGACATGAATGCACACATCATAAAACAGTTTCTCAGAAAGCTTCTTTCTAGTTTTTATCTGAGGATATTTCCTGTTTCACCATAGACCTCAACGCACTCCCGAATATCCCTTTGTGGATTCCACGAAAACAGTGTTACCAAACTGTGCAATGAAATGTAAGGTTTAACTCTGCGAGACCATTTCAAAGAACAAAAAGTAGTTTCTCAGAAAGCTTCTTTCTAGTTTTTATTTAAGGATATTCCCTTTGTCAGTATTGGCTTCAATGCACTCCCAAACATCCCTTTTCAGATTTCACAAAAACAGTGATTTCAAATTGCTCTATAAAAAGAAAGGTTTAACTCTATGATAGAAATGAACACATTACTAAGAAGTTTCTCAGAAAGCTTCTTTCCAGTTTTCATCTGAAGATATGTCCCTGTTCATGATAGGCCTCAATGTGCCTCCACATGAACCTTTGCAGATTCGTCAAAGACAGAGTCTACAAACTGAAATGTAAAGAAAGGTATAACACTGTGAGATGAATGCCCATATCTCAAAGCTGTTTCTTGGAAAACTACTTTGTTGTTTTGTATGAGAATGTTTCCTTTTTCATGATTGGCCTCAGTGTGCTCCCGAATATCCCTTTGCAGATTCCACAAAAACAGTGTTACCAAACTGCTCAATGAAAAGTAAGGTTTATCTCTGTGAGAGGATTTCACACAACACAAAGCAGTTTCTCAGAAAACTTCTTTCTAGTTTTTATTAGAGGATATTTTCTTTTTCACCATAGGCTTCATTCTTTCACAAATATTCCTTCTTAGATTCCATAAAGAGTGATTTCACACTGCCCAATCCAAAGAAAGGTTTAACTCCACAAGATGAATGCATACATCATGAAGCAGTTTCTCAGAAAGCTTCTTTCTAGTTTTTATCTGAGGAGATTTCCTTTTTCACTATAGGCTTCAGTGCTCTCCCAAATATCCATTCTTAGATTCCACATAAAGAATGATTTCAAACTGTTCAATCAAAAGAAAGGTTTAACTCTATGAGATGAATACACACATCACAAAGCAGTTTCTCAGAAAGCATTTTCCTAGTTTTCATCTGAAGTTATTTTCTTGTTCACCATAGGCCTCAATGTACCCCCGAGTGTCCTTTCATGGATACGTCAAAGACAGATTTTCCAAACTGCACTATGTAAAGAAAGGTTTAACTCTGTGAAATGAATGAACATATCACAAAGCAGTTTCTCGGAAAGCTTCTTCCTAGTTTTTATCTGAGGATATTTCCTTTTTCGCCATAGGCTTCAAAGCACTCTGAAATATCCCTTGGTAGATTTTACACAAACAGTGTTTCCACACTGCTCAATGAAAAGAGAGGTATAACTCTGTGAGTGGAATGCACACATCACAAAGCAGTTTCTCAGAAAGCTTCTCTCCAGTTTTTATCTGGAGACATTTCCTTTTTCACCATAGGCCTCAAAGCACTCCCGAATATTCCTTTGCAGATCCCACAAAAAAAGTGTTACCAAACTGCTCAATGAAAAGTAAGGTTTAACTCTGTGAGAGCATTTCAACAACACAAAACACTTTCTTGGAAAGCTTATTTATAGTTTTTATTTCAGGATATTCCCCCTTTCATTATAGGCTACCATGCTCTCCCAAATATTCCTTTTCAGCATTCACAAAAACAGTGATATCAAACTACTCTATCAAAAGACAGTTTTAACTCTATGAGATGAATGTACACATCACAAAGCCATTTCTCAGACAGCTTTTTTTCTAATTTTCATCTGAAGATATTTCCTTGCTCACCATAGGCTTCAATGCTCTCCCAAATGTCCTTTCACAGATTCCTCAAAGATAGAGTTTCCAAACTGCACAATGTGAAGAAAAGTTTAACTCTGTGAGAAGAATGCACTTATCACAAAGCAGTTTCTTAGAACACTTCCTTCTAGTTTTTATCTAAGGATATTTCCTTTTTCACCAGAGGCTTCAATGACCTCTGAAATATCCCTTGGTAGATTTTACAAAAACAGTGTTTCTACACTGTTCAATGAAAAGAGAAGTATAACTCTGTGATTGGAATGCACACATCACAAAGCAGTTTCTCATAAAACTTCTCTCCAGTTTTTTTATCTGAAGATATTTCTTTTTTCACCATAGGCCTCAATGCACTCACTAATATCCCTTTGCAGATTACACAAAAATGTTTTACCAAGCCGCTCAATAAAAAGGAAGGTTTAGCTCTGCGAGAGGAATTCACACAACACAACTCACTTTCTCAGAAACCTTCTTTCTGGTTTTTATCTGAAGATATTTCCTTTTTCACTATAGGCTTCAATGCTCTCCCCAATGTAATTTCTAAGATTCCACAAAAACTATGACTTCAAACAGCTCAATCATAACAAAGTTTTAACTGTATGAGATGAATATACACATCACAAGGTAGTTTCTTAGAGCTTCTATTTTTTAATTTATACGTTATGTTCTAAGGTACATTTGTACAACATGCAGTTTTGTTACTTATATACACATGTGCCATGTTGGTGTGCTGCACCCATTAACTCCTCATTTTCATTAGGTATATCTCCTCAGGCTCTCCCTTCCCCTCCATCCACCGCACAATAGGTCCTGTTGTATGATGTTCCCCTAAATGTATCCAAGTGATCTCATTTTTCAATTCCCACCTGTGAGTGAGAACATGCGATATTTGGTTTTCTGTTCTTGTGATAGTTTGCTGAGAATGATGGTTTCCAGCTGCATCCATGTCCATACAAAGGACACGAACTCATCCTTTTCTATGGCTGCATAGTATTCCCTGTTGTATAAGTGTCACATTGTCTTAATCCAGGCTGTCATTGATGGACATTGGGTTGGTTCCAAGTCTTTGCTATCGTGAATAGTGCCACAATAAACATACATGTGCATGTGTCTTTATAGAAGCATGATTTATAATCCTTTGGGTATATACCAGTAAAGGGATGGTTGGGTCAAATGCTATCTCTAGTTCTACATCCTTGAGGAATCACCACACAGTCTTCCCCAGTGGTTGAATTAGTTTACAGTCCCACCAGCAGTATAAAAGTGTTTCTATTTCTCCACATCCTCTCCAGTACCTGTTGTTTCCTGACTTTTTAATAATTGCCATTCTAACTGATGTGAAATGGTATCTCATTGTGGTTTTGATTTGCATTTCTCTGATGACCAGTGATGATGAGCCTTTTTTCATGTGCCTGTTGGCTGTATAAATGTCTTCTTTTGAAAAGTTTCTATTCATATCCTTTGGCCACATTTTAATGGGCTTGTTGGATTTTTTTCTCATAAATTTGTGTGAGTTCTTTGTAGCATCTGGATATTAGCCCTTTGTCAGGTAAGTAGATTGCAAAAGTTTTCTCACATTCTGTAGTTTGTCTGTTCACTCTGATGGTAGTTTCTTTTGCTGTGCAGAAGCTCTTTCGTCTAATGTGATCCTAATTGTCAATTTTGGCTCTCATTGCCATTGGTTTTTGTGTTTTAGACATGAAGTCCTTTCCCATGCCTATGTCCTGAATGGTATTGCCTAGGTTTTCTTCTAGGGTTTTTATGGTTTTAGGTCTAACATTTAAGTCTCTAGTCCATCTTGAATTTGTATAAGGAATAAGGAAGGGATCCAGTTTCAGCTTTCTACTTACGGTTACCCAGTTTTCTCACCACCATTTATTAAATAGGGAATCCTTTCCCCATTTCTTGTTTTTTGTCAGGTTTGTCAAAGATCAGATGGTTGTAGATGTGTGTTATTATTTCTAAGGGCTCTGTTATGTTGAATAGGAGTGGTGAGAGACGGCATCCCTGTCTTGTGTCAGTTTTTAAAGGGAATGCTTCCACTTTTTGCCCATTCAGTATGATATTGGCTGTGAATTTGTCAGAAAAAGCTCTTATTATTTTGAGATATGTTCCATCAATACCGAATTTATGGAAAGTTTTTATCATTAAGGGCTGTTGAATTTTGTCAAAGGTCTTTTCTGCATCAATTGAGAAAATCATGCGGTTTTTGTCTGTGGTTGCGTTTATATGCTGGATTACATTTAATTATTTGTGTATGCTGAACCAGCCTTGCATCCCAGGGATGAAACCCACTTGATCATGGTGGATAAGTTTTTTTATGTGCTGCTGGATTCTGTTTGCCAGTATTTTTTGAGGATTTTTGCACCAATGCTCATCAGGGATATTGGTTTCAAATTCTCTTTTTTTGTTGTGTATCTGCCAGGCTTTGGTATTGGGATGATGTTGGCCTCATAAACTGAGTTAGGGATGATTCCCTCCTTTTCTATTGATTGGAATGATTTCAGATGTTATGGTACCAGCTCCTCCTTGTACCTCTGGTAGAATTCAGCTGTGAATCTGTTCTTTTACATTTGTTGAGGAGTGCTTTACTTCCAACTATGTGGTCAATTTTGGACTAAGTGTGATGTGGTGCTGAGAAGAATGAATAGTCTGTTGATCTGGGGTGGAGAGTTCTGTAGATGTCTATTAGGTCTGCTTGCTGCAGAGATGAGTTCAATTCCTGGATATCCTTGCTAACTTTCTGTCTCATTGATCTGTCTAATGTTGACAGTGGGGTGTTAAAGTCTCCCATTATTACTGTGTGGGAGTCTAAGTCTCTTGTAAGTCTCTAAGGACTTGCTTTACGAATCTGGGTGCTCCTGTATTGGGTGCATATATATTTAGGGCAGTTTGCTCTTCTTGTTGAATTGATCCCTTGACCATTACATAATGGACTTCTATGTCTCTTTTGTTATTTGATGGTTTCAACTCTGTTTTATCAGAGACTAGGATTGCAACCTCTGCCTTTTTTGGTTTTCCATTTGCTTGATAGATCTTCCTCCATCCCTTTATTTTGAGACTATGTGTATCTCTGCCTGTGAGATGGGTCTCCTGAATACTTCAAACTGATGGATCTTGACTCTTTATCCAATTTGCCAGTCTGTGTCTTTTAATTGGACCATTTAGCCCATGTACTTTTAAGGTTAGTATTGTTTTGTGTGAACTTGATCCTGTCATTGTGATGTTAGCTGGTTATTTTGCTCATTAGTTGATGCAGTTTCTTCCTAGCATTGATGGTCTTTACATTTTGGCATGTTATTGCAATGGCTGGTACAGTTTGTTCCTTTCCATATTTAGTGTTTCCTAGAGGAGCTTTTGTAGAGCAGGGCCGGTGGTGACAAAATCTCTCAGAGTTTGCTTGTCTGTAGAGGATTTTATTTCTCCTTCACTTATGAAACTTAGTTTGGCTGGATATGAAATTCCAGGTTTAAAATTATTTTCTTTAAGAATGTTGAATATTGGCCCCACTCTCTTCTGGCTTATAGAGTTTCTGCTGAGAGATCTGCTGTTACTCTGATGGGCTTTTCTTTGTGGGTAAGGTGATCTTTCTCTCTGGCTGCCCTTAACATTTTTTCCTTCATTTCAACTTTGGTGAATCACACAATTATGTGTCTTGGACTTGCTGTGCTTGAGGAGGATCTTTGTGGCATTCTCTGTATTTCCTGAATTTGAATGTTGGCCTGCCTTGCTAGGTTGGGAAAGTTAGCCTGGATAATATCCTGCAGAGTGTTTTCCAACTTGGTTCCATTCTTCCTGTCTCTTTCAGGTACACCAATCAGATGTAGATTTGGTCTTTTCACATAATCCCATATTTCTTGGAGGCTTTGTTTATTTCTTTTTACTCTTTTATCCTCTAAACTCCTCTTCTCACTTCATTTCATTCATTTGATATTCAATCACTGCTACTCTTTCTTCCAGTTGATCGAGTCAGTTACTGAATCTTGTGCATTTGTCACGTAGTTCTCGTGTCATGGATTTCACCTCTATCAGGTCGTTTATGTGCTTCTCTGCATTGGTTATTCTAGGTCTCCATTCCTCAAATCTTTTTTCAAGGTTTTTGGTTTTTTGCGTTGGGTTCATCATTCATCCTTTAACTCTGAGAAGTTTGATTGACTGAAGACTTCTTCTCTCAACTTGTCACAGTCATTCTCCATCCAGCTTTGTTCCATTACTCTCGAGGAGCTGCGTTCCTTTGGAGGGGGAGAGGCACTCTGATTTTTTTCATTTTGAGCTTTTCTGCACTGCTTTTCCCCCATCTTTGTAGTGTAATCTACCTTTCGTCTTTGATGATGGTGATGTACAGATGGGGTTTTGGTGTGGATGTCCTTTCTGTTTGTTAGTTTTCATTCTAACAGTCAGGACCCTCAGCTGCAGGTCTGTTGGAGTTTGCTAGAGGTCCACTCCTGTTAGGCTACTCCCAGTTAGGCTTTCCCAGTTAGGCTACTCGGGAATCAGTGACCCACTTGAGCAGGCAGTCTGTCCGTTCTCAGATCTCAACTTCCATGCTGGGAGAATCACTACGCTCTTTAAAGCTGTCAGACAGGTACATTTACATATGCAGAGGTTTCTGCTGTTTGTTGTTTAGCTATGCCCTGTTCCCATAGGTGGAGTCTACAGAGTCATGCTGCAGTGGGCTCCACCCAGTTCGAGCTTCCTGACCACTTTGTTTACCCACTTAAGCCCCAGCCTGGCAGCCACGTTACAGTTAGATCTCATACTGCTGTGCTAGCAATGAGGGTCCAGGGGCCTGGGACCCTCCGAGCCAGGGGCGGGATATAATCTCCTGGTATGCCGTTTGCTAACACCTTTGGTAAAGCATAGTATTAGGGTGGGAGTGTCCCGAATTTCCAGGTTTTGTGTATCACGATTTCCCTTGGCTAGTAAAAAGGATTCCCTTCCCACTTGCACTCCCTAGGTAAGACGATGCCTCACCTTGCTTCAGCCCTATCTCATTGGGCTGCACCCACTGTCCTTCAGTGACTGAACAACGGGTGCCAGTGAGATGAATCAGATACCTCAGTTGCAAATGCAGATATCACACATCTTCTGTGTCACTCATGCTGGGAGCTGGAGGCTGGGGCTGTTCCTATTTGGTCATCTTGGTGCCGGTCCAGAAAGCTTCTTTATAGTTTTCCTCTGAAGATATTTCCTTGTTAACCATAAGCCTCAATCCGACTCCAAGTGTCCCTTTGCAGATTCGTCAAAGACAAACCCTACAAACTGTACAATGTAAAGAAAGGTTTAAGTCTGTGAGATTAATGCACTATCACAAAGCAGTTTCTCACAAAGCTTCTTCCTAGTTTTTATCTGCGAATATTTCCTTTTTCACTTTAGGCTTCAGTGCATTCCCAAATATTCCCTCTCAGATGACACAAAAACATTGATTCACACTGCTCAATGAAATGAAAGGTTTAACTCTATGGGATGAATGAACACATCACAAAGCAGTTTCTCAGAAAGCTTCCTTCTAGTTTTCGTCTGAAGATATTTCCTGGTTCAACATAGGCCTCAATGCACACCTAAATGTCTCTTTGCAGATACATCAAAGACAGAGATTCAAAACTGCACAATGTGAAGAAACATTTAACTCTGGGAGGTGAATGCACATATCACAAAGCAGTTTCTTGGAAAACTTCTTTCTAGTTTTTATCTGATATTTCCTTTTTCACCATAGGCTTCAATGCGCTCCAAAATATCCCTTGTTTGGTTTTACACAAACACTGTTTCCACACTGCTCAAGGAAAAGAGAAGTGTAACTCTGTGAGTGGAATTCACACATCATACAACAGTTTCTCAGAAAGCTTCTCTCCAGTATTTATCTGAACATATTTCCTTTTTAACCATAGGCTCAATGAGTTCCCAAATATCCCCTTGTAGATTACACAAAACCAATGTTACTAAACCAGTCAGTGAAAAGAAAGGTATAACTCTCTGAGATGATTTCACACATCACAAAGCAGTTTCTAGGAAAACTTCTTTCTAGTTTTTATCTAAGAATATTTCGTTTTTCACCATAGGCTTAAATGTACACTGAATATTATGTCTCAGACATCACAAAAACAGTGATTTCAAACTGCTCAATAAACAGAAAGTTTTAACTCTATGAGATGAATGCACACATCACAAAGCAATTTCTCAGAAAACTTCTTCCTAGTTTTCATCTGAAGATATTTCCTTGCTCACCATAGGCCTCAATGCAAACCTTAATGATCCTGTGTGGATATATCAAAGACAGAGTTTCCAAACTGCGCGACATAAAGGAAGGTTTAACTCTGTGAGATGAATGCACATATCACAAAACAGTTTCTTGGAAAGCTTCTTTCTACTTTTTATCTGAGGATATTTCCTTTTTCACCATAGTCTGCAATGCATTCCAAAATATCTCATGGTAGATTTTACGCAAACAGTCTTTCCACACTGCTCAATGAAAAGAGAGGTATAAATCTGTGAGTGGAATGCACACATCACAAAGCAGTTTCTCAGAGAGCTTCTCCACAGTTTTTATCTGAAGACATTTCCTTTTTCACCATAGGCTTCAATGTGCTCCCAAATATCCCTTTGCAGGTTCCACAAAAACAGTGTTACCAAATTGTTCAATGAGAAGTAAGGTTTATCTCTGTGAGAGCACTTCAAACAACACAGAGCAGTTTCTTGGAAAGTTTCTTTCTAATTTTTATTTGAGGATATTCCTTTTTTCATTATAGGCTTCAATGCTCTCCCAAGTATCCTTTCTCAGATTCCACAAAAACAGTGATTTCAATCTGCTCTATCAAAACAAATGTTTGACTCTATGAGATGAATGCACACATCACAAAGCAGTTTCTCAGAAAACTTACATCTAGTTTTCATCTGAAGATATTTCCTCATTCACCATAAGCCTCAAGGTGCCCCCATGTGTCCCGTTGTGTATTCATCAAAGACGGAGTAATCAAACTGTGCAATATAAAGAATGGTTTTACTCCGTGAGATAAATGGACATATCACAAAACAGTTTCTTGGAAAGTTTCTTTATTGATTTTCACGGTTTCATCAAAGACAGAATCTACAAAGTATGCAATGTAAAGAAAGTTTTAACTCTGTGAGATCAATGCACCTATCACAAAGCAGCTTCTCAGAAAGCTTCTTTCTTTTTTTTTTTTTTTTTTTTGAGACGGAGTCTTGCTCTGTCATCCAGGCTGGAGTGCAGTGGCCAGATCTCAGCTCACTGCAAGCTCTGCCACCCAGGTTTACACCGTTCTCCTGCCTTAGCCTCCCAAGTAGCTGGGACTACAGGCACCCGCCACCTCACCTGGCTAGTTTTTTGTGTTTTTTGGTAGAGACGGGGTTTCACCATGTTAGCCAGGATGGTCTCAATCTCCTGACCTCGTTACCTTCTAATTTTTATCTGAGGAAGTATCATTTTTTGTAGAGGCCTATGTGCTCACAAATGAGACATTCCTGATAAGTCCTGCTCTTGCAAACAAAGTAGGGCGTTCCTTCCCTGCAAACAGGGAGGACAAAGGAGCCAGCTGCTAACAGCAAACACGGGGGCTTGTTTATGTATAAACATCTTGAAAATCCAGAAAGTCAGGGAAAGGTCAGAAAAACAACAATGTGTCTTGTGACTTGGCAACATTCCACAAATGACTGTATAAAATAAAGCAGAGTGTGCCATTTGAAGTGGCCACCATGTTTGTCTTGTCTTGTGTTGTCTTTTGTGTTCATTCCTTTGTTTAGGAAACACGCAGACCCCAACATCTGGTCCAGCAAGCAGGGTCCGTGGCTACACGAGAGCAAGGAACTGGAGGGGGAACACCCTGGGCAGGTAAATAAAGAAAGGGGGACCCACGGGAAAATTATGGGGAATTCCACCTCTCTGGCCTCTGAATATTTGCGATTACTCCAGGGACTGTTGAAGTCTATAGGAGTAGAAGTTAGTTAAGGAACATAAGACTTTGAAGTGATCGTTTGCCCATGTTGAACAACATTGTTGTTGGTTTCAATATCAAACCAAAGTGCAGTTAAATCAAAAGGAATGGTTACAAGTGGTTAAAGTCCTGCGTCAAGCTCATCAGCGAGGACAAACGATGCCTCTGACTTTGTGGACTTTGTGTAGTTCCATTACTCAGGCATTAGAGTTACTTGAAACTGACTCAGAGCATGGCGATACTGCCACAGGAGGTGAGGCATCTGAAGCTTTAGAGAGGAATGATCCTAGAGAGGAACATATTTATGCCCGGTTGTTGAGGATAAGGAATTGGAAAAAGAGCTAATGCCTCCTTCATCTGAAGGAAATTCTGATTTGCAGTGCATTATAGAGATTTTACAATAGTTGTTAAAATTGCAAGGTACCGTTGCTCCTGTTTCTCCTATCTCTCCACCATGAGCCTTCCCTGTTACCTTCCCTTCTGTTCCTTTGGGAAAGGATTTCCCTTTGCCTCCACCTCCAACCTCTTTTCCTATGTCAGGTCAGGTTTTCTCTGTGCCTCTTCCTCCTGTAGGAGAAAAGAAGGAATCAAAGGAAAAGGATGATTTTGACGAATTAGAGTTATTCCCAATAACATGGGCTGCTTTTGGCCCCAATGCTCAGTTCCCAAACGGTGGCCAGAATCTGACTTTTACAGTCCTACAATTTAAATTTTTGAAAGAAATGCTAATTATGGACCTCAGTCACCATTTGTTCTTGGCCTTCTCGATTCCTTCTCTTTGGAATATATGATGATTCCTATTGACTGGGAAACGTTGGGACAGGCAGTCCTTGATCGTTCACAATGGCTTCAATTAAAAAGTTGGTGGTGGGAGGAAGCAAGAGTACAAGCTAAAAAAAATGCTACCCGACATTCCCCAGGACCTACTGAAGAGCAGCTTATGGGTTCAGGAAAATACGCCACTATTAATGCTCAGGCAGGCCTAGATGATATTGCTCTCACTCAGATTAAAGCCTTGTTTATAAAAGCGTGGACTAAGGTTGAAATAGCGGGTAAAACTTCTTTGTCTTTTGTAAAGATCCTACGAGGAGCCACTGACCGGTATCCAGATTTTGTAACCCGTCTTCAAGATGCTGTATTAAAGACTGTAGGTTCAGGCCCTGCTGCTAAAATTCTTTTGGATACTCTGGCTTTTGAGAGTGCTAATCCTGAGTGCCAAAAATTGCTGCATCCTCTAAAAGCTAGTGAAGCTGATTTAGCTGAATACATTCGGGCTTGTGCAGGTGTTGGAGGAGCTATTTACAATGCTCAGTTGTTTTCTGGGGCACTTTCTAAGGCTTTAAAAGGCAATTCTAAACAAGGTATATGTTATCAATGTGGGAAACCCGGTCATTTTAAAAAGGAATGCTGGAAAAAATTAGGCTCTTCTGCTCTAAAAGAAAAAACGTTACCATCTGATATGTGTAAACGATGTGGAAAGGGTCGACATTGGACCAATGAATGCCATTCAAAAACTAAAAAAAGTGGGAATGTATTGTCACCTCTCTCAGGAAACAGGAGCCGGGACCCGCAGGCTTGGGGCCCCAACAACTACATGCAGGCCTACCCCAGTACCCATTGAGCAGTGGCTTGTAACATCAAGGAATGACCTCGAGTCCTCCTTAAAGATATCTTACCCTACCCCAGTTTCTCAGCTTTATGCTGCCACTAAGCAGAGTGCCACTGCTGACCTAGCTATTGTCCAATCTTATACTTTCTCTCCTAATGGAGGAATATATAAGTTGGCTACTGGAGTATGTAGTCCTTTGCCAAAGGGACATGTAGGACTTTTACTAGGTTGAAGCAGCAGCACTATGCAGGGGTTAATGGTGGTCCTAGGAATTATTGATCCTGATTTTACTGATGAAATCCTTATTATGGTACAAGTCTCACAATTTATGTGCCTAGAGGCAGGGAAACGTATTGCACAATTGCTTTTATTGCTTTTTTTCTCTTTCTTATCTAGAGAGGTGTCTCATCAAGGAGGTTTCGGTAGTACTGGGAAAACTGTTTTCTGGGAAACTTTAGTTTCTGATCAAAAACCTTTATGTTCATTGCAAATTAATGGGATACTTTTTGAGAGATTAGTCAACACAGGAACGGATGTATATAATAATGTTTGGCTCAATGGCCTGATCATTGGAAAAAGAAACAAGTATCAGTTACTCTATCCGGCCTAGGTACTGCTTCTATAGTCTACCAAAATGTTGAGCCCCTGAGCTGTGTAGGACCTGAAGGACAACAAGGAAAAGTGCTCTTTAAATTGCTCCCATTAATATTAACCTTTAGGGCCGTGATCTTTTACAACAATTTCTTACCTTTTTAAGCATTCCTCATATTTCTTCAGCTGCCAAAAATATGATGTTCAAAATGGGCTACAATCCTTTAAACTCTTAGCCACTGTCCACAAGCCTCAAACTTTACAATTGAAGTGGAAAACCACAACTCCTGTTTGGGTGGAACAGTGGCCATCATCTAAAGAAAAACTTAAGGCTTTAAAGAATTTACCTAAGGAACAATTGGCCAAGGGGCATATTGAACCAAGTACTTCTGCATGGAATTCCCCTGTGTTTGTCTTGTCAAAAAAAAAAAAAAAAAGGAAAATGGCACTTATTAACTGATCTTAGAACTGTAAATACTTGTATTCAACCTATGGGGACTTTATCCCCTGTAGCAAAAAAAAAAAAAATTGTCATTTGTAGAAAATAAAATTAGTGAAGCTCACTTTGACTACATTGCACCCAATCTTCCAATTTCGTTGTGTCTTTTTCATACTCCCCATCTGCCAACGGCCATTTTACACCAAGATAATAATATTCTGGAGTGGCTGTTTTTGGCTAATAAAGCCATTAAGAAAATTCACCCATATATTGATAAATTGGCTGAATTAATTATTAAAGGACGACATTCAGCTCGTTAGTTGCTTGGTGCTGATCCTATAAAAATTATTACCTGATTATCTAATCAATACATTAAATCTCTGTTGGAAATTCATTAGGGTTGATAAGTGGCTTGCACTAAGTATACTAGTTCTTTTTCTCAGCATTATCCTAGTAATAAATTATTTGCTTTTCTGCAACAATATTCTTTACTGCCATATAATACTATCTGTTACACTCCAGATAAAGGTTCCACCTTTTTTACTGATGCTTCAAGCAATGGAAAGGCTGGATACTGGACTTCAGAAAATTCAAAAATTTCTCACTATCCATTTGAATCAGTACAACAAGGGGAACTTTTTGCCATTCTTATGGTTCTACAAGACTGGCCTCAAACCCCTTGTAATATAGTTAGTGATTCCCAATATGCTGTATATGTAACTAAATATATTCCTCAGACTTCTTTACCATTATTTCCTCAAACTACTTTACAAAAATTATTTTCTTTATTATTTGTAACTCTTACTTCCCGCACTGTCCCCCTTTTTATCACTCATATTCGTTCTCATTCAGCTTTGCCAGGACCTTTATCTTTTGGCAATAGTCAGATTGATTCTTTACTTATTGGCAGTGTCCAATGGGCTCAGGATTAGCACCAACTACATTATACTAATAGTTTAGGATTACAACGGCGATTTTCTATAACACACCATCAAGCCCGAGCTATTGTCAGAGCCTGCCCATCTTGTGCTCCTATTATTGCACCTTTTTAAAGTCCAGATATTAATCCTCGAGACATTCAACAAAATCACATTTGGCAAATGGTTGTTACTTATGTTCCTTCCTTTGGTCGTTTAAAATATGTTCATCATACTATTGATATGTGGTCACATTTCCAGTGGGCTACGTCATTACCCTCTGAAAAGGCTGACTCTGTTATTACTCATTTACTTACTTGCTTTGCAGTTATGGGAGTCCCTGCTGAATTAAAAACTGATAAAGCCCCTGCTTATTGCTCTCACAAATTGGCTACCTTCCTCTCTTTATACCATATTCATCATTCCACTGGTATTCCATTTAACAGTCAAGGTCAAGCAATTAATTAAAAAGCCAATGTTACCTTAAAATTACAACTTTTAAAACAAAAAGGGGGAGATGGCCAATATTCCCAAAAACATCAAATTCTGAAAGCCCTTTTTACTTTAAATTTTCTCAACCATTGGCGCCAATTACAGCAGTTTGCAGCATTGAAACATTTCCAACAGTCTTTAGAACAGCCACAAAACAGTAATCTGTGGGTGTATTATCCTTCATTACAAGGGAAATATTTAAAAGGAAAAGTTTTACAATGGGGCCGAGGCTATGCTTTTGTCTGTACAGGTGCCAGAGACGAGTGGTTTCCATCTCAATGGTTGAAACAGTGCCATGGCCAAGAGGAGCCAATCCGAAGAGTTCCTGAAGGAATTCCAGGAGCTGAATCTGAGTGCTCAGAGAACATTCACCTTTGGAACTCGGCGTGTGGAACCCCCGACATGGGGACAACTGAAAAAGTTAACTCAAGAAGCTGAAGGGGTTATTCAACAAGCTGGGCAGCCCAAAACCCCACTGACTTTATTCCTGGCTATGCTGGCCATAGTAAATTGTCAGGTAACAGCTGGAGAATTTACATACTGGGCTTATATTCCTTTTCCACCCTTATATCAAGCTGTGGCCTGGGGAGACAGAGAAGTCCCAGTATTTATTAATGATAATGCTTGGATGCAATCACCTTTTTTAAACCAGGATCCTGAATTAGACACTGGCACAGTAAATAGTTCATATCAATTTGGGGTTGAAGGGTTACGTATATGTCTTGGGAGTAGTCCACATTGTCTGCATCTTTCTCATGAGGCTTGGGCTGTTTGCTATAACCATAGTCATATCTCTGCCTTTACTATGATTATTGTGGCTAAAAGTTTTAAGTATAATCATACTACAGTACTTAATGAAACTCTGCCAAGTTCATTATATTTATGCCCCATCCCCAATGTGTCTGGAGGTGTTTCCCAACTAGAGTGAACTAGATGTAGAGGTAGTGGGCCACGATTGTTGTTAGAAGTAAAAGGGAAGAGTCGTAAATACCTTGTTACAGATTGGAGTGTACATGGAGATTTTCAGACTAAATTCAGCCATGTCAACCTGCGTTGGCATAAAGGTAATCACAGCATTTCTGCAGATGGCAATGAAACTATTTTTTGGCATGATGGTGGTCTATCACCTCCTATGCCACATTTGGCTATACCTCACAAATGCAAGGTCATATTTGGAAGTTGCTAGCTGCTGGTAAACCAATGTTCACTTTCACGGGAAACATGTCCTTAAATCTTACTAATATTGCTAACCCTTTCCATATATCTTTGCATCGAAATAATTCTAGATATGTTATTGCATGTGTAAGAAAGCCTTACTTGTTGTTGACAGGAATTTTTAAATGGGATAATAATACAGGGGTAGTTAACTGTACAAACAATTGTACATTCTTAAGTTGTATAAATACTACTTGGTGGAATAATAATTGGGATGAGTCTCATTCTGATTTATATATACTAAGAGCCAGAAAAGAAACCTGGCTACCTGTAAACTTAACACATACTTGGAGTGAATCTGCTGGGGTTACTCAAATTTACAAGGTTATGCAAGATCTTGTCCACCGCAGTCAGAGGATGGTTGGAATCATTGTGACCACAGTGATAGGACTTGTAGCAATTGCTTCCACTGCCGCTGTTGCTGAATTAGCTCTACACCAGAGTATACAAAATGCAGAATTTGTGCAACAATGGCATGAACAATCACATTTGTTGTGGCAACAGCAACGAGACATAGATGCTCATTTGACTGAACGAGTGGATAATCTGGAGCAAGTGGTTTCTTGGTTGGGAGATCAGCTAACAGTGTTGAATACCTGAGCTTTGTTGAAATGTGATTGGAACACTACCCAATTTTGTATTACTCCTGTTCCTTTTAACAGCACTGTACATAATTGGACTGAGATAAAGAGACTTTTAATTGGTCATAATAATCTTTCCCTAGAAATACAAGAATTAACACAGAATATTTCTGAAACATTTCTCAATCAGTTACCGTTGTTGACTGGTGCAGATTTGATGACTGGTATTGCACAAAGTTTGACGTCTTTGAACCCTATGAGCCCTGTAAAAACTTTGCTGACCTCTGTTTCTAGTAATGTGTTGATTGTTGTTCTTGCCTTTGTCATTATCACAGTCTGCTGGAGATGATACCAAAGGGCAAACACCAAATCCCAGCGAGCCCAACATGTAATGATGGTTTTAAAAGAAATTCAAACTTGTAAATAAGGAAAGGGGAAATGTAGAGGACTACGTGCTCGCAAACGAGATGTTCCCGATAAGTCCTGCTCTTGCAAACGAAGCAGGGTGTTCTCGATAAGTCCTGCTCTTGCAAACAAAGCAGGGTGTTCCTTCCCTGCAAACAGGGAGGACAAAGGAGCCAGCTGCTAACAGCAGACCCTGGGGGCTTGTTTATGTGTAAACATCTTGAAAATCCAGAAAGTCAGGGAAAGGTCAGAAAAACAACAATGTGTCTTGTGACTTGGCAGCATTCCACTAATGACCGTATAAAATAAAGCAGAGCGTGCCATTCAAGGCGGCTGCCATGTTTGTCTTGTCTTGCGTTGTCTTGTGTGTTCATTCCTTTGTTTAGGAAACATGCGGACCCCAACAATTTTTCCTTATAGGCTTCAAAGTATTCCCAAATGTGCCTTCTCATATGACACAAAAACACTGATTTCAGATTGGTCAATGAAAAGAAAGGTTTAACTCTATGGGATGATTGAATACATCACAAAGCAGTTTCTCAGAAAGTTTCTTTCTAGTTTTCATCTGAAATTATTTCTTTTTTCACCATAGGCCTCAATGCACCCCCAAATGTCTCTTCACAGATACGTCAAAGACAGAATTTCCAAATTGCACATTGTGAAGAAGCATTTAACTCTGTGAGATGAATGCACATATCACAAAGCAGTTTCTCAGAAAGCTTCTTTCTGGTTTTTATCTGAGGATATTTCCTTTTTAACCATAGGCCTCAAAGTGCCCCCAAATGTCCCATGGTAGATTCCACAAAAACATTGTAATCAAACTGCACCATGAAAAGTAAGGTGTATCTCTGTGAGAATTTCCAACTACAAAGATCAATTTCTCGTAAAGCTTCTTTCTAGTTTTTATCTGAGGATGTTTTCTTTTTCACCATAGGCTTCAATGTTTGGTAGTTTCAGACAAACAACGTTTCCACAGTATGCAATGAAAAGTGAGGTATAACACTGTGAGTGGAATGCACACATCACAAAGCAGCTTCTCAAAGAGCGTCTCCACAGTTTTTATCTGAAGATATTTCCTTTTTCACCATAATAATCAATGCACTCCAGATTACCCCTTGCAAATTCCACAAAATCAGTGTTATCAAACTGCTCAATGAAAAGTAGTGTTTAACTCTGCAAGAGGATTTAACACAACACAAAGCAGTTTCTCAGAAAGCTTCTTTCTAGTTTTTATTTGAGGAGATTTCCTTTTTCACCATAGGCATCAGTGCTCTCCCAAGTATCCTTTCTCAGATTCCACAAAAACAGCAATTTCAAACTGTTCAATCAAAAGAAATTTTAACTCTATGAGATGAATGCACACATCACAAATCAGTTTCTCAGAAAGTTTATTTCTAGTTGTCATCTGAAGATATTTTCTTGCTCACTGTGGGCCCCAGTGAACCCCCGAATGTCCTTTCATGGATTCTTCAAACACAGAGATTCCAAAATGCACAACATATAGAAATTTTTAAACTCTGAGATAAATGCACATATCACAAAGCATTTTCTTGCGAAGCTTCTTTCTAGTTTTTGTCTGAGGATATTTCCTTTTTCACCATAGGCTTCAATGGGCCCAGAAATATACCTTGATAGATTTCAGATAGTGTTTCCACACTGCTAAATGAAAACAGGTATAGCTCTGTGAGTGGAATGCACACATCACAAAGCAGTTTCTAAGAAAGCTTCTCTCCAGTTTTTATCTGAACATATTTCCTTTTTCACCATAGGCCTCAATGCACTCGTGAATATCCCTTTTCAGATTATACAAAAACAGTGTTACCAAAGTGGTCAATGAAAACAAAGGTTTATCTCTGTGAGAGGAATTCACACAACACAAAACACTTTCTTGGAAAACTTCTTTCTAGTTTTTATCTGAAGATGCTTTGGTTTTCACTGTATTCTTCTAATGCTCTCCCAAATATTCCTTCTGAGATTCCATAAAACCAGGGGTTTCAAATAGCTCAATCAAAGGAAAGTTTTAACTCTATGAGGTGAATATACACACCACAAAGCAGTTTCTTAGAAAGCTTCTTTCGAGTTTTCCTCTGAAGATATATTCTTGTTCACCATAGGCCTCAATGCGCCCTCCAAGGGTCCCTTCGTGGAGTCATCAAAGACTGAGCCTACAAAATGTGCAACATAAAGAAAGGTTTAAGTCTGTGAGATGAATACACCTATCACAAAGTAGTTTCTCTGATGGCTTCTTTCTAGTTTTTATTTGAGGATATTTCCTTTTTCACTATTGTCTTCAATGCATTCTGAAATATCCCTTCTCAGTTTACACAAAAATATTGATTTCAGACTGCTCAATGAAATGAAAGGTTTATCCCTATGGGATGAATGAACATATCATAAAGCCGTTTCTCAGAAAGCTTCTTTCTAGCTTTCACCTGAAATTGTTTCCTTCCTCACCATAGGCCTCAGTGCACCCCCGAATGTCCTTTCGTGGATTCATCTAAGACAGAGTTTCCAAACTGCACAACATATAGAAGTGTTGAACTCTGTGAGATGAATGAACACATCACAAATAAGTTCTTGGAAAACTTTTTAGTTTTTATCAGAGGATATTTCCTTTTTCACCATACGCTTCAATGCACTCCGAAATATCACTTGGTGGATTTCAGACAAACAGTGTCTCCACATTGCTCAATGAAAAGTGAGGTATTACTCTGTGATTGGAATACACACATCACAAAGTAGTTTTTCAGAAAGCTTTTGTCCAGTTTATATCTGAAGTTATGTCCTTTTTCACCATAGGCCCAACCCACTCCCAAATATCCCCTTGTAGATTCCACAAAAATAGGGTTACCAAACTGCTCAATGAAAAGTAAGGTTTAACTGTGTGAGCAGATTTCACACAACAAAAAGCAGTTTCTTGGAAAGTGTATTTCTACTTTTTTTTTTTGAGGATATTTCCTTTTTCACATTAGGATTCAATGCTCTCCCAAATATCCCTTCTCATATTTCACAAAAAGAGTGATATCAAATTGCTCAATCAACAGAAAGGTTTAACTCTATGAGATGAATGCACACATCACAAAGGAGTTTCTCAGAAAGCTTCTTTCTAGGTTTTATCTGAATATATTTCCTTCCTCACCAAAGGCCTCAAGGGGAACCTGAATGTCCTTTCACAGATTTGTCAAAGACAGGGTTTCCAGACTGCACAATGTATAGAAATGTTTAGCTCTGTGAGACGAATGCACAAAACACAAGTCAGCTTGTCAGGTAACTTCCTCTTAGTTTCTATCCTCGCATATTTGTTTTTCACCTTTGGCATCACAGAGCACCCAACTGTCCATTCACAGAATGGACAGAAACAGTGTTATGAAACTGCTGAATTCAAAGAAAGCTTTAACTCTTTGAGCTGAATGCAGACATCACAAAGTAGTTTCTCAGAAAAATTGTTTCTAGTTTTTGTCTGAATATATTTATCATTGGCCTCAATGCACTCCCAAATGTACCTTCCCAGATACTCCAAAAACAATGTTTCCAAACTGCAGAATGAAAAGAAAGGTTTAACTCTGTGAGCAGAATGCGCACATCACAAAGTGGTTTCTCAGATATCTTCTTTCTACGTTTTATCCTGGGATATTCACTTTTTTGCTATTGACCTCAAAGAGCTACTAAATGTCCATTCACAGAATAAACAAAAACAGTGATACCACACTGCTGAATCCAAAGAAAGTTTTAACCATAAGATGAATACACACATCACAAAGCAGTTTCTCAGAAACATTCTCTCTAGTTTTTCTCAGAAGATACTTCCTTTTTCAAGGTGGGCCTGAAAGCACTACCAAGTATCTCTTTGCAGAGTACAAGAAAACATTGTTTCCAAACTGCTGAAGGTAAAGAAATGTTTAACTCTGTGAGATGAATGTACAAATCACAAGTTGATTTGTCATATAACTTCCTTCTATTTTCTATCCTGGGATATTTGCTTTTTTGACAAGGGCCTCAAAGAGCACCCAAAAATCCTTACACAGAATAGACAAAAACATGGTTACAAAACTGATGAACCCAAAGAAAGGTTTAACACTGTGAGTTAAATGGACAGATTGCAAAGCAGTTTCTCAGAAAGCTTCTTTCTACTATTTATCTGAAGACATTTCCTTTTTCAGAGGAGGCCTCAATGAGCTACTGAATATCTCTGTGCAGATTGTAAGAAAACAGTGTCTCCAAAATGCTGAATGAAAAGGAAAGTTTTACCTCTGTGAGAATTCATATGTCAGAGTTCGTTTTGTAAGATAACTTCCTTCTAGTTTGTGTTCTAGGATATTCCCTTTTTCCCCATTGGCCTCAATGAGCTCCCAAATGTCCTTTTGCAGAATGGACAAAGCAATGTGCCAAAACTGCTAAATCCAAAGAAAGGCTTACCCTTTGAAACGAATGCACACATCAGAAAGCAGTTTCTCAGAAAGATTGTTTCTAGTTTTTATCTGAATATTTCCTTTTTCACCTTTGGCCACAATGCGCTCCCAAATGTACCGTTACAGATACTGTAAAAACAGTGTTTCCGAACTGCTGAATGAAAAGACTGTTTTAACTGTGAGAGATGAAAGTAGACATCACAAAGCAGTTTCTCAGATATCTTCTTTCTAGTTTTTATCCTGGGATATTCACCTTTTCGCCATTGACCTCAAAGAGCTACTTAATGTCCAGTCACAGAATAAACTAAACCAGTGTTACCACACTGCTGAATCCAAAGAATGGTTTAATTCTGTGAGATGAATGCACACATCATAAAGTAGCTTCTCACAAAGTTTCTCTCTAGTTTATCTCACAAGATATTTCCTTTTTCAAGGTGGGCCTCAAAATGCTACCAAATACCTCTGTGCAGAATACAAGAAAACACTATTTCCAAACTACTGAATGAAAAGACATGTTTACCTCTGTGAAACGAGTGTACAATTCACAAGTTGATATGTCAGATCACTGTCTTCTAGTTTCTATCATGTGATATTCACTTTTTCACCATTGACCTCAAAGAGCTGTTAAATGTCCATTCACAGAATAAACAAATACAGTGTTACCACACTGCTGAATCCAAAAAAAGTTTTAACACTATGACATGAACCAACAAATCCAAAGTAGTTTCTCAGAAAGCTTCTTTCTACTATTTATCTGAAGACATTTCCCTTTGCACAGGAGGCCTGAATGCACTACCGAATATGTCTTCACAGATTGTAAGAGAACAGTGTTTGCAAACTGCTGAATTAAAACATTGTTTACCTGTGTGAGAACTATTCACACATCAGAGGTCAGTTTGTCAGATCATTTAATTCTAGTTTTTGTCCTAGGATATTCAGTTTTTCTTCATTGACCTCAATGAGCTCCCAAGTGTCCTTTCACAGAATGGACGAAAACATTTTTCTGAAACTGCTGAATCCAAAGAAAAGTGTAACTATGTGAGATGAATGCACACATCACAAAGCAGTTTCTCAGAAAGCTTCTTTCTATATTTTCTCAGAAGATATATAACTTTTCACAGTGGACCTCAAAGCACTACCAAATAAGTCTTCACAGAATACAAGAATTCACTGTTTCCATACTGCTGAATAAAAGGAAATGTTTAAATATGTGAGACAAATGTGCAAATCACAAGTCAATTTGTCACATAACTTCCTTGTAGTTTCTATACTCGGATATTCGCTTTTCACCTTTGGCCTCAGAGAGCACAAAATGTCCATTCACAGAATGGACAAAACAGTATTCTGAAACTGCTGAATCCAAAGAAAGGTTTAACTCTTTGAGATGAATGTACATATCACAAAGCAGTTTCTCAGAAATATTGTTTCTAGTTTTTATGTGGATATTTCCTTTTTCACCATTGGACTCAATGCACTCCCAAATATTCCTTCAGAGATGCTAGAAAAACAGTGTTTCCAAATCTCTGAATGAAAAGAAAGGTTTGACTCTGTGAGATGAATGCACACATCACACAGTGGTTTCTCAGATATCTTCTTTCTAGTTTTTATCCCGAGATATTCACTTTTTCATCATTGACCTCAAAGAGCTACTAACTGTCATTCACAGAATAAATAAAAACAGTGTTACCACACTGTTGAATCCAAAGAAGGGTTTAACTCTGTGAGATGAATGCATACTCACAAAGCTGTTTCTCAGAAAGCTTCTCTTTAGTTTTCTTCACAAGATATTTCCTTTTTCAAGGTGGGCCTCAAAGCGCTACCAAATATCTCTTTGCAGAATACAAGAAAACACTGTTTCCAAATTGCTGAATGAAAAGCAATGTTTAACTCTGTGAGACGAAGGTACAAATCATGAGTCGATTTGTCAGATAATTTCCTTCTAGGTTCTATCCTGGGATATTCACTTTTTCACTATAGGCCTCAAAGAGCACCCAAACGTCCTTATGAGGAATGGACAAAAAAAGGATTACCAAAGTGCTGAATCCAAAGAAAGGTTTATCTCTGTGAAGTGAATGGACACATCACAAAGCAGTTTCTCAGAAAGTTTCTTTCTACCATTTATTTGAAGACATTTCCTTTTTCACAGAAGGCCTAAATGCGTTACCAAATACCTCTTCACAGACTGTAAGAAAACAGTGTTTCCAAACTGTCGAATGAAAATAAATATTTAACTCTGTGAGAAGAAATCTCACATAAGTGGTAGGTGTGTCAGATAACTTCTTTCTAGTTTTTGTCCCACCATATTCACTTTTTCACCATTGGCTTCAATGAGTTCCCAAATGTCCTTTCACAAAGTGTACAAAAACATTGTTCTGAAGCTGTTGAATCCAAAGAAACGTTTAGCTCTATGAGGTGAATCACAAAGCAGTTTCTCAGAAAGCTTCTTTCTACTATTTATTTGAAGACATTTCCTTTTTCACAGGAGGCCTGAATGTGCTACCAAATACCTCTTCACAGACTATAAGAAAACAATGTTTCCAAACTGCTGAATGAAAAGAAAGTTTTACCACTGTAAGAAGTATTCACATATCAGAAATCAGTTTGTCAGAGATATTAGTTCTTGTTTTTGTCTCAGGATATTTAATTTTCACCATTGGCCTCAATGAGCTCAGAAATGTCCTTTCACAGAATGTACAAAATCATTTTCCGGAAAATGCTAAATCCAAACAAAGGTGTAACTCTGTGAGATGAATGCACACATCACAAAGTAGTTTTGCAGAAATCTTCTTTCCAGATTTTCTCAAAATAGATTTCATTTTCCACCAAGGGGCTCAAAGTGCTACCAAATATGTCTTTGCAGAATTCAAGAAAATCCTGTTTCCAAACGGCTGAATGAAAGGAAACATTTAACTCTGTGTGATCAGTGCACAAAACACAAGTCAGTTTGTCAGATAACTTCCTTGTAGTTTCTATCAACAAGAAACCACTGTTTCCAATCTGCTGAATGAAAGGAAATGCTTACCTCTGTGAGATGAATGAACAAAACACAAATTGACTTGTCCGATAACTTCCTAGTAGTTTCTATCCTCAGATATTTGCTTTTTCACCTTTTTCCTCATAGAGCACCAAAATGTCCATTCCCAGAATGGACAAAAACAGTGTTCTGAAACTGCTGAATGCAACCAAAGTTTTAAATCTTTGAGATGAATGTGCACAACACAAAGCAGTTTCTCAGAAAGCTTCTTTCAAGCTTTTCTCAGAAGATACTTCTTTTCTCACCATGGGTCTAAAAGTGCTGTCAAATACGTCTTCACAGAATACAAGAAAACACTCTTTCCAAACTGCTGCATGAAAGTAAATGTTTAACTCTGTGAGATGAATGCACAAAATGCAAGTTGATTTGTGAGATAGCTTCCTTGCAGCTCATATCCTCGGATATTCACTTTTTCGCATCTGGCTTCATAGAGCAAGAAAATGTCCATTCAAAGAATGGAGAAAAACAGTGTTCTGGAACTACTGAATCCAAAGAAACCTTTAACACTTTGAGATGAATTCACACATCACAAAGCAGTTTCTCAGAAAGATGGTTTCTAGTTTTTTCTGAATATTTCCTTTTTCACCATTGACCTCAATGCGCTCCCACATATACTTTCACAGATACTAGAAAAAGAGTGTTCCCAAACTGTTGAATGAAAAGAAAGGTTTAACTCTGTGAGATGAATGCACATATCACAAAGCGATTGCTCAGATATCTTCTTTCCAGTTTTTAACCTAGGATGTTCACTTTTTCACCATTGATCTAAAAGAGCTCCTAAATGTCCATTCACAGAATAAAAACAAACAGTGTTAGCACACTGCTGAATCCAAAGAAAGGTTGAACTCTGTGAGATGAATGCACACATCAAAAAGCAGTTTCTCAGAAAGTTTCTCTCTAGTTTTTCTCACAAGACATTTCCTTTTTCAAGGTGAGCCTCAAAGCACTACCAACTATCTCTTCACGGAATACAAGAAAACACTGTTTCCAAACTGCTGCATGAGAAGAAATGTTGAACTCTGTGAGAAGAATGTACAAATCACAAGTCAATTTGTCAGATAAGTTCCTTCTAGTTTCTTCGGTGGGGTTTTCACTTTTTTGCCATTATCCTCAAACAGCACCCAAATGTCCTTTTGCAGAATGGAGAAAAACAGGGTAACCAAACTGCTGAATCCAAAAAGTGTTTAACTCTGTGAGGTGAATGGGCACATCACAAAGCCATTTCTCTGAAAGCTTCTTTCTACTATTTATCTGAAGACATTTATTTTTTCACAGGAGGCCTCAATGTGCAACTGAATGTCTCTTCTCTGATTGTAAAATAACAGTAATTCCAAATTGCTGAATGAAAAGAAAGCTTTATTTCTGTGAGAAGAATTCACACATCAGAGGTTGGTTTGTCTGATAACTTCCTTCTAGTTTTTGTCCTGGGATATTCACTTTTTCGCCATTGGCCTAAATGATCTCCCAAATGTCCTTCTGCAGAATGGACAAAAATGTTGTTGTGAAACTTCCGAATCGAAAAGAGATGTAACTCTGTGAGATGAATGCACATATCAAAAGCATTTCTCAGAAAGCTCCTTTCTAGTTTTTCTCAGAAGATATTTCATTTTTCACCATGGGCATAAAAGCACTACCAAATATGTCTTTGCAATATACAAGAAAACACTGTTTCCACACTGCTGAATGAACAGAAATGTTTAACACTGTGAAGTGGATGCACAAATCACAAGTCGGTTTGTCAGATAACTTCCTTGTAGCTTCTATCCTCTGATAATCACATTTTTTGCCTTTGGTCTCAGAGAGCACCAAATTCACTTTTTTGCCTTTGGTCTCAGAGAGCACCAAAAGAAAAGTTTAACTCTTTGAGATGAATGCACACATCACAAAGCAGTTTCTCAGAAACCTTATTTCTAGTTTTTATCTGAAGATATTTCCTTTTTCACTGTAGGTCTAAAAGAGCTCCCAAATATCCATTTGCTGTTTCTACAAAAACAGTGTTTCCAAACTGCTCCATCAAAAGAAAGGTTTAATTTGAGAGATGAATGCACACATCACAAAGAAGTTTCTCAGAAAGCTTATTTGTAGTTTTTATCTGAAGATATTTCCTTTTACACCATAGGGCTCAATTCACTCCCAAATATCCTTCATAGATTCCACAAAAACAGTGTCTCCAAAATGCTGAATCAAAAGAAAGGTTTATCTCTGTGAGTTGAATGGACACATCACAAAGCAGTTTCTCAGAAAGCTTCTTTCTAGTTTTTATCTCAAGGTATTTCCTTTTTCACCATAAGCCTCAATTTGTTCCCTATTATCCCTTCTTAGATTCCACAAAAACAGTGTTTCCAAACTTCTCATTCCTAGGAAAGTTTTACCTCTTTGAGATGAATGCACACATCACAAAGCAGTTTCTCAGACAGCTCCTTTCTAGTGTTTGTCTGAAGGTATTTCCTTGGTCACCATGGGCCACAATGGGGTCCCAAATATCCCTACACAGATTCTACAAAAACAGTGTTTCTATATTCATCCATTAAAGGAAAGATTTATCTCTGTGAGATGAATGCACACATCACAAAGCAGTTTCTTAGAATGCTTCTTTCTAGTTTTTATCTGAGGATATTTCCTTTTTCACCATAGGCCTCAATTAGCTCCCAAATATCCTTCATAGATTCTACAAAACAGTGTTTCCAAACTGCTCCATGAAAAGAAAAGTTTAACTCTCAGTTGAATGCACCCATCACAAAGTAGTTTCTAAGAAAGCTTCTTTCTAGTTTTTATCTGAAGATATTTGTCTTTTCAACTTTGACCTCAATATGTTGCCAAATATCCCTTAACAGTTTCTACATAAAGAGTGTTTCAAAACTAATATTTCAGAAGAATGTTTTAACTCTGTGAGATGTATGCACAGAAAACAAGGCAGTTTCTCAGAAAGCTTCTTTCTAGTTATTATCTGAAGATATTTCCTTGTATAGCATAGGCCTCAATTCCCTCCTAAATATCCATTCATACATTCTACAAAAACAGTGTTTCCAAACTGCTCAATCACCAGAAAGATTTAACTCTGTGAGATGAATGCACACATCACAAAGCAGTTTCTCAGATAGCTCCTTTGTAGTTTTTGTCTAAAGATATATCCTTTTCCAACATAGGCTTCAATGCACTCCCAAATATCCCTTCACTGATTCTACAAAAACAGAGTTTCCAACACACTCCATCAAAAGAAAGATTTAACCTTGTAAAATGAATGCAAATATCACAAATCAGTTTCTCAGAAAGCTTCTTTATAATTTTTATTTGAAGATATTTGTCTTTTCACCATAGGCTTCAATGCGCTCCAAAAAATCCCTTGGCAGATTCTGAAAAAAAACAGTGTTTCCAAGTGCTCCATCAAAAGAAAGGTTTACTTATGTGAGATGAATGTACTCATCAGAAAGCACTTTCTCAGAAGGATTCCTTCTGTTTTTTAACCTGAAGATATTTCCTATTTTACTATTGGCCCCTATGTGCTCCTAAATATCTCTTCGTGGATTCTGCAAAACCAGTGTTTCCAAACTGTTCCATCAAAAGAAAATTTGACTCTGTGAGATGAATGCACACATCAGAAAACAGTTTCTCAGAAAGCTTCTTTCTCGTTTTTATCTGAAGATATTTCCTTTTTCAACTTACACCTCCCTGTGCTCCCAAATATACCTTGGCAGATTCCATAGAAGGAGGGATCCAAAATTGCTCTTCCCAAAGAAAGTTTTAACTCTCTGTGATGAATGCAGAGATCACAAAGCAGTTTTTCAGAAAGCTTCTTTCTACTTTTTATCTCAAGATATTTCCTTTTTTCACCATTGGCCTCAACTCGCTCCCAAATTTACCTTCGTGGATTCTACAAAAACAGTGTTTCCAAACTCCTCAATAAAAAGAATGCTATACCTCTGTGAGTTGAATGCACACGTCACAAAGTAGTTTCCCTGAATACTTCTTTCTAGTTTTTATCTGAAGACGTTTCCTTTTTCATCATAGGCCTCAATGCGCTCACAAATATCTCTTCGCAGATTCTACAGAAAGAGTGTTTCCAAACTGCTCCATCAAAAGAAAAGTTTAACTCTGTGAGATGAATGCACATATCAGACAGCAGTTTCTCAGAAAGCTTCTTTCTAGTTTTTATCTGAAGATATTTCCATTTTCACTGTAGGCCCCAATGTGCTTTAAAAAATCCCTTCGCAGGTACTACAAAAGGCTGTTTCCAAACAGTTCCATTGAAAGAATGGTTTAGCTCTGTGAGATGAATGCACACATCAGGAAGCAGTTTCTCAGAAAGCTTCTTTCTAGTTTTTATCTCAAGATATTTCCTTTTTCACCATATGCCTCTAAGTACTAACAAATATCCCTTCGCAGACACTTCAGAAAGACTGTTTCAAAACTGCTAATTCAAAAGAAAGCTTTAGCCCTGTGAAATGAATGCACAGATCACAGAACCATTTCTCAGAAAGCTTCTTTCTAGTTTTTACCTGATTATATTTGCCTCTTCACCCTAAGCCTCAATGTGCTGTGAAGTATCCTTTCATAGATACTACAAAAACAGTGTTTCAAAGTGCTCCATCAAAAGAAAAGTTTAACTCTGTGAGATGAATGCACACATCAGAAATGAGTTTCTCAGACATCTCCTTTCTAGTTTTTATCTGAAGTTATTTCCTTTTCACCATAGGCCTCAATGGACTCCCAAATATCCCTTTGCAGATTCTACAAAAACAGTGCCATCAAAAGAAAGGTTTACCTCTGTGAGGTGAATGCACTCGTCACAAAACAGTTTCTCACCAAACTTCTTTCTAGTTTTTATCTGAAGATATTTCCTTTATCACCATAGGCCTCAAAGCACTCCCAAATATGTCTTTGCTGATTCTACAAGAACAGTGCTTCCAAACTGCTCATTCAAAAGAAAGGTTTATCTCTGTGAAATGAATGCACACATCACAAAGCAGTTTCTCAGACAGCTCCTTTCTGGTTTTTGTCTGAAGATATTTCCTTTTTCACCACAGGCCCCAAAGTGCTCCCAAACATCCCTTTGCAGACTCTACAAAAATAGTGTTTCCATACTGCTCGTTACAAAGAAAAGTTTATCTCTGTGTAACAAATGCACACATCACAAAGCCTTTTCTCAAAAATCTTCCTTATAGTTTTTATCTCAATATATTTGTCTTTTCCCATAGGCTCCAAAACTAGAAATCTTTCTAGTTTTTATCTGAAGATATATCCTTTTTCACTATAGTCCTCAAAGCACCACAAAATATGCTTTCTCAGATTCTACAAAAACAGAGTTTCCAAACTGCTCCATCAAAAGTAAGGTTTAAGTCTGTGAGATGAATGCACGTATCACACAGCAATTTCTCAGAAAGCTTCTCTCTAGTTTTCATCTGAGGATATTTGTGTTTTCACCATAGCCCTAATGCACTGTAAACTATCCCTTCTCACCTTCTACAAAAGAGTGTTTCCAAAGTGCTCCATCAAAAGAAAGGTTTAAATTTGTGATATGAATGAGCACATCATAAAGCAGTTCCTCAGAATGCTTCTTTCTAGTTTTTATCTGAAGATATTTCCTTTTTACAGCATAGGCCTCAATTTGCTCCCAAATATCCCTTCATAGATCCTCCAAAAACAGTGTTTCCAAAATGCTCAATACAAAGAAAATTTTAACTCTGTGACTTGAATGCACACATTACAAAGCAGTTTCTCACCAAGCTTCTTTCTAGTTTTTATCTGAAGATAGTTTCTTTTTCACCATGGGCCTCAATGCACTCCCAGTAACTCTTTGCAGATTCTACAGAGAGTTTCCAGACTGCTCATTGAAAAGAAAGGTTTACCTATGTGAGATGACTGAACACACCACAAAGCTTCTTTCTAGTTTCTATCTGAAGTTATTTCCATTTTCACCATAGGCCTCATTGTACACCCAAATATCCCTTCGCAGATTCTACAGAAAGAGTGCTTCCAAACTGCTCATTCAAAAGAAAGATTTAACTCTGTGAGATGAATGCACACATCACAAAGCAGTTTCTCAGAAAGTGTCTTTCTAGATTTTTTTCTGAAGATATTTTCCTTTTCACCATTGGCCTCAAAGGATAGCAGAATATCCCTCCACAGATTCTAAAAAAAACAGTGTTTCCAAAGTGCTCCATCAAAAGGAAGGTTTAAATCTGTTAGCTGAATGCACACGTCATGAAGCCATTTCTCAGAAAGTTTCATTCTAGTTTTTATATGAAGATATTTTCTTTTTCACAATAGGCCGCAAGGCACACCCAAATATACCTTCACTGAATCTACAGTAAAAGTGTTTCCAAACTCCGTATTCCAAAGAAAGGTTTAACTCTAAAGTAGTTTTTTCCAGTTCTGTTAAGAAAGTCATTGGTACCTTAATGGGGATGGCATGGAATCTATAAATTACCTTGGACAGTATGGCAATTTTCACTATATTGATTCCTTCTATCCATGAGCATGGAATGTTCTTCCATTTGTTTGTGTCCTCTTTTATTTCATTAAGCAGTGGTTTGTAGTTCTCCTCGAAGAGGTCCTTCACACACCGTGTAAGTTGGATTACTAGGTATTTTATTATATTTGAAGCAATTGTGAATGGGAGTTCATTCACGATTTGACTCTGTTTGGCTGTTATTCGTGTGTAAGAATGCTTGTGATTTCTGTACATTGATTTTGTATCCTGAGACTTTGCTGAAGTTACTTATCAGCTTAAGGAGATTTTGGGCTGAGATGAAGGAGTATTCTCAATATACTATCATGTCATCTGCAAACAGGAACAATTTGACTTCTTCTTTTCTTAATTGAATACCCTTTATTTCTTTCTCTTGCCTGATTGCACTGGCCAGAACTTCCAACACTATGTTGAATAAGAGTGGCGAGAGAGGGTATCCCTGTCTTGTGCTAGTTTTCAAAGGGAATACTTCCAGTTTTTGCCCATTCAGTATGATATTGGCTGTTTTTTGTCATGAATAGCTCTCACTATTTTGAGATACATTCCATCAGTACCGAATTTATTGAGAGTTTTTAGCATGAAGAGCTGTTGAATTTTTTTCTGCATCTATTGAGATAATCATGTGGTTTTTTTCTTTGCTTCTGTTTACATGCTGGATTACCTTTACTGATTTGCATATGTAGAACAAACCTTGCATTCCAGGGATGAAGCCCACTTGTTTATGGTGGATAAGCTTTTAGATGTGCTGCTGAATTTGCTTTGCCAGTATTTTATTGAGGATTTTTGCATCAATGTTCATCAGGGATACTGGTCTAAAATTCTCTTTTTTTGTTGTGTCTCTGTCAGGCTTTGGTATCAGGATGATGTTGGCCTCATAAAGTGAGTTAGGGAGGATTCCCTCTTTTTCTATTAATTGAAATAGTTTCAGAAGGAATGGTACCAACTCCTCCTTGTACGTCTGGTAGAATTCAGCTGTGAATCCATCTGGCCCTGACTTTTTTTTGTTGGTAGGCTATTTTTGCCTCAATTTCAGAACCTGCCATTGATCTATTCTGGGATTCAACTTCTTCCTGGTTTAGTCTTGGGAGAGTGTATGTGTCCAGGAGTTTAACCATTTCTTCTAGATTTTCTAATTTATTTTCATAGAGGTGTTTATAGTATTCTCTGATGGTAGTTTGTATTTCTGTGGGGTCAGTGGTGGTATCCCCTTTATCACTTTTTATTGCATCTGTTTGATTCTTCTACTTTCATCTTCATTAGTCTTGTCAGCAATCAATTTTGTTGATCTTTTCAAAAAACCAACTCCTGGATTCCTTGTTTATTTGAAGGATTTTTATGTCTCTATCTCCTTCAGCTCTACTCTGATATTACTTATTTCTTGCCTTCTGCTAGCTTTTGAATGTGTTTTCTCTTGCTTCTCTAGTTCTTTTAATTGTGATGTTAGGCTGTCAATTTTAGATCTTCCTTACTTTCTCTTGTGGGCATTTAATGTTGTAAATTTCCCATTATACACAGTTTTAAAGAGCCTACATTGCCAAGACAATTCTAAGTCAAAAGAACAAAGCTGGAGGCATCATGCTAACTGACTTCAAACTATGCTACAAGGCTACAGTAACCAAAAAAGCATGGTACTGGTACCAAAACAGAGATATAAACCAATGGAACAGAACAGTGTCTTCAGAAATAATGCCACACTCTACAACCATCTGATCTTTGACAAATCTGACAAAAACAAGAAATGGGGAAAGGATTACCTATTCAATAAATGATGCTGGGAAAATTGGCTAGCCATAAGTAGAATACTGAAACTGGATGCCTTCCTTACTACTTATACAATAATTAAATCAGGATGGATTAAGGACTTAAATGTTAGACCTAAAACCATAAAAACCCTAGAAGCAAACATAGGGAATACTATTTAGGACCTAGGCATGGGAAAGGACTTCATGTCTAAAACACCAAAAGCAATGGCAACAAAAGCCAAAATTGACAAATGGGATCTAATTAAACTAAAGAGCTTCTGCACAGCAAAAGAAACTATCATCAGAGTGAACAGGCAAACTACAGAACCTGAGAAAATTTTTGCAATCTACTCATCTGACGAAGGACTAATATCCAGATGCTATGAAGAACTCACACAAATTTACAAGAAGAAACAAACAACCCCATCAAAAAGTGGGCAAATATGAACAGACACTTCTCAAAAGAAGGCATTTATGCAGCCAGCAGACCCATGAAAATATGCTCATTATCACCAGCCATCAGAGAAATGCAAATCAAAACTACAATGAGATACCATCTCACACCAGTTAGAAGGGCAATCATTAAAAAGTCAGGAAACAACAGGTGCCAGAGAGGTTCTGTAGAAATAGGAACACTTTTACACTATTGATGGGACTGTAAACTGGTTCAAACATTGTGTAAAACAGTGTGGTCATTCCTCAAGGATCTAGAACTAGAAATACCATTTGACCTATCCATCCCATTACTGGGGATATATTCAAAGGATTATATATCATGCTGCTATAAAAACACATGCACATGTATGTTTATTGTGGCACTATTCACAATAGCAAAGACTCGGAGTCAACCCAAGTGTCTATCAATGACAGACTGGATTAAGAAAATGTGGCATATATACACCATGGAATACTATGCAGACATATAAAAGGATGAATTCGTGTCCTTTGTAGGGACATGGATGCAGCTGGAAACCATCATTCTCAGCAAACTATCACAAGGACAGAAAACCAAACACGGCATGTTCTCACTCATAGGTGGGACTTGAACAATGAGATCACTTGGACACAAGAAGGGGAACATCACACACTGGGGCCTATTGTGGGGTGGGGGGAGAGGGAGGGGGAGGGATAACATTAGGAGATATACCTAATGTAAATGACGAGTTAATGGGTGCAGCACACCAACATGACACATGTATACATATGTAACAAACCTGCATGTGGTACACATATGCCCTAGAACATAAAGTATAATACAAAAAAAAAGAAAACAAAAAACAGAAATGATAAAGATAAAAGTAGAAATCAGTAAAATTTAAAATAAAAAAGAGAAAGGTTTAACTCTGTGAGATTAATGCATGCATCACAAAGTAGTTTCTCAGAATCTTTCTCGTTTTTGTCTGAAGATATCTGTCTTTTCACCATAGCCTCAAAGTGCAACAGAATATCTCTTCACAGATTCTACAAAAACAGTGTTTCTGAAGTGCTCCATAAAAAGAAAAAATTGACTCTGTGAGCTGAACGCACACATCACAAAGCAATTTCTTAAAAAGCTTCTTTTTAGTTTTTGTCTGAAGATATTTGTCTCTTCACCATAGCCCTCAATGCACTGCAAAATATCTCTCTGCAGATTCTTCAAAAACAGTGTTTCCAAAGTGCTACTTCAAAAAAGGTTTAACTCTCTGAGATGAAGGCACACATCAGAAAGCAGCTTCCCAGAAAGCGTCTTTCTAGTTTTTATCTGAATATATTTCCTTTTTCACCATATGCCTAAGTGCACTCCCAAATATACCTTTGAATATGGTAAAAGAAAAAAAAAAGTGTTTCCAAGCTTCTGCATCTCACTCTGTGAGATGAAGGCAGATTAGTTTTTATCTGAAGATATTTCCTTTTTCACAATAGGCTTTAATGCGCTACCAAATATCCCTTTGCAGATACTAAAAAAGCAGTGTTGCCTAGCGACTGCATCAAAAGAAAGGTTTAACTGTGTGAGATGAATGAACACAACCCAAACCAGTTTCTCAGAAAGCTTCTTTTTACTTTTTATCTGATGATATTTGATTTTTCACCTTAGGCCTCCATGCATTCCACAATATCCCTTTGCAGATTCTACAAAAACAATGTTTCCAAACTGCTCCATAAAAGAAAGGTTTAATTTTGTGATATGAACGCACACATCACAAGGCAGTTTCTCAGAAAGCCTCCTTCTGATTTTAATCTGAAGATATTTCTCTTTTCACCATAGGCCTCAGTGCGCTCCCAAATATACCTTCACAAATTTTACAAAAACAGTGTTTCCAAACTGATTCATCAGAAAAATATTTAACTTTGTGAGATGAATGCATACGTCACAAAGTAGTGTCTCAGAAACCTTCTTCCTAGTTTTTATATGAAGGTATTTCGTTTTTTACCAAAGGCTTCAGTGTGCTCCCCAATATCCCTTCACAGATTCTACAAAAACAGTGTTTCCAAAAACTTCTTTCTAGTTGTTATTGGAAGATATTTCCCTTTTCATCACTGGCCTCAAAGTCCTCCCAAATATCCTTTCACAGATTTTACAAAACTAGTGTTTCCAAACTGCTCCAGCAAAAGAAAGCTTTAACTATGTGAGATGAATGCACACATCACAAAGGAGTTTCTCAGAGAGCTTCCTTATAGTTTTTACCTGAAAATGCTTCCTTTTCCTCCACATCCATAGGCCTCAATGCATTCAAAAATATTCCTTCACATATTCTACAAAAACAGTGTTTCCAAACTGCTTCATCAAAAGAAATATTTAATTATTTGATATGAATGCACACACTACAAAGCAGCTTCTCAGAAAGTCTCTCTCTAGCTTTTATTTGAAGATATTTCTCTTTTTGACATTGGCCTCAAAGGGCTCCCAAATATCCCTTTGCAGATTTTAAAAAACTAGTGTTTCCAAAATGCTCCATCAAAATAAAGCTTTAACTATGTGAGATGAATGCACACACCACAAAGCAGCTTCTCAGAAAACTTCTTTCTAGTTTTTATCTGAAGATACTTCCTTTTTCACCATAGGCCTTTGAGTGTTCCCAAATATTCCTTCACAGATTCTACAAAAACAGAGTTTCCAAACTGCTTCATCAAAAGAAAGATTTACCTCTTTGAAAAGATGCACACATCACACAAAGCAGTTTCTCAGAAAGCTTCTTTCTAGTTTTTAATCAGAAGATATTTCCTTTTTCACCACAGGCCTCAAAGTGATCCCAATCATCCCTTCACAGATCTACAAAAACAGTGTTTCCAAACTGCTCCATCAAGAGAAAGGTTTAACATTGTAGATGAATGCACACACCACAAAGCAGCTTCTCAGAGAGGTTCTTTCTAGTTTTTATCTGAAGATATTTCTCTTTTCACCACAGGCCTCAAAGTGCTCCCAACTATCCCTTCACGTATTCTACAAAAACAGTATTTTAAAACTGCTCCATAAAAAGAAAAACTTAACTCTCTGAGATGAATACACACATCACAAAGCAGTTTCTCAGAAACCTTCTTTCTAGTTTTTACCTGAAGATATTTCCTTTTTCAACATAGACCTCTATGCATTCCCAAGTATCCCTTCACAGATTGTACAAAACAGTGTTTCCAAAATGCTCCATCAAAATGAATATTTTTCTCAATAAGATGAATGCAATCATTGCAAAGCAGTTTCTCAGAAAGCTTCTCTCTAATTTTTATCTGAAGATATTTCCTTTGTCACAATAGGCTTTAATACGCTCCCAACTATCACTTTGCAGTTTCTACAATAATAGTGTTTCCAATCTGCTCCAACAAAGGAAAGATTTAAATAGGTGAGATTAATGCACTCATCCCAAAGCAGTTTCTCAGAAAGGTAGTTTCTACTTTTTATCTAAAGACATTTCCTTTTTCACCATAGCCCTCAATGGGCTCCCCAGTATCCCTTCGAAGATTCTGCAAAAACAATGTTTCTAAAGCTTCTTTATACATTTTATCTGAAGGTATTTCCTTTTTCACCATAGGCCTCAACATGCTCCTGAATATCCCTTCGCAGATTCTACAAAATCAGTGTTTACAAACTCCTCCATCAAAATAAAGGTTTAACTCAGTGTGATAAATGCATGCATCACAACACAGTTTCTCAGAAATCTGTTTTCTTGTTTTTATCTGGAGCTATTTCCTTTTTCATCATAAGTCTCAATACACTTCAAGATATCCCTCTCAGTTCCTACAAATACAGTGTTTCCATATTGCTCCATCAATACGATGGTTCAATTCTGTGAGATGAATGCACGTATCACAAAACGGTTTCTCAAAATGCTTCTTTCTAGTTTTTATCTGAATATATTTTCTTTTTGACCATAGGCCTCAATGTGTTCCTCAAAATCCCTTTGCAGATTCTACAGAAACAAAACCTTCTTTCTAGCTTTTATCTGAAGATATTTCCTTTTTCATGATAGGCCCCAATGCTCTGTGTAATATCCCCACGAAAATTCTACAAAAACAGTGTTTCCATGCTGCTCAAACCAACGAAATCTTTAACTATGTGAGATGAATGCACATATCATGAAGCAGTTTCTCAGAAAACTTCTTTCCAATTTTTATCTAAAGATATTTACTTCATCATCCTAGGCCTCAATGCACTCCCAAATATCCCCTTGCAGATTCTACAAAAACATTGCTTAAAAACTGCTCCATTGAAATAAAGTTTTAACTCTGTGAGATGAATGTGCACATCACAAAGCAGTTTCTCAGAAAGCTTCTTTTTGATTTTTATCTGAAGATATTTCCTTTTTCTCACCAGGTCTCAATTCTCTCTGAAATATACCTTCACAGATTCTTAAACAAACAAACAAACAGTGTTTCAAAACCACTCCATCAAAATAATAGTTTACCTCTGAGAGATGAATGTACACATCACAAAGCAGGTACTCAGAAAGTATCTTTATTGTTTTTATATAAAGATATTTGTCATTTCACCATGGGCCTCAATTCACTGCAAAATATCCTTGGCAGATTGTACAAAAACAGTGTCTCCAAACTGCTCCATGAAAAGAAAAGTCTAACACTGTAAGATGAATGCACTCATCACAAAGCAGTTTCTCAGAAAGCTTCTTCCCACTTTTTACCTGAAGATATTTATTTTTCCAATGTAGACGCCAATGCACTCCAAAATATCCCTTAGCAAATTCTACAACAACAGTGTTTTGAAACTGTTCCATCAAAAGAAAGGTTTCACTCTGTGAGACTAATGCACACATCATAACACACTTTCTCAGAATACTTTTTTCTAGTTTTATCTGAAGATGTTTCTTTTTTCACCATAGGCCTGAATAAGCTCCCAAATATCCCTTGGCAGTTTATACAAAAACAGTGTTTCCAAACTACCCCATCAAGAGAAAGGTTTATCTCTATGAAATGAATGCACACATCACAAAGCAGTTTCTCAGAAAGCTTCTTTCTTATTTTATTTGAAGATATTTCCTTTTTCATCATAGGCCTCAGTGTACTCCCAAATATCCCTTCACAGATTCTACAATAACAGTTTGTCCAAACTGGTTCATCAATAGAAATGTTTAACTTTGTGAAGTGAATTTTCATTTCACAAAGCAGATTCTTAGAAAGTTTCTTTCTAGTTTTTATCTGAAGACACTTCTCTTTTCAGCATAGGCCTGTATGTGCTCCCAAACAAGCATTCACAGATTCTACAAAAACAGTGTTTTCAAACGGCTCCATCAAAAGATAGACTTAACTCTGTCAGATGAATGTACACATCTCAGAGCAATTTCTCAGAATGCTTCTCTCTATTTTTTATCTGATTTGTCTATTCAACCTAGGCCACAATGCACTGCAAAATATCCCTTCGCTGAATCTACAAAAACAGTGTTTCCAAACTGTTCCATCAAAAGACAGGTTTTTCTCGGTAAGATGAAAGCACACATCACAAACCCATTTCTCAGAAAGCTTCTTTCACATTTTTAACTAAAGATATTTTTCTTATCAATGTAGACCTCAATGTGCTGTGAAATATCCCTTTTCAAATTCTACAAAAACAGTGTTTCTGTACTGCTCTACCAATAGAAAAGTTTACCTCTGTGAGATGAATGCACACATCACAAAGTATTTTCCCAGAAAGTTTTCTAATTTTTATCTGAAGATATTTGACTTTTCACCATAGGCTTGAAGAGGATCCCAATTACCCCTTTGCAGATTCTGTAAAAACAGTGTTGCCAAACTGCTCCATCAAGAAAGTTTTAATTCTTTGAGATGAATGCACACATCACAAAGCAGTATCTCAGAAAGCTTATTTCTAGTTTTTATCTGAAGATATTACCTTTTTCACCACAGTCTCCAGTGTGCTCCAAAATATCCCTTGACAGATTCTACAAAAACAGTGCTTCCAAACTGCTGCATGAAAAGAAAGGTTTAACTCTGTAAGATGAATGCACACATCAGAAAACAGTGCCTCAGAAAGTTTCTTTTTATTTTTTATGTGACAATATTTATCTTTTCACCATAGGCCTCAATGTGCTGCAACATATCCCTACACAGATCCTAAAATAACATTGTTTCCAAAGTGTTCCATCTAAAGATAGTTTTAATTCTGTGAGCTGAATGGACACATCACAAAGTAGTTTCTCAGAAAGCTTCTTTCTAGTGTTTATCTGAATTAATTTTCTTTTTAACCATAGGCCTCAATGCGCTGCCACACATCTCTTGCCAGATTCTACAAAAACAGTGTTTCCAAACTTTTTCATCAAAACAAAGGTTTAGCTCTGTGAGATAAATTCACACATCACAAACCAGTTTCTCATAAAGCTTCTTTCTAGTTTTTATCTGAAGGTATTTTGTTTTTCAGTATAGGCTTCAATGCGCTCCAAAATATCCCTTTGCAGATTCTACAAAAAATGTTTCCAAATTGATGAATGAAAAGGAAGATTTTATTCTGTGTGATAAATGCACACATCACAAAGGAATTTATCAGATAGCTTCCTCCTTGTTTTTATCCTGGGATATTTCCTTTTTCAACATTGGCCTTCATGAGCTCCCAACTGGCCATTTGCAGATTGGACAAAAACTGTTTTCCAAACTGCTGAATCAAAATAAATTTTTACCTCTGTGAGATGAATGCATAGATCACAAAGTGGTATCACAGAAAGATTCCTTCTAAGTTTTATCTGAAGATATTTCCTGTTTCACCATAGACCTGAATGTGCTCCCAAGTATCCCTTCACAGATTCTAAACCAAAAATATTTTAAAACTGCTGAATGAAAAGAAAGGTATAACTCTGTGAGATGAATCCACACATCACAAAGCAATTTCTCAGATATTTCCTTCTAGTTTTTACTTTGGGATATTCACTTTTTGGCCATTGGTCTCAATGAGCTCCGAAATGCCCATTCACAAAATTTACAAAATAATGTTTCCAAACTGCTGAATCAAAACAAAGGTTTACCTCTGGGAGATGAATGTAAACAAGGCAAAGTGGCTTCTTAGATAACTTCCCTGTAGTTTTACCCTGGTATATTCACTTTTTTGCCACTGGCCTCAACGAGCACTGAAATGTCCACTCACAGAATGGACAAAAACAGTGTTTCCAAGCTGCTGAATTGAAAGAAAGTTTTAACTCTTTGAGATAAATGCACACATCACAAAGCTATTTCTCAGACTGCTTCCTTCTGGATTTTATCCTGGGATGTACACTTTTTCACCATTGGCCTCAGTGAGCTCCAAAATGTCCATTCCAAGAATGGAAATAAACAGTGTTTCAAATGACTGAATAAAAGGAAAGGTTTAACTCTGTGAGATGAATGGACACATCACAAAGTAGTTTCTCAGAAAGAGTCTTTGTAGTTTTTATCTGAGGATCTTTCCTTTTTAACCATAGGCCTCAATGCACTCCCACATATCTCTTCACAGATTCTACTAAAACAATGTTACCAAACTGATCCTTCAAAAGAAATGCTTAACTCTTTGAGATGAATCCACACATCACAAGACAGTTTCTCACAAAAATTCTTTCTAGTTTTTATCTGAGGATATTTCCTTTTTCACCATAGACTTTAATGCGATCCAAAGTATCCCTTTGCAGAATCTACAAAAACACTGTTTTGAAACTCCTGAATGAAAAGAAAGATGTAACTCTGTGAGATAAATATACACATCACAAAGCAGTTTCTCAGATAGCTTCCTTCCTTGTAGTTTTTATCTTGGGGTATTTCCTTTTTCAACATTGTCCATAATGAGCTCCCAATTGTCTATTCGCAGAATGGACAAAAACAGTTTTTCCAAACTGCTGAATCAAAAGAAATGTTTACCTCTGTGAGATGAATGCACACATCACAAAGTGGTGTCACAGAAAGATTCCTTCTAGCTTTTATCTGAACATATTTTCTTTTTCACCATAGTCCTCAATGTGCTCCCAAATATCCTTTACAGTTTATACAAAAAGTGTCTCAACTGCTGAATGAAAAGAAACATATAACTCTGCGAGATGAATGTGCACATCATTAAGTGATTTATCAGATTGCTTCCTTCTGGGTTTTATCCTGAGATGTATGCTTTTTCACCATTGGTTTCAATGAGTTCCCAAACGTCCATTCAGAAAATGGACAAAAACATTGTTTCCAAATGGCAGAATGAAAGGAAAGTTTTAACTCTGTGAGATGAATGGACACACGAGAAAGTGGTTTCTCAGAAAGCTTCTTTCTAGCTTTTTCTGAAGATATTTTCTTTTTCATCATAGGCCTAAATGTGCTTTCAAATATTCCTTTGCAGATTCTACAAAAAGCATTTGCAAACTGCTGAATGAAAAGAAAGATTTAACTCTGAACGATGAATGCACACATCACAAAGCATTTTTGCAGAAAGCTTCTTCCTAGTTTTTGTATGAACATATTTTCTTTTTCATCATAGGCCTCAATGCACTCCCAAATATCCCTTCACAGATTCTACAGAAACAGGATTTCCAAGCTGCTTCATGAAAAGAATGATTTAGCTCTGCAAAATGAATGCCAACATCACAAAGATGTTTCTCAGAGAGCTTCCTTTTACTTTATAACCTGGGATTTTTTTTTTTTTTTTTTTTTTTTTTTGCCATTGGCCCCAGTGAACTCCAAAATGTCCAGTTGCAGAATGGACAAAAATAGTGTTTCCAAATTGCTGAATCAAAATAAAGTTTAACTCTGTGAGATGAGTGCCTACATCACAAAGCAGTTTCTCAGACAGTTTCTTTCTAGTTTTTACCTGAAGATAATTTCTTTTTCACCATAGTCCTCTATGTGCTCCCAAACATCCCTTCACAGATTATACAAAAGCATTTTCCAAACTGCAGAATGAAGGTTAGTGTTTAACACAGTGAGATGAATGTGCACACCACAAAGCTGTTTCTCAGAAAGCCTTCTTGTAGCTTTTATCTTGGGATATTCGCTTTTTCACCATTGACCTCAATGAACTACCAAATGTCCATTCACAAAGTGGACAAAGACAGAGTTTCCAAACTGCTGAATCAAAAGAAAGTTTTAATTCTATGAGATGAATGCATGCATCACAAAGTGGTTTCTCACACAGCTTCCTTCTAGTTTTTATCCTGGAATATTCTCTTTTTCGTCACTGGCCTCAATGAACTCCCAAATATCTTTTCACAGAATGGACAAAAACACTGTTTTCAAACTGCTAATGATTTAACTCTTTGATATAAATGCACACATCACAAGGTGGTTTCTCAGATAGCTTCCTTCTAGTTTTTATCCTGAGATAAATGCCTTTTCACCATGGACCTCAACGATGTACGAAATGTTCATTCTCAGAATGAACAAAAACAGTGTTTCCAAACTGCTGAATGAAGAGTAAGATTTAGTTCTGTGAGATAAATGCACACATCACAAAGCGGTTTCTGAGAAATCTTCTTGCTAGTTTTTAACAGAAGATATTTTCTTTTTCACCTTAGGTCTCAATGTGCTCCCAAATATCCCATCACAGATTCTACAAAAGCAGTCTTTTTAAACTGCTGAGTGAAAAGGGAGGTTTATCCCTATGAGATAAATGCACACATCACAAAGCGGTTTCTCAAACTAGCGGTTTCTAGTTTTTATCTGAAGATATTTTCTTTTTTACCATATGGCTCAATGCATTCCCAAATAATCCTTCACTGATTCCACAAAAACAGTGTTTCCTAATTGCTGAATGAAAAGAAAAGTTTAAGTCTGGGAGATGAATCCTCAGAACAAAAAGCATTTTCTCAGGTAGCTTTTTTAGAGTTTTTATTCTGTAATATTCTTTTTTTGCCATTGGCCTCAGTGAGCTCAAAAATGTCCATTTGCACAATGAACAAAACAGTGTTTCCAAACTGGTGAATCAAAAAATATTTTTTACTCTGTCAGATCAATGCATACATCAAAAAGTAGTTTCTCAGAAAGCTCATTCCATATTTTATCTTAAGGTATTTTTTCACATAGGCCTCAATGACCTCCTAAATGTCTATTCACAGATCCTACAAAAACCCTGCTTCAAAACTGCTAAATGAAAGGAAAGATTGAACTATTTGAGATAAAGGCACACATCCCAAAGCAGATTCTCAGATAGCTTCCTTCTAGTTTTTATCCTGGGGTATTTACTTTTTCACCTTTGGCCTCAATGAGTTCCCAAAAGGCCATTCGCAGAATGGAAAAAAACAGGGTTACCAATCTGCTGAATGAAAAGAATGCTTTAACTCTGTGTGATGAAAGCAAACATGACAATGCAGTTTCCCCAAAAGCTTATTTCTAGTGTTTACCTGAAGATATTTTGTTTTTAACCATTGACCTCAATATGCTCCAAAATATATCCCTTCACAGAGTCTTAAAAAACAGTGTTTCCACACTGCTGAATGAATAGAAAAGTTTAATTCTGCCAGATGAATGCAGATATCACAAAACCGTTTCTCCAATTGCTTCCTTCTAGTTTTTAACCTGGGATGTTCACTTTTTTGCCATTTGCATCAATGAACTCCAAAATGTCCATTCACAGAATAGACAAAAACAGTTTCCAAACTGCTAAATCAAAGAAAGGTTTAATTCTGTGAGATGAATGAACACATCACAAAGCAGTTTCTCAGAAGGCTTCTTTCCAGTTTATATCTGAAGATACTTTCTTTTTCACAGTAGGCCTCAATGAGCTCCCAAATACAATTTTGCAGATTCTGCAAAAACAGTGTTTCCACATGGCAGAGTGAAAAGAAAGTGTTAACTCTGTGAGGTGAATACGTACATCACAAAGTAGTTTCTCAGGTAACTTCCCTCAAGTTTTTGTTTGTTTGTTTGTTTGAAATGAAAGGCCTTACATATTTATTACTGAACCCAGCCAACCAACGCATTCATAATAGATTCAGAGAGGAAAATACATCAAACTCTCCAGAGAGTGGTGACATTTTCAGTTTGATACAGTAATGTGATCGTGACCTTCAGACAGCACAAATATATGTGCCATCTCATGTGCAATTCCTTATAGACCCAGCTTCGTTCTTTCCCAATGTCTCCTTTTGGAGTTGTACCTTATTTTATTTCCAGTTTTCATCCGAATCCACTGGGGAATCAGACGATTTTGCTTTTGTTTCTTGGCCAGGAATCACTTAATCCTGAAAGTCTCGTGAGAAGACATGGTGAGAAGTGGAGGCAAGAACACACCATGATGGCAGAGAAAGGAAAAGAGCCCCTCTAGTTTTTATCCTGAAATATTCCCTTTTTCGTCACTGACCTCAATGAGCTCCCAAATGTCCATTCTCAGAATAGACAAAAAAAGTGTTTCCAAACTGCTGAATGAAAAGAAAGTTTTAACTCTGTGAGATGAATGCACACATCACAAAATGCCCTCTCAGATAGCTCTTTTTAAGTTCTCATCCTGGGATTTTTACTTTTTCGCCATTGACCTACATGATCTCCCAAATGTCCATTTCCAGAATGGACAAAAACAGTGTTTCCAAACTGTTGAATCAAAACAAATCTTTAACTCTGTGAGATCAATGACATATCACAAAGCAGTTTCTCAGAAAGCTTCTTTCAAGTTTTTCTCTGAAGATATTTTCTTTTTCACCATAGGCCTCAATGCACTCCCAAATATACCTTGACAAATTCTACAAAAACAGTGTTTCCATACTGCTGGATGAAAAGAAATGTTTAATTCTGCAAGATGAATTCACACATCACAAGGCGGCTTCTCAAATACTTTCCTTCTAGTTTTTGTCCTGGGATATTCCTTTATTGCCATTGGCCTCAGTGAGCTCCCAAATGTTCATTCACAGACAGGTCAAAAACAGTGTTTCCACACTGCTGAATCAAAAGAAAGGTTTACCATGCAAGTTGAATGCACACTTCACAAAGCAGTTTCTCAGAAAACGTCTTTGTAATTTTTATCTGAAGATATTTTCCTTTTTACCTTGGGCCTAATTGCACTTTCAAATGTCCATTCACAGAAAGGACAAAAAAGGTGGTCCAAAACTCTGAATGAAAAGAAAGGTTCAACTATTCGAGATGAATGCATACATCACAAAGAAGTTTCTCAGATAACTTCCTTCTAGTTTTTATCTGTGGACACTTTCTTTTTCAACACAGGCTTCTTTGAGCTCCCAAATGTCCATACACAGATTTTATAAAAAACAGTGTTTCCAACCTGCTAAACGAAAAGAACATTTGAAATATCTGAGATAAATGCACACAACACAAAGCAGTTTCTCAGATAGCTTCAATCTATTTTTTATCATAGGGTATTCACTTTTTAGCCTTTGGACTCAATGAGCTCCCAAATGTCCGTTTGCAGAATGGACAAAAGCTAGGTTTCTTAACTACTGAATTAAAATGAATGTTTAAATCTGTGGGATGAATGCACATATCACAAAGCAGATTTTCAGGAATCTTGTTTTCTGTTTATATCTGAAAATATTTTCTTTTTCAACATAGGCCTCTATGAGCTCCCAAATGTCCATTAGCAGATTCTACAAAGAGAATGTTTCCTAAGTGCTAAATGATAAGAAAGAGCTTGTTATTCGGGATGAATGCACACAACACAAAACGTTTGTTCAGGTAGCTTCCTTCTAGTTTTTACCATGGAATATAATCTTTTTTTTTTGCTATTGGCCTCAATGATTTTCCAAATGTCCATTCACAGAATGGACAAAAACCATGTTTCAAAACTGCTGAATCAAAAGTAAGTTTTACTTCTGTGAGATAAATGCCCACATCACAAAGCAGTTTCTCAGAAAGCTCCTTTCTAGTATTTCTCTGAGACATTTTCTTTTTCCCCATAGGCCTCAATGCACTCCCAAATATCCCTTCACAGATGTTACAAAAACAGTGTTTCCAAACTGCTTATGAAAATAAATGTTTAACTCTGTGAGATGAATGCACAAATTGCAAAGCAGTTTCCAGAGAGTTTCCTTCTGGTTTTTATCCTGAGATAATGACTTTTTTGCCATTGGCCTCAATGAGATCTCAAATGTCCATTCCCAGAATGGACACAGTGTTTCCACAATGCTGAATGAAAAGAAGTTTTAACTCTGCTCAATGAATGCACACACCAAAAGCAGATTCTCAGATAGTTTTCTTCCAGTTTTTATGGAGGGATGTTCCCTTTTTCGCCATTGGCCTCAATGAACTCCCAAACGTACATTTGCAGAATGTATTAAAACAGTGTTTCCAAACTGATGAATCAAAAAAAGGTTTAATTTTGTGAGATAAATGCAGACATCACAAAGGGATTTCTCAGATAGCTTCCTTCTAGTTTTTATCCTGGGTATTTTCTTTTTCACCATTGGTCTAAATGAGCTTCCAAATGTCCATTCGCAGATTCTACAAAAACCATGTTTCCAAACTGCTGAATCAAAAAGAAACTTTTAACTATGCAAGGTGAATGCACACATCACAAAGCGGTTTCTCCGAGAGCTTCCTTCTAGTTTTTACCCTTGATATTCACTTTTTCACCATTGGAGTAAATGAGTTCCCAAATGTCCATTCGAAGAATGGATAAAAACAGTGTTTCCAAACTGCTGAATCAAAGAACTTTTAACACTGAGAGATGAATGTACACATCACAAACCGGTCTCTCAGATAGCATCCTTCAAGTTCTTATACTGGGATCTCGATTGTTCCCCATTGGCCTCCCTGAGCTCCCAAATGTCCATTCTGCAAATGGACATAAACAGTGTTTTCAAACAACAGAATTAAAAGAAAACGTTTGCTCTGTGAGATAAATGCAGACATCACAAAGCAGTTTCTCAGAAAGCTTCTTTCAAGTTTTTATCAGAAGATATTTTATTTTACACCATAGGCATCAACATACTCCAAAATATACCTTCACAAATTCTACAAAAACAGTGTTTCCATACTGCCGAATGAAAAGAAAGTTTTAAATCTCCGAGATGAATGCACACATCACTAAGACGTTTCTCAGGTAGCTTACTTCTATTTTTCATCCTGGGATATTTGCTTTTTCACAATTGGCTTCAATGAGCTCAGAAATGACGATTCACAGAATGGAAAAAAACAGTGTTTCATAACTCCTGAATTAGGAAAGTTTTAGCTGTGGGGTGAATGCACATATCACAAAGCAGATTCTCACATAGCTTCCCCTTATTTTTTATCCTGGGAAATTCGCTTTTTTGCCACCGATCTCAATGAGCTCTGAAATGTCCATTCATAGAATGGACAAAAACAGTGTTTGCAAACTGCTGAATCACAAGAAAGGTTTAACTCTGTGAGATGAATACACACCTCACGAAGCAATTTCTCAGAAAACTTCTTTTTAGTTTTTATCTGAAGATATTTTCTTTTTCACCACAGGACTCAATGCACTCCCAAATGCCCATTCACCAATTCTACAAAAACAGCATTTCCAAACTGCTGAATGAAAAGAAATGTTTAAATCCTCGAGCTGAATACACACATCAGAAACAGTTTCTCTGATTGTTTCCTTCTGTTTTTATTCTGGGACAATCGCTTTCTCGCCCTTGGCCTCAATGAGCTCCCAAATATCCATTTGCAGAATGGAAAAAAACAGTGTTTCCAATCTACTGAAACAAAAGAAAGGTATAACCCTGTGAGATGAATGCACACATCACGAAGTGGCTTCTCAGATGGTTTCCTTCTGTTTTTATTCTGGGATATTCCCTTTTCTGCCATTTACCTCAATGAACTCCCAAATATCCATTTGTAGAATGGACAAAACAGGGTTTCAAAACTGCTGAATGATAAGAAAGGTTTAGCTCTGTAGATGAATGCATACATCACAAGCAGTTTCTCAGAAAACTTCTTTCAAGTTTTTATCTGAAGGTATTTTCATTTTCACCACAGACCTCAATGTGCTCTCAAAACTCTGTTCACAGAATGAACAAAGAAGGACTATTTCCAAACTGCCAAATGAAAAGAAAGGTTTAACTCTGTGAGATGAAAGTACACATCACAAAGCATTCTCTAAGATAGCTTCCTTCTAGTTTTTATTCTGGGATTTTGGATTTTTCACCATTGGCCTCAATAAGCTTCCAAATGTCAATTTTAGAATGGACAAAAAAAAAACACAGTGTTTCTAAATTTCTGAATCAAAAGAAAGGTTTAATTCTGTGAGGGGAATGCAGACATCATAAAGCAGTTTCTCAGAAAGCTTCTTTCTCATTTTTACATGAAGATATTTGGTATTTTCTTTTTCACCAGAGTCCTCAATGTGCTCCCAAATGTCTATTTGCAGATTCCAAAAAAAAGAGGCTTACCAATCTGCTGAATGAAAAGAAAGTTTTAACTCCTCGAGCTGAATGCACACATCACAAAGCAGTTCCTCAGATCGCCTCCTTTTGATTTTATTTCTGTGTCTCACCAGTGGCTTCAATGATCTCCTAAATATCCATTTGCAGAATGGACAAAAATAGTGATTAAAAACCTCAGAATGAAAAGAAAGTTTTAACTCTGTGAGATGAATGCACACATCACAAAGCAGTTTCTCAGATCACTTCATGGTAGTTTTTATCCTGGGACTTCTGATTTTCCACCATTTGCCTCAACAGCTCCCAAATGTCCATTCACAGAATGGACAAAAACAGTATTTTCAAACTGCTGAATTAAAAGAAACGTTTAACTCTGTTAGAAAAATGCACACGTCACAAAGCAGTTTCTCAGAAACAATCTTTCTAATTTTTTTCTGAAGATATTTTCTTTTTCACCATAGGCCTCAATGTGCTCCCAAATATCCCTTTGCAGATTCTGCAAAAAGAGTGTTTACAAACTGCTGAAACTAAGCAGTTTGAAAATGAAAACTAAGGTTTAAACTGAGAGAGAAATGCACACATCACAAAGTAATTTCTCAAATAGGTTCCACTTAGTTTTTATCCTGGGACTTTTTATTTTCACAATTGACCCTGAAGAGCTCCCAAACTTCCATTCACAAAATGGACAAAAACAGTATTTCCAAAGTGCTGAATCAAAAGAAAGTTTAACTCTGCTAGATGAATGTACATATCACAGAATAGTTTCTCATATGGCTTCCTTGCAATTTTTAACCTGGGATATTTCATTTTTCACCATTGGCCTCAATGAGCTCCAAAATGTCCATTCAAGGATGGACAAAACCCATGTTTCCAAACGGGTGAATCAAAAAAAATGTTTAACTCTGTGAGGTGAATGCACACATCAAACAGCAGTTTCTCAGAAAGCTTCTTTCTAGTTTTTATCTGAAGACAGTTTCTTTTTCTACATAGTCTTCAGTGCGCTCCCAGATGTGCCTTCAAAAAACAGTGTTTCCAAACTGCTGAATGAAAAGAAAGGTTTAACTCTGTGAGATGAATGCACACATCACAAAGCGGTTTCTCAGGTAGCATCCTGCTACTTTATGTCCTAGAATATTTCCTTTTTTACCATTGACCTCAGTGAGCTCCCAAATATCCATTCGCACAATGGAGGAAAACTGTGTTTTGAAACTGCTGAATGGAAAGAAAGGTTTAACTCTGTGACATGAATGCAGACATTGAAAAGCAGTTTCTCCAAAAGTTTCTTTCTAGTTTTTATCTAAAGATAGTTACTTTTTCAACATAAGCCTCAAACGCTTCCAAATATCCCTTCAGAGATTCTAGAAAAACAATCTTTCCAAATTGTTGAACAAAAAGGAAGATTAAACTCCTCAAGCTGAGTGCAGACATCATTAAACGGTTTCTCAAATAGCTTCCTTCTAGTTTTTATCCTGCAACATTTGCTGTTTCAAAATTGGCCTCAATGAACTCCCAGATGTATCTTCACAGAATGGACAAAAACAGTACTTCCAAACTGTTGAATCAAAGGAAAGTTTTAACTCTGTGAGATGAATGCAAACATCACATAGCAGTTTCTCAGAAAGATTCCTTCTATCTTATATCTGAAGATACTTTCTTTTCACCATAGGACTCAATGCACTCCCAAATGTCCATTTGCAGATTCTACAAAAACAGTGTTTCCAAACTGCTGAATGAAAAGAATGATTTAATTCATCGAGCTGAATGCACACATCACAAAGTGGTTTCTCAGATAGTTTCCTCTTAGTTTTTATTCTGGGACATTCGATTTTTCACCTTTGGCCTCAATGAGCTCCCAAAACACAAAAACAGTGTTTCCAAACTGCTGAATCAAAAGAAAGGTTTAACTCTGTGAGACCAATGCACAAATCACAAAACGGTTTCTCACTTTCTTCCTTCTAGTTTTTATACTGGGATATTCATGTCTGCACCATTGGCCTCAATGAGATCCCCAATCTCCATTCATAGAACGAACATAAACGGTTTTTCCAGAATGCTGAATCAAGTGAAACTTTATCTCTGTGAGATGAATGCACACATCACAAAGTGGTTTCTCAGAAAGCTTCCTTCTAATTTTATCCTCGGATATTCACATTTTCGCCATTGGCGTCAAAGCACTCCCAAATGTACATTAGCAGATTCTACAATAACAGTGTTTCCAAACTGCTGAATGAAAAGAAAGAATTAATTCCTCTAGCTGAATTCACTCATTGCAAAGAGGTTTCTCAGATAGCTTCCTCTTAGTTATTATCCTGGGACATTCGATTACTCACCATTGACCTCAATGAGCACAAAAATGTCCTTTTGCAGAATATACAAAAACAATGTTTCCAAACTGCTGCATCAAGAGTAAGTTTTAACTCTGTGGGATGAATGCACACATCAAACAGCAGTTTCTCAGAAAGTTTCTTTCTAGTTTTTATCTGTATATATTTTGTTTTTCACCATAGGCCTCAATACACTCCCAAATGTCTATATGCAAATTGTACAAAAACATAGTTTCCAAACTTCAGAATGAAAAGAAAGGTTTAACTCTGTGAGATTAATGAACACATCACAAAGTGGTTTCTCAGATAACTTAGGTCTAGTTTTTATCCTGGGATATTAGCTTTTTCACCTTTGGCCTCAGGAGCTCCTAAATGTCCATTCACAAAATGGACAAAAACAGTGTTTCCAAACTGCTGAACCAAAGAAAAGTTTAACCTTGTGAGATGAATGCTCATATCACAAAGCAGTTTCTTTGAAAGCTGCTTTCTAGTTTTTATCTGAAAGTATATTGTTTTTCACTATAGTCCTCAATGCCCTCCCAAATATCCCATTGCAGATTCTACAAAAACAGTGTTTCCAAACTGCTGAAAGGAAAGAAAGATTTAACTCTGTGAGCTTAATGCACACATCACAAAGCAGTTTCCACAATGCTTCCATCTAGTTTTTATCTGAGGATATTTTCTTTTTCTCCATAGGCCTCCATGAGCTCCTGAATGTCTATTCGCAAATTCTGTTTTTTAAAAAAGTGTTTCCCAATTAGTCAATGGAAAGAAAGGTTTGAATCTGTGAGGTGAATGCACACATCACAAAGTGGTTTCTCATACAGCTTCTCTCTAGATTTTCTTCCTGGGATACTCGCTTTTCCACCATTGGCCTTGATGAGCTCCCAAATGTTCACACACAGAATGAATAAAAACAGTGTTTCCAAAGTACTGAATGCAAAGAAAGACTTACATCCTAGAGCTGAATGCACACATCACAAGCAGTTTCACAGAATGTTTCCTTCTAGTTTTTATCCTGGGATACTCAATATTATTCCTTTGGCATCAATGAGCTCCTAAATGTCCATTCACAGAATGGAGAAAAACAGTGTTTCCAAATTGCTGAATCAAAACAAAGGTTTAATTCTGTGAGATGAATGTACACATCACAAAACAGTTTCTTAGGTAGCTTTCTTCTAGTTTTTATACTGCAATATTTGCTATTTCACCATTGGCCTCATGAGCTCCCAATGTCCTTTTACAAAATGGACAAAAACAGTTTTTACAAACTGCTGAATTAAAAGAAAGTTTAAGTCTGAGAGATGAATACACACATCATAAAGCAGTTTCTCACAAAGCTTCTTTCTATTTTTTTCACCATAGGCCTAAATATACTCCCAAACATCCATTTGCATATTCTACAAATAAAGAGTTTTCAAACTGCTGAATTAATAGAAAGTTTTAAATCTACCTGATGAATACACACATCACAAAGCAGTATCTCAGAAAGTTTCTTTGTATTTTTTATCTGAAGATATTTTCTTTTTTACCATAGGTCTCAAAGCACTCCCAAATATCCCTTCACAGATTCCAGAAAAAGAGTTTTTCCCAACAATGTAAATAATGGTTTAACCCTGCAGATGAATGCACGCATCGCAAAATGGTTTCTCAGACAGCTTCCTTCTAGTTTTTATCCTGGAATATTTGATTTTTCCCATTTGGACTCAATGAACTCCAAAAGATTCATTCACAGAATGGACAAAAACAGTGTTTCCAAACTACTGAAGTAAAAGAAAGGCTTAAATATGTGAGATGAATGCACACATCACAAAACAGTTTCTCAGAAAACTTCTTTCAAGATTTTATCTGAAAATATTTTATTTTTCACCATAAGCTTAAATGCAGTCCCAAATATCACTTTGCAGATTCTACAAAAGTAGTTTTTCAAACTGCTGAAGGAGAGGAAAGGTTTAACTCGGCAAGATGAATGCACACAATATAAAACAGTTTCTCAGATAGCTTCCTTCTAGTTTTTATGCTGGGATATTTACTTTTTCACTATTGGCCTGAATGAGCTCCTAAATGTCCATTCACAAAATGGACAAAAACAGTGTTTCCAAATGCTGAATCAAAAGAAAGGTTCAGTTCTGTGAGATGAATGCACACATCACAAAACAGTGTCCCAGAAAGCTTCTTTCTAGTTTTTATCTGCAGATATTTTCTTTTTCACCATAGGCCCCAATGAGCTCCCAAATATCCCTTCCCAGATACTTCAAAAACAGTGTTTCCAAACTGCCTAATGAAAGGAAAGGTTGAAAACTGTGAGATGAATGGACACATCACGAAGTGGTTTCTCAGATATGTTCCTTCTAGTTTTTATTCTGGGATAGTTCCTTTTTTTGCCATAGGCCACAATGAGCTCCCAAATGTCCATTCTCAAATGGACAAAACAGCCTTTCCAAACTGCTGAATCAAAAGAAAGGTTTAACTCTGTGAGATGAATGCACATTTCACAAACACTTTCTCAGAGATCTTTCTAATGTTTATCTAAAGACATTTTCTTTTTCTCTGTAAGCCTCAATACTCCCCCAAATGTCCGTTAGCAGATTCTACAAAAAGAGGGTTTCAAACTGCTGAATGAAAAGAAAGATTTAACTTCTCGAGCTGAATGCACACATCAGAAAGCAGTTTATCAGATAACTTCCTTCTGTTTTTATCCTTGGATATTTGCTTTTTCTCCATTGGCCTCAGTGAACTCCCAAATGTCCATTTGAGAAGAATGGACAAAAATAGTGTTTCTAAACTGCTGAATAAAAAGGAAGTTTTATCTCTGCTAGATGAATGCACACATCACAAAACAGTTTCTCAGATAGCTTCCTTCTAGTTTGCATCATGGGATATTTGCTTTTTTGCCTTTGGCCTCAAAGGGCTGTGAAATGCCCATTTGCAGAATGGACAGAAACAGTGTTTCCAAACAACAAAACCAAAAGAAAGCTTTAACTCAGTGAGATGAATTCACACATCACAAGGTGGTTATTCATATAGCTTCAATTTTCTCATGGGATATTGGTTTTTTCGCCATTGGCCTCAGTGGGCTCCCAAATGTCCATTCGTAGATTCTACAAAAAAAGTGTTTCCAAACTTCTGAATGAAAAGAAAGATCTAAATCCTCGAGCTGAATGCACACATCACAAAACAGTTTCTCAGATGGCTTCTTTCTGTTTTTATTCTGGGATATTCCTTTTTTCACCATTGGCCTAAATGAGCTTCCAAATGTCCATTTGCAGAATGGAAAAAAAAGTGTTCCTTAGCTGCTCAATGAAGAGAAAGGTTTAACTCTGTGAGATGAATGTGCACATCACAAAAAGGTTTCTCAGACACCTTCCTTCTAGTATTTTTCCTGGAATGTTTGCTTTTTTGTCATTGGTCTCAGTGAGCTCCCAAATGTCCATTCACAGAATGGACAAAAACTGTGTTTCCAAACTGCTGAATCAAAGAAAAGGTTTATCTGTGTGAAATGAATACACTCATTAGAAGCAGTTTCTCAGAAATCTTCTTTCTAGTTTTTATCTGAAGATATTTTATTTTTCACCATAGGCCTCAATGTGCTCCTGTATATCCCTTCGCAGTTTCTATAAAAAAATTGTTAACAAACTGTTGAATGAAAAGAAAGGTTTCATTCTGTGAAGTGAATGGGCACATCACAAAGTGGTTTCTTAGAAAGCATCCTTCTAGTTTTTATCCTGGGATGTTCCATTTTTCACCATTGGCCTCAATGAGTTCCCAAATGTCTATTTGCAGATACTACAAAAACTGTGCTTCCAAATTGCTGAATGAAAAGAAATATTTAACTCCTCAAGCTGATTGCACACATCACAAAGTGGTTTCTCAGATAGCTGTCTTCTGTATTTATTCTGGGGTATTCCCTTTTTCACCATTGGCCTAAATGAGCTCCCAAATGTCCATTCACAGAGTGGACAAAAGTAGTGTTTCCACACTGCTGAATCAAAAGACAGTTTAACTCTGTGAGATGAATGCACGTATCAGAAAAATGTTCCTCAGATGCTCTCATTCTAGTTTTTATCCTGGGATATTCACCTTTTCACCATTGGCTGCAATGAGCTCCCACATATCCATTTACAGAATAGACAAAAACAGTGTTTCCAAACTGCTGAATCAAAAGAAAGGTTTATCTCTGTGAGACGAATGTTCACATTGCAAGCAGTTACCCAGAAAGATTCTTTCTAGTTTTTATCTGGAGATATCTTATTTTTCACCACAGGCCTCAATGCACTTCCATATATCCCTTCACAGATTCTACGAAAAAAAGGGTTACCAAAAAGTTGAATGAAAAGAAATGTTTGACTGGGTGAGGTGAATGCACACGTCACAAAGTGGTTTCTCAGATGGCTTCCTTCTAGTTTTTATTCTGAGATATTTGCTTTTTCACTATTTGACTCCATGGGCTCCCAAATGTCCATTTGCAGAATTGACTAAAACAGTGTTTCCAAACTGCTAAATCAAAAGAAAGGTTTAACTCTGTAAGATTGATGCACATATCACAAAGAAGTTTCTCAGAAAGCTTCTTTCTAGTTTTTATATGAATATATTTTCTTTTTTGCCATAGGCCTCAATGCCCTCCCAAATGTCTAACAGCAGATTCTACAAAAGCTATTGTTTCCCAACTGCTGAATGAAATGAAAGGTTTAAATTGGTGAGATGAATGTACTCATCACAATGTCATTTCTCAGATAGCCTCCTCTTAGTTTTTATCCTGGGATGTTTGATTTTTCGCCATTGGCCTCAATGAGATCCCAAATGTCCATTCACGGAATGGCCAAAACAGTGTTTTCAAACTGCTGAATCAAAAGAATGCTTTAACTCTGTGAGATGAGTGCACACATCACAAAGCAGTATCTCAGATAGCTTCCTTCTGTTTTTATTCCAGTATATTTCCTTTTTTGCTATTGGCCTCAATGAGCTCAAAAATGTCCATTAGCTGAACGAACAAAAACAGTGTCTCAAAACTGCTGAATGAAAGGAAATTTTTAACTCTGCAAGATGAATTCACAAACCACAGATAGGTTCCTCAGATGTCTTCCTCTTGGTTTATATCCTGGGACATTTTCTCTTTCGCCATTGGTGTCAATGGGTCCCCAAATGTCCATTTGCAGAATGGACAAAAGCAGTGTTTCCAAATTGCTGATTCAAAAGGTTTAATTCTGTAAGTTGAATGCACAGTTCACAAAGCAGTTTCTGAGAGAGCTTCTTTCTAGTTTTTATCTGAAGATATTTTCTGTTTCCCTGTAGGCCTCAATGAACTCCAAAATATCCCTTTGCAGACTCTGCAAAAACAGTGTTTACAATCTGCTGCATGAAAAGAAAGGTTGAACTCTGTGAGAAGAATGTGCACATCACCAAGCAGTTTCTCAGATACATTCTTTCTAGTTTTATCTGCAGATATTCCCTTTTTTTGCCATTGGCCTCAATGAGCTCCCAAATGTACATTCACAGTATTAATAAAAACAGTATTTCAAAACTGTTGAATGAAAAAAAGGTTTAACTTTGCAAGATGAATACACACATCACAAAGCGGTTCTGCAAGTAGCTTCCTCTTAGTTTTTTTCCTGGGACATTTGCTTTTTTCACCATTGGCCTCAGTGAGTTCCAAAATGCACTTTCGAAGAATGGACAAAAACAGTGTTATCAAACTGCTGAGTGAAAAGAAAGGTTTAAATCTGTGAGATGAATGAATGCAAACATCACAAAGCAGTTTCATAGATAGCTTCCCTATAGTTTCTCTCCTGTCACATTTGCTTTCTCATCATTGGCCTCAATGAGCCCCAAAATGAACATTTGCAGAATGTGCAAAAACAGTGTTTCAAAATTGCTAAGTGAAGAGAAAGATTTAATTCTGTGAGATGTATGTATGTGTCACAATGCAGTTTCTCAGATAGTTTCCTCTTTGTTTTTATACTGGGACATTCAATTTCTCACCATTGGTCTCAAGAGTTCCCAAATGTCCATTCACAGATTCACAGAATGAACAAAAACAGTGTTTCCAAACTGCTGAATCAAAAGAAAGTTTTAACTTTGTGAGATGAATGCACAAATCACAAAAAAGTTTCTCAAATGGCTTTCTTACAGTTTTTATCTTGGGGTATTGGCTTTTTTGCCATTGGCCTCAATGAGCTTCCAAATGTCCATTCGCAGACTGGACAAAAACTGTGTTTCCAAACTGCTGAATCAAAGGAAAGGTTTAATTACCTGAGATGAAAGCACACAAAACAAAGCAGTTTCTCCGAAATCTTCTTTCTAGTTTTATCTGAAGATATTTTCTTTTTCACCATAGTCCTCAATGTGCTATCAAATATCCCTTCCCAGACACTACAAAAACAATGTTTCCAAACTACTGAATTAACAGAAAATATTAAACCTGCCAGATGAATGCACTCATCAGAAAACATTTCTCCTTCCTCTTAGCTTTTATCCTGGGACATTCCATTTTTCACCATTGGCCTCAGGAATCTCCCAAATGTCCACTCACAGAATAGACAAAAACAGTGTTTCCAAACTGCTGGAACAAAAGAAACATTTAACTCTGTGTGATGAATATACACATCACAAAGCAGTTTTTCAGAAAGACTCTTTTTAGGTTTAATCTGAAGATATTTTATTTTTTACCTTATGCTGAAATGTGATCCCAAGTATTTCTTCGCAGATTCTACAAAAATTGTTTCCAAGCTGCTGAATGAAAAGAAAGGTTTAACTCTGTGAGATGAATGTATACATCACAAAGCAGTTTCTTAGACAGCTCCCTTTGATGTTTTACCTTTGGATATTCACTTTTTTGCCACTGGTCTCAATTAGCTCACAAATGTCCATTTGCAAAATGGACAAAAATAGTGATTCCAAACTGCAGGATGAAAAGAAAGGTTTCATTCTTGAGATGAATGGACACATGACAAAGCAGTTTCTCAGAAAGCTTCTTTCTAGTTTTTATCTGAAGAAATTTTCTTTTTTACCATAGTCCTCATATGTTCCCTAATATCCCTTCACATATGCAACAAAAACAGTGTTTCCAAACTTCTGAATGAAAAGAAAGTTTTACCTCTGCGAGATGAATGCACACATCACTAAGCAGTTTCTCCAATAGTTTCCATCAAGTTTTTATGCAGAGATATATGCTTTTCCACAATTGGCCTCAATGTGCTCCAAAATGTCCATTTGTAGAATGGACGAAAAGTGTTTCCAAACTGCTGAGTGAAAAGAAAGTTTTAACTCTGCAAGATGAATGAACACATTACAAAGCAATTTCTCAGATAGCTTACCTATAGTTTTTATCCTGGCATATTCGCTTTTTCACCTTTGGTGAAAATGTTCATTTGCATAATGGACAAAAACAGTCTCTCCAAACTGCTAAATCAAAAGAAGAGTTTAATTCTGTGAGATGAATGCACACATCACAAAAGAGTTTCTCAGAGAGCTTCCTTCCAGGTTTTATAATGGGCTATTGGCTTTTTCACTATTGGCCTCAACGAACTCCCAAATGTCCATTCGCAGAATGGACAAAAACAGCATTTCCAAACCACTGAATCAAAGTAAAGGTTTAATTCTCTGAAATGAAAACACACATCACAAAGCAGTTTCTCATTAAGATTCCTTCTTGTTTTATTTGGAGATATTTTCTTTTTCACCATAGGCCTCAATGTGCTCCCAAATATCCCTTCACAGTTTCTACAAAAACAGTGTTGCCAAACTGCTGAATGAAGAGAAAGAGTTAACTCTGTGAGATGAATGGGCACATCACAAAGCAGTTTCTACGATGGCTTGCTCTTAGTTTTTATCCTGTGACATTCGATTTTTTGCCATTGGCATTAATGAGCTCCAAAATATCCATTCGCAGAATGGACAAAAACAGTGTTTCCAAACTGATTAATCAAAGGAAAATTTTATCTGTGTGAGATGAATGCACTCATTAGGAGCAGTTTCTAAGAAATCTTCTTTCTAGTTTTTATCTGAAGATAATTTCTTTTTCATCATAGGCCTCAACATGCTCCCAAGTAAACCCTTGAAGATTCTACAAAACAGTGTGTCCAAACTGCTGGATTAAAGGAAAACTTTAACCCTGTGAGATGAATGCACACATCACAAAACCGTTTCTCAGATAGCTTCCTCTTAGTTTTTATCCTGAGATATTAGATTTTTTACCATTGGCCTCAATTAACTCCCAAATATACATTCACAGAATGGACAAAAACAGTGTTTCCAAACTGCTGAATCAAAACAAACATTTAATTCTCTTTTGATGAATGCACACAACACAATACAATTTCCCAGAAAGCTTCTTTCTAGTTTTTATCTGAAGTTATTTTCTTTTTCACAATAGGCTGTAATACACTCCCAAATATCCCTTTGCAGATTCTACAAAAACAGTGTTTCCAAGCTGTCGAATTAAAAGAAAGGTTTTACTCCTCAAACTGAAGCACACATCACAAAGCAGTTTCTCACATACCTTACATCTGTTTTTATCCTGGAATATTCACTTTTAGGCCATTGGCCTCAATGAGATCCCAAATGTCCATTCACAGAATGGGCAAAAACAGTGTTTCCACACTGCTGTATCAAAATAAAGGTTTAACTCTCTGAGACAAAGGCACATATCACAAAGCAGTTTCTCAGAAAGCTTATTTCTAGCTTTTACTCTGATGATAATTTGTGTTTCATCATAGGTCTCAGTGAGCTCCCAAATGACCATTTGCAGATTCTATGAAAACAGTGTTTCCAAACTACTGAATGAAAAGAAAGGTTTAACTCTGTGAAATGAAAGAACACATCACAAAGCAGTTTCTCTGATAGCTTCCTCTTAGGTTTTATAGTGGGATATTATCTTTTTCACCACTGTCATCAATGAGCTCCCAAGTATCCATTCACAGAATGGACAAAAACAGTGCTTCAAAACAGCTTAATGAAAAGAAAGGTTTAACTCTGTGAGATGAATACACACATCACAACACAGTTTCTCAGATTGCTTCCCTCTGGTTTTTATCTTGGGATATTTACTTTTTTGCCATTGTACTCATTGAGCTCCCAAATGTCCATTCACAGAATGGGTAAAAACAGTGTTTCAAAACTACTGAATTAAAAGAAAGTTTAAAATCTGTGAGATGAATGCAGACATCACAAAGCAGTTTCTCGGAGAGTTTCCTCTTAGTTTTTATTTTAGGACTTTTGATTTTTTGCCTTTGGTCTCAAGAGCTCCCAAATGTCCAATTGCAGAATGGGCAAAAACAGCCTTTCCAAACTGTTGAATCAAAAGAAATGTTTAACTTTATGAGATGAATGCACACATCACAAAGCAGTTTCTCAGATAGCATCTTTCACATTTTTATCTGAAGATATTTCCACAGTGTTTCCAAACTGCTGAAAGAAAAGAAAGATTTAACTCCTCGAGCTGAATACACATCACAAAGCGGTTTCCCACATAGATACCTTCTAGTTTTTATCCTCAGGTACTCTCTTTTTCTCCTTTGACCTCAATGAGCTCCCAAAAGCCCATTCACAGAAAGGACAAAAACACTGTTTCCAAACTGTTGAATCAAATGAAGGGTTTAGTTTTAAGAGGTGAATGCACACATCACAGAAAGAGTTCCCAAACGTCCATTTGCAGAATGGACAAAAGCAATGTTTCCAAACTGCTGGATGATAATAATATTTAAATCTGTGAGATGAATTCACACATGCAAAGTGGTTTTTCAGAGAGCTTTTTTCTAGTTTTTGTCCTGAGAAGTAGCTTTTTCGACATTTGGTCTCAATGAGCTCCCAAGTGTCCATTTACAGAATGGACAAAAACAGTGTTTCCAAACAGTTGAATCAAAAGAAATATTTAACTCTCTGAGATGAATGCACACATCATAAAGCAGTTTCTCAGAAAACTTCTTTCTAGTTTAATCTGAAGATATTATCCTTTTCACCATAGGCCTCAATGTGCTCCTAAATATTCCTTTGTAGATTCTACAAAAATAATGCTTCCAAACTGCTGAATGAAAAGAACCATTTAACTCTTTGAGCTGAATGTACACATCACCAAGTGATTTTTCAGGTTTCCTTTAGTTTTTATCCTGGCATATTCACTTTTTCACCATTGACCACAATGAAATCCCAAATGTCCATTCACAGAATGGACTAAAACAGTGTTTAAAAGTGGCTGCATCAAAAGAAAGGTTTAACTCTGTAAGATGAATGCACACATCACAAAGCAGTTTCTCCAAATGCTTCCTCCTAGTTTTTATCTGAAGATATTTTCTTTTTCACCATGAGCCTGAATGTGCTCCCAAATATCCGTTTGTAGCTTCTTAAAAACAAAAATACCAAACTGCTGAGTGAAAATATAGGTTTAACTCTGCAACAGAAATGCACACATCACAAAATGGTTTCTCATGTAGCTTCCTCTTAGACTTATCCTGGGACATTCGATTTTTTGCCATTGGTCTCAGTAAGCTCCCAGGTGTCTGTTCGCAGAATGGACAAAAACAGTGTTTTCAAACAGCTGAATCAAAAGAAATGTTTAACTCTGTGAGAGGAATGCACACATCACAAAGCAGTATATCAGAAAACTTCTTTCTAGTTTTTATCTGAAGATATTTTCTTTTTCACCATAGGCCTCAATGTGCTCCCAAATATCCTTTCACAAATTCTACAAAAACAGTGTTTCCAAACTGCTGAATGAAAAGAAAGAATTCACTCCTCAAGCTGAATGAAGACATCACAAAGTGATTTCTCAGATAGACTCCTAGTCTTTATATGGGAATATTCATATCTTTGCTTTTGGCCTCGATGAGTTTCCAAATGTACATTAACAGAATGGACAAAAACATTGTTTCCAAGCTGCTGGGTCAAAAGAAATTTTTAACTCCGTGAGATGAATGCACACATCACCAAGTGGTTTCTCGGTTAGCTTCTTTCTAGTTTTATCCTGGGATATTCACTTTTTTGTCTGTGGCTTCAATGAGCTCTCAAATGTCCATTCACAGAATGGATCTCCAAACTGCTGAATCAAGGGAAAGGCTTAACTCTGTGAGACGAATGCACACATCAGAAAGCAGTTTCTCAGAAATCTTCTATCTAGTTTTTGTCTGTAGGTATTTTCTTTTTCACCATAGGCCTAACTGTGCTCCCAAATGTCCCTTTGCAGAGTCTACAAAAACAGTGTTTCAAAACTGCTGAATCAAATGAAAATTTTAACTCACCCAGATGAAAGCACACATCACAAAGCCTTTTCTCAGATAGTATATTTCCAGTTTTTATCCTGGGATATTTGCTTTCTCACCACTGGCCTCAATGAGATCCCAAATGTCTACTAGGATATTCTACAAAAACAGTGTTCCTAAACTGCTGAATGAAAACAAAGAATTAACTCTGCAACATGAATGCACACATCACATTGCGGTTTCTCAGATAGCTTCCTCTTAGTTTTCATCCTGCGACATTCAATTTGTTGCCATTGACCTCAATCCACTCCAAAATATCCCTTTGTAGATAGTACAAAATCAGTGTTTCCAAACTGATGAATCAAAAGAAAGGTTTAACTCAGCCAGATGAATCTACACATCACAAAGCAGACTTTCGGGTAGTTTTCTTCTAGTTTTATCATGGAATATTTACATTTCCCCATTGGCGTCAATGACCGCCAAATGTCAAATTGCAGAATGGACAAAAACAGTGTTTCCAAACTGATGAATCAAAAGAAAGTGTTTACCCTGTGAGATGAAGGTGCACATCACACAGCAGTTTCTCAGAAAGTTCTTTCTAGTTTTTATTTGAAGGTATTTTCTTTTTCATCGTAGGCCTCAAATTACTCCCAAATATCTCTTCACAGATTCTAAAAAAGCAGTGTTTCTAAACTGCTGAAAGAAAGAAAATGTTTTACTCTGCGAGGTGAATACTCACATCACAAAGTGGTTTTTCAGATAGTTTCCTTCTGGTTTTTATTGTGTGATATTCACTATTCCCCATTGCTCTCATGAGCTCCCAAATACCCATTCACAGAATGGACAAAAACAGTGATTCCAAACTGCTGAATAAAAATAATTTTTATCTCTGTGAGTTGAATGCACACACCACAAAACAGTTTCTTTTTTTTTCTTTTTTATTTCTTTTTATTTTTTATTATTATTATACTTTCAGTTCTAGGGTACATGTGCATAATGTGCAGGTTTGTTACATATGTATACTTGTGCCATGTTGCTGTGCTGCACCCATCAACTAGTCAGCACCCATCAACTCATCATTTACATCAGGTATAACTCCCAATGCAATCCCTCCCCCCTCACTCCTCCCCATGATAGGCCCCAGTGTGTGATGTTCCCCTTCCTGAGTCCAAATGATCTCATTGTTTAGTTCCCACCTATGAGTGAGAACATGCAGTGTTTGGTTTTCTGTTCTTGTGATAGTTTGCTAAGAATGATGGTTTCCAGCTGCATCCATATCCCTACAAAGGACACAAACTCATCCTTTTTATGGCTGCATAGTATTCCATGGTGTATATGTGCCACATTTTCTTAATCCAGTCTGTCACTGATGGACATTTGGGTTGATTCCAAGTCTTTGCTATTGTGAATAGTGCCGCAATAAACATGAGTGCATGTGTCTTTATAGCAGCATGATTTATAATCCTTTGGGTATATCCCCAGTAATAGGATGGCTGGGTCATATGGTACATCTAGTTCTAGATCCTTGAGGAATCACCATACTGTTTTCCATAATGGTTGAACTAGTTTACAATCCCACCAACAGTGTAAAAGTGTCCCTTTGTCTCCACATCCTCTCCAGCACCTGTTGTTTCCTGACTTTTTAATGATTGCCATTCTAACTGGTATGAGATGGTATCTCATTGTGGTTTTGATTTGCATTTCTCTGATGGCCAGTGATGACGAGCATTTTTCATGTGTCTGTTGGCTGTATGAATGTCTTCTTTTGAGAAATGTCTGTTCAGATCCTTTGCCCACTTTTTGATGGGGTTGTTTGTTTTTTTCTTGTAAATTTGTTTGAGTTCTTTGTAGGTTCTGGATATGAGCCCTTTGTCAGATGAGTAGATTGCAAAAATTTTCTCCCATTCTGTAGGTTGCCTGTTCACTCTGATGGTAGTTTCTTTTGCTGTGCAGAAGCTCTTTAGTTTAATGAGATCCCATTTGTCAATTTTGGCTTTTGCTGCTATTGCTTTTGGTGTTTTAGACATGAAGTCTTTGCCCATGCCTATGTCCTGAATGGTACTACCTAGGTTTTCCTCTAGGGTTTTTATGGTATTAGGTCTAACATTTAAGTCTCTAATCCATCTTGAATTAATTTTCGAATAAGGAGTAAGGAAAGGATCCAGTTTCAGCTTTCTACTTATGGCTAGCCAATTTTCCCAGCACCACTTATTAAATAGGGAATCCTTTCCCCATTTCTTGTTTCTCTCAGGTTTGTCAAAGATCAGATGGCTGTAGATGTGTGGTATTATTTCTGAGGACTCTGTTCTGTTCCATTGGTCTACATCTCTGTTTTGGTACCAGTACCATGCTGTTTTGGTTACTGTAGCCTTGTAGTATAGTTTGAAGTCAGGTAGCGTGATGCTTCCAGCTTTGTTCTTTTGACTTAGGATTGTCTTGGAGATGCGGGCTCGTTTTTGGTTCCATATGAACTTTAAAGCAGTTTTTTCCAATTCTGTGAAGAAACTCATTGGTAACTTGATGGGGATGGCATTGAATCTATAAATAACGTTGAGCAGTATGGCCATTTTCACGATATTGATTCTTCCTATCCATGAGCATGGTATGTTCTTCCATTTGTTTGTGTCCTCTTTGATTTCACTGAGCAGTGGTTTGTAGTTCTCCTTGAAGAGGTCCTTTACATCCCTTGTAAGTTGGATTCCTAGGTATTTTATTCTCTTTGAAGCAATTGTGAATGGAAGTTCATTCCTGATTTGGCTCTCTGTTTGTCTGTTACTGGTGTATAAGAGAGCTTGTCATTTTTGCACATTAATTTTGTATTCTGAGACTTTGCTGAAGTTGCTTATCAGCTTAAGGAGATTTTGGGCTGAGACAATGGGGTTTTCTAAATATACAATCATGTCATCTGCAAAGAGGGACAATCTGACTTCTTCTTTTCCTAACTGAATTCCCTTGATTTCTTCCTCTTGCCTGATTACCCTAGCCAGAACTTCCAACACTATGTTGAATAGGAGTGGTGAGAGAGGGCATCCCTGTCTTGTGCCAGTTTTCAAAGGGAATTTTTCCAGTTTTTGCCCATTCAGTATGATATTGGCTGTGGGTTTGTCATAAATAGCTCTTATTATTTTGAGGTACGTTCCATCATTACCGAATTTATTGAGCGTTTTTAGCATGAAGGGCTGTTGAATTTTGTCGAAAGCCTTTCCTGCATATATTGAGATAATCATGTGGTTCTTGTCTTTGGTTCTGTTTATACGTTGGATTACGTTCATTGATTTGCATGTGTTGAACCAGCCTTGCATCCCAGGGATGAAGCCCACTTGATCATGGTGGATAAGCTTTTTGATGTGCTGCTGGATCCGGTTTGCCAGTATTTTATTGAGGATTTTTGCATCGATATTCATCAGGAATATTGGTCTATAATTCTCTTTTTTTGTTGTGTCTCTGCCAGGCTTTGGTATCAGGATGATGTTGGCCTCATAAAATGAGTTAGGGAGAATTCCCTCTTTTTCTATTGATTTGAATAGTTTCGGAAGCAATGGTACCAACTCCTCCTTGTACCTCTGGTAGAATTCAGCTGTGAATCCATCTGGTCCTGGACTTTTTTTGATTGGTAGGCTATTAATTATTGCCTCAATTTCAGAGCCTGCTATTGGTCTATTCAGGGATTCAACTTCTTCCTGGTTTAGTCTTGGAAGAGTGTAAGTGTCCAGAAATTATCCATTTCTTCTAGATTTTCTAGTTTATTTGCATAGAGGCGTTTATAGTATTCTCTGATGGTAGTTTGTATATCTGTGGGGTCAGTGGTGATATCCCCTTTATCATTTTTTATTGCGTCTACTTCATTCTTCTCTCTTTTCTTCTTTATTAGTCTTGCTAGCAGTCTGTCAATTTTGTTGATCTTTTCAAAAAACCAACTCCTGGATTCATTGATTTTTTGGAGGGTTTTTTGTGTCTCTATCTCCTTCAGTTCTGCTCTGATCTTAGTTATTTCTTGCCTTCTGCTAGCTTTGGAATGCGTTTGCTCTTGCTTCTCTAGTTCTTTTAATTGTGATGTTAGAGTGTCAATTTTAGATCTTTCCTGCTTTCTCTTGTGGGCATTTAGTGTTATAAATTTCCCTCTACACACTGCTTTAAATGTGTCCCAGAGATTCTGGTATGTTGTATCTTTGTTCTCATTGGTTTCAAAGAACATCTTTTCATAGAACATTATTTCTGCCTTCCTTTCGTTATGTACCCAGTAGTCATTCAGGAGCAGGTTATTCAGTTTCCATGTAGTTGAGCGGTTTTGATTGAATTTCTTAGTCCTGAGTTCTAGTTTGATTGCACTGTGGTCTGAGAGACAGTTTGTTATAATTTCTGTTGTTGTACATTTGCTGAGGAGTGCTTTACTTCCAATTATGTAGTCAATTTTGGAATAAGTGCGATGTGGTGCTGAGAAGAATGTATATTCTGTTGATTTGGGGTGGAGAGCTCTATAGATGTCTATTAGGTCTGCTTGCTGCAGAGATGAGTTCAATTCCTGGATATCCTTGTTAACTTTCTGTCTCGTTGGTCTGTCTAATGTTGACAGTGGAGTGTTGAAGTCTCCCATTATTATTGTATGGGAGTCTAAGTCTCTTTGTAAGTCTCTAAGGACTTGCTTTATGAATCTGGGTGCTCCTGTATTGGGTGCATATATATTTAGGATAGTTAGCTCTTCCTGTTGAATTGATCCTTTTACCATTATGTAATGGCCTTCTTTGTCTCTTTTGATCTTTGATGGTTTAAAGTCTGTTTTATCAGAGACTAGGATTGCAACCCCTGCTTTTTTTTTGTTCTCCATTTGCTTGGTAAATCTTCCTCCATCCCTTTATTTTGAGCCTATGTATGTCTGCGTGTGAGATGGGTCTCCTGAATACAGCAGACTGATGGGTCTTGACTCTTTATCCAGTTTGCCAGTCTGTGTCTTTTAATTGGAGCATTTAGTCCATTTACATTTAAGGTTAATATTGTTGTGTGTGAACTTGATCCTGCCATTATATTATTAACTGGTTATTTTGCTCGTTAGTTGATGCAGTTTCTTCCTAGCCTAAATGGTCTTTACATTTTGGCATGTTTTTGCAATGGCTAGTACCGGTTGTTCCTTTCCATGTTTAGTGCTTCCTTCAGGGTCTCTTGTAAGGCAGGCCTAGTGGTGACAAAATCTCTAAGCATTTGCTTATCTGTAAAGGATTTTATTTCTCCTTCACTTATGAAACTTAGTTTGGCTGGATATGAAATTCTGGGTTTAAAATTCTTTTCTTTAAGAATGTTGAATATTGGCCCCCACTGTCTTCTGGCTTGTAAAGTTTCTGCCGAGAGATCTGCTGTGAGTCTGATGGGCTTCCCTTTGTGGGTAACCCGACCTTTCTCTCTGGCTGCCCTTAAGATTTTTTCCTTCATTTCAACTTTGGTGAATCTGGGAATTATGTATCTTGGAGTTGCTCTTCTCGAGGAGTATCTTTGTGGCGTTCTCTGTATTTCCTGGATTTGAATTTTGGCCTGCCCTACTAGGTTGGGGAAGTTCTCCTGGATGATATCCTGAAGAATGTTTTCCAACTTGCTTCCATTTTCCCCCTCACTTTCAGGCACCCCAATCAGACGTAGATTTGGTCTTAAAAATACGGAATGCTTCACGAATTTGCGTGTCATCCTTGCGCAGGTGCCATGCTAAACTTCTCTGTATCGTTCCAATTTTTAGTATATGTGCTGCCGAAGCGAGCACCACAAAACAGTTTCTAAAAAGCTTATTTCTAGTTTTTATCTGAAGATATTTTGTTTTTCACCATAGGCCTCAACATGCTCCAAAATATCCCTTCACAGATTCTTCAAAAGCAATCTTTCCAAACTGCTGAATGAAAGGTAAGTTTTAACTCTGCTAGATGAATGAACATATCACAATGTTGTTTCTCAGATACCTTTTTTCTAGTTTTTATCCTGAGTTACTCACCCATTTGCCATTGGCCACAGAGATGTAATATGTCAATCCGCAGAATGGACAAAAAGAATGTTTCACACTGCCGAATCAAAGAAAAGTTTAACTCTGTGAGATCAATCCACACATCACAAAGCAGTTTCTCAGACAGTTCTTTCTAGTTTATACATGAAGATATATCTTTTTCACCATATTCCTCAATGAGCTCCCTAATATCCTTTCTCAGATTCTACAAAAATAATGCTTCCAAACTGCCGAACGAAAAGAAAGATTTAACCCCTTGAACTGAATGCACACATCACATAGCAGTTTCTGAAATAGCTTCCTTCTAGATTTTTTTTCCTGGGATATTCACTTTTTTACCATTGGCCTCAATGACCTCCCAAATGTCCATTCACAGAATGCAAAAAAGAGTGTTTCCAAACTGCTGAGTGAAAAGAAAGGTTTAACTGTACAAGATGAATCCACACATCACAATGCAGTTTCCCAGATAGAGTCCTCTTAGTTTTTATTCCGACATTAGTTTTTTCACCACTGACCTCAAAGAGATCCCAAATGTTCATTTGCAGAATGGAAAAAAACAGTGTTTCCAAACTGTGGAATCAAAAGAAAGGTTTAACTCTGTGAGATGAATGCACACATCACAATGCAGTCTCTCAGAGCGTTTCTTTCTAGTTTAATCTGAAGATAATTTCTTTTTCACCATAGGCCTCAATGAGCTCCCCAATGTCCATTTGCATATTCTACAAAAAGAGTGTTTCCAAACTGCTGAATGAAAAGAAGGATTTAACTCCTCAAGCTGAACGAACAAATCACAAACTGGTTTCTCAGATAGCTTCCTTCTAGTTTTCAGACTGGAATGTTTGCTGTTTTGCTTTTGGCCTCAATGAGCTCCCAAAAGTCCATTCACCAAATGGACAAAAACAGTGCTTCCAAACTGCTGATTCAAAGGAAAGGATTATCACTGTGAGATTAATGGGCATATCACAAAGTGGTTTCTCAGAGAGCCACCTTCTAGTTTTTATCCTGGGATATTCACTTTTTCACCTTTGCCTCAATGAGCTCCCAAATGTCCATTAGCAGAATGGACAAATACAGTATTTCCAAACTGCTGAAACAGAAGAAAGTTTTATCTCTGGGAAATGAGTGCACACATCACAAAGCAGTTTCACAGAAAGCTTCTTTCTACTTTTTATCTGAAGGTATTTTATTTTTCACCATAGGCCACAATGCACTCCGAAATATCCCTTCACAGTTTCTACAAAAACACTGTTTCCAGACTGCTGAATGAAAAGTCAGTTTTAACTCTGTGAGATGAATGTAACCCTCACAAAGTGGTTTTCCAATTAGCTTCCTCTTAGTTTTTATCCTGGGACATTCTATTTTTCACCATTGGCCTCAACGAGCTCCAAAATATCCACTCGTGGAATGGACAAAAAGAGTGTTTAGAAACTGCTGAATGAGAAGAAATGTTTAACTCGACAAGATAAATGCACACATCACAAAGCAGTTTCTCAGATAGCTTTCACTTAGTTTTTATCTGCAAATATTCACATTTTTGCCTTTGGCCTCAATGAGCTCCCAAATGTCCATTCACAGAATTGACAAAAACATTGTTTCCAAGCTGCTGAATCAAAAGAAAGGTTTAGCTATTCGAGATGAATGTACACATCAGAAAGTGGTTTCTCAATAGCTTCCTTCTAGTTTTTACAATGGGATATTCCTTTCTCACCATAGACCACAATAAGCTCCCAAACGTCCATTTGCAGAATCAACACAAACAGTGTTTCCAAACTGCTCAATCAAAAGAAAGGTTTAATTCTGTGAGATGAACACACGCATCACAAAGCAGTTTCTCAGATACTGTCCTCTTAGTTTTTATCTTGGGACATTCGATTTTTCACCATTGGCCTCAATGAGCTCCAAAATGTCCACTTGCAGAATGGACAAAAACAGTGTTTCCAAACTGCTGAATCATAAAAGTTGTTTAACTCTGTGAGATGAATGCACACATAACAAAGCAGTTTCTCAGAAAGCTTCTTTCTAGTTTTTATCTGAAGATATTTTCTTTTTCACCATAGACCTCAATGCACTCCCAAATATCCCTCTGCAGATTCTAAAAAACAGAGTTTACAAACTGCAGAATGAAAATAAGGGTTTACCTCTGCGAGATGAATGCACACATCACAAACTGGTTTCTCAGATATCTTTCTTCTAGTTTTTATCTCAGTACTTTTGATTTTTCACCACTGGCTGCAATGAGCTCCCAAATGTCCAATCACAGAATGTACAAAAGCAGTGTTTTCAAATGGCTGAATCAAAAGAATGTTTAACTCTTTGAGATGAAGACACACATCACAAAGCAGTTTCTCAGAAAGCTTCTTTCTAGTTGTCATCTGAAGATATTTTCTTTTTCACCATGGGCCTCAATGCACTCCCAAATACCCCTTGGCAGATTCTACAAAAACCATGTTACCAAACAGTTGAATGAAAAGAAAGGTTTAACTCTGTGAGATGACTGCAAACATCACAAAGCAGTTTCTCAGATATCTTCCTTCCAGTGATTATCTTGGGATATTTGAGGGGTTTTTTTGCCTTAGGCCTCAATGACCTCCCAAATGTCCATTAGTAGAATGGAAAAAAACAGTGTTTCCTTACTGTTGAAAGAAAATAAATATGTAATTTTGCAAGTTGAATGTACACATTACAAAGCAGTTTCTCAACAAGCTTCCTTCTGGTCTTTAACCTGGGACAGTCAATTTTTTGCTGTTGGCCCCAATGAGCTCCCAAATGTCCATTCTGCAAACGGACAAAAACAGTGTTTCCAAACTGCTGATTGAAAGAAATGTTTAACTCTGTGAGACATATGCATGTATATCAAAGTAGTTTCTCAGAAAGCTTCTTTCTAGTTTTTACATTAAGATATTTTCTTTTTCACCATAGGCCTCAATGCACTCTGTAATATCCCTTCCCAGATTCTATAAAAACAGGGTTTCCAAACTGCTGAAAGAAAAGAAATGTTTAACTCTCTGAGATGAATGCACAAATCACAAAGTGGTTTCTCAGAGATCTTACCTCTAGTTTTTATCTCTGGATATTTTCTTTTTTGCCATTGGCCTCAATGAGCGCCCAAATGTCCATTCACTGATTGGACAAAAACAGTGGTTCAAAACTACTGAATCAAATGAATGGTTTATCCCTGTGTGATGAATGCACACATCACAAAGTAGTTTCTCAGGAAGCTTCTTTCTAGTTTTTATCTGAAGATATTTTCTTTTTCACTATAGGCCTCTATGAGTTCACAGATGTCCATTTGCAGATCCTTCAAAACAGTGTTTCTAACCTGCTGAATGAAAAGAAATATTTAACTCCTCAAAATGAATGCACACATCACAAAGCTGTTTCTCAGATATCTTTCTTCTAGTTTTTATCCTAGGATATTCACATTTTCTCCATTGGCCTCAATGATCTCACGAAACTCCATTCGCAGAATGGATAAAAACAGTGTTTCCAAAATGCTGAATCAAAGAAAGGTTTAACTCTGTGAGGTGAATACACACATCACCAAGTAGTTTCTCAGAAAACTTCTTTCTAGTTTTTACGTGAAGAGGTTTTCTTTTTCACCATAGGCCTCAATCCACTCCCATATATCCCTTCACAGATTCCACAGAAAAAGTGTTTCTGTGCTGTTTAATGAAATGAAATTTGTAACTCTGTGAGATGAATGCACACATCACAAAGAGGTTTTGCAGACTGCTTCCTCTTACTTTTTATCCTGCAATATTCGATTTTTCAATATTGGTCTCAATGAGCTCTCAAATCTCCATTCACAGAATGGACACAAACAGTGTTTCCAAACTGCTAAATTGAAATAAAATTTAACTATGTGAGAAGAATGAACACATACAAATCAGTTTCTCAGATAGCTTCCTTCTAGCTTTTGTCCTGGGATATTCACTTTTTAGCCATTGACCTCAATAAGCTCCCAAATGTCCATTGCCATAATGGATAAACACAGTTGTTCCAAAATGGTGAAAGAAAAGAAAGGTCAAACTCAGTTAGCTGAATGCACACATACAACACAGTTTCTCTGAAAACTTTTTTCTAGTTTTTATCTGAAGATATTTTCTTTTTTACCATAGGTCTCTATGTGCTCCCCAACATCAGTTCAGAGAATCTTCAAAAACAGTGCTTCTAAAGTGCTGAATGAAAAGAAAGATTTAAGTCCTCAAGCTGAATTCACACATGACAAAGCAGTTTCTCAGATAGCTTCCTCTTATTTTTTGTCTTGCTCCATTCAATTTTTGCCATTCTCCTCAATGAGATCCCAAATGTCCATTCACAGAATGGACAAAAACAGTGTTTCCAAACTGCTGAATGAGAAGAAAATTTTACTCTGTGAGATGAATGCACACATACAAAGCAGATTCTCAGACAGCTTCCTTATAGTTTTTGTACTTGTATATTTGCCTTTTTGCCATTGGACTCAAAGAGCTACCAAATGTCCATTCACAGCTTCCTAATATTGCTTCACTGATCCTACAAAAACTTTGTTTCCAAACTGCTGAAAGAAAGAAAAAGTTTCACTTGATGAGATGAATACACACATCATAAAGCAGTTTCTCAGATAGCTTCCTTCCTGTTTTTATCCTGCGATATTCGCTTTTTCGCCATTGTCCTCAATGAGGTCCTAAATGTCCATTTGCAGAATGGACAAAAACAGTGTTTCCAAACTGCTGAATCAAAAGAAAGGTTTAAATCTGAAAGACGAATGCACACATCACAAAGCCATTTTACAGCAAGTTTTGTTCTAGTTTTTATCTGAAGATATTTTCTTTTTCACCATAGGACTCAATGTGCTCCCAAATGTCAATTTGCAGATTCTGCAAAAACAGTGTTTCCAAACTACTGAATGAAAAGCAAGATTTAATTCCTCCAGATGAATGCGTACTTCAATAAGCTGTTTCTCGGAAAGCTTGCTTTTGTTGTTTCAATGGGATATTCACTTTTTCACAATTGGTCTAAATGGACTTCAAAAAGCTCAGTCACAGATTGGACAAAAACAGTGTTTATAAAGTGCTGAATCAAAAGAAAGGTTTAACTCTGTGAGATGAATGCACAGATAAAAAAGCAGTTTCTCAGAAATCTTCTTTGTAGTTTGTATCTGAAGATATTTTCTTTTTCACCATAGGTCTCAAGGTGCTCCCAAATATTCCTTCGCAGATTCTACAGAAACAGTTTTTCCAAACTGCTGAATGAAAAGAAAGGCATAACTTTGCAAGATGATCATAAATACCACAAAGCAGTTTCTCAGATCGATTCCTTCTAATTTTTATTCTGGGATATTTGCTTTTCACTGTTGGCCTCAAAGAGTTCAAAAATGTACATTTGCATAATGGACAAAAACATAGTTTCCAAACTGCTGAATGAAAGGAAAGTTTTATCTCTGTGCAATGAATGCACTCATCACAAATTGGTTTCTCAGGTAGCTTCTAGTTGTTATCCTGGGATATTTACTATTTTGCCATTGGCCTTAATGAGCTCCCAAATGTTCATACACAGAAGGGACAAAAATAGCGTTTCCAAACTGCTGACTCAAAGGTAAGGTTTAACTCTGTGAGCTGAACGCACAAATCACAAAGCGAATTCTCAGATAGATCCCTCTTAATTTTTATCCTAGGACGTTAGATTTCTTGCCCTAGCCTAGCTCCCAAATATCCATTCGCAGAGTGGACAAAAACTGTTTCCAGATGGCTGAAACAATATTTTCTTTTTCACCATAAGCATCGGTGAGCTTCCAAATGTGCGTTCAGTTTCTACAAAAACAGTGTTTCCAAAATACTGGATGAAAAGCAAGATTAAACTCTGCAAAATGAATGCACACATCACAAAGTGGTCTCAGATAGCTTCCTACTAGTTTTATCCTTCTATATTTGCTTTTTCAACATGGCCTTATTAATTCTCAGAATGGACAAAAACAGTGTTTTCAAACTGTTGAATCAAAAAAAAGTTTAACCCAGTCAAAGTTAAAACATGCATCATAAAGTGGTTTTTCAGATAGGTTCCTTCTGGTTTTTATCCTGGGATATTTTCTTTTCCACCATTGGCCTCAATGATCTCCCAAATGTCCAGTCACAGAATGGACAAAAGCAGTGTTTCTAAGCTGCTGAATAACAAGAAAGGTTAAATATGAAAGATGAATGCACACAACACACAGCAGTTTCTCAGAAAGCTGCTTTCTAGTTTTTACCTTAAGTTATTTTCTTCTTCACCACAGGCCCCATTGAACTCCCAAATATCCCTTTGCGGAATCTACACTAACAGTATTTCCAAACTGCTGAATGAAAACAAAGTTTTATCTCTGTGAGGTGAATGCACACATCACAAAGCAATTTTTCAGATTGGTACTTTCAACTTTTTATCATTGGATATTGGCTTTTTTGCCACTGGCCTCAATGTGCTCCCAAATGTACATTCCCAGAAAGGACAAAAATAGTGTTTCCAAACTGCTGAATCAAAAGAAAGGTTTAACTCTCTGACATGAATGCACCCATCAAAGAATTGTTTCTCAGAAAGCTACTTTCTATTTTTTATCTGAATATATTTTCTGTTTCACCATAGGCCTCAATTCACTCCCAAATATCCCTTCACAGTCTTCAAAAACAGTGTTTCCAAACCGATGAATGAAAAGAAATGTTTAATTCTTTGAGATGAATGCACACATCACCAAGCAGTTTCAATGAGCTCCCAAATATCCATTCACAGAATGGAAAAGAAAAACAGTGTTTCCAAATGGCTAAACCAAGAGAAAGTTTTAACTCAGCAAGATGAATGCACACATCACAAAGTGTTTTCTCAGATAGCTTCCTTCTAGTTTTTATCCTGGGATTTTTGCTTTTTCACCATTGGCCTCAATGAGCTCCCAAACGTCCATTCACAGAATGAACAAAAACAGAGTTTCCAAACTGCTAAATCAAAGGAAAAGCTTAACCCTGTAGGATGAATGCAGACATCACAAAGATATTTCTGGCAAAGTTTCTTTCTAGTTTTTATCTGAAGATATTTTATTTTTCACCATAGGCCTCAAAGCACTCCCAAACATCCCTTTGCCGATCCTACAAAAACAGTGTTTCCAAACTGCTGAAGGAAAGTAAGTTTTAACTCTGTGAGATGAATGGACACATCACAAAGCAGCTTCTCAGATAGTTTTCATCTAGTTTTTATCCTGAGATATTTGCTTTTTCACCCTTGTTTTCAATGAACTCCCAAATATCCATTCACAGACAAACACACTGCCTCCAAGCTACTGAATGAAAAGAAAGGTTTAGCTCTATGAGATGAATGCGCACTTCACAATATGGTTTCTCAGATAGATTCTTTCCAGTGTTTATCCTTAGATATTCACTTTTTTGCCATTGGCCTCAATGAACTCCAAGATGTCCATTCACAGAATGGATAAAAACAGAGTTTCCACACTGCTGAATCAAAAGACAGTTATAACTCTGTGAGATGAATGCACATATCACAAAACATTTTCTCAGAAAGCTTGTTTCTATATTTTATCTGAAGATATTATCTTTTTCACCATAGGCCTCAACATGCTTCCAAAACTCCTATCACAGAATTCCACAAAAACAGTTTTTCAAGCTGCTGAATGAAAAGAAAAATTTAACTTTGTCAGGTGAAGGCACACATCACAAAGCTGTTTCTCAGATAGCTTCCTCTTGGATTTTAATTCGGGGCATTCGATTTTTTGTCTTTGGCCTCAATGAGCTCCCAGATTTCCATTCACAGAATTGCCAATTCATAGATTCTACAAAAACAGTGTTTCAAAATGCTGAATGAAAAGAAAAATTTAATTCTTCCACCTGATTGTACACATCACAAAGCAATTTCTCAGATAGCTTTCTTCTGTTTTTATAATGGGATATTTGCTTTATCACCATTGGCCTCAATGATCTCCCAAGTGTCCATTCACAGAACTGACAGAAACAGTGTTTCCAAACTGCTGACTCAAAAGAAAGTTTTAATTCTGTGAGATGAATTCACATATCACAAAGCAGATTCTAAAAAAGCTTCTATCTAGTTTTAATCTGAAGTTATTTTATTTTTCACTATAGGTCTCAATGCCCTCCCAAATATCCCTTTTTAGATTCTACAAAAACAGTGTTTCCAAACTGCTGAGTGGAAAGAAATGTTTACCTCTGTTAGATGAATGTACACATCACAAAGTTGTTTCGCAGATAGCTTCCTTCTAGTTTTTATGCTGGGATATTCATTTTTTCACCTTTGGCCTCAAGGAGCTCCCAAATGTCCTTTTGCAGAATGGAAAAACAAGTGTTTCCAAACTACTAAATGAGAAGAAATGTTTATCTCTCTTAGATGAATGCACACATCATAAAGTGGTTTCTCAGGAAGTGTCCTTCTACTTTTTATCTTGGGATATTCACTTTTTGGCCATTGCCCTCAAAGAGCTTCCAGATGTCCATTCGCATAACGGACAAAAACTGTGTTTCCAAGCTGCTGAATCAAAAGAAAGGTTTAACTATGAGTGATGAATGCATGCATCACAAAGAGTTTGTCAGAACGCTTCTTTTTAGTAATTATCTGAAGATACTTTATTTTTCATCATATGCCTCAATGGGATCCCAAATATCTCTTCACATTTCCTACAAAAACAGTGTTTCCAAACTGCTGAATGAAAAGAAAGGTTTAAATCTGTGAGATGAATGCATACATCACAAAGCAGCTTCTCAGATACTTTCCTTCTAATTTTTATCCTGGGATATTTGTTTTTTTGCCATGGCCTCAGTGTGCTCTCAAATGTCCATTCACAGAAGGGACAAAAACAGTGCATCTAAACTGCTGAATAAGATGAAAGGTATGATTGTATGAGATGAATGCACATATCACAAAGTAGTATCTCACAGAGCGTTCTTCTACTTTTTCTCCTGGGATATTCACTTTTTTGCCTTTGGTCTCAATGAGCTTCCAAATGTCCATTCACAGATGGACAAAAACAGTGTTTCTAAACTGCTGTATCAAAAGAAATGTTTAACCCTGTGAGAAGAATGCACACATCACAAAGCAGTTTCTCAGAAAACTTCTTTCTAGTTTTCATCTGAAGATATTTTCCTTTTTACCTTAGGCCTCAAAGCGTTCCCAAATATCCCTATGCAGATTCCACAAAAACAGTGTTTCCAAACTGCTGACTGAAGAGAAAGTTTTAACTCTGTGAGATGAATGCATATATTGCAAGGTGGTGTCACATCCTTCCAGTAATTACCCTGGGGTATTCGCTTTTTTGCCGTTGGCCTCAATGGGCTCCCAAATGTATATTTACAGAACAGGCAAAAACTGTGTTTCCAAAGTGCCGAATAAAAAGGAAGGTTTAACTCTGTGAGATAAATGCACACATCACCATGCGGTTTCTGAGATAGCTTCCTTTTAGTCTTTATCCCGGGATAACAGCAGAATTAAAAGAAGGGCTTAACTCTGTGAGATGAATGTACACATCAAAAAGCAGTTTCTCAGAAAACTTCTTTATAGTTTTTAATTTGAAGATATTTTGTTTTCATCATAGGCCTCAATGCATTTGCAAATATCCCTTCAAGATTCTGCAAAAACAGTGTTTCTAAACTGCTGAATCAAGAATAAGTTTTCACTCTGTGGGATGAATGCAGACATCACCAAACAGTTTCTCAGAAAGCTTCCTTCTAGTTTTTATGTGAAGATATTTTCTTTTTCACCATAGGCCTCAATGCACTTTCAAACATCACAGCACACATTCAACAAAATCAGTGTTCCCAAATTGCAGAATGAAAGGAAAGGTAAATCTATGAGATGAATGCATACCTCACAAAGCAGTTTCTCACATAGCTTCCTTCTACTTTTTATCCTGGAATATTCACTTTTTCTTTACTGGCCTCAGTGAGCTCCCAAATCTTTGTTTACAAAAGGTACTAAAACAGTTTCTCCAAACTGCTGAGTGAAAAGGAAGGTTTACCTCTATGACATGAATGCACACATCACAAAGCAGTTTATGCAAATGATTCTAAATATTTTTTTTCTGAAGATATTTTCTTTTTCACCATAGGCCTCAATGTGCTCCCAAATATTCCTTTGTAGTTTCTACAAAAACAGTGTTTCCAAATGCTAGTGAAAAGAAAGGTTTAACTCTGTGAGATGAATGCACTTATCAGAAGGCTGTTTCTCAGAGTGCCTCCTTCTAGTGTTTATCCTGGTATATTCACTTTTTCATCACTGGCCTCAGTGAGCTCCCAAGTGTCCACTCACAGAATGGACATAAACAGTGTTTTCAAAGTGCTGAATCAAAAGAAAGTTTTAACTCTGTGAGATGAATGCACACATCACAAAGCAGTTTCCCAGAAAGCTTCTTTCTTTTTTTTTTATTATACTTTAAGTTCTAGGGTATATGTGCACAACGGGTAGGTTTGTTACATACGTATACATGTGTAATGCTGTTGTGCTGCACACATTAACTCATCATTTACATTACGTATATCTTCTAATGCTATCCCTCCCCTCCTCCACACCCTACAACAGGCCCCAGTGTGTGATGTTCCCCTGCATGTGTCCAAGTGTTCTCATTGTTCAATTCCCACCTATGAGTAAGAACATGCAGTGTTTGGGTTTTTTTGTCCTTGTGATAGTTCGCTGAGAATGATGGTTTCCAGCTTCATCCATGTCCCTACAAAAGACATGAACTCATCCTTTTTTATGCGATAAAAATGGGATATTCACTTTTTTGCCATTGGTCTCAGTAAGCTCCCCCATATCCATACATGGAATGGACAAAAAGTGTTTCCAAACTGCTGAATCAAAAGAAAGATTTAACTCTGTGACATGAATGCAAAAACCACAAAGCAGTTTCTCAGAAAGCTTCTTTCTAATTTTTACCTGAAGATATTTTGTTTTTCACCATAGGCCTCAATGAGCTCCCAAATGTCTGTTTGCAGATTCTACAAAAACAATGTTTCCAAACTGCTGTATGGAAAGAAAGATTTATGTCTTTGAGATGAATGCACACATCACAAAGAGGTTTCACAGATAGCTTTCTTCTTCATTTTATCCTGGAATATTCACTTTCTTGCCATTGGCCACAATAAGTTCCCAAATATGTCCATTCATATAATTGACAAAAACAGTGTTTCCAAACTGCTGAAGCAAAAGCAAGGTTTAACCCTGTGAAATGAATGCACACATCACAAAGCAGTTTCTCAGACAGCTTCCTTCTAGTTTTCATCCAATAATTATTGCTTTTTTTGCCTCTGGCCTCTATGAGCTACAAAATGTCCATTAACAGAATGGACAAAAATGGTGTTTCCAAAGTTTTAAATAAAAGGAAATTTTTAACTCTGTGAGATGAATGCACACATCACAAAGCAGTTTCTTAGAAAGCATCTCTCTATTTTGTGTCTAAAGATTTTTTTTTTCACCACTGGCCTCAATGCACTCCCAAATATCAGTTTGCTGATTGTACAAAAACAGTACAAGTGCTGAATGAAAAGAAGGGTTAAAGTCTATGAAATGAATGCACACATCAAAAATCGGTTTTTCAGAGAGCTTCCTTTTAATTTTTATCCTGGTATATTCCCTTTTTCACCATTGTCATCCATGAGATCACAAATATCAATTCACAGAATGGTCTAAAACAGTGTTTGGAAACTGCTGAATAAAAAGAAAATTTTATCTGTGTGAGATGAAAGCAAATTTCACAAAGCAGTTTCTCAGGAGGCTTCTTTCACACTGTTATCTGTAGATATTTTCTATTTCACCATAGGCCTCAATGCACTCCAAATATCCCTTCGTAGATTCTGGAAAAACAGTATTCCCTAATCACTGAATCGAAAGAAAAGTTGAACTGTGCAAGACGAATGCATACATCACAAAGCAGTTTCTCAGATAGCTTCCTTCTAGTTTTTATCCTAAGATATTCACCTTTTCGTTATTGGCCTCAATGAACTCCCAAATGTCATTTCGCAGAATAGACAAAAACATTGCCTCCAAACTGTTCAATCAAAAGAAAGATTTAACTCTGAGAGATGAATGCAAATGTCACAAAGTGTTTTCTTGGATTGCTTCATTCTAGTTTTTATCCTGTGATATTTGCTTTTTTGCCATTGGTCTCAGTGAGTTCCCAAATGTCCATTCACAGAATATTTCCAAGCTGCTGAATTAAAAGAAAGTTTTAGCTCTGTGAAGTGAATAATGGCATCTCCAAGAAATTGGTCAGATAGCTTACTTCTAGTTTTTATTTTAGCATATTCCCTTTTTTGCCATTGGCCTCAATGAGCTCCCAAATTTTGATTCACAGAACAGACAATAACAGTGTTTCCAAACTGCTGAATCAAAAGAAAGGTTTAGCTCTGTGAGGTGAATGCACACATCACAAAGCAGTTTCTCAGAAAGCTTCTTTCTTGATTTTTTTTCTGAAATTATTCTCCTTTTCACCATAGACCTCAATTCGCAAAGAAATACCCCTTTGCAGATACTACAAAAATGGTGTTTCCAAACTGATGAACAAAAATAAAATTTTAACTCTGTGAGGTCAATGCACACATCACAAAGTTGTTTCTCAAATAGATCCTTTCTAGCTTTTTTTCCGGGAATATTTGCTTTTTTTACAATTGGCCTCAATGAGTTCACAATGGCCTTTAGCAGAGTGGACACAAACAGTGTTTCCAAACTGCTGAATCAAATACAAGTTTTATCTCTGTGAAATGAATTCACACATCACAATACAATTTCCAAGAAAGCTTCTTTCTAGTTTTTATCTGAAGATATTTTCTTTTTCACCACAAGTTTCAATGTGTTCCAAATATCCCTTCACAGAGTCTACAAAAAGAGTGTTTCCAAACTGCTGAATGAAAAGAAAGTTTTCACGCTCTGAGATGAATGCACACAACACAAAGTGGTTTTTCAGATAGCTTCCTTTTAGATTTTATCATGGCATATTTCCTTTTTCGCCTTTGGACACATTGAACTCTGAAATGTCAATTCGCAGAATGGAGAAAAACAGTGTGTCCAAACTGCTGGATGAAAAGAATAGTTTAACTCTGTGAGATGAATGCACACATCACAAATCAGTTTCTCAAAAGCTTCTTTCCAGTTTTTATCTGAAGGTAATTTTATTTTCACCATAGGCCTCAATGCACTCCCAAATATCCCTTCACATTCTACAAAAATAGTGTTTCCAAACTGCTGAAAGAAAAGAAAGATTTATCGCTGTGAGGTGAATGCACACATTACAAAGTGGTTTCTGAGATAGCCTCTTCCTAGTTTTTATCCTTGGATATTCGCTTTTTCACCAGTGGTCTCAATGAGCTCCCAAATGTCATTTGGCAGAATGTATAAAAACAGTGTTTTCAAACTGCTGAATCAAAAGAAAAGTTTAACTCTGTGAGATGAATACACACATGACAAAGCAGTTTCTCAGAAAGTTTCTTTCTAGTTTTTGTCTAAAGATATTTTCTTTTCATCAAAGGCCTCAAAGTGCCCCCAAATATCCTTTTGCATATTCTACAAAAACAGTTTTTCCAAACAGCTGAATGAAAAGAAACATTTACCTACATGAGATGAATGCACATATCGAAAAGCAGTTTCTCAGACAGCTTCCTTCTAGTTTTATCCTGGAATATTTGCCTTTTCACTATTGGCCTCATGGGGATCCCAAATTTCCATTCGGATAATGGACAAAAACAATGGGTCCAAACTGCTAAATCAAAAGAAAGTTTTGACTCTGTGAGATGAATGCACACATCAGGAAGTTGTTCCTCTGAAAGCTTCATTCTAGTTTTTATCTGAAGATATTTTCTATTTCAACATATTCCTGAATGTGCTCCCAAAAATCCCTTCACAGATTCTACAAAAACATTGTTTCCTAACTGCTGAATGAAAAGAAAGATTTAACTCTGTGAGGTGAATGCACACATCACAAAGTAGTTTCTCAGGTAGCTTCCTTCTAGTTTTAGTCCTGGGATAGTTTCTTTTTCCTCATTGATCTCAATGAGCTCTGAAATATCCTTTCTCAGAATGGACAAAAACAGTGGTTCCAAAGAGCTGAATCAAGAGAAAAGATTAACTCAGTGACCTCAATGCACACATCACAAAGCAGTTTCTCAGAAAGCTTCTTTCCAGTTTTTATCTGAAGCTATTTTCTTTTTCACCATAAACCTCAAAGTGCTCCCAAATATCCCTTCGCAGATTCTACAAAAACAATGTTTCATAACTGCTGAATGTTAAAACTGGTTTAATTCTGCGAGATTAATATGTGCACCACAAAGCAGTCTCTCAGATAGCTTCCTTCTAGTTTTTATCTCGGATATTCCCTTTTTCACAATTGGCCTTACTAGACTTCCAAACGTACATTCACAGCACAGACAAAAACTGTGTTTTGAAACTGCTCAATGAAAAGAAAGGTTTAACAGTGTGAGATGAACGAGCACATCAAAAAGAAGTTTCTCAGAAAGGTTCTTCTGAATTTTTCTGAAGGTATTGTCTTTTTCACCATAGGGCTCAATGCGCTCCCAAATATCCCTTCGCAGATTCTACAAAAACAGTTTTTTCACACTGCTGAATGAAAAGAAAGATTTAACTCGGACAGATGAATGCAGTCATCAAAAAGCGGTTTCACAGATAGCTTCCTTCTAGTTTTTATCCTGGAATATTTGCTTTTTCACAATTGTCCTCAATGAGCTCCCAAACGTCCATATCCAGAATGAACAAAAACAGTGTTTCCAAACTGTTGAATCAAAAGAAATCTTTAACTCTGTAAGATCAATGACATATCACAAAGCAGTTTCTCAAAAAGCTTCTTTCTAGTTTTTATCAGAAGATATTTTCTTTTCCACCATAGATCTCAATGCGTTACCAAATTTCCCTTCTCAGATTCTACAAAAACAGTGTTTCAAAACTGCTGAATGAAAAGAAATGTTTAATGCTGCTAGAGGAGTGAACACATCACAAAGCAATTTCTCAGATGGCTTCCTCCTGGTTTTTTCCCTTGGATATTCACTTTTTCGAAATTGGCCTCAATGAGCTCCAAATGTCTATTCATAGAATGGACAAAAATAGTGTTTCTAAACTGTTGAATCAAAAGGAAGGTTTTACTCTGTGAGATGAATGGACACATTACAAACAGTTTCTCAGAAAGTTTCTTTTTAGTGTTAATCTGAAGATATTTTCTTTTTCACCATAGACCTCAATGTGCTCCCAAATATCCGTTTGCAGATTTTACAAAAACAGTGATTCCAAACCACTGAATGAAAAGAAAGGTTTAATTCTGCAAGATGAATGTACGCATAATGAAGCGATTTCTCAGATGGCTTCTTCTAGTTTTTATCCTGTGATATTCAGTTTTCCACCATTGGCCTCAATGAGTTACCAAATGTCCATTCACAGAAAGGACAAAAACAGTGTTTCCAAACTGCTGAATCAAAAGAAAGATTTTTCTCTGTGAGATGAATGCACACTTCACAAAGCAGTTTCTAATAATGCTTCTTTCTAGTTTTCATCTGAATATATTTTCTTTTTCACCATAGGTGTCAATACACTCCCAAATATCTCCTTGCAGATTTTACAAAAGCAGTGTTTCCAAACTGCTGAATGAGAAAAAAGGTTTAAGTCTGTGAAATTAATCCACACATCACGAAGTTGTTTCTCAGATAGCTTCCTTCTGGTTTTATATCGGTTATTCACTTTTTTGCCATTGACAAATATGAGCTCCCAAGTGTCCATTCACAGAATGCACTAAAACATTGCATCCAAACTGTGGAAGAAAAAGAAAGATTTAACTTTGTGTGATGAATGCACACATCACAAAGCACTTTCTCAATAAGCTTATTTCTGGCTTTTATCTGAAGTTATTTTCTTTTTCACCATAGGCCTCAATGTGCTCCAAAATAACCCTTAACAGATTCTACAAAAACAGTGTTTCCAAACTACTGAATGAAATGAGTTTAACTCTGTGAGATCAATGCACACACACAAAGGAGATTCTCATATAGTTTCTTCTAGATTTTATCCTGGGATATTCTTTTTTTCAGTATTGTCCTCAATGAGGTCCCAAATATCCATTTGCAGAATGGACATGAATGGTGTTTCCAAACTGCTAAATGAATAAAAGTTTTAACTCTATGAGATGAAAGCACATATCTCAAAGTGGTTTCTCAGATGTCTTCCTCCTAGATTAATCCAGGGAAATTCACTTTTTCACCATTGGCTTCAATGACCTCACAAACGTCCATTCACAGAATGGATAAAAACAGTGTTTACAAACTACTGAATGAAAAGAAATGTTCACTCTGTATGATGAATGTACACATCACAAAGCAATTTCTCAGATAGCTTCCTTCTAGTTTTTAACATGGGACATTCGACTTTTTGCCTTTAACCTCAATGAGCTTCCAAATGTCCATTCATAAATGGACAAAAACAGTGTTTCCATACTAATGAATCAAAAGAAATGTTTAACACTGTGAGATGAATACACACATCACAAAGCAGTTTCTCAGAAAGCTTATTTCTAGTTTTTTATCTGAAGCTATTTTCTTTTTCACCATAGGACTCAATGTGCTCCCAAATGTTCCTTTGCAGATGTTACAAAAACAGTTTTCAAACTGCTGAATGAAAAGAAAGGTGTAACTCTGTGAGATGAATGCAAACCTCACAAAGTGGTTTCCCTGATAGCTTCCTTCTAGTTTTTTTGTTTTTTGTTTTTCCCTGGGATATTAACTTTTTCAAATTTGGCCTCAAAGTGCTCCAAAACGTCCATTCAAAGAATAGACAAAAATAGTGTTTACAAACTGCTGTATCAAAAGAAAGGGTTAACTCCATGACATGAATGCACACATCACAAATCAGTTTCTCAGAAAGCTTCTTTCTAGTTTTCATCTGAAGATATTTTCATTTTCACCATAGGTATGAATGCACTCCCAAATATACCTTCCCAGAATCCACAAAAACAGTGTTTCCAAACTGCTGAATTACAAGAAATATTTAACTCTGTGAGATCAATCCACACAACACAAAGCAGTTTTTCACATAGCTTTTTTCTAGTTTTTATCCTGGGATATTCGCTTTTCGACCATAAGCCTCAATAAGATACCAAATGTCCATTAGCATAATGGACAAAACAGTGTTTCCAAACTGCTGAAGCAAACAGTTTTAACTCTGAGAGATGAAGGCACACATCACAAAGTGCTTCTTCCGATACCTTCCTTCTAGTTTTTTTCCTGGGATATTTGCTTTTTCTCCATTGGCCTCAATGAGGTCCCCAATGTCCATTTGCAGAATGGACAAAAACAGTGTTTCCAAATGACTGAATAAAAGCAAAGGTTTAACATTGTGAAATGAATGCAGACATCACAAGACCATTTCTCAGAATGCTCCTTTCTAGTTTGTATCTGAAGATATATTCTTTTTCACCATAGGCCTCTATGTCCTCCCAAATATCCCTTTGCAAATTCTACAAAAAGTGTGTTTCCAAAATACTGGATGCAAAGAAATGCTTGACTCTGTGAGATGAATGCAAACATCACAGAGTGGTTTCTCACATACCTTCCTTCTAGTTTTTATCCTAGGATATTGACTTTTTTGTCATTGGCATCAATGAGCTCCCAAATGTCCATGAACAGTATGGACAAAAACTGTGTTTTCAATCTTATGCATAAAAAGAATGGTTTAACTCTGTGACATGAATGAACACATCACAAAGCAATTTCTCAGAAACCTTCCTTCTATTTTTTATCAGAAAATATTCTCTTTCTCACCATAGACCTCAATGTGCTCTGAAATATCCCTTCCTGAATTCTACTAAAAGAGTGTTTCAAAGCTGCTGAATGAAAAAGAGGGTTTAGTTCTGTGAGATTAATGAAGACATCACAAAGCAGGTTCTCAGATAGCTTCCTTCTAGTTTTTATCCTGGGGTATTCTATTTTCGCCATTGGCCTCAATGAGCTCCCAAATGTCCATTCACAGAATGGAAAACAATAGTGTTTCCAAACTGCTGAATCAAAAGGACGTTTAACACTGTGGAATAAATGCACACATCACAAAGCACTTTCTCAGAAATCTTCTTTCCAGTTTTTATTTGAACATATTTTCTTTTTCCCCATAGATCTCAAAGTACTCCCAAATATCCTGTCACAATTTTCACAAAAATAGTATTTCCAAACTACCGAATGTAAAGAAAGGTTTAACTCTGCTAGATGAATGTGCACATTCACATTCTAACTTTTTCTGTTTTTTATCCTGGAATATTCGCTTTTTCACCATTGGCCTCAATGAGCTTCAAAATGTCCACTTGCATAGTGGACAAAACAGTGTTTACAAACTTTTGAATGTTAAAAGCTTTAACTCTGTGAGATGAATGCACATGTCACAAAGTGGTCTCTCAGATACCTTCTTTCGAGTTTTTATTCTTGGATATTCACTTTTTCACCATTGGCCTCAATGACCTAATGAGCTCCTAAATGTTCATTTGCAGAATGGAATGCAGTTTTTCCAAACTGCTGAATGAAAAGAAAAGTTTAACTCTGTGAGATGAAGGCACACATCACAAAGCAATTTCTCAAATTTTTTCTAATTTTTATCTGAAGATATTTTCCTTTCCACCATAGGCCTCAATGCACTCCAAATTATCACTTCACAGATTCTACAAAAAATGTTTTCATACCGCTGAATGAAAAGAAAGATTTAACTCCTAAGGATGAATGCACACATCACAAAGTGGTTTTGCAGATAGCTTCCTTCTAGTTTTTATCCTAGGATATTGGATTTTTCGCCATTGGCTTCAGTGAGCTCACAAAAGTCCATTCACAGAATGGACAAAAACAGTGTTTCTGAGCAGCTGAATATAAATAAATGTTTATATATAAGAGATCAATGCACACATCGCAAAGCAGTTTTTAAGAAAGTTTACTTTTATCTTAAGATCCAAAATGTCCCATTGCATATCTTTCAAAAACAGTGTTTCCAAACTGTTGAATTAAAATAAAGGTTTACCTTTGTGAGATGAAGGCACACATCACAATGCTGTTTCCCAAAAAGCTTATTTCTAGTTTTCATCTGAAAACATTTACTTTTTCATCATAGGCCTTAATGCACTCCAAATTATCACTTCACAGATTTTACAAAAACAATGTTTTCAGCTGCTTCATCAAAAGAAAGGTTTAACTCTGTGAGATAAATGCACACATCACAAAGCAGTTTCTCAAATAGCTTCCCTATAGTTTGCATCCAGGGATAATGGCTTTTTTGCCATTTTCCTCAATTAGCTCCAAAAAGTCCATTTGCAGAATGGACAAAAACAGTGTTTCCAAATTGCCAAATTAAAAGCAAGGTTTAACCTTTCGAGATTAATGCACAAATTACACAGCAGTTTATCAGAAAGGTTTTTAATCCCAGGATATTCGCTTTTTTGCCATTGGTCTCAGTGATCTCACAAATGTCCATTTGCATAATGGACAAAAACAGTGTTTCTGAACTGCTGAATGAAAAGAAATATTTATCTCTGAAAGATGAATGTACACATGACAAAGCAGTTTCTCAGGAAGTTCCTTTCCAGTTTTTACATTAAGATATTTTCTTTTTCGAGATGGGCGCAGTGGCTCACACCTCTAATCCCAGCACTTTGGTAGGCCAAGGTGGGTGGATCACGAGGTCAGGAGATCAAGACCATCCTGGTGAACACTGTGAAACCGCCTCTCTACTAAAAATAAAAAATAAAAAATTAGCCAGGCATGGTGGTGGGTACCTGTAGTCCCAGCTGCTCAGGAGACTGAGGCAGGAAAATGGCATGATCCCAGGGGCCAGAGCTTGCAGTGAGATGAGATTGTGGCACTGCACTCCAGCTTAGGCAACAGAGCAAGACTTTGTCTCAAAAAATATATATATGTTTTCTTTTACAATATAGGCCTCTATTCTCTCTGATGTATCCCTTTGGAGATTCTACTAAACAGTGTTTCCAAACTGCGGAATGAAAGAAATGTTTAACTCTCTGAGATGAATACACACATCATAAAGCAGTTTCTCAGTAACCCCTTTCTAGTTTTTAATCTTAAGACACTTTCTTTTTCACCATTGGCCTCAATGCACTCCGAAATATCCCTTCACAGATTCTACAAAAACAGGGTTTCCAAACTGCAGGATGAAAGACAGTTTTAACTCTGTGAGACAAATGTACACATCACAAAGCAGTTTTGCAGATAGCTTCCTTCTAGTTTTCATCCTGGGATGAACAAAACAGTGGTTTAAAATGTTTCCAAACTACTGAAGGAAAATAAATGTTTAACTCTGTGAGATGAATGCACACAACAAAAAGCTGTTTTTCAGAAAGTTCATTTCCAGTTTTTACCTGAAGATACTTTCTTTTTCACCATAGCCTTCAAAGTGCTCCCAAATATTGCTTCACAGATTGTACAAAAGCAGTTTTTCCAAACTACTGAATGAAAAGAAAGTTTTAACTCTGCAATATGAATGCACACATGACAAAGTGGTTTCTCAGGTAGCTTCCTTATAGATTTTATCCTGTGTTATTCCTTTTTCACCATTATCCTCAAAAAACTCCCAAATGTCCACTCACAGAATGGACTAAAACAGTGTTTCCCACCTGCTCAGTAAAAATAAATATTTATCTCTATGAGAAGAATGAACACATCACAAAACAATTTCTCAGATAGTTTCCTTCTCGCGAATATCCTGGGATTTTGCTTTTTTGCCATTGTCCTCATTGAGCTCCAAAATGTCCATTCATAGAATGGAAAAAAACTGCTAAATCAAAAGAAAGGTTTAATTCTGTGAGGTGAATGCACACATCACAGAGCAGATTCTCAGAAAGCTTCTCTCTAGTTTTTATCTGAAGATATTTTCTTTTTCTCTATACACATTAATGCCCTCCCAAATATGCCTTCACAGATTCTACAGAAACAGTGTTTCCAAACTGCTGAATCAAAAGAAAGGTTTAACTCTGCGACATGGATGTACACATCACAAAGCAGTTTCTCAGATAGCTTCCTTCTAGTTTTTATCCAGGGATGTTCACTTTTTTGCCCTTGGCCCGGATGAGTTCCCAAACGTCCATTCACAAAAAGGACAAAACTGTGTTTCCAAATTGTTGAATCAAAAGAAAGGTTTAACTCTGTGAGATAAATGCACACATCACAAGGCGTTATTATAGATAATTTCCTCCTAGTTTTTATCCTTGGATACTTTATTTTGTGCCATTGACCTAAATGAGCTCCCAAATGTACATTCACAGAATGGACAATAACAGTATTTCCTAACTGCTTAATCAAAAGAAAGGTTTAACTGTATGAGATGAATGCACACATCACAAAGCAGTTGCTCAGATAACTTCATCCTAGTTTTTATCCTGGGATATTCACTTTTTCACTATTGGCCTCATTGAATTTTCAGATGTCTATTCACATAAAGGACTAAAACTGTTTCCAAACATGAATCAAAAGAAAAGCTTAACACGAGGAGATGAATGCACACATCACAAAGTGCTTTCTTAGATAGTTTCCTCCTAGTTTTTATCCTAGAATATTCTCTTTTTCAACATTTTCCTGAATGAGTTCCCAAATGTCCATTCATAGAATGAACAAAAACAGTGTTTCCAAACTGCAGAATCAGAAGAAAGGTTTAACTCTGTGAGATGAATGCACACATCAGAAAGCAGTTTGTCAGAAAGCTTCTTTTTACTTATTATCTGAAGATATTTTCTTTTCAAAATAGGCCTCATTGCACTCCCAAATATCCCTTATCAGATTCTACAAAAACAGTATTTCCAAATTGCTGAATTAAAAGAAAGCTTTAACTCTGTGAGATGAATGTACGCATCACAAAGCGGTTTTTCATATTGCTTCCTTCTAGTTTTTATCTTGGGATTCACACTTTCTTGTAATGTGCCTCAATGAGCTCCCAAATGCCTATTTGCAGAATGGACCAAAACAGTGTTTCCAAAATTCCTTAATGAAGAGTAAGGTTTACTTCTGTGAGATGAATACACACATCACAGAGCAGTTTCTCAGATATCTTCCATCTAGTTTTCATCCTGGAATATTCTTTTTCACCATTGGCCTCAATGAACTCGAAAAGTCCATTCACAGAATGGACAAAAACAGTATTTCCAAACAGCTGAATGAAAAAAAAAAATGGTTTAACTCTCGAGATGTGTTGCAGGAAGTCAGGGACCCCAAAATGAGGGACCAGCTGAAGATGTGACAGAAGAACAAAAATTCTGAAGATTTCATGGACATTTATTAGTTCCCCAAATAATACTTTTATAATTTCTTAAGCCTGTCTTTACTGCAATCTCTGAAGATAGATTGTGAAGATTTCATGGACACTTATCCCTTCCCAATCAATATTCTTGTGATTTCCTAGGCCTGTATTTAATCTCTTAATCCCAACATTTTCATAAGCTGAGAATGAATGTCTCCTCAAGGCCCTGTGATGATTGCATTAACTGCACAAATTGTTTGTAGGCAGGTTTATTTGAACGATATGAAATCTGGTCACCTTAAGAACAGGATAACAGCAATTTTCAGGGAACAAGGGAGATAACCTTAAAGTCTAGCTGTCTGTGGGCTGGGTGGAACAGAGCCATATTTCTCTTATTACTGAAAACTTATAAGATAAATATCACTGACTTTTTTTACCCAGTAGGGAATATTAATAATTAGCAGCCCTGGAAAAAGAGTGCATTCCCAGAGGAGGCTTCTGAAATGGCCACTCTGGGGGTGTCTGCCTTATGCTGATGTAATTAGGGATGAAACATACCCTAGTCTCCTGCAGTGCCCTCAGACTTGCTAGGATTAGGAAATTGCAGCCTGGTAAATTCTAGTCAGACCGGTTCTCTGCTTTTGAACCTTGTTTATCAATGACAATGCATGCACACCTGGACATGGAAGTTCTTTAGTGATTCTAGTTTCACCTTGATCTTGTGATCTCGCCCTGACCTTGTGATCTTTTGTTGCCTTTAAAGCATGTGATCTCTGTGACCTATTTTTACACTCCCTCCCCTTTTGAAAATCACTAATAAAAGCTTGCTGGTTTTACAGCTCAGGGGGCATAATGGAACCTGCCTATATGTGATGTCTCCCCCAGACACCCTGCTTTAAAGTTTCTCTCTTTTGTACTCTTTCCCTTTATTTATCAAACCAGCCAACACTTAGGGAAAATAGAAAAGGACCCACGTTGAATATTGGGATAACATTACCCTCTACTTATCTTGCTTCTTTTCATGAAGAGCTGGTACTTGAAGCTCCCACAGCTGTAACTCACAAAGCCTGGGACCATAGATATGCTAATTCTTCTCTCTTCAAACCTCAGGCATCAGCTAATGGCTCCGGGACCAAGTTACAATTTACCTGTGATTGTCCATGCCCTCTACTATCCACTACAGCCCCTCTCCCTCCTCTCATTTTGGTTCCTCAACCGATCACTTTGAGATCCACTTAGACTGCTTCTCTATACCGTTCTTCACACATGGATACCAGTAATCACCAGTATATTTCTGCCTCTTCTGCTCCTTTAATACTCCTTTCTCACACTCTCATACTGGTCTGCATCAATATGTGCCACTAAATCTTACTTTAAAAAAAAAAAAAGAACAGTTTAAGGATGCTTGTAATCAGTATGGCCCTATTTCTCCTTATGTTAAAATGGTATTGCAAACTTCATACTGAGGTCGTTTTGCTTCCTTTAGACTGGGACTTTTTACAAAAGCTGTTCTAACCCCATCTCAGCCTTGTGGGCAGAGGAGGCCTATCTGCAGGATCACCTAAATCGGAGGCCCATCTGTGGGCTCATCTAAATTGGACTAATGGCATTCTAATTACTCAGGCTCAGCTCACAGGCTCCGATAGTTTCTCTGATACTTATGCCCAATCAAAACAAGTAACAAAGGTGCATATGAGAGCTTCGGATAAATTACGTGCCCCTGGCCAAGCTCCTGTTTATTTTACTACTGTTATAACAAGCTCAATTGCTTTTACTACCTAATATCTTTTTACACAAAGGAGATAAGACACATGCCCCTGGGATAGGCTCCGGCGGTGAAAAGAGCTGCTTATTGGACTAATGTAATTTCTTTTTTTTTTAATTTTTTTATTTGTTATTATTATTATTATACTTTAAGTACTAGGGTACATGTGCATAACGTGCAGGTTTGTTACATATGTATACTTGTGCCATGTTGCTATGCTGCAGCCATCAACTCGTCAGCACCCATCAACTCGTCATTTACATCAGGTATAACTCCCAATGCAATCCCTCCCCCCTACCCCCTCCCCATGATAGGCCCCGGTGTGTGATGTTCCCCTTCCCGAGTCCAAGTGATCTCACTGTTCAGTTCCCACCTATGAGTGAGAACATGCGGTGTTTGGTTATCTGTTCTTGTGATAGTTTGCTAAGAATGATGGTTTCCAGCTGCATCCATATCCCTACAAAGGACACAAACTCATCCTTTTTTATGGCTGCATAGTATTCCATGGTGTATATGTGCCACATCTTCTTAATCCAGTCTGTCAATGATGGACATTTGAGTTGATTCCAAGTCTTTGCTATTGTGAATAGTGCCGCAATAAACATACGTGTGCATGTGTCTTTAGAGCAGCATGATTTATAATCCTTTGGGTATATACCCAGTAATGGGATGGCTGGGTCATATGGTACATCTAGTTCTAGATCCTTGAGGAATCGCCATACTGTTTTCCATAATGGATGAACTAGTTTACAATCCCACCAACAGTGTAAAAGTGTTCCTATTTCTCCACATCCTCTCCAGCACCTGTTGTTTCCTGACTTTTTAATGATCGCCATTCTAACTGGTGTGAGATGGTATCTCATTGTGGTTTTGATTTGCATTTCTCTGATGGCCAGTGATGATGAGCATTTTTCATGTGTCTGTTGGCTGTATGAATGTCTTCTTTTGAGAAATGTCTGTTCATATCCTTTGCCCACTTTTTGATGGTGTTGTTTGTTTTTTTCTTGTAAATTTGTTTGAGTTCTTTGTAGGTTCTGGATATGAGCCCTTTGTCAGATGAGTAGATTGCAAAAATGTTCTCCCATTCTGTAGGTTGCCTGTTCACTCTGATGGTAGTTTCTTTTGCTGTGCAGAAGCTCTTTAGTTTAATGAGATCCCATTTGTCAATTTTGGCTTTTGCTGCCGTTGCTTTTGGTGTTTTAGACATGAAGTCTTTGCCCATGCCTATGTCCTGAATGGTACTACCTAGGTTTTCCTCTAGGATTTTTATGGTATTAGGTCTAACATTTAAGTCTCTAATCCATCTTGAATTAATTTTCGTATAAGGAGTAAGGAAAGGATCCAGTTTCAGCTTTCTACTTATGGCTAGCCAATTTTCCCAGCACCATTTATTAAATAGGGAATCCTTTCCCCATTTCTTGTTTCTCTCAGGCTTATCAAAGATCAGATGGCTGTAGATGTGTGGTATTATTTCTGAGGACTCTGTTCTGTTCCATTGGTCTATATCTCTGTCTTGGTACCAGTACCATGCTGTTTTGGTTACTGTAGCCTTGTAGTACAGTTTGAAGTCAGGTAGCGTGATGCCCCCAGCTTTGTTCTTTTGACTTAGGATTGTCTTGGAGATGCGGGCTCTTTTTTGCTTCCATATGAACTTTAAAGCAGTTTTTTCCAATTCTGTGAAGAAACTCGTTGGTAGCTTGATGGGGATGGCATTGAATCTATAAATAACGTTGGGCAGTATGGCCATTTTCACGATATTGATTCTTCCTATCCATGAGCATGGTATGTTCTTCCATTTGTTTGTGTCCTCTTTTATTTCACTGAGCAGTGGTTTGTAGTTCTCCTTGAAGAGGTCCTTTACATCCCTTGTAAGTTGGATTCCTAGGTATTTGATTCTCTTTGAAGCAATTGTGAATGGAAGTTCATTCCTGATTTGGCTCTCTGTTTGTCTGTTACTGGTGTATAAGAGAGCTTGTGATTTTTGCACATTAATTTTGTATTCTGAGACTTTGCTGAAGTTGCTTATCAGCTTAAGGAGATTTTGGGCTGAGACAATGGGGTTTTCTAAATATACAATCATGTCATCTGCAAAGAGGGACAATCTGACTTCTTCTTTTCCTAACTGAATTCCCTTGATTTCTTCCTCTTGCCTGATTACCCTAGCCAGAACTTCCAACACTATGTTGAATAGGAGTGGTGAGAGAGGGCATCCCTGTCTTGTGCCAGTTTTCAAAGGGAATTTTTCCAGTTTTTGCCCATTCAGTATGATATTGGCTGTGGGTTTGTCATAAATAGCTCTTATTATTTTGAGGTACGTTCCATCAATACCGAATTTATTGAGCGTTTTTAGCATGAAGGGCTGTTGAATTTTGTCAAAAGCCTTTTCTGCATCTATTGAGATAATCATGTGGTTCTTGTCTTTGGTTCTGTTTATATGCTGGATTATGCTTATTGATTTGCAAATGTTGAACCAGCCTTGCATCCCAGGGATGAAGCCCACTTGATCATGGTGGATAAGCTTTTTGATGTGCTGCTGAATCCAGTTTGCCAGTATTTTATTGAGGATTTTTGCATCGATGTTCATCAGGGATATTGGTCTAAAATTCTCTTTTTATGTTTTGTCTCTGCCAGGCTTTGGTATCAGGATGATGTTGGCCTCATAAAATGAGTTACGGAGAATTCCCTCTTTTTCTATTGATTGGAATAGTTTCAGAAGGAATGGTACCAACTCCTCCTTGTACCTCTGGTAGAATTCAGCTGTGAATCCATCCGGTCCTGGACTTTTTTTGGTTGGTAGGCTATTAATTATTGCCTCAATTTCAGAGCCTGCTATTGGTCTATTCAGGGATTCAACTTCTTCCTGGTTTAGTCTTGGAAGAGTGTAAGTGTCCAGGAAATTATCCATTTCTTCTAGATTTTCCAGTTTATTTGCGTAGAGGTGTTTATAGTATTCTCTGATGGTAGTTTGTATTTCTGTGGGTTTGGTGGTGATATCCCCTTTATCATTTTTAATTGCGTCGATTTGATTCTTCTCTCTTTTCTTCTTTATTAGTCTTGCTAGCAGTCTGTCAATTTTGTTGATCTTTTCAAAAAACCAACTCCTGGATTCGTTGATTTTTTGGAGGATTTTTTGTGTCTCTATCTCCTTCAGTTCTGCTTTGATCTTGGTTATTTCTTGCCTTCTGCTAGCTTTGGAATGCGTTTGCTCTTGCTTCTCTAGTTCTTTTAATTGTGATGTTAGAGTGTCAATTTTAGATCTTTCCTGCTTTCTCTTGTGGGCATTTAGTGCTATAAATTTCCCTCTACACACTGCTTTAAATGTGTCCCAGAGATTCTGGTATGTTGTATCTTTGTTCTCATTGGTTTCAAAGAACATCTTTATTTCTGCCTTCATTTCGTTATGTACCCAGTAGTCATTCAGGAGCAGGTTGTTCAGTTTCCATGTAGTTGAGCGGTTTCGATTGGGTTTCTTAGTCCTGAGTTCTAGTTTGATTGCACTGTGGTCTGAGAGACAGTTTATTACAATTTCTGTTCTTGTACATTTGCTGAGGAGTGCTTTACTTCCAATTATGTGGTTAATTTTGGAATAAGTGCGATGTGGTGCTGAGAAGAATGTATATTCTGTTGATTTGGGGTGGAGAGTTCTATAGATGTCTATTAGGTCTGCTTGCTGCAGAGATGAGTTCAATTCCTGGATATCCTTGTTAACTTTCTGTCTCGTTGATCTGTCTAATGTTGACAGTGGGGTGTTGAAGTCTCCCATTATTATTGTATGGGAGTCTAAGTCTCTTTGTAAGTCTCTAAGGACTTGCTTGATGAATCTGGGTGCTCCTGTATTGGGTGCATATATATTTAGGATAGTTAGCTCTTCCTGTTGAATTGATCCTTTTACCATTATGTAATGGCCTTCTTTGTCTCTTTTGATCTTTGATGGTTTAAACTCTGTTTTATCAGAGACTAGGATTGCAACCCCTGCTTTTTTTTTGTTCTCCATTTGCTTGGTAAATCTTCCTCCATCCCTTTATTTTGAGCCTATGTATGTCTCTGCGTGTGAGATGTGTCTCCTGAATACAGCAGACTGATGGGTCTTGACTCTTTATCCAGTTTGCCAGTCTGTGTCTTTTAATTGGAGCATTTAGTCCATTTACATTTAAGGATAATATTGTTATGTGTGAACTTGGTCCTGCCATTATATTATTAACTGGTTATTTTGCTCGTTAGTTGATGCAGTTTCTTCCTAGCCTAAATGGTCTTTACATTTTGGCATGTTTTTGCAATGGCTAGTACCGGTTGTTCCTTTCCATGTTGAGTTCTTCCTTCAGGGTCTCTTGTAAGGCAGGCCTAGTGGTGACAAAATCTCTAAGCATTTGCTTATCTGTGAAACTTAGTTTGGCTGGATATGAAATTCTGCGTTGAAAATTCTTTTCTTTAAGAATGTTGAATATTGACCCCCACTCTCTTCTGGCTTGTAGAGTTTCTGCCGAGAGATCTGCTGTGAGTCTGATGGGCTTCCCTTTGTGGGTAACCCGACCTTTCTCTCTGGCTGCCCTTAGGATTTTTTCCTTCATTTCAAGTTTGGTAAATCTAGCAATTATGTTCCTGGATTTGAATGTTGGCCTGCCCTACTAGGTTGGGGACGTTCTCCTGGATGATATCCTGAAGAGTGTTTTCCAACTTGGTTCCATTTTCCCCTTCACTTTCAGGCACCCCAATCAGACGTAGATTTGATCTTTTTACATAATCCCATACTTCTTGCAGGCTTTGTTCATTTCTTTTTTCTTTTTTCTTTTGGTTCCTCTTCTTGCTTCATTTCGTTCATTTGATACTCAATCGCTGATACTCTTTCTTCCAGTTGATCGAGTTGGTTACTGAAGCTTGTGCATTTGTCACGTATTTCTCGTGTCATGGTTTTCATCTCTTTCATTTCGTTTATGACCTTCTCTGCATTAATTACTCTAGCCATCAATTCTTCCACTTTTTTTTCAAGATTTTTAGTTTCTTTGCGCTGGGTACCTAATTCCTCCTTTAGCTATGAGAAGTTTGATGGACTGAAGCCTTCTTCTCTCATCTCGTCAAAGTCATTCTCCGTCAAGCTTTGATCTGTTGCTGGCAATGAGCTGCGCTCCTTTGCTGGGGGAGTTGCACTCTTATTTTTTGAAATTCCAGCTTTTCTGTCCTGCTTTTTCCCCATCTTTGTGGTTTTATCTGCCTCTGGTCTTTGATGATGATGGTGACGTACTGATGGGGTTTTGGTGTAGGTGTCCTTCCTGTTTGACAGTTTTCCTTCTAACAGTCAGGACCCTCAGCTGTAGGTCTGTTGGAGATTGCTTGAGGTCCACTCCAGACCCTGTTTGCCTGGGTATCAGCAGCAGAGGCTGCAGAAGATACTATATTGCTGAACAGCGACTGTACGTGTCTGATTCTTGCTTTGGATGCTTCCTCTCAGGGGTGTACTCCACCCTGTGAGGTGTGGGGTGTCAGACTGCCCCTAGTGGGGGATGTCTCCCAGTTAGGCTACTCAGGGGTCAGGGACCCACTTGAGCAGGCAGTCTGTCCCTTCTCAGATCTCAACCTCCGTGTTGGGAGATCCACTGCACTCTTCAAAGCTGTCAGACATAGTCGTTTGCATCTGCAGAGGTTTCTGCTGCTTTTGTTGTTACTGTGCCCTGTCCCCAGAGGTGGAGTCTACAGAGACAGACAGGTTTCCTTGAGCTGCTGTGAGCTCCACCCAGTTTGAGCTTCCCAGCAGCTTTGTTTACCTACTTAAGCCTCAGCAATGGCGGGCGCCCCTCCCCTAGCCTCGCTGCTGCCTTGCCGCGAGATCGCAGACTGCTGTGCTAGCAATGAGGGAGGGCCCGTGGGTGTGGGACCCTCCCGGCCAGGTGTGGGATGTAATCTCCTGGTGTGCCTGTTTGCTTAAAGCGCAGTATTGGGGTGGGAGTTACCCGATTTTCCAGGTGTTGTGTGTCTCAGTTCCCCTGGCTAGGAAAAGGGATTCCCTTTCCCCTTGCGCTTCCCAGGTGTGGCGATGCCTCACCCTGCTTCAGCTCTCGCTGGTCGGGCTACAGCAGCTGACCAGCACGAATTGTCTGGCACTCCCTAGTGAGATGAACCCAGTACCTCAGTTGAAAATGCAGAAATCACCGGTCTTCTGTGTCGCTCGCGCTGGGAGTTGGAGACTGAAGCTGTTCCTATTTGGCCATCTTGCTCCGCCCCCCGGATTAATGTAATTTCTAAACAATGGCCCACCTGCACCATATACATTCAAGGAAGAAAGTTTGTGGGCCTGGTAGATACTGGTGCTGATGTTTCTGTTATTTCCTCTAGTTTATGGACTTCCTCCTGGCTTAAACATCCCACTAACCTGGGACTAGTAGGTGCTGGAAAAGGAGAGGAAGTTTATGAGAGCACATTTATCTTGCCTTGCACTGGCCCTGATGGTCAACAAGGTACAATTCATCCCTACATCTCGTCAATTCCCACTAATCTTTGGGGCATAGATTTACTGGCACAATTGGGGGCTGAAATTAATATTCCAAATAACTCTTATAATGCTCCCCATCAGCATATGGTGGAAAACATGGAGTTTGTTCCTGGGCTTTGTCTCAGTCCAAAACATGAAGGGATTACTAAACCCTTCCCAGTTACTATAAAAAAAAAAACAGGGCGGGTTTAGGTTATCCTTTTTAGTGGGGGGAGCTGCCATGCCTCCTGATTCTATCCCTTTACAATGGAAATCTGACATGCCCATTTGGATTCAGCAGTGGCCGCTTTCTAAAGATAAACTGGAAGCTTTAAGTCAATTGGTTTCTGAACAGACACAACTTGGAAATGTGGAAACTTTTTTTTCCCCCTGGAATTCTCCTGTGTTTCTAGCAAAAAAGAAATCAGGCAAGTGGCAGATGGTAACCAATTTAAGGGCCATTACACTGTAATTAAACCTATGGGGGTCATCCAACCTGGCATGCCTGCCCCTGCTTTAATACCTAAAAATTGGCTTCTCATAGTTATTGAACTTAAAGATTGTTTTTTTTCCATATTGCTTTACATGAATCGGATTGTGAAAAATTTGCTTTTACTGTACCATCTGTCAATACTCAGGAGTGTGCAGCTCATTATCAATGGGAAGTACTTCCTCAGGGAATGCTGAATAGCCCCACAATCTGCCAGCTTTATGTTGGACAAGCTCTTTCTCCAGTTTAAGCCCAATTTTCCCAGGCCTATATTCTTCATTAGTTGATGATATTTTAATTGCTGCTCCCACTGATAAAGAATAAATTGACTGTTTTCAAATTTTGAGCCGCCATGTTACAGAGGCTGGATTACACATCGCCCAAGATAAAATTCAACAGACCAGTCCTATTCAATATTTAGGAATGGTGGTCGATAAACAACATATTCAACCTCATAAAGTTCAAATTAGGAGATATTCCTTGAAAACTTTAAATGACTTCCAAAAATTTGGGGACAACATTAATAATTTAAGACCAAGTTTAGGTATTCCAACCTATGTGCTGTCTAACTTCTTTTCTATGCTACAGGGAGATTCCGATCTCTGCAATCCCAGCACTTTGACCCCTGAGGCTTTACCAGAAATGGAATTCATAGAGGAAAGAATCCAGACGGCCCAGTTATCTAGAATACAGCCATCTCAGTCTTTTCAGTTTCTGGGTTTTGCTTCATTACACTCCCCTACTGGACTAATAGTTCAACATAATGATTTAGTGGAGTGGTATTTTCTTCCTCATTGTGTGTCAAAAACTTTTCTGTCTATCTGGACCAAATAGCCATCTTAATTGGACAGGTTCAGTGTGGAATACTTCAAATTTCCAGATTTGATCCAAATTTAATTGTAGTTCCTTTAAATCAGCTCGAAGTTCAAGTCACCTTTCAACATTCCGTACCATGGCAAATTCACTTGGCTGATTTCACTGGTGTTACTGACAATCTTTATCCAAACAACAAATTGTTTGATTTTAGAAAAATGACATCTGGGTGGTCCCTGGATTAATCAAAGATCACCCATTCCTGAGGCCATTACAGTGTTCACTGATGGCTCCAGTAATGATAATGCTGGGTATGTAGGTCCTACAGACAAGCTTATTTCTACCTCTTATATCTTTGCTCAAAAGGCAGAATTAATTGTTGTGATTACTGACTTACAGGATTTCCCCAAATCTTTAAATATTCTCTCTGATTCTGCTTATGTTGTATATGCCACTAAAAATATAAAAATTGCTACTATCAAACATACTGATAATTCTGAATTGGCTTCTTTATTCTAAAGGTTACAACAGGCGGTTCACCAACATAGATACCCTTTCTATATTACACATATTAGATCTCATACCACTTTAGCAGGACCCATGTCTGCCGGTAACCATAAGGTCAACTGTTTGGTCTCTTTTGCAACCCAAGAATCTCAGGAGTTCCATAATGTCACTCATGTCAATGCTGCTGAATTAAAAGATGAATTGGCTCTTACCTGGAAACAGCCTAAGTTTATTGTTCACAGCTGTCCTCAGTGCCAAGTTTTTGTACTTCCAAATCAGGAACTTGGCATTAATCCCAGAGGTCTAACTCCTAATGCTTTATTGAAAATGGATGTGACTCATGTTGGTCCTTTGGCAGACTGTCATATGTGCATGTTTCTGTAGATATCTTCTCAGGTTTTTTCTGGGCTACTTGCCAAACAGGAGAAGGCATGGCCATTTTAAAATAAAAAACATCTGTATGCTTGCTTTGCAGTTATGGGGCTTCCATATTAAATACAGACAACACCCCTGGATATGTTCATAAGGCTTTTGATTTATTTATGCAACAGTGGGGAATTTCCCATATTACTGGAATCCCTTACAATCCTCAGGGACATGTTGTGGTGGAACGGGCTGATTGCACTTTAAAAACTCAATTATCCTAACACTCTGAACAATGAAAATATGATTTAACTACACCCCACTCCAATTACATTTGGCATTGTTTACTTTAAAATTTTTACGTTTCTAAAGATAATAATCTAACTGCAACCGAATGCCATTATTCAGGCAAAAACTTCTCCCTAAATGAAGGAAAATCAGTGTTATGGAAAAACTTCCAAACTAATATTTGGGAACCTGGCACAATTATAACGTGGGGAAGAGGATGTGCTTGTGTTTCACCAGGATGTCATCAATCCCCTGTCTGGGTACCCACCAGGAAACTCAAGCTGTGGGTGAATACTGACAATGAAAACCACGGGGAAAAGATGTCTGTGTCAGAGACTGGCCTCGGACATGGTGAAATCTGCACCAATTCCTCAGAAGAAAGCACACCAAATCACAATGGTTCTGATTCGATCCTCCCTGATGGCAATGGAGACCCATCTAATTAATCCTACTTCTCATGATTACCTTTCTTTTTCTCCTTACAAACCTAAAAATATCACCATTTATATTGGCCTGAAAATAGCATCTCTCTGTTCTCTTCCTCCTTCAGCACTCAATCTTCCTTACACTAGGTTTTGTTTAATGATTCTACTCCTCATACTTTCTGTCTCACCAGTTTCCTCTCACACTGATTTACCTGCTACACAAAATTATTCTTATTGGGCTTATGTGCCTTTTCCTCCACTTATTTGACCTCTCACCTGGATAGATCCTCCTGCAGAAATCTACACTAATGATAGTGTGTGGATGCCTGGAGATACAGATGACCGTTGCCCTGCTCAACCAGGAGAAGAAGGCACCACATTTAATGTTACCATGGATTATAAATATCCCCCTCTGTGCCTTGGGCATGCACCTGGTTGTATCCATCTGGAAACTCAAGTGTGGGCTTCTTATCTTCCAGAGAGATCAGGTACACAGGAACCAGGACATTTGGTCTCTGGCCTCTCCCTTTCTCCTTTAAAACAAAAAAAGGGGGAGCAATGGGAGATACCCCATACTTTCAATATAAACCTGCAGGAAAACCATGCCCTAAAAATGTTGAGGGCCCATCTAAAACTTTAATTTGGGAAGATTGTGCTAACTCTCATGCAGTAATATTAAAAAATGGCTCATATAGTTTAGTAATAGACTGGGTACCAAAGGGCGGTTTTAAAAACAATTGCTGCTCTGGTGGAAAGGAATGCCTGGAGGCTACTTATTTTATTTCTTATCAGGAGAATGAGAATGATCTTTCTACTTTGCATAGGAGGTTCAGCTCATGCTTTCCCTTAAAATGGGAAGATAAAGGCATTACCACCACCACCCCCCCACCGAGGCCTCATATGATACTCCCCATTCTAAGCCCAGAACACCCAGAACTTTGAAAACTGGCTATTGCCGTGATTTGGCTGTGAGTATGGGAAGGGGAAACTATTCCCTCTGTTGTCCCCACTACAGTACCTCTCTCTCAGTATCAATATAGATCCAGACATTCTGCTTTACTTACCTCCAACCTAACTGTTCCCATACAGAGTTATGTTAAGCCTCCTTACATGCTGCTAGTGGGAAAGATCTGAGAGACTTTCTTTCCACTTTAATCGCTATGATCATGGGCCTAATTACAGCCACTGAAATGGCCACCACTGCTGGAATGGTGTTACATCTATCTATTCAAAGGGCTCATTTTGTTAATGATTGGCAAGCCAATTCCACCCAAACTTGGAATTCCCAAGAAGACATTGATCAAAAATTGCCTAATCAAATTAATGATTTAAGACAGTCTGTTATTTGGCTTGGAGATTGGGTAGTGAGTCTTGAACATCGCATGCAAATGTAGTACAGCTGGAATACCTCTGATTTCTGTATCACCCTGTATTCCTATAAAGAGACTGATATTTCACGGGAAATGGTGAAAGGACATCTCTGGGTAGGGAAGGTAATTTATCATTGGACATAACTAAATTAAATAAACAAATTTTTGAAGCCTCTCAAGCTCATTTTTCCATTGTGTCTGTAGCTGAGGCATTAGATCAGGTGGCAGACAATCTTTATGGATTAAACCCCATAACTTGGATTAAGTAATTGACTTGTCTTTAGTGTACCATACAAGTCAAAGAATACTGTGTAAAAATCGAGAGAACAAACAAGCCTTCATCACCATGGCACATTTATATAAAAAGAAAGGGAGAGACATTGTGGGAATTCAGGGATCCTGAACGGAGGAACTGACTGAAGCCATGGCAGAAGAATATAAATTCTGAAGATTTCATAAACAGTTATTAGTACTTATGTCTGTTTTTACTGCAATCTCTGAACATAAATTGTGAAGATTTCAAGGGCACTTATCACGTTCCCCAATCAATATTCTTGTGATTTCCTAAGCCTGTCTTTACTTTAATCTCTTAATCCCCATATCTTCATAAACTGAGAATGAATGTCACCTCAGGGCCCTGTGATGATTACATTAACTGTATAAATTGTTTGTAGAGCATGTGTATTTGAACAATATGAAATCTGGGCACCTTAAGAACAGGATAACAGTGATTTTCAGGGAACAAGGGAGATAACCTTAAAGTCTGTCTGTCTGTGGGCCAGGCAGAATAGAGCCATATCCCTCTTATTACCAAAAATGGTAAGATAAATATCACTGAATTCTTCACTCGGTAAGGAACATTAATAATTAACAGCCCTGGGAAAATATTGCGTTCCCAGAGGAGGCCTCTGAAATGGCCTCTATGGGGGTTTCTGCCTTATACAGATGTAAATAGGGATGAAACACACCCTAGTCTCCTGCAGTGCCCCCAGGCTTGCTAGGATTAGGAAAGTCCAGCCTGGCAAATTCTAGTCAGACCGGTTCTCTGCTCTTCAACCTCATTTGTCAATGACAATGCATGCACAGCTGGATATGGAAGTTCATTAGTGATTCTAGTTTCACCCTGAGGTTGTGATCTCACCCTGACCTCCTACCTTGTGATCTTTTGTTGCCCTTAAAGCAGCTGATCTCTGTGACTCACACCCTATTTGTACACTCCTTCCTCTTTTGAAAATCACCAATAAAAACTTGCTGATTTTACAGCTTAGGGGGCGTCATGGAACCTGCCAACATGTGATATCTCCCCTGGACACCCTGCTTTAAAATTTCTCTCTTTTGTACTCTTTCTCTTTATTTCTCAGACCAGCTGACACTTAGGGAATATAGAAAAGTACCCACGTTGAATATCGGGGACAGGTCCCCTGATAGAGATGCACACATAACAAAGCAGTTTCTCAGATGGATCCATTCTAGTTTTTAACCTGGGATTTTCACTTTTTCATCAATGGCCTTAAAGAACTCTGAATGTCCATTCATAGAAAGGACAAGAATAGTGTTTCCAAACTGTTGAATATAAAGAAAAGTTTAACTGTGTGAGATGAATGCTGACACCACAAACCGGTTTCTGAGATAGGTTCCTTCTAGTTTTATCCTGGGATACTCACTTTTTCACCATTGGCCTCAATGAGCTCACAAATGTCCATACACAGAAAGGACAGAAACAGTGTTTCCAAACTGCTGCATCAAAAGAAAGTTTTAACACAAGGGGTGAATGCACACTGCAAAAATCGGTTTCACAGATAGCTTCCTTCTAGTTTTTATCCTGGGTTATTACCTTTTTCACCTTTGGCCTCAATGGGCATAAAAATAACCATTAACAGAATGGACAAAACAGTGTTTCCAAATTACTGAATCAAAAAAAAAAAGATTTAGCTCTTTGAGATGAATTCACACATCACAACGCGGTTTCTCAGAAAGTTTCCTTCTACTTTTTATCTGAAGATATTTTATTTTTCACCATAGTTCTCAATGTGCACCAAAATATCCCTTCGCAGATACTACAAAAACAGTGTTTCCAAACTGCTGAATGAAAAGAAAGGTACAATTCTGTGAGATAAATGCACACATCACAAGCAGTTTCACAGATAGATTCCTCCTAGTTTTTACTTTGAGATAATACCTTTTTTTTGTCATTGGCCTCAGTGAACACCCAAATGTCCTTTCACAGAAAGGACAAAAACAGTGTTTCCAAATTGCTGAATCAACAGAAAGATTTAATTCTGTGAAATGTACACACACATCACAAAGCAGTTTCTCAGAAAGCTTCTTTCTAGTTTTAATCTGGAGGTATTTTCTTTTCTCCATAGGTCTCAATGTGCTCCCAATTATCCCTTCGCAGATTCTACAAAAACAGTGCTTCCAAACTGTTGAAAGAATAGAAAGGTTTGACTCTGAGAGGTGAATGCACACTTCACAAATAGCTTTCTTCTGGTTTTTATTCTGGGATAATTCATTTTTCACCATTAGCTTCAACGAGCTCCCTATTGGCCATTCACAGAATTGACAACAACTGTATTTCTAAACTGCTGAATCAAAACAAAGGTTTACCTCTGAAAGTTGAATGCACACTTCACAAAGCAGTTTCTCAGATAGCTTTCTTGTAATTTTTATCCTGGGATATTTGCTTTTCTGCCATTGACCTCAATGAGCTCCCAAATATCCATTTGCAGAAGAGACAAACAGTGTTTCAAAACTGCTGAATCAAAGAAAATTTTTCCTCTGTGAAATGAATGGACAAATCACAAAGTAGTTTCTCAGAAATATTCCTTCTACTTTTTATCTGAAGAGTTTTACTTTTTCAAAATAGTCTTCAAAGTGCTCCTAAATATCCCTTCGCAGATTCTACAAAGATACTCTGTTAAAGATGCTGAATGAAAAGAAAGTTTTAACTCTGTGTTCTAAATGCACACATCACAATGCAGTTTCTCAGATAGTTTCCTTCTAGTTTTTATCCTGAGATATTCACTTTTTCACTATTGGCTTCCATGAGCTCCCAAATGTCCATTTGCAGAATGGACAAAAACAGTGTTTCCAAACTACTGAATGAAAAGAAGGGTTTAACTTTGTGAGAAGAATGCACAAATCACATAGGGGTTTCTCAGATAGCTTCCTTATAGTTTTTATCCTGGGATATGTTTTTTTCACCATTGTCCTCAATAAGCTCCAAAATGTACATTCACAGAATGGACAAAAACAGTGTTTCCAAACTGGTGAATGAAAAGAAAGATTTTTCTCTGTAAGATACAGGCAAATTTCACAAAGCAGTTTCTCATTAGTTTCTTTCTAGTTTTTATCTGAAGATATTTACTTTCTCATCCTAGGCCTCAATGTGCTCCCACATATTCCTTTGCAGATTGTGCAAAAACAATGCTTCCAAACTGAAGAATGAAAAAAAAGTTTTCACTCTGTGAGATGAATGCACACATCACAAATCAGTTTTGCACATTGCTTCCTTTGAGTTTTCATTGTGGGACCATTTCTAAATTGCTGAATCAGGATGAAAATTTAACTCTGCCAGAAGAATGCACACATCACCAAGTAGTTTCTCAGATAGCTTCCTTCTAGTTTTTATCCTGGGATGTATGCCATTGCGCAATGTGCCTCAATGAGCTCCCAAATGTCCATCTGCAGAATGGACAAAAACAGTGTTTCCAAACTGCTAAATCAAGAGTAAGATTTAACTCTGTGAGATGAATGCACACATCTCAAAGTAGTTTCCCAGAAAGCTTCTTTCCAGTTTTTATCTGAAGATAATTTCTTTTTCACCTTATCCTCAATTTGCTCCCAAATATCTCTTCCCAGAGTCTACAAAAACAGTGTTTCTCAAACTGCTATTTCTCAACTCCTGGAAAAGAAAGGTATAATTCTGTGAGATAAATACAGACATCACAAAGTGCTCTCTCAGATAGCTTCCTTCTAGCTTTTATCCTGATATATTGGCTTTTTCGCTATTGGCCTCAATTACATCCCAAATGTCCGTTTACAGAATAGACAAAAACAGAGTTTCCAAACTACTGAAGGAAAAGAAAGTTTTAACTCTATGAAATGAACTCACACATCCCAAAGCAGTTTACCAGAGAGCTTCCTTCTGGTTTTTCTCTTGGAATATTCTCTTTTTTGCTTTGGCCTCAACAAGCTCCCAATGTCCATTCCCAGAAAGGACAAAAACAGTGTTTCCAAACTACTGAATCAAAAGAAAGGATTTTCTTTGTGAGTTGAATAGACACATCACAAAGCAGTTTCTCAGAGAGTTTCCTCCTAGTTTTTATCCTAGGATATTCAATTTTTCACCATTGGCCTCAGTGAGACCTCAAATGTCCATTCACCGAATGGACAAAAACAGTGTTTCCAAACTGCTGAATCAAAAGAAAGGATATTCTTTGTGAGTTGAATAGACACATCACAAAGCAGTTTCTCAGAGAGCTTCCTCCTAGTTTGTATCCTGGGACATTCAATTTTTCACCATTGGCCTCAGTGAGGCTTCAAATGTCCATTCACTGAATGGACAAAAACAGTGTTTCCAAACTACTATATCAAAAGAAAGGTTTAGCTCTGCAAGATGAATGCACACATCAGAAAGCAGTCTTTCAGAAAGGTTCTTTATGATTTTTGCCTGAAGATATTTTATTTTTCAACAGAGGCCTCAATGCGCTCTGAAATGTCCCTTCACATATCCTACAAAAAGAGTGTTTCCAAACTGCTTCATCATAAGAAAGGTTTAACTTTGCGAGCTGAATGCACACAGCACAAAGTAGTTTCTCACATAGCTCCATCAGTTTTTATCCAAGGATATTTGCTATTTCGCTTTTGGCCTCAATGTACTCCCAAATGTCCATTCACAGAATGGACAAATACAGTGTTTCCAAACTGTTGAATCAAAAGAATGCTTTAGCTATGTGATACGAACGCACACTTTACAAAGCAGTTTCTCAGATAGATTCCACCTAGTTTTTACCCTGGAATATTCATTTGAACACCATTGGCCTCAATGAGATCCCAAATGTCCATTCACAGAATAGACAAAAATGGTGTTTCCAAACCACTGAATATAAGGAAAGGTCTAACTCTGTGAGATGAATGCACATGTCATGAAACAGTTTCTCAGAAAGTTTCTTTCTAGTTTATATCTGAAGATATTTTCTTTTTCACTGTAGGCCTCCATGCGCTCCCATGTATCCCTTTGCAGATTCTGCAAAAACAGTGTTTCCAAACTGCTGAGATAAGAGAAAGCATTAATTCTGTGAGATGAATGCACACATCACAAGGCAGTTTTTCAGAGAGCAACCTTCTGGTTTTTATCCTGGGATATTGGCATTTTCCCCTTTGGCCTCAATGAGCTCCCAGATGTCCACTCACAGAGTGGACAAAAACAGTTTTTTAAAGCTCCTGAATCATGAGAAATGTTTAACTCTGTGAGATGAATGTGCACATTAAAAAGTGGTTTGTCAGATAGCTTCACTCTGTTTTTTATTATGGGATATTCATCCTTTGCCATTGGTCTCAATGATCTCCCAAATGTCCATTTGCAGAATGGACAAAAGCACTGCTTCCAAACTGCCGAATCAAAAGAAATGTTTTACTCTGTGAGATGAAAGCACACATCACGAAGCAATTTCTCAGATAGCTTCCTTCTTGTTAAAATGCTGGGATATTCCTTTTTTTCACCATTAGCATCAATGAGCTCCCAAATGTCCAATCGCAGAATAGAGAAAAAAAAAAAGTGTTTCCAAAATTCTGAATAAAAGGAAACGTTTTACACTCTGAGATGAATCCAAACATCACAAAGCAGTTTTTCATAAAGCTTCCTTCTAGTTTTTTTCTGAAGATGTATTATTTTTTACCTTAGGCCTTGAGGGGCTCCCAATTATCTCTTCATGAATTCTACAAAAACAGTGTTTACAAACTGCTGAATCAAAAGAAAGGTTTAACTCTGTGAGATGAATGCACACATCCAAAGCTGTTTCTCAGAAAACTTCTCTCTAGTTTTTATCGTGGGATATTAGCTTTTTCACCATTTTTCTCAATGAGCTCCAAAATGTCCATTTGCAGAATGGACAAAAACAGGGTATCCAAACTACTGAATCAAAGGAAAGGTTAACTCTGTGAGGTGAATGCACACTTCTCAAAGTGGTTTCTCGGAAAGCTTCTTTCTAGTTTTTATCTGCAGATATTTTCTTTTGCAAACTTGTAATCAATGTTCTCTCTAATATCCCTTCACAGATTGTAGAAAAAACTGTTTCCAAACTGCTGAAGGAAAAGAAAGGTTTAACTCTGAGAGATTAATGCACACATCACAAAGTGGTTTCTCACGTAGCTTTCTTCTAGTTTTTACCCTGGAATATTCATTTTCCCCCTTTGGACTCAATGAGCATTTCAATATCCATTCACAGATTCTACAAAAACAGTTTTTCCAAAATGCTGAATGAAAACAAAGTTTTAACTCTGTGAGATGAATGCACACATCACAGGGCAGTTTCTCAGGAAGTTTCTTTCTATTTTTTATCTGAAGATATTTTGTTTGTCACCATAGGCTTCAATGAATTACCAAATATACATTCACAGAATGGACAAAAATAGTTTTTCCAAACTGCTGAATGAAAAGGAAGGTTTAACTCTGCAAAATGAATGCACACATCACAAAACAGCTTCTCAGCTAGCTTCCTCTTAGTTTTTTGGGGGGGAAATTCAATATTTTGCCATTTGCCTCAATGAGCATCCAAATGTCCATTTGCACAATGTACTAAAAGAGTGTTTCCAAACTGCTGAATGAAAAGAAAGGTTTAACTCTGTGAGATGAATTCAAACATCACAAAGTGTTTCTCAGAGAGCCTCCACTTAGTTTTTATCCTAGTACATTCCATTTTTTGAAACTGCCTTCAATGAACTCCCAAATATTCATTTGCAGATACTATAAAAAGAGATTTTCCAAATTGCTGAATCAAAAGAAAGCTTAAATTCTGTGAGATGAATGCGCACATCACAAAGCAGTTTCGCAGATTGCTTACTCTTAGTTTTTATCTTGCGACATTCAATTTTTCACCACTGGCCTCAATGAACTCCCAAATGTACATTAGCAGATTTTGTAAAAACAGTTTTGAAAACTGCTAAATGAAAAGAAAGGTTTAATTCTGATGAATGTCCACATCACTAAGCAGTTCCTCAAAAAGCTTATTTCTAGTTTTAATCGAAAGATATTTTCTTTTTCACCATAGACGTCAATGAGTTCCCAAATATTCATCCACAGATTGCACAAAGACAGTGTTTCTAAATTGCTAAATGAAAAGAAAAGTTTAAATCTGTGAGATGAATGCACATACCACAAAACAGTCTCTTAAATACCTTCCTTCTAGTTTTTATAATTGAATATTTGCTTTTTCACTGTAGGCCACAATGGGTTCCCAAAGGTTCATTGGTAGAATGGACATAAACAGTATTTCCAAATTGCTGAATCAAAAGAAAGGTTTAACTCTGTGAGAAGAAGGCACATATCACAAAGCGGTTTCTCAGATAGCTTCATCTTGTTTCAATCCTGGAAATCTGCTTTTTTGCCATTGGTCTCAATGAGTTCCCAAATGTTGATTCACAGAATGGACGATAATGGTGTTTCCAAACTGCTGAATCAAAAGAAAGTTTTAATCTGAGATAAATGCACACAGCTGAAAGCAGTTTCTCATAAAGCTTCTTTCTAGGTTGTATCAGAAGAATTTTTCCTTTTCACAATAGGCCTGAATTGACTCTCAAATATCCCATTGCAGATTCTACAAGAACAGTGTTTCCAAACTGCAGAATGAAAAGAACTGCTTAACTCTGTGAGATGAATGCACACATAACAAAGCAGTTCTTCAGATAACTTTTTTCTAGTTTTTATCCTTGGATAATTGATTTTTTTCCTTTGGCCTCTGTGAGCTCCCAAATGTCCATTAGCAGAAAGGACAAAAACAGTGTTTTCATACTGCTGAATCAAAAGAAATGTTTGCCTTTGTGAGATGAATTCACACATCACAGTGCAGTTTCTCAGAGAGATTCATTCTAGCTTTTATCAGAAGATATTTTCTTTTTCATGATAGACCTCAATGTGCTCCCAAATATCCCCTTGCAGTTTCTACAAAAACAGTGTTTCCAAACTGCTGAATGAAAAGAAAGTTTTAACTCTGTGAGAGGAATGCACGCATCACAAAGCAGTTTCTCCGATCTTTCCTTCTAGTTTTTATCCTGGGATATTTGCTTTTTCCCCATTTGCCTCCAAGAGCTCACAAATGTCCATTCATGGAATGGACAAAAACAGTGTTTCCAAACCACTCAATCAAAATATAGGTTTAACTCTGGGAGATGAATTCACACATCAAAAAGCAGTTTCTCAGAAAGGTTCTTTCCAGTTTTTTCCTGAAGATATTTTATTTTTTTACCATAGACCTCAATGCACTCCCAAATATCCCTTCACAGATTCCACATGAACAGTGTTTCCAAACTGCTGAATGAAAACAAAGTTTTAACTCTTCATGTTGAATGTACATATCACAAAGTAGTTTCTCATATAGCTTCCTTTGAGTTTTTATTCTGGGATATATTCTTTTTTGCAATTGGCCTCAATGAGCTCCGAAATGTCCATTCACAGAAAGGACAAAAACAGTGTTTCAAAACTGCTGAATGAAAAGAAAGGTTTAAATCTGGGAGATGAATGTACATATCATAAAGTGATTTCTGAGATAGCTTCCTTGTAGTTTCTGTCCTAGGATATTCTCTTTTTCACCTTTGGCCTCAATGAGCTCTCAAATGTCCATTCTAAGAATCGATAAAATCAGTGTTTCCTTCATTTCGTTATGTACACAGTAGTCACCTAATTCAACCATTGTGGGAGACAGTGTGGCGATTCCTCAAGGATCTAGAACTAGAAATACCATTTGACCCAGCCATCTCATTACTGGGTATATACCCAAAGGATTATAAATCATGCTGCTATAAAGATACATGCACATGTATTTTTTGCAGCACTATTCACAATAGCAAAGACTTGGAACCAATTCGAACGTCCTATCAATGACATACTGGATTTAGAAAACGTGGCACATATACACCATGGAATACTATGCAGCCATAAAAAAGGATGAGTTCATGTCCTTTGTGGGGACATGGATGCAGCTGGAAACCATAATTCTTAGCAAACTATCACAAGAACAAAACCAAACCCCGCATATTCTCACTCATAGGTGGGAATTGAACAACAAAAACACTTGGACACAGGAAGGGGAACATCACATACCACGGCCTGTTGTGGGGTGGGGAAAGGGGGAAGGATATCATTAGGAGATATACCTAATGTAAATGGTGAGTTAATGGGTGCAGCACACCAACATGGCATATGTATACATATGTAACAAATCTGCATGTTGTGCACATGTATGCTAGAACATAAAGCTTAATAAAATAAGACACCCATAATGAAAATCAGTGTTTCCAAGCTGCTGAATCAAAAGAAATATTTAACTCTGTGAAGTCAATGCACACATCACAAAGTAGTTTCTCAGATAGTTTCTCTCTAGTTTTTATCTGAAGATAATGTCTTTTTCACCATAGGCTTTAATGTGTTCTCAAATATCCCTTTGCAGTTTCTACAAAAACTGTGTTTCCAAACTGGTGAATTGAAAGAAATTTTAAATCTCTGAGCTGAAGGCACACATCACAAAGGAATTTCTCAGAAAGCTTCTCTCTAGTTTTTATCTGAAGGTGTTTTGGTTTTCACCATAGGCCTCAATGAGCTCCCAAACGTCCATTTGCAGATTGGACAAAAACAGTGTTTCCAAACTGCTGTATGAAAAGAAAGATTCATGTTTTCGAGATGACTGCACACAGAACAAAGTGGTTTCTTGGAGAGCTTTCCTGTAGTTTGTATATTGGGATATTCACTTTCTCGTCATTGGCCACCATAAGCTCCCAAATGTCCATTCAAAGAATTCACAAAAACTGTTTCTAAATTTCTGAATCAAAAGAAAATTTTAACTCTGAGAGGAATGCACCCATCACAAAATGGTTTCTTGGAGAGCTTCCTTCTAGTTTTCATCCTGGAATATTCACTTTTTTGCCATTGGACTCAATGAACTACCAAACGTCCATTCACAGAGTGAATAAATACAGGGTTTCCAAACTGCTGAATCAAAAGAGTTTAAACTCTGTGAGATGAACACACACATCACAAAGCACTTTCTTAGAAAAGTTCTTTCTAGTTTGTATCTGAATATATATTCTTTTTCACCATAGGCCTCAAGGTGCTGCTAAATTTCCCTTTGTAGATTCTACAAAAACCGTGTTTCCAAACTGCTGAATTAAGAGAAGGGTTAAACTCTGTGAAAAGAATGCACATATCACAAATAGGCTTTTCAAAGGGCTTCCTTCTATTTTGTATCCTGGTATATTCACTTTTTTGCCATGGTCATCCATGAGATCATAAATGTCGATTCACAGTATGATCTAAAACAGTGTTTTTAAACTGCTGAATCAAAAGAAATTTTTAACTCTACGAGATGAATGGACACATCACACAGTGGTTTTTCATATACTTTCTTCTAGTTTTTATCATGGGATAGATCCTTTTCACCACTGACCTAAATGAGCTCCCAAATGTCCATTTGCAGAATGGACAAAAACAGTGTTTCCAAACTGTTGAGTATAAAGAAAGGTTGAACTCTGTGAGATGAATGCATGCATCACAAAACAGTTTCTCAGAATTCTCCTTTCTAGTTTTTATTTTTAGATATATTCAATAGACCTCTAATTCTCCCAAATATCCCTTTGCAGATTCTACAATAACAGTGTTTCCAAACTGCTGAATGAAAAGAAAGGTTTAGCTCCGTGATATGAATCCACACACCTTGAAGTGATAGCTCAGATAGCTTTATTCTAGTTTTTATCCTAGGATATTCACCTATTTGCAATTCGCCTCGATGAATTCCCAAATGCCCATATGCAGAATGGACAACAAGAGTGTTTCCAAAATGCTGAATAGAAAGAATGGTTTAACTCTGTGAGATGAATGCACATATCAAAAAGCAGTTTCTCAGAAAGATTTTTTCTAGTTTTCATAAGAAGGTATTTTCTTCAATGCACTCCCAAATATTCCTTTGCAGATTCTACAAAAACAATGTTTCCACACTGATGAATAAAAAGAAAATGTAATTCTTTGAGATAAATGCACACATCAGAAAGCAGTTTCTCAGATAACTTCCTTCTCAATTCTATCCTGGAATACTTGCTTTCTACTAATTGACCTCAATGAGCTCCCAAAAGTCCAAGTGGAGACTGGACAAAAGCAATGGACAAATTACTGAATGAAAATAAATGTTTATCTCTACAAGATGAATGCACACATCACAAGGCAGTTTCTCAGAAAGTTTCTAGGTTTTATCTTAAGGTATTTTCTTTTTCACCAAAGGCCTCAATGCACTCCCAAATTTCCCTTCACAGATTCTCCAAAACACTTTTTCCAAATTACTGACTGAAAAGAAAGGTTTAACTCTGTGAGATGAACGCACACATCACAAGGCAGTTTCTCAGAAAAATTCTTTCTAGTTTTTATCTGAAAATATTTTTTTCAACATAGGCCTCAATGTGCTCCCAAATATCCCTTTGCAGATTCTACAAAAAGTGTTTCCATACTGCTGAATAAAAGAGAAAGTAAAACTCTGTGAGATGAATGCACACATCACAACCGGTTTCTCAGATAGCTTTCTTCTAGTTTTTATCCTGGGATATTCACTTTTTCACCGTTGGCTCTTGTGATATCCCAAATGTGCACTTGCAGAATGGAGAAAAACAGTTTTTCCAAACTGCCAAATCAAAATAAAGATTTAATTATATGAGATGAAATGCACACATCACAAAGCAGTTTCTCAGAAAGCTTCTTTCTATTTCTTATCTGAACATATTTTCTTTTTCACCATTGGTCTCAATGCACTCCCAAATATCCCTTCGTAGGTTCTATAAAATGAGTGTTTGCAAACTGCTGAATGAAAAGAATGGTTTAACTCTCCAGGTTGAATGCAACCATCACAAAATGGTTTCTCAGACATCTCCTTCTAGTTTTTATTCTGGAATATTCACTATTTCACCTTTTTCCTTAATGAGCTCCCACATGTCCATTTGCAGAATGGACAAAAACAGTTTTTCCAAACTGCTCAATGAAAAGAAAGGTTTAACTCTGTGAGAGAAGCACACATCACAATGCAGTTTCCCAAACAGCTTCTTTCTAGTTTTTATCTGGAGATATTTACTTTTTCACCATAGGCCTCAATGTGCTCCAAATTATCTCCTGATGGATTCTACAAAATCAGTGTTTCCAAACTGCTGAATGAAAGGAAAATTTCAACATGGCGAGATGTATGCACACATCACAAAGTGGTTTCTCAGATATCTTCTTTCTAGTTTTGATCCTGGGATACTGGCTTTTTCGCCATTGGCCTTAATGAGCTCCCAAATGTCCACTCACAGATTGCACAAAAACAGTGTTTCCAAACTGCTGAATCAAAAGAAAGTTTTACCTCTGTGAGATGAAGGCACACATCACAAAGGTGTTTCTCAGAAAGCTTATTTCTAGTTTTTATCAGAAGATATTTTCTCTTTCACCGTAGACCTCAATGTGCTCTCATTGCATCCCTTAGCAGATTCTACAAAAACAGTGTTTCCAAACTGCTGTATGAAAATAAAGGTTCAGCTCTGTGAGGTGAATGCAAACATCACAAAGTGGTTTCTCAGAGAGCTTCCTTCTTGTTTTATCCGGGGATATTCACTTTTTCACTTTTGACCTCAAAAAGCTCCCAAATGACCATTTGCAGAATGGGCAAAAGCAGTGTTTCCAAACTGCTGAATGAAAAAAAAGTGTTTAATTCTGTGAGATGAATGCACACATCACGAAGTGGTTTCTCAGATAGCTTCCTTCTAGTTTCCTTCATGGGATATTCCCTTTTTCACCATTGGCCTCAATGAGCTCCCAAATGTCCATTGACAGAAAAGACAAAAGCAGTGTTTCCAAAGAGCTGAATAAAAAGAAATGTTTAACTCTGAGATGAATGCACACATCACAAAGCAGTTTCTCAGAAATATTCTAGTTTTTATCTGAAGGTAATTTCTTTTTCCCAGTAGGCCTCAGTGTGCTCCAAAATATCCCTTCACAGATTCTACAACAGCCGTGTTTCAAACCTTTTGATTGTAAAGGAAGGTTTATCTCTGCCAGATGAATGCACACATCACAAATTGGTTTCTCAGATAGTTTCTTTCAGTTTTTATCCTGGGATATTAGCTTTTATGCCTTTAGCCTCACTGATCTCCCAAAGGTCCATTCTCAGAATGGACAAATCAATGTTTCAAAACTACTGAATCAAAATAAAGGTTTAACTCTGTGAGATGAATTCACACATCACAAAGCAGTTTCTCAGAAAGGTTCTTTCTAGTTTTTGTCCAAAGATATTTTCTTTTTCACCATAGGCCACAATGCACCCCCAAATATCCTTTTGCAGATTCTACAAAACCATTGTTTCCAAACTGCTGAATGAAAGGAAATGTTTAATTCTGAAAAGCAAATGTACACATCACAAAGCAGTTTCTCATATTGTTTCCTTCTACTTTTTATCCTGGAATATTCTCTTTTCGCCATTGGCCCCAATGAGCTCAAAAATGGCCAGAGCACAAAAACGGCCATTGTGAGAATGGAGAAAAACATTGTTTCCAAACTGTGGAATCAAAAGGAAGGTTTAACTCTGCAATATGAATGCACGGTTTACAAAGCAGTTTCTCAGATAGCTTCCTTCTAGCTTTTATCCTGGAATATTCCCTTTTTGGCCATTGGCTTCAATAAGCTCCCAGATGTCCATTTCCAGAATGGACAAAAAGAGTATTTTCAAACTGCTGAATTATAAGAACGTTTTAACTCTGCAAGGGAAATGGCCATATCAGAAAGTGATTTCTCAGAGAGATTCCTTCTAGTTTTAATCCTGGAATATTTGCTTTTTAACCATTGGCATCAATGAGCTCACAAATGTTGATTCACAGAATGGACAAAAACAGTGTTTCCAAATGGATGAGAAAATAAAAGTTTAACACTGTGAGATGAATGCACATATCACAAAGCAGTTTCTCAGATAATTTCCTTCTAGTTTTTATCCTGGGATATTTGCTTTTTTGCCATTGGCCTCAATGAGCTCCCAAATGAGGATTCACAGAATGGACAAAAACAGTGTTTCCAAACTGTTGAATCAAATGAAAGGCTTAAATCTGTGAAATGAATGCACACAACACAAAACAGTTTCTCAGAAAGCTTTTTCTACTTTTTATCTATAGAAAATTTCTTTTTCACCATAGGCCTCAATGCGTTATCAATTATCCCTTCACAGATTCTACAAAAACAGTGTTTCCAAACTGCTGAAAGAAAAGAAAGTTTTAATGGTGAGATAAATGCACCCATCACAACGTGGCTTGTCAGTTGATTTCTTTCTCGTTTTTATCCTGGGATATTCACTTTTTCACCATTGGCCTCAATGAGCTCCCAAATCTCTATTCACAGAATGGACAACAACAGGGTTTTCAACCTGCTGAACAAAAAGAAATGTTTGGCACTGTTAGATGTTTGCACCCATCATATAACAGTTTCTCAGATAGTTTCCTTCTAGTTTTTGTACTGGGATATTGACTTTTTCACCATTAGCCTCAATGAGCTCCAAATGTCCATTTGCAGAATGGACAAAAACAGTGTTTCCAAACTGCTAAATCAAAAGAATGATTTAACTCTTGACCATGCAGTTTCTTAGAATGCTTCTTTGTATTTTTCATCTGAAGATATTTTGTTTTTCACCATAGACCTCAATGCGCTCTGAAATATCCATTCACAGTTTGTACAAAAACAGTGTTTCAAACTGCTTAAAGAAAGGTTTAACCCAGCGAGATGAATGCACACATCATAATATGATTTCTCAGATAGGTTCCCCTACTTTTTATCATTGAATATTTGATTTTTTGCCATTGTCCGAATGAGCTGCCAAATGTCCATTTTCAGAATGGACTTAAACAAGTTTTCCAATCTGCTGAATCAAAAGAAAGTTTTAACTCTGCGAGATGAATACACACATCACAACACAGTTTCCCTTAAAGTTTCTTTCTGGTTTTTATCTGAACATAATTTCTTTTTCACCATAGGCCTCAATGTGCTCCCAAATATCACTTTGCAGATTCTACAAAAACAGTGTTTCCAAACAGCTGAGTGAACAGAATGGTTTAAATCTGTGAGAAGAATGCACATATCACAAAGCAATTTCTCAGATAGCTTCCTTCTAGTTTTTATCCTGGTATATTCACTTTTTCTCTATTGGCCACAATGAGCTCCCAAATGTCCTTTTGCAGAATGAACAAAAACAGTGTTTTCAAACCCCGGAATCAAAGAATAGTTTTACTCTGTGAGATGAACGCACACATCACAAAGCAGTTTCCCACAAAATTTCCTTGAAATTTTTATCTGAAGATATTTTCTTTTTTGCTGTAGGTCTCAGTGAGCCCCCAAATACTCCTTCACAGTTTCTACAAATATGATGTTTCCCAACTGCTGAAGGAAAAGAAACGTTCCACTCTGCAAGATGAATGCACACATCACAAAGTGGTTTCCTTCTAGTTTTTATACTGGGATATTCTCTTTTTCGCCACTGGACTCAATGAGCTCCTAAATGTCCATTTGCAAAATGGAAAAATCCATTTTTCCAAACTGCTGAATCAAAACAAAGGTTTACCTCTGTGAAATGAATGTGAACAACACAAAGCAGTTTCTCAGACATCTTCCTTTTGTTTTTTATCTGAAGATATTATCTTTATGACTATAGACCACAATGTGCTCCCAAATATCCCTTTGCAGATTCTACAAAAACAGTGTTTCCAAACTGCTGAATGAAAAGAAAGGTTCAACTTTGTGAGATGAATGCACACATCACAAGGCAATTTCTCAGACAACTTTCTGTTAGTTTTTATCCTGAGATATTCACTTTTTCTCTATTGGCCTCACTGATCTTCAAATTTTACTATCGCAGGATGGACAAAAACAGTGTTTCCAAAGTGTTGAATCAAAGAGTGGTTTAACTCTATGAGATGAATGCACACATCATGAGCTGTTTCTCAGAAAACTTCCTTCTAATTTCAGTTCAAAGATATTTTCTTTTTTGCCGTATTTCTCAATGCGCTCACAAATATTCCTTTACAGATTCTACAAAAATATTGTTTCCAAACTGTTGAATGAAAAGAAAGGCTCAACTCTTCGAGGTGAATGCACACATTGCAAAGCAGTTTCTTAGACAGCTTCCTTCTAGTTTTTATCATAGGATATTCGCTTTTTCACCTTTGGACTCAATGAGCTCCAAAATGTCCATTCACGGACTGAACAAAAACAGTGTTTCCAAACGCTGAATCAAATGATAGATTTAATCCTGTGAGATGAAGACACACATCACAAAGCAGTTTCTCAGAAAGCTTCTTAACAGTTTTTATGTGAGGATATTTTCTTTCTCACCAGTGGCCTCAATGAGCTCTCAAATGTCCATTTGTAGATCCTATAAAAACGGTTTTTCCAAATTGCTGAGTGAAATAGATGTTTAACTACACAAGATGAATGTACACATAAAACAGTCATCCCTAAGTTAACTTAATTCTAGTTTTTATTCTGGGATATTCGCTTTTTCTCCATGGGCCTCAGTGATATCCTGGAAGTCTGTATGCCCAGTGGAATTAAACAGCAGTGTTTCCAAACTGCTGAATGAAAAGAAAGTTGAATCTGTGTGAGATGAATGCACACATCACAGTTTCTCAGAAAGCTTCTTTCAAGCTTTTATGTGAAGATATTTTCTTTTTCAGCATAGGCCTCAGTGCACTCCAAAACATCCCTTCACAGATTCTACAAAAACAGTGTTTCCAAACTGCTGAATGGAAAAATAGTTTTAACCATGTGAAATGAATGCACACATCACAAAGCAATATCTCAGACCACTTCTTTCTAGTTTGTATCCTGAGATAATAGCTTTTTCACATTGGCCTAAATGAGCTCCCAAATGTACATTTGCAGAATGGACAAAAACAGTGTTTTCAAACTGTTCAATCAAAAGAAAGGTTTAACTCTGTGAGATGAATGCACACTTCACAGAGCAGTTTCTCATATATCTTTCTTCAGTTTTCATCCTGGGATATTCAATTTTTTGCCTTTGGCCTCAGTGGGTTCCCAAATGTCTATTTGCAGAATGGACAAAAACAGTGTTTCCAAACTGTTGAATCAAAAGAAATGTTTAACTCTGTCAGATGAATGCACACATAACCAAAGCAGCTTCTCAGAAAGCTTCTTTCTGGTTTTTGTTAGAATATATTTCATTTTGCACCACAGACCTCAAAGTGCTCCAAAAGATCCCTTCACAGGTTCTGAAAAACAGTATTTCCAAACTGCTGAATGAAAAGAAAGGTTTAAATCTGAGACATGAATTCACACATCACAAAGTGGTTTCTCAGATAGCTTCCTTCTAGTTTTTATCTGGGGATATTCGCTTTTTTGGCATTGGCCTCAATGAGCTCCCAACGGCCATTCACAGAATGGACAAAAACACTGTTTCCAAACTGTTGAATCTACAGTAAGGTTTAAGACTGTGAGATGAATACACTCATCACAAAGCAGTTTCTCAGACAGATTATTTCTGGTATTTTTCTGAAGATATTTTCTTTTTCACTGTAGAACTCAATGCACTCCCTAACATCCCTTTGCAGATTGTACAAAAAAGGTGTTTCCAGATGGTTGAATGAAAAGAAAGGTTTAACTCTGTGAGATGAATGCACACATCACAAAGCAGTTTCCCAGATACTTTCTTTCTAGTTTTTTTCCAAAGATGTTTTCTTTTTCACCATAGGCCTCATTACACTCCCAATCATCCCTTGGCAGATTCAGCACAAAAAGATTTTCTAAACTGCTGATTGGAAAGAAAGGTTTAAATCTTTGAGATGAATGCATAATTCAGAAACTGGTTTCTAAAATAGCTTCCTTCTGGTTTTTATCCTGGGATATTCACTTTTTCACCATTGGCATCCATGACATCCCAAATGTCCATTTGCAGAATGGACAAATACAGTGTTACCAAACTGCTGAATAAAAAGAACGGTTTAACACTGTGTGATGAATGCAAACATGACAAAGCGTTTTCTTGGATAGTTTCTTTCTGGGTTTATATGAAGGTATTTTCTTTTTTGCTATAGGCCACAATGAGCTCCCAAAAGTCCATTCGCAGACTCTACAAAAACAGTGTTTCCAAACTCCTCAATGAAAAGAAAGATTTAACTCCTCAAGATGAACGCACATTTCACAAAGTGGTTTCTCAGATAACTTCCTTCTAGTTTTCATTTCAGGATATTTGCTTTTCACCTTTGGCTCAGTAAGATCCCAAATGTCTATTCACAGAATGGACAAAAACGTTTCCAAACTGCTGAATCAAAATGAAGGTTTAACTCTGCAAGATGATTGCACACATCACAACACAGTTTCTCAGATAGCTTCCTTGTAGTATTTATCCTGGCATATTTGCTTTTTCACCTTTGGCCTCTATGAGATTCCAAATGTCCATTTGCCAAATGGACAAATACAGTGTTTCCAAGCTAGTTAATGAAAAGAAGGTTTAAATCCCGGTGATGAATGCCCACATAACAAAGCAGTTTTTCAGATGGCTTCCTTCAAGTTTTTCTTCTTTGATATTTACTTTTTCACCATTGGCCTCCATGAACTCCAAAATATCCATTCACAGAATCGATAAAAACCGTGTTTCCAAATTGTTCAATCAAAAGAAAGTTTCACAATGTGAGATGAATGCACACATCACAAAGCCATTTCTCAGAAAGCATCTTTCTGGTTTCTATCTGAAGATATTTTCTTTTTCACTATAAGCATAAATGAATCCTGAAATGTCATTTTGCAGATTCTACAAAAAGAGTGTTTCCAAATAGCTGAAACAAAAGAAATATTTAACTCTTTGTGATGAATGCACACATCGCAAAGTGGTTTTTCAGATAGCTTCCTTCTATTATTTATCTGAAGATACTTTCTTTTTCACGATTGGCCTCAATTGTGAAATCCTGCCCTCAATCATGAAATCATGAAATCGTGAAACCCTGATAGTCCTTCTCAGATTCTACAAAAACAAGTGAGACGAAAGGTTTAACTCTGTGAGATGAATGCACACATTGCAAAGTGGTTTCTCAGATGGCTTCCTTTTAGTTTTTATCCTGGGATTTTTTTCTTTTATGCCATTGGCTTCAATGAGTTCCAAAATGTCCATTTACAGAATGCACAAAAACAGTGTTTCCAACCTGCTGAAGGAAACACAGTTTTAACTCAGTGAGATGAATGCACACTTCACAAAGCATTTTCTCAGATAGCTTCCTTCCAGTTTTGATCCTGGGATATTTCCTTTTTTTGCCATTGGTCTCAGTGAGCTCCCAAATGTCCATTTGCAGAATGGACAAAAACACTGTTTCCAAGATGCTGTATCAAAAGAAAGATTTAACTCTGTGAGATGAATAAACACAGCCTAAAGCAGTTTCTCTGAAAGCTGCTTTCTAGTTTTTAAATGAAGATATTTTCTTTTTCACCATGTACCTCAATATGCTCCCAAATAAACCTTCACAGATTGTACAAGAACAGTGTTTCCAAAGTGCTGAATGAAAATAAAGGTATAACAATGAGAGATGAATGCACAAGAGCTTCCTTCTAGTTTTTATCCTGGGATATTCACTTTTTTGCTATTGGTCTCAATGAGCTGTCAGCTGTCCATTCGCAGAATGGACAAAAACATTTTTTGCAAACTGCTGAAACAAGAGATAGGTTTAACTCTCTGAGATGAAGACACACTTTACAAAGCAGTTTCTCAGAAAGCTTCCTTCTGGTTGTTATCTGAAGATATTTTCTTTTTCCACATAGGCCTAAATGGACACAAAAATATCTGTTCACGCATTCTACAAAAACAGTGTTTCCAAACTACTGAATGAAAAGAAACGTTTGACTCTGCGAGATGAATGCTACCATCACAAAGAGGTTTCTCAGATAGTTTCCTTGTAGTTTATTCCCAGGATATTCACTTTTTCATATTTGTCCTCAATGACCTACTAACCATCCATTGCTGAAAGGACAATAACAGTGTTTCCAAATTGCTGAATGAAAAGACTAATTTAACTCTGTGAGATGATTGCAAACATCACAAAGCAGTTTCTCAAGTAGCTTCCTTGAAGTTTTTATCCTGGGATATTCGTTTTTTCACCATTGTTCTCAATGAGCTCCCAAATGTCTATTTGGAGAATGGACAAAAACAGTATTTCTAATCTGCTGAATGAAAAAAAAAATATGTTTAAATCTATGAGATGAATGCACACATCACAAAGCAGTTTCTCAGAAAGCTTCTTTCTAGTTTTTATCTGAAGATATTTCCTTTTTCACCATAGGCTTCAATGCTCTCCAAATTATCCCTCACCAGATTTTACAAAAGCAGTTTTTCCAAACTGCTGAATCAAAAGAAAGGTTTAAATCTGTGACATGAATGCACACATCAAAATGAAAATTCTCAGATTACTTCCTTCTTGTTTTTCTTACTGGTATATTCACTTTTTCACCATTGGTGTCAATGAGCTCCCAAATGTCCATTCACAGAATGGACAAAAGCAGTGTTTCCAAACTGCTGAATCAAAAGAAAGGTTTAACTCTGTGAGATGAATGCACAGATAATAAATCAGTTTCTCAGAAAACTGCTTTCTAGTTTTTATCCGAAGATAATTTCTTTTTCACCACAGGCCTCAATGTACTCCCAAATAAAGCTTCGCAGATTCTACAAAAACAGTGTTTCCTTAGAGCACCATGAAATTAAATGTGTAACTCTGTGATTTGAATGCACACTTCATAAGGCACTTTCTCAGAGAACTTCCTTCTGTTGTTAACCTGGGTTATTCACTTTTTCTCCATTGGCTTCAATGAGCTCCCAAATGTACATTTGCTGAAGGGAAAAATCTATGTTTCCAAACTGCTGAATCAAAACAAAGGTTTACCTCTGTGAGATGAATACACACATCACAAAGCAATTTCTCTGAAAGCTTCTTTCTACCTTTATTCTGAGGATGCTTTCTTTTTCACCGTGGGCCTGAATCTGTTCCCAAATAGCCTGTCACAGATTCTACAAAAACAGTGTTTCCAAACTTCTGAATGAAAATAAAGTTTTAATTCTACAAAATGAATGGACATATCACAAAGAGATTTCTGAGATACATTCTAGTTTTTATGCCTTCCTTCCACTGCTTATCCTGGGATATTTGCTTTTTCACCATTGCCTTCAATTAGCTCCCAAATGTCCATTCACAGAATGGACAAAAAGAGTGTTTCCAAATTGCTGAATGAAAATAAATGTGTATCTCTGTGAGATGAATGGAAACAACACAAAATGGTTTCCAGAGAGCTTCCTTCTAGATTTTATCTTGGGATATTCCCTTTTTCACCATTTACATGATGAGCTCCAACATATCCATTTGCAGAATGGACAGAAACAGTTTTTCCAAATTGCTGAATCAAAGGAATGCTTTACCTCTGTGAGATGAATGCACACATCACAAACAGGTTTCTCAGATATCTTCCTTCTAGTTTTTTTCCTGGGATATTCCTTTTTTTGCCTTTGGCCTCAATGAGCTCACAGTAGTAATTTCACAGAGTGGACAAAAACAGTGTTTCCAAATTGCTGAATGAAAAGAAATGTTTATATCTGTGAGATGAGTGCACACATCACAAAACAGTTTCCGGATAGCTTACTTCTAGATTTTATCCTGGGATATTCACTTTTTTGCCATTGGCCTTGATGCTACCCCAAATGTTTATTCTCAGAATGGACAGAAAAAATGTTTCCAAACAGTTGAATTGAAAGAATGGTTTAACTCTGTGAGATGAATGCACACATCAAGAATCAGTTTATCAGATAGATTCCTTCATATTTTTATCCTGAGATACTCACTTTTTGGCCTCTGGAGTCAATGCGCTCACAATAGTCCATTTGCAGAATGGACAAAGACAGTGTTTCCCAATTACTGAATTAAAAGAAATGTTTAACTCTGCAAGATGAGTGGACACATCACAAAGTGGTTTCCAGATTGCATCTTTCCAGTTTTTATCCTGGGATATTCACTTTTTTGCCATTGGCCTCAATGAGCTCCCAAACGTCCATTTGTAGAATATACAAAAGCAGAGTTTCTAAACTGCTGAATCAAAAGAAAGTTTTAAATCTGTGAGGTGAATACAAACATCAGAAAGCAGTTTCTCAGAAACCTATCCTATAGTTTTAATCTGAAGACATTTTCTTTTTCACCATAGGCCTCAAGGCACTCCCAAATATCCCTTCACAGATTCCACAAGAACAGTGTTTCCAAACTGCTGAATGAAAATAAAGTTTTAACTCTGTGAGATAAATGCACACATCATAATGCAGTTTCTGTGACAGCTTCCTTCTAGTTTTTATCCTGGCATATTTGCTTTTTCACCATTGGCCTCAATGAGCTCCCAAATATCCATTTGCAGCATGGAAAAAAAGCAGTGTTTCCAAACTGTTGTATCAAGAGAATGGTATAACCCTGTGAGATGAATGCACACATCACAAAGCAGTATATCAGAAGGCCGAATTCTACTTTTTATCTAAAGATAGTTCCTTTTTCACCATAGCCTCAATGTGCTCACAAATATCCCTTCACAAATTCCAAACTGCTGAATGAAAAGAAATGTCTACCTCTGCTAGATAAATGTGCACATCACAAAGTTGTTTCTTAGATAACTTGCTTCCAATTTTTACCTGGGATATTCACTTTTTCACTATTGGTGTCAATTAGTTCCCAAATGTCCACTTGCACAACAGACAAAAAGAGTGTTTTCAAACTGCTGAATGAAAAGAAAGTTTTACTTCTGAGAAATGAATGCACACATCATAAAGCCGTTCCTCAGGTATCTTCCTTCTAGTTTTTATCCTGGGATATTAATTATTTCACCTTTGGAATAAATGAGATCCCAAATGTCCATTTGCACAATGAACCAAAATCGTGTTTCCAAACTGTTGAATCAAAAGAAAGATTTAACTCTGTGAGACCAATGGATACATTGCAAAGCAGTTGTTATCAGAAAGCTTCTTTCTGTTTTTTATCTGAATACATTTTCTTTTACACCATAGGCCTCAATGCACTCCCAAATATCCCTTGGCAGATTCCACAAAAGCAGTGTCTCCAAACTGCTGAATGAAAAGAAATATTTAACTCTGTGAGATTAATGGACACATCACAAAGTGGCTTCTCAGATACTTCCTTCTAGTTTTTTTCCCTGGGATAATTTATTTTTCACCATTGGCCTCAATGAGTTCCCAAACATCCATTCACAGAATGGACAAAAACAGGATTTCCAAACTGTTGAATGAAAAGAAAGTTTTAACTCTCTGAGATGAATACACACAACACAAAATGGTTTCTCAGATAGCTTCCTTCTAGTTTGTATCCTGGGATATTCTCTTTTTCATCATTGCCCCCATTGAGCTAAAAAATGTCCATTCACAGAATTGACAAAAACAGTGTTTCCAAACTGTTGAATCAAAAGAAAGGTTAAACTATGTGAGACGAATGCACACATTACAAAACAGTTTCCTAGGAAGCTTCTTTCTAGTTTTTATCTCAGGATATTATCTATTTCACCATAGGCCTCAATGCTCTCTGAAATGTGCCTTCACATATGCTACAAAAACCATGTTTTCAAACTGTTGAATGAAGAGAACAGTTTAGTTCTGTGAGTTGAATCTATACATCACAAAACAGGTTCTCAGATAGCTTCCTTCTAGTTTGCATCCTGGGATATTCGCTTTTTCACCATTGCCCTCATTGAACTCACAAACGTCCATTCACAGAATTTTTGCTTATTTGTGATCGGTGTCAATGAGCTCCCAAATGTCCATTTGTAGAAAGGACAAAACAGTGTTTCCAAACTGCTGAATCAAAAGAAATGTTTAACTCTGCAAGATGAATGCATACATCACAAAGTAGTTTCTCAAAAAGCTTCTTCACAGCTTTAATCTGTCGATGTTTTCTTTTTCACCATGGGCCTCAATGCACTCCAAAATATACCATCGCAGATACTACAAAAACAGTGTTACCAAACTGCTGAATGAAAAGTAAGGCTTAACTATGAGATGAATGCACACATCACAAAATGGTATGTTAGGTAGTTTCCTTCGAGTTTTCATCATGGGATATTCGCTGTTTTGCCATTGACATCAATGAGCTCCCAAGTGTCCATTCACACAATGGACAACAACATTGTTTACAAAGTGCTGAATCAAAAGAAAGTTTAAATCTGTGATAGGAATGTCATATGTGATATGTGACATCATGAATCAGTTTCTCAGATAGCTTCCTTCCAGTTTTTATCCGGGGATATTTGCTTTTCTGCTATTGGCCTCTTTGGGCTCCTAAATGTGTATTCACTGAATGAAAAGAAAGTTTTAACTCTATGAGAAGAATGCACACATCACAGAGAAGTTACTTAGATAGCTTCCATCTAGTTTTTATCCTGGGATATTCACTTTTTTGCTGTTGGCCTCAGTGAGTTTCCCAATGTGCATTGGCAAAATGGACAAAAGCAATGTAGCCAAACCGCTGAATCAAAAGAAAGGTTTAACTCTGCTAAGTGAGTGCCCACATCACTAAACAGTTTCTCAGAAAGTTTCTTTCTAGTTTTTATCTGAAGATATTTTGTTTTTCACCAAAGGCCTCAATGAACTCCCAAGTAATCCTTCACAGATTCTACAAAAAACAGTGTTTCCAAACTGCTGAATGAAGAGAAAGGGTTAACTCTGCAAGATGAATGCATGCATCACAAAGTGGTTTCTCAGATAACCTTCTTCTACATTTTATCCTGGAATATTCACTTTTTCTTTTTTACCTCTGAATGAATAGAAATGTTTATCTCTGCATTATGAATGTACACATTACAAAGCAGTTTCCAGAGTTTCCTTCTGGTTTTCAACCTGCGATATTCACTTTTTTGTCATTGGTCTCAATAATCTCCCAGATGTCCATTTGCAAAATGGACAAAAACAGTGTTTCCAAAGTGATGAATCAAAAGAAAGGTTTAACTCTGTGAGACGAATGCACACATCAGGAAGCTGTTTCTCTGAAAGCTTCATTCTAGTTTTTATCCGAAGATATTTTCTTTTTCACCGTAGGCCTAAATGCGCTCCCAAATATCCCTTCAGGGTTGGGCCAAAAACAGTGTTTTCAGTGGTTGAATGAAAAGAAAAGTTTAACTCTGTGAGATGAATGTACACATCACAAAGCAGTTTCTCAGATAGCTTCCTTTTAGTTCTTAACCTGGGATATTTGCTTTTTCGCTATTGGCCTCAATGAGCTCCCAAATGTCCTTAGCAGAATGTTCTAAAACAGTGTTGCCAACTCCCGAATCAAAAGAATTGTTTAATTCCATGAGATGAATTCACACAACAGAAAGCAGTATCTCAGAAAGCTTCCTTCCAGTTTTTATCTGAAGATATTTTCTTTTTCATGATAGGACTCAATGTGCTCCAAAATATCCCTTTGCAGATTCTACAAAAACAGTATTTCCAAACTGCTGAATTAAAATGAAGTTTTACATCAGCGAGATAAATACACACATCACAAAGTGGTTTCTCAGAAAGCTTCCTTCTAGTTTTTATCCTGGGATATTCACTTTTTCACTATTGGCATTAATGAACTCCCAAGTGTCCATTCATAGAATGAACAAAAACCATGTTTCCAAACTGAGTAATCAAAAGAAAGGTTTAACTCTGTGAGATGAATGCACACATCACAAAGCAATTACTCAGTAAACTTGTTTCTAGTGTTTATCTGAAGATATTTTCCTTTTCAACATAGACTTCAGCAGTTCCTCAGATAGCTTTCTTCTTGTTTTCATCCAGGGATATTTGCTTTTTCACTATTGGCCTCAATGTGTTTCCAAATGACCATTAACAGAATGGACAAAAACAGTGAAAAGACATTTGGGATCTCATTGTGTCCAATGGCAAAAAAGCAAATAGCCCAAGTTAAAACAGAAGGAAGCTCTCTGAGAAACCAATTTGTGATCTGTGCATTTATCTCACAGAGGTAAACATTTCTTAAGTTCAGCATTTTGGAAACATTGTTGTAGTAGAATCTGCGAAGGGAGATTTGGGAGCACGTTGAGGTATGTGGTGAAAAAGCAAATACCTTCAGATAAAAACTACAAGGACGCTTTCTGAGAAACTGCTTTGTGATGTGTTCATTTTTCTCAAAGATTTAAACCTTGCTTTTGATTAAGCAGTTTGCAGAAACTGTTTTTGTAGAATATGAAGGGATATTTGGGAGCACATTGAGGTCTACAGTAAAAAAGAAAATATGTTCAGATAAAACTTAGAAAGAAGCTTTCTAAGAAACTTCTTTGTGTTGTGTGCATTCACCTCACAGAGTAAATCTTTTCATTTGACTCAGCACTTTTTAAGCACTGTCTTTGTCAATTCTGCAAATGGACATTTGGGAACTTATTGAGGCCAATAGCAGAGAAGTGAATATCCCAGGCTAGAACAGAAGGAAGCTATCTGAGAAACCAATTTGTGATCTGTGCATTTATCTCACAGAGGTAAACATTTCTTGAAATCAGCAGTTTGGAAACATTGTTGTGGTAGGATCTGTGAAGGGACATTTGGGAATGTGTTGAGGTATATGGTGAAAAAGAAAATTTCTTCAGATATAAAGTAGAAAGAATCTTTCTGAGAAAATGCTTTGTGATGTGTTCATTCGTCTCACAGACTTAAACTTGCTTTTGATTCAGCAGTTTGGAAAAACTGTTTTTGTAGAATCTGTGAAGGAATATTTGGGAGCACATTGAGGCCTATGGTGAAAAAGAAAATATCTTCAGATACAAGTTAAAAAGAATCTTTCTGGTAAACTACTTTGTGATGTGTGCATTCATCTCAGGGGGTAAACATTTGTTTAGATTCAACAGTTTGGAAACACTGGCTATGTCCATTCTACGAATGAACATTTGTGAGCTTTTAGAAGCCAATGGAGAAAAAGGAAATATCACAGGATAAAAACTAGAAGTAAGCTATCTGAGAAACCGCTTTGTGATGTGTGCATTTATCTCACAGAGGTACACCTTTCTTTTGATTGAGCAGTTTGGAGACATTGTTTGTGTCCATTCTGTGAAGGGATATTTGGGAGCTCCTTGAGGCTGATGGTGAAAAAGTTAATTACCCAAGATAAAAAAATAGAAGGAAGCTATCTGAGAAATCACTTTGTGATGTGTGCATTCTTCTCACTGAGTTACACATTACTTTTGATTCAGTAGTCTGGAAACACTGTTTTTATCCATCATGTGAATGGACATTTTGGATCTCATAGAGGCCAAAGGCGAAAAAGTGATTATCCCAAGATAAAAAATAGAAGAAAGCTATATGAGAAATTGCTTTGTGATGTGTACATTGATCTCACAGAGTTAAAATTTTCTTTTCATTCAGCTCTTTGGAAACATTGTTTTTGTGGAAACTGCAAAGGGATATTTGGGAACACGTTGAGGACTGTGTTGAAAAAGAAAATATCTTCAGATAAACAATAGAAAGAAGCTTTCTGAGAAACTGCTTTGTGATTTGCTCATTCATCTCACAGAATTCAAACTTTCTTTTCATTGAATGGTTTTTGTAGATTAGGCAAATGGACATTTGGGAGCTCATTGAGGCCAATGGCAAAAAAGCAAATATCCCAGGATAAAAGCTAGAAGGAAACTATCACAGAAATTGCATTCTGATGTGTGCCTTCACCTCACAGAGATAAACCTTTATTTTCATTCAGCAGTTTGTAAACACTGTATTTTCGTAGAATCTGCAATGGGATATTTGGGAGCATACTTAGGCCTATTGTGAAAAAGAAATATCTTCAGAGAAAATCTAGAATGGAGTTTTCTGAGAAACTGCTTTGTGATGTGTCCATTCATCTCACAGAGTAAAAACTTTCTTTTGATTCACCAATTAGGAAACACTGTTTTTGTCCATTGGTGAATGTATCTTTGGGAGCTCATTGATGCCAATTGCAAAAAAGCGAATATCCCAGGATAAAAAGCAGAAGGAAGCTATCCGAGAAACCACTTTGTGATGTGTGCATTTGTCTCCAAGAGTTTAACCTTTCTTTTAAATCAGCAGTTTTGAAATACTGTTTTTGTAGAATCTGCAATAGGATATTTGAGAGTGCATTGACGACTATGATGAAAAAGAAAATTTCTTCAGATATAAAGTAGAAAGAATCTTTTTCAGAAACTGCTTTGTGATGTGTGCATTCGTCTCACACAGTTAAAACTTTCTTTTGGTTCTGCAGTATGGAAACACTGTTTTTGTCCATTCAGCCAATGGAAATTAGGGAGCTCATTGAGGCCAATGGCAAAAAAGTGAATATCCTAAAATAAAAATTAGAATGAAGCTATATGAAAAACCTCATTGTGATGTGTGGATTCATCTCATGGAGTTATAACTTTGTTTTCATTCTGCAGTTTAGAAACACTTTTAGTAGAATCATCATAAGGATTTTGGGAGTGCATTAAGGAGTATACTAAAAAGAAAATATCTTCAGATAAAAACTAGAAAGAAATTTTCTGGGAAACTATTTTGTGATGTGTGGATTCAACTCACAGAGTTAAATCTTTCCTTTGATCAGCAGTTTGGTAACACTGTTTTTGCTTATTCTGTGAAAGAACATTTGGGAGTTCATTGAGGCCAATGGTGAAAAAGAGATTAACCTAGCTTAAAAACTAGAAGGAATCTATCTGAGAAACTGCTTTCAGGTGTGTGCATTTTCTCACAGGGTTATACGTTTCTTTTGTTTCAGCAGTTCAGAAACACCATTTTGGTCTATTCTGAGAATGGACATTTGGGAACTCTTTGAGGCCAATGGAGAAAAAGCAAACATCCCAGGATAAAAACTAGAAGGAAGCTATCTGACAAACCGCTTTTCCATGTGTGCATTCAATTGGCAGAGTTAAACGTTTCTTTTCATTCTGCAGTTTGGAAATACTGGTTTTGTCCATTCTGCAAATGGACATTAGGGAGCTCATTGATGCCAATTGTGAAAAAGCAAACATCCCAGGATAAAAAGAGAAGGATGCTATCTGAGAAACCACTTCATGATGTGTGCATTCATCTCCCAGAGTTAAACTTTACTTTTTATTCAGCAGTTTGGAAACATTTTTTCTGAGGAATCTGCAAAGGGACATTTGGGAGCGCCTTGAGGACTATGGTGACAAAGAAAATCTCTTCTGATAAAAATTCTAAAGAAGTTTTCTGAGAAACTGCTCTGTGATGTGTGCATTCATCTACCAGAGCTAAAACTGTGCTTTCATTTGGCACTTTGGAAACACTGTTTTTCTCCATTCTGTAAATGGACATTTGGCAGCTCATTGAGGCCAATGGCAGAAAACCAAATATCCCAGGATGAAAACTAGAAGAAAACTATTTGAGAAACCGCTTTGTGATGTGTGCATTAAACTCTCAGAGTTAAATCTTTCTATTTGTTCAGCAGTTTAGAAACACTGCTTTTGTAGAATCTGCAATGGGATATGTGAGAGCACATTGAGACCTATGGTGAAAAAGAAAATATCTACAGATAAAATAGGAAAAGAAGCTTTCTGACAAACTACCTTGTGTTGTGTGCATTCATCTCACAGAGTCAAACCTTTGTTTGGATGCAACAGTTTGGAAACACTGTTTTTGTGCATTCTGTGAATGGACATTTGGGAGTTCATTGAGGTCAATGGCGAAAAATGGAATTTTCACTAGGATATTTGCTAGAAGGAAGGTATCGGAGAAACTGCTTTGAGATGTGTGCATTCGTGTCACAGTGTTAAACCTTTCTAATCATTAAACTGTTTGTAACACTGTTTTTGTCCATTTTGTGAATGGACATTTGCGAGCTCAATGAGGTCAATGGTGAAAAAGTGAATATCCCAGGATAAAAACTAGAAGGAAGCTATTTGAGAAACTGATTTGTGATGTGTGCCTTCATCTTGAAGAGTTAAGCTTTCTTCTGATTAAGCAGTTTGGAGACACAGTTCTTGTAGAATCTGTGAAGGGATATTTGAAAGCACATTGAGGCCAGTGGTGAAAAAGAAAATACCTTTAGATAAAAACTAGAAAGCTTTCTGAGACACTGATTTGTGATGTGTGTATTCATCTCATAGAGTTAAACCTTTCTTTCAATTCAGCAGTTTTGAAACACAGTTTTTTCCATTCTGCAAATGGACATTTTGGAGTTCTTTGAGGCCAATGGTGCAATAGCAAATAACCCAGGATATTCGCTAGAAGGAAGTTATCTGACAAACTGGTTTGTGATGTGTGCATTCATCTCAAAGAGTTAAACTTTTCATTTCATTCAGCAGTTTGAAAACAATGTTTTTGTAGAATCTTCAAAGGGATATTTTGTATCACATTGAGGGACTATGATGAAAAAGAAAGCATATTCAGATAAACATTAGAAAAAATATTTCTGAGTAATTGCTTTGCAATGTATGCATTCACGTCACAGAGTTATAACTTTTTTTTTCAGCAGTTTGGAAACACAGCTTTTATATATTCTGCAAATGGATATTTGGGAGCACACTGAGGCCAATGGCTGGAAAGCGAATATCCCCGGATAACAACCAGAAGGTAGCTATCTAAGAAACTGCTTTTTCCTGTGTGCATTCAACTCGCACAGTTAAACATTTATTGTCATTCTGCAGTTTGGAAATACTGGTTTTGTCCGTTCTGCAAATGGACATTAGGGAGCTCATTTATGTCAATGGCAGAAAAGCCAACATCCCAGGATAAAAACGAGAATGATGCTATCTGAGAAATTGCCTTACAATGTGTGCATTCATCTTGCAGAGTTAAAACTTTATTTTCAGTCAGCAGTTTGGAAACACTGTATTTGTCCATTCTGTGAATGGACACTTAGGAGCTCATTGAGGTCAATAGTGAAAAACCGAATATTTCATGCTAAAAAGTGGAAGGATGCTACTGAGAAACTGCTTCATGATGTGTGCAATCATCTTGTGTAGTTAAACCTTACTTTTCATTCAGCAGTTTGGAAACATTTTTTTGTGGAATCTGCAAGGGGATATTTGGGAGCACATTGAGGACTATGGTGACAAAGAAAATATCTTCTGATAAAATTCTAGAGAAGCTTTCTGAGTAACTGCTTTGTGATATGTGCATTCATCTCCCAAAGTTAAAACTGTCTTTTGATTCAGTAGTTTGGAGACACAGTTTTTATCCATTCTGCCAATGGACATTAGGGAGCTTGTTGAGGCCAATGGTGAAAAAGTGAATATCCCAGGATAAAAACTAGATGGAAGCTATCTGAGAAATGCTTTGTGATGTGTGCATTCACCTCACACAGTTAAAACATTCCTTTGATTCAGCAGTTTGGAAATACTGTTTTTGTCTACTCTGCAAATGGATATTTGGCAGCTCATTTAGGCCAATGGCAAAAAAGCAAATATCCTAGGATAAAAACGAGAAGAAAGCTATACAACAAACCACTTTGTAATGTGTGCATTCAACTCTCAGAGTTAAACCTTTCTATTCATTCAGCAGTTTAGAAACACTGTTTTTGTAGAATCTGTGAAGGCACATTTGGGAGTGCATTGAGACCTATGGAGAAAAAGAAAATATCTAAGATAAAATAGGGAAAGAAGTTTTCTGACAAACTGCCTTGTGATGTGTGAATTCATCTCGCAGAGTCAAATCCTTCTTTTGATTCAGCAGTTTGGAAACACTATTTTTGTGCTTTCTGTGAATAGACATTGTGGAGTTGATTGAGGCCAATGGCAAAAAATGGAACTTCCCAGGTTATTTGATAGAAAGAAGCTATCAGAGAAACTGCTTTGAGATGTGTGCATTCATGTCACAGTGTTAAACCTTTCTAATAATTAAACTGTTCATAACACTGTTTTTGTTCGTTCTGTGAATGGACATTTGTGAGCTCATTGAGGTCAATGGCGAAAAAGTGAATATCCTAGGATAAAAACTAGAAGGAAGCTATTTGAGAAACTGATTTGTGATGTGTACCTTCATCTCGAAGAGTTAAACTTTATTCTGATTAAGCAGTTTGGAGACAGAGTTTTTGTAGATTCTGTGAAGGGATATTTGGAAGCAAATTGAGGCCTATAGTGAAAAAGAAAACATCTTTAGATAAAAAACAGAGAAGCTTTCTGAGACACTGGTCTGTGATGTGTGCATTCATCTCACAGACTTAAACCTTTCTTTTGATTCAGCAGTTTTGAAACACTGTTTTTCTCTATTCTGCGAATGGACATTTTGGAGCTTTTTGAGGCCATTGGTGCAATAGTGAATAACCCAAGATATTCACTAAAAGGAAGCTATCTGACAAACCGTTTTTTGATCTGTGCATTCATCTCACAGAGCTAAACCATTCATTGCATTCAGCATTTGGGAACAGTGTTTTTGTAGAATCTTCAAAGGGATATTTGGTATCGCATCGAGGACTATGATGAAAAAAATATGTTCAGATAAACACTAGAAAAATATTTCTGAGTAACTGTTTTGTGATGTGTGTATTTATCTTACAGAGTTAAAACTTTCTTTTTTTACCAGTTCAGAAACACAATTTTTGTACATTCTGCAAATGGACATTTGGGAGCTCACTGAGGCCAATGGCAAAAAAGTGAATATCCCAGGATAAAAACGAGAAGGTAGCTATCTAAGAAACCACTTTTTTATATGTGCATTCAACTTGCAGAGTTAAATGTTTCTTGTCATTCCACACTTTGGAAATACTGGTTTTGTCCATTCTGTAAATGGAAGTAAGGGAGCTCATTGACACCAATGGCAAAAAAGCCAACATCCCAGGATAAAAACGAGAAGGATCCTATCTGAGAAACTGCTTTTTGATGTGTGCATTCATCTCACAGAGTTGAAACTTTCTTTTCATTCAGCAGTTTGGAAACACTGTTTTTTTCCATTCTGTGAATGGACATATGGGAGGTCATTGAGGCCAATGGTGAAAAACTGAATATTCCAGGCTAAAAAGTGGAAGCACGCTTTCTAAGAAACCATTTCACAATGTGGCATTCATCTCACAGAGTTAAACCTTACTTATTATTCATCAGTTTGGAAAATTTTTTTGTGGAATCTGCAAAGGGATATTTGGGAATACATTGAGGACTATGGTGACAAAGAAAACTCCTTCTGATAAGAATTCTAAAGCTTTCTGAGAAACTGCCTTGTGATGTGTGCATTCATCTCACAGAGTTAAAATTTTCTTTTGATTCAGCAGTTTGGAAATGCTGTTTTTATCCATTCTGCCAATGGACATTTGAGAGCTCGTTGAGGCCAATGGTGAAAAAGCAAACATCCCAGGATATAAACGAGAAGGATTATATCTGAGAAACTGCTTTGTGATGTGTGCATTCATCTTGCAGAGATAAAACTTTCTTTTCATTCAGCACTTTGGAAACACTGTTAAAAACATGAAAATCCCAGGTTAAAAACTGGAAATAATCTATCTATCCAAATAATCTATCCAAACTATCATTCAGCAGTTTGGAAACACTTTGTGATGTGTGCATTCATCTCACAGAGTTAAAATTTTCTTTTGATTCAACACTTTGGAAAGACTGTTTTTTTCTATTCTGTGAATGGACATTTGGAAGTTCATTGAGACCAATACGAACAAGTGAATGTCCTAGAGAAAAAACTAGAAGGGAGCTCTCTGAGAAACCCTTTTATGATGTGTGCATTATTCTCAAAGACATAAAAGTTTCTTTTCATTCACCAGTTTGCAAACACTGTTTTTGTAGAATTTGTGAAGTGATATTTGGGAGCACATTAAGTCCTATTGTGAACAAGAAAATATTTTCAGATAAAAACTAGAAAGAAGCTTTCTTAGAAACTGATTTGTAAAGTCTGCATTCATCTCAAAGAGTTAAATCTTTCTTTTTCACTCAGCATTTTGGAAACACTGCTTTTGTCCATTCTGCAAATGGACATTTTGGAGCTCATTGAAGTCAATGGTGAAAAAGTGAATATTTCAAGATAAAAACTAGAAGGAATCTACCTGAAAAATTGCTTTGGGGTGTGTGCATTCATTTCACAGAGTTAAACCTCTATTTTCATTCAGCAGTTTGGAAACACTGTTTTTGTAGTATCTGTGAAGGGATATTTGGGAGCACATTGAGGCCTATGGTGAAAAACAAAATGTCTTCAGATAAAAACCAAAAAGAAGTTTTCTGAGAAACTGCTTTGTGATGTTTGCATTCATCTCGCAGAGGTAAACTTTTCTTTTGATTCAGCAAGTTGGAAACACTGTTTTTGTCCATTCTGCAAATGGACATTTGGGAGTTCACTGTGGCCATTGGCAAAATAGCAAATAACCTAAGATAAAAACCAGAAGGAAGCTATCTGAGAAACCACTTTTGATGTGTGCATTATTATCACAGAGTTAAACCTTTCTTTTCATTCATCAATTTGGAAACACTGTTCTTGTCTCTTCTGCAAACGGACATTTGGGAGCTCATTGAGGTCAATGGTGAAAAAGTGAATGCCCCAGGAAAAAAAATAGAAGGAAGTTGTCTAAGAAACCACATTGTGATGTGTGCATTGATTTTGCAGAGTTAAACCCTTCTTTTTATTCTATGGTTCTGAACAATGTTTTTGTAGAATCAGCTATGGCATATTTAGGATTACATTGAGGCCTATGATGAAAAGGAGAATATCTTCAGATAAAAACTAGAAAAAAGCTTTCTGAGAAACTGCTTTATGATGTGTGCAATCACCTCACAGAGTTAACATTTCTTTTTTTACAGCAGTTTGGAAACACAGTTTTTGTACATTCTGTGAATGGATATTTTGGAGCTCACTGAGGCCAATTGTGAAAAAGTGAATATTTGGACTTGTCTCACAGAGGAAAATCTTTCTTTTGATTCTGCAGTTAGGAAACACTGTTTTTGTAGAATCTGTGCAGGAACACTTGGGAGTTCATTGAGGCCTATGGTGGAAAAGGGAATATCCTTAGTTTAAAACTAGAAAGAAGCTATCTGTGAAACTGCTTTGTTATATGTGGATTCATCTCACAGAGTTAAATCTTTTCTTTGGTTCAGTAGTTTGGATACACTGTTTTTGTAGAATCTGAGGAAAAACATTTGGGAGCTCATTGAGGCCTATGGTAAAAAAATTGATTGTTCCCAGATAAAAGCTGGAAAGAAGCTATCTGTGAAACTGCTTTGTGATGTGTGGATTCTTCTCAGAGCAGTAAACCTTTCTTTTGATTCAATAGGCTGGGAACAGTTTTTTTGTAGAATCTGCGAAGGGACATTTGGGAGTGCTATGGTGATAAACTGAATAACCACAGATAAAAACACGAAAAAAGCAGTCTGGGAAACAGCTTTTTGATGTCTTTATTTATCTCAAAGAGGTAAACCTCTGTTTTGACTCAGAAATTTGGAAACACTGTTTTTGTGAAATCTACAAATGATATTTGAGAGAGAATTGAGGCCTAAGGTGAACAGGTCAATATCCCCAGATATAACAGAGAAACAAGTTTTCTGTGAAACTGCTTTGTGATGTGTGGATTCACCTCACAGAGTTAAAACATTTTTTTTGAGTCAGCAGGTTGGAAACAGTCCTTTTGTAGAATCTGCAAAGGGACAATTCGGAGTGCATAGATGCCTATGATGAAGAAATGAAGATCCCCATATAAAAACTAGAAAGAAGGTATCTGTGAAACTATTTTGTGATGTGCAGATTCATCTCACAGTACAATGTTTAACCTTATTTTTTATTCATCAGTTTGGAAACTCTGTTTATGTAGAATTTACCAAGGGACATTTCGGAGCTCATTAAGGTATATGGTGAAAAAGCAAATATCCCCAGATAAAAAGTTGAAATAAAGTATCTGTGAAACTGCTTTGTGATGTGTGGATTATTCTCACAGAGTTGAACCTTTCTTTGATTCAGTAGATTGGAAAGAGTTCTTTTGTAGGATCTGCGAAGGGACATTTGGGAGCACAATGAGACCTATGTTGACAAAAAGAATATTTCTAGATGAAAACTAGGAAGAAGACATCTGTGAAATTGTTTTGTGATGTGTGGATTTAACTCACAGAGTTAAACCTTTTTTTTCATTCAGCAGTTTATGACAGTCCTTTTGAGGAATCTGTGAAAGGACATTTTGGAGCGCATTATGGTCTTTGGTGACAAGTTGAATATCTCCAGATAAAAACTAGAAAGAAGCTCTCTGTGAAACTGCTTTGTGATTTGTGGATTTATCTCACAGAGTTAAACTTCTCTTTTCATTCAGTAGTTTGGAAACACCATTATTGTAGAATCTGTGAAGGGACATTTTGGAGTTCGTTGAGGCCTTTGGTGTAAAAAGCGAATAACTACAGATAAAACTAGAAAGAAGTTATCTGTGAAACTGTTTTGTGATTTGTGAACTCTTCTCACAGAGTTAAACCTTTCTTTTGATTCAGCAGGTTAATAATAGTCCTTATGTAGAATCTGTGATGCGACATTTGGGAGTACATTGAGGCCTACGGTGGCAAACAGATTATACCCAGATAAAAACTGAAAAGAAGCTATCTGTGAAACTGCTTTGTGATGTTTGAATTCAATTCAGAGAGTTAAAACTTTCCTTTGATTTAGCAGTTTGAAAACACTGTGTAGAATCTATGAAGGGACATTTGGCAGCTCATTGAGGACTATGGTGAAAAAGCAAATATCCCCACACAAAAACTGGAAGGAAGTTATTTGTGAAACTGCTGTGTGATGTTGGGATTCAACTCACACAGTTAAACCTTTCTTTTGATTCAGCAGTTTGGACACACTGTTTGTGTAGAGTCTGTGAAGGGACATTTGGGAGCACGTTGAGGCTTAAGGTGAAACAGCAAATATCCCCAGATAAAAACTAGAAGGAAGTTATCTGTGAAACTTCTTTGTGATATTTGGATTCTTCTCACAGAGATAAACCTTTTTCTGCTTCAACACGTTAGAAACAGTCCTTTAGCAGAATCTGTGAAGGGACAAGTGGGAGTACATTCTGGCCTGTGGTGAAAAACCACATATCCCCAGATAAAAACTAGAATGACACTAACTGTGAAACTAGTTTATAATGAGTGGATTCAACTCACAGTGTTAAACTTTTGTTTTGATGAAGCAATTTGCAAACACTGTTTCTGTAGAATCTCTGTAGGGACATTTTGAGACGCATTTAGGCCTATGTTGATAAAGCAATTATCCCCAGATAAAAACTGTAAAGAAGTTCTTTGTGAAACTGCTTTGTGATGTGTGGATTATTCTCACAGATAAAAAACTTTGTTTTCATTAAGCATGTTGGAAATAGACTTTTTGTAAAATCTTGGAAGATACATTTGGGAGCCATTGAAGCCTGAGGTGACAAAAAAGATATCCCCAGATAAAAACTGAAAGAAACTGTCTGTGACACTGCTTTGTGTGTGTGGATTCAACTACCAGAATAAAATATTTCTTTTGATTTGACAGTTTGGAAACATTTTTTTGTACAATCTGCAAAGGGACAATTGAGAGTTCACGGAGGCCTGTGGTGAAAAAGCAAATATTCCTAGATAAAAACTAGAAAGAACATGTCTATGAAACTGCTTGGTGATATGTGGATTCAACTAAGATTTTTTTTTTCTTTTTGATTCAGTAGCTTTTAAACACTGTTTGATTAGAATCTGCAAAGGGACATTTGGCGGCTCATTGAGACTTATGGTGAAAAAGACAATATTGCAAGATAAAAACTAAAAGGAAGCTATCTGTGAACTTCTTTGTGATGTGTGGATTTGTCTCACAGAATTAAACTTTTCTGTTGATTCAGGAGATTGGAAACACTTTTTTGTAAACTCTGTGAATTGATATTTGGGAGCACATTGAGGCCTATATTGAAAAAGCCAATATCTCCAGATAAAAACTAGAAAGAAGCCACCAGTTAACCTACTTTGTGACTTTTGGATTCATCTCAGAGAGTTAAAACTTTCTTTCAATTAGGTAGTTTGGAAACACTGCTGTTGTAGAATCTGTGAGGAAACATTTGGGAGCTCTTTGAGGCCTATGGTGAAAAAGCAAATATCCAAAGATAAAAACTAGAGATAAGTTATCTGTGAAACCACTTTGTGATGTGTGGATTCTTCTTACAGAACTAAACATTTCTTTGATTCAATATTTTGGAAACACTCTTTTAGAAGATTCTGTGAAGGGACATTTGGGAACCCATTGAGGTCTACTGGGAAAACCTGAATATCCCCAGATAAAACTAGGAAGAAGCTATCTGTGAAACTGCTTTCTGAAGTGTGGACTCAACTCACAGAGGTAAACCTTTCTTTTGATTCAACAGTTTAGAAACATTGTCTTTGTAGAATCTGCATAGAGACCTTTGAGAGCACATTGAAGCGTATTGTGAAAAAGAAAATATCCCCAGATAAAACTAGAAGGAAGTTATCTGTGAAACTGTTTTGTGATGTGTGCATTATTCTCACAGAGTTGAACCTTTCTTTTTATTCAGCAACTTGGAAACAGTCTTTTTGTAGAATCTACAAAGGGAATTTTGGAAGCACATTGAGACCTATGGTGATAAACTGTACATCCCCAGATAAAAACTAGAAAGAATCTATCTGTAAAACTGCTTTCTGTTGTGTGGATTCATCTCACAAAGTTAAGCCTTTCTTTTGATTCAGCAGTTTGGAAACAGCATTTCTGTAGAATATGTGAAGGGACATTTGGGAACTCATTGAGGCCAATAGGTAAAAACCAAATATCCCAAGATATAAACAAGAAAAAATATATCTTTGTAACTGCTTTGTGATGTGTGGATTCATCTCCTACAGTTAAAACTTTCTTTTGATTCAGAAGGTGGAAACACTATAATTGGAGAATCTACAAATGGACATTTGTGAGCTTTTTGAGGACTATGGGGAAAAACTAAATATCTCCAGGTAAAAACGATGAATAATTCATCTGTGAAGCTGCTTTGTGACGTGTGGATTCATCTCACAGAGTTAAACAATACTTTACATTCAGCAGACTGGAAAAATTCTAATTGGAAAATCTGTGAAGGAACATTTGGGAGCCCATTAAGGCCTAAAGTGTAAAAACAGAATATTCCCAGATATAAACTAGAAAGAAGCTATCTGTGGAACTGCTTTTGATGTGTGGATTTATGTCAAGGAGTTAAGCCTTTATCTTGATTCAGCAGGTTGGAAACACTCCTTTGGAGAATCTGTGAAGGGTCATTTGGGAGCCTATTGAGGCCTATGGAAAGAAACCGAATATATTCAGATAAAAACTAGAAAGAAGCTATCTGTAAATCTGTTTTGTAATGTGTAAATGCATCTCTCAGAGTTAAACCTTTCTTTTTATTCATCAGGTTGGAAAAACACTTTTTGTAGAATCTGCAAAGGGACATCTGGGAGCCCGTTGAGGTCTAAGTGTAAAAATGGAATATCTCAAGATAAAAATGAGAAATAAGCTATTCTTGAAACTGGCTTGTGATGTGTGGATTCACCTCCCACAGTTAAACTTTTCTTTTAATTCAGCAGGTTGGAAACACTCTTTTTGGAGAATAGGTAAAGGGACATTTGGGAGGTCTTGGAGGGCAATGGGGGGGAACAAATATTCACAAACAAAATTAGAAAGAAGCTATCTATGTACTTCCCATGTGATGTGTGGATTCATCTCATGGAGTTAAACATTTCTTTGATTCAGCAGGTTGGAAACACTCTAGTTGGAGAATCTCTGAATGGACATTTGGGAGTCAATTGAGGCCTCTGGGGAAAAACTGAGTATCCCAAGATAAAAACTAGAAAGAAGCTATCTGTGAAACTTCTTTGTGATATTTGGATTCATCTCACAGAGTTAAATCTTTCTTTTGATTCAGCAGGTGGGAAGTAGTCTTTTTAGAGAGTTTGCAAAGGGATACTTGGCAGCCCATTACGGCCTATGAGGAAAAACTGAACACTTGCAAATGAAAACCAGAAAGACGTTATCTGAAAATGCTTTGTGATTTGTGGATTTATCCCACAGATTTAAACTATACTTTTGATTAAGCAGGTTGGAAACACTCTTTTTCTTAGGATATGTGAAGTGACATTTGGGAACTCATTGAGGTTTATGGGGAAAAACAGAATATCCTTAGATAAAAACTAGAAAGAATCTGTGTGAAACTGCTTTGTGATGTGCAGATACATCTCACAGGCATAAAACTTTCTTTTGATTCAGCAGGTTGGAAAAACTGTTTTTGGAAATCTGCTAAGGGACATTTGGGAACCCATTGATGCCTATGGGAATAAACCGAATATCCCCAGATATAAACTGAGAAGAAGCTATCTGTGAAATTGCTTTGTGATATGTGGATTCATCTGACAGAGTTAAGAATTTATTTTGATTCAGCATGTCGGAATCACTCTTTATGGAGAATCTGTGAAGGGACATTTGGGAACCCACTGTGGCATTGGAAAATACCAGAATATCCTCAGATTAAAACTAGACAAAAGCTATCTGTAAACCTTCTTTGTGATGTGTGGATTCATCTCACAGTGTTAAACCTTTCGTTTTATTCAGCAGGTGGGAAATATTCTATTTGAAGAATCTGCAAATGGACATTTTGGTGCCATTTAAGTCAATGGGGAAAAACAGAATGTCTCCACATAAACACCATAAAAAAGCTATCTCTGAAACTGCTTTGTGATCTGTGGATTCATCTCACAGAGTTAAATCTTCTTTTTTGATTGAGCAGATTGGAAACACTCTTTTTGTAGTATGTGTGAAACGACATTGGGGAGCCCATTGAAGCATATTAGGCAAAACTGAATATCCCCAGATAAAAACAAGAAGGAATCTATCTTTGAAACTGCGTTTTGATGTGTGGATACATCTCCCAGAGTTAAACCTTTCCTTTGATTAGGCAGGTTAGAAACATTTTTTTGGACTATATGCTAAGAGATATTTGGGAGCCCATTGAGGCCTACAGAGGGGAAAAAAAATATCCCCAGATAAAAACTAGAAAGAGTTAAACGTTATTTTTGATTCAGCAGGTTGAAAACACTCCAATTGGAGAATCTGTGAAGGGACATTTGGGAGACCATTGAGGCCTCAGTGCAAAAACGGAATATCCACAGATAAAAATGAGAAAGAAGCTATCTGTGAAACTGGTTTGTGATGTGAGGATTCATCTGTCAGAGTTAAACCTTTCTTTTTATTCAGCAGGTTGGAAACACTCTTTTTGGAGAATATGCAGAGGAATACTTGGGAGCCTTTTGAGGCCAATGGGGAAAAATGGAATATGCACAGATAAAAACTAGAAGGAAGGTATCTGTGCACCTGCTTTGTGATGTGTGGATTCATCTCATGGAATTAAACCTTTCTTTTATTCAGCAGGTTGGAAACACTCTATGTAGAGTATCTTTGAATGGACATTTTGGAGTCCATTGAGGCTTAGGGGAAAAACCAAATATCTCAAGATAAAAACTAGGAAGAAGCTATCTGTGAAACTCCTTTGGGATGTTTGGAGTCATCTCACTGAGTTAAATCTTTCTTTTGATTCAGCCAGTTGGAAACAGTCTCTTTAGATAATTTGTGAAGGGGCATTTGGCAGCACATTACAGCCTATGGGGAAAAACTGAATATTTCCAGTTGAAAACTAGAAAGAAGCTATCTGTTAAACTGTTTTGTGATTTGTGAATTTCTCTCACAGAGTTAAACCTTACTTTTGATTCAGCAGTTTAGAAAAATTCTTTTTTTAGGATCTGTGAAGTGACATTTGGGAACCCATTGAGGTCTATGGGGAAAAATCCAAATATCCTTAGAAAAAAACTAAAAAGAATCTATCTACGAAACCACTTTGTGACGTGCAGATACTTTTCATAGAGTTATAACATTGTTTTGATTCAGCAGGTTAGAAACGCTTTTTGAAAAATCTACTGAGGGACATTTAAGAGTCCATGACTACCTACAGCAATAAACTGAATATCCCTAGATAAAAACTGGGAATAAACTGTCTGAAATTGCTTTGTGAAATATGTATTCATCTGACAGAGTTAAGACTTATTTTGATTCAGCAGATGGAATCACTTTTTTTTGGACAATCTGTGAAGGAACATTTGAGAACCCACTGAGGCTTAAGGGGATTACCTCCAGATAAAAACTAGAAAGAAGCTCTCTGTGAAACTGCTTTGTGATTTGTGGATTCATCTGACAGAGGTAAACCTTTCTTTTGATTCAGCATGTTGGAAACACTTTTTTTGAAGAATCTGCGAATGGACATTTGGGAGCCCATTGAGGCATATGGGAAAAAAAAAAACAGAATATCCTCAGAAAAAAGCTAGAAAGAAGCTATCCGTGAAATTGCTTTGTGATGTGTGGATTCATCTCACAGAGGTAAACTTTCTTTTGATTCAGCAGGTTGGAAATAATTTTTTTTGAAGAAATTGTCAACGGACATTTGGGAACCATTGATGCTTATGGGGAAAAATGGAATATCTCCAAATAAAAACTATAAAGAAACTATCTCTGAAACTGCTTTGTGATTTGTGGATTCATCTCATGGAGTTAAACCTTTCCTTTGATCCAGCAGGTTGGGAACACTCTTTCTGTAGAATCAGTGGAGGGACATTTGGGAGCCCATTGAGACCTATGCTGAAAAACTGAATATCCTCAGATAAAAACAAGAAGGAACTATCTGTGAAAGTGCTGTGTATTGCACACATTCATCTAACAGAGTTAAGCATTCTTTTGATCCAGCAGGTAGGAAACATTCTTTTTTGTAGAACCTGCAGAGAGACTATTAAAAACCCACTGAGGTATATGGAAAAAAAAAAAATATATATATATATATATATATCCCCAGATAAAAACTAGAAAGAAGCTGTCTGTCAAAATGTTTTGTACTGTGTGGATTCATCTCACAGAGATAAGCCTTTCTTTTGATTCAGTTGTTTGGAAACACTGTTTTTGCAGAATCTGTGAAGCAACATTAGGGAGCTCATTGAGGCATATGGTTAAAAAGTGAATATCCCCAGATAAAAAACTAGAAGGAAGCTATCTGTGAAACTGCTTTGTGATGTGTGGATTCATCTCAGAGAGTTAAATCTTTCTTTTGATTCAGCCGTTTGGAAACACACTTTTTGTAGAATCTGCAAAAGGACATTGGGGAGCCCCTGATATCTATTAGGAAAAACAGAATATCCCCTGATAAAAAGAAGAAGGAAGCAATCAGTAAAACTGCATTGTGATGTGCGGATACATCTCACATAATTAAACCTTTTGTTTTATACAGCAGCCTTGAAGAATTGCTTTTTGAATATCTGATAAGGGTCAATCGGAAGCCCTTTGTTATCCGTGGGAGAAAAAGAATAGCCCCAGATGAAAACTAGGTAGCACTATCAGTGAAACTGCTTTGTCATGTGTGGATTCATCATACAGAGCTAACCCTTTCTTTCGATTCAACAGGTTGAAAGCACTCTTTTTGGAAATTCTGTGAAGGGACATTGGGGAGCCCTTTGAGGCCTGTTGGAAAAAGAAACAACTATCACCAGATAAAAACTAGAAAGACGCTGTCTGTGAAATTGTTTGATGAGGTGTAGATTCATCTCACAGAATTGAACCTTTCTTTTGATTCAGCAATTTTGAAACACTTCTTTTGGAGAATCTGTGAAGGGACATTTGGGAGCCCTTTGAGGCGTATCTTGAAAAACTGAATATACCCAGATAAAAACTAGAAAGAAGCTATCTGTGAAACTGCTTTGTGATGTGTGATTCATCTCACAGAGTTAAAAGTTTCTTTTGATTCTGCATGTTGTAAACATTCTTTCTGGAGAATCTGCAAAGGGACATTTTGGAGTCCTGTGAGACCTAAACCTTTCTTTTGACGCAGCTGATGTAAACATTCTTTGGAGAATCTGAAAAGACATTTGGAAGTCCATTAGGGTATATGGGGAAAACAGAACATCTTCAGATAAAACTAGAAAAAGGCTATCTATGAACCAGCTTTGGGATGTGTGAATTCATTTCAAACAGATAACCTTTGTTTTGATTCAGCAGTTTGGAAACCTTCTTTCTGGAGACTGTGCGAAGGGACATTTACAAGCCCTTTGAGGGTTATGGAGAAAAACAGAATATTCCAAGGTAAAAACTAGAAAGAAGCTGTCTGTGAAACTGCCTGGTGATGTGTGAATTCTTCACACGGGATTAAATTTTTATTTTTATTCAGCAGGTTGGAAACCCTCTTTTTGGAGTATGTGTGATAGGACATTTGGGAGCCCATTGAGGCCTATGGGGAAAAACCCAATATCATAAGTTAAAAACTAGACAGAAACCTTCTGTGAAACTGCTTTATAGTGTATCGACTCATCTCCCAGAGTTAAATTTTTCTTTTCATTCAGCAGGTTGAAAATCTTCGTGGAAAGTCTGTGAAGGCACGTTTGGTAGCCCATTGAGTATTATTGGGAAAACCCAAATATCCCCTGGGGGGAAAAAAAAAACTAGAAAGAACCTATCTGTGAAACTGCTTTATGATGTGTGGATTCAGCTCACAAAGTTAACCCCTTCTTTTGATTCAGCATGTTGGAAACACTCTTATTATAGGATGTGCGAAGGGATCTTGGTAGCCCATTAAGGTCTGTGGGTTAAAACAGAATATCCCAATATAAATATGAGAAAGAAGTTATCTGTGAAACTCGTTTATGATGTGTGGATTCATCACACTGAGATAAACCTTTCTTTTGATACCACAGGTTAGAAACACTCTTTTTGTAGAATCTGTGAAGGGACATTTTGTAGCCCATTGAGACCTATGGGGAAAACAGAATATCGCCAGATAAAAATTAGAAAGAAGTTATTTGTGAAACTTCTTTATGAATGTGTGGATTCATCTCACAGCATGAAATTTTTATTTTGATTCCACAGGCTGAAAACACACTTTTTGGAAAATCTACAAATGCACATTTAAGAGCCCATTGAGGACATTGAGAAAAATTGAATATCCCCAAACAAAACCAGAAAGAAGCTATCTGTGAAATTGCTTTGTGATGTATGAATTCAGCTCATAGAGTTAAATCTTTTGATTCAGGAGGTTAAAAACACTCTTTTTGGTGAATTAGCAAGGGGACATTAGGGAGCCCATTAAGGCCTACTGAGCAAAACAGAATATCCTCAGGAAAAAACTAGAAATAAGTTATTTCTGAAATTGCTTTGTGATGTGTAGATTCATCCAACAGACCATTTCTCCAGGCCAACTGAGGCCTATGGAGAAAAACCGAAAATCACAATATAAAAACTAGAAAGGAGCTGCCTGTAAAACTGCTTTGTGATGTTTGGTTTCAACTCATAATGTTTAACTTAACTTTTGATTCAGCTGATTAGAAATTCTTTTTTTGGAAAATCTGTGAAAGGATATTTGGGAGCCCATTGAGGCCCAAAGGGAAAAACTGAATATCCCCACATAACAACTAGAAAGAAACTATTTGTGAAACTGCTTTATGATGTTTATATTCATCGTAGAGCATTATACCTTTATTTTGATTCATGAGGTTGGAAACACTCTTCTTAGAGAATCTCCAAAGGGAAATTTAAGAGCTTTTTGAGGCCTATGGGGAAAGACGGAATATTACCATTTAGAAATCAGAAAGAAACTATCTGTGAAACTGCTTTATGATGTGTGGATTCATCTCACAGAATTAAACCTTTCTTTAGATTCAGCAGGTTGGAAACACTTCTTTTGGAAAATCTGCTAACGGACCATTGGAAGCCCATTGATGCCTAGGGGGAAAGATTGAATATCCCTACATAAAAACGAGGAAAAAACTATCTGTGAAATTGCTTTGTGATGTTTCAATTCAACTGACAGTGTTAAACCTTTCTTTGGATTTAGCAGATTGGAAGCACTCTTTTTGTAGAATCTGCAAAGGGACAATTTTGAGCTCATTGAAACCTACGGGGAAAAACCGAATATTCTCAGATGAAAACAAACAAAAAAAGCTATCTGTGAAACTATCTTGTGATATGTAATTACATGTTACAAAGTTAAACCTTTCTTTTGATTCAGCAGGTTGGAAACGCTCTTTATAGAGAACATATGAGGGTACATTAGGGAGCCCATTGAGGCCTAAGGGGAAAAACTGAATAACTCCAGATAAAATCTAAAAGAAGCTATCTGTGAAACTCCTTTTTGATGTGTGGATTCACCTCACCGAGTTAAACCTTTATTTCTCTTCAGCAGGTTGGAGACATACTTTTTGTAGGATCTGTGAAGAGACATTTGAAAACCCTTGAGGCGTATAGGGAAAAACCATATATTCTGAGATACAAACTAAAAAGAAGTTATCTATGAAACTGCTTTGTGATTTGTGGATTTATCTCACAGAGGTAAACCTTTCTTTTGACTCAGCAGATTGGAAATACTCAATTTGGAGAATCTGTGACAGGACATTTGGCAGCCCATTGAGGCCTAAGGGGAAAAACAGAATATCCCAGATAGTACTAGAAAGAAGCAATCTGTGAAACTGCTGTTTGATGTGCAGATTTGCATCACAGAATTGAACCATTATTTTGAGTCAGCATGTTGGAAACACTCCTTTTGAAGAATTTGCGAAGGGATATTTTGTTAACTGATTGAGGGCTATGAGACAAACAGAACATACCCACAGAAAGACTAGAGAGCAGCAATCTGTGAAACTGCTTTATGATGCATTTATTCCTCTCATGGAGATCACTCTCATGGAGATAAACGTTTATTTTGATTCAGCACGTTGCAAACACAGTTTTTCTAGAATCTGCAAGGGGACATTTGGGAGCCCAATGAGGCCTACTGGGAAATAATGAATATTATCAGATAAAAACTAGAAAAACTCTAGTCTTGAAACTGTTTTGTGATGTGCAGATTCATCTCACAGGGTTAAACCATTCTTTTTAATCGATAGGATGGAAACACTCTTTTTGGGGAATTGGCAAGGGGACATTTGGGAGCCAATTGAGGCCTCTGGGGACAAACAGAATATCCCTAGATAGAAACCAGAAAAAAGCTATCTGTGAAACTGCTTTGCAATATGTCAATTCAACTCAAAAATTAAACCTTTGTTTTGATTCAGTGGGTTGAAAACACTCTCTTTGGAGAATCTGCAAAGCGACATTTGGGAGTTCATTGGGGTCTATGGCGAAAAACCGAATATCCCCAGATAAAAAATAGAAAGAAGCTATCTGTGAAACTGCTTTGTGATGTGTCGAATCTTCTCAAAGAGTTTAACCTTTCTATTGATTCATCATGTTGGAAACACTCTTATTGGAGGATCTCCAAAGGGATATTTTGGAGCCCATTAAGGCCTATGGGGAAAAATTGAACATCCCCAGATGAAAACAAGAAAGAAGCTATCTGTGAAACTGCTTTGTGATGTGTGGATTCATCCCAAAGAGGTAATCATTTCTTTTGATTCAGCTGGTTGGAAACACTCATTTTGGTGAAACTTCAAAGGGACATTTTGGAGTCCATTGAGGCATAGAGGAAATAATTGAATATCCCCACAAAAGAACTACAAGAAGCTATCTGTGAAACTGCTTTGTGATGTGTAGATTCACCTCAAAGAGCTTAACCTTTCTTTTGATTCAGCTGCTTGAAAACATTATTTTGGCAAATTCTGCAAATGGACATTTAGGAGCCCTTTGGGGCATGTGAAGAAATACTGAATATCCCCAGAAAAATACTAGAAAGAAGCTATCTGTGAAACTGGTATTTGATGTGTGCATTCATTACACAGAGTTAAAACTTTCTTTAGAATCAGTAGGTTGGAAACCTTCTTTTTTTAAGGTCTGCAAAGGGTCATTTGAAGGCCCATTGAAGTCTAAGGTAATAAACGGAATATCCATGGATACAAACTAAAAAGAACATATCTGTGAAACTGCTTCTTGATGTGTGGATTCATATCACAAAGTTAAAACTTTCTCTTGATTCAGCAGGATGGAAACCCTTTTTTGGAGAACTTGAGAGGAAAGATTTGGGAGCCTATGGAGGCCTGGGGAAAGAGTATATATCTAGAAAAAAAAACAGTAAGAAGCTATCTGCAAAACGGCTTTATGATGTGTGGATTCATTTCACAATGTTAAACCTTTCTTTGGATTCAGAAAATTGGAAACACTCAATTTGTAGAATCTGTGAAGGAACATTGGGAGCCCATTGAAGTCTATGGGGAAAACAGAATATCCCCAGATAACAACTAGAAAGACGCTGTGAAACTGCTTTGTGAATTGTGGATTCATCTCAGTGTTAAACCTTTATTTTGATTCAGCATGTTGGAAACACTCTTTGGAGAATCTGTGAAACGACATTTCAGAGTCCTTTGGGGTTTATGGGGAAAAAACCGAATATCCCCAGATGTAAACTAAAAGAAAGCTATCTGTGAAAGTGTTTTCTGATGGGTGAATTCATTTCAAAGAGATAAACCTTTTTTTATTATTCAGCGGTTTGGAAACACTCTTTTTGGACAATCTGTGAAGGGACATTTGGGAGCCCTTTGAAGCATATGTGGGGAAAGTTGAATATCCCCAGATAAAAATTAGAAATAAGCTATCTGTGAAACTACTTGTTGATGTGTGGATTCATGTTATATAGTTAAACCTTTCTTTTGATTTACCAGGTTCCAAACACTGTTTTTGGAGTAGTTGCGTAGGGACATTTGGAAGCCCCTTGAGGCTTATGGGGAAAAACTGAATAACTCCAGTTAAAAACTGGAAAGAAGACATCTGTGAAACTGCTTTGTGATGTATCGATTTATCTCCTAGAGTTAACCATTTCTTTTGATTCAGCAGGTTCAGAACCATCTTTTTGAAGAATCTGCAAATGGACATATAGTAGCCCATTGAGTTCTATTTGGACAAACCAAATATTCCCAGAGAAAAACTAGAAAGAAGATGTCTGTGGAACTGTTTTGTGATGTGTGGATTCAACTCATAGAGATAAACCTTTCTTTTGACTCAGCAAGTTGGAAACACTCTTATTATAGGATCTGCAAAGGGACATTTTGGAGTCCATTAAAGCCTGTGGAGCAAAATCGGATATCCCCCCTCCAAAAAAATTAGAAAGAATCTATCAGTGAAACTGCTTTGTGACATGTGGATTCATCCAACAGAGTAAAACCTTTCTTTGGATTCAGCTGGTTGGAAATACTCTTTTTGTAGAATCTGAGAAGAGACATTTGGGAGCACATTGAGGCCTAAGGGGCAAAACAAAATATCCACAGATAAAAAATAGAAAGAAGCTATCTGTGAAACTGATATTTGATGTGTGGATTCATCACAGAGTTAAACATTTCTTTAGATTCAGTAACTTGGAAACACTCTTTGGATAATCTGCAAAGGGACAATTAGGAGCCCATTAAGGCCTATGGGGCAAAACAGAATATCCTTGCAAAAAATGGAAAGAATGTATCAGTGAAACTGCTTTGAGATGTGTGGATTCATCCAACAAAGTTAAACACTTCTTTTGATTCAGCATGTTTTAAATGCTCTTTTTGTCGAATCTGCAAAAGGCTGTTTGAGAGCCCATTGAGGTCTATGGAGATAAAGTGAATACCCCAAGATAAAAACTAGAAAGAAGCTATCTGTGAAACTACTTTGTGATGTTTGGTTTCATCTCACAGAGTTAAACCTTTCTTTTCACTCAGCAGTTTGGAAACACTGTTTTTGTAACATCTGCAAAGGGACATTTGGGAGATCATTGAGGCCTATGGTTAAAACGTGAATATCCTGATAGGAAAACTAGAAATAATCTATCCGAGGAACTGCTTTGTAATATGTGATTCATCTCACAGTGTTAAACCTTTTTTGTGATTCAGTCACTTCAAAACACAGTTTTTATAGAATCTTTGAATGGACATTTTGGAGTGTGCTGAAGCCTATGGTGAAAAGTATTATCATTAGATAAATATGAGAAAGAAGCCATCTCTGAAACTGCTATGTGTTGTGTGGATTCATTGCATAGAGATAAACCTTTCTTTTGATTCAGTATGTTGAATACAGTTTTTTTTGTAGAATCTGCAAAGGGACATTTGGAAGCCCATTGAGGCCTATGAGGAAAAACCAAATATCCCTAGAAGAAAACTGGAAATAATCTATCAGTGAAACTTTTTTGCAATGTGTTGATTCATCTCACAGCATTAAAACTTTCTTTTCATTCCACAGGTTTTAAATGATCTTTTAGGAGAATCTGCAAAAGGACATTTTGGAGCCCTTTGAGGTCTATTGGGAAAAACTGAATATCCCCAGATAAAAACTAGAAAGAAGGTATCTGTGAAACTGTTTGAGATTTCTGGATTCATCTCACAAAGTTAAACATTTCTTTTAATTCAGCTGATTGGAAACACTTTTTTGGAGAATTTTCAAAGGGACATTTGGGAGCTAATTGAGGCTTATGGGTAAAAACTGAATATCTCCAGATACAAACTACAAAGAAACTTTCTGTGAAACTGCTTTCAATGGCCGGGCACAGTGGCTCAAGCCTGTAATCCAAGCACTTTGGGAGGCTGAGAAGGGAGGATCACAAGGTCAGGAAATCGAGACCATCCTGGCTAACATGGTGAAACCCCGTCTCTACTAAAAAATACAAAAATATAGCTGGGCAAGGTGGCAGGCGCCTGTAGTCCCAGCTACTCGGGAAGCTGAAGCAGGAGAATGGCATAAACCTGGGAGGCAGAGCTTGCAGTGAGCCACTGCACCCCAGCCTGGGTGACAGACCGAGACTCCGTCTCAAAACAAAAAACAAAAAACGAAAAACAAAAAACAAAACTGCTTTCGATGTGTGGATTCATCTCATAGAAATAAAACATTCTTTTGATTCAGTAGGTTGGAGAAACTCTTTTTAGAGAATCTATGATGGGATATTTCAGAGCACACTGAGGCCTAAGAGGAAAAACAAAATATCTCTAAATAAAAATTACAAATAAAATATCTGTGAAACTGCTTTCTTATATGGATTCATCACACAGAAGTAAATTTTCTTTGATTCTGCAGATTGGAAACACTCTTTTTTGAGAAACTGTGAAAGGACATTTAAGAACCCATTGAGACCGATGGGAAAAGACTGAATATTCCTAAATAAAAACTAGAAAGAAGCTGTCTATGAAACTGCTTTGTGACGTGTGGATTCATCTCACAGAGTTAAACTTGTCTTTTGATTCAACAGATTGCAAACACTCTTGTTGGAGAATCTGCAATGGGACATTGAGGAGTCTTTTAAAGCCAATGGGGAAAAACTGAATATCCCCAGATAAACACTAGAAAAAAGTTAACTGTGAAACTGCTTATTGATGTGTTTATTCATCTCACAGAGTTAAACATTTCTTTTGATTAAGCAGGTTGGAAACACTCTTTTTAATTTGGGAGCCCTTTGATGCCTATCAGGAAAAACTGAATATCTCTAGATAAAAACTAGAAAGAAGCCATCTTTGAAACTGCTTTCCGATGTGTGGATTGATCTTATAGGTTAAAACTTTCTTTTTATTCAGTAGTTCAGAAACATTCATTTTGTAGAATATGCAAAAGATCATTTTGGAGCCATTGGGGCCTATAGGATAAAACTGTATATTCCCAGATAAAAACTAGAAAGAAGCTATCTGTGAAGTTGCTTTTTAATGTGTATATTCATCTCACAGAGTTAAACCTTTCTGTTGATTCAGGGCATTGGAAATGCTCTTTTCAAAGAATCTATGAAGGGATATTTGGAAGCCTATGAGGCCTATGAGAAAAAGTTGAATATCCCACAGATAAAAACTAGAAACAACCAATCTGAGAAAGTGCTTTTTGATGTGTGGATTCATCTCACAGAGTTAATCCTTGCTTTTTACTCAGCAGGTTAGAAGCACTTTTTTTGGAGAATCTGTGAAGGGATATTTGGGAGCCCACAGATGCATATGGGGAAAAACTGAATATCACCAGATTAAAACTAGAAAGAAGCTATCTGTGAAACTCCTTTGTAATGTGTGAATTTATCTCAGAGGGTTAAAGCTTTCTTTTGATTCAGTATGCTGGAATCAGTCCTTTTGTAGAATCTCTGAAGGGATATTTTGGAGTGCATTGAGGCCTGTGGTAACAAACAATATATCCCTAGATAAAAACTAGAAAGAAGTTATATGTGCAACTGCTTTGTGATGTGTGGATTCATGACATAGAGTTAAATGTTTCTTTTAATTCAGCAGTTTGGAAACACTGTTTTCGTAGAATCTGTGAAGGGGCATTGAGGACCATAGTGTAAAAGAATATCCACAGATAAAAAACTAGAAATAATTTATATGTGAAACCGCTTTGTTATGTGTGGATTCATCTCACAGAGTTAAGCTTTTCTTTTAAGTCAACAGTTTGGAAACACTGTTTTTGTAGAATCTGCAAAGGGACATTTTGGAGCACATAGAGGCCTATGGTGAAAAAGCGAATATTCCCACATAATAACTAGAAAGAAGTTATCTGTGAAAGGTCTTGTGATGTGTGGATTCATCTCACAGAGTTAAACGTTTCTTTTGATTCAGAAGTTTGGAAACACTGTTTTTGTAGAATTTGTGAAGGGACATTTTGGAGCTCATTGAAGCCTATTGTGGAAAAGCAAGTATCCCCAGATGAAAACCAGAAAAATATTGTTTCTGAAACTGGTTTGTGATGTGTGGATTCTTATCACAGAGTTTAACCATTTTTTTGATTCAGCAGGTTGTAAAGGGTCCTTTTGTAGAATCTGCAAGGGGACCTTAAATAGCACATTGAGGCCTATGGTGACAAACTGAATATCCCTGGATAAGAAATAGAAAGAAGCTATTTGTTAAATTGTTTTGTGATGTGTGGTTTCATCTCACAGAGTTAAATCTTTCTTTTGATACAGCTGTTTGGAAACACTGCTTTTTTAGAATCTGCAAAAAGGTATCTGGGAGTGTATGGAGGCCTATAGTAAATAAGTGAATATCACCAGGCAAAAACTAGAAAGAAGCTATCTGTGAAACTGCTTTGTGATGTGTGGATTCATCTCACAGAGTTAAACCTTTCTCTAGTTTCAGCAAGCTGGAAGTACTCTTTTTGTAAAGTCTGTGAATGGACATTTGGGAGTCCATTGAGGCCAATGGGGAAAAATCAAATATCCCAGTTAAAAACTAGAAAGAATCCATCTGTGAAACTGCTTTGTGATGTGTCAATTCATCTCACAGAGTTAAATGTTTATTTTGATTCTGCAGGTTGGAAACCCTATTTTGGAGAATCTACAAAGGTACATTTTGTAGCCTATTGAGGCCTATTGTCAATAAACAGATATCCCCAAGAAAAAAAACTAGAAAGAAGCTATCTGTGAAACTGCTTTGAGATGTATGAATTCATTTCAAAGACATAAACCTTTCTTTTGAAGCAGCAGGTTGGAAACACTCTTTTTGGAGAATCTATGAGGGACATTTGGGAGCCTTTGAGACCTGTGGTGAAAAACTGAATATCCCCAGTTAAAAACTAGAAAGAAGCCATATGTAAAACTGCTTTGTGATGTATTGATTCATTTCTCAGAGTTAAATGTTTCTTTTGATTCACAAGGTTGGAAACCCTCTTTTTGGAGGACCTGTGAAGGGACATTTTGTAGCCCATTGAATCCTATTTGGAAAAACTGAATATCCCTAGAAAAAGACTGGAAAGAAGCTATCTGTGAAACTGCTTTGTGATGTGTGGATTCAATTCACAGAGGTAAACCATTCTTTTGATTCAGCAGGTTGGAAACACTCTTATTATAGGATCTGCCAAGGGACACTTGGGAGCCCATTAAGGCCTATGGGGCAAAACCAAATATCTGCCCCCCCAAAAAAAAAAAACTGGAAAGAATCTATCATTGAAACTGCTTTGTGATGTGTGGATTCATACAACAGAGTTAAACATTTATTTTGATAGCACAGGTTGGAAAAACTGTTTTTGGAGAATCTACAATGGCAAATTTCAGAGTCCATTGTGGACTATAGAGAAAAACCTAATATCCCAGACAAAAACTAGAAAGAAGCTATCTGTGAAACTGCTTTATGATGTGTGGAATCATCGCACAGGTTTAAACCTTTCTTTTGATTCAGCAGATTTGAAACACTCTTTTCAGAGAATCTGCAAAGGGACAGCTCAGAGCCCAATGGGGCCTTTGGGGAAAATCCTAAATCGTCTCCCTCAGTTAAACGTTTCTTTTGATTCATCAGGTTGGAAACACTCTTTTTGGAGAACCTACAAAGAGACATTTGGCAGCCCATTGAGTCCTATTAGGAAAAACTGAATATCCCCAGATAAAAACTAGAAAGAAGCTATCTGTGAAACTGCTTTGGGAAATGTGAACTCATTTTAAAGAGTTCAACCTTTCTTTTGATTCAGCAGGTTGGAAACACTGTTTTTGGAGAGTCTGAGAGGAGACATTTGGGAGCCCCTTGAAACCTGTGAGTAAAAACTAAATATCCCCAGATAAAAACTAGAAAGAAGCTGTTTGTGAAACTTCCTCATGATGTCTGGAATCCTCTCATAGAGTGAAAACTTTCTTTTCATTCACCAGGTTAGAAACACTGTTTTTGGGTTATTTGTGAAGGGATATTTGGGAGTCCATTGAGGCCTATGGGGAAAAAGAGAATATCCCATGTTAAAAACGAGAAAGAAGCCATCAGTGAAACTGCTTTGTTACGTATCGATTTGTCCCCCTCAGTTAAACGTTTCTTTTGATTCATCAGGTTGGAAACACTCTTTTTGGAGAACCTACAAAGAGACATTTGGCAGCCCATTGAGTCCTATTAGGAAAAACTGAATATTCCCGGGATTAAAGTAGAAAGAAGCTATCTGTGAAACTGATTTGTGATGTGTGGTGGAGTCATTTCACAGAGTTAAACCTTTCTTTTGGTTCAGCAGGTTGAAAACACTCTTATTATAGGATATGCGAAGGGACATTTGGGAGCTCAGTAAGGCATATGGGGCAAACAGAATATCCCCCCAAAACAATGAGAAAGAATCTGTCTGTGACTCTGCTTTGTGATGTGTGGATTCATCCAACAAAGTTAAACCTTTCTTTTGATTCAGCAGGTTGGAAACACCTTTTTTTGGTGAATCCTAGAAAATACCTTTGGGAGCCCATTGAGGCCTATGGAGAAAAAGCAAATATCCCCAGATTAAAAATTTTAAAGAAGCTCTCTATGAAACTGCTTTATGATGTTTGGTGCCATCTCACAGAGTTAAACCTTTCTTTTGATTCAGCATGTTGGAAACTCTTTTTGGAGAATCTGCGAAGGCACATTTGGAGCCCATTGAGGCCTAAGGGGAAAAACCAAATATCCCCAGTTAAAAACTGGATAGAAGCTATCTGTGAAACTGCTTCATGACGTGTGGATTCATCTAATAGAGTTATACCTTTCATTTGATTCAGCAGGTTTTAAACACTCTCCTTGGAGAATCTGCAAAGGGACATATATAAGCCCATTCAGGCCTACAGGGAAAAACAGAATATCCCCATATAGAAATTAGAAAGAAGCTATCTGTGAAACTGCTATATGATGTGTGGATTCATCTCAGAGTTAAAACGTTCTTTTCATTCAGCAGGTTAGAAACACTCATTTTGTAGAATTTGTGAAGACACATTTGGAAGCCCATTGAATTCTATGGGGAAAAACAGAATATCCCCAGATAGTAAATAGAAAGAAGTTATCTGTTAAACTGCTTTGTGATGTGTGGATTCTTCTCACAAAGTTACACTTTTCTTTTGATTTTACAGATTGGAGACCCTCTTTTTGGAGAGTATTTGAAGAAATATTTTGAACCTTTTCTTTGGTTGGTTCAGCAAGTTGGAAACACTCTTATTATATGATATGTGAAGGGGTATTTGTGATATCTTTAAGGCCTATAGGGAAAACTGAATATCCCCAGAAAAAGACTAGGAAGAACGTGTCTGTGCAACTCCATTGTGACATGTGGATTCATCCAACAGAGTTAAACCTTTCTTTTGATTCAGCACGTTAAAAACACTCTTTTTTGGCGATTCTGTGAAGGAACATTTGGGAGGCCCTTGAGGCCTGTTGATAAAAACTGAATATCCCCAGATTAAAAACTAGAAAGAAGCTATCTGTGAAACTGCTTTGTGATGTTTGGTTTCAACTCAGAGAGGTAAAACTTTCATTTGATTCAGCAGGTAGGAAAATCTCTTTTTGGAGAATCTGTGAAGCAACATTTGGGAGCCCATTGAGGCCAGTGGGAAAATACCAAATATTCAAGGATAAAAACTAGAAAGAAGCTATCTGTGAAACTGCATTGTAATGTGTGGATTCATCACATAGAGTTAAATTTTCTTTTGATTCTGCTGATTGGAATCACTCTTTGGAGAATCTGGGAAGGGACATTTAAGAGCCCATTGAGGCCTACAGGAAAAAATGGAATATTCCTAAATAAATAATAGAAAGAAGCTACCCGTGAAACTCCTTGTGATGTGTGGATTCATCTCACAGATTTAAACCTGACTTTTGATTCAGCCGATTGGAAACACTTTTTTTGTAGACTCTGTGAAGTGACATTTGGGAGTCCTTTGAGGTCTATGGGGAAAACATATGACAGTTTCCAGAAAAACGAGGAAAAAGCAGACTGGGAAACTGCTTGGTGATGTGTTTATTCATCTCACAGAGTTAAACCTTTATTTTGATTAAAAAGGTTCGAAAAATAATTTTTAGAGTATTTGCGAAGGAACATTGGGAGCCTTTTGCGGCTTATGGGGAAAAACTGAATATATCCAGATAAAAACTAGAAAGAAGCCATCTGTTAAACTCCTTTATGATGTGTGGATTCATCTCACAGAGTTAAAACTTTATTTTTAATCAGTAGGTTGGAAACGTTTTTTTTGTAGAATATGCAAACGGACATTTTGGAGTCTACTGATGCCTATGGAACAAAATCGAAAATCCCCCGATAAAAACTAGAAGGAAGCTATCTGTGAAAGTTCATTTTGATGTGTGGATTCATCTCACAGACTCAATTTTTGCTTTTGACTCAGCAGTTTGTAAACACTCTTTTTGGATAATCTTCAAAGAAACATTTGGGAGCCCATTGAGGCCTATGGAAAAAAGTAAAATATACCCAGATAAAAAGTATAAAGAAGCTACCTGAGAAATCGCTTTGACATTTGTGAATTAATCTCACAGATTTAAAATTTCTTTTGATGAAACAGATTGGAAACTTTCTTTGGAGATTTTTCAAATGCACATTTGGGAGCCAATTGAGGAAAACTGAATATCCCTAGATACAAACTAGAAAGAAGGTTTCTGTGATACTGCTTTGTATGCATGGATTCATCTCACAGAGACAAACCTTTCTTTTCATTCAGCACGTTGGAAACACTCTTTATTGAGAATCTGCTAAGGGACATTTGGGAGCACATTGAGGCCTAAAGGGAAAAACCTAATAACCCTAAATAAAAACTAGAAAGAAGCCATCTGTGCAATGTCTTTGTGATGTGTCGATTCGTCATGTAGAATTAAACATTATTTTTATTATGCAGTTTGAAAAGACGCTTTTTGGAGAATCTGTGAAAGGACATTTTAGAGTTCATTGAAGCCTAAGGGAAAAAACTGAATATTCCTAAATAAAAACTAGAAAAAAGCAGTCTGTGAAACTGCCTTGTGATGTGTGGATTCATCTACAGAATTAAACATTTATTTTGATTCACCACATTTAAAACCCTCTTGTTGGATAATCTGTGAAGCGTCATTTGGGAGCCCTTTGAAGCCTAAGGGGAAAAACCATATAATCCCAGATAAAAAATAGAAAGAAGCGATGTTTGGAACTGGTTTTTATTGTGTGGATTTATCTCACAGAGTTAAAACTGTTTTGATTCAGCACATTGGAAGCACTCTTTTTGGATAATCTGTGAAGGGACACTTGAGAGCCCATTGTAGACTGTGGGAAAAAAAAACGAATATGCCATGACAAAAATAAGAAAGAAGCTGTCTGTGAAACTGCTTTTTGATGTGTGGATTCATCTCAAGAGTTAAACCATTCCTTTGATTCAGCATGTTGGAAACACTCTTTTTGTACAATCTGCAAAGGGACATTTTGGAGCCTAGTGTGGCCTATGGAAAAAAATCAGATATCCCCAGAAAGAAACGAGAAATAATCTATTTGTGAAATTGCTTTTTTGTGTGTTGATTCACCTCAGAGATTTAAACCTTTCTTTTGATTCAACTGGTTGAAAACACTTTTTTTGGAGAATCTGCAAAGGGACACTTCAGAGTTTATTGAGGTCTACTGGGAAAAACTGAATACTCCCAAATAAAATCTAGAAAGAATCTAACTGTGAAATGGCTTTGTGATCTGTGGATTCATCTCACAGAGTTAAACCTTTCTTTTGATGCAGCAGGTTATAAACACTGTTCCTGGAGAATCTGTGAAAAAAACATTGTGGAACACATTGAGGCTTATTGGGAAACTTCAAATATGGCCAGATAAAAACTAGAAAGAAGCTCTCTGTGAAACTGAGTTGTGATGTGTGGATTCATCTCACAGAGATAAATGATCCTTTTGATTCAGCGTGTTGGAAATCCTCTTTTTGTACAATCTGTAAAGGGTCATTAGGGATACCATTGAGACCTATGGAGAAAAACAGAATATCCCCAAATAAAAAATAGAAAGAATCTACCTGTGAAACTGCCTCGTGATGTTTGGATTCATTCCACAGGGTTAAACTGTTATTTTAATTCTTCAGTTTGGAAACACTCTTTTTGGAGAATCTGTGAATGGACGTTTGGGAGTTCTTTGAGACTTATGGGGCAAAATGAAATATTCCCATATTAAAACTAGGAAAAACAGCTATCTATGAAACTGCTTTGTGATGTGTGGATTTGTCTCACAGAGTTAAATCTTTCTTTTAATTCAGCTGGTTGGAAACACTCTTTTTGTAGAATCTGTGAAGGTACATTTGGGAGTCTATTGAGGCCTATGGGGAAAAACCGAGTATCTCTTGCTAAAAGCTAGAAAGAAGTTTTCTGTGAAACTACTATGTGATGTGTGTATTCATATCTCACAGAGATAACTTTTCTTTTAATTTAGCAGATTAGAAACACTCTTTTTAAAGAATGTGCAAAGGGACATTTGGGAATGCATTGAGGCCTATGGCAAAAAACTGAATATACCCAGATAAAAACTAGAAAGAAGCTGTCTTTGAAACTGCTTTTTGATCTGTTGATACATCTCACAGTTAAACATTTCTTTTGATTCAGCAAGTGGAGTGGAAAACAGGCCTTTTGTCAAGCCTGTGAAGTGACATTTGGGAGTATACTGAGGCCTATGGTGACTTACTGAACATCCCTGTATGAAAACTAGAAAAAAGTTATCTGTGAAACTTTTTTGTGATATGTGGATTCATCTCACAGAGTTAAACCTTTGTTTTGATTCAGTAGTTTTGAAAGACCATTTTTTAGAATCTCTGAAAAGAAATTTGGGAGCTCATTAAGGCCTATGCTGAAAAAGTGAATACCTCCAGATATAAACTTGAAAGAACTTTCTTGTGAAACTGCTTTGTGATGTGTAGATTCTACTCACAGAGATAGACCGTTTCTTTGATTCAGCTGTTTGCAGATAGTACTTTTGTAGAATCTACGAAGGGACATTTGGGAGCAAATGGAGGCCAATGGTGAGAGACCAAATATCCCCAGATAAAAACTAGAAAGGAACTAGTTCTAAAACCCCGTTTGATGTGTGTATTCATTTCACAGAGATAAACATTTCTTTTGATTCAGCAGTTTGGATACACCTTTTTTGTAGAATCTGTGCAAAGACATTCAAGAGCTCATTGAGGTCTCTGGTAAAAAGTAAATATCCCCAGATAAACCTAGAAAAACAGCTATCTGTTAAATGCTTTGAATTATGTGGATTCTTCTCACAGAATCATGGCTTTCTTTTTACTCAGCACTTTAGAATCACTGTCCTTGTAGAATTTCTGAGGGAATATTTGCGAGCTCATTGAGGCCTATGGTGAAAAAGTAAATATCCCAGATAAAAACTAGAAAGAAAGATCTGTGAGACTCCTTTGTGATGTGTAGATTCATCTCACAGAATTAAACTTTTCTTTTGGTTCAGCAGTTTGGATACTCTGTTTTTCTAAAATCTGTGAAAGGACATTTGGGAATGCATTGAGGGCTATGGTGAAAAAGCAAATATTCTGAGATAAATACTAGAAACCAACTAACCTAGAAACTACTCTGTCATATGTGGATTCCTCTCACAGAGGTAAACCTTTCTTTTGATTTAGCAGGTTGGAAGCAGTCCTTTTGTAGAATCTGTGGAGGGATATTTGGGTGTTCATTGAGGCCTATGGTTACAAACCAAATATCTACAGATAAAAACTAGAAAGAAGTTTTCTGTGAAACTGCTTTGTGATCTGTGGATTCATCTCACAGAGTTAAACCTTTCTTTTGATTCAGCAGTTCAGAAGCACTGTTTTTGTAGAATCTGCAATGGGACATTTGGGAGTGCCTATAGGCCTAAGGTGGAAAAGCAAGTATCCCCAGAAAACAAACAAACAACAACAACAAAATAAAAACTAGAAAGAAGCTATCTGTGAAACTGCTTTGTGATATTCGGATTCATCCTACAGAGTTAAACATTTCTTTTGATTCATCAGGTTGGAAACACTGTTTTTGTAGAACCCATGAAAGTATATTTGGGAACACATTGAGGCCTATTGTGAAAAAGTGAATATCCCCAGATAAAAACTAGAAAGAATCTACCTGTAAAACTTCTTTGTGATGAGTGGATTCATCTCACAGAGGTAAACCTTTCTTTTGATTCAGTAGTTTGGAGACACTTTTTTTGTAAAATCTGTGAAGAGACATTTGGGAGATCATTGAGGCCCATGGTTAAAAAGCAAATATCCCAATAGGAAAACTAGAAAGAAGTGATCTGTGAAACTGCTTTGTAATGTGTGAATTCATCTCACAGAGTTAATCTTTCATTGTGATTCAGCCATTAAAAAACACTGTTTTTGTAGAGTCTGAGAAGGGACCTTTGGGAATGCTTTGAAGTCTATGGTGAAAAAGCAAATATCAATAGATAAATATGAGAAAGAAGTCATCTGTCAAACTGCTTTGTGATGTGTAGATTCATCTCACAGAGTTAAACCTTTATTTTGATTCAGCATGTTGGATATATGTTGCAGGAAGTCAGGGACCCTGAACGGAAGGACCAGCTGGAGCTGAGGCCAGAAGAAAGTAAATTGTGAAGATTTCATGGATATTTATTGCTTCCCAAAATTGACAGCTCTATAATTTCTTACACCTGCCTTTTCTGCAATCTCTGAACACAAATTGTGAAGATTTCATGGACATTTGTCACTTCCCCAGTTAATATTCTTATAATTTCTTAAGCCTGTCTTTATTTTAATTGCTTAATCCCATTATCTTCATAAGCTGAATATGTATGACACCTCAGGACCCTGTGATGATTGTGACAACTGTACAAATTGTAAAACATGTGTGTTTGAAAAATATGAAATCAATGCACCCTGAAAAAGGACAGAATAACAGTGATTTTCAGGGAACAAGGGAAGAAAACCATAAGTTCTGTCTGCCTGTGGGGTTGGTTAGAATAGAGCCATATTTTTCTTCTTGCAGAGAGCCTACAGATGGACGTGTGAGTAGGAGAAACATCACTGAATTATTTTCCCAGAAGGAAATATTAATAATTGATAACCCTCGGGAGGAAATGCATTCCTGGTGGGAGGTCTATAGAGCCACTCTGGGTGTGTCTGTCTTATGCTGTTGAGATAAGGACTGAAACACACCCAGGTCTCCTGAAGTACACTCAGGGCTTACTAGGATTGGGAAATTCCAGATGTTAATTCTAGTCAGACAACTTATCTGCTCTCAAACCCTGTTTCCTGTTAAGATGTTTATTAAGACAAGGCATGCACAGTGGGACATAGAACCTCATCAGTAACTCTAATTTTTCCTTGCCTTGTGATCTTTATTGCCGTTTGAAATGTGATCTTTGTGAGTTATTCCCTGTTCGTACACCTCCTCCCCTTTAAAAATCACTAATAAAAACTGGTTTGTTTTGCAGCTCGGGGTTGGCATCACAGTCCTAACAATATATGATGTCTCCCCTGGAAGCCCAGCTGTAAAATTCCTCTCTTTGTATTATTTCTCAACTGGCTGACACTTAGGGAAAATATAAAAAACCTACATTGAAATATTGGTGGCTGGTTCCCCCGATAGATACAGTTTTTTCTTTTTTTTTTTTTTTTTTGTAGAATCTGCAAAGGGTCATTTGGAAACACATTGAGGTCTACAGTGACAAGCCGAATATACGCAGATAAATACTAGAAAGAAGCTATCTGTTAAGCTGCTTTGCAATGTGTAGAGTGATCTCAGAGTTAAGCCTTTTTTTTTGGCTCAGCACTTTGGAAACACTATTTTTGTAGAACTGGCAAAAGGACACTTGGGAGTGCATATAGGCCTATGGTGAAAAAGCAAATATCCCTTGATAAAAACTAGAAAGAAACTATCTGTGAAACTGCTTTGTGATGTGTGGATTCATCTCTCACAGTTAAACCATTCTTTTGACTCAGTAGTTTGGAAACAGTTTTCGTAGAATATGTGAAGGGACATTTGGGAGTCCACTGAGGTCCATGGTAAGAAAGTAAATATGCTCAGATAAAAACTAGAAAGAAACTATCTGTTAAACTGTTTTCTGATGTGTGGATGCTTCTCACAGAGTTAAACCTTTCTATTGATTCAGCAGGTTGCAAACAGTCCTGTTGTAGAATCTGTGAAAGGATAGTTAGGAGCACATTGAGGCCTATGTTGACAAACCAAATATCTCTGGATAAAAAGTAGAAAGAATCTATCTGTTAAACTGCTTTGTGATATAAGGATTCATCTCACAGAGTTAAACTTTTTTTTTTTTTTTTTGAATCAGCAGTTTGGGAACACTCTTTTTGTAGAATCTGCAAAGGGACATTGGGAAGTTCATTTAGGCCTATGGTAAAAAATGAATATCCCCAGATAACTGCTAGAAGAAAGCTACCTGTTAAAATGCTCTGTGATATATGTATTCATCTCACAGTGTTGAACCTTTCTTTTGATTCAGCAGTTGAAACTGTTGGGTAAACCAGCCCCACACCACCCAATGGGTACCCCAAGTCCTGTGGAGACAAAGGAGTTAGAAAGAGACAGAATAAGCATATAAAGTCATGTCCAGGGGACCAGAGCATTGGAGGCTTGTTAATAGCTCAGAGCCCTCGGGTTCCACCCAATTTACGGTTTACAAACTCTTTGTTCTTAGAGCAGATGGGATGGAGAGTAAGGGATGATGTAAAGCATTAATCAGTGAAGGAGACCTCGTGAGTCATTTGAAAAGATGTATAGCAGCGACAGTTCCTGTGAATTTCCTTGTGCAAAGGCATGTGTCTAAACTACTTACTATCTTTAATTTATGGGGACTGAAAAGCGTGGGGGTAACTGGTTTCGGGAGGATTCATGATGTTTGATTATACTCCACTGCTTCAAGGGAGTGTTATTTTCCTGAGCAACCTGTGAAATGCTGCTGAGCAGTTATGAACTCAGAGAATAAAGATCTGAAGACAATAAGGAGACTTTTCTCCTCAGCAGCCATCCATGGCTTCCCATGGGTTTCTCACACACGGGAGACCAACTCAAGTGACACCCTAGAAACTATCTTTCCCACATCTTCCCCTTCTTTGTCTTCATTAATATTTTTTATTAATAACCATCATTGCTATCATGGCTTGTTCATGGTATTGGGCTTCTCTCCCAAGGCGCCATCTGCATCCCTAGACTAAACACAAACAGCATAAACAGGCACAAACCAAAATAAAGTTTGCAATTGTTGATCTACCTTTGGTTTTAATCCACTTTAAAAGATTGGTATCAGAAAGGCCATCAGCCATTCTAGCAACAGTATCAGATCCAGGCAACAGGGTGAGGTGAGCCTGAGATGCCTCAAAAACATATAGGCTTTAAAATGTCTCTTCAAAGATCGTACAAAAGGAGTGTTTCTAACCTGCTGAATCAAAGGAAATGTTTAACTCTTTGAGATAAATCCACACATCCAAAGCAGTTTCACAGATAGCTTCATTCTAGTTTTTATCTAGGGAGATGCTCTTATCCCATAGGCTTCAAAGGGCTCCAAAATGTCCCTTCACAGATTCTACAAAAAGAGTGTTTCCAACCTGGTGAACTAAAAGAAAGATTTAACTCTGTGAGATGAATCCACACAACACAAAGCAGTTTCACAGATACCTTCCTTCTAGTTGTTATCTGGGGATATTCTGTTTCTCCGCATATTCCTCACCGAGCTCCCAAATGTCCCTTTGTATATTCTCCAGAAAGAGTGTTTCCAACCTGTTAAGTCAAAAGAAAGGCTTAAAGTCTTAAATCTGAGATTAATCCACACATCCCAAAACCGTTACACAAATACCTTTTTTCCAGTTTTTATCTAGAGATTATCTATTTTTTGCCATATGCCTCAATGGGCTCAAAAATGTCATTTCACAGATGCTACAAAAAGAGTGTTTCCCACCTGAAGAATTAAAAGAAAAGTTTAACTCTGTGAGATGAATCCAAACAAAACAAAGCTGTTTCACAGATATCTTCATTCTAGCTTTATCTGGGGATAGTCAGTTTTTCCCTATAGGACTCAATGGGCTCCTATATTTGCCATCAAAGATTATACAAAAGTGTATTTCCAACCTGCTGAATCAAAAAAGATATTTAACTGTGTGAGATGAATCTACACATCACTAAGCAGATTGACAGATAACTTCTTTCTGTCTTTTATCTGGGGATATTCAGTTTTTCCCCAAAGACTTCAATGGGTTCCCAAATGTCCCACCGCAGATTGTCCAAAAAGAGTGTTTCCAACCTGCAGAATGAAAAAAGTTTTAACTGTGTGAGATTAATCCACAAATCACAAAGCACTTTCACAGAAAGCTTCTTTGAAGTTTTTATCTGGGGACGTTCTGATTTTCCCCATAGGCCTCAATGGGCTCCCTAATGTACTTTCACAGATGCTTCAAAAAGACTGTTTCCAACTGGTTGAATCAAAAGAAAGTTTTAACTCTGTGAGATGGTTCCACACATCACAAAGCAGTTTTACAGAGTACTTCTTTCAAGTTTTTATCTGGAAATATTACTCATAGGCCACAAAGGGCCCCCAAATGTCCCTTCGAAGATACTCCACAGAGAGTGTTTCCAACTGGCTGAATCAAAAGGAAGGAATAACTTCTTAAGATAACTCCACATATCACAAAGCAATTTCACAGACAGCTCCTTTCTAGTTTCTGCCTGAGGATATTTGGCTTTTCCTAATAGGTGTCAATGAGCAAAAAAAAATGTCCCTTCACAGATCCTCCAAAAAGATTGTTTCCAACCTACTGAATCAAAAGAAAGTTTTTACCCTGTGAGATGAATCCACACATCCCAAAGCAGTTTCACAGGTAGCTTCTTTCTATTTTTACCTGGGACATTCAGTGTTTCCCCATAAGCATCAATGGGCAAACAAATATTCATTTGCAGATTCTGCAAAAGTGGTGTTTACAACACGCTGAATCAAAAGAAAGCTAAGATTTTGTGAGATTAATCCACACGCCATAAAGCAGATTCACAGATAGCTTCTTTCTAGTTTGTATCTTCTTATATTTGACTTTCCCCATAGGCCTCAATGGGCTTTCAAATGTCCCATTGCAGATCCTCTAGAAAGAGTGTCTCCAACCTGCTGAATCAAAAGACAATTTTAATTCTGTGAGATGAATCCACACATCTTAAAGCAATTTCACTAATAACTTCTTTCCAGTATTTATCTGGGGATATTTGATTTTTCACCTGGGCCTCTACAAGTTCTAAAATGTCTCTTTGCAGATTAGATAAAAAGAATATTTCCAAGCATCCAAATCAAAACAAAGGTTTTACTCTGTGAAATGAGTAAACCCCTCACAAAGCAATCTCACAGATAGCTTCTTTCTATTATTTATCTGGGGATGTTCTATTTTTCTGCCTAGGTCTCAATGGGCTAACAAATGTATTTTTGCAGATTCTCCAAAAAGAGTATTTTCAAAAGGTTCAATAAAAAGAAAGGTGTAGCTCTGTGAGATGAATCCACACATCACAAAGCAGTTTCACAGACAGATTTTTTCTAGTTTTTATCTCTGGATATTCCGTTTTTCCCCCATAGGCCTCAATGGGCTCATAAATGTCCCTTTGAAGATTATCCAAAAAGACTTTTTCCAACCTGTTGAATCAAAAGAAAGGTTCAACTGTGTGATGTGAATCCACACATCTCAAAGCAGTTTCACAGATAACTTCTTTCTAGGTTTTATCTGGGGATATTCAGTTTTTTCCCTACACCTCTAGAATCTCAGAAATGTCCTTTTACAGATTATCAAAAAAGTGTGTTTCCAACCTGCTGAATCAAAATAATGGTTTAACTCTGTGAGATATATCCCACACATCTGAAAGCAGTGTTCCAGATAGCTTTTTTCTAGTGTTTATCTGGAGGTATTAGGTTTTTCCTCATAGGCCAGAATGGGCTCCCAAATGTCTCTTCACAGAGTTTCCAAAAAGAGTGTTTTCAATTTGCTGAATCAAAAGAAAGGTTTAACTCTGTGAGATGAATACATACATGACAAAGCAGTTTCTCAGATAGCTTATTTCTTGTTTTTATCTTGGGATATTCAGTTTTCCTCCTAGGTCACATTGGGCTCCCAAACATCCCTTCACAGGTTCTAAAAGAAGAGTGTTACCAACCTGCTGAATCAAGAGAAAGATTGAATTCTGTGAGATAAATCCACATATCTTAAGGCAGTTTCACAGATAGCTTCTTTTTAGTTTTTATCAGGGGATATTCGGTTTTTATCAGTAGGCCTCAGTGGATTCCCAAAAGTCTTTTTGCAGATTCTCCAGATATAGTGTTTCCAACCTTTTGAATCAAAACAAATTTTAACTCTGTGAGATGAATGCACACATCACAAGGCTGTTTCACAGATAGGTTGTCTTGAGTTTTTCTGTGGAGATGTTCCATTTCCCCCCATATAACTAAATGATCTCACAAATGTCACTTTGCAGGTTCTATAAAAAAAGGTGTTTCCAACCTGGTGAATCAAGAGAAAGGTTTAACTCTGTGAGATGAATCCACACATCACAAGGAAGTTTCACAGATAGCTTCTTTCTAGTTTTTATCTGGGGATATTCAGTTTTCCCCCATAGGCTTCAATAAGCTGTGAAAAGTTTCTTCACAGATTCTCCAAAAAAAAGTCTCCAACCTGCTGAGTCAAAAGAAAGGTTTAATTCTGTGAAATGAATCCACACATTAAAAAGGAATTTCACAGATAGTTTATTTCTAGTTTTTATCTGAAAATATTCTGTTTTGCCTCATAGGCCTCAATGGGCTCCCAAATGTCTCCTCACAGATTCTACAGTAAGAGTGTTTACAACCTACTGAATGAAGACAAAGGTTCAACTCTTTGAGACGAATCCATGCATCAAGAAGCAGTTTCACAGATAGCTTCTTTCTAGTTTTTATCTGGGCATATTCTCAAATTCCCTATAGGTCTCAATGGGCTTGAAATTTCCCTTCGCAGATTCTCCAAAAAGAGTGTTTCCAACCTTCTGAATCAACAGAAATGTTTACCTCTGTGAGATTAATCCACCACCAACAAAGCAGTTTCACAAATAGCTTCTCTCTTGCTTATATCTTGGGATATTCTGTTCCCCCCTATATCTCAATGGGCTCCCAAGTGTCCCTTTGCAGATTCTACAAAAAGAGTATTTCCAATCTGTTGAATCAAAATAAAAGTTTAACTCTGTGAGATGAATCCACACATCACAAAGCAGTTTGACAGATAGCTTCTTTCTACTTTTTATCTTGGGATGTTTGGTTTTCTCCATAGGTCTCAATGAGTGCTCAAATGTCTCTTCCCAGATTTTCAAAAACGTATTTTTCCAACATGCTTAAGCAAAAAAGCTTTCACTGTGTGGGATGAATCCACACATCACAAAGCTGTTTCACAGATACCTTGTTTCTCTTTTTTATCTGGGTATTTTTTTTTCACTTAGGCATCAATGGACTTCCAAAATTACCTTTGCAGATTCCCCAAAAATGGTGCTTCCAACAAGCTGAATCAAAAAAAAAAAAAAAGATTTAACTCTCTAAGATGAATCCACACATATCAAATCAGTTTCACAGATAGCTTCTTTCTCGTTTTTATCTGGTGATAACCAATTTTCCTTATGGGTCTCAAAGAGCAGCAAAATGTCCCTTCATAGATTCTCCAAAAACAATGTTTCCAGCCTGCTGAATCAAAAGACACTTCTAGCTCTGTATGATGAATCCCCACATGGTTAGGCTTGGTGGTTCATGCCTATAATCCCAACACTTTGGGAGGACGAGACAGTTGGATCATCACAAGGTCAGGAGATCAAGGCCATCCTGGCTAACACGGTGAAACCCCATCTCTACTAAAAATACAAAAAAAAAATTAGCCTGGTGTGGTAGTGGGTGTCTGCAGTCCCAGCTGCCTGGGAGGCTGAGGCAGGAGAATGGCATTAATACAGGAGGTGGAGCTTGCAGTGAGCTAAGATCGCACCACTGCACTCCAGCCTGGGTGACAGAGAGAGACCCCATCACAAAAAGAAAAAAAGATGAATCCACACATGAGAAAGGAATTTCACAGACAGTTTCTTTTTAGTTTTCATCTGGGGATATTTGGTTTTTCCACATAGGCCTTAATGGTTTCCAAATGCCCCTCTCAAATTCTCCAATTATAGTGCTTCCAACCTGCTGAATCAAAAGAAAGATTTAACTCTGTGAGAAAAGTTTCACAGATAGCTTCTTTCTAGTTTATCCCTAGGGATATTCGTTTTTTCCCCTTATCATCAAAGAAATGCCAAATGACCCTTCGCCAATTTTCCAAAAACTGTGTTTCCACATTGCTGAGTCAAAAGAAAGGTTTAACTCCGTTAGATAAATCCACCCATCACAAAGAAGTTTCACAGATTGTTTCCTTCTAGTTTATTTCTGGGAATAATCCCTTTTCAGCATAGGCCTCAATGGGGTCCCAAATATCCCTTCTCATATTCTCCAAATGGGGTGTTACCAAACTGTTGAATGAAAAGAAGGGTTTAAATCTTTGAGATGAATCCACACATCACACAGCAGTTTCACAAATAACTTCTATCTTGTTATTATCTGTGTATATTTGGTTTTGCTCCATACGCCTCAATGGGCTCCCAAATATCCCCTTGCAGATTCTTCAAAGAGAGTTTTTCCAATCTACTGAATCAAAAGAAAGATTAAACTCTGTTATATGAATCCACACATCACAAAGAAGTTTCGCAGACAGCTTTTTTCTAATTTTTATCTGGGGGTATTCATTTTTTTCTCATAGGCCTCAATGAACTCCTAAATGTCCCTTAGCAGATTCTTCAAAAAGAATGTTTCCAACCTACAAAATCAAAAGAAAGGTTTAACTGTGTGAGATGAATCCACATATCACAAAGCTGTTTCACAGATAGCTTCTTCCAAGTTTTCATCTTGGGACATTCTTTTTTTCCCCTAATGCCTCAAAGGGCTCCAAAATACCCCTTGACAGATTATCCAAAAGCAGTATTTCCAATCTGCTGAATAAAAAGAAAGTTTTAACTCTGTGAGATGAATCCAGACATCCCAATGCAGTTAACAGATAACAATTAACAGATAACAATTTAGCTTTATTATCCATATTCTCTTTTTCCCCATGGTCCTCAATGGGCTTCCAACTGTCTCTTTGCAGAGTCTACAAAAAGAGAGTTTCCAACCTATGGAATCAAAATTAAGGTTTAACGCTGTAAGATGAATCAACACATCACATAGAAGTTTCTCAGATAATTTCTTTCAAATTTTTATCTGGGGATATTCTATTTTTCCCCATAGGTCTCAAAGGGTTACCAAATGTCCCTTTGCAGATTCTCCAAACAAATATTTTCAACCTGCTGAATCAAAAGAAAAGTTTAAATCTGTGAGTTGAGTCCACACATCATAAAGCACTTAACAGATACCTTCTTGCTAGTTTTTATCTGGGGAAATTCAGTTTTTCCTTCTAGGTCTCAATGAACTCCCGAATGTCCCTTCACAGATTCAACTAAAAGAGTGTTTCGAAGTTGCTGAATCAAAAAGTGTATAAGTATGCAGGATTAACTCCACATCACAACACAGTTTAACAGGCAGCTTTTTTCCAGAATCTATCTAGGGTATTTGATTATTCCACATAGGCCTCAAAGGGGTCCTAAATGTCCCTTTGCAGATTCTCCAAAAAGAATTTTTCCAACCTGCTGAATCAAAAGAATGGTTTATCTTTGTGAGAAGAATCCACACATAACAAAGCAATTTCACAGATAGTTTCTTTCTAATTTTTCTCTTGGGATATTTGGTTTTTCACATTAAGTCTCAACAGACTCTCAAATTTCCATTCACAAGTTCTCTAAAAGGAGTATTTCCGACCTGATGAATCAAAAGAAAGGTTAAACTCTGTGAGATGAATCCGCAGATCACAAAGCGGATCACAGATAGTGTCTTTCTGGTTTTATCTGAGGATATTTGCTTTTCCCCATAGGACTTAATGAGATTCCAAATATCCCTTTGCAGATCCTAGTAAAAGAGTGTTTCAAGCCTGCTAAATCAACAGAAAGACTTAACTGTTTGAGAAGGATCCACACTTCACAAAGCACTTTAACAGATACTCTCTTTCTAGTTTTTATCTGGGGATATACAGCTTTTCTTGATAGGCCTCAATGGGCTCCCAAATATCCCTTCACAGATTCTACAAAAAGAGTTTTCCAACATGCTGGATCCAAACAAAGGTTTAACTCTGTGATGTGAATCCACCCATCACAAAGCAGCTTCACCCTCAGCTTCTTTATAGTTTCTTTCTGGGGATATTTGGTTTTTTCCATATACCTCAAAGGCCTCCCAAATGTCCCTTCACAGATTGCACAAAAATAGTGATTCCAACCTACTGAATCGAAAGGAAAATTTAACTATGTGAGATGAATCCACACATCACAAAACAGTTTCACAGGTAGCTTCTTTCTAGTTTTTATCTGAAGATATTCAGCTTTTCTCCATAGGCTTTAATTGGCACCCAAATGTTCCTTTGCACATTCTCCAAAACGAAGTTTTCCAACCTGCTGAATCAAAAAAAAGAGGTTAAATCTGTGAGTTTAATCTACATTTCATAAAGCAGTTCAAAGATAGTTTCTTTCTTGTTGTTATCTGGGGATATTTGGTTTTTCCCTATAGGCCTCAAAGAGGCCCTAAATATTCTTTCACAGATTCTCCAAAGAGAATGTTCCCACCCTGCTAAATCTCAAGAAAGGTTTAATTCTGTTAGATGAATCCACACATCACAAAGCAGTTTCACAGATTGCTTATTTGTAGTAATATCTGTGGATATTTCACTTTTCCCCTCAGGCCTCTATGGCCTCCCAAATGTCCCTTCGCAGATTCCCCAAAAAGATTGTTTACAGCATGCTGAATGAAAATAAAGGTTAAATCTGTGAGTTGAAGCCACACATCACAAGGCAGTTTCACAGATAGCTTCTGTGTAGTTTTTACTGGGTGATATTCAGTTTTTCCTCATATGCCTCAATGGGCTCTGAAATGTCCCTAAGCAGATTCTACAAAAAGAGTTTTTCCAATGATTGAATCAGAAGAAAATTTCAACTCTGTGAGAGGAACACATACCTCTCAAAATAGTTTCACAGATAGCTTCTTTCTAGTTTTTATATGGGGATATTCAGTTTTTCCCCAATGGTCTCCTTGGTTGCCCAAATGTCCTTTTGCTGATTCTCCAAAAAGGTGTTTCCAAACTCCTGAATCAAAAGAAGAGTTTAACTTTCTGAGATCAATGGAAATATCACAGTGCAGTTTCACAGATAGCTTCTTTCTAGTTTTCATCTGGGGATACTCAGTTTTTCCCCATATGCATCCCAAATGTCCCTATGCAGATTCTCCAAAAAGAGTGATTCCAACCTGGTGAATCAAAAGAAAGGTTTAGCTCCTTGAAATGAATTGACACATCACAAAGTAGTTTCACAGATAGCTTCCTTCTAATTTTATCAGGGAATATTTGGTTTTTCCCCATAGGCCTGAATGGGGTCCCAAATTTCCCTTTGCAGATTCTAGAAAAAGAGTGTTTCAACCCATTGGAATAAAAAATTTGATTTAACTCTCTGAGAAGGATCCACACATCACAAAGCAGTTTCACTGATAGGTTCCAAAAAGTGTGTTTCTAGCCTACTGCATCAAGATAGGATGAATTCTGTGAGATGAATCCACAGATCATAAAGCAGTTTTACAGATAGCTTCTTTCTTATTTTATTGGAAGATAATTTTTTTTTTCCTATAGGTCTCACTGGGCTCCCAAATACCCCTATGGAGATCCTAGAAAAAGAGCGTTTCAAGCCTCCTGAACCAACAGAAAGTTTTATCTCTGTGAGAAGGATCCCCATGTCACAAAGCAGTGTCACAGGTATTTTCTTTCTAGCATTAATCTGGGGATAGTTGGTTTATCCTCATAGACTTCAGTGGGCTACCAACAGTTAGTTCACTGATTCTACAAATGGAGTGATGCTAACCTGCTGAATGAAAATAAAATTTTAACTATATGAGATGAATCCACTCATCACAAAGCAATTTCAGAGATAGCTTCTTTCTACTTTTTAATCTGAAGATATTGTTTTTCCCCATAGACCTCAACTGGCCGCCAATTGTCCCTTGCACATTCTCCAAAATGAAGTTTGCCAACTTGCTGAATATAAAGAAAGGATTAGCTCTGTAAGTTGAATTCACATATCAAAAAGCAGTTCAAAGATAACATCTTTCTTGTTATTTGGGGACTTTTTGTTTTTCCCTGGATACCTCAATGAACTCCAAAATGTCCCTTCATAGATCCTTCAAAGAGAGTGTTTCCACCCTGCTAATTCAAAAGAAAGGTTTAACGCTCTGAGATGAATCCACACATCACAAAGCAGTTTCTAGTTTTTATATGAGTATATTCTGTTTTCCCCCATTGAACTCTTTGGACACGCAGATGTCCTTTCCTAGATTTTTGAAACACAGTGTTTCCAAGCTGCAGAATCAAAAGAAAAGTTTAATTCTTTTAGATCAATCCACACATTACAAAGCAGTTTCACAAGTAGATTCTTTCTAGTTTCTATCTGGAGATATTTGCTTTTTTATTTTTTATTTATTTATTTTAATTTACAAAGGAAAGAGGTTTTATTGACTCACAGTTCCACGTGGCTGGGAGGCCTCAGGAAACTTACAATCATGGTGGAAGGGGAACCAAACATGTCCTTCTTCACATGTGGGTGGTAAGGAGAAGTGCAGAGCAAAGGCAGGGCAAAACCACTTGTAAAACCATCAGGTCTCCTGAGTTCTTGGGAGATGTAACTATCATGAGAACAGCATGGAGGTAACCGCCCCCATGATTCAATTACCTCTCACCGGGTCCCTCCCACGACATGTCAGGATTATGGGAACTAGAATTAAACATGAGAGGTGGATGTGAAAACCACCAAACCATATCAAGGCTAAAGATGGGAATGACTCTTTTTTTTATTATTATTATTATACTTTGAGTTCTAGGGTACATGTGCATAACGTGCAGGTTTGTTACATATGTATACTTGTGCCATGTTGGTGTGCTGCAGCCATCAACTCGTCAGCACCCATCAACTCGTCATTTACATCAGGTATAACTCCCAATGCAATCCCCCCCTCCCCCCTCCCCATGATAGGCCCCTGTGTGTGATGTTCCCCTTCCCGAGTCCAAGTGATCTCATTGTTCAGTTCCCACCTATGAGTGAGAACATGCGGTGTTTGGTTTTCTGTTCTTGTGATAGTTTGCTGAGAATGATGGTTTCCAGCTGCATCCATGTCCCTACAAAGGACACAAACTCATCATTTTTTATGGCTGCATAGTATTCCATGGTGTATATGTGCCACATTTTCTTAATCCAGTCTGTCACTGATGGACATTTGGGTTGATTCCAAGTCTTTGCTATTGTGAATAGTGCCGCAATAAACATACGTGTGCATGTGTCTTTATAGCAGCATGATTTATAATTCTTTGGGTATATACCCAGTAATGGGATGGCTGGGTCATATGGTACTTCTAGTTCTAGATCCTTGAGGAATCGCCATACTGTTTTCCATAATGGTTGAACTAGTTTACAATCCCACCAACAGTGTAAAAGTGTTCCTATTTCTCCACATCCTCTCCAGCACCTGTTGTTTCCTGACTTTTTAATGATCGCCATTCTAACTGGTGTGAGATGGTATCTCATTGTGGTTTTGATTTGCATTTCTCTGATGGCCAGTGGGATATTTGCTGTTTTAACCACAGGCCTCGATGTATTCCCAAAAGTCCCTTTGGAGGTTCTATAAAAACTGTTTCCAAACTGCCCTATTAGAAGAAAGGTTTAACACTGTGAGATGAAGATACATCACAAAGAAGTTTCACAGATTACTTCTTTATAGTTTTTATCTGGGGATACTCAGTTTGTCACCACAGGCCTCAATATACTATTAAATATTCCTTCTCAGATTCTACAAAAGGACTGTTTGCAACCTACTGAATCAAAATAAAAGTTTAAGTCTGGGAGATGAATCCACACATCACAAAGCAGTTTCACAGATAGCTTCTCTCTGGTTTTTGTCTGGGGATATTAATTTTTTCACCATAGGCCTCAATGAGCTCCCAAATGTCGTTTCACAGACTCTACAAAAGCAGGGTTTCCAAACTGCTGGATCAAAAGAAAATTTCAACTCTGACATAAATCCACACATCACAAAGTAAATCACAGATAGCTTCCTTCTAGTTTTTATCTTGGGATATTCACATTTTCACCAGAGGCCTAAATGTGTTCCCAAATGTCCTTTCACAGATTCTACAAAAACAGTGACAGTGTTTACAACCTGCTGTATCAAAAGAAAGTTGTAACTCTGTGAGATGAATCAACATCTCAGAGCAGTTTCATGTGCAACTTCTTTCTAGTTTTTTTTCTGGGGATAATCTCTTTTTCATGACAGGTCTCAATGCACTCCCAAATGTTCCTTCACAGATTCTGTAAAAAATAGTGTCTCCAAACTGCTGAAATGAAAGAAAAGTATAACACTGTTAGATGAATCCACACATCACAAAGCAGTTTCAAATAATTTCTATTTAGCTTTTATCTGGGGATGTTCGTTTTGCCACCATTGGCCTCAATGTGCTACCAAATGTCCCTTCATAGATTCTGCAAAAAAAAATTTTTGCAAACTGCCAAATCAAAAAAAAAAAAAGGTTTAACTGTTTGAGAAGAATCAACACACCACAAAGTGGTTATACAGATACCTGCTTTCTGGTTTTAATCTGGGTGTATTTCCTTTCTCATTATAGGCCTCAATGTGTTCCAAAAATTTCCCATTGTAGATTCTACAAGAACAGTGTTTCCAAACTGCTGAATCAAAAGAAAGGTTTAACTCTGTGAGATGAACCTACACATCACAGAGCAGTTTCACAAACAATTTCTTTCTAGTTTTCATCTGGGGATAATTGCTTTTTCACCTTTGGCCTCAAAGCACCCCCAAATATTCCTTCACAGATTCTACAAAAACAGTGTTTCAAACTGCTGTATAAAAAGAAATGTTTAACTCTGTGAGATGAATCCACACATCACAAAGCAATTTCACAGATAGCTTCTTTCTAGTTTTTATCTGGGGATATTTTGTTTGCCAGCATAGGCATCAATGCGAGCCAAAATGTCCCTTCGCATATTCTACAAAAGGACTGTTTTCAACCTGCTGATTCAAAAGAAAGTTTTTACTCTGTGAAAAGAATCCAGACATCACAAAGCAGTTTCACAAATAACTACTTTCTAGTTTTTATATGGGAATATTTACTTTTTCACCATAGACATCAATGAGCTCCAAAATATCAGTTTGCTGATGATACAAAAACAGTCTTTCAAGACTGTTAAGTCAAAAGAAAGGCTTAACTCTGTGAGATGAATCCACACATCCCAAAGCACTTTCACAGATAACTTCTTTCTAGTTTTTATCTGGGGACATTTTCTTTTTCACTGCAAGCCTAAAATGTTCCCCCAAATGTTTCTTCACAGATTCTACAAAATCGTTGTTTCCAACCTGATGAATCAAAAGAAAGTTGCAACTCTGTGAGATGACTCCACACATGACAAAGTAGTTTCACTGAGAACTTCTTTCTAGTTTTTATCTGCAGATATTCGGTTTGTCACCATAGGCATCAATGCACTACAAAGTGTCCCTTTACAGATCAAACAAAATGGCATTTGCAGTCCCTTGAATCAAAAGAAAATGTTACCTCTGTGAGATGAATCCACACATCAAAAAGCAGTTTCACAAGTAACTTTTCTCTCATTTTTATCTGGGAATATTCGCTTTTTCACTATTGGCCTCAATGAGTTCCCAAGTGTCCTTTTGCAGACTCTAAAAAACAGAGTCTCCAAAATGCTGAATCAAAAGAAAGGTTCACTTCAACTCTGTGAGATGAATCCACAAATCACAAAGCAGTTTCACAGCCAGCTTCCCTCCAGTTTTTTTCTTGGGATATTCACATTTTCACCATAGACCTCAATGCGCCCCCCAATGTCCCTTCACTGATTCTACAAAAAACAGTGTTTCCAAACTGATGAATAAAAGAAAGTTCTAACTGAAAGATGAATATACACATCACAAATCAGTTTCACAGACAAGTTATTTCTAGTTTTTATCTAGGGGTGTTCACTTTTTCACCATACTCCTCAATGAGCTCCCAAATGTCCCTTCACAGATTCTACAAAAACAGTGTTTCTATGGTTAAGAGATTTTCTGGTGTGCCAGTTGAGATGGTCTCCCCTGTTTGAGACACCCATGGGAAGCCATTGGCGGCCTCTGAGGGGAAAAGTCTCCTTATTGCCATCATGTCTTTATGCTCCAAGAGCATAACAACTCAGCAGCATTCCACCGGTTGCTCAGGAAGATAACACTCCCCTGAAGCAGTGGAGTATAATCAAATATCTTGGCTCCTCCAGAAACTCACTCCAACTCATTTCATTCCCCATAAGTTAAAGATCTTACATACTATAGACACACGCCTTTGTTCAAGGAAATTCACAGAAACCACCACTGCTATACATCTTATTGAATGACTCATGAGTTCTCTTTCTCTTTCCTCATACCTTCCTCCCCCTCCCATCTCCCCTAACAACAAAGAGCTCATACACCAATAAACTGGGTGGAACCCAAGAGTTCTGTGCTGTGAGCAAGCCATCTATGCTCTGGTCCCCTGGACAAGTTTTTAAAATACTTATTCTCTCTCTTTCTAACTCCTGTCTCTGACAGACTTGGGGTATTCCCTAGGTGGCGTGGGGCTATTTTCTCCAATATCTGGCACAAAACGTGGTTCTCCCCATAATCTCTACAAATAATCTGGTGAAGAAACACCAAAACATGGAAAATGGAAGATCACTGACAAAGGACTGCAGAGTTCATTTTCACTTCATGCTCTACAGGTAAGTAGGGGGCTAGGAGAATCCCAGGGTAACCTCGGAAATATATGGGTCAGGGTGAAAGTAATATTGCTAATTACTTATGCCTAGTGTGGCAGTTATTGCACCTTGGGGCAGGGGGGATAATTTTGAACACCCAAAATCTCGCATCTTTGTTCCATCTTGTAGAAAAGTATTCTCCTTGGTTCCCAGAATATGGGACCATGTATATAAAAGGTTAGGACAAGGTCAGATCAGACTTAAAATGAGCACAACAAGAGGGTCACAATATTCACTTTACTTGGTCTGTGTGTGCGGCAATTCAAACAGCACTGGAGCCCTTCCTCACTGGAGAGGAGGAGGAGGAGTTTCAGGATGATGTAGGAAAGTTTAATAATCAGCTGTCTGATTGTTAGCAAAGTGAACCATCACAGCCTAGTTTTAAAAAGTGGGAGAAACGGGAAGCTATATATGCTAACCTCCAAAAACTTTTGAAAGAAACAGTGTCATCTACTCCAGAAACAGTACCACCCACTGTGCCTTTAGGGGAAGGTTCAGAATGGCCACCCCCACCTCAGCCTTATGAATTTTTGGAATGGGAGACTGAGACGCGTCTTCCCACTCCCATTGTTGCATGCCCCATCATTAACTATGGCGAAGGGAAGCCTCAGGCTCACCCAACAGCCAATTGCAGTGAGAGAATGATCCAGGCTTTTCCCCCTGTTAATTATGGTAGAGGCATGCTGTGAGCCAACCCAAATACAAATTATGGTGCAGGAACAATCCACGGATCCATTTGCCAGGCCCAAGAAATGGAGGATTTGGATGCTTGGCCATTTCTGGTAATTATTTCACCAACTGAGGAGCCCAGAGAACGTGCTCAAGCATGTTGGGAGCCATTTTCTTTTAAAATGTTAAAAGACTTAAAGCAAGCAATTAGACAATATGGGCCAAGTTCTCCTTATGTTCATTCCTTGTTACAATCTGTGGCTTATAACCAGTGCTTACTATTTAAGGATTTGGAGTCATTAGCCCAATCCACCATCTTCCTCTCTACTTCTTCAATTTAAAACCTGGTGGATGGATGAAGCAACAAATCAGGCACACAGAAATTCTCAAGCCCTACCTCCCATTAAGATCACATCTGGTCAATTGCTTGAAATTGGACAGGCATGGGGTACTCTAAATCAACAGATGGTAATGGGTGATGAGGTTGTTGATCAATTCAGAACAATATGCATAAGCCTGAAAAAAAGATTCATGACCCTGGTACTACTTACCCTTCTTTTAACTCAGTTTGACAGTGTCCAAGTAAGCCCTATACAGATTTTTTGACCGTTTGCAAGATGCATCTCAAAAGTCTATTTCAGATTCTCCTGCCAGGAAAGTGATTGTTCAGCTATTTGCTTATGAAAATGCTAACACAGAAAGTCAGGCGGCAATTAGACCTATTAAGGAAAAGACAGATCTAAATGAGGAAAAAACTTTAAGTGAATACATTAAAGCCTGCAATGGTATTGTCGGGGCACTTATATAAAGCCAGCCTCCTTGCTTAGGCAATGGCTGAACTAAGGGTAACAAAAAACACGAGTGTTCCCTGGATCTTGCTATAATTTTGGACAGATAGGCATACAAAAAGAGAGTGTACAAAGAGCCAAAAAAGGCAAAGGTCAGGAGGGAAAACAGGGAACCAAGTACCTGTCCCAAATGTATCCAAAAAAAAGAAACGTTTATCTCTGTGAAATGAACACATACATCCAAAACCACTTTTAGAAATAGCTTCTTTCTTGTATTTATCTGGGGATATTCGGTTTTTCACCATTGGCCTCCATGCCCTCCCAAATGTCCCTTCTCAGATTCTACAAAAGGACTCCCCACACATGGTTGAATCAAAGAAATGGTTTATCTCTGTGAGTAGAATCCACACACCACAAAGCAGTTTCACAAATAAGTTCTTTCCAGTTTATATCTGGAGGTATTTGTTTTTTCAGCATAGGCCTTAATGGGCTCCCAATTTTTTTTTCACAGATTCTAAAAAACAGTGTTTCAAAACTGCTGAATCAAAACAAAAAATTACATTTAACTCTGTGAGATGAATCCACACATCACAAAGAAGTTTCACAGATAACTTCTTTCTAGTTTTCATATGCGGTTTTCTGTAAGTCACCATAGGCTTCAGTGCACTTCCACATGTCCCTTCACAGATTTTACAAAAGACCAGTTTTCCACCTGCTGAATCAAAAGAAAGGCTTAAGTCTGTGAGATGAATCAACAGATCAAAAGGCACTTTCAAAGATAGCTTCTTTCCAGTTTTTATCTGGGAATATTTGGTTATTTTGCCATAGGCCTCAATGGGCTCCCAAATGTCCTTTCACACATTCTTTAAAAAGACTGTTTCTAACCCTCTAAATTTAAAGAAAGGTTTATTTCTGTGAGATGAATACTCACATCGCTTAGTACTTTCACAGAAAGTTTCTTTCTAGCTTTTAACAAGAGATACTCGGTTTTTCCCCATAGGCCTCAATAGACTCCTAAATATACCTTTTTTTGGGAGGTATATACTGCAAAAAATATACTCTTTTTGCAGATTCAACAAAAAGAGTGTTTCCAACCAGCTGAATTAAAAGAAAGATTTAACTCTGTGAGACAAATCCACACATCACAAATCAGTTTCATAGATAGCTTTTTTCCCTAGTTTTAATATGGGAATATTCTGTTTTACACCATAGGCCTCAAAGGGCTCGCAAATGTCCATTCTCAGATTCTCCAAAATAAGTGTTTCCAAACTGATGAATCAAAAGAACAATTTACCCCTGTGGGATGAGTCCAAACATCACAAAGCAGTTTCAGAGGTAGATTCTTTCTGTTTTTTATTTGGGGATATTCAATTTTTCCCCATAAGTCTCAATGGAATCCGAAATGTCCCTTTGCAGATTGTCCAAAAAGAGGGTTTCCAACCTATTGAATCAAAAGGATCATTTGTCTCTGTGACATGAATTCACACATCACAATGCAGTTTCACAGATTGCTTCTTTCTAGTTTTTATCTGGTCATATTTGAAGTTTCCCTATAGGCCTCAATGGGCTCCAAAATGTTTTTTCACAGGTTCTCTAAGAAGAATGTTTACAACCTGCCGCATCAAAAGAAAGGTTTAACTCTGTGAGATGAATCCACAGATCACAAAGCAGTTTCACAGTTGGATTCTTTCTAGATTTTATTTGGGGGTATTCAGTTTCTCCAGTAGGCCTCAGTCAATAAACTCTGAAGTGTCCCTTTGCAGATTCTCCAAAAAAAGTGTTTTCAACATGTTGAATCAAAAGAAAGGTTTAAATCTCTGAGATTAACCAACATCAAAAAGCAGTTTCACAGACAGATTCTTTCTCGTTTCTATCTGGGGATATTCGATTTTTCTCCATAGGCCCCAATAGGCTCCAAAATGTCCCTTCACAGATTGTATGAAAAGAGTGTTTCCAACCTGCTGAATCAAATGAATTGTTTAACTCTGCAGATGAATCCACACATCACAAAGCAGTTTCACAGATAGCTTCTTTCTAATTTTTATCATGGCATATTAATTTTTTTTCCACAGGCCTCAATAGGCTCTCAAATATGACTTTCCAGATTCTCCAAAAGGAGTGTTTCCAATGTGCTGAATCAAACAGCTTTAACTCTGTGAGATGAATCCACACAATAAAAACCAGTTCCAAAGATAGCCTCCTTCTTATTTTTATCATGGCATATTCATTTTTTTTCCCCATGGGCCTCAATAGGCTCTCAAATGTGACTTCGTAGATTCTCCAAAAACAGTGTTTCCAATGTACTGAATCAAAGTAGTTTTAACTCTGTGAGATGAATTGACACAATCAAAACCAGTTGCAAAGATAATTTCTTTCTAGTTTTTGTCTGGAATTATATGGTTTTTCATCATAGACCTCAAAGAGCTCCCAAACGTTCCTTCACAGATTATCCAAAAATAGTGCTTCAAACCTGGTGAATCAAAAGAAAAGTTTAATTCTGTGAGATGAATCTACACATTACAAAGCAGTTTTACAGACTCCTTTTTTCTACTTTTTATTTAGGAATATTCAGTTTTTTCCCTCAGGCCTCAATGAACTCTAAAATATCCTTTCACAGATTCTCCAAAAAGTGTGTTTTCAAACTGCTATCAAAAGAACATTTAACTCTGCGTGATGAAACCACACATCACAAAGCTGATTCACAGATAGCTTCTTTCTAGTTTTTTCTGGGGATATTCAGTTTTTCCACTTGGGCCTCAATGTGCTCCCAAATGTCCCTTAGCAGATTCCCTATAAAGATTGTTTCCAGCGTGATGAATCAAAAGAAAGGTTTAACTCTGTGAGATGAATCCACACATAACCAAGCAGTGTCACAGAAACTTCTTTCTAGTTTGTATCTGGGGATATTCAATTTTTCCCATAGGCCCCAATTGTCTCCCAAATGTGCTTTTGAAAATTCTCCAAAGAAAGTTTCCAATCTGTTTCATCAAAAGAACTGTTTGACTTTGTGAGATTAATCCACACATCTCAAAGCAGTTTCACAGACAGCTTCTTTGTATTTTTTATCTGGGTATATACTGTTTTTTTCCACAGACCTTAATGGGCTCCCAAATGTTTCTTTGCAGATTCTCCAAAAAGAGAGTTTACAACCTACTGAGTCAAAAGCAAATATTAAATCTGAGAGATGAATCCACACATCAAAAAGCATTTTCACAGTTAGCTTCTTTCTAGTTTTTATCTGGGGATATTCATTTCTTTTTTCCATAGGCCTCAATGGACTCCAAAATGTCCCTTCGCATATTCTACAAAAAGAGTGTTTCCAACTTACTGATTAAAAAGAAAGGGTTAACTCTGTGAGATGAATCCACACATCAGAAAGCAGTTGCACCGATGGCTTCTTTCTAGTTTTTATCTGGAGATACTCAGTTTTTCCCCATGGGCCTCAAAAGGCTCCTAAGTGTTCCTTCACAAATACTCTAAAATGAGTGTTTTTCCAACATGATGAATCAAAAGAAAAGTTTAATTCTGTGAGATGAATCCACACATCACAAAGCAGTTTCACATACTCCTTTTTTCTAGTTTTTATTTAGGAGTATTCATTTTTTTCCCTAAGGCCTCAATGAGCTCTAAAACATCCCTTCACAGATTCTCCAAAAAGTTTGTCTTCACACTGCTATCAAAAGAATGTTTAACTCTGTGTGATGAAGCTAGACATCACAAAGTCGTTTGACAGATAGCTTTTTTCTAGATTTTATCTTGGGTCATTCAGTTTTCTATTAGGCCTCACTGTGCTCCCAAATATCCGTTAGCAGATTCTCTATAACGAGAGTTTCCAACATGCTGAATCAAAAGAAAGGTTTAACTCTGTGAGATGAATCCATACATAACCAAGGAGTATCACAGAAGGCTTCCTTCTAGTTTGTACCTGGGGATATTCAGTTTTCCCCATAGGTCTCAATTGGCTTCCAAATGTGCTTTTGAAAATTCTCCAAAGTAAGTTTCCAATCTGATTCATCAAAACAAATGTTTAACTCTGTGAGGTTAATCCACACATCTCAAAGCAGTTTCACAGAGAGCTTCTTTGTACTTTTTATCTGGGTATGTTCTGTTTTTTTTTTTTTTTCTCCATAGGCCTCAATGGGCTCCAAAAAGTTACTCTGCAGATTCTCCAAAAAGAGTGTGTACAACCTGCTGCATCAAAAGCAAAAATTAAATCTGTGATCTGAATCCACAAATTAAAAACCACTTTCACAGTTAGCTTCTTTATGCTTCTTTCTAGTTTTATCTGGGGATATTCCCTTTGTTTTTGTTTGTTTTCTTTTCATAGGTCTCAGTGGACTCCAAAATGTCCCTTTGCATATTCTACAAAAAGCATGTTTCTAATCTACTGATTAAAAAGAAAGGTTTAACTCTGTGAGATGAATCCACACATCAGAAAGCAATTGAACAGATAGCCTTTTTCTAGTTTTTATCTGGAAATATTCAGTTTTTCCCCATAGGCCTCAAAGGGCTCCCAAGTTTCCTTTCACAAATACTCTAAAAGGAGTGTTTCTAACCTTTTGAATCTTTCTAGTTTTTATCTGGGGTATTCAGTTTTTACCCATAGGCTTCAATGGCCTCCCAAATGTCCCCCACAGATTCACAGAAAAGAGTGTTTTTAACCTGCTGAATCAAAAGAAAGGTTTAAATCTGTTGGATGAATCCACACATCACAAAGGCATTTCACAGACACCTTCTCCCTAGTCTTTTTCTGGGGATATTCAGTTTTCCCTATAGGCCTTAATGGATTCCCAAATGTCCTTTCACATATCCTATAATAACAGTGTTTCCTACTTACTGAACAAAAGAAAATATTAACTCTGTGGGCTGAGCCCACGTATCATAAAGCAGTCTCACAGACAGTTTTTTTCTAGTTTAAATCTGAGGATATATTGTTTTTCCACATAAATCGCAAAAGACTCATAAACGTCTCTTCAAGGATTCGCCAAAGGGAGTGTTTCCAACCTGCTGAATCAAAATAAAGTCTGAAATCTCTGAGATGAATGCACACATCACAAAGTGGTTTCACAGATAGCTTCTTCTAGTTTTTATCTACAGATATTAGGTTTTGACAAATAGGCCTCAATGGGCTCCAAAATATCCCTACGGAGATTCTCCAAAAAGAGTGTTTCCAACCTTCAGAATAAAAGAAAGTTTTAACTCTTTGAGATCAATCCACACATCGTAAAGCAGTTCACTAATAGCTTCTTTCTAATTTTTATCTGTGGATATTGAGGTTTTTCCTCACAGGCCTCAATAAGTTCCCAAATGTCTCTTCATAGATTCTACAAAGAGTGTTTTCAATCTGCTGTATCAAAAGAAAGGTTTAACTCTGTGAGATGAATCCACACATCACAAAGCAACTTCACAGATAGGTTCTTTCTAGTTTTTATCTGTGGAAATTTTGTTTTTTCCATAGGCCTCAATAGGCTCCAAAATATTCCTTCACAGATTCTAGAAAAGGAAAGTTTCCAACCTACTGATTGAAAAGATAGGTTTAACTTGTGAGATGAATCTACCTATCACAAACCAGTTGCAGAAATAACTTCCCTATTGTTTTTATTCTGCGATATTCTCTTTTACCCCTTAGACCTCAATGGTCTCCCAAATGTCCTTTTTCAGATTTCACAAATCCTGATCAATCAAGAGACATATTTAACTCTGTGAGATGAATCCAAACCTCACACAGCAGCTTCTCGTATAACTTCTTTTTAGTTTTTGCCTGGATATATTCAGTTTTTCACCATAGGCCTCACAGAGCTCCCAAATTCCCCCTCACAGAATCTCCAGAAAAGTGTGTCCAACCTTCTGAATCAAAAGAATGGTTTAACTCTGTGAGTTGAATCCACGTGTCAAAAACCAGTTTTATGTATAGTTTCCTTTTAGTTTTATCTGTGCATATTGGGTTTTTTTCATAGGCCTCAATGGGCAACCAAATGTCTTTTTGCACATTGTATGGAAGGTGAATCTGCACCTCAAAAATCAGTTTCAGACATAGATTCTTTTAGTTTTTATGAGGTTCTTCAGTTTTCCCCATAGGCCTCAATGGGCTCCTAAATATCACTTCACAGATACTCCAAAAAGAGTGTTTCCAAACCACAGAATCAAAAGAAAGGTTTACCTCTATAAGGTGAATCCACAAATGACAAAGCAATTTCACAGATAGTTTCTTTCTAGTTTTCAGCTGTGGATATTCAGTTTTTCCCCTTAGGCATCAATGTGCTCCCAAATGTCTTTTTGAAGATTCTACAAAAAGAGTGTTTCCAACTTGCTGGATCAAAACAAAGGTTTAACTCTCTGAGATAAATCCACACATCACAAAGCAGTTTCACAGATAGCTGGTTTCTTCTTTTTATCTGGAGATATTCAGTTTTCCCATTAGACCACAATGGGCTCCCAATTATCTCTTCGCAGATTCTCCATAAGGAGCGGTTCCAACCTGTTGAGTCAAAGGAAATATTTAACTCTGTGAGATGAATCCACATGTCACAAAGCAGTTTCAAAGATACCTCTTTATAGTTTTTATGTATTTTCCCATATGCCTCAATGGGCTCCCAAATATCCCTTCACATATTTTTTAAAAAGAGTGTTTCCATCCTGCTGAAACAAAAGAAAAGTTTAACTCTGTGAGATGAATTCACACATCACCAAGTAGTTTCACAGATAGCTTCTTTCCAGTTTTTATTTAGGGATATTAAGCTTTCCTTCATGAGTTTCAATGGGCTCTTAAAGTTTCTTCAAAGACTATTCAACAAGAGTGACTCCAATCTGCAAAATCAAAAGAAAGGTAAAACTCTGTGAGGTGAATTCACACATCACAAAGCAGTTTCACAGATATCTTCTTTCTAGTTTCTGTCTGGGGATATTCTGTTTTTCCCCATAGGATTCAACGGTCTCTCAAATGTCTCTTCACAAATTCTACAAAAAGAGTGTTTCCTAAACCTGCTGAATGAAAAGAAACTTTTAACTCTGTGACATGAATCCACATATCATATAGCAGTTTCACAGATAGTTTCTTTCTAATTTCTATATGGGTATATTCTGTTTTTCTCCATAGGCCTGAATGGGTTCATAAACATCCCTTTGCAGATTCTACAAGAAGAGTTTTCCAACCTGCTGAATCAAATGAAAGGTATAACTCTGTTAGATGAATCCACAGTTCATGAAGCAGTTTCACAGATAGCTTCTATCCAGTTTTTAACTGGGGATATTTTTTTTCTCTTATGCCATAATATGCTCCCAAATGTGCCTTCACAGATTCTCCAAACAGAGAGCTTCCAGGCTGCTGAATCAAAAGAAAGGTTTAACGCTGTGAGGGACACCAAACATCATAAAGCAGTTACACAGATAACTTCTTTATAGCTTTTAATCTGGGGATATTTGCTTTTTCTCCAAAGGTCTCAATGGCCTCCCAACAGTCTTTTCTCAGTTCCCCAAAAAGAGTGTTTCCAACCTGCTGAATCAAAAGAAAGGTTTAACTTTGTTTGATGAATCCACACATCACAAAACAGAGTCACAGACAGATTCTTTGCAGTTGTTTTGGGGGGATATTCTGTTTTGCCCCATACGCTATACTGGGCTCCCAAGTGACAATTCACAAATCCTATAATAAGAGTTTCTCCAACCTGCTGAATCAAAAGAAAGGTTTGACTGTGTGAGATGAATTCACACATCATAAAGCAGTTTCACAAATAGCTTCTTTCTACTTTAATTCTGGGGGATTCTGGTTTTCCTAATAGGACTCAGTGGGCTAAAAAATGTCTCTTTGCAATTTCTCCCAAAAGAGGGTTCCCAAACTGATGAATCAAAAGAAACGTTTAATTCAGTGAGGTGAATTGATACATAAGAACATTCGTTTCACAGATGGCTTCTTTCTCATTTTTAACAGGGGATATTTGGTTTCTCCTCGTAGGCCTTAATGGGCTCCCAAGTGTCCCTTTGCAAATACTCCAAAAAGAGTATTTCCAACTTGGTGAATGAAAAGAAAGTTTTAACTCTGTGAGATAAATCCAGACATCACCAGGCAGTTTCACAAATAGCTTCTTTCTAAGTTTTATCTGGGGATATTCAGTTTTCACTCACAGGCTTCAAAGGGCTCCGAAATATCCCTTCGCAGATTCTCCAAAAACAGTGTTTCCAACGTGCTGAATCAAAAGAAAGGTTGAACTCTTTGAAATGAATTCAGACATCCCAAAGCAGTTTCATGGATAGCTTCTTTCTAGTTTTTATCTAAAATTATTTTGTTTTTCCTCATAAACCCCAATGGGCTCAGAAATGCCTTTTTGCAGATTCTCCAAAGAGTGTTTTCAACATGATGAATCAAAAGAGCAGGATGGAAAAACGTTTTTGGAGAATCTATGATGGGAAATTTCACAGCCCATCATGGATTAACATTGTGAGATGAATCCACAAATCACAAAATCATTTTCACAGATACCTTCTTTCTCATTATCTGAAAATATTTGTTTTTTCTCTGTAGGCTTCAATGGACTCCCAATGTCCCTTTGCAGATTCTACGAAATGAGTGTTTACGATTTTCTGAATCAAAAGAACAGTTTCACTTTGTGAGATGAATCCAATATCACAAAGCTGTTTTTCAGATAGCTTCTTACTCATTTTATTCAAGGTATATTCAGTTTTGCACATAGGCCTCAATGGGCTCCAAAAGCACTGTTTTAAACTGGTTAATTAAAATAAAGCTTTAATTCTGTAAGATGAATCCCCATATCAGAAATCGGTTTCACAGATAGTTTCTAGTTTTTATCTGGGGATATTAGGTTTTTCTCCAAAGGGCCCCACTGGGCTCCAAGCTGTCCCTTTGCAGATTCTCTAAAAAGAGTGTGTCCAATCTGCTAAATCAAAAGAAAGGTTTAAACCTGTGAGATGAGTCCACACATCACAAATAAGTTTCACAGATAGCTTCTTTGTAGTTTTTATCTGGGGATATTAGGGTTTTTTCCATAGTCCACAATGGGCTGTGAAATTTCCCATCGCAGATTCTCCAAAACCAGTTTTTCCAACCTGCTCTATCAAAAGAAATGTTTAACTCTATTGGATGAATGCACACATCACAAAGCAGTTTCAATGATAGATTCCTTCCAGTTTTTTTGGGAAGGATATTTTGTTTTGCCTCATAGGCCTTAATGGGCTCTCAATTGTCCCTTGGCAGATCCTATAATAATAGCGTTTCCAATCTGCTGAATCAAAAGAAAGGTTTACCTCTGTGAGCTGAATCCACACATCACAAAGCAGTTTCACAGATAGCTTCTTTCCAGTTTTTTTCTAGGGATATTCAGTTTTTCCAAATAGGATTCAATGGGCTACAAAATGTCCCTTTACAGATTCTCCAAAAAGAGTGTTTCCAACCTGATGAATCAAAATAAATGTTAAATTCTGGGAGATGAATCAATACATCACAAAGCAGTTTCACATAAGGCTTTTTTTCTGTTTTTTAATTGGGGATATTCAATTTTTCCACATAGGGTTCAAAGGGCTCCCAAATGTTCCTTTGTAGATTCTCCAAAAAGTGTTTCCAACCTGCTGATTCAAAAGAAAGGTTTATCTCTTTGAAATGAATTTACACATCCCAAAGCCATTTCACAGATAGCTTCTTTCTAGTGTTTATCTGGGGATATTCAGTTTTTCCTCATAAACCCCAATGGGCTGCAAAATATCTTTTCACAGTTTCTCCAAAGAGTGGTTCCAACATTCTGAACAAAAGGAAAGGTTAACACTGTGAGATGAATCCACAGATCACAAAGCAGTTTCACAGATAACATCTTTCTAGTTGCTATTGGGGGATATTCTGTTTTTCCCCATAGGTTTCAATGGGTCCCCAATGTCCTTTCACAGTTTCTACAAAATAAGTGTTTCCAATTTTCTGAATCAAATGAAAGGTTTAACTTTGTGAGATGAATCCACACATCACACATCATGAAGTCATTTTGCAGATAGCTTCTTACTGTTTTTTTTCCAGGTATATTCGGTTTTTCTCATAGGCCTCATGGGCTCCAAAATGTCTTTTCATGGATACTGCAAAAAGACTGTTTGCAAGCTGATTAATCAAAATAAAACTTTAACTCAGTGAGACGAATCCACACATCACAAAGAAGGTTCACAGATAGCTTCTTTCTAGTTTCTACCTGGGCATATAGATTTTTCTCCATAGGCCTCAGTGATCTCCAAAATGTCCCATTGCAGATTCTCCAAAAAGAGCTTTTCCAATCTGCTGAATCAAAAGAAAGGTTTAACTCTGTGAGGAGAATCCAAACATGACAAAGCAATTTCACAAATAGCTTCTTACTAGTTTTTATCTGGAGAGACTCAGTTTTCCCCCTATGCCTCCATGGGCTTCCAACTATTTCTTCACAGATTCTACAAAAAGAGTGTTTCCAACCTCCTAAATTAAAAAAAAAAGTTTTAACTCTATGAGTTGAATCCACACATCACAAAGCAGTTTCACAGATATGTTCTTTCTAGTTTTTATCCATGGATGTTCCTTTTCTTCCCTTAGGCCTTAATAGGCTATGTATAGTCCCTTGGTAGATTCCCCAAAAAGAGTGTTTCCAACATACTGATTCTAAAGAAATGTTTAACTCAGTGCAATGCATCCACACATCAAATACAAGTTTCACAGATAGCTTCTTTTTAGTTTTTTCTGGGGATGCTCAATATTTCCCCTGGGCACAAAAGGGCTCCCAAATATCTCCTCACAGATTCTCCAAAAAAGTGTTTCCAACCTGATGAATGAAAAGAAAGGTTTAACTGTGTGAGCTCAACCCACACACCTCAAAGCAGTTTCTATGATAGCTTTTTTTCTAGTTTTTATCTGGGGATATTTTGTTTCTCCTCTTAGGCCTCCATGTGCTCCCAAATGTCCCTTGGCAGATTCTACAAAAAGATTGTTTCTAACCTGCTGGGTCAAAAGAAAAGTTCAACTCTGTGAGATGAATCCACACATCACAAAGCAGTTTCATGGAAAGCTTCTTTCTAGTTTTTATCTGGAAATATTTGCTTTTTCTGTTTTCCCAGAGATATCTATATTCTGTTTTCCCAGAGATCTCAAAGGGTTCCAAAATATCTCTTTGCAGATCCTACAAAGAGTTTTTCTAACCTGCTGAAGAAAAAGAAAGGTTTAACTCTGTGACCATAAATCCACACGTCAAAAAAGCAGTTTCACAGATAGCTTCTTTCCAGTTTTTATCTGTGAACATTTGGTTTTCCCCCACAGGCCTCAAAGGGCTCCAAAGTATTCATTTGCATATTCTCCAAAATGAGGGTTTAAAATCTGCTGAATCAAAAGAAGGCTTTAATTCTGTGAGATGAATCCACACATCATGAATCAGTTTCAGAAATAGCTTCTTTCTAATTTTTATCTTGGGATATTCAGTTTTTAACCATAGGCCTCAATGGACTCCCAAATGTAACTTCACAGATTCTCCAAATATATTGTTTCTAGACTGCTGAATCAAAAGACAGGTTTAACTCTGTGAGATTAACTGACTTATTACAAAGCAGTTTCTCAGATACCTTCTTTCTGGTTTTTATCTGTGGATAGTCAGCTTTTCTTCTTAGAAGACAATGTACTCCCTCATGTCTTTTTGCAGATTCTACAAAAAGAGCATTTCCAACCTTCTGAATCAAATGAAAAGTTTAACTCTGTGAGATGAATCCAGATATCAAAAAGCAGTTTCACAGAGAGCTTCTTTCTGGTTTTTAACTGGAGATATTCTGTCTTTCCCCATAGGCCTCAATGGGTTCCCAATTGTCATTTTGCAGATTCTCCATAAAGAGTGTTTCCAAGCTGTTGAATCAACAGAAAGATTTAACTGTGTGAGATGAATCCACACATCACAAAGTTATTGCAGTTTCACAGATAGTTTATATCTAGTTTTTATCTGGGGATATTCAAAATTTCCCCCTATGCCTCAAAGGTCTCCCGAATGTCCCTTCACAGGTTTTACAAAAAGAGAGCTTCCAATCTGCTGAAGCAAAAGAAAGTTTGAACTCTGTGAGATGAATGCATACATCACAAAGCAGTTTCACAGATAGCTTCTTCTCGTTTTTAACTGTGCATGTTAGATTTTGTCACATAGGCCTCAATGGGCTCCAAAACATTCCTATGCAGATCCTCCAAAAAGAGTGTTTCTAACCTGCTGGATCAAAAGAAAGGTTTAACTCTCTGAGATGAATCCGCACATCACAAAACTGTTTTGCAAATAGGTTCTTTCTAATTTTTATCTGTGGATATTGAATTTTCCCCATAGGCCTCCATGGGTTTCCAAATGTCTCTTCTCAGATTCTACAAAAAGAGTGTTTTCAACCTGCTGGATCAAAAGAGAGGTTTAACTCCATTAGATGCATCCACACATCTCAGAGCAGTTCTACAAGAGCTTCCTATTTTTTTCCTGAGGATATCTGTTTTTTCCCAATATAACTCAATGGGCTAAAAATGTACCTTCATAGATTCTCCAAAATAGTGTTTCCAACCTGCAGAATCAACAGAAACATTTAACTCTGGGAGGTGAATTGACACTTCACAAAGCAGTTTCACAGATGGATTCTTTTTAGTTTTTAACTAGGATATTCGGTTTTTCACCTTTGGCCTGAATGGGCTCCCAAATGTCCCTTCACAGATTTTACAGAAAGAGTGCTTCCAACTTGCCAAAACTAAAGAAAGGTTTAACTCTGTGAGGTGAATCTACACATCACTGAGTAGTTTCATAGATTGCTTTTTTGTACTTTTTATCTGGGGATATTCAGTTTTTCTTCATAGGCCTCAATAGGCTCTTAAATGTTTCTTCACAGACTGTCCACAAAGAGTGTTCCCCATATGCAGAATCCACAGAAAGATTTACCTCTGAGACATGAATCCACACAGACAAAGCAGTTTCACAGATAACTTCTTTGTAGTTTTTATCTGTGGATATTTTGTTTTTCCCCATTGGCCTCAATGGCCTCCCAAATGTCCCTTCACAGATTCTACAAAAACAGTGTTTCCAAACGGCTGAATCAAAAGATTTACTTCTGAGAGATGAATCCACACATCACAAAGCAGTTTCACAGATAGCTTCTTTCTGATTTTTATCTGGGGATATTCACTTTTTCACTATAGTCCTCAATGCACTCCCAGATACTTTTTTGCAGATTCTAAAAAACAATGTTTCAAAAACAGCCATATCAAAAGAAAGATTTACCTCTGTGAGATGAATTCACACATCACCAAGCAATTTAACAAATAGCTTCTTTCTATTTCTTATCTGTGGATATTCGGTTTGTCACCATAGGCCTCAATGTGCTATTTAAGGTCCCCTTGCAGATTCTACAAAAGGACCCTTTGCAACCTACTGAATCAAAAGAAAGGGCAAACACTGTGATAAGAATCCACACATCAAAAAGCAGTTTCACAAACAACACTTTTCTAGCTTTTATCTGGAGATATTTGCTTTTCCACCATATGCCTCAAAGAGCTCCAAAATGTCCCTTCACAGACTCTACAAAAACAATATTTTCAAACTTCTGAATCTAAAGAAAGGTTTAACTCTGTGAGATGAATTCACACATCAAAAAGACGTTTCACATATAGATTATTTCTATTCTTTATCCGTGGATATTCTTTTTTTCACCATAGTCCTCAATGCACTCCCCAATATCCCTTCACAGATTCTACAAAAACAGTGTTTCCAAACTGCTGAATTAAATGAAAGGTTTAACTCTGTGTGCTGAATCCACACATCACAAAGCAGATTCATAGATAACTTCTTTCTAGTTTTTATCTGGGATATACAGTATATCACCATAGACTTCAATGCACTCCAAAGTGTCATTTCAGATATTCTACAAAAGCGCTGATTCCAACATGCTGAAACAAAAGAAAGTTTTAACTCTCTGAGATTAATCCACACATCACAAAGTAGTTTCACAGAGAGTTTCTGTCTAGTTTTTATTTAGGAATATTCAGTTTTTTTCCTGTAGCCCTCAATGGCCTTTAAAATGTCTGTTCACAGATTCTCCAAAATGAGGGTTTCCAATCTGCAGTATCAAAAGTATTTTCCCTTAGGCATCAACGTATCCCAAAAGTCTCTTTATAGATTCTCTAAAAAGAGTCTTTCCTAGTTGCTGAATCAAAAGAAAGATTTATGCCTGTGAGATGAATCCACACATCTCAAAGCTGTTTCAGAGAAAGCTTATTTCTAGTTTTTAGCTGTAGATATTCTGTTTTTCCCCATAGGCCTCAATGGGCTCCCAAATATCTCTTCACACATTCTCCAAAAACAATGCTTCCAACTTGTTGAAACAAAACTTTCACTCTGTGAGATGAATGCACACATCACAAAGCAGTTTCACAGACAGCTTCTTTCTAGTTTTTGTCTGGGTATATTCGCTTTTTCACCATAGGCTTCAATGAGCTCCTAAATGTCCCTTCACAGATTCTACAAAAACAGTATTTCCAAAGTGCTGAGTCAAAAAAAATAGCTTACCTCTGTGAGGTCAATCCACACATCACAAAGCAGCTTCACAGATAGCTTCTTTCCAGTGTTTATCTGGGGATATTCTCTTTCTCAACATTCGTTGCAATGAGCTAGCAAATGCCCCTTCGCAGATTCTATAAAAACAGTTTCCAAACTGCTGAATCTAAGTAAAAGTTATACTCTGTGAGATAAATCCACACATCTCAAAGTAGTTTCACAGATAGCTTCTTTCTAGTTTTGATCTTGGGATATTAGGTTTGTCAACATAGGACACAATTTGCTCCCAAATGATTCTTTCCAGATTCTTCAAAGGGACTGTTTTGAACCTACTGAATCAAAAGGAAGGTTTAATTGTGTGAGAAGAATGCACACATCACAAGGCAGTTTTACAGGTAACGTCTTTCTTGTTTTTATGGAAGGAAATTCACTTTTTCACCATAGGCCTCATTGAGCTCCCAAATGTCCCTTTGCTATTTCTACAGAAAGAGTGTTTCCAAACTGCTGAATCAAAAGAAAGGATTAACTCTATGAGATGAAGCCACAGATCACAAAGCAGTTTCACAGATAGCTTCTTTATAGTTTTTCCTGGAAATATTAGCTTTTTCAACATAGGCCTTAATTAGCTCCCAAATGTCCCTTCACAGATTCTACAAAAATAGTGTCTCCAAACTGCTGAGTCAAAAGGAATGTTTAAGTCTGTGAGATGAATCCAAACATCATAAAGCAGTTTCACACATACTTTCTGTGTAGTTTTTATTTTGGGATATTTGGTTTGTCACAATAAGATTCAATGTACTCCAAAATGTCCCTTCACAGGTTCTATGAAAGGACTGTTTCCAACCTGCTGAACCACAAGAAAGGTTTAACTCCATGACATGAATTCACACATCACAAAGCAGTTTCATAGATAGCTTCCTTCTAGTTGTTATCTAGGGATATTCACTTTTTCCCACAGGCCTCAATGAGCTCCCAAACATCCCTTCACAGATTCTACAAAAGAATTGTTTCCCACTTGCTGAATCAAAATAAAGGTTTAACTCTGTGAGATGAATCCACACATCACAAAACAGTTTCACAGACAATTACTTGGCAGTTTTTATCTGGGATATTTTCTTTTTCACCATAGGCCTCAAAGGGCTCCCAAATATACCTTTGCAGAATCAAACAAAATAGTATTTACTATTTGCTAAATCGAAAGAAAGCTTTAACTCTGTGAGATGAAGCCACATGTCACAAAGCAGTTTAACAGACACCTTCTTTCTAGTTTTTATCTGGGGGTATTGTGTTTGTCAACACAGGCCTCAATGCTTGTCGCTTCACAGATTCTAAAAAAGGACTGTTTCAAACCTGCTAAATCAAAAAAAACATTTAAATCTTTGAGATGAATCCACACATCACAAAGCAATCTCACAGATCGCTTCTTCCTAGTTTTTATGTGGGGATATTTAGCTTGTCACCATAGCCCACAATGTACTCCCAAATGCTTCTTTGCAGATTCTACAAAAGGACTGTTTTTAACCTGCTAGTCAAAAGAAAGGATTAACTTTGTGAGATGAATGCACACATCACAAAGCAATTTCTCAGATAGCTTCTTTCTAGTTTTTATCTTCTGCAAATGGAGTATTTCCAACCTGCCGAATCAAAAATTGTTTAACACTATGAGATGCATCCACATATCACAAGGCAGTTTCACACAGAGCTTCTTTCTAGTTTTTATCTGGGGATATTCGCTTTTTCACCATAGGCCTCAATGAGCTCCAAATTGTCCCATCACAGATTCTACAAAAACAGTGTTTCCAAACTGCTGAATCAAAGGAGAGATTTCATTCTTGGAAATGAATCCACACACACAAAGCAGTGTCACAGACAGCTTCTTTCTAGTTTTTATCTCGGGGTATTTTGTTTGTCACCCCAGGCCTCAATGGCTCCCAAATGCCTCTTCCAAGATTCTACAAAATGTCTGTTTCCAACGTGCTTAATCAAAACAAAGTTTTAACTCTCTAAGAAGAATCCACACATCACAAAGCAGTTTCACAAAGAACTTCGTCATAGTTTTTATCTGGGGATAATCACTTTTTCAACATAGGCCCAAATGTGTCTCAAAGTGTCCCTACAGAGATTCTACAAAAACAGTGTTTGCAAACTGCAGCATCAACACAAAGGTTTCACACTGTGAGTTGAATCCACTCATCACAAAGTAGTTTCACAGTTAACATCATTCTAGTTTTTCTCTGGGGATATGTGGTTTATCATCACAGACCAGAATGCATTCCCAATTGTCCCTTCACAGATCCTGCAAAAGGACTGTTTCTAATGTACTGAACCAAAAAAAAAGGTTTATTTCTGTGAGGAGAATCCATATATCACAAAGAAGTTTCACAGATAACTTATTTGTAGTTTTCATATGGGAATATTCAATGTTTCACCATAGGCCTCAGTGTGCTCCCAAACGTCCCTTTGCAGACCCTACACAAACTGTGTGTCCAAACTGCTGAATCAAAAGATAGGTTTAACTCTGTGAGTTGAATCCAAACATCACACAGCAGTTTCACAGATAGCTTCCTTCGAGTTTTTATCTGGGGATATTTTCTTTTCCCCATAGACCTCAATGAGCTCCCAAATGTCCCTTCGTAGATTATACACAAACAGTGTTTTCAAACTGCTAAATCAAAAGAAAGTTTTCGCTCTCCGAGTTGAATTCAAACATCACAAAAGAGTTTCACACATAGCTTCTTTTTAGTTTTTATCTGGGTATAACCTGCTTGCCACCGTAGAGCACTGTAGGTGCTCCCAAAGGTCGCGTCACAGATTCTACATAAGGACTATTTTTAAATCAAAAGAAAGTTTTAATTCTGTGAGAAGAATCCACTTATCACAAAGCCATTTCACAGATAACTTCTTTCTAGTTTTATCTGTAGTTAATTGCTTTTTCATCAAAGGCCTCAATGAGCTCCAAAATATCACTTTGCAGATTCTACAATAACAGTGTTTCCAAACTGCTGAATGAAGAGATGTTTAACTCTGTGAGATAAATCCACAAATCACAAAGCAGTTTCACAGATAACTTCCTTCTAGTTTTATCTGTAGTTTTTCACTTTTTCACCCAAGTAGTTTTACAGATGGCTTCTATCTAGTGTTTATCTGGGGATATTCAGTTTGTCACCATAGGCATAAATGCACCACCAAATGTCCCTTCACAGATTTTACAAAAAGACGACTTCTAACCAGCTTAATGAGAAGAAAGGTTTAACTGTGTGAGATGAATCCACACATCACAAAGCAGTTTCACAGATAGCTTCTTTCTAGTTTTTATATGGGTAACTTCACTTCTTCACTATGGGTATTAATGCACTCCCAATAATCCCCTTGCAGATTCTACAAAAGGACTGTTTCCAACCTGCTGACTCAACAAAAAAAGTTTAACTCTGTGTGATTAATTCACACATCACAAAGCAGTTTCATAGAAAACTTCTTTCTAGGTTTTATCTGGGGATACTGTCCTTTCACCTTAGGCCTCAATTCTGTCTCAAATATCCTTTTGTAGATGCCACAAAGACAGTGTTTCCAAACTACTGAATCAAAAGAGAGGTTTAACTCTTTGAGATGAATCCACACATCAAGAAGCAGTTTCACAGATTGCTTCCTTCTTGTTTTTATCTGGGGTGATTCGGTTTCTCACCAAGGGCCACAATGTGCTCCCAAAGGTCCCTTTGCAGATTCTACAACAAAACTGTTCCCAACCTGCTGAATCAGAAGAAAGGTTTATCAATCTGAGAAAAATCCACACATCACAAAGCAGTTTCACAGATAGCTTCTTTCTAGGTTTTATCTGGAGATAATTGCTCTTTTACCATAGGCCTCAATGAGCTCCCAAATGTTTTTTCTCAGATTTTACAAAAAGTGTTTCCAAACTGCTGAATCAAAGGAAAGATTTAACTCTGTGGGATGAATCCACACATAACAAAGCAGTTTCACAGATAGCTTCTTTCTCGTTTTAAACTAAGGATATTCCCTTTTCCACCGAAGGTCTCAATGAGCTCCCAAGTGTCCCTCCGCAGATTCTACAAAAACAGTGTTTCCTAACTGCAGAATCAATGAGCTCCCAAATGTCCCTTCACAGATTCAACCAAAACAGTCTTTCAAACCTGCTTAAAGAAAAGAAACGCTTAACTCTGTGAGATGAATTCTCACATCACAAAGCAATTTAACAGACAGCTTCTTTCTAGTTTTATCTGGGGATATTCTCTTCTACGTCATGGGCCTCAATGCACTCTAAAAGTCTCTTCCCAGATTCTACCAAAGGACTGTTTCCAATCTGCTGAACAAAAAGAAAGATTTACCTCTGTGAGATGAATCCACAAGTCACAAAGCGGTTTCACAGATAACTTCTTTCTAGTTTTTATATGGGGATATTAGCTTTTTCACAACAGGCCTCAATGCACTCCCAAATTTCCCTTCGCAGATTCTTGAAAAGGACTGTTATCAACCTACTGAATCAAAAAAAAGGGTTCAACTCTGTGAGATAAATCCAAACATCATAAAGAAGTTTGACAGATAGCTTCTTTATAGTTTTTATCTGGGGATATTCTGTTTGTCACCATAGACCTCAATGCACTCCCAAATATACCCCCTGTATATTCAAAAGAAAGGTTTAACACTCTGAGATGAATCCACACATCACAAAGCAGTTTCACAGATAAATTTTTTTCTAATTTTTAACCTGGAGATATTCGGTTTGTCAATATAGTCCTCAATGTACCCCCAAATATCCCTTTGCAGATTTGACAAAAGGACTGTTTACAACATGCTGATTCAAAAGGAAGGATTAACTCTGTGAGATATATCCACACATCACAAAGCAGCTTCACAGATAGCTAGTGTTTCCCAACTGCTGAGGCAAACCAAAGGTTTTCCTCTGTGAGAAGAATCCACATATCACAAAGCAGTATAACCGACAGCTTCTTTCTACTTTTCATCTGGGGATATTCACTTTTTCACCATAGGCCTCAATGAGTTCCCAAATGTCCCTTCACAGATCCTACAAAAACAGTGTTTCCAAACTGCTGAATCAAAAGAAAGGTTTGACTCTGTGAGATGAATCCAAACAGCACAAAGCAGATTCACAGATTGTTTCTTTCTAGTTTTTATCTCGGGATATTCACTTTTTGCCATTGACTTCAATGCGCTCCCAAATATCCCTTTGCAGATTTTACAAAAATGATGTATCCAAACTGCTGAATCAAAAGGAAGGTTTATCTCTCTGAGATGAATCCAAACATCAAAAAGCAGTTTCACAGATAGCTTCATTCTAGTTTTTATCTGTGGATATTCGGTTTGTCACAATAGGCCTCAATGCATGCACAAATGTCACTTCACATTTTCCACAAAAGGACAGTTTCCAAAATGTCCTAGTTTGGTCCTAGTTTTAACTCTGAGAGTTGAATGCACAAATCACAAAGCAGCGTCTTATATAGCTTCTTTCTAGTTTTTATCAGAAATACTTGCTTTTTCACTATTGACCTTAATGAGCTCTAAAATTCCTTTCACAGATTCTACAAAAGCAGTGTTTCCAAACTACTGAATTGAAAGAAAAGTTTAATGCTGTGAGATGAATGCACACATCATAAAGCAGTTTTGCAGATAGCTTCTTTCTACTTTTTATCTGGAGTTATTCAGTTTGTTACCATAGACCTCAATGTACTCCTAAATGTCCCTCCACAGATTCTACAAAAGGACTGTTTTCAACTTGCTGAATTAAAAGAAACGTTCAACTCTGTGAGAAGAATCCCCACATATCCAAACAGTTTCTTAGATGGCTTCTTTCTGGCTTTATCTGGGGATTATCACTTTTTCAACTTAGAACACAATGCGCTCCAAAATGTCCCTTCTCAGATTCTACAGAAACTGGGTTTACTACATAGTGAATCAAAAGAAAGGTTTAACTCTGTTATTTGAATCCACACATCATGAAGCAGTTTCACAGAGAGCTTCTTTCTGGTATTTCTCTGGGGATTTTTGCTTTTTCAGCATAGGCCTCAACACGCACCAAAAAGTCTCTTCACATATTCAACAGAAACAGTGTTTACAACATACTGAATCGAAAAAAAGTTTCAACTCTGTGAGATGAAGCCACACATTAAAAAGCAGTTTCACAGAAAGTTTCTTTCTAGTATTTATCTGGGGATATTGCCTTTTTCACCATAGGCCTCAATGCACTCCCAAATGTCTCTTTGCAGATACTACAAAAGCAGTATTTCCAAACAGCTGAATAAAAAGAAAGGTTTAACTCTGTGAAATGAATCCACACATCACAAAGCAGTTTCGCTGATAGCTTCTTTCTAGTATTTATCTGCAGATATTCACCTTTTCACAACAGGCATCAATGAGTTCCCTAATGTCCCTTCACAGATCCTACAAAACAGTGTTTCCAAATGGCTGAATTAAAAGAAAGATTTAACTCTGTAAGATGAATACAAACATCACAAAGCAGTTTCACAGAGAGATTCTATCTAGTTTTTATTTGAGAATATTACCTTTTTTACCATAGGCCTTGATGAGATCCCAAATGTCCCTTTGCAGATTACACAAAAACAGTGTTTCCAAAGTGCAGAACAAAAAGAAAACTTTAACTCTGTGAGATGAATCCACACATCAGAAAGCAGCTTCACAAGTAGATTTTTTTTGGTTTTTATCTGGGGATACTAGCTTTTTTCACCATAGACCTCAATGCACTCCCAAATGTCTATTCACAGATTCAACAGAAAGAGTGTTTCCAACATGCTGAATAAAAAATTTTAACTCTTTGAGATGAATCCACACATCACAAAGCAGATTCACAGATAGCTTCATTCTAGTTTTTTCTCTGGGGATATTCACTTTTTCACCATTGGTCTCAATGAGCTCCAAAATATCCATTTGCAAGTTCTACAAAAACAGTGTTTGCAGCCTGCTGAATATAAGGAAAGACTGAACTCTCTGAGATGAATCCGCACATCACAAAGAAGTTTAACAGCTTCATTGTAGTTTTTATCTGGGTATATTCACTTTTTCTCCATAAGACTCAATTCCCTCCCAATGTCGTTTCGCAGATCTTACAAAAACTCTTTTACCAAACTGCTTAATCAAAAGAAAGGTTTAACAGTGTGAGATAAATTGACACATCACAAAGCAGTTTAAGAGGCAGATTTCTTTTTTTTTTTTTTTAGTTTTGATCTGGAGATATTCACTGTTTCCCATTTGGCCTCAAAGAGATTCGAAATGTCCCTTCGCAGATACTACAAAAACAGTGTTTCCAAATTGTTGAATCAAAAGAAAGGTTTGACAATGTGAAATGAATCTGCACATCACAATACAGTCTCACAGATGTCTTATTTCTGGTTTTTATCTGGGGATATTCGCTTTGTCACCAGAGGTTTCAGTGAGGTCCCAAATATCCATAAACAGATTCTACAAAAGTAGTGTTTCCAAGCTGCTGAATCAAAGGAAATACTTACCTCTCTGAGATGAATCCCCGTATCATAAAGCAGTTTTACAGATAGCTTCTTTCTAGTTTTGATCTGGGGATGTTCACATTTTCACCATAGTACTCAATTCTCTCTCAAATATCCTTTCATAGATTCTACAAAAACAGTGTTTCCAAACTGCTGAATCAAAAAAAAGTTTTACCTCTGTGAGATGAATGTGCATATCACAAAGCAGTTCACAGATAGCTTCTTTCTAGTTTTTATCTGGTGATTTTCTGTTTGTCACTATTGGCCTCAATGAGCTCCAAAACGTCCCTTTGTAGATTCTACAGAAACAGTGTTTCCAAACTACTGAATCAAAAGAAAGAGTTAACTCTAAGAGAGGAATCTACACATCACAAAGTAGTTTCACAGATGTCTTCTTTCCAGTTTTTGTCTGGGGATATTCTCTTCATTACCATAGGCCTCTATGAACTCCCAAATGTCCCTTCAAAGATTCTACAGAAATAGTGTTTCCAACATGCTGAATCAAAAGAAAGAATTAACTCTGAGAGATAAATACACACATCACAAAGCAGTTTCACAGATAGTTTCTTTCTAGTTTTTATCATTGTATATTTGCCTTTTTCCCCATAGGCCTCAATGAGTTCCCAAATGTTCCTTCACAGATTCTACAAAAACAGTTTTTCCAAACTGTTCAATCAAAAGAAAAAGTTAACTCTGTGATATGAATCCATACTTCACAAAGCAGTTTCACAGATAGCTTCTTTCTAGTTTTTATCTGGGGATATTTGCTTTTTCACCGTAGGACTCAAAGGGTTCCCCAGTGTCCCTTTGAAGGTACTACAAAACAGTGGCCCAAACTGCTGAATGAAAAGAAAGGTTTAACTCTGTGAGTTCAATTCAAACATCACAATAGAAAGCTTCTTTCTAGTTTTTATCTGAAGATATTTTCTTTTTCACCTTAGGCCTCAATGCACTCACAAATATCCTTTCACAGATTCTTCAAGCACAGTGTTTCCAAACTTCTAAATCAAAAGAAAGATTGATGTCTCAGAGATGAATGCATACGTCACAAAGTTTTTGTCAGATAACTTTCTTCTAGCTTTTTTCTTGGGATATTCCCTTTTTCACCACTAGCCTCAATAACTTCCAAAATGTCCATTCCCAGAATGTACAAAAATAGTATTTTCAAACTGCTGAAAAAAAGAAAGGTTTAACACTGTGAGATGAAAGAACACATCAGAAAGCAGGTTCTCATAAAGATTCTTTCTAATTTTTATCTAAAAATATTTTCTTTTCACCATAGGCCTCAAGGTGCTCCCAAACATACTTTCACAGATTCTTCAAAAACAGTGTTTCCAAACTGCTGAATCAAAACAAACTTTTAACTCTGTGAGATAAATCCACACATCCCAAAGCAGTTTAACAGGAAGGTTCTTTGTAGTTTTTATCTATGGATATTCTATTTTTCGTGATGTGCCTCAATGAGCTCCCAAATGTGCTTTTGCAGATTCTGCAAAAACAGTGTTTCCAAACTGCTGAATCAAAAGAAAGGCTTAACTCTGTTAGATGAATCCACACATCAAACAGTAGTTTCACACATAGATTCTTTCTAGTTTTTATCTGAGGATATTTGCTTTTTCATCGTAGGCTTCAAGTGCTCCAAAATGTCCCTTTGCAGATTCTACAAAAAAAGTGATTCCACTCTGCAGAATCAAAAGAAAGTTTTAACTCTGTGATTTGAATGCACACATCCAAAACAGTTTCTCAGATAGCTTCTTTCTCGTTTTTATCTGGGGTTTTTCACTTTTTCAACAAAGGGATCAATGCACTCCCAAATGTCCTTTCACAGATTCTACAAAAACAGTATTTCAAAACTGCTGATTCATAATAAAGGTTTAACTCTGTCAGATGAATGCACACATCACAAAGCAGTTTCTCAGATAGCTTCTTTCTAGTTTTTATTTTGGAATATACATTTCTGGACCAGGGCCTCAATTAGTTCTGAAATGTTCCTTCACTGATTCAACAAAAACGGTGTTTCCAAACTGCTGAATCAAAAGATAAATTTACCTCTGTCAGATGAATTCACACATCACAAAGCAGTTTAACAGAGAGATTCATTCTAGTGTTATCTGCTGATATTTGCTTTCTCACCATGGGCCTCAATGTGTTCTCAAATGTCCTTTCACAGATTCTCCCAAAAGAAAGTCTCCAAACTGTAGAATCAAAGGAAAAATTTACTCTGTGAGATTAAAATACCCATCACAAAGCAGTTTAAGAGATCACTTCTTCCTAGTTATTGTTTGAGGGTATTCATTTCCTTTTACACCTTAGGTTTCAACATGCTCCCAAATGTCCCTTTGCAATTTTACAGAAACAGTGCTGCCAAACTTCTAAATGAAAAAAAGTTGGAACTCTGTGAGATGAATGCACACATCACAAAGAGGTTTCTAAGAAAAGTTCCTTCTAGTTTTTATCTGAAGGTATTTTCTTCTTCCCCATAGGTCTCAATACGATATCAAATGCCTTTCACACATTGTACAAAAACAGTGATTCCAAACTGCTGAATGAAAAGAAAGGTTTAACACTGTGAGACGAATGTTCACATCACAAAGTGGTTTCTCTGATAGATTCCTTCTAGTTTTTATCCTGCGATATTCGCTTTTTCACCATTGTCCACAATGAGTTCCAAACTGTCCATTCACAGAATGAACAAAAACAATGTTTTCAAAGTGATGAATAAAAAGAAAAATTTAACTCTGTGAGATGAATGCACATATCACAAAGCAGTGTCTTAGAAAACTTCTTTCTAGTTTTTATCTGAAGATATCTTCTTTTTCACCATAGGAGCCAATGAACATCCAACTGTCCCTTTGCAGTTCCTACAAAAAGAGTGTTCACAAAGTACTGAATAAAAAGAAAGGTTTAACTCTGCAACATTAAGGCCCATCACAAGGCAGTTTCTCAGATAGCTTCCTTCTAGTTTTTAATCCTAGGAGATTTACTTTTTCGCCATTGACCTCAATGAGCTCCCAAGTGTCTATTTGCAGAATGGACAAAAATGGCATTTCCAAAGGGATGAATCAAAAGAAAAGTTTACTCTGTGAGATGAATGTGCACATCACAAAGCAGTTTCTCAGAAAACTTCTTTCAATTTTTTATCTGAATATGTTTTCTTTTTTCACCATAGGCCTCAGTGAACTCCCAAATATTCCTTTGCAGTTTCTACTAAAACAGTGTTTCCAAAGTGCTGAATGAAAAGAAATGTTTAAATCTGTGAGATGAATGCACACATCACAAAGCAGTTTCTCAGATAGCTTCCCTCTAGTTTTGATGCTGGGATATTCGCTTTTTTGCCTTTGGCCAGAGTGAGCTCCCAAATGTCCATTCACAGAATAGACAAAAACAATTTTTACAAACAGGTGAATGAAAGAAAAGGTTTATCTCTGTGAGATGAATGCACACATCACAAAGCAGTTTCCCAGAAAGCTTCTTCCTTGTTTTTATCTGAAGATAATTTCTTTTTCACATAGGCCTACATGTGCTCCTAAATATTCTTTTGCAAGTTCTACAAAAACAGTGTTTCCAAACTGCTGAATGAAAAAGAAAGATTTAACTCTATGAGATGAATGCACACATCACAAAGTGGTTACTCAGATAGCTTCCTTGTAGTTTTTATCCTGGGATGTTTGCTTTTTTGCCATTGGTCTCAATGAATTCCCAAAAGTCCATCTGCAGAATGGAAAAAAAAAAAAACAATGTTTCCAAACTGCTGAATTAAAGGAAAGATTAAACTCAGTGAAAATATCTGAAGATAATTTCTTTTTCACAATAGGCCTCCATGTGCTCTCAAATACCCCTTTGAAGATTCTACAAAAACAGTGTTAACAAACTGCTGACAGAAAAGAAATGTTTCTCTATGTGAGTTCTACATACATATCACAAATCTGTTTCTCAGAAAGCTTCTTTCTATATTTTAGCAGAAGACATTTTCTTTTTCACCATCAGCCGCACTGTGCTTCCAAATGTCCCTTCACAGAATATACAAAAATAGTGTTTTCAAACTGTTGAATCAAAAGAATGGTTTACCTCTAGGAGATGAATGGACACATCAGAAATCAATTTCTCAGAAAACTTCTTTTAGTTTTTATCTGAAGATATTTTCTCTTTCACCATAGGTCTCAATGCACTCCCAAATATCCCTTCACAGATAATACAAAAAGAGTACTTCCAAGTTGCTGAAGAAAAAGAAAGCTTTAACTCTGCGAGATGAATACACACATCACAAAGCAGATTCTCAGATAACTTCCTTCTACATTTTATCCTGGGATATTCGCTTTTTCTCCATTGGACTCAATGGACTCCCAATTGTCCATTGGCAGATGAGACAAAAACAGCGTTTCCAAACTGCTGAATCAAAAGAAAAGTTTAACTCTGTGAGATAAATGCACACATCAAAAAGCAGTTTCTCAGAAAGCTTCTTTCTAGTCTTTATCTGAAGATAGTTTCTTTTTCACAATAAGCCTCAATGTGCTCCCAAATATCACTTGGCAGATTCTACAAAACAAGGTTAACAAACTGCTGAATAAAAAGGAATGTTTAACTATGTAAGTTGAATACACACATCACAAAGCAGTTTCTCAGAAAGTTTCCTTTCTAGTTTTTAATCTGATGATATTTTATTTTTCCCAGTAGGCCTCACTGTGCTCCCAAATGTCCTTTCATAGAATGTACAAAAACAATGTTTCCAAACTTGTGAATGAAAAGAAATTTTTAAATCTGTGAGATGATTTTACACTTCACAAAGCAATTTCTGAGATAGCTTCCTTCTAGTTTACATCTCACGATATTCACTTATTTGACATTAGCCTCAATGAGCTCCCAAATATCCCTTCACAGATTCTACAAAAACAATTTTTCCAAACTGCTGAATCAAACGAAAGGTTTAACTCTGTGGGATGAATGCACACATCACAAAGCTATTTTTCAGAAAGCTTCTTTGGAGTTTTAATCTGAAGATATTTTATCTTCTCCATGGGCCTCAATGCTCTCCCAATTATCCTTCACAGACTCTACAAAAACAGTGTTTCCAAACTATTGAATGAAAAGAAAGGTTTAAAGCAGTGAGATGAATCCACACGTAACAAACCAATTTCTCAGATAGCCTCTTTATCGTTTTTATCAGAAGATATTTTCTTCTCACTATAGACCACAATGGGCTCCCAAATATCCCTTCACAGGTTCTTCAAAAACTGTGTTGTCAAACGGCTGATTGAAAAGAAAGTTTTAACTCAGTAAGATAAATGTACACACCACAAAATGGTTTCTCAGATAACTTTCCTCTAGTTTTTAATCTGGGATATTCTCTTTTTTGCCATTGGCCTCAATGAGCTCCCAAATGTCAATTTGCAGTATGGAAAAAAGAAAACAGTGTTATGAATGGACACATCAAAAAGCAGTTTCTCAGAAATCTTCTTTCTAGTTTTTATCTGAAGATATTTGATTTTTCACCATAGCTCTCAATGTGCCCCTAAATATCCCTTCGCAAATCCTACAAAACAGTGTTTCCAAACTGCTGAATGAAAAGAAAGGTTTAACTCTGTGAGGTTAATGCAAACAACACAAGGTGGTTTCTGTAAAGCAGTTTCTCAGATAACTTCCTTCTAGATTATATATCAGGTTATTCATTTTTTAGAAATTGGCCTTAATGAGCTCCTAAATGTCCATTCACAGAATGGACAAAAACAGGGTTTCCAAACTCCTGAATCAAAAGAAAGGTTTAACTCTGTGAAATGAATGCAGATATCACAAAGCAGTTTCTCAAAAGGTTCTTTCTGATTTTCATCTGAATATATTCTTTTGCGCCATAGTCCTTAATGGGTTCCTAAATATCTACTCTCAGATTCTACCAACGTAGTATTTCCAAACTGCTGAATGAAAAGAAAGGTTGGGGCGGAGCAAGATGGCCCAATAGGAGCAGCTCCAGTCTCCAACTCCCAGTGCAAGCGACACAGAAGACCGGTGATTTCTGCATTTTCAACTGAGGTACTGGGTTCATCTCACTGGGGAGTGCCGGACGAACGGTGCTGGTCAGCTGCTGCAGCCCGACCAGCGAGAGCTGAAGCAGGGCGAGGCATTGCCTCACCTGGGAAGCGCAAGGGGGAAGGGAGTCCCTTTTCCTAGCCAGGGGAACTGAGACACACAACACCTGGAAAATCGGGTAACTCCCACCCCAATACTGCGATTTAAGCAAACAGGCACACCAGGAGATCATATCCCACACCTGGCCGAGAGGGTCCTACACCCACGGAGCCTCCCTCATTGCTAGCACAGCAGTCTGTGATCTACCGGCAAGGCAGCAGCGAAGCTGGGGGAGGGGCGCCCGCCATTGCTGAGGCTTAAGTAGGTAAACAAAGCTGCTGGGAAGCTCGAACTGGGTGGAGCTCACAGCAGCTCAAGGAAACCTGCCTGTCTCTGTAGACTCCACCTCTGGGGACAGGGCACAGTAAACTAAACAAACACAGCAGACACCTCTGCAGACGCAAACGACTCTGTCTGACAGCTTTGAAGAGAGCAGTGGATCTCCCAACACGGAGGTTGAGATCTGAGAAGGGACAGACTCCCTGCTCAAGTGGGTCCCTGACCCGAGTAGCCTAACTGGGAGACATCCCCCACTAGGGGCAGTCTGACACCCCACACCTCACAGGGTGGAGTACACCCCTGAGAGGAAGCTTCCAAAGCAAGAATCAGACAGGTACACTCGCTGTTCAGAAATATTCTATCTTCTGCAGCCTCTGCTGCTGATACCCAGGCAAACAGGGTCTGGAGTGGACCTCAAGCAATCTCCAACAGACCTACAGCTGAGGGTCCTGACTGTTAGAAGGAAAACTATCAAACAGGAAGGACACCCACACCAAAACCCCATCAGTACATCACCATCATCGAAGACCAGAGGCAGATAAAACCACAAAGATGGGGAAAAAGCAGGGCAGAAAAGCTGGAAATTCAAAAAATAAGAGCGCATCTCCCCCGGCAAAGGAGCGCAGCTCATCGCCAGCAACGGATCAAAGCTGGACGGAGAATGACTTTGACGAGATGAGAGAAGAAGGCTTCAGTCCATCAAATTTCTCAGAGCTAAAGGAGGAATTACGTACCCAGCGCAAAGAAACTAAAAATCTTGAAAAAAAAGTGGAAGAATTGATGGCTAGAGTAATTAATGCAGAGAAGGTCCTAAACAAAATGAAAGAGATGAAAACCATGACACGAGAAATACGTGACAAATGCACAAGCTTCAGTAACCGACTCGATCAACTGGAAGAAAGAGTATCTGCGATTGAGGATCAAATGAATGAAATGAAGCGAGAAGAGAAACCAAAAGAAAAAAGAAGAAAAAGAAATGAACAAAGCCTGCAAGAAGTATGGGATTATGTAAAAAGACCAAATCTAGGTCTGATTGGGGTGCCTGAAAGTGAAGGGGAAAATGGAACCAAGTTGGAAAACACTCTTCAGGATATCATCCAGGAGAACTTCCCCAACCTAGTAGGGCAGGCCAACATTCAAATCCAGGAAATACAGAGAACGCCACAAAGATACTCCTCGAGAAGAGCAACTCCAAGACACATAATTGCCAGATTCACCAAAGTTGAAATGAAGGAAAAAATCTTACGGGCAGCCAGAGAGAAAGGTCGGGTTACCCACAAAGGGAAGCCCATCAGACTAATAGCAGATCTCTCGGCAGAAACTCTACAAGCCAGAAGAGAGTGGGGGCCAATATTCAACGTTCTTAAAGAAAAGAATTTTCAACCCAGAATTTCAGATCCAGCCAAACTAAGTTTCATAAGTGAAGGAGAAATGAAATCCTTTACAGATAAGCAAATGCTTAGAGATTTTGTCACCACTAGGCCTGCCTTACAAGAGACCCTGAAGGAAGCACTCAACATGGAAAGGAACAACCAGTACCAGCCATTGCAAAAACATGCCAAAATGTAAAGACCATTGAGGCTAGGAAGAAACTGCATCAACTAACGAGCAAAATAACTAGTTAATATCATAATGGCAGGATCAAGTTCACACATAACAATGTTAACCTTAAATGTAAATGGACTAAATGCTCCACTTAAAAGACACAGACTGGCAAACTGGATAAAGAGTCAAGACCCATCAGTCTGCTGTATTCAGGAGACCCATCTCACACGCAGAGACATACATAGGCTCAAAATAAAGGGATGGAGGAAGATTTACCAAGCAAATGGAGAACAAAAAAAAGCAGGGGTTGCAATACTAGTCTCTGATAAAACAGACTTTAAACCATCAAAGATCAAAAGAGACAAAGAAGGCCATTACATAATGGTAAAGGGATCAATTCAACAGGAAGAGCTAACTATCCTAAATATATATGCACCCAATACAGGAGCACCCAGATTCATCAAGCAAGTCCTTAGAGACTTACAAAGAGACTTAGACTCCCATACAATAATAATGGGAGACTTCAACACTCCACTGTCAACATTAGACAGATCAACGAGACAGAAAGTTAACAAGGATATCCAGGAATTGAACTCATCTCTGCAGCAAGCAGACCTAATAGACATCTATAGAACTCTCCACCCCAAATCAACAGAATATACATTCTTCTCAGCACCACATCGTACTTACTCCAAAATTGACCACATAATTGGAAGTAAAGCACTCCTCAGCAAATGTACAAGAACAGAAATTATAACAAACTGTCTCTCAGACCACAGTGCAATCAAACTAGAACTCAGGACTAAGAAACTCAATCAAAACCGCTCAACTACATGGAAACTGAACAACCTGCTCCTGAATGACTACTGGGTACATAACGAAATGAAGGCAGAAATAAAGATGTTCTTTGAAACCAATGAGAACAAAGATACAACATACCAGAATCTCTGGGACACATTTAAAGCAGTGTGTAGAGGGAAATTTATAGCACTAAATGCCCACAAGAGAAAGCAGGAAAGATCTAAAATTGACACTCTAACATCGCAATTAAAAGAATTAGAGAAGCAAGAGCAAACACATTCGAAAGCTAGTAGAAGGCAAGAAATAACTAAGATCAGAGCAGAACTGAAGGAGATAGAGACCCAAAAAACCCTCCAAAAAATCAATGAATCCAGGAGTTGGTTTTTTGAAAAGATCAACAAAATTGACAGCCCTCTAGCCAGACTAATAAAGAAGAAAAGAGAGAAGAATCAAATCGATGCAATTAAAAATGATAAAGGGGATATCACCACCGACCCCACAGAAATACAAACTACCATCAGAGAATACTATGAACACCTCTACGCAAATAAACTGGAAAATCTAGAAGAAATGGATAATTTCCTGGACACTTACACTCTTCCAAGACTAAACCAGGAAGAAGTTGAATCCCTGAATAGACCAATAGCAGGCTCTGAAATTGAGGCAACAATTAATAGCCTACCAACCAAAAAAAGTCCAGGACCAGATGGATTCACAGCTGAATTCTACCAGAGGTACGAGGAGGAGTTGGTACCATTCCTTCTGAAACTATTCCAATCCATAGAAAAAGAGGGAATCCTCCCTAACTCATTTTACGAGGCCAACATCATCCTGATACCAAAGCCTGGCAGAGACACAACTAAAAAAGAGAATTTTAGACCAATATCCCTGATGAACATCGATGCAAAAATCCTCAATAAAATACTGGCAAACCGGATTCAGCAACACATCAAAAAGCTTATCCACCATGATCAAGTGGGCTTCATCCCTGGGATGCAAGGCTGGTTCAACATTCGCAAATCAATAAACATAATCCAGCATATAAACAGAACCAAAGACAAGAACCACATGATTATCTCAATAGATGCAGAAAAGGCTTTTGACAAAATTCAACAGCCCTTCATGCTAAAAACGCTCAATAAATTCGGTATTGATGGAACGTACCTCAAAATAATAAGAGCTATTTATGACAAACCCACAGCCAATATCATACTGAATGGGCAAAAACTGGAAAAATTCCCTTTGAAAACTGGCACAAGACAGGGATGCCCTCTCTCACCACTCCTATTCAACATAGTGTTGGAAGTTCTGGCTAGGGCAATCAGGCAAGAGAAAGAAATCAAGGGTATTCAGTTAGGAAAAGAAGAAGTCAAATTGTCCCTGTTTGCAGATGACATGATTGTATATTTAGAAAACCCCATTGTCTCAGCCCAAAATCTCCTCAAGCTGATAAGCAACTTCAGCAAAGTCTCAGGATACAAAATTAATGTGCAAAAATCACAAGCATTCTTATACACCAGTAACAGACAAACAGAGAGCCAAATCAGGAATGAACTTCCATTCACAATTGCTTCAAAGAGAATCAAATACCTAGGAATCCAACTTACAAGGGATGTAAAGGACCTCTTCAAGGAGAACTACAAACCACTACTCAGTGAAATCAAAGAGGACACAAACAAATGGAAGAACATACCATGCTCATGAATAGGAAGAATCAATATCGTGAAAATGGCCATACTGCCCAAGGTAATTTATAGATTCAATGCCATCCCCATCAAGCTACCAATGAGTTTCTTCACAGAATTGGAAAAAACTGCTTTAAAGTTCATATGGAACCAAAAAAGAGCCCGCATCTCCAAGACAATCCTAAGTCAAAAGAACAAAGCTGGAGGCATCACGCTACCTAACTTCAAACTATACTACAAGGCTACAGTAACCAAAACAGAATGGTACTGGTACCAACACAGAGATATAGACCAATGGAACAGAACAGAGTCCTCAGAAATAATACCACACATCTACAGCCATCTGATCTTTGACAAACCTGAGAGAAACAAGAAATGGGGAAAGGATTCCCTATTTAATAAATGGTGCTGGGAAAATTGGCTAGCCATAAGTAGAAAGCTGAAACTGGATCCTTTCCTTACTCATTATACGAAAATTAATTCAAGATGGATTAGAAACTTAAATGTTAGACCTAATACCATAAAAATCCTAGAGCAAGACCTAGGTAGTACCATCAAAGACTTCAAGTCTAAAACACCAAAAGCAATGGCAGCAAAAGCCAAAATTGACAAATGGGATCTCATTGAACTAAAGAGCTTCTGCACAGCAAAAGAACTACCATCAGAGTGAACAGGCAACCTACAGAATGGGAGAAAATTTTTGCAATCTACTCATCTGACAAAGGGCTAATATCCAGAACCTACAAAGAACTCAAACAAATTTACAAGAAAAAAACAAACAACCCCATCAAAAAGTGGGCAAAGGATATGAACAGACATTTCTCAAAAGAAGACATTCATACAGCCAACAGACACATGAAAAAATGCTCATCATAACTGGCCATCAGAGAAATGCAAATCAAAACCACAATGAGATACCATCTCACACCAGTTAGAATGGCGATCATTAAAAAGTCAGGAAACAACAGGTGCTGGAGAGGATGTGGAGAAATAGGAACACTTTTACACTGTTGGTGGGATTGTAAACTAGTTCAACCATTATGGAAAACAGTATGGCGATTCCTCAAGGATCTAGAACTAGATGTACCATATGACCCAGCCATCCCATTACTGGGGATATACCCAAAGGATTATAAATTATGCTGCTATAAAGACACATGCACATGTATGTTTATTGCAGCACTATTCACAATAGCAAAGACTTGGAATCAACCCAAATGTCCATCAGTGACAAATTGGATTAAGAAAATGTGGCACATATACACCATGGAATACTATGCAGCCATAAAAAAAGGATGAGTTTGAGTCCTTTGTAGGGACTTGGATGCAGCTGGAATCCATCATTCTTAGCAAACTATCACAAGAACAGAAAACCAAACACCGCATGTTCTCACTCATAGGTGGGAACTGAACAACGAGATCACTCGGACTCAGGAAGGGGAACTTCACACACTGGGGCCTATCATGGGGAGGGGGGAAGGGGGAGGGATTGCATTGGGAGTTATACCTGATGTAAATGACGAGTTGATGGGTGCAGCACAGCAACATGGCACAAGTATACATATGTAACAAACCTGCACGTTATGCACATGTACCCTATAACTTAAAGTATAATAATAATAAATAAATTTAAAAAAGAAAAGAAAAGAAAAGAAAGGTTTAACTCTGGTAGATGAATGTACACATCACAAAGTGGTTTCTCAGATAGCTTCTTTCTAGTTTTTATTCTAGGATATTCTCTTTTCTGTCATTGGCCTTTATGAGCTCCCAAATGTCCACTCGCAGAATGGACAAAAACAGCTTTTCCAAACGACTGAATCAAAAGAAAGGTTTAACACTGTGAGATGAATGTACACATCACAAAGCATTCCTCAGAAAGCTTCTTTATCGTATTTATCCAAAGATATTTTCTTTATCACCATTGGCATTAATTTGCTCACAAATATCTTTTTGTAGATTCTACAAAACATTGTTTTCCATCTGCAGATTGAAAATAAAGTTTTCAATAAAGGGTGAGATGAATGCACCCATCACAATGCAGTTTCTCAGATAGCTTCCTTCCAATTTTTATCCTGGGATATTCTCTTTTTTGACATTGGCCTCAATGAGCTCCCAAACGTCCATTCGCAGAATGGAAAAAAACACTGTTTCCAAACAGCTGAGCCAAAAGAATGTTTTCACTCTGTGAATTGAATGCACACATTACAAACCAGTTTCTCAGAAAGCTTCTTTCTAGTTTTTATCAGAAGACATTTTCTTTTTCACAATAGGCCTCAATGTGCTAACACATATCCCTTTGTAGATTCTACAAAAACTGTGGTAACAAACTGCTAATAAAAAGAAAGGTTTGTCTATGTGAGCTGAATGTACAAATCACAAAGCAGTTTTTCAGAAAGATTCTTTCTAGTTTTTATCTTGAGATTTTTTTTTTCACTGAAGGCCTCACTGTGCTCCCAAATGTCCATTAGCAGATTCTACAAAAACAGTGTTTCCAAACTGCTGAATGAAAAGAAAGGTTTAACTCTGCTAGTTGAATGTACACATCACAAAACACTTTCTCAGAGAGCTTCCTTCCAGATTATTTATCAGGTTGTTCACTTTTTAGCAATTGGCCTTAATGAGATCCGAAACATCCATTTGCAGAGTGGACAAAAACAGGATTTCCAAACTCCTGAATCAAAAGAAAGGTTTAGCTCCATGAAATGAATGCAGACATTACAAAGCAGTTTCTCAGAAAGCTTCTTTCTGATTTTCATCTGAATATATTCTCAATTTCACCATAGTCCTTAATATTAGTCCAAATATCCTTTCTCAGATTCTACAAACACAGTGTTTCCAAACTGCTGAATGAAAAGAAAGGTTTAACTCTGGTAGATGAATGCACACATCACAAAGTGGTTTCTCAGATAGTTTCCTTCTAGTTTTCATTTGAGATATTCTCTTTTTCATTGTTGGCCTTGATGAGCTTCCAAATGTCCATTTACAGAATGGATAAAAACAGTGTTTCCAAACTGCAGAATCAAAAGAAATGTTTAACTGTGTGAGATGAATGCACACATCAAAAAAGCAGTTTCCAGAAAGCTTCTTTCTAGTTTTTATCTGAGAAAAATTTAATTTTTTTTTACAGAAGGCCTCACTGCATTCCCAAATATCCCTTTGCAGATTCTACAAAACCGCATTTCAAAAATGCTGAATAATAAGAAATTTTCGACTGTGTGAATTGAATGAACACATCACAAATCAGTTTCTCAGATAGCTTCTTTGTAGTTTGTTTCCTGGGATATTCGCTTTTTCACTGTGGGGCTGAATGAGCTCCCAAATGTCCATTCACAGAATAGACAAAAACAGTGTTTTTGTCTCAGATAGCTTCCTTCCAGTTTTTATCCAGGGATATTATCTTTTTCAACATTGGTCTAAATGAGCTCCCAAATATCCATTTGCAGAATGGAAAACAACTTTATTTCCAAACTGCTGAGTCAAAAGAAGTGTTTAACTCTCTGAGATGAATGCACACATTGAAAAGCAGTTTCTCATATAGATTCATTCTAATTTTTATCGTGATGTATTCACTTTTTCACCATTGGCCTCAATGAGCTCCCAAATGTCCATTAGCAGAATTGAACAAAACAGTGTTTCCGAACTGCTGAATTAAAAGAATGGTTTAACTCTGTGAGATGTATGCATACATCATGAAGTCATTTCTCAGATAGCTTCCTTCTCAATTTTATCCTGTGATAATCGCTTTTTCAATAAGCTCCCAAATATTCATTTGCACAAAGTACAAAAACAGTGTTTCCCAACTGATCAGTAAATGGAAGTTTTAATTCTGTGAGATTAATGCACATACCACAAAGTCGTTTCTCAGATAGTGTCCTTCTAGTTTCTATGCTGGCATATTCACTTTATCACCTTTGACCTCAATGAGCTCCGAAATATCCAGTCACAGAATGGATAAAAACCATATTTCCAAACTGCTGAATCAAAAGAAAGTTTTAAATCTCTGAGATGAGTGCATATATCACAAATTGGTTTCTCAAATAGCTTCCTTCTAGTTTTTATCCTGGGATATTCCCTTTTTTGCCATTGGGCCCAGTGAGCTCCCAAATGTCCAGTAACAGAATGTACAAAAACAGTGTTTCCAAATTGCTGAATCAACAGAATGGTTTAACTCTTTGAGATGAACGCACACTTTTCAAAACAGTTTCTAAGAAACCTTCTTTGTAGTATTTATGTGAACATATTTTCTTTTTCACCATAGGCCTCATAGTGCTCTCAAATATCCCTTCACAGACTCTACAAAAACAGTATTGGAAACTACTGAATGAAAAGAAACTTTTAACTTTTTGAGGTGAATGCACACGTCACAAAGCAATTTGTCAGATTGCTTGCCATAGTTTTTATCCTGGGATATTCACTTTTTCACTTTTGGCAACGGTGAGCTCCCAAATGTCCATTCGCAGAATGGAAGACAGCAGTGTTTCAAACTGCTGAATCAAAAGAAAGGTTTAAGTCTGTGAGTTTCTCAGAAATCTTTCTAGTTTTGATCTGAAGATACTTTCTATTTCATCATAGGCCTCAATGCACTCCCAAACATCCCTTTGTAGATTCTACAGAAACAGTGTTTCCAAACTGCTGAATTAAAAGAAAGGTTTAACTAGGCAAGATGAATGCACAAGTCACAAAGCAGTTTCTCAGATCACTTCATTCAAGTTTTATTCTGGGATATTCGCTTTTTCACCACAGGCCTCAATGAGTTCCCAAATGTCCATTGGCAGAATTGACAAAAACAGTGTGTCCAAACTGCTGAATCAAAAGAAAGGTTTAGGCCGGGCGCGGTGGCTCACGCCTGTAATCCCAGCACTTTGGGAGGCCGAGGCGGGCGGATCACAAGGTCAGGAGATCGAGACCATGGTGAAACCCCGTCTCTACTAAAAATACAAAAAATTAGCCGGGCGCGGTGGCGGGCGCCTGTAGTCCCAGCTACTCAGGAGGCTGAGGCAGGAGAATGGCGTAAACCCAGGAGGTGGAGCTTGCAGTGAGCCGAGATCGCGCCACTGCACTCCAGCCTGGGCAACAGAGCGAGACTCCGTCTCAAAAAAAAAAAAAAAAAAAAAAAAAAAAAAAAAAAAAGAAGAAAGGTTTAACTCTGCGAAATGAGTGCAAAAATCACAAAGAAGTTTCTCAGATCACTTCATTCAAGTTTTATCATGGGATATTCGATTTTTCCCCTTTGGTCTCAAAGAATTCCCAAATATCAATTCACAGAATGGACAAAAACAGTGTTTCCAAACTGCTGAATCAAAAGAAAGGTTTATCTCTGTGAGATGAATAAACACATCACAAAGTATTTTCTCATAAAGTTTTTTTCTAGTTTTTATCCTGAGATATTAACATTTTGGCTGTTGGCCTCAGTGAGTTATCAAATATCTCTTTGCAGATTCTACAAAAACAGTGTTTCCAAAGTGTGGACAGAAAAGAAAGATTGAATTCCATGAGGTGAATGCAGACAACATGAAGCAGTTTCTCAGATAGTTTCCTTCTAGTTTTTATCCTGAGATACTTTCTTTTTCATCTTTGGCCTCAATGAGCTACAAAATGTCCATTCGTAGAATGGACAAAAACAGTGTTTCCAAACTGCTGGATCAAAAGAAAGGCTTAATTTTGTGAGATGAATGCACACATCAGAAAGCAGTTTCTCACAAAACTTCTTTCCAGTTTTTATCAGAAGATATTTTCTTTTTCACCATAGGCCTCAATGCACTCCCAAAGAACACTTCGAGATCCTACAAAAACAGTGCTTCCAAACTGTTGAATGAAAAGAAAGATTTAACTCAGTGAGTTGAAAGCAAACATCACAAAGCAGTTTCTCAGATAGATTATTTCCAATTTTTTTCCTGGGATATTTGCTTTTTCACCAATGGCCTCTATGAGCTCCCAAATGTCCATTCGCAGAATAGATAAAAACAGTGTTTTCAAACTGCTGAATCAAAAGAAAAGTTTATAAGTGTAAGGTGAATGCACACATGACAAGACAGTTTCTCAAATTGCTTCCTTTTAGTTTTTATCCCGGGATATTCCCTGTTTCACCATTGGCCACAATGAGCTCCAAAATATCCCTTCGCAGAATGGAAAAAAAACAGCATTTCCAAACTGCTGAATCAAAGGAAAGGTTTAACTCTGTGGATGAATGCACACATTACAAAGCAGTTTCTCAGAAAGTTTATTTCAAGTTTTTATCCGAAGTCATTTTCATTTTCACAATAGGCCACAATGTGCTCTGAAATATCAACTCACAGATACTACAAAACAAGATTTCTAAACTACTGAATGAAAGGAAATGCTTAATTCAGGAAGAAGAATGTACACATCAAAAAGTAGTTTCTCAGATAGCTTCCTTCAAGTTTTTATCCTGGAATATTTGCTTTTTTGCCATTGGCCTCAATGAGCTCCTAAATGTCCTTTGACAGAATGGACAAAAACTGGGTTTCCAAACAGCTCAATCAAAAGAAAGGTTTAACTCTCTGAAAACAATGCATACATCATAAAGTGATTTCTCAGATAGCTTCCTTCTAGTTTTTCTCCAGGATTATTTGCATTTTTGCCATTGGCATCAATGAACTCCCAAAAGTTCATTTGGAGAATGGACATAAAACAGTGTCCCAAACTACTGAATCAAAAGAAAAGTTTAGTTCTGTGTTATCAATGCAAATATAGCAAAGAGGTTTCTCAGATAGCTTCCTTCTAGTTTTTATCCTGGGATGTTTGTTTTTTGGCATTGGCTGCAATGAACTCTCAAATGTCCATTCACATAATGAAAACAAAAAACAAACAAAAAAAAAAACCCGTGTTTCCAAACTGCTGAATGAAAAACAAAGATTGAACTATGTGAGATGAATGCACACCTCACAAAGCAGTTTCTCAGAAAGCTTCTTTCTGGTTTTTATCTGAAGATATTTTCTTTTTCACCGTAGGCCTCAATGTGCACCCAAATATTCCTTCACAGATTCTACAAAAACACTGTTTCCAAACTGCTGAATGAAAAGAAAGTTTTAACTATGGAGAGGAAAGTAAACATCACAAAGAGGTTTATCAGATAGCTTCCTTCTAGTTTTTATCCTGGGATATTCACTTTTTCACCTTTGGCCTCAATGAGCTCCCAAATGTGTATTTGCAGAATAGATAAAAACAATGTTTCTGAAATGCTGAATCAAAAGAAAGAATTAACTCTGTGAGATGAATGCACACATCACAGAGCAGCTTCTCAGAAAGCTTCTTTCTACTTTTTATCTGAATATATTTTCTTTTTCACCATAGTCCTCAGTGGGTTCCCAAATATCCTTTTGCAGATTGTACAAAAAAGAGTGATTCCAAACGGCTGAACCAAAAGAAAGTTTTAACTCTGCAAGATGAATGCACACTTCACAAAGCATTTTCTCAGATAGGTTCCTTCTAGCTTTTATCCTGGGATATTCCCTTTTATGCCTTGAGCTCCCAAATGTCCATTTGCAGATTGGATAAAAACTGTATTCCCAAATTGCTGAATCTGAAGAAAGTTTTAACTCTGTGAGATGAATGCTCACATCACAAAGAGTTTCTCAGAGAGCTTCCTTTTTGTTTTTATCTGAAGATATTTTCATTTTCACCATAGGCCTCTATACCCTCCCAAATATCCCTTCAAAGTTTCTACAAAAACAGTGGTTCCACACTGCTGAATGAAAATAAAGTTTTAACTGTGAAAGATTAATGCACACATCACAAAGTGGTTTCTCAATTAACTTCCTTCCAGTTTTTATCCTGGGATACTCACTTTATTGCCATTGGCATCAATGATCCAAAAGTACATTTAGAGAATGGACAAAAACAGTGTTTCCAAACTTCTCAATCAAAATTAAGTTTTAGCTCTATGAGAAGAATGCACACAACACAAAGTGGTTTCTCAGATAGCTTCCTTCTAGTTTTTATCCTGAAATATTTGCTTTTTTGCCATTGACATAAAAGAACTCTCAGGAGTTCATTCACAGAATGGGCAAAAGCAGTGTTTCTAAAGAAGTGAATCAAAATAAAGTTTTAACTCTGTGAGATGACACACATCACAAAGCAGTTTCTCAAAAAGCTTCTTTCTAGTTTTTATCTGAAGATATTTTCTTTTTCAAGATAGACCTTAATGCGTTCCAAAATATCCCTTCACAGATTCTACAAACACAGTGTTTCCAAACAGCTGAATGAAAAGAAAAGTTTAATTATGTGAGATGAATGCATACATCATGAAGCTGTTTCTCAGATAGCTTCTTTCTAGTTTTTATCCTGGAATGTTTGCTTTTTCAACACTGGCCACGATGAGCTCCCAAGTGTCAATTCACAGAATGGACAAAAAGAGTGTTTCCAAACTGCTGAATCAAAAGAGAGGCTTAACTCTGCAAGGTGAATGTGTACATCACAAAGTGGTTTATCAGATAGATTCCTTCTAGTTTTTATCCTGGGAAATTCACTTTTTTGCCTATGGCTTCAAAGAGGTCCCAAATGGCCATTTGCAGAGTTGATGAAAACTCTGTTTCCAAGCTGCTGAATCAGAAGAAAAGTGTAACTCTGTGATATGAATGCTCATATCACAAAGGAGTCTCCCAGAAAGCTTTTTTCTAGTTGTATCTGAAGATATTTTCTTTTTCACTATTGTCCTCAAAGTGCTCCCAAATATCCCTTCACAGATTTTACAAAACAGTGTTTCCAAACTGCTGAATCAAAAGAAAGGTTTAACTCTGCGAGATAAATGCTCACATCACAAGCAGTTTCTCATATAGCTTCCTTCTAGTTTTAATCCTGGGATATTCACTTTATCACCATTGGCCTCAATGAACTCCCAAATGTCCATTCACAAAACGGACAAAAGCAGTGTTTCCAAACTGCTGAATGGAAAGAAAGGTTTAACTCAGAGAGATGAATGCACACATCACAAAGTGGTTTCTCAGATAGATTCTTTCTAGTTTTTATCCTGGGATTTTTTTTTTCACCATTAGCCTCAATGACCCCCAAAATGTCCATTTGCAAAAAGGATAAAATCTGTGTTTCCCAACTGTTAAATCAAAAGAAAGGTTTAACTCAGTGCAATTAATGCACACATCACAAAGAGGCTTCTCAGATAGCTTTCTTCTAGTTTTTATCCTTGGGTATTTTCTCTTTCACCATTGGCCTCAATGATCTCCCAAATGTCCATTCACAGAATGGACAAACACAGTGTTTCCAAACTACTCAATCAAATGAAAGGTTTAACTCTGTGAGATGAATGCACACATCACAAATCAGTTTCTCAGAGGGCTTCCTTCTAGTTTTTGTCCTGGGATATTCACTTTTTCACTATTGGCCTCAATGAGTTCCCAATTGTCAATTCGCATAATGAAAAAAAAACTGTATTTCCAACCTGCTGAATCAAAAGAAAGGTATAACTCTGTGAGATGAACGCACACATCCCAAAACAGTTTCTCAAGAGGCTTCTTTCTAGTTTTTATCTGAAGATATTTTCTCTTTCAATGTGCACCTCAATTTGCTCTGAAATATGTCTTTGCATATACTACAAAAACAGTGTTTCCAAACTGCTGAATGAAAAGAAAAAATTAAATCTGTGAGATGAAGGCACACATCAGAAAGCAATTTCTCAGAAAACGTCCTTCTAGTTTTTATCTGAAGATATATGTATATTTTTTTCACCATCGGCCTCAATGTGCTCCCAAATGGCCATTCGCAGATTGGAGAAAAACAGTGTTTCCAAACTGCTGAATGAAAAGAAAGATTTAACTCTGTGAGATGAATGCACACACCACAAAGTAGTTTCTGAGATAGCTTCTTTCTAGTTTTTTTCCTGGGATATTTGCTTTTTTGCCTTTGGCCTCAATGAGCGCTGAAACATCCATTCAGAGAAAAGACAAAAACAGTGTTTCAAGACTGGTGAATAAAAAAAGACAGCTTTGAATGTGTGAGAGGAATGCACACATTACAAAGCTATTCCTCAGATAGCTTCCTTCTAGTTTTCATCATGGGATATTTGCTTTTTCGACATTGGTTTCAATGAGCTCCCAAATGTCCATTTGCAGCTGGACAAAAACGGTTCTTCCAAACTGCTGAATGAAAAGAAAGGTTTAACTCTGTGAGATGAATGCACACATCACAGAGTGGTTTCTCATGTAGCTTCCCTGTAGATTTTATAGTAGGATACTGTCTTTTCCGCCATTGGTCTCAACGAGCTCCCAAGTGTCCATTTGCAGAATGGACAAAAGCAGTGTTTCCCAACTCCTCAGTAAAAAGGAAGTTTTAAATATGTGAGATGAGTGAATACATCACAAAGCAGTTCTTCTGATAGCTTCCTTGTAATTTTAATCCTGGGATATTGGTTTTTTCATCTTGAACTCAAGGAGCTCCCTAATGTCTACTCGTAGAATGGACAAAAATGGTGTTTCTAAACAGCTGAATCAAAGGAAAGGTTTAATTCTCTGAGATGAATGCACCCATCACAAAGCAGTTTCTCAGAAAGCTTCTTTCTAGTTCTTATCTTAAGATATATTCTTTTTCACTGTAGGCCTCAATGCACTCCCAAATGTCCATTCACAGAATGGACATAAACAGTGATTCCAAACTGCTGAATGAAAGAAAGGTTTAACTATGTGAGATGATTGCACACATCACAAAGAATTTCTCAGATAGATTCCTTCTAATTTTTCTCCTGGGATATTCCCTTTTCCACCTTTGGCCTCTATGAGTTCCTAAATGTCCACTCACAGAATGGACAAAGCAGTCTTTCCAAACTGCTGAATCAAATTTGTGAGATTAATGCACACATCACAATTGGTTTCACAGATAGATTCCTTGTAGTTTTTATCCAGAGATATTCATTTTCTTGGCCATTGGCCGCAATGAGCTCAAATAGCCATTCACAGAATGAACAAAAACGGTGCTTCCAAACAGCCAAATCAAAAGAAAGGTTTAATCCTGTGAGATGAATGCGCACATCACAAAGCACTTTCTCAGAAAGCTTCTTTCTAGTTTTTATCTGAAGATATTTTCCTTTTCTCCATAAGCCTCAATGCACTTCCAAATATCCCTTTGCTGAATCTACAAAAAGAGTGTTTCCAAACTTTTGCATAACAAAGAAGAATTAACTCTGTGAGGTGAATGCACACATCATAAAGTGGTTTCTCATATAGCTTCCTTCCAGTTTTTACCTTGGGATATTCACTTTTTTGCCATTGGCCTCAGTGAGCTCTCAAATGTCCATTCGAAGAATGGACAAAAACAATATTTCCAAACTGGTGAAAGAAAAGAAAGATTTAATTTTGTGAGATGAATGCCCACATCACAAAGCAGTTTCTCAGATAGCTTCCTCTTAGTTTTTATCCTGGGACATTCGATTTTTCACCATTGGCCTCAATGAGCTCCCAAATGTCTATTCACAGAATGGAGAAAAACAGAGTTTTTAAACTGCTGAATCAAAAGAAAGGTTTAACTATGTGAGTTGAATGCACACATTACAAAGCAGTTTCTCAGAAAGCTTCTCTCAAATTTTTATCTGACGATATTTTCCTTTTCACCATAGAACTCAATGTGCTCCCAAATATCCCTTTGCTGGTTCCACAAAAACAGACTTTCAAAGTTGCTGAATGAAAAAAAGGTTATCTCTTCAAAATCAATGCACACATCACAAGGCAGGGTCTCAGATAGCTTCCTTCCAGTTTTTATCCTTGTATATTCACTTTTTTGTCACTGGCCTCCATGAGCTCCAAAATGTCGATTCGCATAATGGACAAAAGCAGTTGTTTGCAAACTGGTGAGAGAAAAGAAAGATTTAACTCTATGACATGAATGCACACTTCAGAAAGTTGTTTCTCAGATAACTTCCTTCTAGTTTTAATCCCAGGATATTTGCTTTTTCACCATTGACCTCAATGAGCTCCCAAATGTTCACTCACAGAATGGACAAAAAGAGTGCTTTTGAACTGCTGAATGGAAAGAAAGGTTTAACTCCATGAGTTGAATTCACACATCACAAAGCAGTTTCTCAGAAAGTTTCTCTCAAATTTTTATCTGAAGGTATTTTCCTTTCACCATAGACCTCAAAGTGCTCCCAAATATCCCTTTCACTGATTCTGCAAAAACAGGGCTTTCAAACTGCTGAATAAAAAAAAAAAAGGTTTATCTATGCAAAATGAATGCACACATCACAATGCAGTTTCTCAGATAGTTTTTTCTAGTTTCTATCCTGGTATATTCACTTTTTCACCATTGGCCTCAAAGAGCTCTGAAATGTCCATTTGAAGAATGGGCAAAAATAGTGTCTCCAAACTGCTGAATCAAAAGAAAGTTTTAAATTTGTGAGATGAATGAATATATCACAAAGCAGTTTTTCAGAAAGCTTCTTTCTAGTTCTTATCTGAAGACATTTTCTTTTTCAACACAGGCCTTCATGCACTCCCAAATATCCCTTCACAGATTCTACTAAACAGTGTTTCCAAAATGCTGAATGAAAAGAAATAGTTAGCTCTATGAGATGAATGCACACATCACAAAGCCATTTATCAGGTAGCTTCCTTGTAGTTTTTATCGTGGAATATTCACTTTTTCACCATTGGCCTCAATCAGCTCCCAAATGTCCATTTGCAGAATGGACAAAAAACGTGTTTCCCAACTGTTCAGTAAAAAGGAAGTTTTAACTCTGTGAGATGAGTGCACAAATCACAGGGCAGTTCCTCTCATAGCCTTCTTGTACTTTTTATCCTGTGATACTGTCTTTTTCATGATTGACCTCGGGAATCTCCCTAACGTCTATTTGCAGAATGGACAAAAACTGTGTTTGTACATGCTGAATCAATAGAAACGCTTAATTCTGAGTTTAAAGCACACATCACAAAGCAGTTTCTCAGAAAGATTCCTTCGAGTTTCTATCTGAAGATATTTTCCTTGTCAAATTAGGCCTACATGCACTTGCAAATATCCCTTCACGGATTCTAAAAAAAAGTTTCTAAACTGCTGACTGCTAAGAAAGGTTTAACTGTGTGAGATTAATGCACACATCACAAAGCAGTTTTTCAGACAGTTTCCTTCTAGTTCTTCTCCTGGGATATTCTCTTTTTCACCATTGGCCTCAATGAGTTCCCAAATGTCCATTCACAGAATGGACAAAAACAGTCTTTCCAAACAGCTCAGTTAAAAGGATACTTTTAACTCTGCGAGATGAATGGACACATCAAAAAGAGGTCTCTAAGGTGGCTTCCTTCTAGCTTTTATCCTGGGATATTCGTTTTTCCCCATTGACCTCAATGAGCTCCCAATGTCCATTTGCAGAATGGACAAAAATAGTGTTTCCAAACTGCTGAATCAATAAAAGGTTTAACAGTGTTGGATGAATGCACACATCACAAAGTAGTCTCTCAGAAACTTCTTTCTAGGTTTTATCTGAATATATTTTCCTTTTCACCTTAAGCATCAGTGTGCTCCCAAATAACCCTTGACAGATTCTACAAACATAGTTTGTCCAAACCATTGAATGAAAAGAATGGCTTAACTCTATGAGATGAATGCACACATCACAAAGCCGTTTCTCAGATAGCTTCCTTCTAGTTTTTATCCTGGGATATTCGCTTTTTTGCCATTGGCCTCAGTTAGGTCCCAAATGTGCATTTGAAAAATGGACAAAAACATGCTTCCAAACTGGTGAAAGAAAAGAAAGATTTAACTATGTGAGATGAATGCACTCATCACAAAGCAGTTTCTCAGAAAGCTTCTCTCTAGTTTTGATCTGAAGATATTTTTTTCAACATAGGTGTATATGCACTCCCAAATATCCTTTCACAGATTCTACAATACAACACTTCCAAACTGCTGAATGAAAGAAAGGTTGAACTCTGAGATGAATGCATACATCACAAACCAGTTTTTCAGATAGCTTCCTTCTAGTTTTTATCCTGGGATATTCACTTTTCTGCCATTGGCCTCATTAGCTTCCAAATGTCCATTCGCTGAATGGAAAAAAACGGTGTTTCCCAACTACTCAGTAAAAAGGAAGTTTTAACTCTGTGAGATGAAAACACATAACACAAAGCAGTTTCTCTGATAGCTCCCTTCTAGTTTTTATATGGGACGATTTGCTTTTTCATCATAGGTCTCAATAAGCTCCCAAATGTCCATTCGCAGAATGGATAAAAACAGTGTTTCCAAACTGCTGGATCAAACTAAAAGTTTAATGCTGTGAGATGAATTCAGACATCACAAAGCAGTTTCTCAGAAAGTTTCTTTATCCTTTTTATCTGAAGATATTTTCTTCTATCACCATAGGATCAATGCACTCCCAAACATCCCCCACAGATTCTACAAAACAGCATTTCCCAACTGCTGAATGAAAAGAATGGTTTAATTCTGCTAGATGAATGCATGCATCACAAAGTGGTTTCTCAGCTAGCTTCCTTCTTGTTTTTATCCTTCTCGTTTTTATCCTAGGATATTTGCTTTTTTGCCATTGGCCTCAATGAGCTCCCCAATGCCATTCACAGAATCAGAAAAAACAGTGTTTCCCAACTGCTCAGTAAAAAGGAAGTTTTAACACTGTGAGGTGAATTTACACATCATAACGTGGTTTCTCAGATAGATTTTTTCTGGTTTTTATCCTGTGATATTATCTTTTTCACCATTGGCCTAAATGAGCTCCCAAATACCCATTTGCAGAATGGACAAAAACTGTGTTTCCAAACATCTGTATAAAAGGAAATGTTTAACTCTCTGAGATGAATGCACACATTGAGAAGCAGATTCTCAGACCGCTTCATTCTGGTTTTTATCCTGGGCTATTTGCTTTTTCACCATTGGTCTCAATGACCTCCCAAATGTCCATTCGCAGAATGAAGAAAAACAGTGTTTCCAAAAGGCTGAATAAAAAGAATGGTTTCATTCTGTGAGATGGATGCACACATCACAAAGTGGTTTCTCAGATAGTTTCCTTTTCGTTTTTATCCTGGAATAATCACCTTTTGCCATTGGCCTCAATGATCTGCAAAATATACATTCACACAAAATACAAAAACAATGTTTCCCAACTGATCAGTAAAAGGAAATTTTAACTCTGCAAGATGAATGCACACATCACAAAGTGCTTTCTCAGATAGCTTCCTTCTAGTTTTTATCCTGGTATATTCACTTTTTCACCTTTGGCCTCAATGAGCTCTCAAATGTCCATTTGCAGAATAAACAAATCTGTGATTCCAAACTGCTAAATCCAAGAAAGTTTTAACTCTCTGAGATGGATGCACACAGCCAGAAGTGGTTTCTCAAATACTTACCTTCTAGTTTTAATCCTGAGATATTCACTTTTTTGCCATTGGGCCCAATGTGCTCCCAAATGTCCAGTCCCAGAATGTACAAAAACAGTGTTTCCAAACTGCAGAATCAAAATAGTGGTTTAACTCGATGAGATGAATGCACACATCACAAAGTTGTTTCCAAGAAAACTTCTTTTTAGTATTTATCTGAGGATATTTTCTTTTTCACCCTAAGCCTCATAGCACTCTCAAATATCTTTTCACAGATTCTACAAAACCAGAGTTTGGAAACTGCTAAATGAAAAGAAACTTTTAACTTTTTGAGGTGAATGCACACATCATGAAGTGGTTTCTCAGATCTCTTCCTTGTAGTTTTTTTCCTGGTATATTCACTTTTTTGCTTTTGTATGCAATGAGTTCCCAAAAGTCCATTCGCAGAATGGACAAGAACAGTGTTTCTAAACTGCTGAATCAAAATAAGGGTTTAACTCTGTGAGATTAATGTGCACATTACAAAAGAGTTTCTTAGAAAGCTTCTTTCTAGTTTTTATCTTTAGATATTTACTTTTTTTTTTGCCATTAGCCTCAATGCACTCCCAAATATCCCTTTGCAGATTCTACTAAAACAGTATTGCCAAAGTGGAATGAAAGAAAGGTTGAATTCTGTGAAATTAATGCACACAACATGAAGCAGTTTATCAGATACCTTCCTTCTAGTTTTTCTCCTGAGATATTCATTTTTCATCTTTGGCCTCAATGTGTTTCAGAATGTCCATTTGGAAATTCTACAAAAATAGTGTTTCCAAACCACTGAATGAAAAGAAAGATTTAACTTGGCAAGATGAAAGCAAACATCATGAAGCAGTTTCTCAGATAGCTTCCTTCCAGTTTTTAAACTGGAATATTTGCTTTTTCACCATTAGCCTCAATTAGCTCCCAAATGTCCATTCGCAGAATGGACAAAAACATTGTTTCCAAGATTCTGAATCAAAAGAAAGGTTTAACTCTGTGAGATGAAAGTGCACATCACAAAGTGATTTGTCAGATCGCTTCCTTCTTGTTTTTATCCTGGGGTATTCACTTTTTTGCCTTTGGCCTCCATGCACTCCAAAATGTCCATTCACAGAATGGACAAAAACAGTGTTTCAAAACTGGTGTATCAAAAGAAAGATTTAACTCTTTGGGATGAATGCACACATCATAAACCAGGTTCTCAGAAACCCTCTTTATAGTTTTTGTCTGAAAATATTTTCCTTTTCATCATAGGCCTCAATGTGCTCCCAGATATCCCTTCGTAGATTCCAGAAAAACAGTGTTTCCAAACTGCTGAATGAAATGTAAGGTTTAATTCTACAAGATGAATGCACACATCACAAAGCAAGTCAGTTTCTCAGAAAGCTTCTTTCTAATTGTTATCTGAAGATTTATTTTTTTCACAAGAAGCCTCAGTGGGTTCCCAAATATCCCTTTGCAGATTCTACTAAATCAGTGTTTACAAACTGTTGATTGAAAAGAAAATTTAACCCTGTGAGATTAATACATACATCACAAACCAGTGTCTCAGGTAGATTCCTTCTAGTTTTTATCCTGGGATATTCCTTTTTTCACCATTGGCCTCAATGAGTTCCCAAATGTCCATTCGCAGAATGGACAAAGCAGTGTTTCTAAACTGTAGAGAGAAAAGAAATGTTTAACTCAGCAAGATGACAGCACACATCACAAAGCAGTTTCTAAGATAGCTTCCTTCTGGGTTTTATACTGGGATATTATCTTTTTCATCATTGGCCTCAAGTAGCTCCCAAATGTCCATTTACAGAATGGAGAAAAACTGTGTTTCAAGATGGCTGAATCAAAATAAATGTTTAACTCTGTGAGATGAATGCACACATCAAAAAGCAGTTTCTCAGAAAACTTCTCTCTGGTTTTAATTCTGGGATTTTCCGTTTTTGCTAATGGCCTCAAATGGTACCCAAACCTCCACTCCCAGAATGGACAAAAACAATGTTTCCAAACCGGTGAATCAAAACAAAAGTTTATCTCTGCAGAATGAATGCACAAATTACAAAGCAGTATCTTGGATCACTTCCTTCCAGTTTTTATCCTGGAATATTTGCTTTTGCTCCTTTGGCCTCAATGAGCTCCAAAATATCCATTCACAAAATGGACAAAAACAGTGTTTCCAAACTGCTAAATCAAAAGAAACCTTTAACTCTGTGAGATGAAAGCACACATCACAAAACAGTTTCTAAACAATCTTCTTTCTATTTTTTTATACTGAGATATTCACATTTTCACCATTGCCCCTATGCACTCCCAAATATCCCCTTGGAGATTCTACAAAAACTATGTCTCCAACCTATTGGATGAAAAGTAAGGTTTAATTCTGTGAGATGAATGCAAACATCACAAAGCGGTTTCCCAGATAGCTTCCTTCTTGTTTTGTCCTGGCATATTTTCTTTTTCACCATTGACCTCCATGAGTTATTAAAAGTCCATTCACAGAAGGAACAAAAACAATGTTTTCAAACTGCTGAGTCAAAAGAAAGATTTGCCTCTGAGAGAAGAAGGCACACACCACAAAGCAGTTTCCCAGATAGCTTCCTTGCAGTTTTTATGCTGGAATGTTGCCTTTTTTGCCACAGCCTCAATGAACCCCAAAATCTCCATTCGCAGAATGGAAATAAAAACAGTGTTTCCCAATTGCTGAATCAAAAGAAAGTTTTAATCTGTGTATACATGCACACAACACAGAGCAGTTTCTCAGAAAACTTCTTTCTGGTTTATACCTGAAGTTATTTTCTTTTTCACCCTATACCTCAACACACTCCAAAATGTCCCTTCACAGATTCTACAAAACAGTGTTTCCAAACTGCTGAATGAAAAGAAAAGTTAATTCCATGAGAAGAACACACACATCACAAAGAGCTTTCTTAGATAGCTTTCTCTTTGTTTTTATCCTGGGACATTTGCTTTGTCGCCTTTGTCCTCAATGAGCTCCCAAATGTCTATTTCCAAAAAGGACAAGAACAGTGTTTCCAGACTACTGAATCAAAAGACAGATTCAACTCAACACTAAGAATGCACACATACAAAGAAGTTTCTCAGATTCCTTCCTCTTAGTTTTTATCCTGGGACATTCGCTTTTTCACCATTGACCTCAATGAACTCCCAACAGTACATTAACAGAATGGAAACAAACAGTGCTTCCAAACCGCTGAATCAAAGGAAAATTTTACCTCTCTGATATGAATGCACACATCAGAAAGCAGTTTCTCAGAAAGTTTCTTTCTAGCTTTATCTGAAGATATTCTCTTTTTCATCATAGGTTTCAATGCCCTCCCAAATATCCCTTCACAAATTCTACAAGAACAATGTTTTCAAACTGCTGTGTAAAAAGAAAGTTTAACACTGTGAGATGAATGTGCACATCACAAAGCAGTTGCTCAGATGTCTTCCTTCTGGTTTTTGTCCTGGGATATTCACTTTTTTGCCATTGGCCTCAGTGAGCTCCCAAATGTTCATTTGCAGAATGAAAAAAAAAACAGTGTTTCAAAACTGCTGAATGAAAAGAAATGCAAACATCTGAAAGCAGCTTCTCAGATAACTTCTCCGTTTTTATGTTTGGCCATTCAGTTTTTCACCATTGGCTTCAATGCACTCCCAAATGTCCATTTCCTGAACGGACAAAAACAGTGTATCCAAACTGTTGAGTCTAAAGAAAAGTTTAACTGTGTGAGATGAATGCATACATCACAAAGCAGTTTCTCAGAAAGCTTCTTTCTAGTTTTTATCTGAAGATATTTTCTTTTTCACCATAGGCCTCAATACGCTCCCTAAAATCCATTCGCAGATTCTACAAAAGAAGTGTTTCCAAACTGCTTAAATGAAAGGTAGATTTAACTCCTTGAATTCAATGCACACATCACAAAGTGGTTTCTCAGATAGCTTGCTTCTGTTTTTATCCTGGGTTATTCACTTTTTCACCATTGGCCTTATCGACCTACCAGTTGTCCATCCAGAGAATGGACAAAAACTGTGTTTCCAAACTGCTGAACGAACAGAAAGGTTTAACTCAGGGAGATTAACCAAAACATCACAAAGCAGTTTCTCAGATGGCTTTCTTTTAGTTTTTATCCTGGTACATTTGATTTTTCTCCATTGGACTCAATGAGCTCCCAAATGTTCACTTGCAGAATGGACAAAAACTGTGTTTCCAAACTGCTGAATCAAAAGAAAGGATTAAGTCTGTGAGATGAATGCACACCACAAAAATTGGTTTCTCAGAAATCTTCTTTCTAATTTTCATCTGAAGATATTTTCTTTTTCACCATAGACTTCTATGTGCCCTGAAATATCCCTTCACAGTTTCTACAAAAACAGTGTTTCCAAATTGCTGAAAGAAAAGAAAGGTTTAACTCTTTGAGATGAATGCACACATCACAAAGCACTTTCTCAGATAGTTTCCTCTTTGTTATTATCCTGGGACATTCACTTTGTCACTTTTGTCTTCAATGAGCTCCCAAAGTCCATTCACAGAATGGACAAGAACAGTGTTTCCAAACTACTGAATCAAAAGACAGATTCAACTAGGCAACACGAATGCACACATCACAATGCAATTTCTCAGATTCCTTCCTCTTAGTTTTTATCCTGGGACATTCACTTTTTTTGCCATTGACCTCATTGAACTCCCAACAGTACATTAACAGAATGGACACAAACAGTGCTTCCAAACTGCTGAATCAAAAGAAAGTTTTGACTCTGTGAGACGAATACACACATCAGAAAGCAGTTTCTCAGAAAGCTTCTTTTTCTTTTTATTTATTTATTTATTTATTTATTTATTTATTTATTTTTGAGACGGAGTCTGGCTCTGTCGCCCAGGCTGGAGTACAGTGGCCGGATCTCAGCTCACTGCAAGCTCCGCCTCCTGGGTTCATGCCATTCTCCTGCCTCAGCCTCCCACGTAGCTGGGACTACAGGCGCCCGCCACCTCGCCCGGCTAATTTTTTTTTTTGTATTTTTTAGTAGAGATGGGGTTTCACTGGGTTATCCAGGATGGTCTCGATCTCCTGACCTCATGATCCGCCTGTCTCGGCCTCCCAAAGTGCTGGGATTACAGGCTTGAGCCACCGCACCCGGCCTTCTTTTTCATTTTTATCTGAGATATTCTCTTTTTCATCACAGGCCTCAATGTGCTCCCAAATATACCTTCATAAATTCCACAAAAACAGTGTTTCTAAACTGCCGAATGAAAAGAAAATTTTAACTCTGTGAGATGAATGCACACATCACAATGCGATTTCTCAGATAGCTTCCTTCTAGTTTTTAACCTGAGATACTTGCTATTTTGCCATCTGCCTCAGTGATGTCCCAAACGTCCATTCGCAGAATGGAAAAAAAAAGACACTGTTTCAAAACTGCTGAATGAAAAATGCACACATCACAAAGCAGCTTCTCAGATAACTTCCTCGTAGTTTCTATCTTGGTGCATTCGATGTTTCGCCTTTGGCCTCAATGAGCTCCCAAACGTCCATTTGCAGAATGGATGAAAAGAGTGTTTCCAAACTTCTGAATCAAAAGAAAGGGTTAACTCCGTGAGATGAATGAACAAATCATAAAGCAGTTTCTCAGAAAGCTTCTTTCTGGTTTTTATCTTGAGATATTCTCTTTTGTACCATAGGCCTCAATGTGCTCCCAAATATCCCTTTGCAGATTCTACAGAAACAGTGTTCCCAAACTACTGAATGAAAAGAAAGGTTTAACCCAGTGAGATGAATGCAAACATCACAAAGAAGTTTCTCAGATAGCTTTATCTTAGTTTTTATCCTGAGAAGGTCAATTTTTTTCCATTGGCCTCAATGAGCTCCCAAATGTCCATTCACAGAATGAGGAAAAACAGCGTTTCCAAACTACTGATTTAAAAGATAGGTTTAACTCTGTGAGATGAATGCATACATCACATAGCAGTTTCTCAGATAGCTACCTCTTAGTATTTAACCTTGGACATTCTATATTTCACCATTGACCTTAATGAGCTCCCAATTGTCCATTTGCAGAATAGACAAAAACAGTATTTCCAAACCATTCAATCAAAAGAAATGTTTAACTCTGTGAGATGAATGCACACATCTCAAAGTGGTTTCTTAGATAGCTTCCTACTTGTTTTTATCCTGGGACATTCGTTTTGTCGCCTTTGTCCTCAATGAACTCCCAAATGTCCATTCACAGAATGGTCAAGAACAGTGTTTCGTAACTACTGAATCAAAAGACAAATTCAACTAAGCAACATGAATGCACACATCACAGTGCAATTTGTCAGATTTCTTCCTCTTAGTTTTTATCCTGGGATATTTGCTTTTTTGCCATTGACTTCAATGATCTCCCAACTATACATTAACAGAATGGACACAAACAGTGCATCCAAACTGCTGAATCAAAAGAAAGTTTTAGCTCTGTGAGATGAATGCACACATCAGAAAGCAGTTTCTCAGGAAACTTCTTTTTCATTTTTATCTGAGATATTCTCTTTTTCACAATAGGTCTCAATTGGCTCCCAAAAATTTCTTCACAGGAGCTACAAAAAGATGGTTTCAAAACTGCTGAATGAAAAGAAAGATTTAACACTGCGAGATGAATGTACACTTCACAAAGTGGTCTATCAGATAGCTTCCTAATAATTTTTGTCCTGCAATATTCACATTTTCACCATTTGCCTCAATGATCTACCAAATGCATATTCACAGAATAGAAAAAAACTGTGTTTAAAAACTGCTGAGTGAAAAGAATTGCACACATCACAAAGCAGCTTCTCAGATAACTTTCTCTGTTTTTATGTTGGGACATTAGATTTTTTGACATTGGCCTCAATGAGCTCCCAAATGTCCATTCACAGAATGGCCAAAAAGAGGGTTTCCAAATTTCAGAATCAAAAGAAAGGGTTGACTCCATGAGATGAATGAAAATATCACAAAGCAGTTTCTCAGAAAGCTTCTTTCTGGTGTTTATCTTGAGATATTCTCTTTTTCACCATAAGCCTCAAGGCACTACAAATATCCCTTCACAAATTCTACAGAAACAGTGTTCCCAAACTGCTGAATGAAAGGAAAGGTTTAACTCTGTGAGATAAATTCAAACACCAAAAAGTGGTTTCTCAGATAGCTTTATCTGAGTTTTCATCCTGGGAGATGAATGTATACACCATAAAGCAGTTTCTCAGAAAGTTTCTTTCTAGTTTTTATCTGAAGATATTTTCTTTTTCACCCTAGGCCTCATTGCACTCCCAAAAATTCCTTTGCAGATGCTACAAAAACAGTGTTTCCAAACTGCTAAATGAAAAGAAAGCTTTGCCTCTGTGAGATGAATGTACATATCACATAGCTGTTTCTCAGAGAGCTTCCTCTTAGTTTTTATACTGGGACATTCGAGTTTTGTCATTGGCCTCCATGAGCTCCCTAATGACCATTCGAAGAATGGACAAAAACAGTGTTCCTAAACTGCTGAATCAGAAGAAAGATTTAACTCTGTGAGATGAATGCACAATCACAAAGCAGTTTCTCAGAAAGCGAAAGCAGTGTTTGCAAACAGCTGAATGAAAAGAAAGTTTTAAGCCTGTGAGATGAATGCATACATCACAAAGCAGTTTTTCGTATAGTTTCATCTTTGTTTTTATCGTGACACATTTGCTTTGTCACCCTTGTCCTCAATGATGTCCCAAATGTCCATTCCCAGAATGCAAAAAAATAGTGTTACCAAACTACTGAATTATAAAACAGATTCAACCAAGCAACATGAATGCACACATCACAAAGCAATTTCTCAGATGTCTTCCTCTTAGTTTTTATCCTGCGATGTTCATTTTTTCACCTTTGACCTCAATGAATTCCCAAATGTGCATTAACAGAATGGACAAAAACAGTGCTTCCAAACTGTTGAATCCAAGGAAAGTTTTAACTCTGTGAACTGAATGCACACATCAGAAAGCAGTTTCTCAGAAAGATTCTTTTTCATTTTTATCTGAAGATGTGTTCTTTTTCACCATAGACTTCAATATGCTCCCAAATATCCCTTCACAAATTCTACAAAAACAGTGTTTCCAAACTGCTGAATGAAAACAAAGGTTTAACTCAGCGAGATGACTGCACTAATCACAAAGTGGTTTCTCACATAGCTTCCTCCCAGGTTTTATCCTGGGATATTTGCTTTTTTGCCTTTGGCCTCAATGATCTCCCAAACATCCAATCACAGAAGAGAAAAAAATAAGTGCTTCAAAACTGTTGAATGAAAAGAAATGCTCACATCACAAGCCAACTTCTCAGATAACTTCCTCTTAGTTTTTTTCTGGAGACATTCGATTTTTCAACATTGGCCTTAATGAGCTCCCAATGTTCATTCACAGAACAGATTAAAAGAGTGTTTCCAAACTTCTGAATCAAAAGAAAGGATTAACTCTGCGAGATGAATGGACACATCACAAAGCAGTTTCTCAGAAAGCTTCTTTCTGGTTTTTATCTTGAGAAATTCTCTTTTTCACCAGAGGCTTCAATGTGCTCCCAAATATCCCTTTGCAGATTCTACAGAAACAGTGTAACCAAACTGCTGAATGAAAGGAAACGTTTAACCCTGCGAGATGAATGCACACATCACAAACTGGTTTCCCAGATAGCTTCTTTCTTGTTTTCTATCCTGGGATATTCACTTTTTTGCCATTGGCCTCAACAGCCTCCCAAATGTTCATTCTCAGAATAGACAAAAATAGTGTTTCAAAACTGCTGAATCAATTTAAAGATTTAATTCTGTGAGATGAATGGACACATCAGAAAGTGATTTCCCAGAAAGCTTCTTTCTAGTTTTATTTGAAGATATTTTCTTTTTCACCATAGGTGAAAATATGCTTTCAAATATCCCTTCTCAGATTCTAGAAAAACAGTGTTTCCAAGCTGCTGGATGAAAAGTAAGTTTAACTTTTGTGAGATGAGTGCAAACATCACAAAGCAGTTTCCCAGACAGCATCCTCCAGTTTTTATCCTCGGATATTAGCTTTTTCTCCTTTGACCTCAATAAGCTCCCAAATGTCCATTTGCAGAATGGACAAAAACGTTATTACCAAACTGCTGAATCAAAAGAAAGTTTTAAATTTTTGAGATGATACATCACAAAGGTGTTTCTCAGAATTTTCTAGTTTTTATCTGAAGATAGTTTCTTCTTCACCATAGGCCTCAATGTGCTCCCAAATATTCCCTTGATTTTTTATCCTGGGATATTCCCTTTTTTGTGGTTGGCCTCCATGAACTCCCAAATGTCCATTCAGAGAATGGATAAAAACAGCTTTCAAACTGCTGAGATGGATGGACACATCACAAAGCAGTTTCTCAGAAAACTTCCTTATAGTTTTTATCTGAAGATATTTTATTTTTTGTGACAGTCCTCAGTGTGCTCCCAATTATCCCTTCGCAGATTGTACTACAACAGTGTTTCCAAACTGCTGAATGAAAGATAGGTTTACCTCTGCGAGATAAATGCACACATCACAAATCAGTTTGTCAGACAGCTTCCTTCTGTTTTTAGCCTTGGATATTTTCCTTTTTGCCATTGGACACAATGAGGTCCCAAATGCCCATTCACTGTATTTGTCCATTCCACGAACGGACATTTGGAATTACATTGAGGCCAATGGCAAAAAAGGCGAATATCCCCGGTTAACAAGAAGAAAGTTATCTGAGAAACTGCTGAAGCCCACGGTACAAAAGAAAATGTCTTCAGATAAAAACTAGAAAGAAGCTTTCTGAGTAATTGCTTTGTGATCTGTGCATTCATGTCACAGAGTTAATCCTTTCTTTTCATTACGCAGTTTGGAGTAGGTTTTTGTTCATTCAGCAAATGGACATTTGGGAGCTCATTGAGGCCAAAGGGGAATAAGAGAATACACCAGGATAAGAAATAGAAGGAAGCTATCTGAGAAGCCACTCTGTGATGTGTGCATTCTTTTCTCAGAGTTAAACCTTTCCTTTCATTCAGTAGTTTGGAAACACTGTTTTCGTCCATTATGTGAATGGACATTTGGGAGTTCACTGAAGCCCATAGTGATAAAGGAAATATCCCAGAATAAAAACTAGAAGAAAGCTATCTGACAGCCTGCTTTGTGATGTGTGTATTTATCTCACAGAGTTAAACCTTTATTCTATTCAGCAGTTTGGAAACACTCTTTTTGTAGAATCTGTGAAGGGATATTTGGGAGCACATTTCAACCTATGGTGAAAAAGAAAATATCTCCAGAAAAAACTAGAAGGACGCCTTCTGAGAAACTTCTTTGTGATGTGTGCATTCACCTCACAGAGTTAAAACTTTCACTTGACTAAGTTGTTTGGAAACACTGTTTTTGTCCGTTCTGTGAATGGACTTTGGGGGGCTCATTGAGGTCAATTGCAAAAAAGGGAATGTCCCAGGATAAATCAAAGTGGAAGCTATCTGAGAAACCGTTTTGTGATATGTGCATTCATCTCACAGTGTTAAAAAATTCTATCAATTCACCAGTTTGGATACACTGTTTTTGTCCATTCTACGAATGGACATTTGGAGGCTCATTGAGGCCCATGGCAAAAAAGTGAATATCTCAGGTTAAAATCAGAAAAACGCTATCTGAGAAAATGCTTTGTGATGTAGACATTCAGCTCAAGGAGTTAAAACTTACTTTTTATTCAGTAGTTTGGAACATTGCTTTTGTACAATCTACAAAGAAACATTTGATAGTGTATTAAGGCCAGTAGTGAAAAAGAACATATCTTCATATAAAAATTAGAAAGAATCTTTCCTAGAAACTGCATCATTATGTGTACATTCATCTCACAGAATTAAAACTTTCTTTTGATTAAACTGTTTTGAAACACTGTGTTTTTCCATTCTGCAAAAGGACATTAGGGAGTTCATTCAGGCCAAAGGTGGAAAATCGAGTATCCCACGTTAAAAACTAAGAGGAAGCTATCTGAGAAACTGCTTGTTGATGTGTGCATTCATCTGGCTGAGTTAAATCATTCTTTTCATTCACCAGTTTGGAAATACTGCTTTTGTCCATTCTGTGAATGGACATTTGGGATCATTTGAGAAAACTTTGTGATATGTTAAATCATATCACAGAGTTAAAACTTTTGTTTCATTCAGCAGTTTGGAAACACTCTTTTTGTGGAATCTGCGAAGGGATATTTGGGGGCACGTTTCAACCTATGGTGAAAAAGAAAATTACTTCAGATAAACACTAGAAATAAGCTTTCTGAGAAACTGCATCATCATATGTACATTCGCCTCACAGAGTTAAAACTTACTCTTGATTAAGTTGTTTGGAAACACTGTTTTTGCCCATTCTGTGAATGGACTTCTGGGAGCTCATTGAAGCCTATTGCTAAAAAGGGAATGTCCCAGGATAAATCAAAGAGGAAGCTATCTGAGAAACCACTTTGGGATGTGTGCATTCATCTCACAGAGTTAAAAATTCTATTCATTCACCAGTTTGAAAACACTGTTTTTGTCCATTCTGCAAATGGACATGTGGAGGCTCATTGAGGCCCATGGCATAAAAGTGAATATCCCAGGTTAAAATCAGAAAAAAATTGCTATCTGAGAAAATGCTTTGCTACTTGCACATTCAACACAAGGAGTTAAAACTTACTTTTTATTCAGCTGTTTGGAAACACAGCTGTTTGTTTTTGTACAATTGATGAATAGACATTTCAGAGTGTATTGAGGCCAGTTGTGAAAAAGAAAATATTTTCATATACAAATTAGAAAGAATCTTCCCGAGAAACTGCATTGTTATGTGTGCATTCATCTCACAGTGTTAAAACTTTCTTTTGATTCAGCAGTTTGGAAACAGTTTTTGTCCATTCTGTGAATGGACATTAGGGAGCTCATTCAGGACAATGGTAGAAAATCGAATTTTCCAGTTTAAAAAACTAAGAGGAAGTTATCTGAGAAACTGCTTGGTGATGTGTGCATTCATTTCACGGAGTTATACTTTCCTTTCTTTCAGCAGATTGGAAACCCTATTTTTGTAGAATCTGTGAAGGGATATTTGGGAGCACACTGAGGCATATGGTGAAAAAGAAAATAACTTCAGATAAAAAGTAGAAAGAAACTTTCTGAGAAACTGTTTTGTGATTCATGCATTGATCTCAAAAAGTTAACCCTTTCTTTTGATTCAGCAGTTTGGAAACACTGTTTTTGTCCATTCTGCAGATGGACATTTCAGAGATCATTGAGGCCAATGGTGAAAAAACAAATATCTCAGGATAAAAAGAGAAGGAAATTACCTGACAAACCACCTTGTGATATGTTCATTCATCTCACAAAATTAAACCTTTCTTTCCATTCAGTGGTTTGGAAACCCTCTGTTTGCAGAATCTGTGGAGGGATAATTTGGAGCACAGTTCAACAAATGGTGAAAAAGAAAATATCTTCAGATAAAAACTAGAAAGAAGCTTCCTGACAAACTACTTTGTGAAGTGTGAATTCATCTCACAGAGTTAAAACTTTCTTTTGATTAAGCTGTTTGGAAACACTATTTTTGTCCATTCTGTGTATGGATTTTTGGGAGCTCATTGAGGACAATAGTGAAAAAGTGAATGTCCAAGGATAAATTTAAGAGGAAGCTAGCTGAGAAACCACTTTGTGATGTGTGCATTTGTCTCAGAGAGTTAAAACATTGTATTCATTCACCAGATTGGAAACACTGTTTTTGTCCATTCTGCGAATGGATATTTGGGAGCTCATTGAAGCCAATGACTAAAAAGGGAATATTCCAGGTTAAAATCACAAAAAATCTGTCAGAGAAGCCACTTTGTGATGTGTGCCTTTAGCTTGAGGAGTTAAATTTTACTTTTCATTCAGCAGTTCGGAAACACTGTTTTTATAGAATCTGTGAATGGGCTTTCAGGAGTGCATTTAGGCCTATGGTGAAAAAAAATTCTTCAGATAAAAACACGAAAGAAGCAATCTGAGAAACTGTTTTGTGATGTGTGCATTCATCATGTAGAGTTAAACCTTTCTTTTGATTCAGCAGTTTGGAAACACTGGTTTAGGGTATCCGTGAATGGGTATTTGGGAACTCATTGAGGTCTATGTTGAAAAAGAAAATATCTTCAGATAAAAAATAGAAAGAATTTTCTGAGAAACTGTTTGTGATGTGGAGCTCATTGAGGCCGGTGGTGAAAAAGCAAATATTCCAGGATAAAAACCAGAAGGAAGCTATCTGAGAAACCACTTTGTGAGGTTTGCATTCACCTCCAGGAGTTAAATCTTTCTTTTCATTCAGCCATTTGGAAACACTCTTTTTGAAAAATCTGTGAAGGGATATTTGGGAGCAAATTGAGGCCTATGGTGAAAAGAAAATATCTTCAGATAGAAACCAGAAAGAAGCTATCTGAGGAACTGTTATGTGATGTGGGCATTCACCATGCAGATGTAAAACTTTCTTTACATTCAGCAGTTTGAAAACACAGTTTTTGTCCATTCTGCAAATGAACATTTGGGAGCTCACTGAGGTCAATGGTGAAAATTTGAATAGCTGAGGATAAACACTAGAAGAAAGCTACCTGAGAAACTGCTTAGTAATGTGTGCATTCATCTCACAGAGGTAAAGCTTTCCTTTCATTCAGCAGCTTGGAAATACTGTTTTTGTAGAATCTGAGAGGAGATATTTGGGGGCACATTGAGGTCTACGATGAAAAAGAAAGTATCTTCAGATAAAAACTAGAAAGAAGCTTTCTGAGAAGCTGCTTTGTGGTGTATGCTTTCATCTCACAAAGTTAAACGTTTCTTTAGATTCAGCATTTGGGAAACACTGTTTTTGTCCATTCTGCAAATGGACATTTGGGAGCTCATGGATGCCAATGGTGAAAAAGTGAATATGCCTGTATAAAAAGCAGAAGAAAGCCGTCTGAGAACCTGTTTTCTGATGTATGCAGTCATCTCACAGATTTAATACTTGATTTTGATTTAGCAAATTGGAAACACTGTTTTTCTCCATTCTGTGAGTGGCTATTTGGGAGCTTATTGAGGCCAACAGAAAGTGAATATCCCAGAACAAAAAAAGAAGGAAATCTACCTGAGAAACTGATTTTGGATGTGTGCATTCATCTCACTGAGTTGAACCTTGCTTTTGATTCAACAGTTTGGAAACACTATTTTTGTCAATTCTGCAAATGGACATTTGGGAGCTCATTAAGGCCAATGGCAGAAAAGGGAATATCCCAGAATAAAAATAGAAGAGAGCTATCTGAGAAACTGCTGTGAGGTGTGCCTTCAGCTCAAAGAGTTACATCTTTCTTTTCATTAAACAGTTTGGAAGCACTGTTTTTGTAGAATCTGTGAATGGACATTTGGGACCACATTGAGGCCTATGGTGAAAAAGAAAATATCTTTAGATAAAAACTAGAAAGAAGCTTTTCTGAGAAACTGCTTTGTGATGTGTGCATGCATCTCACAGACTTAAACCGTTCTTTTATTCAGCAGTTTGGAAACACTGTTTTTGTCCATTATGCACATGGAAATTTGAGATCTCATTGAAGCCAATGATGAAAAATTGAGAGTCCCAGGATAAAAACTAAGAGGAAGCTGTCTGAGAAACTGCTTTGTGATGTGAATATTCATCTCGCCTACCTAAACTTTCTGTTCATTCAGCAGTTTGGAAACATTGTTTTGTCTATTCTGTGAATGGACGTTTGCAAACTCATTGAGGCCAATTGTACAAAAGTGAATAACCCAGGATTAGAACAGAAGGAAGATATCTGAGAAACTTCTTTGTGAAGTGTGCATTCATCTTGTAGAGTTAAACATTTCTTTTGATTCAGCAGTTTGGAAACAGTGGTTTGGAGTATCTGTGAGTGGGTATTTGGAACACATTGAGGTCTATGTTGAAAAAGAAAATCTCATCAGATAGAAAATAGAATCTTTCTGAAAAACTGTTTGTGATGTGTGTTTTCATCTCACACAGATAAAACTTTGTTTTGATTCATCAGTTAGGAAACACTGTTTTTGTCCATTCTGAGAATGGATATTTGGGAGTGAATTGAGGTCAATGGTGAAAAATCCTGAGAAAAAAATTGAAAGAAGCTATCTGAGGAGCATTTATGTGATATTTGCATATATCTTGCAGACTTAAACCTTCTTTTCATTCAGCAGTTTGGAAACAGTTTTTGCCCATTCCATGAATTGACATTTGGGAGCTCATTGAGGCCAATGGCAAAAAAGCAAATATCCCAGGATAAAAACTAAAGGGAACTGCTCTGAAAAACCGCATTCACCTGCAGGGTTAAATTTTTTTTTTTTTAATTCAGCAGCTTGGAAACACTGTTTTTGTACAATCTGCAAATGGATATTTGGGAGTGCATTGAGGCTTATAGTGAAAAAGAAAATATCTTCAGATAAAATCTACAAAGAAGCCTTCTGAGAAACTGCTTTGTGATGTGTGCATTCATATCACAGTGTTAAACCTTTCTTTTGAGTAAGCTGTTTGGAAACACTGTTTTTGTCCATTCTGCGAATGGACTTTTGGGAGTTCCTTGAGGCCAATAGTGAAAAAGTGAATGTCCCACCATTAAATCTAAAAGGAAGCTATCTGGAGAACTACTTTGTGGTGTGTGCATTCCTCGAAGAGTTAAACCATTCTATTCATTCACCAGTTTGGAAACACCATTTTTGTCCATTATGCTAATGGACATTTGGGAGATCATTGAGGCCAAGGGCAAAAAAGGAACCATCCAAGTTTAAAAAGAGAAGGGAACAATCTGAGAAACAGCTTTGTGGTGTGTTTGTTCATCTCACAGAGTTAAACTTTTCTTCCCACTCAGCAGTTCGGGCACACTGTTTTTGGTGAATCTGTGAAGGGATATTCAGGTGTACATTTCAGCCTATGGTGTAAAAGAGAATATCTTCAGATAAAAACTAGAAAGAAGCTTTCTGAGAAACAGCTTAGTGATGTGTGCATTTATCACACAGAGTTAAACCTTTCTTTTGATTAATCTGTTTGGAAACACTGCTTGTGTCCATTCTGTGAATGGGCATTTTGGAGCTCATTGAGGCCAATTGTGAAAAAGCAAATGTCCCAGTTTAAAACTAAGAGGAAGCTATGTGAAAAACTGCTTTGTGATGTTTGCATTCATCTTGCAGAGCTAAACCATTCTATTCATTCACTGGTTGGGAAGTACTGTTTTGTCCATTCTGTGAATGGAAATTTGGGAGCTCATTGAGGTCAATGGTGGAAAAACATATATCCCAGGTTAAAATCAGAAAAAAAGCTATCTGAGAAACTGCTTTGTAACCTATGCATTCAGCTAAAGGAGTTAAATCTTACTTTTCATTCAGAAGTTTGGAAACACCATTTTTGTAGAATGTGCAAATGGACATTTGGGAGTGTATTGAGGCCTGTAAAGAAAAAGAAAATATCTTTGTATAAAAATTAGAAAGAATCTTTTGCAGAAACTCCACTGTGGTGTGCTTTCATCTCACAGAGTTAAATCATACTTTTGATTCAACTGTATTTGTCAATTCCATGAATGGAAATTTGGGTACTCATTGAGGCCAATAGTGAAAACTCACATGTCCCAGGATAAGAACAAGGAGGAAGCACTCTGAGAAACGACTTTGTGATGTGTGCATTCATCTCACAGAGTTAAAACTTAGTTTTCATTCAGCAGTTTGGAAACAAGGTTTTTGAAGAATCTTTGAGTGGACATTTGGGATTGCCTTGACACCTATGGTGAAAAAGAAAACATCTTCAGATAAAAAGTAGAAAGATGCTTTCTGAGTAACTGCTTTGTGATATGTTCATTCATCTCACAGAGTTAAACCTTTCTTTTGATTCAGCAGTTTGGAAACTCTGTTTTAGTGCATTCTGCTAATGGGCATTTGGGAGATCATTGATGCCAGTGGTGAAAAACAGTTTTCTCAGGATAAAAACTAGAATGAAGCTATATGAGAAATGGCTTGGTGATGTGTGCATTCATCTCAGTGAGTTAATCAATTCTATTCATTCAGCAGATTGGAAAAACCTTTTTTGTAGAATCTTCAAAGGGATATTTGGGAGCGTTTTAAGACCTATGTTGAAAAAGAAAACGTCTTCAGATAAAAACTAGAAACAAGCTTTCTAGGTAACTGCTTTGCAATGTGTGCATTCATTTCACGGTGTTAAACCATTCTTCTGATTCAGCAGTTTGGAAACACTGTTTTTGTCAATTCAGTGAATAGACATTTCAGAACTCATTGAGGCCAAAGGCGAAAATGTGAATATCCCAGGATAAAACTAAGAGGAATCTATCTGAGAAACAGCTTTGTGATGTGTGCATTCATCTCACAGACCTAAAACCTTTCTTTTGATTCAGCCATTAGGAAACACTGTTTTTGTCCATTCTTCAAACGGGCATTTTGGAGCTCATTGAGTCCAATGGTGAAAAAGCCAGTATTAAAGAATAAAAACAGAAGGAAGCTATCTGAGACACTGTTTTGTGATGAGTAAATTTACCTCACAGAGCTAAACCTTTCTTTTGATTTGGCAGTTTGGAAACACTGTTTTTGTCTACTCTGCAAATGGACATTGGGAGCACATTGAGGCCAATCACGAAAAAAGCAAAAAAAAAAAAAAAAAAAAAAAAAAAAACCAAAAAACAAGATTAAAACAGAAGCAAGCTATCTGAGAAACTACTTTGTGATGTATGCATTCACCTTGAGTACGTAAATCTCTTTTCTTTCAGCAGTTTGGGAACACTATTTTTGTAGAAACTGAAGGGATAATTGGGAGTGCATTGAGGCCCATGGTGAAAAAGAAAATGTCTTCAGATTAAAAACTGGAAAGAAGCTTTCTGAGAAACTGCTTTGTGATGTCTGCATTCATCTCACAAGGTTAAACATTTCCTTAAATTCAGCAGTTTGGAAAAACTGTTTTTGTCCCTTCTGTGAATGGACATTTTAGAGCTCATTGAGGCCAATGGCAAAATTTTGAATGTCCCAGGATAAAAATTAAGGGAAGCTATCTGAGAAACTGCTTTGTGAAGTGTGCATTCATCTCACAGGGTTAAACATTTCTTTTCATTCAGCAGTTTGGAAACATAGTTTTTTTCCATTTTGTGAATGGACATTTAGCAACTCATTGAGGCCAATGGTGAAAAAGCGAATATCCCAGGATAAACACTAGAAAGAAGCTATCTGAGAAACCACTTCATCATGTGTGCATTCACCTCACAGAGTTAAACCTTTCTTTTCATTCAGCAGTTTGGAAACACTGTTTTTGTAAAATCTGTGAAAGGATATTTGGGAGTGCATTGAAGCCTATGGTGAAAAAGAAAATATTTTCAAATAAAAACTATAAGGAAGCTTTCTGAGAATGTGCCTTGTGTGTGTACATTCATCTCACAGAGTTGAACTTTCTTTTGATTCAGCAGTTTGGAAATACTGGTTTTGTCCATTCTGTGAATGAACATTTGGGAGCTCATTGATGCCAATGGTGAAAAATCAAATGTCCCAGGATAAAAAGTGAGAGAAAGCTATCTGAGAAACCACTTTGTGATGTGTGCATTAATCTCCCAGAGTTAAACCTATCTTTTCATTCAGCAGTTTTGAAAGACTCTTTTTGCCCATTCTGCGAATGGACTATTGGCAGTTCATTGAGGACTATGGCAAAAAAACAAATATCCCAGGATAGAAAGTACAAGTAAGCCATCTCTGAAACCAATTTGTGATGTATGTATTCTTCTCACAGAGTTAAACCTTTCTTTTCATTCCGTAGTTTGGAAACACTGCTTTTGTAGAATCTACAAATGCACATTTGAGAGCTCCTTGAGGACAAAAGAGAAAAAGAGAATATCACACGTTAAAAATTAGAAGTAAGCTATCTGAGAAACCGCTTTAGAATGTGTACATTCATCTCACAGAGTTAATCCTTTCTTTTCATTCAGTGGTTTGGAAAAACTGTTTTTGTAGTATCTGCAAAGGGATACTTTGGTGCTCATTGAGGCCTTTGTTGGAAAAGGAAATATCTTCATATAAAAACTCAAAATAAGCATTCCCAGAAACTGCTTTGTGACATGACCATTCATCTCACAGAGTTAAAACTTCCATTTGTTACATCAAGTTGGAAGTGTTATTTTTGTCAATTCTGCGAATGGACATTTTGGAGCTCTTTGAGGCCAATGGTGAAAAAGCGAATATCCCAGGATAAAAACTAGAAGTAAGCTATCTGAGAAACTGTTTTGTGAAGTGTGCATTCATCTCACAGAGTTAAACATTTCTTTTCATTGAGCAGGTTGCAAACACTGGTTTTGGAGAATATGCAACAGGACATATGGGAGCGCATTGAGGCCTATGGTGAAAAATAAAATATCTTCAGATAAAAACTAGAAAGAAGCTTTCTGAGAAACTGCTTTGTGATATGTGCATTCATCTCACAGAGTTAAACTTTTCTTTTGACTCAGCAGTTTGGAAACACTGTGTTTGTCCATTCTGCGAATAGACATTTGGAAGCTCCCTGAGGCCAAGGTAGAAAAATAGAATGTCCCAGCATAAATACTAGAAGGAAGTGATCTGAGAAACCACTTTGTGATATGTGCATTCATCTCACTGTATTAAACCTTTGTTTTCATGCAGCAGTTTGGAAACACTGTTTTTGTGGAGTCTACAATGAGTTATTTGTTAGCACATTGAGGCCCATGGTGAAAAAGAAAATATCTTCAGATTAAAACTAGAAAGGAGCTTTCAGAGACACTGCTTTGTGATTCATGCATTCATCTCACAGAGTTAAAACTTGCTTTTGATTCAGCAGTTTGGAAATACTGTTTTTGTCCATTCTGTGAATGGACATTTGGAAGCTCATTGAGGCCAATGTTGAGAAAGTGAATGTCCCAGGATAAAAACTAAAAGGAAGCTATCTCAAAAACCACTTTGTCATGTGTGCATTCATCTTGCAGAGTTAAAATTTCCTTTGATTCAGCAATTTTGAAATTCTATTTTTGTTCATTCTGCAAATGGACATTTTGGAGCTCATTGAGGCCAATGGTGAAAAAGCTGATATCTCTGGAAAAAAGCTACAAGGAAGCTATCTGAGAAATCACACTGTGATGTGTGTATTAATCTCGAAGAGGTAAACTGTTCTTTTGACTCAGCGCTTTGAAAACACTGTTTTTTTTCCTTTTGTGATTGGACATTTGGGAGCTCTTTGAGGCCAAGGGAAAAGCAAATATCCCACAGTAAAAACTAGAAGGAAACTATATCAGAAACTACTTTGTGATGTGTCCATTCATCTCAAAGATTTAAAACTTTCTCTTCATTCAGCAGTTTGGAAATACTCTTTCTGTAAAATCTGGGAATGAATATTTGGGAGTGCTTTAAGGCTATGGTTTAAAAGAAAATATCTTCAGATAAAAACTAGAAAGAAGCTTTCTGAGAAACTGCTTTGTGATGTGTGCATTCATCTCACAGAGTTAAACCTTTCTTTTGATTCATCAGTTCTGAAACACTGTTTTTGTCCCTCCTGCGAATGAGTATTTCTTAGCTCATAGAGGTCAAAGAGGAAAAAGCGATTATGCCAGCATAAAAACTAGAAGGCAACTATCTGAGAAACTGCTTTGTGATGTGTGCATTCATCTCGCAGAGTTAAACCATTCTCTTCATTCCACAGTTTGGAAACACAGTTTTTGTAGAATCTGCGAAGGGATATTTGGGAGCACAACGAAGCCTAGGCTGAAAATCAAAATATCTTCAGATAAAAATTAGAAAGAAGCTTTATGAGAAACTGCTTAGTGATGTGTGCATTCATGTCAAAGGGTTAAAACTTTATTTTTACTCACAGTTTGGAAACACTGTTTTTGTCCATTCTGCAAATGAACACTTGGGAGCTCATTGAGGCCAATGGTGAAAAACGAATATCCCAGAATAAAAACAGAAGGAATCTATCTGAGAAATCGCTTTGTGATGTGTGCATTCAGTTCGAGGATTTAAATCTTTCTATTGATTCTACCATTTGGAAACACTTTTTTTGGAGAATCTGGGAATGGACATTTGTGAGAGCATTGAGGCCTATGGTGAAAAAGAAAATATCTTCAGATAAAACCTGGAAGGAAGATTTCTGAGAAACTTCTTTGCGATGTTTGCATTCATCTCACAGAGCTAAACCTTTCTTTTCATTCAGCAATTTGGAAACACTGTTTTTGTTCATTTTGCAAATGGACATTTGGGATCTCACTGAGGCCTGTGGTGAAAAAGCAAATATTGTAGTATAAAAACTACAAGGAAATTATCTGAGAAACCACTTTGTGGTGTGTGCATTCAGGTCACTGAGCTAAACCTTTATTTTGATTCAGCAGTTTGGAAACACTGGGTTTTGTCCATTTGACCTAGGGATATTTGGGAGCACATTGAAGCCAATGGCAAAAAAAATGAATACCCCAGTATGAAAACTCGAAAGCAGTTATCCGAGAAACCTTTTTTTGATGTGTGCATTCATAATGGAGAGTTAAACCTTTCTTTTCATTCAGCAGTTTGAAATCACCATTTTTGTAGAATCTGTAAAGATTTACAAACACTGGTTTGGAGAATATGCAACGGGATATATGGGAACGTATTGAGGCCTATGGTGAAGAAGAGAATATCTTCAAACAAAAAATAGAAAGACACTTTCAGGAAAACTGCTTTGTGATGTGTGCATTCACCTCACAGAGTTAAACGTTTCTTTTCATTCAGCAGTTTGGAAATAGTGTTTTTGTAGTATCTGTGAAGGGATACTTTGGAGTGCATTGAGGAATATGGTGAAAAAGAAAACATATTTAGATTAAAAATGAGGAAGGAACTTCCTGAGAAATTGCTTTTTGATATTTTCATTCAACTCACAGAGTTAAACATCTCTCTTGATTCAGCAGTTTGGAAATCCTGTTTTTGTCCATTCTGCAAATGGACATTTGGTGTACATTCATCTTGCAGAGTTATACCTTTGTTTTGATTCAGTAGTTTGGAATCACTGTTTTTTTCCATTCTGTGAATGGACATTTGGATCTCATTGAGGCCAATGGCAAAAAAGGGAATACCCCAGGATAAAAACTCAAAGGAAACTATCTGAGCAACCGTTTTTTGATATGTGCATTCATCGCATAGTGTTGGGAGCCCATTGAGGCCTTTGGTGAAAAGAAAGTATCTTCAGATAAAAACAAGAAAAAAGCTTTCTGAGAAAATGTTTTGTGATGTGTGCATTCATTTAACAGAGTTAAACCTTTCTTTTGATTAAGCAGTTTGAAAACATGGTGTTTGTCCATTCTGCAAATAGACATTTATGAACTCATTGAGGCCAAGAAGGGAAAAGCGAATATCACAGGAGAAAAACTAAAAGGAAGCAATGTAAGAAACTGCTTTATGAAGTGTTCATCATCTCTCCAAGTTTAACCTTTCTTTTCTTTCTGCTTTTTGGACACACTGTTGCTGTCCATTCTGTGAATGGACATTTGGAAACTCGTGAGGCCAATGGCATAAAAGTCATATCCCAGTATAAACACTACAAAGAAGCTATTTAAGAAACCGGTTTGTTATGTCAGCATTCATCTCGCAGAGTTAAAACTTTCTTTTCATTCAGCAGTTTGGAAACACTCTTTTTGTAGAATCTTCAAAGGGATATTTGGTAGTGCATTGTGCCCTAAAGTGAAAAAGAATATATCTTCAGATAAAAACTAGAAAGAAGCTTTCTGAGGAAAGGTTTTGTGATGTCTGCATTGATCTCACAGAGTTAAAACTCTTTTGATTCAGCAGTTTGCATACACTCTTTTTGTCCATTCTGAGAATGAACATTTGCAAGTCATTGAGGTCAGTGGTGAAAAAGCAAATATCACAGGATAAACACTGGGAAGAAGCCATCTGAGAAAATGTTTTGTGATGTTTGCATTCATCTCACAGAGTTAAAATTTCTTTCATTCAGCAGTTTGGAAACTGTTTTTGTAGAATCTGTGAAGGAATATTTTGGTGCACATCGAGGACTATGGTGATAAAGAAAATACCTTCAGATAAAAGCTAGAATGAAGCATTCTGAGAAACTGCTTTGTGATGTGTGCATTCATCTCACAGAGGTATATCTTTCTTCTGATTGAATTGTTTGGTAACACTGTTTTTGTACATTCTGCCAGTGCATATTTGGGAGCTCATTGAGGCCAATGCAGAAAAGTTGAATGTACCAAGATAAGCACTAGAAGAAAGATATCTGAGAAACCGCCTTGTGATATGTGTATACATCTCACAGAGCTAAACCTTTCTACTCATTCTGTAGTTTGAAAAAACTCTTGTGGTATCTGCAGAAGGATATTTGGGAGCACATTGGGACCTATGGTGAAAAGAAAATATCTTCAGTTAAAAGCTAGAAAGAAACATTCTGAGAAACTGCTTCGTGATGTGTGCATTCATCTCACTGAGATAAACCTTTGTTTTGATTCAGCACTTTGGAGACACTGTTTTTGTGCATTGTGCAAATGGACATTTGGGAGTTCTTTGAGGCCAATGGCAACAATGCAAATGTCCCAGGATACAAACTAAGAGGAAGTTATCTGAGAAACACCTTTGCAATGTGTACATTCATCTCACAGAGTTAAACCTTCCTTTTGATTCAGCAATTTGGAAACACTGTTTTTGTCCATTCTGCAAATGGACGTTTAGGAGCTTATTGACACCAACAGTGAAAAAGAAATTATCCACGGTGAAACACTGGAAGGAAAATATCTGAGAAACTGCTTTGTGATGTGTGCATTCATCTCACAGAGAATCTGTGAAGGGATAATTGGGAGTGCATTGAGGCCTATGGTGAAAAAAATATCTTCAGATAAAAACTAGAAAGAAGCTTTCCTAGAAACTGCTTTGTGATGTATGCATTATTCGCAAACTGTTAAACCTTCCTTTTGATTCAGCAGCTTGGAAACACTGTTTTTTTCCATTCTGCGAATGGACACTTGGAACATCATTGAGGCCAATGGCAAAATAGTGAGTATTCCAGGATAAAAAGTAGAAGGAAGCTATCTGAGAAACTGCTTTGTGGTGTGTGTATTCATCTCACAGAGTTGTACTTTTCCTTTCATTCAGCAGTTAGGAAACACCGTTTTTGTAGAATCTGCAAATTGACTTTTGGGAGCTGATTCAGGCCAATGGCAAAACACCGAATATCCCAGGATAAAAGCTAGAGAGAATATATCTGAGAAACAGTTTTGTGATGTGGGCTTTCATCTGGCAGAGTAAAACCTTTCTTTTGAATCAGCAGTTTGGAAACATTGTTTTTGTAAAATCTGCAAATGGACATTTGAGAGCTCATTGAGGCCTATGGTGAAAAATAAAATATCCTCAGATAAAAATTTGAAAGAAACTTTCAGAGAAGCTGCTTTGTGATGTATGCATTCAACTCACATAGTTAAACCTTTGTTTTGATAGAGCAGTTTGGAAACACTGTTTTTGTAGAATCTGCAAAGGGATATTTTGGAGCACATTGAGGCCTAAGGTGAAAAAGGAAGTATCTTCAGATAAAAACTAGAAAGAAGCTTTCTGATAAACTGCTTTGTGATGTGTGCATTCATCTCAAAGAATTAAACCTTTCATTTCAGTCAGCAGTTTGGAACCACTGTTTTGTAGAATCTGCATAGGGATATTGGGGAACCCATTGAAGCCTGTGGTGATAAATAAAATATCTTCAGATAAAAACTTGGAAACCCTTTCTGAGAAACTCATTTTTCATGTGTGCATTCATCTCACAGAGTTAAACATTTCTTTTGATTCAGCAGTTTGGAAACACTGCTTTTATCCATTCTGGGAATGGACATTTGGGAGCTCATGCAAGCCAGAGGCAAGAAATTGAAGGTTCCAGGATAAAAACTAAGAGGAAGCTATCCAAGAAACCACTTTGTGATGTGTACATTCATCTCGCAGAGTTAAACCTTTCTTTTCATTCAGCAGTGTGGAAGGACTGCTTTTGTAAAATCTGTGAAGGGATATTTTGAGGTGCTTTGAGGCCTATGGTGGAAAAGAAAATATCTTCAGATTAGAGGTAGAAATAAGGTTTGTGAGAAACTATTCGAGATGCGTGCATTCATCTCACAATGTTAAACCTTTCTTTAGATTCAGTAGTTTAGAAACACTGCTTTTGCCCTTTCTGCAAATTGACATTTAGGAGCTCATTGAGGCCAAAGGTGAAGAAGTCAATATCCCAGGATAAAAACTAGAAGGAAGGTATCATAGAAACCGTTTTCTGATGTGTGTATTCATCTTGCAGAGTTAAACAATTCTTTTGATTCAGCAGTTTGGAAATACTGTTTTTTTTCCATTCTGCTAATGGATATTTTGGAGCTTATTGAGGTTAATGGCGAAAAATCAAAAGTCCCAGGATAAAAGCTAAGAAGAAGCTATCTGAGAAACCTCTTTATGATGTGATTATTCATCTCTCTGATTTAAACCATTCTTTTCATTCAACAGTTTGGAAACACGGTTTTTGTCCATTCTGCGAATGGATGTTTGGGAGCTTATTGTGGCCTATGACGAAAAAGGGAATATCCCATTATAAAAACTGGGAGGAAGTAACTGAAAAATCACTTTGTGATGTGTGCATTAATCTTTCAGAGTTAAACCTTTCTTTTTAGTCAATTTTTTTGAAACACTTTTTCTCTATGCTGTGAATGGACACTTGGGAGCTCTTTGAGTACAATGGAGAAAAGAGAATATCCCATGATAAAAACCAGAAGGAAACAATATGAGAAACTGCTTTGAGATGTGTGCATTCACCTCGCAGAGTTAAACCTTCTTTTCATTCAACATTCTGGAAACACTGTTTTTGCAGAATTGGCAAAGGAATATTTGGGTGCACATTGAGGCCTATGTTGAAAAAGGAAATAACTTCAGAAAAAAGCTAGAAAGAATCATTCAGAGAAACCACATTAGATGTGTGCATTCATCTCACAGAGTTAAAACTTTCTTTTAACTCAACAGTTTGGATGATTCTGAGAAACTGCTTTGTGATCTGTGCATTCATCTCACAGAGTTAAAACTCTCTTTTGATTCAGCAGTTGGAAACACTGTTTTTGTCCATTCTGTGAATGGACATTTGGAAGTCATTGAGGTCAATGGTGAAAAAACAAATATCACAGGAAAACCCTGGAAGGAAGATATCTGAGAAAACACTTTGTGATGTTTGCATTCATCTCAACAGAGTTAAAATTTTCTTTCATTCAGCAGTTTGGAAACTCTGTTTTTGTAGAATCTGTGAAGGGATATTTTGGTGTGCATTGAGGCTTATGGTGAAAAAAGTATATCTTTAGATACAAACGAGAAAGAAGCATTCTGAGAAATTGCTTTGTGATGTGTGCATTCATTTACAAAGTTAAACCTTTCTTTTGATTCAGCAGTTTGGAAACACCGTTTTTGTACATTCTGCGAATAGACACGTGGGAGCTCACTGAGGCCAATGGTGAAAAAGCGACTATACCAGGATAAAAACTTGAAGGAAGCTATCTGAGAAACCACTTGGTGATGGGTGCACTCATCTCACAGAAGTTAACTTTTGTTTTCATTCAGCAGTTTGGAAACACTTTTTTTTCCATTCTGCAAATGGATATATGGGAGCTCATTGAGGCCAATGGCAAAAAAGTGAATATTTCAGGATAGAAGCTAGAAGGAAACTGTCTGAGAAACCACTTTGTGATATTTGCATTCATCTAGCATATTTAAACCTTTCTTTTAATTCAGCAGTTTGGAAACACTGTTTTTGTATGATAGGCTAAGGGGTATTTAGTTGTACATTGTGGCCTATGATGAAAAATCCAATGTCCCAAGATAAAAACTAAGAGGAAGCTATCTGAGAAACCACTTTGTGACATGTGCATTAATCTCACAGAGTTAAACCTCTCTTTTGATTCAGCATTTTGGAAACACTGCTTTTGTCCATTGTGCGAGTGGACATTTGGGAGCTCTTTGAGGACAATGGAGAAAAGTGAATATACCATGAAAAAAACGAGAAGGAAACTGTATGAGAAACCATTTTGTAATGTGTGCATTCACCTTGAGGAGTTAAACCTTTCTTTTCATTCCGCACTCTGGAAACACTGTTTTTGCAGAATATGCCAAGTGATGTTTGGGTGCGTATTGAGGCCTATGCTTAAAAAGGAAATATCTTCAGATAAAAGCTAGAAATAATCATTCAGAGAAACTGATTTTTGATGTCTGCTTTCATCTCACAGAGTTAACATTTTCTTTTGATACAGCAGTTTGGAAACACCCTTTTTGTCCATTCTGCTAATGGACATTTGGGAGCTCATTGAGGTCAGTGGTGAAAAAGAGAATATACTAGGAAAAAAACGTGAAGGAAGCTATCTGAGAAGCCTCCTGGTGATAGGTGCACTCATTTCACAGAAGTTAACCTTTCTTTTCATTCTGCAGTTTGGAAACACTGCTTTTTTCCTTTCTGTGAATGGATATTTGGGAGCTCATTGAGGCCAATTGCAAAAAGGTGAATATTTCTGGGTAAAAACTGGAAGGAAACTATCTGAGAAACTGCTCTGTGATATGTGCCTTCAGCTTGAGGACATAAATCTTTCTTTTCATTCAGCAGTTTGGGAACCCTGTTTCTTTAGAGTCTGCAAATGGATATTGGGGAGCACATTGAGACCTATGGTAAAAAAATAAATTCTCTTCAGATAAAAACTAGAAAGGAGCTTTTGAGAAAATGCTTTGCATGTGTGCATTAATCTCACAGAGTTAAACCTTTCTTTTGATTCAGCAGTTTGGAAGATATACCTGGATAACAACTGGAATGAAGATATCTGAGAAATTGCTTTGTGATGTTTGCATTCAAGTAGCAGAGTTAAACCTTTCTTTTCATTCAGCAGTTTTGAAATGCTGTTTTTTGTAGAATCAGTGAGGGGATATTTGGGAGCATATTGAGGCCTAATGTGAAAAAGCAAATATTTTCGGATAAAAACTTCAAAGAAGCTTTCTGAGAAACTGCTTTGAGATGTGTGCATTCATCTCCCAGATGTAACCTTTCTTTTTATCCAGATGTTTGGAAATACTGTTTTCGTACATTCTGCAAGTGGACATTTGGGAGCTCATTGAGACCAATGGCAAAAAATCAAATGTACCAAGATAAAAACTAGAAAGAAGCTTTCTGAGAAACTGCTTTGTGAAGTGAGCATTCTTCTCACAGGGTTAAACCTTCCGTTTGATTGAGCAGTTTGGAAACACTGTTTTTGTCCATTTTGTGATGGACAATTTGAAAATCATTGAGGTCAATGGTGAAAAAGTGAATGACCCACGAGAAAAAACTAGAAGTAAGCTATCAGAGAAGCCACTTTGTGATGTGTGCATTCATCTTGCAGAGTTAAACCTTTCTTTTGATACAGCAGTTTGGAAACACTGTTTTTGTCCATTCTGTAAATGGACATGTGGGAGCTTAATGATGCCAATGGTGAGAAAACTAAATTATCAGAATAAAAACTAGACGGAGGCTATCTGAGAAACCACTTGGTGATGTCTGATTCATCTCACAGAGCTAAACGTTTCTTTTTATTCAGCAGTTTGGAAACACTGTTTTGTCCATTCTACGAATGGATATTTGGGAACTAATTGAGGCCAATGGCAAAAAAAGTGAATATTTCAGGATAAAAACTAGAAAGAAACTATGTGAGAAACCACTTTGTGATGTGTGCATTCAGCTTGAGGAATTACATTTTTCCTTTCATTCAGCAGTTTGGAAATGCTGTTTTGTAGAATCTGTGAATGGACATTTGGAAGTGCATTGAGGTCTGTTGTGAAAAAGACAATATCTTCAGATAAAAGCTAGAAAGAAGCTTTCTGAGAAACTGCTTTGTGATGTGTGCATTCACCTCACAGGGTTAAACCTTTATTTTGATTCAGCAGTTTGGAAATACTGTTTTTGTCCATTCTGCGAATGCACATTTGGAAGCCTCTTGAGGCCAATGGCTAAAAATCGAATGTCCCAGCACAAAAACTAGTAGGTAGCTATCTGAGTAACCACTTTGTGATGTGTAGATTCAGCTCACAGATTTCAACGTTTTTTTTTTATTCAGCATTTTGAAAACACTGTTTTGGTAAAATCTGTGAAGGGATATAGGGAGCGCATTGAGGCCTATTGTGAAAAAAAGAATCTTCTGATAAAAACTACAAAGAAGCTTCCTGAGAAACTGGTTTGTGACCATGCATTTGTCTCACAGAGTTAAACCTTTCTTTTCATTCAGCAATTTGGAAACACTGTTTTTGTCCATTCTGCAAATGGACATTTGGGAGTTTATTGAGGCCTACGGGCAAAAAGCAAAAATCTCAGGATAAAAACCAGAAGGAAGTGATCAGAGAAACCACTTTGTGATGTGTACATTCACCTCAGAGGGTTAAACCTTTGTTTTCATTCAGCAGTTTGGAAACGGTCTTTTTGTCCATTTTGCAAATGGACATTTGGGAGTTCATTGAGGACAATGGCAAAAAAGTGAATATCCCAAGATAAAAACTAAGAGGATGATATCTGAGAAAACGCTTTGTGATGTGTGCATTTCATCTCTCAGAATGAGTGCTTTCTTTTCATTCAGCAGTTTGTAAACACTGCTTTGTCCATTCTACGAATGGATATTTGGGAGTACTTAGAAGCTAAAAGTGAAAATTCGAATGTCCCAGGATAAAAACAATGAGGATGCCATCTGGGATACCATTTTGTGATGTGGGCATTCATCTCACGGAGTGAAAACTTTCTTTTGGTTCAGCAGTTTGGAGACAATGTTTTTGTCAAATCTGCAAAGAGATGTTTGGGAGCCCATTGGGTACTGTGGTGTAAAAGGAAATATCTTCAGATAAAACTACAAAGAAGCTTTGTGAGAAACTGCTTTGTATGGGTGCATTCATCACCTTTCTTTTGACACAGCAGTGTGGAAACCCTGTTTTTGTCCATGAATGCACACATTACAAAGTGGTTGCTCAGATAGCTTCCTTCTAGTTTTAGCCTGGTATATTCCCTTTTTCGATATTGGCCTCAATGAATTCCAAAATGTGCATTCACAGAATGGAGAAAAACAGTGTTTACAAACTGCTGAATCAAAACAAAGGTTTACATCCTTTAGATGAATGCACGCATCACAAAGTACTTTCTCCCAAACCTTCTTTCTAATTTTTATCTGAAGATATTTTATTTTTCACCATAAGCCTCAACGTGCTCCCGAATATCTTTTCACAGATTCTACAAAAAGGGTGTTTCCAATCTGCTGAATGGAAACAAAAGCTTAACTCTGCTAGATGAATGTACACAGCACCAAGTGGTTTCTTAGATAGCTTCCTTCTAGCTTTTATCCTGGCACATTCACTTTTCTGCTGTTGGCCTCCATGAGCTCCAAAGTGTCCACTCGCTGAGTGGAGAAAAATCATATTTCCAAACTTCTGAATCAAAAGAAAGATTTAACTCTGTGAGATGAATTTACACATCACAAAGCAGTTTCTCAGGTAGCTTCCTTCTAGATTCTATCCTGGGATATATGCTTTTGTGCCATTGGCCTCAATGATCTCCCAAATCTCGGACAAAAACAATGTTTGTAAATGGAGGAATCCAAAGAAAGTTTTGACACTGTGTGATGAATGCACTCATAACAAAGTAGTTTCTCAGAGTTTCTTTCCTTTTTTAGGTGATGATATTTTATTTTTGCCATAGGCCTTAATACCCTCCCAAATAACCTTTCACAGATTCTACAAAAACAGTGTTTGCAAGCTGCTGAAGGAAAAGAAAGTTTAACTCTGTGAGATGAATGCACACATCACAAAGCAGTTTCTCAGATAGCTTCCTTCAAGTTTGTATCCTGGGACATTTGCCTTTTTGTCATTGTCTTAAAAGGGCTCCCAAATTGGCTTAAAAGAGCTCCCATTTGCAGAATGGACAAAAGCAGTGTTTCCAAACTGCTGAATCAAAAGAAAAGTTTAACTCTGTGAGATGAATGCACACATGAAAAAGCAGTCTCAGGTAGATTCCTTCTAGATTTTATCCCGTGATATACTCTTTTTCTGTTGGTCTCAATGAGCTCCCAAATATCCATTCTCAGAATGGACAAAATCAGTGTCTTCTAATTGCTGAATCCAAAGAAAGGTTTAACTCAGTGAGATTAATGCACACATCACAAAGCAGTTTCTCAGAAAACTTCTTTCTAGTTTTCATCACAAGATATTTTATTTTTCACCATAGGCTTCAATGCACTCCTAAATATCCCTTTGCTTATTCTACAAAAACAGTGTTTCCAAATGCTGAATGTAAAGAAAGGTTTAAGTGTGATATATGAATGCATACTGCACACAACACTTTCTCAGATAGCTTCCTTGCAGTTTTTATCCGGGGATATTCACTTTTTCGCCATTGGCCACAATGAGCTCCCAAATGTCCTTTCGCAAAATGGAGAAAAACAGTGTTTCCAAACTGCTGAATCAAAATAGAGGTTTAAATCTGTCAGACGAATGTGTAGAACACAAAGCACTTTCTCCCAAAGCTTATTTCTAATTTTTATCTGAAGATATTTTCTTTTTAACCATAAGCCTAAATGTGTTCCCAAATATCCCATTGCAGATTCTAGAAAAACAGTGTTTCCAAACCGCTAAATCAAAAGAAAGGTTTAACTCTGTGAGGTGAATGCACACGTCACAAAGCAGTTACTCAGGCAGATTCCTTCTAATTTTTATCCTGGGATTTTCACTGTATCGCCATTGGCCTCGATGAGCACCAAAATGTCCATTCACAGAATGGAAAAAAACAGTGTTTCCAAACTGCTGAATCAAAAGTAAGGTTTACTTCAGTGATATGAATGCACACACCATAAAGCAGTTTCTCAGAAAGCTTCTTTCTATTTTTCATGGGAAGATATTTCCTTTTTCACCACAGTCCTCAGTTTGCTCCAAAATATCCCTTTACAGATTCTACAAAAACACTGTTCCAAACTGTTGAATCAAAAGACAGGTTTAACTCAGTGAGATGAATGAACATATTACAAAGCACTTTCTCATAAAGCTTCTTTCTTGTTTTTAATCTGAAGATATTTCCTTTTCCTCCATAGGCCTCAATGCACTCCCAAATATCCCTTCCAAGATTCTACTAAAACAGGGTTTCCAAACTCCAGAATCAGAGGAAATGTTTAACTCTGTGAGATCAAAGCACACATCACAAAGTGGTTTCTCAGATAGCTTCCTTCTACTCTTTATCTCTGGATATTTGCTTTTACACCATTATTCTCGATGAGTTCCCAAATGTGCACTTGAAGAATAAACAAAAACAGTGTTTCTAAACTGTTGCATCCAAAGAATGGTTTAACAAGGTGAAATGAATGCACACCTCACAAAGCAGTTTCTCAAGAAGCTTCTTTGCAATTTTTATCAGAAGATATTTTCTTTTTCACCATAGTCTGCAATGCGCTGCCAAATATCCCTTGCAGATTCTACAAAAACAGTGTTTACACACTGCTGAATCAAAGGAAATTTTAGCTCTGTGAGATGAATGCAAACATCAAAAAGCAATATCTCAGATAGCTTCTTTCTAGTTTTTATCTGAAGATACTTCCTTCCCCACCATAGTCCTCAGTGTATTCCCAAATATCCCTTCACAGATTCTACAAAAAGAGTGTTTCCAAACTGTTCCATCAAAAGAAAGCTTTAACTCTGTGACATGAATGTACACATCACAAAGTGGTTTCTCAGATAGCTTCCTTCTAGTTTTTATCCAGGAATATTCACTTTTTCACCATTGGCCTCAATGAGTTCCCAAATGTCCATTCGCAGAATGGACAAAAACAGTGTTTCCAAACTGCTGAATCAAACGAAATGTTTAACTCTGTGAACTGAATGGATACGTCCCAAAATAGTTTCTCAGAAAGCTTCTTTCTGTTTTTATCCTATTTTGTTTTTCACCATATGCCTAAATATGCTCCCAAATATATGATAACATATTCTACAAAAACACTATTTCCAAACTGCTGAATGTAAAGAAAGCTTTAACTCTGCTAGATGAATGCACACAGTGCAAAGAACTTTCTCACATAGCTTCATTTAAGTTTTCATCCTGGCATAATTGCTTTTTTGTCATTGGCCTCCATGAGCACTCTAATGTCCATTCATAGAATGGAGAAAGTCAGTATTTCCAAACTGTTCAATCAAAAGAAAGGTTTAACTCAGTGAGACAAACGGACACATCACAAAGCAGTTTCTAAGAAAACTCCTCTCTAGTTTTTGTCTGAAGACATTTCCTTTTTAACTTAGGCCTCAAAGCTCTCCCAAATATCCCTCCACAGGTTTTACAAAAAAAAAGTGTTTCCAAACTGCTGAATCAAAAGAAAGGTTTAACTCTGCAGCATGAATGAACACCTCACAAAACAGTTTCTCAGATAGCTTTTGTCTAGTTTTTTTTCTGGAATATTCACTTTTTCACCATTGGCCACAATTAGTTTCCAAATCTCCATTCGCAGAATGAACAAAAACAGTTTTTGCAAACTGCTGAATCAAAAGAAAGGTTTAAGTCTGCAAGATGAATACACATGTCACAAAGCAGTTTCTGAGAAAGATTATTTCTTGTTTTTATCTGAAGATATTTTCCTTTTCACCATAGGCTTCAATGTGCTCACAAGTATCCCTTCGCAGATTCTACAAAAACAGCATTTCCAAACTGCTTAATCAAAAGAAAAGTTTAACCCTGCAAGATGAATTCACACATCACAAAACGGTTTCTCAGATACCTTCCTTCTAGGTTTTATCTGAGAATATTCACTTTTTCACCATTGGCCTCAGTGGGTTCCCAAATGTCCATTTCAGAAGGGACAAAAACTGCCTTTCCAAACTGCTGAATCAAAGAAAAGTTTTACCTCTGTAGATGAATGCATACAACATGAAGTAGTTTCTCAGAAAGCTTCTTTCAAGTTTTTATCTGAAGATATTTCCTTTTTGACTCTAGTCCTCAATGCGCTCCCAAACATCCCTGTGCAGATTCTGCAAAAACAGTGTTTCCAAACTCTTGAAGGAAAATAAAGGTAAAACTCTGTGAGATAAATGCACACATCACAAAGCAGTTTCTCAGATAGCTTCCTTCTAGTTATTACCCTGGGATATTCACTTTTTCACCATTGACCTTAAAGAGCTCCCAAAGGTCCATTCACAGAATGGACAAAAACTGTGTTTCCAAACTGCTGAATCAAAATAAAGGTTTAACAATGTGAGATAAATGCAAACATCAAAAAGCAGTATCTCAGATAGCTTCCTTCTAGATTTTATCCCGGGATATAGGCTTTTTTGCTATTGGCCTCAAAGTGCTCCCAAATGTCCATTCACACACACACAAAAACAGTGTTTCTAAACTTACGAATCCAAAGAAAGGTTTAAGTCTGTGAGATTAATGCACACATCACAAAGCAGTTTCTCAGAAAGTTTCTCTCTAGTTTTTCTCTGAAGATATTTTGTTTTTCACCTTAGGCCTCAATGCGCTCCCAAACATCCCTTTGCAGACTCCAAAAAAAAACAGTGTTTCCAAACTGCTGAATCACAAGAAAAGTTTAACTCTGTGAGATGAATGCCCACAACACAAATCAGTTTTTCAGAAAGCTGCTTTCTAGCTTTTATCTGAGGATATTTTTTCTCACTATAGACCTCAATGCGCTCCCAAATATCCCATCATGGATTCTGGAAAAACTGTGTTTTCAAACTGCTGACTGTAAAAAAAGTTTTAACTCTGCTAGATGAATGCACACATCACAACGTGGTTTATCAGATAGCTTCCTTCTGGGTTTTATAAAGGGATATATGCTTTTTCACCATTGCCCTCAATGAGCTCCCAAATGTCCATTCAGAGAATGGACAAAAACAGTGTTTCAGAACTTCTGAATCCAAGGACAGTTTTAATTCTGTGAGATGAATGCACACATCACAAAGCAGTATCTCAGAAAGCTTCTTTCTAGTTTTTATCTGAAAATATTTCCTTTTTCACCATAAGCCTCAAAGAGCTCCCAAATATCCCTTTGGAGATTCTACAAAACAGTGTTTCCAAACTACTGAATGAAAATAAAGGTATAACTCTGCAACATAAATACACACATCACAAAGCCTTTTCTAAGATAGTTTCCTCCTTTTTTATCCTGGGATTTTTGCTTTTTCACCATTGGCCTCAAAGAGCTCTCATATATCAATTCGTAGAATGGACAAAACAGTTTTTCCAAACTACTGAATCAAAAGAACGCTTAACTCTGTTGGATGAATGCATCCATCACAAAGTGGCTTCTCAGATAGCTTCCATCTAGATTTTATCCTGGGATATATGCCTTTTTGCCATTGGCCTCAATGAGCTCCCAAATGTCCATTCACAGAAAGGACATAAACAATGTTTCTAAACTGTTGAATCCAAAGAAAGGTTTAACTGTGAGGAGAATGCATACTTCACAAAGCAGTTTATCTGAAAGCTTCTTTCTAGTGTTTTTCTGAAGATATTTCTTTTTCACCATAATCCTCAATGTGCTCCCAAATATCACTTTGTAGAGTTTGCAAAAACAGTGTTTCCAAAATGCCAGATGAAAAGAAAAGTTTAACTATGTGAGATTAATATACACATCAGAAAGTGGTTACTCAGAAACATCCTTGCTAGTTTTTATCTGAAGAAATTTTCTTTTTACCATGTGCCTCAATGTGCTCCCAAATATCCCTTCACTTGGTTTACAAAAACAGTGCTTCCAAACTTCTGAATGTAAAGAATGGTTTAACTCTGATAGATGAATGCACAGCACAAAGCACTTTCTCAGATATGTTCCTTTTAGTTTTTATCCTGGGATATTCACTATTTCCCAACTGGCCTCAATGAACTCCCAAATGTCCTTTCACAGAATGACAAAAACAGAGTTTCCAAGCTGCCAAATCAAAATAAAGGTTTGAATCTGTCAGATGAATGTGCACAACACTAAGCACTTTCTCTCAAAGCTTATTTCAAGTTTTTTTCTGAAGATATTTTCTTTTTCACCATAAGCCTAAATGTGCTCCCAAATATCCCTTCACAGATTCTACAAAAACAGTTTTTCCAAACTGCTGAAGGAAAAGAAAGGTTTAACTGTGAGATAAATGCACACATCACAAAGCATTTTCTCAGAGAGCTTAATTCTGCTATTTATCTTGGGATATTCGCTCTTCTGACATTGGTCTTAAAGGGCTCCTAAATGTCCATTTGCAGAATGGACAAAAACAGTGTTTCCAAACTGCTGAATCACAAGAAAGTTTTAACCCCCTGATTGAATGCACACATCACAAAGTGGTTTCTCAGATAGCTTCCTTCTAGATTTTATCCTGGAATATACCTTCCTTGGCCTCAATGAGCTCCCAAATATCCATTCACAGAATGGACAAAAACAGCTTCCAAACTGCTGAATCCAAAGAATGTTTTAACTCAGTGAGATGAATGCACATGTCACAAAGCAGTTTCTCAGAAACCTTCTTTCTAGTTTTTATCTGAAGATGTTTTGTTTTTCATCATAGGCTTCAATGTGCCCCAAAAATCTCTTCCCAAATTCTACAAAAACAGTGTTTCCAAACTGCTGAATGAAAATAAATTTTTAATTCTGCACCATGAATACACACATCAAAAGTAATCTCTCAGATAGCTTGCTTCTAATTTTTTTCCTGGGATACTCGCTTTTTCACCATTGACCTCAATGAGCTCCCAAATGTCCATTCGCAGATTGGACAAACACCATGTTTCCAAACTGCTGAATCAAAAGAAACGTTTAACTCTGTGAGATGAATGACAAACATCACAAAGTGATTTCTCAGATAGCTTCCTTCCAGATTTTATCTTGGGCTATATGCTTTTTCTCCATGGGCCTCAGTGAGCTCCCAAATGTCCATTTGCAGAATGGACAAAAAGAGTGTTTCTAAACTGCTGAATGCAAAGAAATGTTTAACTCTGTAAGATGAATGCACACAGCACTAAGCCATTTCTAAGAAAGATTATTTCTTGTTTTTATTAAAGATAATTTCATTTTCACAATATACTTCAGTGAGCTCACAAACATCCCTTCACAGATTCTACCAAAGCAGTATTTCCAACCTGTTGAATAAAAAGAATTGTTTAGCTCTGCAAGATGAATGCACACATCAGAAAGCAGTTTCTCAGGTAGTTTCCTCCTAGTTTTTATCCTCAGATACTGGCTTTTTTTTTCATACAGCTCCAGGAGCTCCCAAATGTTCATTTGCAGAATGGAGAAAAACAGTGTTTCCAGACTGCTCCATCAAAAGAATGGTTTAATTCTGTGAGATGAATGCACACAACACAAAGCTGTTTCTCAGAAAACCTCTTTCTCGTTGTTATCTGAAGATATTTTCCTTATCACTGTAGGCTTCAATGTGCTCCCAAATATGCCTTAGTTCATTCTACAAAAACATTTTTTCTAAACCCCTAAATGTAAAGAAAGGTTTAACTCACATAGATGAATGGACACAGCACAAAGTGCTTTCTCAATAGCTTTCCTATAGTGTTTTTCCTGGCATATTTGCTGTTTTGCCATTGTTGCTGTAAGCTCCCAAGCATCCATTCACAGAATGGAGAAAAACAGAATGGATATTCACTTTTTCACCCTTGGAATTGATGAACTCCCAAATATCCTTTCTCAGAATCAAAAACATACTGTTTCCTAACTGTTAAATCCAAAGGAAGGTTTACTTTTGTGCGATGAATGCATACATTACAAAGCAGTTTCTAAGAAAGTTTCTTTCTAGTTTTTATCTGAAGATATTTCCTTTTTCAACATAGCCTTCATTGTGCTCACTAATATCCCTTTGTAGACTCTACAAAAACAGTGCTTCCAAACTCCTACATGTAAAGAAATGTTTAACTCTGTGAGCTCAATGCACACACCACAGAGCGGTTTATCAGATAGCTTCCTTCCAGTTTTTATGCTGGAATATTCACTTTTTTGCCATTGGCTTCAATGAGCTCCCAGATGTCCATTCGCACAGTGTTTCCAGACTGCTGAATCAAAATAAACGTTTAACTTTGTGGGATGAATGGACACATCACAAAGCATTTTCTCAGACAACTTCTTCCTTGCTTTTATCTGAAGATAGTTACTTTTCACCAAAGCCCTCAATGTGCTCTCAAATGTCCCTTCCCAGATTCTACAAAAAGAGTGCTTCCAAATTGCTGAATGAAAAGAAATATTGAAATCTGCAAGATGAATGCACACACCACAAAGCAGTGTCTGAGATATCTTCCTTCTACTTTTTATGCTGGTATATTTGCTTTTTTGCCATTGGCCTCAATGAGCTCCCAAATATCCATTTGCAGAATGGACAAATACTGTCTTTCCAGGCTGCTGAATCCAAATAAATGTTTAACTCTGTGAGATGTATGCACACAACACAAAGCAGTTTCTCAGAAATATTCTTGCTAGTTTTTATCTGAAGGGTTTTTTTGCACCATAAGCCTCAATGTGCTCTCAAATATCCCTTTTCAGATTCTACAAAAACTGGGTTTCCAAACTGATGAATGTAAAGAAAGTTTTAACTCTGCTAGATGAATGTGCACCGCACAAAACTATTTCCCAGATAGCTTCCTTCTAGTTTTTATCCTGGATTATTTGCTTTTTCACCATTGGCCTCCTTGAGCTCCCAAGGGTCCATTTGCAGAATGTAGAGAAACAGTGATTCTAAACTGCTGAATCAAAGAAAGGTTTAACTCTGTGAGACAAATGCACACATCACAAAGTAGTTTCTCAGAAAGCTATTTCTAGTTTTTATCTGAAGATATTTTATTTTTATTTTTTTTTTTATTTTTTTATTTTTTAGAACATAAAAACATTTTATTTTAGGACACTTGACTACACTTTCATAATTACATTGAGATTGAATTTCATTTGAATTTAAATTATCTCAAAGGATGCCAGGAGCACATTTTGTTCATGCATGCAGTATATAGAACTCTGTGCAGAAATTTGCCCATTTTCCAATAAAATTGATCATCTGCAAATTGACAGAGAACTCTTTCAAAGGAATAGGAAACTGGGAGCTACAGGATTAAAAAAACAGAAAATAGTTTCAAAAACATTTTCATTTAGATAAGAAAGAGTGAAATGCATCTAGATACAAATTAGAGTAATTTTTCTTATTTAAAAATGTGAAATATTTATAAATAATTAAAAATTAGGAATACATCATTAAGAGTCCTTAAAAATAGGTACGTTTGCTATGTCTTTTAGCTCAAATTAAACCTATTAAATTTATTATATTGCTTTCTTCCTAAATCATTACTTCTTTGTCACTGGTAAAGTTCCGTGTTCTAAATTTCGAATGTCAGGTTCTATATGAATGATTTCTGTGAGTATGTGTAATAAAATGATCCAAGGGATCCTGTTTCAAGTTGGTCCACTTATGCTTAGGGATGGTCATCTACAAAAATATACAAATATAGATACATATGCATTGTTAATCTGTGGATTGTTTACTTCTCCATTCCTTCCTGACGTAATTCATGTATAGGTGGTCCAAACATCATATATCCTTATAATGGATACATTATATACATACATCCATGCACACAGATATGTATATCATACATGTGATATTTTGGATTTATTATCATCCTTAAACTCCTCATAGGAGGAAGAAAATTGACAAGTATTCAAAACGTCTATAGACATATTACCTTTCTTCACTATCCTATGTGTATGTGTGCACATGCATATGTGTGGCATTTTTTTTAATTTATTTATTATTATTATACTTTAAGTTGTAGGGTACATGTGCATAACGTGCAGGTTTGTTACATATGTATACTTGTGCCATGTTGGTGTGCTGCACCCATCAACTCATCATTTACATCAGGTATAACTCCCAATGCAATCCCTCCCCCCTTCCCTCTCCCCATGATAGGCCCCTGTGTGTGATGTTCCCCTTCCTGAGTCCAAGTGATCTTATTGTTCAGTTCCCACCTATGAGTGAGAACATGCGGTGTTTGGTTTTCTGTTCTTGTGATAGTTTGCTAAGAATGATGGTTTCCAGCTGCATCCATGTCCCTACAAAGGACGCAAATCATCCTTTTTGATGGCTGCATAGTATTCCATGGTGTATATGTGCCACATTTTCTTAATCCAATCTGTCACTGATGGACATTTGGGTTGATTCCAAGTCTTTGCTATTGTGAATAGTGCTGCAATAAACATACGTGTGCATGTGTCTTTATAGCAGCATAATTTATAATCCTTTGGGTATATACCCAGTAATGGGATGGCTGGGTCAAATGGTACTTCTAGTTCTAGATCCTTGGGGAATCGCCATACTGTTTTCCATAATGGTTGAACTAGTTTACAATCCCACCAACAGTGTAAAAGTGTTCCTATTTCTCCACATCCTCTCCAGCACCTGTTGTTTCCTGACTTTTGAATGATCGCCATTCTAACTGGTGTGAGATGGTATCTCATTGTGGTTTTGATTTGCATTTCTCTGATGGCCAGTGATGATGAGCATTTTTTCATGTGTCTGTTGGCTGTATGAATGTCTTCTTTTGAGAAATGTCTGTTCATATCCTTTGCCCACTTTTGGATGGGGTTGTTTGTTGTTTTCTTGTAAATTTGTTTGAGTTCTTTGTAGGTTCTGGATATTAGCCCTTTGTCAGATGAGTAGATTGCAAAAATTTTCTCCCATTCTGTAGGTTGCCTGTTCACTCTGATGGTAGTTTCTTTTGCTGTGCAGAAGCTCTTTAATTTAATGAGATCCCATTTGTCAATTTTGGCTTTTGCTGCCATTGCTTTTGGTGTTTTAGACATGAAGTCTTTCCCCATGCCTATGTCCTAAATGGTACTACCTAGGTTTTGCTCTAGGATTTTTATGGCATTAGGTCTAACATTTAAGTCTCTAATCCATCTTGAATTAATTTTCGTATAAGGAGTAAGGAAAGGATCCAGTTTCAGCTTTCTACTTATGGCTAGCCAATTTTCCCAGCACCATTTATTAAATAGGGAATCCTTTCCCCATTTCTTGTTTCTCTCAGGTTTGTCAAAGATCAGATGGCTGTAGATGTGTGGTATTATTTCTGAGGACTCTGTTCTGTTCCATTGGTCTATATCTCTGTTTTGGTACCAGTACCATGCTGTTTTGGTTACTGTAGCCTTGTAGTATAGTTTGAAGTCAGGTAGCGTGATGCCTCCAGCTTTGTTCTTTTGACTTAGGATTGTCTTGGAGATGCGGGCTCTTTTTTGGTTCCATATGAACTTTAAAGCAGTTTTTTCCAATTCTGTGAAGAAACTCATTGGTAGCTTGATGGGGATGGCATTGAATCTATAAATTACCTTGGGCAGTATGGCCATTTTCACGATATTGATTCTTCCTATCCATGAGCATGGTATGTTCTTCCATTTGTTTGTGTCCTCTTTGATTTCACTGAGCAGTGGTTTGTAGTTCTCCTTGAAGAGGTCCTTTACATCACTTGTAAGTTGGATTCCTAGGTATTTGATTCTCTTTGAAGCAATTGTGAATGGAAGTTCATTCCTGATTTGGCTCTCTGTTTGTCTGTTACTGGTGTATAAGAATGCTTGTGATTTTTGCACATTAATTTTGTATCCTGAGACTTTGCTGAAGTTGCTTATCAGCTTAAGGAGATTTTGGGCTGAGACAATGGGGTTTTCTAAATATACAATCATGTCATCTGCAAACAGGGACAGTTTGACTTCTTCTTTTCCTAACTGAATACCCTTGATTTCTTTCTCTTGCCTAATTGCCCTAGCCAGAACTTCCAACACTATGTTGAATAGGAGTGGTGAGAGAGGGCATCCCTGTCTTGTGCCAGTTTTCAAAGGGAATTTTTCCAGTTTTTGCCCATTCAGTATGATATTGGCTGTGGGTTTGTCATAAATAACTGTTATTATTTTGAGGTACGTTCCATCAATACCGAATTTATTGAGCGTTTTTAGCATGAAGGGCTGTTGAATTTTGTCAAAAGCCTTTTCTGCATCTATTGAGATAATCATGTGGTTCTTGTCTTTGGTTCTGTTTATATGCTGGATTATGTTTATTGATTTGCGAATGTTGAACCAGCCTTGCATCCCAGGGATGAAGCCCACTTGATCATGGTGGATAAGCTTTTTGATGTGTTGCTGAATCCGGTTTGCCAGTATTTTATTGAGGATTTTTGCATCGATGTTCATCAGGGATATTGGTCTAAAATTCTCTTTTTTTGTTGTGTCACTGCCAGGCTTTGGTATCAGGATGATGTTGGCCTCATAAAATGAGTTAGGGAGGATTCCCTCTTTTTCTATGGATTGGAATAGATTCAGAAGGAATGGTACCAACTCCTCCTTGTACCTCTGGTAGAATTCAGCTGTGAATCCATCTGGTCCTGGACTCTTTTTGGTTGGTAGGCTATTAATTATTGCCTCAATTTCAGAGCCTGCTATTGGTCTATTCAGGGATTCAACTTCTTCCTGGTTTAGTCTTGGAAGAGTGAAAGTGTCCAGGAAATTATCCATTTCTTCTAGATTTTCCAGTTTATTTGCATAGAGGTGTTTATAGTATTCTCTGATGGTAGTTTGTATTTCTGTGGGGTCGGTGGTGATATCCCCTTTATCATTTTTAATTCCATCTATTTGATTCTTCTCTCTTTTCTTCTTTATTAGTCTTGCTAGTGGTCTGTCAATTTTGTTGATCTTTTCAAAAAACCAACTCCTGGATTCATTGATTTTTTGGAGAGTTTTTTGTGTCTCTATCTCCTTCAGTTCTGTTCTGATCTTAGTTATTTCTAGCCTTCTGCTAGCTTTCGAATGTGTTTGCTCTTGCTTCTCTAGTTCTTTTAATTGTGATGTTAGAGTGTCAATTTTAGATCTTTCCTGCTTTCTCTTGTGGGCATTTAGTGCTATAAATTTCCCTCTACACACTGCTTTAAATGTGTCCCAGAGATTCTGGTATGTTGTATCTTTGTTCTCATTGGTTTCAAAGAACATCTTTATTTCTGCCTTCATTTCGTTATGTACCCAGTAGTCATTCAGGAGCAGGTTGTTCAGTTTCCATGTAGTTGAGCGGTTTTGATTGAGTTTCTTAGTCCTGAGTTCTAGTTTGATTGCACTGTGGTCTGAGAGACAGTTTGTTATAATTTCTGTTCTTGTACATTTGCTGAGGAGTGCTTTACTTCCAATTACGTGGTCGATTTTGGAGTAAGTACGATGTGGTGCTGAGAAGAATGTATATTCTGTTGATTTGGGGTGGAGAGTTCTATAGATGTCTATTAGGTCTGCTTGCTGCAGAGATGAGTTCAATTCCTGGATATCCTTGTTAACTTTCTGTCTCGTTGATCTGTCTAATGTTGACAGTGGAGTGTTGAAGTCTCCCATTATTATTGTATGGGAGTCTAAGTCTCTTTGTAAGTCTCTAAGGACTTGCTTGATGAATCTGGGTGCTCCTGTATTGGGTGCATATATATTTAGGATAGTTAGCTCTTCCTGTTGAATTGATCCCTTTACCATTATGTAATGGCCTTCTTTGTCTCTTTTGATCTTTGATGGTTTAAAGTCTGTTTTATCAGAGACTAGTATTGCAACCCCCACTTTTTTTTGTTCTCCATTTGCTTGGTAAATCTTCCTCCATCCCTTCATTTTGAGCCTATGTATGTTTCTGCGTGTGAGATGGGTCTCCTGAATACAGCAGACTGATGGGTCTTGACTCTTTATCCAGTTTGCCAGTCTGTGTCTTTTAATTGGACCATTTAGTCCATTTACATTTAAGGTTAATATTGCTATGTGTGAACTTGATCCTGCCATTATGATATTAACTGGTTATTTTGCTCGTTAGTTGATGCAGTTTCTTCCTAGCCTCGATGGTCTTTACATTTTGGCATGTTTTTGCAATGGCTGGTACCGGTTGTTCCTTTCCATGTTGAGTGCTTCCTTCAGGGTCTCTTGTAAGGCAGGCCTAGTGGTGACAAAATCTCTAAGCATTTGCTTATCTGTAAAGGATTTTATTTCTCCTTCACTTATGAAACTTAGTTTGGCTGGATATGAAATTCTGGGTTGAAAATTCTTTTCTTTAAGAATGTTGAATATTGGCCCCCACTCTCTTCTGGCTTGGAGAGTTTCTGCCGAGAGGTCTGCTGTGAGTCTGATGGGCTTCCCTTTGTGGGTAACCCGACCTTCCTCTCTGGCTGCCCTTAAGATGTTTTCCTTCATTTCAACTTTGGTGAATCTGGCAATTATGTGTCTTGGAGTTGCTCTTCTCGAGGAGTATCTTTGTGGCGTTCTCTGTATTTCCTGGATTTGAATGTTGGCCTGCCCTACTAGGTTGGGGAAGTTCTCCTGGATGATATCCTGAAGAGTGTTTTCCAACTTGGTTCCATTTTCCCCCTCACTTTCAGACACCCCAATCAGACGTAGATTTGGTCTTTTTACATAATCCCATACTTCTTGCAGGCTTTGTTCATTTCTTTTTCTTCTTTTTTCTTTTAGTTTCTCTTCTTGCTTCATTTCATTCATTTGATCCTCAATCGCAGATACTCTTTCTTCCAGTTGATCGAGTCGGTTACTGAAGCTTGTGCATTTGTCACGTATTTCTCGTGTCATGGTTTTCGTCTCCTTCATTTCGTTTATGACCTTCTCTGCATTAATTACTCTAGCCATCAATTCTTCCACTTTTTTTTCAAGATTTTTAGTTTCTTTGTGCTGGGTACGTAATTCCTCCTTTAGCTCTCAGAAATTTGATGGAATGAAGCCTTCTTCTCTCATCTCGTCAAAGTCATTCTCCGTCCAGCTTTGATCCGTTGCTGGCGATGAGCTGCGCTCCTTTGCCGGGGGAGATGCGCTCTTATTTTTTGAATTTCCAGCTTTTCTGCCCTGCTTTTTCCCCATCTTTGTGGTTTTATCTGCCTCTGGTCTTTGATGATGGTGATGTACTGATGGGGTTTTGGTGTAGGTGTCCTTCCTGTTTGATAGTTTTCCTTCTAACAGTCAGGACCCTCAGCTGTAGGTCTGTTGGAGATTGCTTGAGGTCCACTCCAGACCCTGTTTGCCTGGGTGTCAGCAGCAGAGGCTGCAGAAGATAGAATATTTCTGAACAGCGAGTGTACCTGTCTGATTCTTGCTTTGGAAGCTTCCTCTCAGGGGTGTACTCCTCCCTGTGAGGTGTGGGGTGTCAGACTGCCCCTAGTGGGGGATGTCTCCCAGTTAGGCTACTCAGGGGTCAGGAACCCACTTGAGCAGGGAGTCTGTCCCTTCTCAGATCTCAACCTCCGTGTTGGGAGATCCACTGCTCTCTTCAAAGCTGTCAGACAGAGTCGTTTGCATCTGCAGAGGTTTTGGCTGTGTTTGTTATTGCCCTGTCCCCAGAGGTGGAGTCTACAGAGACAGGCAGGTTTCCTTGAGCTGCTGTGAGCTCCACCCAGTTCGAGCTTCCCAGCGGCTTTGTTTACCTACTTAAGCCTCAGCAATGGCAGGCGCCCCTCCCCCAGCCTCGCTGCTGCCTTGCCGGTAGATCACAGACTGCTGTGCTAGCAATGAGGGAGGCTCCGTGGGCGTGGGACCCTCCCGGCCAGGTGTGGGATATAATCTCCTGGTGTGCCCATTTCCTTAAAGCGCAGTATTGGGGTGGGAGTTACCCGATTTTCCAGGTGTTGTGTGTCTCAGTTCCCCTGGCTAGGAAAAGGGATTCCCTTCCCCCTTGCGCTTCCCAGGTGAGGCGATGCCTCGCCCTGCTTCAGCTCTCGCTGGTTGGGCTGCAGCAGCTGACCAGCACCGATTGTCCAGCACTCCCTAGTGAGATGAACCCAGTACCTCAGTTGAAAATGCAGAAATCACCGGTCTTCTGTGTCGCTCGCGCTGGGAGTTGGAGACTGGAGCTGTTCCTATTTGGCCATCTTGCTCCGCCCCCCCCGAAACTCCTTTTTGATGTGTGAATCCATCTGAAACAATTAAATATTTATTTGATTCAGCAGGTTGAAAACACTTTTTTTTGGGAGAATCTACAAAGGGACCTTTGGGAGCCCTTTGAGAGCTATGGGGACAACACGAACATCCCTAGAAGGAAACTAGAAAGATGCTATTTGTGATGCTGATGAGAAGTATGGATTCATCTCACAGACTTTAACCATTCTTTTTATTCGGCAGGTTGGATACATTCTTTGTGGAGAATATGCAAAGGGACATTTGGGAACCATTTGAGGCCTATGGGGCAACACAGAGTAGCTCATATAAATATTAGTAAGAAGCTCTATTTGATACTGCTTTCTGATGTGTGGATTCATCTCACAGAGTTAAACCTTTCCTTTGATTCAGCAGGTTGGAAACACTCTTTTTGTAGAAATTGTGAAGGGACATTTGGGAGCCCATTGAGCCTTATGGGGAAAAAGCAAATATCTCCTCAGATAAACTAGAAAGAAGCTATCTGTGAAACTGTCTTGTGAAGTGTGGATTCATCTAACAGAGTTAAACCATTCTATTAATTCAGTAGGTTGGATGTACTCTTTTTGGAGTATCTGCGATAGGACATTTTGTAGCCCATTGAGGCCTATGGGGGAAAAATGGAATATCCTCAGATAAAAATAAAAAAGAAGATACTTGAGAAACTGCTTTGTGATGTGTGATTCATCTCACAGAGTTAAATCATACTATCATCAGAAGTTTGGAAACACTCTTTTTGGAGAATCTACAAAGGGACATTGGGAGCCCATTGGGGCCTAGGGGAAAAATAGAATATCCCCAAATAAAAACCAGAAGGAAGCTATCTGTGAAACTGCTTTGTGATGTGTGAATTCATGTCACAGAGTTAAACCATTATGATTCAGCACATTGGAAACACTGTTTGTGGAGAATCTGTGAAGGAACATAGAGGAAGACTTTGAGGCCTAACAGGAAAAACAGAATATCCCCAGAAAAAAACTGAAAAGAAGATATCTGTGAAACTGCTTTGTGATATGTAAATTCATCTCATAGAGTTAAAACTGTCTTTTGATTCAGCAAATTGGAAACACTCTTTGTCTAGAATCTATGAAGTGGCATTTGGGAAATCATTGAGGGCTATGGGGAAAAATGGACTATCCCCTGATAAAAACTAGAAAGAGCCTATTTGAGAAACTGCTTCATGATGTGTGGATTCATTTCACAGACAGAAAACTTTCTTTTGATTCAGAAAGTTGAAAAGACTCTTTTTGGAGTGTTTACAAAGGGACATTTGGGAATCAGTTGAGGCCTATGGGGAAATCCGAATATCACCAGAGAAACACTAGATAGAAGCTATCTGTGAAAGTGCTTTATGACGTGTGGATTCATCTCACAGAGTTAAACCTTTGTTGTGATTCAAGAATCTGTGAAGCGACAGTTGGGAGCCCATTGGGGCCTAAACAGAAAAAAAAGAATACCCCCAGATAAAAACTAGAAAGAAGCTATCTGTGAAACTGCTTTGTGATGTGATGATTCATCTCATAGAGTTAAACCTTTCTTTCGATTCAACTGGTGGGAGACAATCTTTTTACAGACTTTGCGAAGAAACATTTGAGAGACAATAGAGACCAGTGGGATAAACTGAATATTTCCAGATAAAAACTAGAAAGAATCTATCTGTGAAACAGCTTTGTGTTATGCTTATTCATTTCACAGAGTTAAACCTTAGTTTTGATTCAGGAATTTGGAAACACGCTTTTTGAAGTATCTGCAAAGGTACATTTGGGAGCCCACTGAGGCTTATGGGAATAAAATAAGTAACCCTGGAGTAAAACTAGAAAGAAGCTATCTGTGAAACTGCTTTGTGATTTGTGGATTCATCTCGCAGAGTTAAACCATTTTTTTAATTTAGGAGGTTGGAAACACGTCTTTTTGGAGAATCTGCAAAGGGACATTTGGGAGCCCCTTGAGACCTATCGGAAAAATCCAAATATCCATAAAAAAACTAAAAAGAAGCTATCTGTGAAACTGCTTTGTGATTTGTGGATACATCTCACAGAGTTTAACCATTCTGTTGATTAAGCAAGTTGGAAACACTCTTTTTGGAGAATCTCTGAAGGGATATTTGAAAGGCCATTGATGGCTATGGGGAAAGATAAATATTCCCAGATGGAAATTAGAAAGAAAGTATCGTGAAACTGATGTGATGTGTTGATTTACCTCACAGAGGTAAAGCATTCTTTTGATTCAGGAAGTTGGAAACACTCATTTTGGAGAATCTGCAACAGGAGATTTGGGAGCCCATTGAGGCCTATGAGGAAAAACTGAATATCCCCAGATAAAAACTGGAAACAAGCTGTCCGTGCAACTTCTTTGTAATGTATGCACTCATCTCACCAATTTAAACCTTCCTTTTCATTCAGCAGATTGGAAACACTCTTTTTAGAAAATCTGTGAAGAGACATTTGGGAGCCCCTTGTGCCCTATGGGGAAAAACTGAATATCCATAGATAGAAATTAAAAAGAAGCTATAAGTGAAACTACTTTGTCATGTATGAATTTGTCTCACAGAGTGAAAACTTTCTGTTGATTCAGCAGGTTGTAAACACTCTTTTTGGAGAATCAGCAAATGGACATTTGGGAGCCTATTCAGGTCTATAGGAAAAAAAGGAATATCCCCAGATAAAAACTAGTAAGAAGCTATCTGTGAAACTTTTTTGTGACGTGTTGATTCATCTCACAGAGTTAAACATTTTGTTTTTAATTAAGCATGTTGGAAACATTCTTTTTGGATAATCTGAGAGGAAACATTTGGGAGTCCATTGAGATCTATGGGGAAAAACCAAATATATATAGATAAAAACTAGAAAGAAGCTATCTGTGAAACTGCTTCATGATGTTTGGATATATCTCACAGAGTTGAAACTATCTTTTGATTCATGATGTTGGAAATACTCTTATTGGAGAATCTGCAAAGGACATTTGGAGCCCATTGAGGCCTATGCGGAAAAACTGAATATCCCCAGATGGAAACTAGAAAGAACTTATCTGCAAAACTGTTTTGGGATGCGTGCATTCATCTCATAGAGCTAAACTTTTGTTTTGGTTCAGGAGATTGGAAACCGTTTTTGAAGAATCTGTGAAGGAACTTTTGGGAGCTCATTGAAGCCTATGGGTAAAAACTCAACACTCCCAGATAAAAGCTAGAAAGAAGCTCTCTGTGAAACTGCTTTGTTATGTATGGGTTTATCTCACAGAGTTAAACCTTTCTTCTGGTTCAGGAATTTGGATACACTCTTTTTGGAGGACCTGCCAATGGACTTTCAGGAGCCCATTGAGGCCTATGGGCAAAAAACAAATATCCCCAGATAAAAACTAGAAAGAAAGCTATCTGTGAAACTGCTTTGTGATGTGTGGATTCATCTCACAGAGTTAAACCTTTGTTTTGATTCAGCAGGTTTGAAACATTCTTTTTGGAGGATCTGTGAAGGGACATTTGGGAGCCCATTGAGGCCTATGGGAAAAAAACAATATCCTCAAATAAAAACTAGAAAGGAGCTATGTGAAATTGCTTTTGATGTGCACATTCATCTCACAGTGTTAATTTTTGCTTTTGATTCGGCAGGTTGGCAACACATTTTTGGAAAACATAGGAAGAAACTTCTGGGAGGCAATTGTGGTCAAACAGGAAAAAGGAATATCTCCAGATAATAACTAGAAAAAACTGTGTGAAACTGCTTTGTGATGTCTGGATTTATCTCACAGAGTTAAATGTTTCTTTTGATTTGGAAACCCCCTTTTACAAGAATCTACAAAGTGACATTTGGGAATGCATTGAGGTCTATGGGGAAAAAACGAATATCCACAGATTAAAAACTAGAAAGAGACTATCTGTGAAACAGCTTTATGATGCGTGGATTCCTTTTACAGACTTAAACTTTCTTTTGATTCAGCAGGTTGGAAACACTCTTTTTGTAGAAACTCCTAAACCACATTTGAAAGCCCATTGAAGCCAATGGGAAAAACCGAGTATCACTCGATAAATACTAGAAAGAAACCATCTGAGAAACTGCTTTGTGATGTGTGGATTCAACTCACATAGTTCAACCTTTCTTTTGATGCAGCAGGTTGGAAATACTCTTTCTCCAGAACCTATGAAGGGACATTTAAAAGCCCATTGCGGTCTATGCGGAAAACCATAATATCCCTGGATAAAAACTAGAAAGAAGCTGTCTGTGTAACAGCTTGTGATGTGTAAATTCATCTCCCAGAGTTAAACGTGTCTTTTGATTCAGCATGTTACAAAAACTTTTTTTTCTAGAATCTGCGAAGTGACATTTGAGAACCAATTGAGGCCTATGGGGAAAAGCCAAATATCCACAGATGAAAACTAGAAAGAAGATACTTATGAAACTGTTTTATGATGCATGGATTCATCTCACAGAGCTAAATTTTTCTTTTCATTCAGCAAGTTTGAAACACTCTCTTTGTAGGATATGGGAAGGGACATTTGGGAGCCCATTGAGGCCTATGGGGCAAAACAAAATACATCCATATAAAAAGTAGAAAGAAGCTATCTGTAAAACTTTTTTGTGATGTGTGGACTCATGTTAGAGAGTTAAATCTTTCTTTTGATTAAGCAGGTTGAAAACACTATTTTTGGAGAGTATGCGAAGAAACATTTTGGAGCCTATTGAGGTTTATTTGGAAAAACTGAATATCCCCAGATAAAATCTAGAAAGAAGCTATCTGTGAAACTGTTTTGTGATGTGTGGATTTATCTCACAGACTCTAACTATTCTGTTGATTAAGCAGGTTGGAAGCAGTCTTTTTGGAGTATCTGTGAAGGGACATTTGGGATCCCGTGAGGACTACAGGGAAAAAACAAATATCTCTAGATAAAAAACTAGAAAGAAGCTATCTGTGAAATTGTTTTGTGATGTGTGGATTTATCTCACAGAGTTAAACCTTTCTTTAGATTCAGCAGGATGGAATCACTCTTTTTGGAAAATGTGTGGGGAACCCTTTGAGACCTATGGGGAAAAACAAAATATCCCCAGATAAAAACTAGAAAGAAGCTATTAGTGAAACTGCTTTGTGATGTGTGGATTTATCACACAAAGTTAAATCATTCTTTTGATTCAGCAGGTTGGAAACACTCTTTTTGGTGAATCTGTAGGGCACATTTGTGGACCCCTTGAGGCCTATGGGGAAAAACTGAATATTCCAAGATAAAAATTAGAAGGAAGCTATCTGTGAAACTGCTTCGTGATGTGTTCATTCATCTCACAGAGTTAAACCATTCCTTTGATTCAGCAGGTTGGAAACACTCTTTTTGGTGAATCTGTGTAGGGACATTTGGGAACCCATTGAGAACTATGGGGAAAAACCAAATATCTCCAGATAAAAACTAGAAAAAAGATAACTGTGAAACTGCCTTGTGATGTGTGGATTTGTCTAACACAGTTAAACCATTCTTTTGATTCAGCAGTCTGGAAATCCTCTTTTTGGAGAATGTGCAATAGGACTTTTGGTAACTCATTGACAACTATGGGGAAAAATGGAATATCCTTAGATAAAAAAATGAGAAAGAAGCTATCTATGAAAACACTTTGTGATGTGGGTATTCATGTTACAGAGTTAACATGAATCTTTTGATTCAGCAAGTTGGAAACACTTTTTATAGAATCTGTGAAGAGACATTTGGGGACCCTTTGAGGGCTATGGGGAAAAACTGATGATCCCCAGATAAACACTAGAAACAGGTTATCTGTGAAACTGAATCATGATGTGTGAATTCATTTCATAGGCTTAAACGTTTTTTGATTCAGCAAGCTGGAAACTCTCTTTTTGCAGAATCTTTGGATGGACATTTGGAAGTCCATTGAGGTCTATAGGGAAAAGGTAAATATCCCTAGATAAAAACTATAAAGAAAGTATCTGTGAAACTGATTTGTGATGTATGGATTCATCTCACAGAGTTAAACCTTTGTCATGATTCAGCATGTTAGAAAAGTTATTTTTTGCAGAATCTGTGAAGAGACATTTGGGAGTGCATTGAGGTTTATGATGAAAAACCAAATATTCCATATAAAAACTAGAAAGAAGCTGTCTATGAAACCACTTTGTGATGCATGGATTCATCACACAGAGCTAACCCTTTCTTTTGATTTAGTAGGTTGGAAACACATCTTTTCGAGAATCTGTGAAGGCACATTTTGGAGACCTTTGAAGTCTGTGGGAGAAAAATGAATATCCCCAGATAAAAACTAGAAAGAAGCTATCTGTGAAACTTCTTTATGATGTGTGGATTCATTTCATAGAGTTAAAACTTTCTTTTGATTCAGCACGTTGGGAACACTCTTTTGGGAGAATCTATGAAGGGACATTTTGAAGCCCCTTGAGGCCTAAGAGTAAAAACAAAATAATCCCGGATAAAAACTAGAAGGAATCTATCTGTGAAACTACTTCATAATGTGTAGATTCATCTCACAGAGTTAAATGTCTCTTTAGTTCAGCAGGTTGGAAATACTCTTTTTGGAGAATGTGTGACAGGACATTTGGGAACCCATTGAGGCTTTGGGGAAAAATTGAATATCTCTTGATAAAAACTATGAAGAAGGTATCTGTTAAACTGCTTTGTGATGTGTGGCTTCATCTCAGAGCTAAACATGTCTTTTGATTCAGTATGTTGTAAACACTTTTTTTGGAGAATCTGTGAAGAGACATTTGTGAGCCCTTTGATCCTATAAAAAAATACTCAATATCCCCAAATAAAAACATGAAAGCAGCTATCTGTGAAATTGTTTCATGATGTGTGGATTCATCTTACAGAACTAAATCATTCCATTGATTCAGTAGTTTTAAACACTCTTTATGGAGAATCTGTGAAGGGACATTTGAAAATCACCCAAGGTCTATGAGAAAAAACTGAATATCCCCAGATAAAAATGAGAAAGAAGCTACCTGTGAAACTGCTTTGTGATGTGTGGATATATCTCACAGAGTTAAAACTTTCCTTTGTCTCAGCAGGTTGGAAATACCTTTTATGGAGAATCTGTGAAGGGACATTTGGGAGGCTATTGTGGGCTATGGGGAAAATCCAAATATCCCAAGATAGAAACTAGAAAGAAGCTATTGATGAAATCGCTCTGTGATGTGTAGATTTTTCTAATAGAGTTAAAACATTCTTTTGATTCATCAGGTTAGAAACACATTTTTGAATATCTGTGAAGGGACATTCGTGAGCCCATGATGGCCTATGGGAAAAATACGAATATCCCCAGATAAAAACTAGAAAGAAATTATTTGTGAAACTGCTTTGTGATGTGTGGATTTATGTCAAGCAATTAAAACTTTTCTTTGATTCACCAGGTTGAAAACACTGTTTTTGGAGAATCTGTAAAGGGACAATTTGAAGCCCATTGAGGACTATGTGAAACCAAATTTCCCTAGACAGAAACTAGAAAGAAGCTGTCTGTGAAACTGATGTGATCTGTGGATTTACCTCACAGAGTTAAACCATTCTTTTGATTCAGCAAGTTGGAAACACTGTTATTGGAGAATCTGGGAGGTATCATTTGAGACCCCATTGAAGCCTATGGTGAAAAACTGATATCCCTAGATAAAAACTAGAAAGAAGCTCTCTGTGAATCTGTTTTGTGATATGTGGATTACTCTCACAGAGTTTAACCATTGTTTTTATTCCATAGGTTGAATCCACTCTTTGTGGAGAATCTGCAAAGGGACATTTGGGAGCCCTTTGAGGCCTATAGGGCAAAAGTGAATATTCCCAAATAAAAATTAGAAAGAAGCTATCTGTAAAACTGATTTGTGATGTTCAGATTTATCTCACAGAGATTAAACATTCTCTTGATTCAGCAGGATGGAAAAACTGTTTTTGGAGCATCTGCAAAGGGACATTTGGGAGCCCCTTGAGGCCTATCAGAAAAAAAACAAATATCCCTAGATAAAAACTAAAAAAAAAAAAAAAAAAAAAAAAAAAAAAAAAGCTATCATTGAAACAGATTTGTGAGTGTAGATTACTCTCACAGAGTTAAACCTCTCTTTCTGTTAGCCAGGTTGAAAACACGTTTGTTTGAGAATCTGCAGAGAGACGTTTGCGAGCCCATTGAGGTCTATGGGGAAAAACTTAATATCCCCAGATAAAAATTAGAAAGAATCAATATGTGGCCAGGTGCGGTGGCTCAAGCCTGTAATCCCAGCACTTTGGGAGGCCAAGACAGGCGGATCACGAGGTCAGGCGATCGAGACCATCCTGGCTAACACAGTGAAACCCCGTCTCTACTAAAAAATACGAAAAACTAGCCGGGCGAGGTGGCAGGTGCCTGTAGTCCCAGCTACTCAGGAGGCTGAGGCAGGAGAATGGCATAAACCCGGGAGGTGGAGCTTGCAGCAAGCTGAGATGGGGCCACTGCACTCCAGCCTGGGTGACAGAGCGAGACTCCGTCTCAAAAAAAAAAAAAAAAAAAGAAAGAAAGAATCAATATGTGAAACTGTTTTGTGATGAGTGGATTCATCTCGAAGAGCAAAACCTTTCTTCTGATTCAACAGGTTGGAAACACTCTGGAGAATCTGCAAAGGTACATTTCGGAACCCATTGAGTCTTATGGGGCAAAACCGAATATCCCCAGAAAAAAAACTACTAAGAAGCTATCTGTGAAACTGCTTTTTGATGTGTGGATTTATCTCACAGAGGTAAAGCTTTCTTTTGATTCAGCAGATTGGAAAAATTCCTTTTGGAGTATCTGCCAAGGGACATTTTTTAGCCCATTAAAGTATGCAGGAAAAATCAAGTTATCTCTAGAAAAAAACTAGAATAAAACTATCTGTGAAACTTCTTTGTGATGCATGGATTCATCTTACAGAGTGAAACCTTTTTTTTTTTCTTTTTTTTTTTATTCAGCACGTTGGAAAGACTGTTTTTGAGGAATCCACAAAGAAACATTTGGGAGCCCATTGAGGCCTATGAGGAAAAACTGTATATCCCCAGATAAAAACCAGAAAGAAGCAATCTGTGAAAATACTTTTGATTTTTGGATTCATCTCAGAGTTAAACTTTTCTTTTGATTCAGCAGGTTTTTAACACTTTTTGGAGAATCTGTGAAGGGACATTTGGGAGCCCATTGAGGCCTGTGGGGAAAAACAGAATATCTCCAGATAAAAACTAGGAAGAAGCTATCTGTGAAACTTCCTTGTGGTTTGTGGATTCATGCAACAGAGTTAAAGCATTATTTTGATTCAGCAGGTTAGAAACAATCTTTTTTGAGAATCTGCAATAGGACATTTTGGAGCCCATTGAGGCCTATGAGGAAAAATAGAATATTTCCAGATAAAAATGAGAAAGAGGCTATCTGTGAATCTACTTTGTGAGGTGTGGATTAGTCTCACGGAGTTAAACCATAATTTTGATTCGGCAGGTTGGTAACACTCTTTTTGGAGGATCTACAAAGGGACAATTTTAGCCCATTGAGGCCTATGGGGAAAAACAGAATATCCCCAAATAAAAACTAAAAGGAAGCTAGCCGTGAAACTGCTTTGTGATGTGTGGATTCATCTTACAGAGTTAAACCTTTCTTTTGATTCCACATGTTGGAAACACTCTTTGTGGAGAATCTGCAAAGGGATATATAGGAAACCTTTGAGGCCTATGGAGAAAAACCGAATATACAACAGAAAAAAAAAAAAACTAAAAATAAGCTATCTGTGAAACTGCTTTGTGATGTGTGGATTCATCTCACAGAGTTAAACTTTTGTTTTGATTCAGCAGGTTGAAAACCCTTTTTTTCTAGGGTCTACAAAGTGACATTTGGGAACCCATGAGGGTTATGGGGAAAAAACGATTATCCCCAGATAAAAACTAGACAGAGGCTATCTGTGAAACTAGTTTATGATTTGTGGATTCATTTCCTAGACTTAAAACTTTATTTTAATTCAGCAAGATGAAAAGACTTTTTTTGGAGAATGTACCAATGGACTTCTGGGAGCCCATTGAGGCCTATGGGGAAAAAACCAGAATATCACCAGAGAAACACTAGAAAGAAGCTATCTGTGAAGCTGCTTTGTGACATGTGGATTCATCTCACAGAGTTAAACTTTTGTTGTGATTCCCCAGGTTGGAAAAACTCCTTTCACAGAATCTCTGAAGGGACATTTGGGAGCCCATTGACGCCTATGGGGAAAACCAAATTTCCCGTATAACTACATAGAAGATATCTGTGAAATTACTTTGTGATGTGTTTATTCATTTCACAGAGTAAAATCTTTGATTTCATTCAGCAGATTGGAAACACGCTTTTTGAAGTGTCTGCAAAGGGACATTTTGGAGTCCATTTAGGCTTATGGGAAGAAAGCGAGGAAAAAACTTGAAAGAAGCTACATGTGAAACTACTTTGCGATGTGTGGATTCATCTCATAGAGTTAAACCTTTCTTTCGATTTAACATGTTGGAAACATATCTTTTGGAGAATCTGTGAAGGGACATTTGGGAGCCCACTGAGGACTGTGGGGAAAAACCGAATATCCTCATATAAAAACTAGAAAGAAGCAATCTGTAAAATTATTTTTGATGTGTAGATTCAACTCACAGAGTTTAACCATTCTTTTGATTCAGCAGTTTGGAAAAGCTTTTTTTGGAGAATCTGCAAAAGGTCATTTCGGACCCACTTGATGTCTGCCAGAAAAAAAATGAATATTCTTACATAAAAGCTAAAAAGAAGCTATCTGTGAAAAGATTTTGTGATTTGTGGATTCCTCTCACAGAGTTAAACCTCTCTTTCTCTTAACCAGGTTGGAAACACTTTTTTTGGAGAATCTGTGAAGAGACTTTTGGGACCACTTTGGGAGCTGTGGGGGAAGACTGAATATCCCCAGACAAAATTTAGAAAGAAGCTATAGGTGAAACTGCTTTGTGATGTGTGGATTCATCTCACATAGTAAAGTTTTTCTTTTGATTCAGCAGGTTGGAAACACTCTTTGTGGAGAAACTGCAAAGGGATATTTCAGAGCCCATTGAGGCCTGTGGAGAAAAACAGAATATCTCCACATAAAACCACTAAGAAGCTATTTGTGAAACTTCTTTTTGATGTGTCGATTCATCTCCCATAATTAAACTTTTCATTTGATTCAGCAAGCTGGAAAAACTAGTTTCAGAGTAATTGCTAAGGGGCATTTAGGAGCCCATTAGGGTCTATGGGAAAATAACAGATAGCTCCAGATAAAAACTAGAATGAAATTATCTGTGAAACTTCTTTGTGATGTGTGGATTCATCTTACAGAGTGAAACCTTTCTTTTTGATTCAGCACCTTGGAACCACCATCTTTGGAGAATCTGCAAAGAAACATTTGGTATCCCTTTGAGGCCTAAGGGGAAAAACTGAATATGCCCAGACAAAAACTCAAAAGAAGCTATTTGTGAAATTGCTTTTTGATAACTCACAGAGTTAATCATTTCTTTTGATTTATTCAGCAGAGTGGAAACACTCTTATGGCAGAATATGCAAAGGGACATTTAAGAGCTCATTGAGGTCTATAGGGAAAAACCGAACATCCTCAGATAAAATAGTAAACAGCTCTCTGTAAAACTGCTTTGTGATGTGTGGACTCATCTCACAGAGCTAAACCTTTTGTTTTGATTCAGCAGGTTGGAAACACTCTTTTCAGAGGATCTGCATAAGGACATGTCAAAGCCCATTGAGCCCAATTGAGAAAAACCGAATATCTCCAGATAAAAACTAGAAAGAAGCTATCTGTGAAACTGCTTTGTGATGTGTGATTTCATCTTGGAGAGTAAAACCTTACTTTTGATTCACTAGGTTGAAAACACTCTTTGTGAAGAATCTTCAAAGGGACATTTGGGAGCCCTTTGAGGCCTATGAGGTGAAACTGAATATATCCAAATACAAACTAGAAAGAATCTACCTGTGAAACTGCTTTTTGATTTGTGGATTCATCTCACAGAGTTAAATCTTTCTAATGATTCAGCAGGTTGGAGAATTTTCTTTTGGAGAATCTGTGAAGGGACATTTTGGAGCCCATTAAGGTCTATGGGAAAAAACTGAATATCCTCAGATAAAAACTAAAAAGAAAGTATCTGTGAAACTTCTCTGTGATGTATTTTTTAATTGTAGAGTGAAACCATTTTTTCTTTGATTCAGCACGTTGGAAACACTGTTTTTGGAGAATCTGCAAAGAAACCTTTGGGAGCCCATTGAGGCCTATGGGGTAAAACCAAATATCCCTAGATAAAAACTAGAAAGAAGCTATCTGTAAAACTGCTTTGTGAGATGTGTATTCATCTCACAGATTTAACCCTTTTTATAATTTAACAAATTGAAAGCACTTTTTTTACAGAATTTTCAAAGTAACATTTGGGAGTCTATTGAGGCCTATGTGAAAAAAACGAATATCTGCAGATAAAAACTAGAAAGAAGCTAAATGTGAAACTGCTTTGTAATGTGTCAATTCATTGTATAGTGTTAAACCTTCTTTTGATGCAACAGGTTGGATTAGTCTTTTTCCAGAAACTGTGAAGGGACATTTGGGAACCCATTGAGGCCTTGGGGAAAAACCAAATATCCTCATATAAAAACTAGAAGGGAGCTATCTGGGAAACTTTTCTGTAATGTGTATTCATTTTGCAGAGTTAAACCTTTCTTTTGATTCAGCAGGTTGAAAATACTGTATTTGGAGAATCTGTGAGGGATATTTGGGATTCCATTCAGGCCTGTGGAAAAAAACTGAATATTCCCAGGTGAAAACTGGAAAAAAGTGATCTGTGAAGCTGCTTTGTGATGTGTGGTTTCATTTCACTGAGTAAAACCTTTCTTTTGATTCAGCAGGTTGGAAACATTCTTTCTGGAGTTCTGCAAAGAAACATTTGTTAGCCCATTGAGGCCTAGAAAGAAAAAGAGAATATCCCCTTATAAAACCTAGAAAGAAATTTTCTGTGAAACTGCTTTGTGATGCATGGATTGATCTCAAAGAGTTAAAAGATTCTTTTGATGCAGCAGGTTAGAAACACTCTTTTGGAAAATCTGTGAAGGGACATTTAAGAGCCCATAGATGTCTATGGGTAAACAATGAATATCCCCACATAAAAACTAGAAAGAAGCTATCTGTGAAACTGCTTTCTGATATGTGGATTTATCTCATTGAGTTATAATTTTCTCTTGATCCAGCAGGTGGGAAACACTCTTTTTGTAGAATCTATGAATGGGATATTTGGGATTCCATTGAGACCCATGGAGAAAAACTGAATATCCCTAGATGAAAACTAGAAAGAAGATGTCTTGAAAACTAGAAAGAAGATGTCTGTGAACTGATTTGGAATGTGCAGATTTATCTCATAGACTTATATCTTTCTTTTGATTCAGCAGGATGAAAATACTCTTTTTGTAGAATCTGTGAAGGAAAATTTGGGAGTCCACTGAGGCCTATGGAAAAAAAACTAATATTCCCAGATTAAAAACTAGAAAGAAGCAATCTGTGAAACTGCTTTGTGATGTGTGAATTTATCTCACAGAGTTTTAAACCTTTCTTTTGATTCAGCAGGTTAAAATTTTTTTTTGTAGAATCTGCAAAGGGATATTTGGGAGAACTTTGAGGCCTAGGGGAAAAACCGAATATCCTTAGATAAAAACAAGAAAGAAGCTATCTGTGAGACTGACTTCTGATGTGTGGACTCATCTCACAGAGATAACATTTTCTTGAGATTAAGCAGATTGGAAACCCTCTAATTGTTGAATATGTGAAGGGACATTTGGAAACCATTGAGGCCTATCGGAAAAAAGAAAATATCCCTGCATAAAAACTAGAAAGAAGCTATCTGTGAAACTGCTTTCTGATGTGTGGATTTGTCTCATTGAGTTAAACTTTTCTCTTGATCCAGCAAGTGGGAAACACCCTTTTTGGTAGAATCTGCAAAGAAATTCTGGGAGTCCTTTGAGGCTTATGGTGAAAAACTGAATATTTACAGATAACAACTAGAAAGAAGCTACTTGTGAAACAGCCTTGTGATTTGTGAAATCATTTAACGAAGTTAAGTCTTTTTTTAAGTCTTTTTTTAAGACTGTTTCCATCAGGTTGGAAACAGTCTTTTTGGAGAATCTCCAAAGGGACACTGGGGAGCCCATTGAGGACTAAGGGATAAAAAAGCATATCCCACATGAATTTAGAAAGAAGCTATCTGTGAAACTGCTTTTTGATGTGTGGATTCATCTCACAGAGGTAAACCTTCCACTTGATTCAGCAGGTTGGAAACACTTTTTTTGTAGAATTTTCAAAGAGACATTTTTGAGCCCAAAGAGCCCTATGGTGAAAAACCAAATATTTCCAGATAAAAAGTAGAAAGTAGATATATTTAAAACGACTTTGAGAAGTGTGGATTAATCTCACCGAGTTAAACCTTTCTTCTGATTCAGCAGCTTGGAACCACTGTTTTTGGAAAATCTATGAAGGGACATTTTGGAGCCCTTTGATGCCTATGAGGAAAAACTGCATATTCCCAGATAAAAACTACAAGGAAGCTATCCATGTAACAGATTTTTGATGTGTGGATTCAGCTCACATAGTTGACTTTTCTGTTGATTCAGCAGGTTGGAATCATTCTTTTTTGAGGATCTGCAAAGGGACATTTGGGAGCGCATTTTGACCTATGGGGGAAAAAGTGAATATCCTCAGATAAAAACTAGAAAAAAGCTATCGGTAAAGCTGATTTGTGATGTGTGGATTGATCTTACAGAGTTAAACTTGTCTCTTGATTCAGCAAGTTTGAAATGGTCTTTTTGTAGAATCTGTGAAGAGACATTTGGGTGCACTTTGAGGGCTATGGAGAAAAACAGAATATCCCTAGATACAAACTAAAAAGAATTTATCCGTGAAACCACTCTGTGATGTGTGGGTCCATCTGACAGAGCTAAAGCTTTCTTTTCATTCAGAACGTTGGAAACAGTCTTTTTGGGGAATTTGTGAAGAGATATTTGGGATCCCATTGAGGCCTATCAGGAAAAGCCAAATATTCCCAGATAAAAATTAGAGTGAAGCTATCTATAAAACTGCTTTGTGACATGTGGATTATCTCACAGAGTTACACGTTTCTTTTGATTCAGGAGGCTGCAAACACTCTTTTTCGAGAATCATCAAAGAAACATTTGTGAGCCCATTAAGGCCCATGGGCAAAATCAGAATATCCCCACATAAAAAATAGAAAGAAGCTACTGTGAAACTGATTTTTGATATGTGGATTCATCTCACTGAGTTAAATCTTTCCTTTGATTAAGCAGGTTGGAAAAACTTTTTATGTAGAGTCTGAAGGGACATTTGGGATTCCATTGAGTCCCATGGCAAAAAAACCTGAATATTTCCAGATAACAACTAGAAGGAAGCCACTGGTGACACAGCCTTTTGGTGTTTGAATTCATCTCACAAAGTTAAATCTTTCATTTGATTCAGCATGTTGGAAACACTCTTTTTGGATAATCTGTGAAGGGACATTTGTGATCCCTTTAAGGCTTATGAAGAAAAGTCAGATATCCGAGATAAAACCTTGAAAGAAGGTATTTGTGAAATTGCTCTCCAATGTGTGGATTCATTTGACAGAGTTAAAACATTCTTTTGATTCAGCAGGTTGGAAACACTCCTTTTGGAGAATCTGAGAAGGGACATTTTGGAGCCCATTGTGGCCTATGGGGAAAAAACAAAATATCCTCAGATAAAAACTAGAAAGAAGGTATCTGTGAAACTGCTTTGTGATGTGTGGATTCATCTCACACCAGTAAACCTTTCCTTTGATTCAGCAGGTTGGACACACTTCTTTTGTAGAATCTGGAAAGAGACATTTTGGAGTCCATAGAGGTTTACGGCAAAAAAAAAAAAAAAAAAAAAAAAACCCACGAAAATTTCCAGATGAAAACTAGAAGGTATCTATCTTTGAAATGGCTTTGAGATGTGTGAATTCATCCCACTGAGTTAAAACCTTCTTTTTATTCAGCCATTTGGCAACACTCTTTTTGGAGAATCTCTGAAGAGACATTTTGGAAGACTTTGATTCCTATGTGGAAAAATTGAATATCCCCAGATAAAAAATAGAAAGAAGCTATCCATGGGTCTGATTTGTGATGTGTGGATTCAGCTCACAGAATTAACCTTTATTTTGATTCAGCAGGTTGGAAACACTCTTTTTGGTGGATCTGCCAAGAGACATTTTGGAGCACATTGAAGACTATGGGAAAAACCTAAATATTCCGAGACAACAACTACAAAAAAGCTATCAGTAAAACTGCTTTGTGATGTGTAGATTGATGTCACAGAGTTAAACCTTTCTCTTGATTCAGTAGTTTGCAACTAGTTTGGTTTTTTTTTTTTTTTTTAGAATTTGTGAGGAGACATTTGTTAGCATTTTGAGACCTATGGAATAAAACAAATATTCCTAGATAAAAACTGTTTTGATTCAGCATGAATCAAAACAGGTCGGATCAGTTTTTTTCCAGAAACTGTGAAGGTACATATGGGAGCCCATTGAGGCCTATGTGGAAAAGCCGAACGTCCCCAGATAAAAGCTAGAATGAAGTTATCTGTGAACCTGCTTTATGATGTGTGAATTCATCTCACAGAGTTAAACCTTTCTTTTTATTCAGTAGGTTGGGAACACTCTTTTTGTAGAATCAGCAAAGAGACATTTGGAAGCACATTGAGACCAATGAGGAAAAATTGAATATCTCAGATAAAACTAGAAAGAAGCTATCTGTAAAACTGTTTTGGTGTGTGGATTCATCTCAATTCGTCTCATGGAGATAAACTTTTTTTGAATCAGGAATTTGGGAACACTCCTTTTGGAGATTCTGTGAAGGGACATGTGGGAGCTTCTATGGCCTATGGGGAAAATCCAGATATCCCCATATAAAAACTAGAAAGAATCTATCCATGAAACTGCTTAGAAAGAAGCTATCCATGAAATTGTTCTGTGATGTAGGGAGTTATCTCACAGAGGTAAACCTTTCTTATGATTCAGCAGGTTGGGAACACTGTTTTTGGAGAATCTGCGAAAAGATATTTGGGAGCCCTTTGAGGCCTATGGAGAAAAACTGAATATTCCCAGATAAAAACTAGAAATGAACTATCTGTGAAACTGCTTTGTAATATGTGAATTAATCTCACAGCGTTAAAACTTTCTTGTGATGCAGCTGGTTGAAACACTCTAATTATTGAGTCGTTGAAGAAAAATTTGGGAGCGTTTTGAGGCCTGTGGGGAGAAAGAGAATATCCCCAGATAAAAGCTAGAAAAAAGCCATCTTTGAAACTGCTTTGTGGTGTGTAGATTCACCTCAGAGAGTTAAACCTTTCTTTTGGTCAAGCAGTGTGGTCCCACTCTTTTTTTAGAATATGTGAAAAGATTTTTGGGAGCCAATTGACACCAAGAAGGAAAAAGCAAATATTCCCAGATAAAAACTAAAAAGAAGTTATCTGTGAAACTGCTTTGTGATGTGTGGATTCGTCTTACAGAAGTAAACCTTTCTTATTATTCAGAAAGTTTGAAACACTCTTTTTGGAAAATCTATGAAGGGACATTTGGGAACCCATTGAGGCCTATGGGGAAAAACCAAATATCCCCACATGAAAACTAGAAAAAATCTATATGTGAAACTACTTTGTGACATGTGGGTTTGTCTAACAGAGTTAAAACACTCTTGTGATGTAGTTGGTTGGAAATACTCTAATTATTGAGTCTGCAAAGAAACATTTTGGAATCCTTTGAAGTCTGTGGGGAAAAAGAGAATATCCCCAGATAAAAGCTAGAAAAAAAGCTGTCTGTGAAACTGCTTTGTGTTGTGTGGATTCATCTCAGAATGTTAAACCTTTATTTTGGTCAAAGAGGTTGGACACAGTTTTTTTGTAGAATCAGCAAAGGGACATTTGGGAGTGCATTGAGGCCTGTGGGTAAAAACAGAATATCCAGAGATAAAAACTAGAAAGCAACTATCTGTGAAACTGCTTTATATTGGGTGGATTGAACTCTCAGAGTTAAACCTTTCTTTTGATCCAGCAGGGTGGAAACTGTGTTTTGGTAAAATCTGCAAAAAGACAGTTGGGAGCCAATTGACACCAACAAGGAAAAACAAACTATCCCCAGATGAAAACTGGAAAGAAGCCATCTGTGAAACTACTTTGTGATGTGTGGATTCATCTCAAAGAGTTAAACTTTTCTTTTGATTCAACAGATTGAAAGCACTCTCTTTGCAGAATCACTGAAGGGACATTTTAGAGCTCATTGGGGCCAATGGAAAAAAAGAGAATATCCCCAGATAAAACTAGAGAGCAGATATCTGTGGAACTGCTTTGTCTTGTGTGGATTCATCTCACAGATTTCAACCTTTCTTTTGATCTAGCAGGTTGGAATCTTTTTAAAGAATCTGCAAAGGGACAATTGGTGGCCATTGTGACCTATGAGTAAATACTGAATATCCCCAGATAAAAACTAGAAGGAAGCAATCTGTGAAACAGCCTCATGATGTGTAGATTCAACTCACAGGTTAAACCTTTCCTTTAATTCAGCAGGTTCGAAACACTCTACTTAGTGAATCTGTGAAATGACATATGGGAACCCATTGAGTCCGATGGCAAAAAACAGTATATCCTCAGATAAAAACTAGAAAAAAGTTATCTGTGAAACTGATTTGTGATGTGTGGATTCATCTCAGAAGGTTAAACCTTTCTCTTGCTTCAGCAGGTTGGGAACACTTTTTTTTAATGTACAATGTGCAAAGTGACATTTGTGGGATCATTGACTTCTATTGGGAAAAATGGAATACCTATACCAAAAAACTAAAAAGAAACTATCTCTGAAACAGCCTTGTGATGTGTGCTTTCACCTTACAGAGTTAAACCTTTGTTTTGATTCAGAAGTTGGAAACACTCTTTGGTGAATCTGCAAAAAGACTTTTGGGAGCCCATTGAGTCCTATGGGGAAAAACAGGATATACCCTGATAAAAATTAAAAGAAGCTATATGTGAAACTGCCTTGTAATGTGTGCATTCATCTCATAGAATTCAACCTTTCTCTTGAATCAACAGGTTGTTAACATTTTTTGTGAGAATCTACAAAGGGACATTTATTGAGATCTCATGGGGAAACTGAATATCCCTAGATAAAAACAAGAAAGAAGCTACCTGTGAAACTACTTTGTCATGGGTGGATTCATCTCACAAAGTTAAACCTTTCTATTGATTCAGCAGGTAGGAAACACTCTTTTTGGAGAATCTGTGATGGGATATTTTCAAGCCCATTGATGCATATGGTGAATTTGAGACTATCGCCATATAAAAACTAGAAAGAAGCTATCTGTGAAACTGCTTCTTGATGCGTGGATTCATCTCACAGAGTCGAACCTTTGTCTTCATTCAGTAAGCTGGAAACACTCTTACTGTAGAATCTGTGAAGGGACATTTGGGAGACCATTGAGACCTATGGGGAAAAACAGAATATCTTCAGATAAAAACTAGAAACACTGTGTGAAACTGCTTTATAATGTGTGTATTCATCTCAAAGAATTAAACATTTCTTTTGGTTCAGCAGGTTGTAAACACTTGTTTTTTGGAGAGTCTGTGAAGAAACATTTTGCAGCTTATTGAGGTCTGTGGGGGAAAACTGAATATCCCCAGATAAAAAGTAGAAAGAACCTATCTGTGAAACTGCTTTGTGACGTGTAGATACACCTCACAGAGTCAAACCTTTCTCTTGATTCAGCAGGTTGGAAACACTGTTTTTTATAGAATCTGTAAAATGACATTTGTGAGATCATTGAGTTCTATGGGTGGAAAATGGAATGTCTCCACAGACAAACTAGAAAGAACCTATCTGTAACAGCCTTGTGATGTGTGCAATCATCTTACAGAGTTAAACCTTTGCTTTGATTCAAAAGGTTGGAAACACTATATTTGGAGAATCTATGAAAAGACTTTTTGGAGTCCACTGAGGACTACATAGAAAAACCAAATATCCCATGATAAAAAGTAAAAAGAAGCTATCTGTGAAACTGTTTTGTGATGTGTGAATTCGTCTCACAGACGTAAAACTTTCTTTTGATTCAACAGGTTGGAAACACTGTTTTTGTAACATCTGCAAAGGGAAATTTGAAGCCCATAGATTTCTATGGGGAAAAACTGAATATCTCCAGATAAAAACTAGAAAGAACCTATCTGTGAAACTGTATCACGATGTATGGATTCTTCTCTCAGATTTTAAATTTTCTTTTTATTCAGCAAGTTGGAAACACACTTTTTATAGATTCTGAAAGATATTTGGCAGCCTTTTGAAGTCTAAGGGGAAAAATGGAATATCCCCACATGAAAACTAGAATGAAGCTATATGTGAAACTTCCTTATGATATGTGGGCTGAGCTCACAGAGTTAAATCTTTCTTTTGATTCATCAGGATAGAAACACTCTGATTTGTTGATTCATCTCACTGAGTTAAACTTTTCCTTTAATTTAGCAGTTTGGAAACACTCTTTTTGGAGAATCTGAGAAGGGACAATTTAAAGCCCAATGAGGCCTATTGAAAAAAAAACAAATATCACCAAAGGAAAACCCTAAGGAACTATCTGTGAAACTGCTTTGTGATGTGTATTTTCATCTTATAGAGTTAAACTTTTCTTTTGTTCAGCAGCTTGGAAACACCTTTTTTAAAGAAAATCTGCAAAGGAACATTTGGGAGCCCATTGAGGCCTATGTGGAAAAACTGAATATCCAGAGATTAAAAACTAGAAAAAAATCTGTCTGTGAAATTGCTTTGTGATGGGTAGATTTACCTCACAGAGTTATAAATTTCTTTTTATTCAACTCTTTATTAACACTCTTCTTGGAGAATCTGCAAAAATACATTTGGTAGCCCATTGAGGTCTAGGTAGAAAAGTCGAATATCCCTATATGAAAACTAGAAAGAAGCTTTCTGTGAAATTGCTTTGTGAGGGGTTTACTCATTTCACACAGTAAAACCTCTGTTTTGTTTCAGCTGGTTGGAAACACTCTTTTCGTCTAATCTGCAGAGACATTTTGGAGCTTGTAGAGACCTAGGTGAAAAACTAAATAACCCCAGATAAATACTGGAAAGAAGCTATCTTTGAAACTGCTTTGAGATGTGTGGATTCATCTCACAGAATTAAAACTGTCTTTTGATTCAGTAGATTGGAGGCACTCTTTCTAGAGGATTTGCAAAGGGACATGTGAACACCCATTGAGGCCTATGAAGAAAACCGAATATAGGAAGATACAAACTAGAAAGAAGCTATCTGTGAAACTGCTTTATAGCGTGTGGATTCATCTCACAAATTCTTAGCTTCTTTTGATTTAGCATGTTGGAAACATTCTTTTCGGAGAATCTGCAAATGGACATTTTTTTGCCCAATGACACTTGTGGGGAAAAATTGAATGTCCCAGGTAAAAACTGGAAAGAAGCTACCTGTGAAACTACTTTGGGATGTGTGGATTCATCTCACAGAATAAAAACTTTCTTTTAATTCAGCAGTTTGGAAACAATCTTTATCTTTTTGGAGAATCTGTTAAGAGACATTTATTTGCCCACTGATGCCTATGAGGAAAGCTGAATATCCTCAGGTAGAAGCTAGAAAGGAGCTATCTGTGAAACTAATTTGTGATGTGTGGATTTATCTTACACAGTTAATCCTTCCTTTTGATTCAGCCAGTTGGAAATACTCTTTTGGGAGAATCTTTCAAGGGACATTTCGGAGTCCTTTGTGGCCTATGAGTAATATTTCAGATAAAAACTTGAAAAAGCTATCTGCAAAACTGTTTTGTGATGTGTGGAACCATCTCACAGAGTTAAAACTTTCTTTTGATTCAGCCAGTTGGAAACACTATTTTTGGAGAATCTGTGAAGGTACATATGGAAACCCATTGAAGCCTATGGGGAAAATCAGAACGTCCCCAGATAAAAACTTTAAAGAAGCTATCTGTGAAAGTGCTCTGTGATTTCTGGATTCATCCCACGGAGTTAAACTTTTCTTTTGATTCAGCAAGTTGGAAACACTCAATTTGTAGAATCTGTGATGAGACATTTTGGAGCCTATAGAGGCCTAGAAGAAAAGCCAAACATCCCCAGATAAAAACTGTAAAGAAACTATCTGTGAAAGTGCTTTGTGATGTGTGGTTTCAACTCACACAGATAAATTGTTCTTTTGGTTTAGCAGGTTGGAAACACTCTGTTTGGAGAATATGTGGTGAAACATTTGGGAATGAATTAAGGCTTGTGGGGAAAATCCAAATGTCCACAGATAAAAACTAGAATGAAGTTATCTGTGAAGCTGCTTTGTGATGTGTGGATTCATCTCACATAGTTAAATCTTTCTTTCAATTCAGCAGGTTAGATACACACTTTTTGTAGAATCTGCAAAGCAAATGTCAGAGCCCATTGAGGTCTATGGAGAAAAACCAAATATCCCCAGATAAACACTACAGTGAAGCTGTCTATGAAACAGCTTTGCAATGTGTGGATTCATCTCTCAAAGCTAAACCTTTCTTTTGATTCAGCAGATTAGAAACACTCTTATTCTTACATCTGTGAAATGACATTTTGGAGACCATTGAGGCTTACAGGGAAAAATAGAATATCCCCAGAATAAAGAAGGTATTTGTGGACTGGCTTGGTGATGTTCAGATTCATTTCACGGAGTTAAACCTTTCTTTTGTTTCAGTAGGTTTGGAATACTCTTTTTGGAGGGTCTGTGAAGGGACATTTGGGAACCCATTGAGGCCTATGGGGAAAAACAGCATATCCCCAGATAAAAACTAGAAAGAAGCTATCTGTGAAAGCGCTTTGTGATGTATGGATTCATCTCATAGAGTTAAACCTTTCTTTTGATTCAGCAGGTTGAAAATGCTCTTTTGCAGAATCTGTGAAGGGACATTTGGCCATCCATTGATTTCTATGGGGAAAAACCAAATATCCCTGATGAAAATTACAAAGAAGTTATTTGAGGAACTGCTTCATGATGTGTGGATTCATCTCCTAGTGTTAAACCTTCCTTTTTTGTTTAAACTGGTTGTAAACACTCTTTTTGGAGAATCTGCGAAGGGACATTTGGGAGCTATTGAGGTTTATGACTAAAAACTGAATATCTCCAGATAAAAACTAGAATGAAGCTACCTGTGAAACAGTTTCATTATGTGTGGATTCACCTCACAGAGTTAAACCTTTCCTTTGATTCAGCAGTTTGGAAACACTCTTTTTGGAGAATCTGTGGAGGGATGTTTGGGATCCCATTGAGGTCTACAGAGAAAAACAGAATATTCCCAAATAAAAATTAAAAAGAAGCTATCTGTGAAACTGCTTTGTGATGTGTAGATTCATTTCACACAGTTAAAACTCTTTTCATTCAGCAGGTTGAAAACACTGTTTTTGGACAATCTGCAAAGGGACATTTGAGAGCCCACTGAAGTCTTTGGGAAAAAACTGAACATCCCCAGATAAAAGCTAGAAAGAAGCTATCTGTCAATCTTCTTGGTGGTGTGTGGATTCGTATCCCACATCTAAATATCTGTTTTGATTCAGCAGGTTGGAAACACACTTTTCATAGAATCTGAGATGGGAAATATAGGAGCCCATTGAGGCATATGGGGAAAAACCGAATATCCCCAGATAAAATTAGAATGAAGATACCTGTGAAACAGTTTTGTTATGTGTGGATCCACCTCATGGAGCTAAACCTTTCTTTTGATTCAGCAGGTTGTAAACACTCTTTTTGGATAATCTGTGGAAGGATTTTTGGGAGCCCATTGAGGACTCTGGAGAAAAGAGAATATCCTCAGATAAAAACTAGAAAGAAGCTATCTGTGAGACTGATTTCTGATGTGTAGATATAGCTCACAGAGTTAAAACTCTTTATTGGTTCAGCAGTTTGGAAACACTCTTTTTTTGAGAATCTGCAAAGGGATATAAAGGAGCCCACTGCAACCTAAGGGGAAAAATAATATTCCCAAATGAAAGATATAAAGAACTATCTGTGAGACTGCTTTGTTATGTGTGCATTCAGATCACTGAGTTAAACATTTCTTTTGATTCAGCAGATTGGAAACATTATTTTTGGAGTAGCTGGGAAAGGGACATTTGGGAGGCTATTGAGGGCTATGCGGAAAAAGCGAGTATCACAATGTAAAAACTAGAAAGAAGCTATCTGTGAAACTGCTTTCCCATGTGTGGACTCACCTAACAGAGTTAAGTCATTTTTTGATTCAGCAAGTTGGAAACACTTTTTTAGGAGAATCAGCAAAGTGAATTTTGGGAGCCTTTTGAGGCCTATGGGGAAAAACTGAATATCTTCACATACAAATATAGAAGAAGCTATATGTGAAACTACTTGGTGATGTGTGGGTTCATCTCACAGAGTTAAACTTTTCTTTTCATTCAGCAGGTTGACATCACTCTTTTTGGAGTATTTGCAATGGGACATTTGAGAGTCCATTGAGGCCTGTGGGGAAAAACCAAATATCTGTAGATAAAAACTAGAAAGAAACTATCTGTTAAACTGCTGTGAGGTGTGTGGATTCATCTCAAAGAGTTAAACATTTATTTTATTTCTGCAGGTTAAAAACACTCTTTTTGTGAAAACAACAAAGGGACTTTTGGGAAACTGCTGAGGCCTATGAAGAACAAAAGAATATCACAGGTTAAAAACTAGAAAGAAGCTATCCTTGAAAATGCTTTGTGTTGTGTGGATTCATTGCAGAGAGATAAACCTCTCTTTTGATCCAGAAGGTTGAAAACACTCTATTTGGAGAATCTGCAAGGAGACATTTGAGAGCCTATTTGGGAAATTTTAATATCCCTAGATAAAAAGAAAAAAAAAAAAAAGAATATCACAGGTTAAAAACTAGAAAGAAATTATCTGTGAAACTGTTTTGTGATGTGTGAATTTATCTCACAGAGTTCAACCTTTCTTTTGATCCAGCAGGTTGAAAGCACTCTTTTTGCAGAATCCCTGAAGAGACATTTTGGAGCCCATTGGGGCCAATGGAAAAAAAGAGAATATCCTCAGATAAAACTAGACAGATGTTCTCCATGAAACTGATTTTGATGTGTGGATTCAACTCACAGAGTTAAACTTTTTTATTGATTCAGCTGGCTCAAACACTCTTTCTGGAGAATCTCCAAAGGGACATTTGGGAGCTCCTTGAGGCCTATGGGGAAGAACTACCTATCCCCAGATAAAAACTACAAAGAAGCAATCTATGGAACTACTTTGTGATGTGTGGATTCATCTCACAGAATTAAACCTTTCTTTTAATTCAGCAGGTTAGAAACAATCTCCTTGGATAATCTGCATAGAAAAATTTGGGAGCTCATTGAGGCCTATGGGAAAAAACAGAATATCCCAAGATAAAAACTAAAAAGGATCTATCCATGAGACTGCCTTGTGATGTGTGGATTCATCACACAGAGTTAAACCTTTCTTTTTATTCAGGAGGTTGGAAAAACTTTTTGGAAAATCTGTCAAGGGACATGTGAAAGCCCATTTAGGCCTATAAGGAAAACCTGAATATACCCAGGTAAAAACTAGAAAGAAGCTATCTGTGTAACTGCTTTGTGATGTGTCGATTTATCTCAAACAGTTGAACTTTTCCTAAGATTCAATTGGTTTGGTACACTGTTTTTGTTGAATCTGTGAAGCGACATTTTGGAGCCCTTTGAGGAATGTGGGTAAAAACAGAATGCACCCAGATGAAAACTACAAAGAAGGTGTATATGAAACTGTTTTGGGATGTGTGATTCATCTCACAGAGTTAAAAATTTGTTTTAATCCATGAGGTTGGAAACACTCTTTTTGTAAAATCTATGAAGGGATATTTTGGTCCCCTTTGAGGCCTACAATTAAAAATCAAATATTTCCAGATAAAAACTAGAAAGAAGTTATCTGTGAAACTGCTTTGTGATGTGTGGATATATTTCACAGAGTTAAACCTTTCTTTTCATTTTGCTCATTGGAAACACTCTCTTTGGAAAATCTGAAAAAGGACATTTGGGAGTCCGTTGAGGCCTGTGGGGAAAAACCGAATACCCCCAGTTAAAAACTAGAAAGACACTATCCATGAAACTGCTTTTTGTTGAGTGGATTCATCTCACAGTAGTAAAGCTTTCCTTTAATTCAGAAGGTTATGAACACTTTTATTTTTTATTTTTTGGAAAATCTGTGAAGGGTCATTTGGGAACCCATTGATACCTATGGGAAAAAATTGAATATCCCTAGATTTAAAAAGAGGGAGAAGTTATCCGTGAAACTGCTTTGTGATGTGTGGATTCATCTCACAGAGTTAAACCTTTCTTTTGATTCAGCAAGTTGGAAACACTCTTTTTGCAGAATCTGCATAGGGACATTTCAATGCCCATTGAGGTCTATTGTTAAAAACCTAATATTCCATTATAAAAACTAGAAAGAATCTATCCATGAAACTGCTTTGTGATGTTTGGATTCATCTCACGGAGTTAAATCTGCCTTTTGATTCAGCAGACTGGAAACACTTTTTGTAAATTCTGCGAAGAGACATTTGGGAGCCTATTGAGGTGTACACAGAAAAACTGAATATCTCTAGATAAAAACTAGAAAGGATCTGTCTTTGAAAGTGCTTTGTGATGTGTTGATTCATCACACAGAGTTAAACCTTTCTTTTGATTCAGCAGGTTGGAAACATATTTTGGAATATCTGCAAAGGTATGTTTGGGAGCCCATGAGGCCTATGGGGGAATATTTAATATTCCCAGATAAAAATTATAAAGAAATTATCTGTGAAATCACTTTGTGATGTGTGGATTCATTTCACAGACTTAAGCCTTTCTTTTGATTTAGTAGATTGGAAACAGTCTTTTTGTAAGATCTCCGAAAGGAAATTTAGGAGCCCTAAGAGGCCTATGGGAGAAATTGAATATCCCCAGATAAAAACTAGAAAGAAGCTATTTGTGAAACTACTTTGTGATTCATGGATTCATCTCACAGAATTAAACCTTCCTTTTGACTCAGCAGGTTGAAACACTCTTTATGGAGATTCTGCAAAGGGACACATGAGCACCCATTGAGGCCTATGGGAAAACACCAAATATCCCCAGATAAAAACTAGAAAAAAAGATCTTTGGAACTGCCTTGTGATGTGTGGATTCATCTCACAGAGTTAAACCTTTGTTTGGATGCAGCAGATTGGAAACACTCTTGTAGATTCTGTGAAGGGACATTTGGATACCCATTAAGGCCTATGGATAAAAGCAGAATATCCCCAGATAAAACTAGAATGAAGCTATCTGTGAAACTGCTTTTTGATGTGTGGATTCAACTCACAGAGTTAAACCTTTCTGTTGATTCAGGTGGTTGGAATCAACCACCTGATTCCAATCTCTTTTTAGAGAATTTGTGAAAAAACATTTTTGAGGTGCTTCAGGTCCGTGGGGAAAAGCTGAATATCCCCAGATAAAAAAACATTGAAGAAGCACAATGTTAAACTTCTGTTTTGATTCAGCAGGTTGGAAACCCTATTTTTGACAAATCTGTAAAGGGACACATGACCACCCATTGAGGCCTATGGGGAAAAATTGAATATTCCCAGATAAAAACAACAACAACAAAATGCAACCTGTGAAACTGCTTTGTGATATGTGGATTCACCCCACAGAGTTAACTTTCTTCTGATTCAGCAGGTTGGAAGCACTCCTTTTGGAGAATGTGTGAGGAGACATTTCAATGCCCTTTCAGGCCTAAAGAAAAAATAAATGATTTCCCCAGATTAAAAACTAAAAAGATACCTGTGAAACAGCTTTGTAATGTGTGGATTCATCTCACAGAGTTAAACCATTCTTTTGATTCAGCAGGGTGGAAAAACTTATTTTGGAAAATCTGTGAAGGGATATTTGCATACTAAAAGTAACCTGTGGGGAAACACTGAATATTTCCAGATATAAACTTTAAAAAAACTGTCTGGACAACTGCTTTTTAATGTGTGGATTCTTCTCACAGTGTTAAAACTTTCTTTTGAATCAGTAGGTTGAAAGCACTCTTTTTGCAGAATCTGTGAAGGGAAGTTTGGGAGCCCATTGAGGTCTATGGGGAAAACAGATTATCCCTAGAGGAAAAATAGAAAGAAGGTATCTGTGAATCTGCTCTGTGATATGTTGATTCATCTCACAGAGTTAAACCTTTGTTTTAATGTAGCATTTTGGAAATGCTTTTTGGAGAATCTATGAAGAGACATTTGAAAGCCCATTGAGGTGCAGGGGAAAAACCGATATACCCAAATTAAAACTAGAAAAAAGTTATCTGTGAAACTGTTTTTGTGATGTGTGAATTCATCTCACAGATGTAAAACTTTCTTTTGATTCAGCAGATTGGAAACACTGTTTTTGTAACATCTGCAAAGGGAAATTTGAAGCGCGTAGATGTCTATGGGGAAAAACTGAATATCTCCAGATAAAAACTAGAAAGAACCTATCTGTGAAACTGTTTCATGATGTATGGATTCTTCTCCCAGAGGTTAAATTTTCTTTTTATTAGCAGGTTGGAAACACACTTTTTATAGATTCTGAAAGGGAACATTTGGCAGCCCTTTGAAGTCTAAGGGGAAAAATGAATATCCCCACATGAAAACTAGAATGAAGCTACATGTGAAACTTCTTTATGATATGCAGATTGAGCTCACAATTCTTGATTCATCAGGATGGAAACACTCTGATTTGTTGATTCATCTCACTGAATTAAACTTTTCCTTTAATTTAGCAGGTTGAAATCTTCTTTTTGGAGAATCTGAGAAGGGACAATTTAAAGCCCATTGAGGTCTATTGAATAAAACCAAATATCACCAAAGAAAAACCCTAAGGAACTATCTGTGAAACTGCTTTGTGATGTGTATATTCATCTTATAGAAGTAAACCTTTCTTTTGTTCAGCAGCTTGGAAACAACTTTTTTAAGAAAACCTGTGAAGGGACATTTGGGAGCCCATTGTGGCCAAAGGGGAAAAACCGAATACCCCCAGATAGTAACTAGAAAGAAGTTATATATGAAACTTCCACATAATGTGTGGATTGAGCTCAGAGTTAAATCTTTCTTTTTATTCATCAGAATGGAAACACTCTTTTAATGGAATCTGCAAAGGAACACTGAAAGCCTATTGAAGCCTGTGGGGGAAAAACAAAATATCCTCAGCTAAAAACTCCAAGGAAGCTATCTGTGAAACTGCTTTGTGATGTGTGGATTCATCTCACTGAGGTAAATTATTCTATTGATTCAGCAGGTTGGAAACACTCTTTTGCAGTATCTGTGAAGGGATATTTGAGAACCCAATGAGGCCTAGAAGTAAATACTGAATATCCCCAGATAAAAATTAGAAAGAAGTGATCTTCGGAACTGCTTTGGGTTGTGTGAATTCATCTGACAGGGTTAAACCTATCTTTTCATCCAGCAGGTTGGAAAGACTCTTTTGGAGAATCTGCAAAAGGTTATTTTGGAGCCCATGGAGGCCTAAACGGAAAACCTGAATGTCCCCCGATAAAAACTAGAAAGAAGGTATCTGTGAAACAACTTTGTGATGCATGGATTCATCTCACAGAGTTAACCCATTCTTTTGATTCAGCAGGCTAGAAACACTTATTTTGGAGAATCTGCAAAGGTTCCTTTGGGAGCCATTGAGGTCTATGGGAAAAAGCAAAATGTCCCCATATGAAAGCTAGAAAGAAACTATCTGTGAAACTGCTTTGTGAGGTATGGATTCAAATCACAGAGTAAAACATTTCTTTCAGTCCAGCAGTTCAGAAATACTCTTTTTGGAGAATCTGCGAGGAGACATCTGGGAGTCATATGAGGCCTATGTGTAAAAATTGAATATCACTAGATGAAAACTAGAAAGAAGCTTAATGTGAAACTGATGTGATGTGTGAATTCATCTCATAGAGTTAAACCTTTATTTTATTTAGCATGTTGGAAACACTCTTTTTACACATTCTGTGAAGGGACATTTGGGAGCCCACTGAGTCCTAAGGAAAAAAATAAATGAATATCCCCACATAAAAACTAGAAAGAAACTATCTGTGAAACTGTTTTGCAATATGTGGATTCATCTCACAGTGTTAAAGCTTTGTTTTGATTCAGCAGGTTGGAAACATTCTTTATGGAGAATCTGTGAGGGGACATTGGGAGCCCATTGAGGCCTATGGGGAAAAATTGAGTATCACCAGATAAAAACTAGGAAGAAGCTATCTGTGAAGCTGTTTTGTGATATGTGGATTAATTTCACGGAGCTGAACCTTTCTTTTGATTCAGCGTGTTGGAAGCACATCTTTTCAGAGAACCTGGGAAGGGATATTTGGGAGCCTATAGAAGTCTGTAGGGAAAAAACAAAATGTCCCCATATGAAAACTAGAATGAAGCTGTCTGTGAAGCTGCTTTGTGATGTATGGATTCACTTCACAGAGTTAAACCTTTCAATCCAGCAGTTTGGAAACACTCTTTTTGTAGAATCTGTGAAGTGACATTTGGGAGCTCATTGAGGTCTATAAGTAAAACAGAATATCCTCTGATAAAAACTAGAAAGAAGGTATTTGTGAAGCTACTTAGTGATAAGTGGATTCATCTCACAAAGTTAAACCTTTCTTTTGATGAAAAAGTTTGGAAACACTCTTTTTGGACAATCTGCGAGAAGACATTTGGGAGTCCTAATATGCCTATTGGGAAAAACCAAATATCACCAGATAAAAACAAGAAGGAAGATATCTGTGCAACTTTTTTTTTTTTGATGTGTGGCTTCATCCCACAGAGTTAAACCTTTCTTTCCATTCAGCAGGGTGGAAACGATCCTTTTACAGAATCTCTGAAGGGACATTTGGGAGCCCATTGAGGCCTCTGGTGAAAAACTGAATATCCCCAGATAAAAGCTGGAAAGAAACTATATGTGAAACTGCTTGTGATGTGTGGGCTCATCTCACAGAGACAAAACTTTTTCTTGATTCAGCAGGTTAGAAACATTCTTTATGGAGAATCTGCAAGGGGACATTTAGGAGCCCATTGAGGCCTATGGGGAAAAAACTGAGTATTCCCAGATAAAAACTACAGAGAAGCTATCTGTGAAACTACTTTGTGATGTGTGAATGCACCTCACAGAGCTAAACCTTTCTTTGGATGCAGCATATTGGAAATACATCTTTTTGGAAAATCCATGAAGGGACATTTGGGAGCCTATTGAGACCTATAGGGAAATACCAAATATCTCCAGATAGAAACTAGAAAGAAGCTATCTGTGAAACTGCTTTGTGGTGTGCGGAATAATCTCACAGAGTTTACACATTCTCTTGATTCAGCAGGTTGGAAACACTCTTTTTGGAGAATCTGTGAAGGGACATTTTGGGGTTCCTTGAGGGCTATCAGAAAAAAGCAAATATCCCCAGAGATAAACTTGAAAGATGGTATCTGTGAAATTGCTTTGTGATATGTGGATTCATCTCTCAGAGGTAAATCTTTCTTTTGATTTCAGAGGTTGGAAACTCTCCATTTGGAGATTCTGCAAAGAGACATTTAGGAGCCCAATGAGTCCTAAGGGGAAAAGCTGAATATCCACAGATAACAACTACAGAGAAGTTATCTGTGAAACTGCTATGTGAAGTGTGGATTCATCTCACAGAGTTAAACCTTTCCTTTGATTCAGCACTTGGAAACACTCTTTGTATAGATTCTGTGCAGGGACATTTTGGAGCCAACTGAGCCTTAAGGAAATAAAACAAATATCCCCAGACAAAAACTAGAAAGAAGCTATCTGTGAAACTGATTTGTGATGTGTGGATTCATCCCAGAGTGCTAAAGCTTTGATTTGATTCAACCACTTGGAAACATTCTTTATGGAGAATCTGTGAGGGGACATTTGGGAGATCATTGAGGTTTATGGGGAAAAAATGAGTATCCCCAGATAAAACCAAGAAAGCAGCTATGTGGGAAGCTGCTTTGTGATGTATGGGTTCATCTCACAGAGTAAAATTTTTTTTTTTTTGATTCAGCAGGTTGGAAACACTCTTCTTGAAGAATCTGTGAAGGGACGTTTGGGAGCTCTTTGAGACCTTGGGGAATATTTCAATAGCCACAGATAAAAATTAGAAAGAAGTTATCTGTGAAACTGCTTTTTGGTGTGTGGATTCATCTCACAGACTTAAACCTTTCTTTTGATTCAGCAGTTTGGAAATGCTTTTTTTGGAGAATTTTTGAAGGGATATTTGTGAGTTCATTGAGGTCTATGGAAAAAAACAGAACATTCCCACATAAAAACTGGAAAGAAACTACCTGAAAAACTGCTTGGTGCTGTGTCAATTTCTCTCAAAGAGTTTACCTTTCCTTTGATGCAGCAGTTTTGAAACACTGTTTTTGGAGAATCTGTGAAACAACACATGGGAGTCTAACAAGGCCTTTTGTAAAAACAAAATATCCCCAGTTAAAAACTAGAAAGAAACTAGTTGTGAAACTACTTTATGATATGTGGATTCATCTCACCCAGTTAAACCTTCCTTTGATTCAGCAAGATGAAAATACTATTTGTAGAATATCTGTGTAGGGACTTTTGGCTACCCATTGATGCCTATGGTAAAAATCCAAATATCCACAGAAAATAATTAGAAAGAAGCTATCTGTAAAACTTTCTCATGATGTGTGGATTCATCTCATATAATTAAACCTTTGTTTTCATTCAGCAGGTTGGAAATACTCTTTTTGAAGAATCTGTGAAAGGACATTTGGGAGACTACTGAGGCATGTGGGGAGAAATAGAGTATCTCCAGATAAAAACTCAAAAGAAGCTACCTGTGAAACTACTATATGGTATGTGAATTCATCTCACAGAGTTAAACTGTTCTTTTGATTCAGCATGTTGGAATCACTCTTTTTGCAGAATCTGCAAAGGGACATTTGGGAGCCCCTTGAGGTCTATTGGAAAACAAACAAACAAACAAACAAAAGAATATATCCTGACACAAACTAAAAATAATCTATTAGTAAATCTGCTTTGTGATGTGTGGCATCATGTCACAGAGTTAAACCTTTCTTTGGATTCAGCTGTTTGGAAACACTTGTTTTGGAGAATCTGCATAAGGATATTTGGGAGCCCATTGAAGCCTATGTGGAAAAACTGAATACACCCAGATAAAAATTAGAAGAAGCTATCCGTGAAAGTGCTTTGTGGTGTGTCAATTGATCTCACAGATTTAAACCTTTCTTTTGATTCAGCAGTTTTCAAACACTCTAATTGGAGAATCTGCAAAAAGACATTGGGAAGCCCATTGAGGCCTATGGGGACAAACCAAATATCCTGAGATAAAAACTAGAAATAATCTCTCTGTGAAATTGTTCTGTCATATGTGGGTTCATCTCCCATAGTTAAACGTTTGCTTTGATTCAACATGTTGGACTCACTCTTTTTGGAGAATCTGCAAAGGGACATTGGGAAGCCTATTGAGGCCTACAGGGAAAACCCACATATCCCCAGATAAAACCTAGAAAAAACTATCTGTGACACTGCCTTGTGATGTGTGAATTCATCTTACAGAGTTAAATCTTTCTTTTGATTCAGCAGGTTGGAAATGCTCTAATTTGAGAATTTTCTAAATGACATTTGGGAGCCCTTTGCAGCCTATGGGGAAAATCCGAATATCCTCAGATAAAAACTAGAAAGAAGTTGTCTGTGAAAGTGCTTTGTGATGTGTGGCTTCATCTCACGGAGTTAAACTTTTTTTGTTTTTTTGATTCACCAGGTTGGAAACACTCTTTTCCTAGAACCTTTGAAGGGACATTTCAGAGCCCATTGAGGGCTATGAAGAAAAACAAAACATTCCCAGATAAAAGCTAGAAAGAAACTATCTATGAAACTGCTTTGTGATGTTTGTATTCAGGTCACAGAGGTAAATCTTTATTATTATTCAGCAGGTTGGAAACACCCTTTTTGGACAATCTGCAAAGGGAAATTTGACAGCCCATTGAGGCCTATGGGGAGAAACCGAATATCCCTAGATAAAAACTGGAAAGAAGCTGTCAGTGAAACTGCTTTGTGATGTGTCGATTCATCTCACAGAGTGAAACGTTTGTTTTGATTCAGCAGGTTGGGAACACTCTTTTTGTAGACTCTGTGAAGGGACATTTTGGTGCCCATTGAGGCCTATAAGTAAAAACCAAATATCCCCAGATGAAAACTAGAAAAAAAGCTATCTGTGAGAAGACTTTGTGTTGTGTGGATCCGTCTCAAAGAGTTAAACCATTCTTGTGATCTAGTAGGTTGAAAATACTCTTTTTGGAGAATCTGCAAAGAGATATTTGCGAGCCCATTGGGGCCTATGGAAAATAAGCAAATATCCTCAAATAAAACTAGAAAGAAGCTCTCTGTGAAACTGTTTCATAACATGTGAATTCATCTCACAAAGTGAAACCTTTCTTTTGATTCAAAAGGTTGGAAACACTCTTTTTTGAGAATCTGAAAAAGAACATTTAGGAACACATTGAAGCTTTTGGGGAAAAAACAAATATCCCCAGATAAAAAACAGACAAAAGCCATTTCTAAAAGTGCTTTGTGATGTTTGGATTCATCTCACAGAGTTAAAGCATTCTTTTGATTCAGCGTGTTGGAAATACTCTTTTTGGAGTTTCTGTGAAAGGACGTTTGGGAGCTCATTGAAAACTAAGGGGAAAAATCAAATATTTCCAGATAAAAACTAGAAAAAAGCTATCTGTGAAACTGCTTTGTCATGTTTCCAGTCATCTCACAGACTTAATCCTTTTTTCTGATTCAGCAAGTTGGAAGTACTATAATTGGAGATTCAGCAAAGGGACATTTGGGAGCCCATTCAGACTTATGGAGAAAAACCAAATATCCTCAGATAAAAAATAACAAATGCTATCTGTGAAACTGCTGTGTGATGCGTGGATTCATCTCAGAAAGTTAAAATTTTCTTGTTATTCAGCAGGTTGGAAACACTGTTTTTGGAAAATCTGAGAAGGGACATTTGCAAGCCCTTTGAGACCTACAGGGAAAAACCGAATATCCCCAGATAAAAACTAGAAAGAAGTTACCTGTGAAACTGCCTTGTGATGTATGAGTTTATTTCACAGAGTTAAACCTTTCTTTTGATTCCACAGTTGGAAACACTCTTTTTGTAATACATGGGATGGGACATTTGAGAGCCCCTTGAGGCTTATGGGGAAACACCAAATATCTCCAGATAAATACTAGAAAGAAGCTGTGTGTGAAACGGCTTTGTGATGTCTGGATTTCTCTCACAGAATTAAACCTTTCTTTTGATTCAGCAGGTTGGAAACCCTCTTCTTGGAAAATATGCAATGGTATATTTGGGAGCCCGTTGAGCCCTATAGGGAAACAGAATATTCCCAGATAAAAACTGTAAGGATGCTGTCTCTGAAACTGCTTTGTGCTGTGTGGATTTGTCTCACAGAGTTAAACCTTTCTTTTGATTCAGTAAGTTGGAAACACTCTTTTGGGGAATCTGTGAAGGAACAAATTGTAACCCCATTGAGGCCTCTGGGGAAAAACCAAATAACCCCAGATAAAAACTAGAAAGAAGCTATGTGTGACACAGCTTTGTGCTGTGTGTATTAATTGCACAGTGTTAAAACTTTCTTTTGATTCAGCTGGTCAGAAACACTTTTTTTTTTTTTTTTTTTTTTTTTTTGGAGAATCTGTAAAGAGACATTTGGGAGCCCATTGTGGAATATGGGAAAAACAGAATATTCCCAGATAAAACTTTGAAAGAAGGATGGAAACACTCTCTTATTCAGCAGGATGGAAACACTCTTTGTAGAATCTGTGAAGGCACATTTGGGAGCCTTTGAGGCCTATCAGGAAACAAAGGATATCCCTAGATAAAAACCTCAAATAAGCTACCTGTGAAACTTCTTTGAGATGCATGGATTCAGGTTACAGAGTTAAACCTTTCTTATGATTCTGCAGGTTGGAAAAACTCTTTTTGGAGAACCTGTGAAGAGACATTTGGAGCTTTTTTGAAGCCTATGAAAAGAAATCAAATATCCCCTGATAAAAACTACAAGGAATCTTTCTATTAAACTGCTTTGTGATGTGTGGATTCACCTCACAGATATAAATTTTTCTTTTGATTCAACATGTTGGAAGCACTCTTTTTGTAGAATCTGCAAAGGGACATTTGGAATCCCATTGAGGCCTATGAAATTAAAATCAAATATCTCAAGATAAAAAAGAACAAGAAAAGCTGGCTGAAACTGCTTTGTGATATGTGGATTCAATTCACAGATTTAAAATTTTATTTTGATTCAGCAAATTGGAAGCACTCTTTTTGGAAAATCTGCAAATGGATATTTGGGAGTTCATTGTAGCCTATGGGGGAAAACTGAATATCCGAGATAAAAATTAAAAATAGGTTACCTGTGAAACTGTATTGTGATGTGTGGATGCATCTCACAGAGTTAAAGTTTTGTTCTTGTTCAGAGGGTTGCAAACATTCTTTTTGTAGAATCTGCAAAGGGACATTTGGGAGTTCCTTGAGGCCTACAGGGAAAAATCGAATATCACCAGATAAAAACCACAAAGAAACTATCAGTGACTCTGCTTTGTGATAGGTGGATTCATCTCACAACATTAAATGTTTCTTTTGATTCAGCAGATGAAAACACTCTTTTTGAGAATCTGCAAAGACACATTTAGGAGCCCATTGAGTCCTATGAAGAAAAATGGAATATCACTAGATAGGAAAAAGAAAGAAACTATCTGAAACTGCTTTGTCATGTCTGTATTCATCTCACAGAGTTAAACTTTTCTTATGATTCTGCAGGATGGAAACACTCTTTTTGGAAAATATGTGATGGTGCATTTGAAAGCCCATTTAGGCCTGTGAAGAAAAACAGAATATCTCCAGGTAAAATCTAGAAAGAAGATATCTGTGAAACTGCTTTGTGATGGGTGGATTCATCTCATAGAATTAAATCTTTCTTTTGATTCAGCAGGTTGTAAACACTCTTTCTGGAAAATACGTGATGGGACATTTGGGAGACCTTTGAGGCCTATGGGGAAAACAGAATACCCCAATAAAAACTAGAAAGGAACTATGTGTGAAACTGCTTTGTGATGTGTAGATTTATCTCACAGAGTTAAAACTTTCTATTGATTCAACAGGTAGGAAACACTTCTGGTTAATCTGTGAAGGCACAAATGGTAACCCAAGAAGGCCTATTGGGAAAAACAAAATTTACCAAGATAAAAACTAAAAAGAAGCTATTTGTGAAATGGCTTTGTGATGGGTGGATTAATCTCACAGTGTTAAACAATTCTTTTGATTCAGCAGGTTGGAAACAGTTTTTTTGGAGAATCTGCAAAGGGACATTTGGGAACTCATTGAGGCCCCTGGTTAAAAAGGAAACATCCCTAGATAAAAACTAGAAAGAAGTCATCTGTGAAACTGCTTTGTGATGTGTGGATTCATCTCACAGAGTTACACTTTTCTTCTTATTCAGCACTTTGGAAACCCTCTTTTTGTAGAATCTGTGAAGGTACTTTTTGGAAACCATGGAGGCCTATAAAGAAACACAGAATATCCCCAGATAAAAACCAGAAAGAAGCTCTCTGTGAATCCTCCTTGTGAAATGTGGATTCAGCTCACAGAGTTAAATCTTTGTTTTGATACATTAGGTTGGAAACACTCTAATTGGAGAATCTGCACACTATTTGTGATCCCATTGAGTCCTACGGTGAAAAGGGAGTATCTCCAGATAAAAACTTAAAAGAAGTTATCTATGAAATGGCTTTGAGATGTGTGGTTTTGGCTCACAGTGTTAAAACTGCCTTTTGTTTAAGCAGGATGGAAACACTCTTTTTGGAGAATCTGTGAAGGGATATTTGGGGGCCCATTGAGGCTTAGGGAAAAAACAGAACATCCCCAGATAAAAACTAGAAAGAAGCTATTGTGAAAATGCATTGTGATGTGTGGATTTATCTTAGAGAGTTAAATGTTTCTTCTTATTCAGCAGGCTGGAACCACTCTTTTTGTACACTCTGCAAAGGGACAATTTGGAGCCCTTTGAGGCCTATGGCTCAAAACAAAATGTTACCAGATAAAAACAAAAAAGAAGTTATCTGTGAAAATGCTTTGTGATGTGGAGATTCATCTCACAAAGTAGAACGTTTCTTTTGGTTCAGCATGTTGGAAACACTCGTTTTGGAGAATCTGCAATGGGACAATTGGGAGACCATTTAGAGCTATGGGGGAAAAACTGGATATCCCCAAATAAAAAGTAGAATGCAGCTATTTGTGAAACTGCTTTGTGATGTTTGTGATGTGTAGATTCTTCTCACAGAGAAAAATTGTCTTTTAATTCTGCAGTTTGGAAACTCTTTTTCTGTAGATTCTGTGAAGTGAAATTTGGGAGCCAATTGAGGCTAATGGGGAAAACCAAATATCCCCAGAAAAAACTAGGAATAATCTATCTATGAAACTGCTTTGTGATTTCTGAAATAATCTCACAGAGTTAAACCTTTCTTTTAATTCAGCACGTTGGATGCACTCTTTTTGGAGAACATGAGAAGGGAAATTTAAGATCCCCTTGAGGCCTAAGGGGAAAAACAGAATATCAACAGACAGAATATCCAAAGAAACTATCTGTGAAACTGCTTTCTCACAGAGTTAAACCTTTCCTTAGATTTGGCAGTTTGGAAACACATTTTTTTTTGAGAATCTGCAAAGGGACATTTGGAAACCCATTAGGGCCTATGGGGAAAAACAGAATATTCCCAGATGAAAACTAGAAAGAAGCTTTCTGTGAAAATTCTTTTTGATGTGTGGTTTCATCTCACAAAGTTAAGCCTTCTTTTGATTCAGCAGGTGGAAACACTCCTTTTTAAGAATTTGGAAAAGACATTTGGGAGTTCATTGAGGCTACTGAAGAAAAAACAAATATTCCCAGATAAAAACTAGAAAAAAGCTATCTGTGAAACTGCTTTGTGATGTGTGAACTCATTTCAGAGAGTTAAACTTTTCTTTTGATTCAGAAGGTTGGAAACACTGTTATTGTAGAATCTGCAAAGGGACATTTCGGTGCCCATTGAGTCCTATGGGAAAATATAGAATATCCCCAGATAAAAATTAGATAGAAGCTATCCGTGAAACTGCTTTGTGATGTGTGGATTCACTTCACAATGTTAAACATTTCTTTTGGTTCAGCAGAATGGAACCACTCTTTTTGGAGAATCTGTGAAGGAACATTTGGGAGCCCATTGAGGCCAATGGGGAAAAACAGAATATTTCTAATTAAAAATTAGATAGAAGCTATCTATGAAACTGCTTTGTGATGTGTGGATTCTTCTCACAGAGAAAAACCTTTCTTTTGATTCAACAGTTTGGAAACACTCTTTGTTTAGCATCTGTGAAAAGAAATTTGGGACCCAAATGAAGTTTAATAGGAAAAACTGAATATTCCCAGATAAAAACTAGAATGAAGCCATCTGTGAAAATTCTTTGTGATGTATGGATTCATCTCACAGAGTTAAACCTTTATTTTGACTCAGCATGTTGGAAACACTCTTTTTGCAGAATCTGTGAAGGGAAATCTGAATGCCCATTGAGGCCTATGGGGAAAAATTGAACATCCATAGATAAAACTGGAGAGAAGCTATCTGTGAAAGTGCTTGTCATGTGTGGATTCATGTTACAGCAGTAAATATTTCTTTAAATTCAGCAGGTTGGAAACTGCATTGTGATGTGTGGATTTGTTTCACAGATTTAAAACATTCTTTTGATTCAGCTTGTTGGAAACACTATTTGGAGAATCTGCAAAGGGACATTTGGGAGCTTTTTGTAGCCTATGAGAAACAAATGAATATCCACAGATAAAAACTAAAAACAAGCTATCTGTGAAACTACTTTGTGATGTGTGGATTCATATGAAAAACAAAACTTTCTTTTGATTTGGCAGGTTGGAAAGAGTCTTTTTGAAGAATCTGTGAAGGGACATTTGGGAGTCCATTGAGACCTATGGGGAAAAACCCAATATCCTCAAATAAAAACTAGAGAGAGGGTATCTATGAAACTGCTTTGTGATGTGTGCATTCATCTCACACACAAAAAAACATTTCTGTCGATTCAGTTTAGATAGACTCTTTCTGTGTAATCTAAGAAGGCTAAATTGGGAGTCAATTGAGGCCTGAGGGAAAAAACTGAATGTTCTCAGGTAAAAACAAGAATGAAGATATCTGTTAAACTACTTTGTGATGTGTGAATTAATCTCACAAAGTTAAAGTTTTCTTTTGATTTAGCAGGGCAGAAACACTCTTTTTGGAGAATCTGTGAAGGGCCTTTTGGGAAAGCATTGGGGCCTATGGGGAATATTAGAATATCCCAAGATAAAAACCAGAAATAAGCTATCTGTGAAACTGTTTTTTGATGTATGCATTCGTCTCACAGAGTTAATCATTTATATTGCTTCAGCAGGCTGGAAAAACTCTATTCGTAGAATCTTCAAAGAGGAGCTTGAGAGCTAATCAAGGCTTTTGAGGAAAAGGCGAATATACCCAGACAAAAACTAGAAAGAAGCTATCAGTGAAACTCCCTTGTGATGTGGAAATTCATTTAATAAAACTAAATCTTTCCTTTGATTTAGCAGTTTGGTAACACTTTTTTTTGTAGCATCTGCGAAGGGACATTGGGAGCCCATTGAGACCTATGGGGAAAACAAAATATCCCCACATAAAAAGTAGAAAGAAGCTGTGAAACTGCTTTGTAGTGTGAGCATTCATCTCATAAAATTAAATATTTATTATGATTCAGCAGGTTGAAATCACTCTTTTTGTAGAATCTATGAAGGGACATTTGGGAGACTATTGAGACCTATGGATAAAAACCATTTCCCAAGATAAAAACTACAACAAAATTTAATTGTGAAACTACTTTGTGAAGTATGGATTAATCTCACAGAGTTAAACCTTTCTTTTGATTCAGCTGGTTGGAAAGACACTTTTGGTAGAATCTGCAAAGGGACATTTGGGAGCCGATTGAGGCCTCTGGGGAGAATCCAAATATCCCCAGATAAAAACTAGAAGGAAGCCATCTCTGACACTGCTTTGTGATGTGTGGATCAATCTCACACAGTTAAACCTTTCTTTTGATGCAGCAAATGGGAAACACTCTTTCTGGAGTATCTGAGAAGGGACATTTGGAAGTCCACGGAGGCCTAACAAGAAAAACTGAAAATCACCAGATAAAAATGAGAATGAAGTTATCTGTGAAACTTCTCTGTGATGTGTGGATTCAATTCACAGAGTTAAAACTTTAAAACTTTCTTTTGATTCAGCAGACTGGAAACACCTTTTTTGTAGAAACTTCAATGGGGCACTTGAGAGCCCATCAAGGCTTTTGAGGAAAAAGTGAATATACTCAGAAAACACTAGAAATAACTATCTGTGAAACTCCTTTGTGATGTGGGGATTCATCTCATAAAGCTAAATATTTTCCTTGATTCAGCAGGTTGAAAACACTCTTTTTGAAGAATCTGTGAAGGGAGATTTGGGAGCCCAGAGAGGCTTAGGGGAAAAGCTGAATATCCCTGGATAAAAACCAAACAGAAGCTATCTGTGAAAATGCTTTGTAATGTGTGGATTCATCACAGAGAGTTTAATTTGTTCTTTGATTCAGCAGGTTGGAAACACTATATTGCAGAAAGTGCAAAAGGACATTTTGTCACTCAAAGAGGCCTATGGGGAAAAACAAAATATCCCCAGATAAAAACTAGGAAAAAACTTTCTTTCAAACTGCTTTCTGATGTTTGGATACATCTCACAAAGGTAAATATTTCTTTTGATTCAACAGGTTAGAAAAAGTCTTTTTGAAGAATCTGCAAATGGACATTTAAGAGCCCATTGAGGCCTACGTGGAAAAATGAAATACTCCCAGATACAAGCTAGAAAGAAGCTCACTGTGTAACTGCTTTGTGATGTGTGCATTCATCTCACAGAGTTAAAATTTTCTGATTCACCAGGTTGGAAACACTCTTTTCATAGAATCTGCAGAGACAATTAAGAGCCCATTGGAGCCTGAAGAAAAAAACAGAATATCACCAGATAAAAACTGGAAATGAGCTATATGCAAGACAGCTTTGTGATGTGTGCATTCATCTCAGAGACTTGAAACTTTCTTTTGATTCAGTACGTTGGAAACACTCATTTTGGAGAATTTACAAAGAAACACTTGGGAACTTATTAAGGCCTATGGAAAAATGACTGTCTAGGGATAAAAACTAGAAATAACCAATCAGTGAAACTGAATTCATCTCACTGAGTTATACAATTTTTTTGATTCAGCAAGTTGGAGAAACTTTTTAAAAAGGATCTGGCAAGGACCATTTGAGAGCATATTGATGCCTGTGGGGAAACCTCATATCCTCAGATAAAAAGTGGAAAGAAGCTATGTGTGAAACTGCTTTGTAATGTGTGAATTCATCTCTTCATCTCACATAGGTAAACCTTTCTTTTGATTGAGCATGGTAGAACCACAATTTTTGATGAATCTGCAAGGGGACATTTAGGAGTCCACAGAGGAGTATAGGGAAAAACAAAATATACCCAGGTAAACACTAGAAAAAAACTTTCTGAGAAACAGGTTTGTGATGTGTGCCTTCATCTCACGGAGTTAAACCTTTCTTTTGATGGAGCAGTTTGGAAACACTGTTTTTGTAGTATCTGTGAAGGGATATTTTCTAGCGCACTGATGCCTATGATGAAAAGAAAAACACTTCATATCCAAACTAGAAATAAGCTTTCTGAGAAACTGGTTCTTGATGTCTGCATTCATCTCACTGAGTTAAAACTTCCTACGATGGAACACTTTGGAAACACTGTTTTTGTAGAATCTGTGACGGGATAGTTGGGAGTGCATTGAGGCATACAGTGAAAAGAGAAATAGTTTCAGATAAAAACTACAAAGAAGCTTTCATAGAAACTGCTTTGTGATGTGGCCGTTCATCTCACAGAGTCAAACCTTTCTTTTGATGGAGCAGTTTGGAAACACTATTGTTGTAGAATCTGCGAAGGGATATTTGGGAGTGTGTTGAGGTCTAAGGTGAAAAAGGAAATATCTTCAGGTAAAAATTAGAAAGAAACTTTCCGAGAGAAGGCTTTGTGATGTGTGCATTCATATCAAAGAGTTAAAACTTTCTTTTGATGGAGCCGCTTGGAAACACTGTTTTTGCAAAATCTGCAAAGGGATTTTTTTTTAGTACATTGATGTCTATAGTGAAAAGACAAACACTTCAGATCAAAACTAGAAAGAAGCTTTCTGAGAAACTGCTTTTTGATGTCTGCATTCATCTTACAAAGATAAACCATTCTCTTGACGGACCAGTTTGGAAACACTGTTCTTGTAGAATCTGCAAAGGGATATTTGGGAGTGCATTGAGGCCTGTGGTGAAAAGATAAATATCTTCAGTTCAAAACTAGAAAGAATCTTTCTGAGAAACAGCTTTTTCATATCTGTATTCATCTCAGAGTTAAAACTTCCTTTAATGGAACAGTTTGGAAACACTGTTTTTGTAGAATTTGTGAAGAGATAGTTGGGAGTGCATTGAGGAGTGTGGTGAAAAGAGAAATATCTTCAGATCAAAACTAGAAAGAAGTTTTCTGAGAAACTGCTTTGTGATGTGACCCTTCATCTCACAGAGTTAAACCTTTGTTTGGATGAAGCAGTTTGGAAACACTGTTTTTGTAGAATCTGCAAAGGGATGTTTGGGAGTGCATTGAGGCCTGTGGTGAAAAGATAAATATCTTCAGTTCAAAACTAGAAAGAAGCTTTCTGAGAAACAGCTTTTTCATATCTGTATTCATCTCAGAGTTAAAACTTCCTTTAATGGAACAGTTTGGAAACACTGTTTTTGTAAAATTTGTGAAGAGAGAGTTGGGAGTGCATTGAGGAGTGTGGTGAAAAGAGAAATATCTTCAGATCAAAACTAGAAAGAAGTTTTCTGAGAAACTGCTTTGTGATGTGATCCTTCATCTCACAGAGTTAAACCTTTGTTTGGATGAAGCAGTTTGGAAACACTGTTTTTGTAGGATCTGCAAAGGGATGTTTGGGCGTGCATTGAGTCCTATGGTCAAAAAGGAAATATCATCTGATAAAAACAAGAAAGAAACTTTCAGAGAAAATGCTTTGTGATGTGTACATTCATCCCACAGTTAAACATTTCTTGTGATTAAGCTGTTTGGAAAAACTGTTTTTCTAGAATCTGTGAAGGGATATTTGGGAGCACATTGAGGCCTATGATTTAAAAGGAAATATCCTCAGACGAAAACTAGAAAGAAACTTTCTGAGACACTGCTTTGTAATATTTGAATTCATCTCATTGAATTAAAACTACCTTTTGATGGAGCAGTGTGGAAATACTGTTTTCTAGAATCTGCAAATAAATATTTGAGAGAGAATTGAGGTCTATGTTGAAAAAGGAAATATCTTCAGATAAAAACTAGAAAGAAGCTTTCTGGGAAACTGCTTCCTGATGTGTGCATTCATCTCACAAAGTTAAACCTTTCTTTTGATGGAGCAGTTTGGAAACACTGTTTTTGGAGAATCTACAAAGGGATATTTTGGATAACACTGAGGCCAATGATGAAAAGAAAAATATCTTAAGATAAAAGCTAGAATGTAGATATCTGTGAAACTGTTTGGGATGTGGGCATTCATCTCACACAGTTAACCCTTTCTTTTGATTGAGCAGTTTGGAAACAGTGTTTATGTAGAATCTGCAAAAGGATATTTTGGATCGCATTGAAGCCTGTGATGAAAAACAAAATATCTTCAAGTGACAACAACAAAGAAGCTTTCTGAGGAACTGCTTTGTGATGAGTACATTCATCTCACAGAATTAAAACTTTCTTTTGATGGAGCAGGTTGGAAACATTTTTTGTAGAATCTGTGAAGGGATGTTTGGGAGCACATTGAGGCCTAAGGAGAAAAGAGAAATGTCTTCAGAAAAATGTAGAAAGAAGTTTTCAGTGAAACTTCTTTGTGATGTGTGAATTCATCTCACAGTGTTAATACTTTCGTTTGACAGAGGAGTTTGGAAACTCTTTGCAGAATCTGTGAAGGGATATTTTGGAGTGCATTAAGGCCTAGGGTGAAAAGAGAAACATCTTCAGATAAAAACTATAAAGAAGCTTTCTGAGAAACTGCTTTGTGATGTGTGCATTCAACACACAGAGTTAAATCTATCTTTGATGGATCATTTTGGAAACACTGTTTTAGTAGAATCTGCAAAGAAATACTTGGGAACACATTGAGGCCAGTGGTGAAAAAGAAAATTTCTTCAGATAAAAACTAGACATTTCTAAGAATATGCTTTGTGTTGTGTGCATTCATCTCACAGAGTTAAACGTTTCTTTTGATGAAGCAGTTTGGAAACACTGTTTCTGTAGAATACACGAAGGGATATTTGGGAGCATGTTGAGGTCTAAGGTGAAAAAGGAAATATCTTCAGATAAAAATTGGAAGGAAGCTTTCTGAGAGAAGGCTTTGTGATGTGTGCATTCATCTCAAAGGGTTAAAACTTTCTTTTAGTGGAGCTGTTTGGAAACACTGTTTTTGCAGAATCTGCAAAGGGACTTTTTTTTAGCTCATTGATGCCTATGGTGAAAGGAAAAACACTTCAGATCAAAACTAGAAAGAAGCTTTCTGAGAAACTGCTTTTTGATGTCTGCATTCATCTCACAGAGATAAATCAATATTTTGATGGACTAGTTTGGAAACACTGTCTTTTTAGAATCTGCAAAGGGATATTTTGGAGCACAATGAGGCCTATGGTGAATAAGGAAATATTTTTAGATAAAAACTGGAAAGAAGCTTTCTGAGAAACTGCTTTGTGATGTGGGCATTCATCTCACAGAGTTAAACCTTTCTTTGGATGGAGCAGTTTGGAAACACTGTTTTTGTAGAATCTGTGAAGGGATATTTGGTAGTGCATTGAGGTCGAAGTTGAAAAGGAAATATCTTCAGATAAAAACAAGAAAGCAGATTTCTGAGACAAGGCTTTGTGATGTATGCATTCATATCAAAGAGGTAAAACTTTCTTTTGATGGAGCCATTTAGAAACACTGTTTTTGGAGAATCTGCAGAGGGATCTTTTCTAGTGCATTGATGCCTATGGTGAAAAGACAAGTACTTCAGATCAAAACTAGAAAGAAGCTTTCTGAGAAACTGCTTTTTGATGTCTGCATTCATCTTACAGAGATAAAACATTCTCTTGATGGACCAGTTTGGAAACACTGTTTTTGTAGAATCAGCAAAGTGATATTTGGGAGTGCATTGAGACCTGTGGTGAAAAGATAAATATCTTCAGTTCAAAACTACAAAGAAGCTTTCTGAGAAACAGCTTTTTCATATCTGCATTCATCTTACAGAGTTAAAGCTTCCTCTGATGGAACAGTTTAGAAACACTGTTTTTGTAGAATCTGTGAAGGGATAGTTGGGAGTGCATTGAGGTGTATGGTGAAAAGAGAAATATCTTCAGATCAAAACTAGAAAGAAGTTTTCTGGCAAACTGTTTTTTGATATCTGCTTTTATCTCACAGAGTTAAGGCTTCCTTTCATGGAGCAGTTTGGGAACACTGTTTTTGTAGAATCTGCGAAGGGATATTTGGGAGTTCATTGAGATGTATGGCATAAAGAAAAATATTCTCGAATAAAAGCTAGAAAGAACTTTTCTGATATACTGCTTTGTGATATGCGCATTTATCTCACAGGGTTAAAGCTTTCGTTTGATAGAGCAGTTTGGAAATTCTGTTTTTGTAGAATCTGCGAAGGGATATTTTGGAGCACATTAAGGCCCAGGCTGAAAAGAGAAACATCTTCAGATAAAAACTAGAAAGAAGCTTTCTGAGACTCTTCTTGGTGATGTGTGCATTTATCTGACTGAGTCAAACCTTTCTTCTGATGGAGCAGTTTGGAAACACTGTTTTTGCAGAATCTGCAATGGGATATTTTGGAGCGCATTGAGGCCCAAGGTGAAAATCATATATCTTCACAGAAAAACTAGAAAGAAGCTTTCTGAGAAACAGATTTGTGATGTCTGCATTCATCTCACAGAGTAAAACCTTTCTTTTGATTGAGCACTTTGGAAATACTGTTTCTGTACAATCTATGAGGAAATATTTGGGAGCAAATTAAGGCCTATGGGGAAAAAATATCTTCGGATATAATCTAGAAAGAAGCTCTCTGAGAAACTGCTTTGTGATGTGTGCATTCATCTCACAGAGTTTAACCTTCTTTTGATGGGACTATATGGAAACACTGCTTTTGTAGAATCTGCAATGGGATATTTGGGAGTGCTTTTAGGCCTATGGTGAAAAGAGAAATACCTTCACATCAAAATTACAAAGAAGCTTTCTGAGAAACTGCTTTGTGACGCATGCAGTCATCTCATAGAGTTAAACCTGTCTTTTTAAGGAGCAGTTTGGAAACACTATTTTTGTAGAATCTGTGAAGGGGTATTTGGGAGTGCATTGAGGCATAAGATGAAAAAGGAAATATCTTCAGATAACAACTAGAAAGAAACTTTCTCAGAAAATGCTTTGTGATGTGTACATTCATCCCACAGTTAAACATTTCTTGTGATTAAACTGGAAAAACTGTTTTTCTAGAATCTGTGAAGGGATATTTGGGAGTGCATTGAGCGCATGATTTAAAAGGAAATATCCTCAGACAAGAACTAGAAGTAAGCTTTCTGAGAAACTGTTTTGTGATGTACGCATTCACCTCACAGAGTGAAAACTTTCTTTTGATGGAGCAATTTGGAAACACCATTTTTGCAGAATCTGCAAAGGAATATTTGAGAGTGCATTGAGGTCTAAGGTGAAAAAGGAAATATCTTCAGACAAAAACTAGAAAGAAACTTTCTGAGAGAAGGCTTTGTGATGTGTGCATTCATCTCAAAGAGATAAACCTTTCATTGTATGGAGCAGTTTGGAAACACTGTTTTTGTAGAATTTGAAAAGGAATATCTTCTAGAGCATTGATGCCTATGGTGAAAAGACAAATATCTATAGATCAAAATTAGAAAGAAGCTTTCTGAGAAATTGCTTTTTGATGCATCCATTCATCTCAGAGCATTAAACATTTCTTTTGATTGAGCAGTTTGGAAACACTGTTTTTGTAGAATCTTAGAACGGATATTTGGGAGTGCACTGAGGCCTGCAGTGAAAAGAGAAATATCTTCAGATCAAAATTAGAAAGATGCTTTCTGAGAAACTGTTTTTTGATGTCCACATTCATCTCACAGAGTTAAGGCTTCCTTTGATGGAGCAGTTTGGAAACACTGTTTTTGTAGAATCTGCAAAGGAATATATTTGGGAGCACATTGAGGCCTAAGGAGAAAAAGTAAGTATCTTCAGATAAAAACTAGAAAGAAACTTTCTGAGAAAATGCTTTTTGATGTGGCCATTCATCTCACAGAGTTAAATCTTTCCTTTGATTGAGCAGTTTGTAAACACTGTTTTTGTAGAATCTGAAGGGATATTTGGGAGTGCATTAAGGCCTGAGTAGAAAAGAGAAATGTCTTCAGAAAAGCCTAGAAAGAAGCTTTCTGAGAATATACTTTGTGATGTGTGCATCTATCTCACAGGGTTAAAGCTGTCCTTTGAAGGAACAGTTTGGAAACTCAGTTTTTATAGAATCTAGGAGGGGATATTTGGGAGTGCATTGAGGCTTAAGGTGAAAGGAGAAATAGCTTAAGAGCACTTTGAAAACCCTGTTTTTACAGAATCTGTGAAGCAATATTTGGGAGCACTTTGAGGTCATTGGTGAAATAGGAAATTTCTTCAGATAAAAAAACAGAAAGAAACATTCTGAGAAACTGCTTTGTGTTGTGTGCATTCATCTCACAGAGTTGAATTTTTCTTTTGATTGAGCAGTTTGGAAAAACTGTTTTTGTAGAATCTCTGAAGGGATATTTGGGAGTGCACTGAGGACTGTGGTGAAAAAGTAAATATCTTCAGATAAAAACGAAAAAGAAGCTTTCTGAGAAACCGTTTTGTGATGTGTGCATTCGTCTCAGAGTTAAACCTTTTTTTTGTGATGTAGAGTTTGGAAATACTGTTTTAGTTGAATCTGAAAAGGGTTATTTGGGAGCGCATTGAGGTCTATGGTGAAAAAGGAAATATCTTCAGATAAAAACTAGAAAGAATCTTTCTGAGGAAAGGCTTTGTGATATGTGCATTCATCTCAAAGAGTTCAACCTTTCTTTTGATGGAGCAGTTTGGAAACACTGTTTTTGTAGAATCTATGAAGGAATGTTTTAGAGCACTTTGAGTCCTATGGTGAAAAGACAAAATGGTGAAAGAAGCTTTCTGAGAAACTGCTTTTTGATGTGTCTGTTTATCTCAGAGAGTTAAACTTTTCTTTTGATTGTGCATTTTGGAAACTGTTTTTGTAGAATCTGCAAAGGAATGTTTTGGAGCTCATTAAGGTCTTGGGTGAAAAGAGAAATATCTTCAGGTATAAACTAGAAGTAAGCTTTCTGAGAAACTGCTTTCTGACGTGTGCCTTCATCTCACAAGAGTTAAACCTTTGTTGTGATGGAGCAGTTTGGAAACACTGTTTTTGTAGGATCTGTGAAGGGATACTTGGGAGCGCTTTGAAGTCAATGGTAGAAAAAGGAAATTTCTTCAGATGAAAACTAGAAAGAAATTTCTGAGAAAGTGCTTTTTGTTGTGTGCATTCATCTCACAGAGTTGAAGTTTGATATTGATTGAGCAGTTCAGAAACACTGTTTTTGTAGAATCTGTGAAGGGATATTTGGGAGCACATTGAGGCTTATGGAGATAACGGAAATATCTTTAGATAAAAACCAGAAAGAAGCTTTCTGAGAAACTACTTTGTGATGTGCATATTCATCTCACAGATGTAAACCTTTCTTTTGGTGGAGCAGTTTGGAAATACTGTTTTTGTAGCATCTGCAAAGGGATATTTTGGAGTGCATTGAGGCCCATGGTGAAAAGGCAAATATCTTTAGATAAAAACGAGAAAGAAACTTTCTGAGAAACAGCTGTTCATGGGGTGCATTCCTCTCACAGATTTAAACCTTTCTTTGGATGGAGTAGTTTGGATACATTGTTTTTGTAGAATCTGTGAAGGGATATTTGAGAGTGCATTGAAGTCTATGCTGAAAAAGGAAATATCTTCAGATAAAAACTAGAAAGAAGCTTTTTGAGAAAATGCTTTGTGATCTGTGCATCCATCTAACAGAGTTAAATCTTTCTTTTGATGGAGCAGTTTTGAATCAATGTTTTTGTAGAATCTGCAGAGGGATATTTGGGAGTGTATTGAGGCCCATGGTGGAAAAGGAAATGTCTTCACATAAAAACTAGATAGAAGCTCTGAGAATCTGCTTTGTGATATCGGCACTCATCTCACTGATATAAATGTTTCTTTTGATGGAGTAGTTTCGAAATCCTTGTTTTCTAGAATCTGCAAAGGGATATTTTGGAGCACATTGAGGCCTACAGTGAAAAGACAAATATTTTCACATAAAAACCAGAAAGAAGCTTTCTAAGAAACAGTTTTGTGATATGTGCATTCATCGCACTGAGTAAAATCTTTCTTTCCTGAGCAGTTTGGAAACACTGCTTTTATAGAATCTGTGAAGAAATATTTGGGAGTGCATTGAGGCCTATGGTGGAAAAGGAAATATGTTCAGATAAACACTAGAAAGAAGATTTTTGAGAAACTGCTTTGTGATGTGTGCATTCATCTCACAGAGTTAAACCTTTCTTTCAATGGAGCTGTTTGGAGACACTGTTTTTGTAGTATCTGAAAAGGGATATTTTGTAGCACATTGAGGTCTATGGTGAAAAGAAAAATACCTTCATATCAAAACTAGAATGAAGCTTCCTGAGAAACTACTTTGTGATGTGTGCAGTCATCTCCTACAGAATTAAACCTTTCTTTTGATGGAGCAGTTTGGAAATCCTTTTTTTGAAGAATCTGCAAAGGCATAGTTGGGAGTGCTTTGAGACCAATGGTGAAAAAGGCAATTTCTGAGAAAGTGCTTTGTGTTGTGTGCATTCATCTCACAGAGTGGAAATTTTCTTTTGATTGAGCAGTTTGGAAGCACTGTTTTTGTAGAATCTGTGAAGAGATGTTTCTTGACCTCTTTGAGGCCTAAGGTGAAAAGAGAAATATCCTCAGATAAAACTAGAAAGAAGCTTTCTGAGAAACACCTTTGTGATGTGTGCATTCATCTCACAGAGTTAAAGCTTCCTTTGATGGAGCAGTTTGGAAACAGTCTTTTTGTAGAATCTGCAAAGTGATATATCAATCACAGTGATACCTATGGTGAAAAGAGAAATGTCTTCAGATGAAAACTACAAAGAAGCTTTCTGAGAAACTGCTTTGGGATGTGTGCATTCATCCTACAGAGTTAAACCTTTCTTTTGATGGAGCAGTTTGGAAACACTCTTTCTGTAGAATCTGCGAAGTGATATTTTGGAGTGCATTGAGGCCTGTGGTGAAAAAGGAAATATTTTCAGATAAAAACTAGAAAGAAGCTTTCTGAGAAACTGTTTGTGATGTGTGCATTCATCTCACAGAGTTAAACCTTTCTTTTGATGTAACAGGTTGGAAAAAGTCTTTTTGTAGAATCTGTGAAGGGACACTTTGGAGCGCACTGAGGGCTATGGTGAAGAAGGAAATATCTTCAGATATTAGCTGGGAAGAAGCTTTCTTGGAAAAAGCTTTGTGATGTGTGCAGCCATCTCACCGAGTTAAACCCTTCTTTTGATGCAGCAGTGTGGAAACACTCTTTTTATAGAATCTGTGTTGGGATATTTGGGTGTGCTTTGAAGCATAGGGTGAGAAGAGAAATATCTTCAGATAAAAACTAGAAAGAAGCTCTCTGAGAAACTTCTCTGCAGTGTGTGCATTCAACTCACAGAATTAAACCTTTCTTTTGATGCAGCTGTTTTGAAATACTGTTTTTGTAGAATCTGTGAAGGGATATTTGTGAGCTCATTGAGGCCTAGAGTGAAAAGAGAAATATCTTCAGATAATAACTCAGGAGAAGTTTTCTGAGAAACTGCTTTGTGATGTGTGCACTCATCTCACATAGATAAACCTTTTTTTGATGGGGCAGTTGGGAAGCACTATTTTTGTAGTATCTGTGAAGAAATATTTTGGAGTGAATTGAGGCCTATAGTGAAAAAGGAAATATCTTCAAATAAAAGCTAGAAAGAAGCTTTCTGTGAAAATGCTTTGTGATCTGTACATTCATCGCAGAGTTAAACATTTCCTGTGATGTAGCAATTTGGAAACACTGTTTTTGTAAAACTGTGATGGGATATTTGGGAGTGCATTGAGGCCTATGGTAAAAGGAAATATCTTCAGATAAAAACTAGAAAGAAGCTTTGTGAGAATCTGCTTTGTGGTGTGTGCATTCATCTCACTGAGTTAAACCTTTCTGTTGATGGAGCAGTTCGGAAACACTGATTTGTAGAATCTGCAAATGGATATTTTGGAGCACATTGAGGCCTACTAAGAAAAGACAAATATCTTCACATAAAAGCTAAAAATAAACTTTCTGAGAAACAGTTTTGTGATGTGTGCAATCACTTTACAGAGTAAAACCATTCCTTTGATTGAGCAGTTTGGAAACGCTTTTTTTGTAGAAATGTGAAGAAAGATTTGGGAGCACAATGAAGCCTATGGTGAAAATGGAAATATCTTCAGATATAAACTAGAAAAAAGATGACTGAGAAACTGCTTTGTGATGTGTGTAGTCATGTCAGAGAAGTAAACCTTTCTTTGATGGAGCATTTTTTAAACACTATTTGTGAAAAATCTGCGAAGGGATACTTTGGATCGCATTTAGGCCTATGATGAAAAGACATATATCTTCAGATAGAAGCCAGAAAGAAGTTTTCTGAGAAACCACTTTGTGATTGTGCATTCGTCTCACAGAGGTAAACTTTTGTTTTGATTGAGCAGTTTGGAAACACTGTTTTTGTAGAATCTTTGAAAGGATATTTGGGAGCACATGGAGGCCCTTGGTGAAAAAGGAATTGTCTTCAGATAAAACTAGAAAGTAGCTTTCTGAGAAACTGCTTTGTTGTGTGTACATTCATCTCACAGAAGTAAAGTTTTCTTTTGATTGAGCAGTTTGGAAAAACTCTTTTTACAGATCTGCAGAGGGATATTTGGAAGTGCATTTAGGCCTCTGGTTAAAAAGGAAATATCTTCAGATAAAAACTAGAAATAAGTTTTCTGAGAAACTGCTTTATGATCAGTGTATTTATCTCACAAAAGTAAACATTTCTTTAGATTCAGCACTTTTTTAAACATTGTTTTTGTCCATTCTGCAAATGGATATTTGAAGGTCATTGAGGCCAATGGCAAAAATCTGAATATCCCAGGATAAACACTAGAAGTAAGCTCTCTGAGAAGCCACTTTGTGGTGTGTGCATACATCTTGCAGAGTTAAACCTTTCTTTTTCATTCAGCAGTTTGAGAATACTGTTTTTAAAAATCTGCAAAGGGATATTTGGGAGCAATCTGTGGCCTATGAAGAAAAAGGAATGATCTTCTGATAAAAACAAGAAAGGTGAATTCTTTGAAACTGCTTTGTGATGTGTGCATTCATGTCACAGAGTTACAGCTTTATTTTGATGGAGCAGTTTGGAAACTCTTTTTGTAGAATCTGTGAAGAGATATTTGGGATCACATTGAGGCTTTTGGTGTAAATGGAAATATCTTCAGTTTAAAACTAGAAATAAACTTTCTGAGAATCTGTTTTGTAATATGTGCCTTTGTCTCACAGAGTTTAACATTTCTTTTGATGGAATAATGGGAAACACTGTTCTTGTAGAATCTGTGAAGAAATATTTGGGAGGGCATTGGGGCCTATGGTGAAAAGAAAAATATCTTCAGATAAAAATGAGAAAGAAACTTTTGAGAAACCCACTTCTTATGTGTGCATTCTTCTCACAGAGTTAAACCTTTCGTTTGATTGAGCAGTTCAGAAACACTGTTTTTGTAGAATCTATGAAGGGATATTTGCGAGCGCATTGAAGCCTATGGTGGAAAAGCAAATATCTTTGGAATAAAGGAAATATTGGAGGATAAAAATTAGAATGAAGCGTTCTGAGAAACTACTTTATGATATGTGCATTCATCTCACAGAGTTAAAGCTTTCTTTTGATTGAGCTGTTTGGAAACACTCTGTTTACAGTGTCTATAGAGTGATATTTTGGAATGCATTGAGGCCCATGGTGGAAAAGAAATATCTTCAGATAAAAATTGGAAAGAAGTTCTCTGAGAAACTGCTTTGTGATGTGTGCCTTCATCTCACAAAGTTAAACTTTTCTTTTGATTGAGCTGTTTGGAAACACTGTTTTTGTAGTATTTGTGAAGGGATATTTGGAAGTGCATTTAGGCCTATGGTGAAAAAGGAAATATCTTAAGAGAAAAACTAGAAAGAAGCTCTCTGAGAAACTGCTTGGTGGTGTTTGCCTACAACTCTCAGAGTTAAAGCTTTCTTTTGATTGAGCAGTTTGGAAAAACTGTTTTTGCAGAATCTGCAAAGGGCAATTTGGGAGCACATTGAGGCCTCCTGTGAAAAAGGAAATATCTTCAGATAAAAACTAGGAATAAGGTTTCTGAGAAACTTCTTTAAGATGAGTGCATTCACCACACAGAGTTAAACATACTTTTGATTGAGCACTTTGGAAACATTGTTTTTGACCATTCTGTAAATGGACATTTTGGAGCTCATTGAGGTCAATGGTGAAAAACTGAATATCCCGGAATAAACACTACAAGTAAGCACTGTGAGAAACCACCTTGTGATGTTTGCATTTATCTCACAGAATTAATCTTTCTTTCCATTCAACAGTTTTGAAAAACCGTTTGTGGAATCTGCGAAGTGATATTTGGGAGAACCTTAAGGCTTTTGGTGAAAAAGAAATATCTTCAGATAAAAATTAGAAAGAAAAGCTGGGTGTGGTGGCTCACGCCTGTAATCCCAGCACTTTGGGAGGCTGAGGCGGGTGGATCATGAGGTCAGGAGATCGAGGCCATCCTGGCTAACACAGTGAAACCCCACCTCTACTAATAATACAAAAAATTCGCTGCGTATGGTAGCAGGTGCCCATAGTCCCAGCTTCTCAGGACACTGAGGCAGGAGAATGGCATGAACCAGGGAGGCAGAGCTTGCAGTGAGCTGAGAACAGGCCACTGAACTTCAGCCTGGGCAATAGAGCCAGACTCCATCCCAGAAAAAAAAATTAGAAAGAAGCTTTGGGAAAAACGGCTTTGTGATGTGTGCATTCATCTGACAGATTTAAAATTTTATTTTGATTCAGCAGTTTGATAACACTGTTTTTGTCCTTTCTGTGAATGGACATTCAGGAGCTCATTGAGGCCAATGGTGAAAAAGCAAATATTGCAGGATGAAAACTAGAAAGAAGTTATTTGAGAAACTGGTTTGTGATATGTGCATTCATCTCGCCAAGTTAAATTTTTCTTTTGATAAAGCAGTTTGGAAACACAGTTTTTGTAGAATCTGCAAAGGGATATTTGAGAGTGCATTCAAGGCTATGGTGAAAAAGAAAATGTCTTCATATAAAAACTAGAAAGAAGCTTTCTGAGAAACTATTTGTGATGTGTGCATTCATCTCACAGAGGTAAACTTTTCTTTCAATTCAATAGTTTGGAAACACTGTTTTGTCCATTCTGCAAATGGACATTTGGGAACTCATTCAGGCTATTGCAAGAAAGAGAATATGCTAGGATATAATCTAGAAGGAAGCTCTCTGAGAAGCTGCTTTGTGATGTTGACATTCATCTCACAGAATTAAACCTTACTTTACATTCAGCAGTTTGGAAATAGTGTTTTTGCAGAATCTGGGAATGCATATTTTTAAGAACATTGAGGCCTGTGGTGAAAAAGAAAATAGCTTCAGATAACAACTAGATAGAAGCTTTCTGAGAAACTGCTTTCTTTTATATCCATTCATCTCCCAGAGTTCAATCTTTTTTTTGATTGAGCAGTTTGGAAACACAGTTTTTGTAGAATCTGCAAAGGGATATTTGGGAGCACATTGCACCCAGTGGTGAAAAAGCTTACAATTTCAGATAAAAACTAGAAAGAAACTATCTGAGATACTGCTTTGTGATGTGTGCCTTCATCTCACAGAGGTAAACCTTTCTTTAGATTGAGTAGTTTGGGAACAGTGTTTTCCTAGAATCTGTGAAGGGATATTTGGGAGTGAATTAACGCCTATGGTGTAAAAGAAATATCTTCAGTTAAAACTTGAAAAAATATTTCTGAGAAACTGCTTTGTGATGTGTGCATTCATCTCACAGAGTTAAATCTATCTTTTGATTGAGCAGTTTGGGAAATCTGTTTTTGTAGAATCTGTGAAGGGATATTTGGGAGCTTACTGAGGCCTAGGGTGGAAAAGGAAATATCTTCAGATAAAAATTAGAAAGAAGATATCTGGGAAACTGTTTTGTGATGTGTGCATTCATCTCACAGAGTTAAACCCTACTTTTGATGGAGCAGTTTGGAAAATCTGTTTGTGTAGAATCTGTGAAGGGATATTTGGAAGTGCATTGAGGTCTATAGTGAAAAAGGAAATATCTTCAGATAAAAACTAGAAAGAAACTTTTTGAGACACTGCTTTGTGATGTGTGCATTCATCTCACAGCATTCAAGTTTTCTTTCGAGTCAGCAGTCTGGAAACACAGCTTTTTTTTTCTTTCTGCTAATGGACATTTGGAAGCTCACTGAGGCCAATGGCAAGAAAGTGAATATGCCAGAATAAAAACTACAAGGAAGCTATCCGAGAAAATACTGTGTGTTGTGTGCATTTGACACACAGAGTTAAACCTTTCTTGGCATTCTACAGTCTGGAAACACTGTTTTTGCAGAATCTGCAAAGGAATGTTTAGGAGCACAATGAGGCCTATGGTGAAAAAGTAAATATCTTCAGATAAAAACTGGAAAGAAGCGTTCTGAGCAACTGCATTGTGATGTGTGCATTCATCTCACAGAAGTAAACCCTTCTTTTGATTGAACAGTTTGAAAAACTCTTTTTGTAGAATCTGCTAATGGATATTTGGGGGCGCATTGAGGCCTATCATGATAAAGAAAATATCTTCAGAGAAAAATTTGAAACAAGCTTTCTGAGAAACGGCTTTGTAATGTTTACATTCGTCTCACAGAGTTAAAACTTTCTTTTGATTGGGGAGTTTGGAAACACTGTTTTTGTAGAATCTGCAAAGGGATATTTGGGAGCTCATTGAGACCTCTGTTGAAAAAGGAAATATCTTTAGATAAAAACTAGAAAGAAATTCTCTGAGAAACCACTTTGTGATGTGTGCATTCATCTCACATATTTAAATCTTTCTTTTGATTGAATGAAAGGAATGAAACACATCCCCCATATATCTCCCAACTCCCTGAGCCCAGCACGAGCCCAGCACAAACACATTCCTCCATATTTCTTTCAAACTTCAGAAAAACATCACCTGGGAAATCTCCGATAAGGACGCAGTGGGAACCAGTAAGAAATGCTAACCAATTGTAATGCTGTAACCAAGAGAATTACCTTGTTCCCCTGTAACTTTACATATCCTGTTTACATTGGGCTATAAAAAGCAAGCACTCGCATTGTTTGAGGCCCTCTTGTATGCTGTGGAATGGAGGGACCAAGTTCGAACTTGTAGTAAAGATCCTTGCCGCTTGGCTTTGACTCTGGACTCTGGTGGTCTTCTTTGGGGAACAAATGGTCTGGGCATAACATCTGGGGGCTCGTCTGGGATTCCCCAAGCCCACCAGACCCCTGGTCAATGGATCTACTAGGATCGATCTACTGATAGGTGAGCCAGCTCGTGTCTGTCTGTGTCTGTTCTGAACCAGAATCTGTGACTCACGAGGTCTGAAACTGAAGCTGGTGCAGTCCTGGCGGACGTGCTATAGGACAGCCAGTGGAGACCGGTGGGAGATGTCCCCGGGCTCTCGTCTGACTTTTATCTGAGCGGCTGACTCTGACCCGGGTTACTGGAGTGCGCTTGCGATCTGAGCTGCCGGAGTGCGTTTGCGATCTGGGCAGTGGCTGTTTCTGACCCGGGCTGCTGGGGCGCACTCGCGATCTGAGCTGCCGGAGCGCGTTTGCGATCTGGGCAGCGGCTGTTTCTGACCCAGGCTGCCGGGACGCGCTCGCGATCTGAGCTGCTGGAGCGCGTTTGCGATCTGGGCAGCAGCGGTTTCTGACCCGGGCTGCCAGGGTGCGCTTGCGATCTGAGCTGCCGGAGCGCGTTTGCGATCTGGGCAGCAGCGGTTTCTGACCCGGGCTGCCGGGGCGCACTTGCAACTAGATATCATTAATAAGTCAGATTTCCTTTACAGGGATTCTAACCCACATTCCTTTACAGGAAGAGACTACAAAATGTTACAGGATAGGTAATACCCAGAGCACTCCTCTATCTCTCCTTACAAATAATTTCAAGGAAATAAGAGTGAGGGGCCATGATCTTAGTATAGAGATCAGGAAGGGAAAGCTAATTACTCTGTGCCGCTCCGAATGGCCTGCCTTTGATGTGGGGTGGCCACCTGAAGGGACGTTCCGACTTGCTGTCATCACTAGAGTAAAGTCCAAGATTTTCCTACCTGGGAGTGCGGGCCACTTGGATCAAATCCCATATATCCTCATATGGCAGGACCTAGTTGAGAACCAGCCTCCTTGGCTGTTACCTTTCCAATTAACCCCTGAACCTTGTAAGGCACTGGTTGCTCAGCCGCTAAAATCCAAGCAGCTGATTGCCTCCCCATCCTGTTTTACCTGATAGCGGGGACCCACTGTTCACAGAACCCCCTCCGTACCCCTCCGGGCCACAGGCCCCCGCCCCCCGGGCTGAGCCGTGGGAGGGAGCAGGCGGATGAGAGGCGGCCAGCACACACGGACCCGCTGAGAGTGAAAGTAACTCTGAAGGGCCGGCGGGGCGGACGCAAGGGCGCACTTCGCAGGCTAGCCCCCCCCAGCCACCTGACTCCACAGTGGCTCTACCCCTTCGGGAAATAGGACCCCCAGATTACACAGGAATCCCCAGGCTCCAGTACTGGCCATTCTCTACTAGTGATCTGTATAACTGGAAGACCCAGAGTGCTCGGTTTTCAGACAACCCCAAAGATTTAATGGCTTTACTGGATAGTGTCATGTTCACCCACCAGCCCACTTGGGATGATTGTCAGCAGCTCCTCCAAATCTTGTTCACAACGGAGGAGAGAGAGAGAATACAGGTAGAAGCTAGAAAGCTGGTCCCGGGGGACGACGGTCAACCGACTGCCAACCCCGACCTCATAAATGCGACTTTTCCTCTGACCAGGCCAGCGTGGGACTACAACACGGCAGAAGGTAGGGGACGGCTACGCCTTTATCGCCAGACTCTAATGGCAGGTCTCCGGGCAGCTGCTCGCAAGCCCATTAATTTGGCTAAAGTATACTCTGTTCTGCAGGGAAAGACAGAGAGCCCAGCTACCTACTTAGAAAGATTAATGGAAGCTTTTAGACAGTACACCCCCATAGACCCAGAGGCTCCAGGAAGTCAGGCCTGCTAACTAAAATGGAAGCACAGATCCATTTCCTCCCTGAGGGGCCCGTCGTGACCAACTCCCACAATCGGCCCATGTCCATCCTGACTATAAGCCTAGAAGATGAGTACTGGCTCCACCAGGAGCAAGCGGCCCCTGACCAGGACATAGCAACCTGGCTCCAGCAATATCCAGAAGCTTGGGCGGAAACGGGGGGCTTAGGTCTAGCAAAACACCATCCTGCCTTGTTTGTTGAACTTAAGCCTGGGACAGACCCCGTGCGGGTACGCCAATACCCGATGCCCCTAGAGGCCAAGAAAGGAATTGCCCCGCATATCCGCCGGCTCCTTGACCAAGGGGTCCTTCGCCCATGTCACTCGCCCTGGAATACTCCATTGTTGCCAGTACGAAAACCTAATAGTGGAGAATACAGATCTGTACAAGACTTAAAAGAAATCAATAAGAGGGTTGTGGACATACACCCAACTGTGTCTAACCCGTATACCTTCCTGAATACCCTAAACCCTAAACATCAATGGTACACTGTTTTAGATTTGAAAGATGCTTTCTTCAGTTTGCCTTTAGCCCCTCAGAGCCAAAAGCTCTTCGTCTTCGAGTGGAATGACCCTGGAAGGGGCATAAGTGGCCAACTGACATGGACCAGGCTGCCGCAGGGATTCAAAAACTCTCCTACCCTGTTCGATGAGGCCCTCCATGAAGACCTGGGTGAGTACCGATGTAAACACCCTGAAATAACTTTACTCTGAGACCCAAGAAGCTTGTATTCAAGGTACCAAGAGTCTCTTACAAGCTCTAGGAAATCTAGGCTACCGAGCCTCGGCAAAGAAAGCTCAAATCTGTAAGCCATAAGTAACATATCTGGGGTACCTGCTAAAAGGAGGGCAGTGCTGGTTAACAGATGCCCAGAAGCAGACTGTTCTGCAGATCCCCAGGCCACAATCCACCCTACAAGTGAGGGAATTCCTGGGGTCAGCGAGATTTTGTAGACTATGGATACCTGGGTTCGCAGAACTGGCTAAACCCTTGTATCAGGCAACACGGGGGCAGCAGCCATTTAATTGGACAGACGAAGCCGAGTCGGCTTTCCAACAGATCAAAACCGCCCTACTCTCTGCACCTGCACTGGGACTACCTGATGTCACCAAACCCTTCCACTTATACGTGGATGAGAGTAAGGGTGTCGCCAAGGCGGTAATAACCCAGAACTTAGGCCCCTGGCAGAGGCCGGTTGCCTACCTGTCAAAGAAGTTAGACCCAGTGGCTGCCGGGTGGCCCCCTTGTCTCCGAATGATTGCGGCCACGGCTCTGATAGTACAAGATGCTGATAAACTTGTCATGGGTCAAGAATTGTGGGTCGTTACCCCACATGCCATCGAAGGTGTACTCAAACAGCCACCTAATCGATGGATAAGTAACGCCCGGCTCACCCACTACCAAGGACTACTACTAAATCCTATCAGGATAACCTTCCTGCCCCCAACGACCTTAAACCCTGCCTCACTGCTGCCCAACCCGGACCTGGACGCACCACTCCATGATTGCACTGAGATACTAGCTCAGGTGCATGGAGTTCAAGAGGACCTGCAGGACCGCCCACTCTCTGATGCTGACCTCGTCTGGTTCACTGATGAGAGCAGCTTCATGCATCAAGGCCAGAGGTACGCTGGAGCGGCAGTGACTTCAGAGACTGAGGTAATCTGGGCGGAACCCCTGCCCCCAGGGACATCGGCCCAGAAGGCCGAACTGATAGCGCTCACCCAAGCTCTTACCTTAGGGGCAGGGAAGAAGCTGACAGTATATACAGACAGCCAATATGCTTTTCTTACGGCACACATACATGGGGCCATTTACAGGGAGCGAGGGTTACTAACGGCTAAAGGAAAAGAGATAAGAAACAAGCAAGAGATCCTAGCCCTGTTAACAGAGCTATGGAAGCCAGAAAAGTTAGCCATAGTGCATTGCCCAGGGCATCAGAAACCAACCACTCCAACTGCTCAAGGCAACTTTCTGGCAGACCAAACTGCAAGAAATGTGGCAAAGGCTCCCAGCCAACTCCTTGCACTCCAGCTCCCTGACCCAGGCCCCCGGGACTTGCCATATTTCCCTGATTATTCAGAACAAGATCTCCAGTGGATTGACAAGCTTCCCCTAAAACAGATCCAGAATGGGTGGTGGACTGATACTAATGACCAAACCATCCTACCAGAAAAATTAGGACAACAAGTGTTAGAACACATCCACCGATCCACCCACCTGGGTGCTCGGCGGATGATAGACCTGATCAGATGCTCTAAGCTCAAATTCAGACATACAGCCGAGACAGCCAGCAGCATTGTGACAAGTTGCAAAGTCTGCCAGCTTAACAACGCCTACCCCCAGTCCCAGGCTGCAGCGGGAACAAGGCTTAGGGGAACCAGGCCCGGTATCTACTGGGAAGTAGATTTTACTGAAATAAAGCCAGGAAAGTACAGGTATCGGTACTTACTTGTCTTTGTAGATACTTTTTCAGGGTGGACTGAAGCATTCCCAACCAAAAGAGAAACTGCTCAGGTCGTAGCAAAGAAAATTCTGGAAGATATCCTGCCCAGGTATGGCTTCCCCATCCAGATAGGGTCAGATAATGGGCCCGCCTTCATCGCTAAGGTAAGTCAGGATTTGGCTTCCATCCTTGGGGCAAATTGGAAACTACATTGCGCTTACAGGCCCCAGAGTTCAGGACAGGTAGAGAGGATGAATTGGACCTTAAAAGAGACCTTAACTAAATTGACTATGGAGACTGGTGCTAATTGGGTGGTCCTTCTCCCCTAAGCTCTGTTCCAGGCCCGTAATACCCCTTACAGACTGAGCCTTACCCTTTACGAAATCATGTATGGCAGACCTCCACCCCTGGTTCCCAGCTTAAAAGATGATCTGCTTGAATCTGAAACAGAAAATGTCTCTGAATTCTTATTTTCCCTACAAGCCTTGCAGAAGGTTCATCAAGAAATCTGGCCCAAGCTGAAGGAACTATATGAGACTGGTCCCCCACCGACACCCCATCCATACCAGCCGGGAGACTGGGTCCTGGTTAAGCGACACTGACAAGAGACCCTAGAACCCAGGTAGAAGGGACCACTCCAGGTACTCCTGACCACACCCACCGCCCTAAAGGTAGAAGGCATCGTGTCGTGGATCCACTACACCCACGTCAAGCCAGTGGACCCAACCTCCGACCTTCTGGGACCAATCACGGCAGCGGCTGAAGCACCAGCCATGTGGACTGTGGACAGAGCTAAGAACAACCCCTTAAAACTCACCCTGCACCGGCAACATAGCTCACTGCAAACATGCAGTTAGGTAGTCTAGCCCTAACGTTAGCTGCCCTAGTGGCCGCTGGGGAAAACACCAAACCAGCATCTAATCCCTTTGTCTGGAGATTCTGGCTTTATGAAAACCGAACCCACCCTGGACAACCTCATAAGCCCGGGAAATTATTGGCCAGTGTTGATGGCCCCTCCTCAGGGTGCAATAGCCCAATCTTACTAAATTTTACTGGCTTTCAAATAGCCAAACCAGTGACACCAATAATATGTTTTGAGTTTGATCAGACTAAATACAATTGTAAACACTATTGGTGGCACCAAAATGCCGGCTGTCCTTATAACCATTGTAACATCCATAGGTCCTGTTATTGGGGAGAGGAAGAACAGTTGGACCCTAAGTCGCCCTTCCATCGTAGACGGGATGGTGGGGGGAGCCCTAGGTCACACCCTCATATAAAGCAACAAGTTGTACCAACAATTTGCCATTGCTATGGAGGAGTCAGCTGAGTCCCTTGTCTCCCTTCAGCGGCAGCTCACGTCCCTAGCCCAGGTAACCTTGCAGAACCGGGGGGCCCTAGACCTACTCACTGCTGAAAAAGGTGGTACATGTATGTTTCTGAAAGAGGACTGTTGTTTCTACATAAATGAATCAGGGCTTGTAGAAGACCGGGTCCAACAGTTACGCAAGTTAAGCACTGAAGTAAAAACACGGCAGTTTGCTTCAGCTGCAGACCAATGGTGGAATTCCTCTATGTTCTCTCTGTTAGCCCCCTTCCTTGGACCCCTGCTAAGTCTACTATTTCTGCTAACTGTAGGACCTTGTGTTGTTAACAGAATTTTGCAGTTTGTCAGAGAAAGGTTTGACACCGTTCAGCTCATGGCCCTCAGAGCCCAATACCAACCTGTAAACGCTGAAACAGAGTCAGACTTATAAAACCCAAGATTGGCTCTAGAGTTACCTGAAAAGAACGGGGGAATGAAAGGAATGAAACACATCCCCCATATATCTCCCAACTCCCTGAGCCCAGCACGAGCCCAGCACAAACACATTCCTCCATATTTCTTTCAAACTTCAGAAAAACATCACCTGGGAAATCTCCGATAAGGACGCAGTGGGAACCAATAAAAAATGCTAACCAATTGTAATGCTGTAACGGAGAGAATTACCTTGTTCCCCTGTAACTTTACATATCCTGTTTACATCAGGCTATAAAAAGCAAGCACTCACATTGTTTGAGGCCCTCTTGTATGCTGTGGAATGGAGGGACCAAGTTCGAACTTGTAGTAAAGATCCTTGCCACTTGGCTTTGACTCTGGACTCTGGTGGTCTTCTTTGGGGAACAAACGGTCTGGGCATAACATGAACAGTTTGGAAACACTGTTTTTGTAGAAACTGCAAAAGGATATTTGGGAGCACATTGAGGCCTATAGTGAAAACATCTTCAGAGGAAAACTAGGAAGAAGCTTTTTGAGAAACCGCTTTGTGATATGTCCATTCTTCTCACAGAGGTAAAGCTGTCTTTTGATTGAGCAGTTTGCAAACACTGTTTTTTTTAGGATCTGCAAAGGGATATTTGGGAGCACAATATGGTCTATGGTGAAAAAGGAAATGTCTCTTGAGAAGAACTATAAAGGAGCTTTCTGAGACACTGCTTTGCAATGTGTGCATTTATCTCACAGAATTAAATCTTTCTTTTGATTGAGCAGTTTGGAAAATCTGTTTCTGTAGAATCTGTGAAGGGATATTTGGGAGTGCATTGAGGCCAATGATGGAAAAGGAAATATCTTAGATAAAAACTAGAAAGAAGATTTCTGGGAAAGTGCTTTGTGATGTGTGCATTCAACTCATAAATTTAAAACTTTCTTTTGATTGAGCAGCTTGGAAAATCTATTTTTGTAGAATCTGTGAAGGGATATTTAGGAGCCACTGAGGGCTATGATGAAAATGGAAATATCTTTATATAAAAACTATAAAGAAGCGTACTGAGACACTGTTTTTTGATTTGTGCATTTATTTCACAGAGCTCAACCTTTCTTTTGAGTCAACAGTCTGGAAACACTGTGTTTTTCCTTTCTGCTAATGGACATTTGGGACTTCACTGAGCCCAATAGCAAGAAAGCCGATATGCAAGGATAAAAACTAGAAGGAAGCTTTCTGAGAAATGCTTTGTTCTGTGTGCATTCATCTTGCAGAGTTAAACCTTTCTTTTCATTCCATGATTTGGAAACACTGTTTTTGTAGAATCTGAGAAGGGATATTTGGGAGCACAATATGGCCTATGGTGAAAAAGTAAATATCTTCAGACTAAAACTAGAAAGAAGCATTCTGAGACATTGCTTTGTGATGTTTGCATTCATCTCACAGAGGTAAATCTTTCTTTTGATTGAACTGTTTGGTAACACTGTTTTTGTAGAATCTGCTAGGGGTTATTTGGGAGTGCTTTGAGGCCTATGGTGAAAAAGGAAATATCTTCAGAGAAAAACTAGAAAGAAACTTTCTGAGTAACTGCTTTGTGATGTGAGCATTCATCTCACAGAGTTAAACCTTTCTTTTGATTGAGTAGTTTGGAAAAACTGTTTTTGGAAACTCTGTGAAAGGATATTTGGTAGCACATTGAGGCCTATGGTGAAAAAGGAAATATCTTTAGAAAAAAACTAGAAAGAAGTTTTCTGAGACACTGCTTTGTGATGTTTGCATTCATCTCACAGAGGTAAATCTTTTTTTTGATTGCACAATTTGGAAACACTGTTTTTGTTGCAACTGCAAAGGGATATTTGGGAGCACATTGAGGCCTACAGTGAAAAAGAAATTATCTTCAGATAAAAACTAGAAGGAAGATTTCTGAGACACCACTTTGTAATGTGTGCATTCATCTCACACAGTTAAATCTTTCTTTTGATTGAGCAGTTTGGAAAATCTGTTTTTATAGAATCTGTGAAGGGATATTGGGGAGTGTATTGAGGCCTATGGTGGAAAAGGAAATATCTTCAGATAAAAACTAGAAGGAAAATTTCTAGGAAACCACTTTGTGATGTGTACATTCATGCCACAGAGTTCCACCTTTCATTTGAGTCAGCAGTCTGGAAACACTGTTATTTTCCTCTCTGCTAATGGCCATTTGGGTGCTCATTGAGGCCAATGGTGAAAAAGTGAATATTTCAGGATAAAAACTAGAAGGAAGCTGTCTGAGAAAATGCTCTGTGCTGAGTGCATTCGTCTGGCAGAGTTAAACCTTTGTTTGCATGCCATAGAAGGAAGGTATCTGAAAAACCACTTTGCGAAGTGTGTACTTATCTCAGAGATTTAAAACTTTATTCTGGTTCAGGAGTTTGGAAACAGTTTTTGTCCATTCTGTGAATGGACATTTGGGAGCTCATTGAGACCAAAGGCAAAAAAGCTAATATACTGGGATAAAAGCTAGAAGGAGGTTATCTGAGAAACCACTGTGTGATGTATGCATTCAACTTGAGTACTTAAATCTTCCTTTTCTTTCATCAGTTTGGAAACACTGTTTTTGTAGAATCTGTGAAGGGATATTTGGGAGTGCATTGAGGCCTATGGTGAAAAAGAAAATATTTTCAGATAAAAACTAGAAATAAGCTTTTTGAGATACTGCTTTGTGATATGTACATTCTTCTCCCAGAGTTAAACTTTTCTTTGGATTCAACAGCATGGAAACAATGTTTTTGTCCATTCTGCAAAAGGACATTTGGGAGCTCATTGAGACCAATGGCCATAAAGTTTATATCCAAGGATAAAATCTAGAACGAAGTTATCAGAAAAACCACTCTGTGATGTGTGCATTCACCTCACAGAGTTAAATTTTCTTTTGACTCAGCAGTTTGGAAACTCTGTTTTTGTCCATTCTGCAAATGGACATTTGGGAACTCATTGAGGTCAATGATGAAAAAGTGAATATCCCAGGATAAAAACTAGAAGCAAGCTATGTGAGAAGCTGCTTTTGGATGTGTGCATTTGCCATGCAGAATTATATGTTTCTTTTCATTCAGCAGTTTGGAAACAGTGTTTTTGTAGAATTTGTGAAGGGATATTTGGTAGTACATGGAGGCCTATATGAAAAACAAAATGTCATCAGATAAAAACTAGAAAGAAGCTTTCTAAGAAACCACTTTGTGATGTGTGCATTCATCTCAAAGAGTTAAATCTTTCTTCGGATTCAGCAGTTGAGAAACACTGTTTTTTTTTCCATTCTGTGAATGGACATGTGGGAGCTTATTTATGCCAATGGTGAAACAGTGAATATCCCTGGATAAAACATAGAAGGAACACTCTGAGAAACTGGTTTGTGACGTGTGCATTCATCTCACGGAGTTAAACCTCTCTTTTTATTCAACAGTTTGTAAACACTGTTTTTGTAAAACCTATGAAGGGATATTTGGGAGTGCATTGAAGCATATGTTGAAAAAGAAATTATCTTCAGATAAAAACTAGAAAGAAGCTGGCTGAGAAACTGTTTTGTGATGTGTGCATTAATGTCACAGAGTTAACCTTTTCTTTTGATTCAGCAGTTTGGAAACACCTTTTTTGTCCATTCTGCAAAATGATATTTGAGAGTTCATTGAGGCCAATGTCGAAAAAGCAAATATCCCAAGATAAAAACTCAAAGGAAGCTATCTGAGAAAGTGCTTTGTGCTGTGTGCAATCTCTCCCAGAGTTAAACCTTTCTTTTGATTCGGGAATTTGGAAACACAATTTTTGTAGAATCTTCAAAGGGACATTTGGAAGCACTTTGTGGCCTACGTTTAAAAATAAAATATCTGGGGGGGCGCAGCAAGATGGCCGAATAGGAACAGCTCCAGTCTCCAACTCCCAGCGCGAGCGACACAGAAGACCGGTGATTTCTGCATTTTCAACTGAGGTACTGGGTTCATCTCACTGGGGAGTTCCGGACGATCGGTGCTGGTCAGCTGCTGCAGCCCGACCAGCGAGAGCTGAAGCAGGGCGAGGCATCGCCTCACCTGGGAAGCACAAGGGGGAAGGGAATCCCTTTTCCTAGCCAGGGGAACTGAGACACACAACACCTGGAAAATCGGGTAACTCCCACCCCAATACTGCACTTTAAGCAAACAGGCACACCAGGAGATCATATCCCACACCTGGCCGGGAGGGTCCCACACTCACGGAGCCTCCCTCATTGCTAGCACAGCAGTCTGTGATCTACCGGCAAGGCAGCAGCGAGGCTGGGGGAGGGGCGCCTGCCATTGCTGAGGCTTAAGTAGGTAAACAAAGCTGCTGGGAAGCTCGAACTGGGTGGAGCACACAGCAGCTCAAGGAAACCTGCCTGTCTCTGTAGACTCCACCTCTGGGGACAGGGCAATAACAAACACAGCCAAAACCTCTGCAGACGCAAACGACTCTGTCTGACAGCTTTGAAGAGAGCAGTGGCTCTCCCAACACGGAGGTTGAGATCTGAGAAGGGACAGACTCCCTGCTCAAGTGGGATCCTGACCCCTGAGTAGCCTAACTGGGAGACATCCCCCACTAGGGGCAGTCTGACACCCCACACCTCACAGGGTGGAGTACACCCCTGAGAGGAAGCTTCCAAAGCAAGAATCAGACAGGTACACTCGCTGTTCAGAAATATTCTATCTTCTGCAGCCTCTGCTGCTGATACCCAGGCAAACAGGGTCTGGAGTGGACCTCAAGCAATCTCCAACAGACCTACAGCTGAGGCTCCTGACTGTTAGAAGGAAAATTATCAAACAGGAAGGACACCTACACCAAAACCCCATCAGTACATTACCATCATCAAAGACCAGAGGCAGATAAAACCACAAAGATGGGGAAAAAGCAGGGCAGAAAAGCTGGAAATTCAAAAAATAAGAGCGCATCTCCCCCGGCAAAGGAGCGCAGCTCATCGCCAGCAACGGATCAAAGCTGGACGGAGAATGACTTTGACGAGATGAGACAAGAAGGCTTCAGTCCATCAAATTTCTGAGAGCTAAAGGAGGAATTACGTACCCAGCACAAAGAAACTAAAAATCTTGAAAAAAAAGTGGAAGAATTGATGGCTAGAGTAATTAATGCAGAGAAGGTCATAAACGAAATGAAGGAGACGAAAACCATGACACGAGAAATACGTGACAAATGCACAAGCTTCAGTAACCGACTCGATCAACTGGAAGAAAGAGTATCTGCGATTGAGGATCAAATGAACGAAATGAAGCGAGAAGAGAAACCAAAAGAACAAAGAAGAAAAAGAAATGAACAAAGCCTGCAAGAAGTATGGGATTATGTAAAAAGGCCAAATCTACGTCTGATTGGGGTGCCTGAAAGTGAGGGGGAAAATGGAACCAAGTTGGAAAACACTCTTCAGGATATCATCCAGGAGAACTTCCCCAACCTAGTAGGGCAGGCCAACATTCAAATCCAGGAAATACAGAGAACACCACAAAGATACTCCTCGAGAAGAGCAACTCCAAGACACATAATTGCCAGATTCACCAAAGTTGAAATGAAGGAAAAAATCTTAAGGGCAGCCAGAGAGAAAGGTCGGGTTACCCACAAAGGGAAGCCCATCAGACTCACAGCAGACCTCTCGGCAGAAACTCTCCAAGCCAGAAGAGAGTGGGGGCCAATATTCAACATTCTTAAAGAAAAGAATTTTCAACCCAGAATTTCATATCCAGCCAAACTAAGTTTCATAAGTGAAGGAGAAATAAAATCCTTTACAGATAAGCAAATGCTTAGAGATTTTGTCACCACTAGGCCTGCCTTACAAGAGACCCTGAAGGAAGCACTCAACATGGAAAGGAACAACCGGTACCAGCCACTGCAAAAACATGCCAAAATGTAAAGACCATCGAGGCTAGGAAGAAACTGCATCAACTAACGAGCAAAATAACCAGTTAATATCATAATGGCAGGATCAAGTTCACACATAACAATATTAACCTTAAATGTAAATGGACTAAATGCTCCAATTAAAAGACACAGACTGGCAAACTGGATAAAGAGTCAAGACCCATCAGTCTGCTGTATTCAGGAGACCCATCTCACACGCAGAGACATACATAGACTCAAAATAAAGGGATGGAGGAAGATTTACCAAGCAAATGGAGAACAAAAAAAAGCAGGGGTTGCAATACTAGTCTCTGATAAAACAGACTTTAAACCATCAAAGATCAAAAGAGACAAAGAAGGCCATTACATAATGGTAAAGGGATCAATTCAACAGGAAGAGCTAACTATCCTAAATATATATGCACCCAATACAGGAGCACCCAGATTCATCAAGCAAGTCCTTAGAGACTTACAAAGAGACTGAGACTCCCATACAATAATAATGGGAGACTTCAACACTCCACTGTCAACATTAGACAGATCAACGAGACAGAAAGTTAACAAAGATATCCAGGAATTGAACTCATCTCTGCAACAAGCAGACCTAATAGACATCTATAGAACTCTCCACCCCAAATCAACAGAATATACATTCTTCTCAGCACCACATAGCACTTACTCCAAAATTGACCACATAATTGGAAGTAAAGCACTCCTCAGCAAATGTACAAGAACAGAAATTATAACAAACTGTCTCTCAGACCACAGTGCAATCAAACTAGAACTCAGGACTAAGAAATTCAATCAAAACCGCTCAACTACATGGAAACTGAACAACCTGCTCCTGAATGACTACTGGGTACATAATGAAATGAAGGCAGAAATAAAGATGTTCTTTGAAACCAATGAGAACAAAGATACAACATACCAGAATCTCTGGGACACATTTAAAGCAGTGTGTAGAGGGAAATTTATAGCACTAAATGCCCACAAGAGAAAGCAGGAAAGATCTAAAATTGACACTCTAACATCACAATTAAAAGAACTAGAGAAGCAAGAGCAAACACATTCGAAAGCTAGCAGAAGGCAAGAAATAACTAAGATAAGAGCAGAACTGAAGGAGATAGAGACACAAAAAACCCTCCAAAAAATCAATGAATCCAGGAGTTGGTTTTTTGAAAAGATCAACAAAATTGACAGACCGCTAGCAAGACTAATAAAGAAGAAAAGAGAGAAGAATCAAATAGATGCAATAAAAAATGATAAAGGGGATATCACCACCGACCCCACAGAAATACAAACTACCATCAGAGAATACTATAAACACCTCTATGCAAATAAACTGGAAAATCTAGAAGAAATGGATAATTTCCTGGACACTTTCACTCTTCCAAGACTAAACCAGGAAGAAGTTGAATCCCTGAATAGACCAATAGCAGGCTCTGAAATTGAGGCAATAATTAATAGCCTACCAACCAAAAAAAGTCCAGGACTAGATGGATTCACAGCTGAATTCTACCAGAGGTACGAGGAGGAGCTGGTACCATTCCTTCTGAAACTATTCCAATCCATAGAAAAAGAGGGAATCCTCCCTAACTCATTTTATGAGGCCAACATCATCCTGATACCAAAGCCTGGCAGAGACACAACAAAAAAAGAGAATTTTAGACCAATATCCCTGATGAACATCGATGCAAAAATCCTCAATAAAATACTGGCAAACCGGATTCAGCAACACATCAAAAAGCTTATCCACCATGATCAAGTGGGCTTCATCCCTGGGATGCAAGGCTGGTTCAACATTCGCAAATCAATAAACATAATCCAGCATATAAACAGAACCAAAGACAAGAACCACATGATTATCTCAATAGATGCAGAAAAGGCTTTTGACAAAATTCAACAGCCCTTCATGCTAAAAACGCTCAATAAATTCGGTATTGATGGAACGTACCTCAAAATAATAAGAGCTATTTATGACAAACCCACAGCCAATATCATACTGAATGGGCAAAAACTGGAAAAATTCCCTTTGAAAACTGGCACAAGACAGGGATGCCCTCTCTCACCACTCCTATTCAACATAGTGTTGGAAGTTCTGGCTAGGGCAATCAGGCAAGAGAAAGAAATCAAGGGTATTCAGTTAGGAAAAGAAGAAGTCAAATTGTCCCTCTTTGCAGATGACATGATTGTATATTTAGAAAACTCCATTGTCTCAGCCCAAAATCTCCTTAAGCTGATAAGCAACTTCAGCAAAGTCTCAGGATACAAAATTAATGTGCAAAAATCACAAGCATTCGTATACACCAGTAACAGACAAACAGAGAGCCAAATCAGGAATGAACTTCCATTCACAGTTGCTTCAAAGAGAATCAAATACCTAGGAATCCAACTTACAAGGGATGTAAAGGACCTCTTCAAGGAGAACTACAAACCACTGCTCAGTGAAATCAAAGAGGACACAAACAAATGGAAGAACATACCATGCTCATGGATAGGAAGAATCAATATCGTGAAAATGGCCATACTGCCCAAGGTTATTTATAGATTCAATGCCATCCCATCAAGCTACCAATGAGTTTCTTCACAGAATTGGAAAAAACTGCTTTAAAGTTCATATGGAAGCAAAAAAGAGCCCGCATCTCCAAGACAATCCTAAGTCAAAAGAACAAAGCTGGAGGCATCACGCTACCTGACTTCAAACTATACTACAAGGCTACAGTAACCAAAACAGCATGGTACTGGTACCAAAACAGAGATATAGACCAATGGAACAGAACAGAGTCCTCAGAAATAATACCACATATCTACAGCCATCTGATCTTTGACAAACCTGAGAGAAACAAGAAATGGGGAAAGGATTCCCTATTTAATAAATGGTGCTGGGAAAATTGGCTAGCCATAAGTAGAAAGCTGAAACTGGATCCTTTCCTTACTCCTTATACGAAAATTAATTCAAGATGGATTAGAGACTTAAATGTTAGACCTAATACCATAAAAATCCTAGAGCAAAACCTAGGTAGTACCATTCGGGACATAGGCATGGGCAAAGACTTCATGTCTAAAACACCAAATGCAACGGCAACAAAAGCCAAAATTGACAAATGGGGTCTAATTAAACTAAAGAGCTTCTTCACAGCAAAAGAAACTACCATCAGAGTGAACAGGCAACCTACAGAATGGGAGAAAATTTTTGCAATCTACTCATCTGACAAAGGGCTAATATCCAGAACCCACAAAGAACTCAAACAAATTTACAAGAAAAAAACAAACAACCCCATCAAAAAGTGGGCAAAGGATATGAACAGACATTTCTCAAAAGAAGATATTCATACAGCCAACAGACACATGAAAAAATGCTCATCATCACTGGCCATCAGAGAAATGCAAATCAAAACCACAATGAGATACCATCTCACACCAGTTAGAATGGCAATCATTAAAAAGTCAGGAAACAACAGGTGCTGGAGAGGATGTGGAGAAACAGGAACACTTTTACACTGTTGGTGGGTTGTAAACTAGTTCAACCATTATGGAAAACAGTATGGCGATTCCTCAAGGATCTAGAACTAGATGTACCATATGACCCAGCCATCCCATTACTGGGTATATACCCAAAGGATTATAAATCATGCTGCTATAAAGACACCTGCACACGTATGTTTATTGCGGCACTATTCACAATAGCAAAGACTTGGAATCAACCCAAATGTCCATCAGTGACAGACTGGATTAAGAAAATGTGGCACATATACACCATGGAATACTATGCAGCCATCAAAAAGGATGAGTTTGTGTCCTTTGTAGGGACATGGATGCAGCTGGAAACCATCATTCTTAGCAAACTATCACAAGAACAGAAAACCAAACACCACATGTTCTCACTCATAGGTGGGAACTGAACCATGAGATCACTTGGACTCGGGAAGGGGAACATCACACACCGGGGCCTATCATGGGGAGGGGGAAAGGGGGAGGGATTGCATTGGGAGTTATACCTGATGTAAATGACGAGTTGATGGGTGCTGACGAGTTGATGGCTGCAGCACACCAACGTGGCACAAGTATACATATGTAACAAACCTGCACATTATCCACATGTACCCTAGAACTCAAAGTATAATAATTAAAAAAAGGAGTTTCACAGATAAATTCTTTCAGATTTTTATCTAGTGATATTCTGCTTTTCCCCATAGACCACAATGGGCTCCCAAGTGTCCCTTCACAGATTCTTCAAAAACTGTTTTCAACCAGTTCAATAAAAATAATGTTTTAACACTGTGAGATGAATCCACACATCACAAAGCAGTTTCACAGACAGTTTCTGTCTAGTTTTTATCTGGGGATATTTTGTTCCTCCCCATAAGTCCCAGTGGGCTCCCAAATATCCCTTCTCAGATTCTCCAAAAAAAGTTTCCAACCTACTGAATCAAAGAAAGTTTTAACTCTGTGAGATAAATTTACACCTCATAAAGCAGTTTCATGGACAGCTTCATTCTAGTTTTTATCTCTGGACATTTGATTTTTCCAAATGGGCCTCAATAGGCTCCCAAATGTCCCTTCACAAATTCTCCAAAAAGAGTGTTTAAAACCTGCTGAATCAAAAGAATGTGTTAATTCTGAGAGAAGAATCTACACATCAAAAAGCATTTTCACAGATAGCTTCTTTCTAGTTTTTAATGTGGGGATGTTCGTTTTTTCCCCATGGGTCTCAAAGGTCTCACAAATATCCCTTTGCAGATTCTTCAAAAAGTGTTTCAAACGTGCTGAAAAAAAAGTTTAAATCTGTGAGTTGAATCCAAACAACACGTAGAAGTTTCACAGATAGCTTATTTCTAGTTTTTATCTGGTGATACTTAATTTTTCCCCATAGGCCTCCATGTGCCACCAAATGTCTCTTTGCAGATTCTCCCAAAAGAGTGTTTCCAACCTGTTGATCAAAAAAAAAAAAAAAAAAAAGTTTTAACTCTGTGAGATGAATCCACACATCACAAAGCATTTTCACCGATAGCTTCTTTCTAGTTTTTATCTGGGATATTTGATTAATCTTTATAGGACTCCATGGTCTCCCAAATGTCCCATTGCAGATTATCTCAAAAGAGTATTTTCCACCTGCTAAATCAAAATAGTCATTTAAGTCTCTGAGACAAATCCACACATTGCAAAGCAGTTTCACAGATAGATTCTTCATAGTTTTTATCTGGCTATATTTGGTTTATTCCCATATGCCCCATTGAGCTTCCAAATGTCCCTTTGTAGATCCTCCAAAAAGAGTGTTTCCAACTTGCTGAATCAAAAGACAGGTTTAACACTGTGAGATGAATCAACACATCACAAAGAAGTTTCACAGATGATGTCTTTCTAATTTTTACCTTGGGATATTAGGTGTTTTCCTGTAGGCCTCAGTGGGCTCCCATATGTCCATTTGCAGATTTTCCAAAATAAGTTCCAACCTGCTCAATCAAAAGAAAGGTTTAACTCTGTGAGGTAAATCCACATATAACAAAGTAGTTTCACAGATAGATTCTTGCTAGTTTTAATCTGTGGACATTTGGTTTTTCCCTATGGGCCTAAATGGTGTCCCAAATGTCCCTTCACAGATTCTCCAATAACAGTGTTTCCAACCTCCTGAATCAAAAGAAAATTTTAATTCTGTGAAGTCAATCCACACATCACAAAGCAGTTTCACAGAGAGCTTCTTTCTAGTTTTTAACTGGGCATATTCGGTTTTTCCCCATAGGCCTCCATGGGCTCCCAAATCTTTATTTGCAAATTCTCCAAATAGAGTATTTCCAACTGCAAAACCAAAATAAAGTTTTAACTGTCTGAGATGAATCCACACATCACAAAGCAGTTTCACAGATAGCTCCTTTCTAGTTTTTATCTGGAGATATTCAATTTTTCCCTATAAGCCTCAATGGGCTCCCAAATATCTCTTTGCAGATTCTCCAGAGTGTTTTCAATTTAGTGTATCAAAAGTAAGGTTTAACTCTGTGAGATGAATCCACACATCACAAGGCAGTTTCACAGATAGCTCCTTTCTAGTTTTTATCTGTAGATATTCAATTTTTCCCTATAAGCCTCAATGGGCTCCCAAATATCTCTTTGCAGATTCTCCAGAGTGTTTTCAATTTAGTGTATCAAAAGTAAGGTTTAACTCTGTGAGATGAATTCACACATCACAGAGCAGTTTCACACATATCTTCCTTGTGCTTTTTATGTGGGGATATTTAGTTTATTTCCATAGGCCCCAGTGGGTTTCCAAACGTGCCTTCACATAAACTTTTTAAAAAGTGTTTCCAAAAATTTTCTCCCATTCTGTAGGTTGCCTGTTCACTCTGATGGTAGTTTCTTTTGCTGTGCAGAAGCTCTTTAGTTTAATTAGATCTCATTTGTCAATTTTAGCTTTTGCTGCCATTGCTTTTGGTGTTTTAGACATGAAGTCCTTGCCCATGCCTATGTCTTGAATGGTACTACCTAGGTTTTCTTCTAGGGTTGTTATGGTATTAGGTCTAACATTTAAGTCTCTAATCCATCTTGAATTAATTTTCGTATAAGGAGTAAGGAAAGGATCCAGATTCAGCTTTCTACTTATGGCTAGCTAATTTTCCCAGCACCATTTATTAAATAGGGAATCCTTTCCCCATTTCTTGTTTCTCTCAGGTTTGTCAAAGATCAGATGGCTGTAGATGTGTGGTATTATTTCTGAGGACTCATCTGACAAAAGGCTAATATCCAGAACCCACAAAGAACTCAAACAAATTTACAAGAAAAAAAACAAACAACCCCATCAAAAAGTGGGCAAAGGATATGAACAGACATTTCTCAAAAGAAGACATGCATACAGCCAACAGACACATGAAAAAATGCTCATCATCACTGGCCATCAGAGAAATGCAAATCAAAACCACAATGAGATACCATCTCACACCAGTTAGAATGGCAATCATTAAAAAGTCAGGAAACAACAGGTGCTGGAGAGGATGTGGAGAAATAGGAACACTTTTACACTGTTGGTGGGATTGTAAACTAGTTCAACCATTATGGAAAACAGTATGGCGATTCCTCAAGGATCTAGAACTAGAAGTACCATATGACCCAGCCATCCCATTACTGGGTATATACCCAAAGGATTATAAATCATGCTGCTATAAAGACACATGCACACGTATGTTTATTGCGGCACTATTCACAATAGCAAAGACTTGGAATCAACCCAAATGTCCATCAGTGACAGACTGGATTAAGAAAATGTGGCACATATACACCATGGAATACTATGCAGCCATAAAAAAGGGATGAATTTGTGTCCTTTGTGGGGACATGGATGCAGCTGGAAACCATCATTCTTAGCAAACTATCACAAGAACAGAAAACCAAACACCGCATGTTCTCACTCATAGGTGGGAACTGAACAATGAGATTACTTGGACTCAGGAAGGGGAACATCACACACCGGGGCCTATCATGGGGAGAGGGGAGGGTGGAGGGATTTCATTGGGAGTTATACCTGATGTAAATGATGAGTTGATGGGTGCTGACGAGTTGATGGGTGCAGCACACCAACATGGCACATGTATACATATGTAACAAACCTGCACAGTATGCACACGTACCCTAGAACTTAAAGTATAATAATGATAAAAAAAAATACAAAAAAAAAAGTGTTTCTAACCTACTTAATCAAAAGAAAGGTTTAAATCTGTGAGATGAATCCACATATCACAAACAATTTCACAGAAGCTTCTTTTTAATTTTTAATCTGGAAATATTAGAATTTTCCCCATAGGACTCAAGAAGCTCCCAAATATACCTTCACAGATTATACGATAAGAGTGTTCTCTACCTGCTGAATCAAAAAAAAAAAAAAAAAAAAAAAAAAAAAGACTTACCTCTGTGAGATGAATCCAAAGATCACAAAGCAATTTTATGGATATCTTTTTCCTGGTTTTTATCTGGGGATATTCTTTATCTTTTTCCTATATGCCTCAAAGGCCTTCCAAATGTCTCCTAGTGGAGTCTCCAAAAAAAAGTTTCCAACCTTCCGAATCAAATGAAACCTTATCCTCTGCAAGATGATTGCACACAATACAAAGCAATTTCACAGATAGCTTCTTTCTAGTTTTTATCTGGGGATATTTGTTTTTCTCCCATAGGCCTCAATGAGATCCCAAATGTCCCTTCACAGATCCTCCAAAAAGAGTGGTTCCAACCTACTGGATCAAAAGGAGGGATTAACTCTGTAAGATGAATCCACACATTACAAAGCAGTTTCACAGATAGCTTTTTGTAGTTTCCATCTATGGTTATTTGGCTACTCCCCACAGACCTCAATAGGCTCCCAAGTGTCTATTCACAGATTCTCCAAAATAAGTGTTTCCAACCCGGTGAATTTAATGAAGGATTTACCCTGTGAGACGAATCCACACATTGGAAAGAGGTTTCAAAGATAGTTTCTTTCTAGTTTTTATCTGGAGGTATTCTGTTTTTTCACATAGGCCAACTGGGCTCCCACACATTTCTTCGAAGATTCTCCAATTAGCAAAATTCCAACCTGCTAAATCAAAAGAAAGTTTTAACTCTGTGAGATGAATCCACATATAACAAATCAGGTTCACAGACAGTTTCTTTATACTTTTAATCTTAGGATATTCGGTTTTTCCACACAGGCCTCAATGGGCTACCAAATGTCATTTCATGGATTCTGCAATTAGAATGCTTCCAACCTGCTGTACTAAAAGAAACGTTTAACTCTGTGAGATGAATTCACACATAACAAGGCAGTTTCACAGAGAGCTTCTTTCTAGTTTTCATCTGGGGATATTAGCTTTTTCCCCCTAGGTCTCAACTGGCTCCCAAATATCTCTGTGCAGATTCTACAAAAAAAGTGTTCCAACCTCCTGATTCAAAACAAAATTTTAGCTCTGTGAGATGAATCCACACATCACAAGGCAATTTCACAGATAGCTTTTTTATAGTTTTATCTGGGGATACTTTTTTTTCACCGTAGGTATCAATGAGCTCAAAAATGTTCCTCCGCAGGTTCTTCAAAAACAGTACTTCCAAGTTGTTGTTTAAAAGAAAAGGTAAACTCGGTGAGATGAATCCAAACATCTTGCAGCAGTTTCACAGATAACTTCTTTACAGTTTTTATCTTGGGATATTCAGATTTTCCCCATAGGTTTACATGGATTTCAAAATGTCCCTTCACAGATTCTCCAGAAAGAGTGTTTCCAACCTGCTGAATCAAAAGGAATGTTTATCTCTGTGAGATGAATCCAAACATTACACAGCAGTTTCAGAGACAGCTTCTTTCTAGGTTTTATCTTGGGATAATCTGTTTTTCGCCACAGGCCTAAATGGGCTCACAAACATCATTTCACAGATACTCCAGTTAGAGTGTTTCCAACCTGCTGAATGGAAAGGAAGGTTTAACTCTGTGAGCTGAATCCACACATCACAAGAGAGTTTTATAGATAGCGTCTTTCTAGTTGTTATTTGGGGATATTCGCATTTTTGCCACAGGCCACAAAGGGCATCAAAATGTCCCTTCACAGATTCTGAAAAAGAGTGATTCCAAACTGCTGAATTAAAAGAAAGGTTACAAAGCTAGTTCACTGATAGCATCTTTCTAGTTTTTATCTGAAGATATTCAGTTTTTCCCCATAGGCTTCAATGGACACTCAAATGGCATTTTGCAGATTCTGCAATTAGAGTGTTTCCAACTGGCTGAATAAAACGAATAGTTTAACTCTGTTAGATGAATCCACACATCTCAAGGCAGTTACACAGATATCTCCTTTCTAGTTTTTATCTGGGGATATTCCATGTTTCCCCATAGGCATCAGTGGGTTCCCAAATGTCCCTACAGATTCTCTGAAAAGAGTATTTCCAACCTGATGAATCAAAGAAAGGTTTACCTCTGTGAGATGAATCCATACATGACAGAGTATTTTCACAGAGAGACTTTTCCAGTTTTTATCTGGGGATATTTTGTTTTTCTCCATAGGTCTCAGTGGGCTCTTAAATGTCTCTTCACAGATTCTACAAAAAACGCGTTTCCAACCTGCTAAATCAATAGAAACATTGAACTCTGTGAGATGAACCCACATATCAAAAAGTAGTTTCACAGGTAAGTTCTTTCTTATTTTTCTATGGAGATTTTTTTTCCTCATAGGTCACAATTGACTCCCAAATGTCCCTTCACGGAATCTCCAAAAAGAGTATTTCCAACCTGCTGAATTAAAAGAAATGTTATCACTGTGAGATGAATCCACACATCAAAGCATTTTCACATATACCACCTTTCCAGTTTCTTTCTGGGGATATTCTGTTTTAACTTATAGGCTTCAAAGAGCTCCCAATTGTCCCTTCACAGATTCTACAAAAAGAGTAGAAAGAAAATAAAGGTTTAACTCAGTGAGATGAATCCACACTTCACAAAGAAGTTCACAGATAGCTTCTTTTTAGTTTTTATCTAAGGACATTCTGTTTTTCCCCAAAGGCCTCAATGGGCTCCCAAGTATCACTTCAAGATCTTCAAAAAGAGTGTTCCCACTATGCTGGATCTAAAGAAAATGTTTAATTCTGTGATGTGAATGCACTTATTACAAATCAGTTTCATAGATGCTTTCTTTCTAGTTTGTATTTGGGGATATTCTGTTTTATTATAAGCCTCAATGGGCTCCCAAATGTCTTCTCGAAGATTATATAAATAGAGTGTTTACAACCTGCTGGATCAAGAGAAAGGTTTAACTCTGTGAGATGAATCTACACATCACAAAGCAGTTTCACATAAAATTTCTTTCTAGTTTGTATCTGGGATATTTGGTTTTTCTACATAGGCCTCAATGGGTTCCCAAATATCACCTCACAGATCCTCAAAATGAGTGTCTACTAACTGCTGGATCAAAAGAAAATGTTTATTTCTGTGACGTGAATTCACTCACCACAAAGCAGTTTCACAGATAGCATCTTTCTAGTTTATATCTGGGGAAATTCAATTTTTCCCCATAGTCGTAAATGGGCATTCAAATGTTCCTTCACAGATTCTTCAAAAAGAGTGTTTCCAACTTGACTAATGAAAAGAGAGGTTTAAGTCTGTTAGATGAATCCATGCATCCCAAGGCAGTTTCACAGATATCCTTTTTCTGGTTTTTATCTGGGGATAATCGATTTTGCACCCCAGGTCTCAATGGGCATTCAAATGTCCATTTGCAGGTTCTGTAAAAGAGTGTTTTCCACCCTGCTAAATCAAAAGAAAGTTTTAATTTGGTGAGATGAATCATCACATCACAAAGCAGTTTCACAGCTAACTTGTTTCTTATTTTTATCTGGGGATATTCAGTTTTCCTCCATAGGCCTCAAATGCTCCCAAATGGTCCTTTGCAGATTCTCCAAAAAGACTGTCTCCAATATGCTGACAAGTTTAACTCTGTGAGATGCATCCACACATTAGAAAGCAGTTTCACATATATTTTCTTTCTAGGTTTTATCTGTGGATATTCGGTTTTTCCCCATAAGTTTTAATGATCTCCCCAACGTCCCTTCACAGATCTCAAAAAGAGTATTTCCAACCTGCTGAATCAAATGAATGTTTTAACTCTGTGTGATTAATCTGCACATCACAAAGCAATCATGATTTCTGATTTTCATCTTTTCCATCTAGATGACCTTTAGGTCCCCAATCCACAAAGTCTCCAGTTAACATAGATTGTTTTATAGCCAGTGGGCCAAGACACTGGGTCCATGGAGGGGGGTAGGAACTATTGAAGGGAATCCATTCCTTATAATCAACACAATTGGGGTGATTGGGCTGGGAATGGTTGGTTAGCACATACTAGTTACATTTATAGAATCAACACCTAACAAGTACATAACTTTTTCACGATGACTCAACCATGCATGAACTTGAATTGTAAGCCAACTATGGTTGAGCAACATCTTTATAGTGATACACAAGGGGAGTCCTTCCAGTGGAGGGGTATAATTGATGACATTGTTCTGAGAGTCTAACTGTTCTATGTCAGAGGGAGTTAGTGGTCCTGGAGCCCACGCTCCCTGATCATGATAGATCTCAGGAGGAGTGTCACTCCAAAGTACAGGTTGTACTACTGGGGGTTTGGGAATAAATGCCCAATATGTTTTTCCCTCTGCACAGGGAAAACATACCACACAGGGCTTTATGGCTAACATGGCAAAGAACATTGAATCACGGATTTTTGCCTGGCCTTGACACTCCAGTAGTTTCTCAGCTTCCTGTGGGTTTTTTGTTGTTGTTGTTGTTGTTTTTTTTTTTTTTTTTTTTTTTTTTGAGTTGCCCCCAGGTTATGGGGGTTGATGTCATCATGAATCCAGTCTGCCTGCTCTCCATCTTCTCACTTAGGTTCAGCTGGCTCATGGCCCATACAAGAGGGCTCGGGCCCATGGTTGGCCACCCTGGGTTCCTCCAGTCTCCTGTTCCATGATCACACACACCTTGAGGGCACCCACACGATTTGTCCATCTCCTGTAAAAACATAAGCATACCCTCATCCCCACGTTAGTAAACCTACTGAGCCTTTCCACTGTCCTTCTTCAGGGAATTTCCATAACATTTTTGAATACACTTTGCTCCTTTCCTCTAACACTTACCAATGTCTTTCTGCTGGAGTCTTACCATCCATACCAGGAGTCAAAAAACTTAAAGTAAATAAGGCTAAGTGTAGTTTTGTTTGTGGTGGCAACTGACTTCCTATTCCCCCTTTTGTTTTTCCAACATGCATTATAATGTTTGATTTGGCCACTCTATAATTCCTTGTCCTCGAGGGTTGTAAGGAATTCCTGCTTTGTGAGTTATAGCCCAAAGCTGTAGGAAATTTCAAAAAGCATAACTAGTATAAGTGGGTCCATTGTCAGTTTTTAATTGTTTAGGGGTCCCCTATGAAAAAATGACAACAGACATTGTCACCATACGTGACAAGCTGTCTCACCTGTTTGACATGTAGCATGCAGCATGTGAGAATAAGTGTCTATAGTCACATGAACATAGCAGAGCTTGCCAAAGGCAGCTATAGGAGTTACATCCATCTGCCAAATTTCATTTGGAGCCAAACCTCATGGGTTACAGCCTTCTACAGGTGTGGCTCCAGGGACAAGCTGGCAAGTAGGACAGGCTTGTATAATAGATCTAGCTTGGCTGTGATGTAAATGAAACATGTAAGTAACAGCAGAAATATTTTGCTGCAGTAGTGCATGAGAGGCTTAAGCTTGCCGAAACACAGACCCAATCAATTTATCTGCTTTGTCATTGCCTAAAGATAATGGTCCAGGGAATTGAGTGTGAGAATGAGTATGAGAAATATGAAAAGGAGAGCATGAGATTGAACAGCTTGTTGAAATCTCAAAAACAAGTTAAGCAGTTCTGGCTCTACTGTACTTTTAATAGTAGCAGTCTCAATGTGACTGGCAACATTTACAACATAAGCTGAATCACAGACAATATTAATAGGAGTTGAAGCTGTGAGCTTTAAAACTGGAATGACTGCAATTAACTCTGAGCATTGAGCTGAAACCCCAGAAGTCATTATTGTTTGAGTATATTTAGGTCCATAAATAGCTGTGCTACCTTTAGAAAAGCTGTAAGTCTGGCCACCAGGAATAGGCTTGTGATGAGTCACCTACAAAATCTGCAAAAGCAATTTACCATGCAGTTGGCATTTCTCATGCTGTGGCCTGTTGCTGGGAGTCTAAAGGGACAACAATTTTATCAAGGACATATCCTGTAAGTATTTTTGACCTATGTCTGCTCATAGTCACAATTTGTGTAATTAAGGAAAGATAAATTTGCAAAGATTTTACTGTTTGATTAGGTAAAAACCATTCTATTACTGTTACAAATTTGTCTAAGCATTGGCCTAGGAGTCCCCTTGGAGCATGGGGGTTAGAGAGAATAAACAAAAGCAAAGCTTTTTGTGTCTGTAGCTGGGAGGCATGTCTCTGCTGAAGGATTTGTTCTGTAGTTTGTAACTCAGCGTCTGCCTCTTTCATAAGCCGCCACAGGAAATTTAAGGAAGAATCTCCTTGCAGGATTTGGTAAAAATGTGTAAGTTGATAAGTGGAAATACCTAGCATTGGTCACAATCAATTAATGTCTCCTAATAATTGTTGAAAATCATTTAAATTCTGTAACCTGTCTTTATGAAGAACTATTTTCTGAGACTGTACACTCTTCTCCATAATAATAGTCCCTAAGTAATTGTATGGGGAAGTTGTTTGTACTTTCTCTGGAGCAATTTTGAGATTCTATTTAATCAAAGTCTGTTTTGTTTCTCTGAATAACTGTTGTAAAATTTGATCTGTAGGTGTGGCCAAAAGAATATCATCCATGTAATGAATGATATATGCAGTAGGAAACATATTTTGAGGCTCCTTCAATGCTCTTCCCACAAAATTCTGACGTAATATAGGACTGTTAAGCATGCCTTGAGGCAAAATTGATAGCAAGAAACAGGTTTTCCTTGAATAATAGAAGGCACAGAGAAGTCGAATCAAGGTTTATCCTTCTCTTGTAATTGTATAGTAAAGAAACAATCTTTAAGATCTACCACTACAAGAGACCAGGTTCTAGAAATGGCTGCTAGGGATGGCAAGCCCTGCTGTAATGCACCCATTGGTTAAATTTGTGCTTTAATAGCTCTCAAATCATGCAGCAGTTGCCATCCTCCAGACGTTTTTGGAATAACAAACACTGGTGAATTCCAGGGACTAACTGACTCCTCTATATGTCCTGCATCCAATTGTTATTTTACCAACAGATAAAGTTGAGCTAGCTTCTCCTGTGTTAGGGGCCATTGATCCAACCAACCACACAAGTTTGTCACTGAGGCTTTTTTTTTTTTTTTTTTTTTTTTTTTTTTTTTTTTTTTTTGAGACGGAGTCTCGCTCTGTAGCCCAGGCTGGAGTGCGGTGGCGCAATCTCCACTCACTGCGAGCTCCGCCTCCCGGGTTCACGCCATTCTCCTGCCTCAGCCTCCCGTGTGGCTGGGACTACAGGCGCCCGCCACCGCGCCGGGCTAATTTTTTTTTTTTTTTTGTATTTTTAGTAGAGACGGGGTTTCACCGTGTTAGTCAGGATGGTCTTGATCTCCTGACCTCGTGATCCGCCCATCTCGGCCTCCCAAAGTGCTGGGATTACAGGCGTGAGCCACCGCGCCCGGCCCGTCACTGAGGCATTCTAATGGCATTATAATGGCAAGGTAGTGGATGGAGGAGAAGTATCAATGACCCCAATTATAAATCCTGATGTCCCCATCCTTTTCGGTCTGTCTTTCCAGTTATTGATATCAAGTTAGGGTTTCCTTGCAGAAATTTTCCTAAAGCTTTTCCACTCTGATATCCCATGTCCTTCAACATTTTAAATCCTGGGTTATCAAAGTTTTCATTTGTAAGTCTCATATCCCATGCAGTAAGTGACTCTCGACCCCATAAATTGACAGCTATATTTGCAACATAAGGCTGGAAAGTAAATGATTGTCCATCTGGACCAAGATCAGGTAAAATCTCAGCACTCTGTTGAATGCTTTGAGCTGCTACTACTCCCACTAAGGATGTGGAGGTTAGTGTGAGGGGCCAGGATGGGGGCCAATCCATACTGGATATTACTGACACATCAACTTCTGTGTCCATAATCCCATAAAATTTCTCTCCTTTAATTGCACTACACAGATGGGTGTATTAGAGGTATGGGTTGGGAGAGATAGATTTCTCATGTAGTTGTGCTCCCAAATCCTTTATTTATTTGTTTCTCTTTTCATGGAGAAGGGTGTACTTTGCAGGGAATAAGCAATAATTGTGCTATGTATTCCCCCTGTTCAAAAACCCAAAGATCTTGTGGCATTAAAACTACCTGAATTTCTCCTTCATAGTCAGAGTCAACTACTCTGGGGACTACACTGATGCCTTGCAAGTTAAGGGGGCTCTTGCCTAAAATTAGTCCCATATATCCTGTTGGTAAATGTCCCCAAATGCCAGTGGGAACTTTTGTAGGTTTGTCTCCTCTAATTAATGTAATTCTTTCTCTGACAGGGAGATCTAATCCTGTGCTTCCTGGTGTTCCTGGGGAGAGGGAATCAATATTCCTCCTGGGAGCCACCCCTTAAGTGGGGTTGTGGTCTGAACTGGGAATTCCCTCATTGTTTGAGGGGTGCAGGACCAAGCCCCTCATTTCCCAATGGTGGGGTGCCATACTAATGAAATTTTGAGCAGCATTGATTAGCCCAATGATTTCCTTTGTTACAACAAGGACAGAGTCCTAGAATTTTTTTCACTGGGGTTGGGGAGTACCGCATTCTAAGATTCTTCCTGTCCTGAGGTCTGGCAGCATTCCTTTTTAAAATGTCCAGTTTTTCCATGATTATAACCTTTTCCCACTTTAGGGTTTGACCCTTATCTCCTTTTAGATAAGTTTAGTTACTAAACTAGCCATTGCTTGAGCTAACATTGTAGAACAATGAAATTCAGTTCCTACATCCTGACAGGCTTTAAGGTAATTCCCCAGGAGCCATTGCATGCTTGCAATCTGCATTCGCGTTTTCATGGGCTGGAGTTATGGTAAGCATTTCTGCAGCAGAGGCATGAGGGAGGGACCTGAGGCCGCATTGCCTCTTGCAGCCACGTGACAAATTGTGCATATGGCTCCCATGATCCCTGTATGACATGTAGGAAAGACTGCACTGGAACTCTCTCTTCAGGAACTGTACTTCCAGCATGCTTGGCAGCTAAGTCAGACGGGCATTAAGCAGCCTTTGGGAGTGTTAATTGTTGTACCAGATCTGAAAAGGGGCCTCCGCCTGTCAACATTTCCTCTTTAGTGTATGCTTGACCAGTGGTGTGATTCTGCCTAGCTTGCTCTGCACACATTTCTTGCCAATTTAAACTCTACATCAGATATGCACTGGTGGATAAGCAACTGTGAGCCAAATGTCTTATATCAAAAGGTGGAAGGTGCACGGCTCCGAACACTGATTCTAACAGCTCTATAGTAAATGGGCTTTGTACTCCATTATTAACCACACTAGCTTTTAATTATTTTAGTTATTTAAACTCTATGGGAGTGAGTTCATGTAAAAGATGTTGCAGATCATTCAGATCAGGCCTCGCAGTAGTAGGAAAAGTGCAAGGTCCAAAAAGTTCCCCAGCCATAGCAGCAGCATGCAAAATTTTTGTATGGGAGTTTCTACTTTTTTTACTGGAGGAGGTGGCAGAGGCTGTCTCTCCTCTCCTTTTTCTTGCCTAGCAAACAGCCAATCTTCCTCCCCTTTCTCATGCTCATTATTTTCAATAGGTGCTGTCAGAGGAACAAATTATCTTTTCGGTTCTTGGGACTCAGAACCTGACTCCTGTTGTCCAACAGAACGAGGACACAGCAGCAGTAGGACCTTGCACACCAAACCCCAAGCAGAAAAAACAGAAGCATCTAATTTAAGACATTTTTGATGAGCCCGTTTCAATCCCTCTTCCACTCTGTCCCAATTTTGCACATCGAGAGTGCCTGCCTGCAGAAACCATGGGTTATGCATAACAACCTCCTGCAGAAGCTTAGTTAATGTCTGCAAATTAACTTGAGCTCCAGATTGTTTCAGCAAAACTTTAAGCAATAGCACATAATGATTTTCTTTAACAAATTCTGCCCCATGTTACCCTGGCTCAGAAACTCAGCATTCCCAGTACTTCTTTAGAGCACTGACCTCATATCCACTGTCAGCAGATTTGTCCAAGGGTACTCATTCATCTGGCCAATTTCACTTCCTCTGCTCCAGCAGACATTCTTTGTTCATGTCCTCGAGTCCCTATTTGCAGGTGCCACTTTGCCATGGACCCTGCTGGACTGAACAAAGAAGGACAAATGCAGGAATAAAGACAAAAAGAATATGTTTGGAAGAATGGGTCAGGGTGCCCCTTGCTTCTAGTAAACAATGGCCCTGAGCTTCTAGAGCCCTTCGTGTTTATTGAGTAAAGGAGATGGCAAGAAAGGGGTGGTTATCAGTCAGCTGCTTGGCTTAGTGCAGGCATGCATGACTGCATTCTTTGAACAGTAGGTTCCAGATGTCCCAGTAGATAACCTCGAGGAGCATGGCACTAGGGAGTGATTGCCCTCAGCATACCTTCTGGCAGCAGACACAGATGCGAGTTTGCCCACATTCTGCATTTATGATAAACAGTTTGCTGTTCCATCATATGTCATCCAGTGGAATGCTGAGTTGGTCACAACCCTCAGGCTTTCAGCTTCCAACACTTTGTACTCCCTGTAACAAATATTACTAAGACCTTCAGCCCTAAGGCAACATGGTTTGTTACGCACCTTCCAGCCCATAATCCTTGGGCTGCCTACACCATAATAAATATGAAACCACCACAGTAATTTCATTTGATGGAGAAGAATTGCTACAAGGCTCCACTGCATTTTTAGTCTTTCTTTTTCTTCTGCTGCTCTGCCTTACCAAAGGCTTCTCAGTTTAGATCGTGAGAAACATGGTGTTCAAAGACGTTAATTTGGTCTTATGCTTGGCATAAATATTATTGCCTCTTGATGTTTGTATCGTTGCTTTGACCTCTGCTTACAAGCAGAAAACAAATTGATACAATGTGTCACCCACAACATCAAAATAGCTTCAGCACCTCTGGCCCTAGTGTCTCAGGAATTATCACTGAACAGGTGGGTATGTGAGATTGCAAGAGCTTGGTTAAAGAGATGGAGTCTGAACACAAAATGACTTTATCTATACCACATTAACTTCTGGTTAGCCCAATCCTATGAATGTCTCCTGTTTTCAAATGTTCCTAGTGTAAGAATGTGTACTTCTGCTTGTAGACCAAAGCAAACTTGATGTTGTTGCATGAATTATAGGCTATGATGCATAAAGTATTCTTGCAGGTTCTGAATGGTTGACTTTGTCTTGCGCAGAACACACACATTTTTTTTTTCCTATTGCATATATGCCTTGGGTCTGGAGAGTAATAGCACAGAGATTTACCTGTCTTGTAATCAAGAAAGACCACGCTTATGTGTTTAAGTTTTGTCAATAAATTCACAAATACTGACACAATAGATGTTCTGCCTCCTTTGGTTTCTTGGCATTTGGGGGTCATTTTGCATATATGGCCATTTCATGGAACATATAGTTAAGATAAACATGTTTATTTACAGAGTTATAACCATTTAATCAAGTATACAAATGCTTTCTTTATACAACCAAATGTATCAGATAGTTTTAGCACAATTTTCTACCTGATTGATTTCAAATTATGAAACAGGAATACTAATTGTCAACATTTCTGCATTGTCTTCCATATTTTCATTTATAAAATGGTACAGCAAAAAGTCACATTGAAAATATAATTGAAAACATTTCTTACTCAGAAGAATCTGAGTAAATGTAGTAGTTTTCAATTTTTCTGTGTCATGAAGCTGAATTATTCTTAGTCATGAATTAAAATTGCAGAATAATCACATGTGAATTCAGCTTAAAAATAATAAAATGAGCCAGGCTCAGTGGCTCACAACTGTAATTCCAGCACTTTGGGAGGCTGAGGTGGGTGGAGCACCTGAGGTTAGCAGTTTGAGACCAGCCTGACCAACATGGTGAAACCCCATCTCTACTAAAAATACAGAAATTAGCTGGGCGTGGTGGCACATGCCTCTAATTTCAGCTACTTGTAGTGGCATGCACTTGTAAACCCGGATACTTGGGAGGCTGAGTCAGGAGAATCACTGGAACCCAGGAGGCAGAGTTTGCAGTAAGCCGAGATCATGCCACTGCACTCCAGCCTGAGCAATAGAGTGATACTCCATCTCAAAATAATAATAATAATAATATTAATGATAATAATAATAAAAAAATGGTAACTGCAAAATTGTTCTGTAAAATTTTACAAGATGTTCTGGTATTGAAGATATCCTCACATAACTTTAAAAAACTGTCTTTATTACTGGACACTGAGTAGCTTTCCAAGCACAGTAGAGTATCCCTGGACTATGTGAAGTCTCGGGAAGTGGATCAACACTTGATTATTTTGATGTAACATCATGGTTGTCATAAAGCAATTAAAACTGACATTTATCATCTTGATAATTGAGGAAAGAACTTTAGCAGTTTTACTTTTATAATAGAGAGTTTATGCAGAAATCTCTGGGATTGAAACTAAACTAGGAGAGAAGCAGGACATCTTTAGGTAATACAGCTAATTAGGGATTTAGTAGGCAGGATGGTGTGAATGGCTCTATTCTCTAGACAGGCTGTTGGTAAGACGTTGGTTCTGTGAAAGTGCAGGGATTGCTTCTGATGCCTGAATGAGAGATCATCATGTATGCACCTGAAAACATCTTAATTCAAATAAAAAGTAGAAGTCCCAGAATACTAACAGAGTAAAAACCAGCCCCTTGATAATGGATTTCATGAGGGGAAGTGAAAAGTATTTATTGACATGTAGTGAATTGGTCTGGGTCATGTGTACATGGATAGTCATATAACAAATAAAAATAAAATATTAATGTAAAATGTTTTAATATATAACTACTTTGAATCAAAAGCATTAAATTGTTTGTTTTATTAATATTAAATGAAAAATTGATGCCAATTCTTCAAAATGACTTCCAAAAATAGAAGTAACACTTCTCAATTTACTCTATAAGGCAAGGAATACCATGATACTAAAGCTAGAAAAAAGCATCACAAGAAGCTTATAAGCACACATTTCTGACTAATACAAATACAGAAAATGTTAGAAAATACTAGCAAATTTATCCAAGGAACATAGAAAAATAATTACACACCATAACCAAATGAGATCCTATTTTCACAAATGCAATGCTCATCTAATATCCAAAAGCCAATTAAGATAATACACAATATTACTTGAATAAATGACTAAAAGAACATTTCCACTTTAAACACTCTATTTAACATTGTACTGCAGATATTAGCAAGGAAAATTACACTAGAAAGTGAAATAAATTCTCCAAACTAAAGAAAAGTAGAACTGTTATTCATTGCACACAACGCAATCTTCCACATAAAAAAGTTTTAATAAATTTGCTAAAAACTCACTGGAACTACTAAACTTATTCATTAATGTCACAAGATACAACATCAACATGTGAATTAAATTTTCCTATTAATCAAAAAATAATTCTTATAAAACAAATGTTTAAAATATGACATATTCTCTAACTAAAAGAAAGCAAGGCAAGTTGATCAGTTATATATTAGTGTAGTAAATTAGGTGCAAGGATTTTACTACATCATTTTTTAGAATTGTGAAACTAAAAATAATATAACAGTTAAACAAATTATATACACCCATTATTTGAAATACATTTAAGACATTATAAATAGTAAGTTAGAATCACATGCAATAATGTAAAAATGCCAATAATATATAGCTTGAGAAATAGCAGAATAAGAAAATAATGTAGTATAATATGGTTTGAGTTAAAACAATTTATATGACTTGTAAGTTTATAGAAAATAATCAGGCCAGGCATGGTGACTCATTCCTATAGTCCCAGCACTTTAGAAGGCCAAGGTGGGTGGACTGCTTGAGGTCAGGAGTTCAAGACCAGCCTGACCAACATGGTAAAACCCCATCTCTACTAAAAATACAAAAATTAGCTGGGCATGGTAGTGGGTACCTGTAATCCCAACTACTCCAGAGGCTAAGGCAGGAGAATCACTTGAACCTGACAGGCAGAGGTTGCAGTGAGCCGAGATTGTGTCACTGCACTCCGGCCTAGGCAACAGAGTGAGATTCCGTCTCAAAAAAACAAACAACAACAACAAAAATCTTGAAAAATGAACATCAACCTGTTAAAAATAGTACCTTCTAAGAAAATAGTGAGTTTGAATGGAAGGGAGTGAAAGAAGAGACTTTCACTTTATAAAAACTGTATATTGGCTGGGTGCGGTGGTTAACATCTGTAATCCCAGCATTTTGGGAGGCTGAGGCAGGCAGATCACCTGAGGCCAGGAGTTTGAGATCAGCCTGAACAATATGGTGAATCCCCTACTCTACTAAAACTACAAAAATTAGCCAGGCATGGTGGCAGATGCCCTTAATCCTAGCTTCTTGGGAGGTTGAGACAGGAATATTGCTTGAACCTGGGAGGCAGAGGTTGCAATGAGCTGAGATCATGCTACTGCATGCCAGCCTGGGTGACAGAGCAAGACTCCATCTCAAACAAACAAACAAACAAAAAACTGTATAACTTGACATTATTTTACAGCATGTATTTCTTCTAAATTAGAAACAAAAGACAAAAATAAGTGTTATTACCATTGGGTAAAAGGGCAACAGTTTTATTTTCATCAATATGTGTATTGTGTTTTAGAGCACAGCATGAACCTGTAAGAGAAAACTCAGTTATTTTTATAATTAGGAGGGAAAAATCACACCTGCAAAAGGTAAGCAGATTATCTTTACACAATAAATTGTCTAGATGAGAACTGTTCAGACTCTGCCACTGCTCTAGCTCACTCAAGAAAACCTAACAACTATCAAAAGTAAAGAAGAGGAGAGGAAAGGCCCAGATCCAGCTGGTTTTCTCCCTTGCCATAAACCTATTTTGCAAGTTTTATATCAACAAGTAGAAAATGGAGTCAGAATGAGATGTGTACCCTGGAGGACTCTAGCAATGAGAAGAAAGTAGAATATCAGATAAGCTTACATACCCTGGAAGATTTATAGGATAAGATTTGAAATGCACCAAAAACTTTTGTAAAGTTTATAAAACTACTTAACCTCTCTGGGTTTCAGTTTTATGACCTGTAAAATGAGGATTGCATGCTTAATTCACCAAGTTGTTGCCAGAGTTAAATTCACTAATATACACAAGTGGCTGTTACTGCAAGGGTCTACATTATTATTAATGACAAAATAGTATTAGACTTCAAATAAACCAAAGGAATAATGTTGATGAGACCAAAGACAATATTCCCAGTTTCGTTAACAGCCTAGCAACATCAGAATGAGATGATCTACAAGGAACTGCAATTTTTCACAGCTCCAGTAGAAAAGATGAGTGTGGATGCTCCAACAAGTACATGGCCAGTGTCCAGTGAATGATTGTTCTAGTGAGGGTGGAATCCTTAAAGACCCTGGGAAATACAGTTACACAACAGGCTCTCAGGAAACAAGTGGAACAAAATAGGCAACCCAGCAAATAATGCCAGAAATAGCCATGCAGAGGAGGGTCAGAGCCACAAAATTTATTCAGAAGACACAAAACTACAAGGAGTACCCAGCTCTATGAACAGCAGCCATGGCTGCATCAGGACCAATCTTCTCAGTCAGCTGCCATGGGACGGCTGAGAGCACAGTGTCTTTGCAGCCACACACCTAAGAGCAGTGTATCTGAACATAGTTCCAAAGACTCTCTCCTTTAATCCTCATTGTAAGATGATGGATATATTTGCATTACAACATCCCCGTTCAACACTTGTGGTCCAGGGTAACCAGACACCCTCAACTAAAGAGGGCACAGAAAAGAGTAGTATGAGAATACTGAAGGATGGTGGAGGGATGCATGCACTTTATCACACGGACTGTCCCTACAGGCCCTACTAAAAACAAGAGAAAGGCACTAGTATCCTGGGGCCACAGTCTCCCTATACCTTCTCAGCTTGCCACCTGCATAGATGACACATGATTTTCTTCCTTTTTTTGTTTTTAAACAAAGACACTAAGGAACTCAGGTGTAATTAATCCTGACATGGTAAATTCTCCACAAAGTACAGTAATAGAGTTCAATTTCCACAATCATGCTTTTTCATTTTTGATAGTATTCTACATTCAATAATCAAAAACGAAAAACTATTTGAATATGTGAAATGAACAAATATTATTTTCATGTAGATAATGCCCAGGTTTTACAGATTAGATATAAAAACATGAAAGCTGGTACCATCTGAGAATCAAAGTAACTATCCCTGAGGACATAGGATTTTAGAGGCATCTGTTATTAAGAAGCTACATGGAAGCAGAAGTGCTTCTGGATATTTCCACAGTCTAGACAGCAAATTTCAATAGATCAGTCCCAGCAAGTTAAGTTACATCCCTGATTGCTGAGGGTGATGAGCTTTCCACCCAAAGCAGTGATGTTCAACCTAACAGGTTTCTTTTTTTTTTGAGATGGAGTCTCACTCTGTCTCCCTCAGGCTGGAGTGCAGTTGTGAGATCTCCGCTCACTGTAAATTCTGCCTCCCGGGTTCAAGCAATTCTCCTGCCTCAGCCTCCCAAGTAGCTGGGACTACAGGCGTGTGCCATCATACCCAGCTAATTTTTTTTTTTTTTTTTTTGGTGAGGGGGGTGGCATGGAGGGGGATAGAGTTTCACTCTGTTGCCAGGCTGGAGTGCAGTGGCATGACCTTGGCTCACTGCAACCTCTCCACCTCCTGGGTTCAAGTGATTATCCTGCCTCAGCCTCTCAAGTAGCTGGGACTACAGGCATGCACCACCACACCAAGCTAATTTTTGTATTTTTAGTAAAGATGGTGTTTCACCATGTTGGCCAGGCTGGTCTCAAACTCCTGACCCTCAAGTGATCCACCCACTTCAGCCTCCCACGGTGTTGGGATTACAGGAGTGAGCCACCATACACGGTGAACCTAACAAGTTTCTAACGACCTCCAAGTGATCCACACCTTCAAAGATGCTCCCACAAAGCTGGAGCACCGTCTATTCTGAAGAGTGCTGGTCAACATCTGTGTCTTTGAGATACTTGGCCAGTCAGGCGTCAGGTGATGAGGTCGATGATTATACCTGTAAAATACTGAAGCAATCATCACTAGGTTGACTTTTGCAGGCCTAGCCTCTTACATGTTTTGGTGAAAATGGCCCACCAGACACATGCCTGGGAATATTGGGGCTTTCTTCTCTATTCTTAGCAGATCCTGGGCAGCTCAATAATTACTCTCCCTCATGTCTCAACTTCTACTTCCAAGAGAAAGGGGCCCGTGAGGTTGACATTTTCAGGAAACCACAGACCATATTATCCCCAGCAAAGCTGAAGTTCTGCATGGACGACCCAGGCAGCAAATTTCTCCCAGTTCTCTTGAATTGGCACTCTGCCTGGAGTAAGCAGAAGCCAATGGCACAATGTACAATGTCTCAGACAGACATCAAGGCAGTTTCCGTCGTAGTTTAGGAAAGCAGGTGTCTCCTTGGGCTGGAGGAGGTCTGATGCTGTGGAAAGAGGAAACCAAGCTGCACAGCCGGTAGTGGGACAGGTCAGATTTGGGGAAAGGTGAAGTGTACTTCGGAGGGTCTCACCTTCCTCACTATCCAGCCTAGACTTTTTCCTCTTGTCCCTCACCCAACTCACTCCCATGGAGAAGGGGCAGCAAGAGGTTAACGGGCAGACCTAGTTTGAGAGTCCACACCGCCCTGCCTCTTATTGCAGTGGCACAGCCTTGCGACCAAACGACCGAGAGTCGTTAAGAAACTACAACTCTCAGCATGCGCAGCGAGGTGCGCTGCGCCCTGCCCCTCCCTCCAAGGCTGTGACCCGACCCCAGGCCCGGAGCATGCTGGGATTGCAGTCCTGCAGCCCTGTAAACAAGGGACTGGGAGAGGTTAAAAGACTACAGATTCCAGCATACCTGGGCAAGCCGCGATCTGTCCCGTCAGTTCCCCAAGGGTTCTCCTGGCCCCCTAAACCTGAGCATTCTGGGATTGTAGTCCCATAGCCTTGCCACCAACTGGCTAGGAGCGGTTAAGAGACTACAGCTTCCTGCATGTACAGTGAAGGCGCCGCTTTGGCTCCGCCTCTCTGCACGTCAGGAGCAGTTCCCACATGCCCGGGGAATCCTGGCTGTTTCCAAGTCTTTTCTGCCTGCAGGGAGTGAGTGTGGCCAGGGCAGCAGATCTCCAACTCTGACTGTGACACGCCCCTCCCCGAGATGCCGGCTTCCTGACTTATGCGGAAGTTTGATTTCTCACAAATCTGCAAGGGGCCAGGAGCCTCTCACAGTCTGCTCAAAGGTGCCATAGTTAGGTTTACCATCCCGCAGCTGGGCGCACCCCTCCACTTTCCTCACCTCGTCCTTTCCCTCATCCCAGCCCCTTCTGCCCTACACCCCTTCAGACAAGGGTAGTGCAGCCCCTCCGTAAGGGTGGAGCTAATGGCCCGCGGGCCTTGCTGTTGTCAGGGATTTTGGGAGCCCAAGGTGGAAGCTCTCTGGTAAGCGTCTGAAACCGTTCGTTCGCTGTCTAAAATGAAAATAGCCCGTCTCTGGTAAGTTTGTACTTGCCTTTTCTTTCTTTCTTTCCTTTCTTTCTCTCTCTCTTTCTTTCTTTCTTTCTTTCTTTCTTTTCTTTTCTTTTCTTTCTTTCTTTCTCTCTTTTTCGTCTTTTTCCTCTTTTTTCTTTTTTTTTCCTGAGGTGGAGTCTTGCCCTGTCGCCCAGGCTGGAGTGCAGTGGCTCGATCTCGGCTCACTGCAACTGTTATGCCCAGACTGTTTGTTCCCCAAAGAAGACCACCAGAGTCCAGAGTCAAAGCCAAGCGGCAAGGATCTTTACTACAAGTTCGAACTTGGTCCCTCCTTTACACAGTATACAAGAGGGCCCTGAACAATGCGAGCGTTTGCTTTTTATAGCCCGAAAGTTGTAGGGGAACAAAGAAATTCTTTTGGCTCCTGCGCTTTCAGTAACCTTGTACGGCTGTCCCCTTATCGGAGACTTTCCAGGTGGTGTTTATACTGGGCTCAGGGAGTTTGAGAGATATATGGTGGTGGGATGGGAGGATGGGATGTGTTTGTGCTAGGCTCAGGGAGTTTTGAGCCCAGGGCTGAGGAATGTGCCCAGCTCCTTTCACAACCTCCGCCTCCCGGGTTCAAGCGATTCTCCTGCCCCAGCGTCCTGAGTAGCTGGGATTACAGGCACGCTCCTCCATGCCCAGCTAATTTTTTGTATTTTTAGTAGAGACGGGGTTTCACCATGTTGCCCAGACTCGTCTCGAAATCTTGACCTCGTGATCCGCCCGTCTCAGCCTCCCAAAGTGCTGGGATTACACGCGTGAGCCACTGTGCCCAGCTGCACTTGCCTTTTGAAAGCCACCTCTTCCCCTCTGTCTCTCTGGGCTGTCACAAATCCTCCCCTGTACCCCAATAAAACCTCGTGGACCACCCAGGCTGGCTACACAGTTCCACACCTGGGTTAGGCCTCTCACAGGGACTCTTCTGCCACTGTAATGAAGAGGAGAAAACGTCACAGGGGCTAGGCCTGGCCCCTGCTGCATCTACATAGGAAACTCAGCCGCAAAGAGAAGAGACCCCGGTAAGTCACTTTGGGAGCCACATCCACCACTTCTCTGACTCCCACACAGGCTGATTCCCGAGACTTAAGTGTCCTAGTGTTAACACAGGCCAATAGGTCCAAACGTGACCCTTGATCCTTCCCAAAACATTAGGAAAGTTTGCGTACTGAGCTAATGGAAAACGTCTTTATGCCCTGCATAGGGATCCCTTGGAAACTCTTAATAACCTTTTAAAAATATCCCTTTGGAACTACTTTTAGTAATTTGCCAATGGAGTGCAACAGTAATAATTATCCTAATTCATATTTTCTTTTTTTTTTTTTTTTTTTTTTTTTTGAGACAGAGTTTCATTCTCATCACCCAGGCTGGAATGCAATGGCACAATCTAGGGCTCACTGCAACCTCCGCCTCGTGGGTTCAAGTGACTCTCCTGCCTCAGACTGCCGAGTACCTGAGATTACAGGCACCCGCCAACACGCCTGACTAATTTTTGTATTTTTATTAGAGATGGGGTTTCACCATGTTAGCTAGGCTGGTCTCGAACTCCTGACCTCAAGTGATCTGCCCGTCTGGGCCTCCCAAAGTGCTGGGATTACAGGTGTGAGCCACCACACCTGGCCTCATATTTTCTTTTAGTTTTTCAGATTCACTTCAAGTAATTTTTACTGTACATTTCTGAAGCTGGAGTAGGCATAGCTTCAATTCTGGGCAAGGGGGTTGCAGCAGGACAGAATATCATAGACACATCTTTCTGGAGAATCAATTTTACAAGACTTGGAAGAAACAAATTATTTCCAAGGTAAGAAAATGAAACTTTAAAACAAGGCTAGAAAGTCATCCACCTTCAATAACTGTCAGTCATCTGTGCCTGATATGTGAGACTTTCTCCAAGTTAAAACCTCTAAGGATAACCTATTTTCCGTTATTACAAATAGTAAAAGTTAGAAATCACTGCTAGTCAATAGAAAGCCCTGCCCTACCAGTTTCCTGAATCACAATATAGTTTTGATATGATTTTACTTCTGCTTTCTTTTTGGGGTTTGTTGACTGTTTGGATATAAAAGTTTGGGGTTTTGACCAATTTTTTGCAAGTTTTCAGCTCTTAGTTGTTGATTTACTTTTCTACCCTATTTAATTTTTCTGTCTCTTCACTCTGTTTCTGGAATGCACTCTTTCCACAGATCACTAAGGCTGTGTTCATTATCTTCAAACATTATTTACTCTTTTCTTTAGATTGAATAATTTATATTGTTCTTATCTACGAATAAACCCAAAAATACAAATTTCATTGTCTTCCTAGTTGATTCTTTTTAATAATGTCCATTTCTCTGCTGAGGTTCCACATGTGGTCATTTATTAAGAGACTGTTTTTCTTTATCCCATGAGCATAATTTTAATATCTTCTTTCAAAACCCTGATTGGTAATTACAACATCTTGAACATTTTGGAAATAGCTTAGAATGCCTACTTTTTATCTTATATATGAATTACATTTTATTTTATTTTATTTATTTAATTTTATATTTTTGAGATGGAGTCTCACTCTGTCACCCAGATTGGAGTGCAGTGGCACAATCTCTGCTCATTGCAACCTCCGCCTCCCAGACTCAAGCAATTCTCACCCCTCAGCCTCCCATGTAGCCAGGATACAGAAACATGCCACCACAGCTGGCTAATTTTTGCATTTTTAATATAGATGGAGTTTTGTCATGTTGGCCAGGCTGGACTCAAATTCCTGATCTCAGGTAATCCACACACCTCAGCCTCTCAAAGTGCTGGGATTACAGGCATGAGCCACCACACCCAGCCTGGATTACATTTTTGTGTTTCTTCTCATGTCTCATAAATTTTAAAATTGTAGAATAGAAACTACACCTAATACTTATAGAGAATCTGGATTCTGTTGTATTCCTCTGAAGAGTGTTGTTATTTTTTGAAGAGGAAGTTAATTTGGCTGCATTAAAACTCAGATACCTGTCTTCCCTGCAGTGGGCACAGCTAACATCCTCACTCAGTTTTTATAACCATATATATCTCATATTTATTATTTATAGATGTGTGTTTCTATGTAACAATATATAATATTGTGTCTAGATTTTACCATTATCTCTCAGGATATTAGTTCAACAAGTTACTCCACCAATACTGAAAACTAGAACCTCATTTTTTTCTTTTTGGATTTTATATAAGTGAAATTATATAGTATATGTGCTTTTACATCTCCTTTATTTTGTACATTATATTTGTAATATTCATCCATGCTGCTGCAGATAGCTATAGTTTGTTCATTTAAACATGGCACAAGTATACATATGTAACAAACCTGCACGTTATGCACATGTACCCTACAACTTAAAGTACAATAATAATAAATAAATTTAAAAATATATATATATTTTTTTAGGCTGAACATGGTGGCTGATGCCTATAATCTCAGTGCTTTTGGGGGCTGAGGTGGGAGGTTCCCTCAAGGCTGGCAATTTGAGACCAGACTAGGCAATATAGTGAGACACGTCTTAAAAAAAATTTAAAAATTAGACAGGCATAGTGGCATATGCCTGTAGTCCCAGCTACTCAGAAGGCTGAGTCAGAAAAATCAGTTGATCCCAGGAGTTCAAGACCACAGGAAGCTATAATGGTACCACTGCACTCTAGTCTAGGCAACAGAGCAAGAGTCTCATATATATATAAATAATTTTAATCATCATGTTCAAATACACATAAAATTAACTATTTCAAGCATTTTTATGTGTGCAGGTGAGATGAATTAAGTATACTCATTGTTTTGCTACCATCATCGCTATACATAGGGAATATTTTTTCATTTTTCAAAACTGAAACTCTATATCCATTAAACAACAGCTCCTTGTTATTCTCCCTCAAGCTCCTGGGAAATACTCTTTTACTTTGTGTTTCTGTGAGTTTAACTACTCTTAATACCACACACGAGCGGAATCATACAGTGTAGCAAAGAAATCATAAGGAAGAATGATAAAAATGTTTAGCATATGTTTATTAATTTGAATAAATCACCGAGATCAGAAGTACATAATTATTATAAATAAACAGATGTAAGAGAAGAAGAAATTGGCAGGTTGCATTAAATTTCATGACAATGGTGCCTCAAGTACCATAGCAGTGAGTCCTCTGCCCCAGTAAGTGCTGGTCAGTGATGGAGCTGGGAGCCCAGTGTAGCTGTCTGACACCCAGAGCCCGCGCCTAGCCCACATGTCACTGAGTGCTGAGGCACTCCACTCCTGCTGGTCCAGGCACTCAGTGTCCTCTACGATTCATCATGGCATGTTCCCCATGGCCTTGAGGGTGGTATTGCTGGCCTACTGGTATGGGAGTTCAAGCTGGCAGGACAGGTTGTAACTACAGGTCAGAGAGGCAGATGTTACACCCCAGGTCTCCCTCCCAATGCCTGCCCAGCTGGAATCCTAGGCCCCAGTCATCACCATGTAGCAGGGCCTGACACTGACCAGGGAGCCATGGCCATAGGCTCTTGGAAGCTGGCCCAAAATAAATATTCTCTGTGCCCTCCATCAGTCTGCTAGGCCCTTACCTCTCAGTCTTACTGAACCACTCCATTAACTGGAAGCAAACTCAAAAGTGTGCCACAGACTGAATGTGATAATTGTCTGCAGCTAGCTGGAGCAGGTGCATCTCCTGGAGGACATTAATCTCCTGCAATTAAAGGCAAGGACAGGATGCTGACAGAGGCTGAGTGAAAGATGTTAAAGGGGTCTTGTGGGAAAAAGAGGGAGCAGGGGCTGGCTTTGGGGCCTTATCTCTCAAGGGGCCTGTTCCTCTTCTACAATCTCCTGCAGTTTCACTGTGTCCTCAGAGTTGGATACAAACAGCTCCTCCAGGGATTGGTTCTTGATTTTAATACCCTACTCACCCTCCATTGTGTTAGGTCTCCTCCTTTTCTGTGTATCAAACCTTTTCAATAAATCTAAGATGCAGTGGATGGAGCCAGAGAGTGTCCTCTCCAGGGGCATCTCTGTCTTTTCTGTCCTTACTCTCCCCCAGTGTTGCCCCAGCTGCTCACCTTCCTCCTTTCCTGGGTGTCAATCATATTTCCCTGGAAGGCAGAGAGCCCAAGTCCATCAGAAAGGTCCCCTGGACCCTGACTAGGTCCCCTCCCCACTTCCTGTATACTGCATTACTACTAGGTTCACCAGGGTCAGGGTCAGGGAATGTTCACAAAACAGGACTTGAGCCTGCATCAGGCTCTTGCGTCTAGAGGAGGGGGCAGTGGGAGCTGGGCCTCAGGGGCCTTCTGCCCCAACTCTCTGTGATGACAAATGAGATACTCCTATCCACATAGGAGCTGCATGCCCTTGGAGGGGCATAAGTTTAACTCTCCTTTAACGGACGCCACCTGAGAGAAAGTCTGAGTCTAGCTCAGGCCAAAGCTCACTGAGCTCTGCAAGCAGGCAGCTCTGCAACTTCACCACTTGGGGAGCAGGGAATGGTGGCTGATATCCAGTCTTCGGCAGTCATGGGTGAGATAAGCCTGATGCCTCAGCTCACAGGCGCAGCTGTGAGGCTCTCATGAGAGAAGCTTTGCCAAGTGCTGAGATCTAAGTGTGCAGTTTGGGGCTCCTTCCCAAGCCTCAGGATTCTGGTCCCAGCCCTGCCCATCCCAGATTCATTCCCATCCACATAATCCTTCCTGGCAGTGTCTACCATCACCAGATCACTGGAAAATGTGCCCAGGATGGGGCAACACTTTGTGCCATTGAGGTGGTAATGATGATGAGCCCCCACTTTTGGGTGTCTACCCAAGGCCTATCACTTGAAATCTCATAAGTCCCTGTCTCCTGGATACCCCCTACCCAGATCTCCTACTTGGAAGATGCAAAGACATTCAGCTGCCTCTTCCCAACTCTCTCCCCACTCACAGCTGGCCTCCAAGAACACCAAGCACCTCCTTGTTACCTCTGTGGTGGGATTTTAACATGTCACAATGTTATGTGATCCCTGGCCCCACCACTTCCAGATTCCACTCTGAGTCCAGCTCTTCCAGGACTTTTATTTATTTTATAGAGGCATTTCAGGGACTGTGGCCACAGAAAAGAAGGGCTAGGAGAGGAAGGCCCCTTGCTCTTTTGAAGTAAAGGCCCCCAGCTGGGAAAGAGGAGGCTTGTTCTCTGACTCCCTGGAGTTCCTCCCCATTACAGGGACACTGCCTTTTTGGTGCTTTTGCAACATTTGGGATTTTTGTGTGTTCTTCTCCAGGGTGGCTAACTTAGAAGTCCCCGACTGCCAGGGTCAGGACAAGGTCAGTGAGATTATGCTCTCCTCAAGCAGTTATATCCCAGTCACACTGAACTAGTATCCTGGATAACTGGCGTGAGTCAGCTGATACAATGCTCCCACCATCTCCAATAAGCTCTGATTCTAGGTTCACTTCCAGCTCCCAACACTCACTGAGTGTGTAACCTTGGGCATGCAGCTGGGCCTCCCTGAGACTGTTTTCACAACTCAAAAGTGTGATGGTGTATTAGTCCATGTTCACACTGCTGATAAAGACATACCCAAGAGTGGGCAATTTACAAGGGAAAGAGATTTAATTGGACTTACAGTTCCACATGACTGGGGAGGCCTCAGAATTATGGTCAGAGGCAAAAGGCTCTTCTTACATGGCGGTGGCAAGAAAAAATGAGGAAGAAGCAAAAGCAGAAACCCCTGATAAACCCATCAGGTTTCATGAGACTTATTCACTATAACAAGAATAGCATAAAAAAGACTGGCCCCCATGATTCAATTACCTCCCCCTTGTGGTCCTTCCCACAACACATGGGAATTCTGGGAGAAGCAATTCAACCTGAGATTTTGGTGGGGATGCAGTCAAGCTATATCATTCTGCCCCTGGTTCCTCCAAATATCGTGTCCTCACGTTTCAAAACTAATCATGTCTTCTCAACAGTTACCCCAAGTCTTATTTCACCATTAACCCAAAAGTCCACACTCCCAAGTCTCATGTAAGACTAGGCAAGTCCCTTCTGCCTATGAGCCTGTAAAATCAAAAGCAAGCTAGATACTTCCTAGATAAATTGGGGGTACAGGTATTGGGTAAATATAGCCATTCCAAGTGGGAGAAATTGGTCAAAACAAAGGGGTTACAGGCCCCATGCATGTCCAAAATCCAGCGGGGCAGACAAATTTTAAAGCTCCAAAATGATCTCCTTTGACTCCAGGTTTCACATTCTGGTCATGCTGATGCAAAAGGTGGGTTCCCATGGTCTTGGACAGCTCCACCCCTGTGGCTTTTCAGGGTACAACTTCCCTCCCAGCTGCTTTCATGGGCTGGCATTGAGTATCTGTGGCATTTCCAGGTGCCCAGTGCAAGCTGTCAGTGAATCTACCATTCTGGGGTCTGGAGGACAGTGGCCCTCTTCTCACAGCTCCACTAGGTACTACCCCAGTAGGGACTCTGTGTGGGGGCTCCCACCTCACCTTTCCCTTCCTCACTGTCCTAGCAGAGAGTCTCCACAAGGGCCCTGCCCCTGCAGCGAACTTTTACCTGGGGATCCAGGTGTTTCCATACATCTTCTGAAATCTAAATGGAGGTTCCCAAACTTCAGTTCTTGACATCTGTGCACCTACAGGCTCAACACCTGTGGAAGCTGCCAAGGCTTGGAGCTTCCACCCTCTGAAACCACAGCTTTAGCTTTACATTGGCTCCTTTCAGCCATAGCTGGAGCTGCTGGAATATAGGGCTCCAAGTCCCTAGACTGCACATAGCATGGGGACCCCGAGCTCAGCCCATGAAACCACGTTTTCCTCCTGGGCCTCCAGGCGTGTGATGGGAGGGGCTGCCATGAAGGTCTCTGATATGGCCTGGAGACATATTCTTCATGGTCTTGGGGATTAACATTGGGATCCTTGCTTCTTATGCAAATTTCTGCAGCCTGCTTGAATTTCCCCGCAAAAAAAAAAAAAAAAAAAAAAAAAAATGGGTTTTTCTTTTCTACTGCATCATCAGGCTGCAAATTTTCTGAAATTTTATGCTGTTTCCCTTTTAAAACTGAATGTGTTTAACAGCACCCAAGTTACCTTTTGAATGCTTTGCTGCTTAGAAATTTCTTCTGCCCTAAGCCCTAAGTCAGCTCTCTGAAGTTCAAAGTTCCACAAAAGGGTAGGAGCAAAATGCCACCAGTCTCTTCGCTAAACATAACAAGAGTCATCTTTGCTCCAGTTCCCAACAAGTTCCTCACCTCCATCTGAGAGACCACTTTAGCTTGAATCTTATTGTCCATATTGCTATCAGCGCTTTGGGCAAAGCCATTCAACAAGTCTTCAGGAAGTTCAAAACTTTCCCACATTTTCCTGTCTCTAAACTGTTCCAACCTCTGCCTGTTACCCAGTTCCATATTTTCAGGTATCTTTTCATGAAGATACGTCACTTCCATATTTTCAGGTATCTTTTCAGCAACACCCCACTCTACTGGTACCAATTAGTCTGTTTTCACACTGCTGATAAAGCCATACCTGAGACTGGGAAATTAAAAAAAAAAAAAAAAAAAAAAGATTTAATTGGACTTGAAGTTCCACAAGAGAAAATGAGGAATAAGCAAAAGTGGAAACCCCTGATAAACCCATCAGATCTCAGGAGACTTATACACTCTCACGAGAATAGTGTGGGAAAGACCTGCCCCCATGATTCAATTACCTCCCCCTGGGTCCCTCCCACAACACATGGAAATTCTGGGAGATACAATTCAAGTTGAGATTTTGGTGGGGACACAGCCAAACCATATCAGATGGAGACCCTACCTACATACAGGACGTCCTGAGGGCACAGTTTCGTGTAGCTATAACCATTGTTCTCACCATCATTCCTCCAGACATAAGCACTCTCAAGTTTTTTTCTCCTTTGAAAAAAGAAATTTGAGTCTCTCATCCCCATCTCTAGTGCAGGCTGGGTGCCCTTCCCTGTGGAGGAGCAGGAGCAGTGCAGACAGAAGCAGCACTAGGGGACTGGCTCCCTGGGGATATCCTAGACTACTCTAGAGAAGAAAGGAAGCCCCACCTAAAACATTCCCTCAAGAGCCTACACAAAGCCACTTGGCAGCAGAATGGACCAGTATGGGAGGCAGAAACCTACTAATTCCACAGCTCATTATCTTTGTTCAACAGCCCAGCTGCTGTCACTACATCCTATTACCAGCGCCTCCAGTTTCCACACCCACCACTTTCCTGTGAACAAACAAATCTCTTTTCCTATTAGTCCAGACTAGACACAGCTAATCACTGATATTTTTCAACTAAACTTTCAGTGAGAAAATACACACACACACACACAGACACACACACAAACACACATACCATGGCCCAGAATTCCTTTAAACCTCACTCTTTCTTGCCTCCCTCAAACACTTGCCCTACAGCCTCCAGATCCCAGTCTCCAGGTCTTGCTCAGTGTGTTGTCTTGTTGACACCCAGCTCACCCACAAAAACAGCCACCTTATCAACCAATGGCTGCCTGCACATGCCTGAAGGAGCCTAGCTGAGCCAAACCTAAATAGCTGACCAGCTCAATCATGAACTTGTAAGTTTAGGGTGGATTGTTGTGCAGTGATAGCCAATTAATACATACACCCATTGCAGACAGGGTGCCAGGATTCAAGGAAAGTGTGGGAATTCTGAAAGGCTACAGAAAAAATGCTTGTCACTTTTGCCTCATTCTGCCCAGTGTCTGATTGCATCTCCTGTCATTCAAGGACAGTTTGATTGCAAGTTACCTGACAAACAATAGGCACTGTAGAGGTACTAGTTTTCTTTATCCCTTAGTTAAAGGTATATCTTTTGTTAGATGTTGTTGAGATATCCAGGAATAGATGCAGACACATATGCATTTAATTGGTGCTTAAATGGAGAAAGTTCTTCACACCACAGGAAGAAATACAACCATAGCCTGATAATTAGGGTCAAAACTAAAATACAAAATAAGAATTTTGCCTTTCATATATTTTCTCCACATCTAAATTGTGGAGGTCAAGGCTGTGAACAAATCTAAAGACATGGTGTTTTCTCTTACTGCAGCTCCATTATTCTATGTTCACTGTCTGCTTCCTGGAATGTGGATAGACCCCCATGAAGTAGCAGGTGGGCAGCTGTGGTTCACCTGTGGACACTTTCTGCTTGCAGTGTTCTGCTCTCTCTTGGGGTACCGCCTTTAACACCCTTGTGCCTTAAAAGAGAGATGTTAACAGAGAGGGGTGTTTATTCACCTCTGGTAGTAAGGGGGTTCAGGTCCTTCACCTTATTAAGGTCAGGGGACTTAGACCCCTCATAGCTACTGAGAACCTGGGATGTGGCTATTCTGAACCAAAGTGCTGGAAGATTCAAATATACAGTGAATTTTGAAGATCAAGTACCAAAAATATATCACTAATACTTTTATACTGATTACATATTAAATCAATATCTTGGTTATATTGGGATAATTAATTATTCCTATCAATTTTATCTATTTCTCTTTCATTAGTTTTATGCAGCTCCTAGAATATTTTATTTTATTTTATTTTTACTTTATTTTGTTTTTTTGAGATGGAGTCTTGCTCTGTCATCCAGGCTTCAGTGCAGTGGTGTGATCTTAGCTCACTGCAACCTCTGCCTCCCGGGTTCAAGCAATTCTCCTGCGTCAGTCTCCTGGGTAGCTGGGATTGCAGGTATACACCATCATACACTGCTAATTTTTGTATTTTTAATAGAGACAGGGTTTCACCATGTTGGTCTAGCTGGTCTTGAACTCCTGACCTCGTGATCGACCAACCTCAGCCTCCCAAAGTGCTGGGATTACAGGCGTGAGCCACTGCTACACAGCCTAGAAAATTTTAAATGACATGTGTGACTCACACTTTATTTATAGGAGACATTGCTGCCTTACAAGATTGCTTCCTTTTTATTTTTATTTTCAATTTTTAATTTAATATTTTAATTTTTAATTTTTCTGTTTTTTGTTTTCAAACATTTAATCTTTTATTCACTACACTCTCAAAATGACATCTGTGTATCTAGTCCCAAGCTGGGTGATCCTGGGGCCCCAAAAGTAGTAATGACTCTGACTGCTAGGAGAAGACACAGACCTCCCAGTTTGATGGATCCCGGGTGAGCCAGAAGGGGAGACTAGAAGCAGCAGGAGCCCTAAGGGATGTAGGCTCATTTTGAAAGAACAGAAATGGCTGCATGAAGAGGGGGCCATTTAAGCTAGGACTTTGAAGGATGAATAGGAGCTTGCCAAACAGAGAAGATGGGACATGCAAACCAAGTGGAGGAACTATGGCCAGAATTCAGGGACACGTGGATGGATGAGCAGGAGAAAGAGAGATTGGAGGAGCAGGAAGAGTCAGTGTGAGCTTTCTCCAGATCCAAGATTGGTAGCCTGTCACTCAAGGCCAAGAAACACCACAATAGTTCCACTTGGCTCTGTCAAGCCCTGTCAGGCCTGGAGCCTCTTTGATGCAGCCCTGACTTCTTCAGCCACTGTCATCTCTCCTCCTTGGGTCACAGGGACCATGCATTTTCGTGCACAATGACACTCTGTGGGCATTGCTTTCAACAGTGTGTCTATGGACCTCAGGCCCATGCCTGAGTTTCCCAATCTGATAAATGGGCTGCTGGAAGACACTTTTGCTGCTTATGTTCATCTCAGACCAGGGAGGACTTTGACAAATGATGTGAAGGTAGAAAAGAGAAAAAATGGAAGATAGGGAGGGAGAGGGAAAGAAGCGAAGGAAGGGAGAAAGGAAGAAGAAGAGATGGGATCGGAAGAGAGGAGGGAGGAAGGAAAAGGTTGTGCACCTCCCCACTTAGGCCATCACCAAGGGACAAGTACAACATTATTTCAGAACAACCAGTGCTGTCAACGCTTAAGAAATAGGCGATGATTTGCATGCAAATTGCATACTGTCTGTTAAATGTCAAAACACCTTGAAAATGCTTTCTCTCACCTCCACCTACAGTTGAGAAGCAGGAAACCCTCCTTTCTTTCTCTACCAGGGTGATATAAAATGCCCCATTTTATTGCCAAACCCTGGCAGAGGGAGGTCCCCGAATATGCACAAGGGAATATGATGGAGGGGACCCAAGCTCAAGATATATGCATGTGACCCAGCTCTGGCAGAGGCCCAAGCCACACATGCACAGGGATCTGGGCTGCCTCTCCCTGGTCTGTGTCCCTGACAACCTCCTTGGGCCTCAGTTTACCCACTGAAGAACAGGGGCTAGAAGACACTGCTCTAGGAGGAGCCCCTGGGGCACATGGTGGGGTCTTTGGGGACAGGGTCCTGGGCTAGGCACGTAGGGAGGGATGGGGGTACAGAAAGACTCCCCTTCAGGCACACCCCAGGGCCTGCAAGACCCAAGTCACTCTGCATAGCAGGTCCAACAGGTCTACCTGCAGGAGTGAAGTGGGGGATCCCCCTCTCTGTCTTCCTCTCCATCTCTCCCTCCTCTCAGGCAAACAGGAGTTGAAAGGTAGATGCCTGCAGTTGAGGCTCCCACTGAACAAAAGTCTTATGGGGGCCCCAAAGAGAGCTAGGTGCTCTCAGGCTGGGAAGGAGGAAATTCGGTAAGACTTCCTGAAAGAGGCTGCAATCCCAGGTGGATTGAAGCTGCAGAGAAGAGGTTGAAAGGTGCTCCAGGCAGGGGGCATGGCTAGGACAAAGGTCTGGTTGAATGTCCTGGGCAAAGAATAGGTGCTCCAGAGCTCCTCTCCTGTCCTCTCTGTGCCACTCTGTATGTGATGCCTTCTGGCTGCCCATGGGAACCTTCCAAGATGGCGTACTTTCCACTGAAGACAGGACACCCAGGGCCCCAAGAGGGGAGCAACAGCCTTGAAGTCACACAGTAGAGCTGGAAGGCTCAAAGCTCCCTCCTAATAGGCTGGGCAGGAACAGCAATGTCCTAGGTCAATGTCAGGGGCTGGGGCTCCAGCGGGAGAGTCCGAGGCAGTGTGCATCAGTCAGTCAGGCCAGTGTTCCACCGTTCGCCAGGGAGCCCCAGACCCTGGAGTGACGTCTAAGCTCCCAGGAGGTGGGAGAAGTGCCTTCCCAAAGTGCCCCCTATCACTGCCTATTCCTTCAGCCAGTACCCGGGTCTCCTTGGTCATGGCTCTACCCCTCCCAGCCCAGACTACCTGGGGTCACCAGGGAGTAGCAGCACTGGCCATCCTGTAGGCACTGGCACACCGTCGAGTGGTCGTCCAGCCATCGCGTGGTAGTAGAAGGTGTAATCTCATGAGCTCCGGGTCCGGGTCACCAGCTGGGCGCTTAGGTCTCTGAGCATATCCTGCGGTTGTACCATCAGCGGCGGCAGCTGCGCCTCCTCCACCAGGTTCACCTTGATGTGGGAGCGTTTGCAGTGCACCAAACCCTGCCGTAGCCCCACCACACGCCCACCCGACTCCAGCTCTGACCCAGAGCCCCGCACGCCCCACTCACCCTCTCGACCTGCCTGGCCGCCCGCCTCTGCCTCCCATTGCTGCCTTTTTTTAAAGCTCAGGTTGCCTGATCAGAAGACCAGAGACCAGGAAGGTTATGAGATCAGAAACTTTCAAATAATTGTCATTATATTGTTTTAATTTGTGAGTAACATACGTGTACTGTGTAAGCGTGCATATATTTACTCACACAAATATAATTCAGAAAGTGATATAATCATACATGCAAGGTTAAATGCTAATGTCCCTCAGGCAAGGCCAGGTCCCAGCACGGGGAGGAATCTCTGCCTGGAAACTCTGCAGCCAAAAACCTGCCACTGTCACCTTATTCAACCCAGGATCTGATTACGTCTCCTGTCGCTCAAGGCCAGAAGAGTTGGGGCCTGGAACCCTAGCCAATCACTGGCCCTAGCATGAAAACTGTCCGATTAGGCACCCAGCAAAATAGGAAGAGGCGGCCTCTGCAATCTGCAGGGGTCTTTGTCTCCTAGCGACTGGGATCTGAGTTCAGTTCCTGTCTCCATTGTTCCATCTCCTCTGCTCCAGGAACTCGTAGGTGACTCTACCACAACACCTGTTGTTCTGTGACCTGCAGCTACTGGGACATCCCTAGGGAGGACACCGGAACATCCGGAGGCTGGAAAATGGTGAGTGCACAGGGCGGGCGTCCTGAGACGGGGGAAGAGGCTGCGGTGGGATCTGGACCTTGTGGTCAGTTCTGGAGTCTGCAGACCCCAGTTCCCTCTGGCACAGCTAGGCCCTCCGTGACCTCCATCACAGATTAGGGGCTGAGCCAGTAGCCAGATCCCGTGGGTCTTCCCCGGTCCATGAGCGCTAATTACTCCCCAGCTCTTTCTGGGCAGCTCTGTGCGCAACCGCTAGTCTCCTTCAGATTGTGTGGAGACCATTGGAAAGACTGAGGGGAGGGAATCCCCACTTGGGGTCCAGAGTTTTTCCGTGGACGAAGTGGTGGGCCATGGGGCCAGCAGTTCCTTCTTTCTCCACTTAAAAATTAAATTGAGATTTTTTTTTTTTTTTGAGGTGGTATCTCACTCTGCCACCTAGGCTGGAGTGTGGTAGCATAATCAGGGCTTACTGTAGTCCCCACCTACCGGGCCCAGGTGATCCTTTCACCCCAGGTCCCAAGTAACTGGAACTGCAGGCATGTGCCACCACTCCCGGATAAGTTTTGTATTTTTATGTAGATACAGAGTTTGCTGCATTGCCCAGGCTGGTCTCGAACTCTTGAGCTCAAGTGATCAGCCTGCCTCGGGGCTCCTAAAATGCTGGAGTTACAGGCCGGAGCCACTGCCCCAGCCTAAATTGAGGTATCTTTAGAATGTTAAGCAGTGATATAGTTTGGATGTGTTTCCCAGGCAAAAATCTCAAATTGAAATGAGATCCTCAATTTTCGAGGTGGGACCTGGTGGGTGTGATTGGATTATGAGGACAGATTTATCATAAGTAGTTTATTAGCACCGCTCTTGGTATTGTCTCTTCAATAGTAAGTTTTCAGGAGATCTTGTCATTTAAAAGTGTATACCACTCCTCATACCTCTTGCCCTCTTTGCAAGATCCTGCTTTGCCTTCCACCATGATTTTAAGCTTCCCATGACCTCCCCAGAAGCAGATGCTGGTGTTTGCTTTCTGTACAGCCTGTGGAATCATGAGTCAATTAAACCTGTTTTTTATAAGTTATCCAGTCTGAGTTACTTCTTTATAAAAATGCAGGAATGAATTAATACAAACCATTTATTTACCCAAACAGCATTTTATAAATCAGACAGCACCCAGCTATGGTTTGTTGTTTGTGAACTCAAAGGTGGGACTTGAAGAAAAGTCTTTTGTAAGAAGCATGAGGAAGCAAACCAAATTAAATATTTGGTTTGATACAGTTATATATTGCATTTGCACTCATCAGGTGGAAATGTTCCAGTTATGTAGTTGTAAGGTTATCCAAGAGAAAGGATGAGAGAGAGAGAGACCCAAGTTTGGGGCAGTAAGTTTATTAAACCTGCCAGCTGCCACCTTAACAGTCAAGGAAAGCAGCCCCAAGCTTACAGAATGAGGGATTTATATTGGGGGAGGGAGTTTGAGGGAGTCTTTTGGTATGGCCACATCCCAGAGTTGTTTGCTGGTTAATTCTGCCACATATTACCTTGTGACATTTATGGCACCAAAGGGTGTAGGTAAAGTTTGTTTATGCTTCCCATGACCTACCCCTGTGTGGTCCCAGTGATTTGTAACTGGTGTTTGCTTTATCACAGCAAGTCCTGATAGGTAAAGTCTGCTGGCTTCACTGCTGCACCTAGATAAGGGCTTCAAAATGTAAAAAGGCTTGGGGGAAGGGGAGAGGTGGCATGAAGAGGTTTGTTGGGGATCGGGGGTTGGCAGTACCAAGAAGCTTTTTTGGGACAGTTTGTCCCTAACATTCCTGTCTTTTAATAGGTAATAGAAGGGGGGCGCCATTGTCATCTGGCTGCTTCCTGCTGGGAAGGGGCAACGGTTGTGGGGGCGAGGCTGGATGGTACGGACTGCTGTTCTTGGAGCTGTTGGTATTCCTGGAGCAGCGTCATATCTTGTATTGTCCTATGGGTGAAGGCTCTGATATGGTCCTGTAAAAACTGGGTGAGAAAGCTCAGGAGACACGAGCCGAATGCTAGAAAGAGAAGAATTGTTATGGGTGAGCCTAGGAGGGGCATTAGGCATGGGAACCAGGTACTAAAGGAGGGACATGCTGGCCATCAGGGGACGTTTTCCTTAATTATTTGTGCTCAGTCCTTTAGTCTTTTTACAGCATCTTGTACTAAGCTGAATTTATTAAGATAAAAGCAACAGCGTTCATTTAGAAAAAGGCAGAGTCTTCCTTTTTCGGCTGTGAGTAAGCTTAAGCCTCTGTGGTTTTGAAGAACTACCACTGCTAAAGAATTTATTTGTGATTGGAGAGTTTTAATGGATTGGACTGAGGAAAACCAGGGTGCGGTTGCCTGTCCAGTTAGAAGGGAGGCAAATATAACTTGAGGTACCGTATAGGAAAAGTATGTCTTGGCTTAGTAGACAGAACTGGTTGTGTATGCTAAAAAGATGTACTATTTTGTTGTTTTTATGCATCCATACTCCTAGAGTCCTGGCTAGGGCTGCTGCTGTAAGTGGTTGTAAAGGGGTGTTTGGTTTAGGCTGGGAGGCTTTTGTTTTTTTCCAGTGTCAGAGGAAGCATTTTGTATCCACTATGATGCATGTGGGAGTGTTGTTGAATGTTGGTACAAGGAGACAGTTTCGGGTTGTGGGTGTAGGAATGATGCATGGAGAGGAGAGCCAAGGAAAGAGTGATAAATAGGGGAAGTGTCGGCCATTGCAGTACTCTGATTTTTGTTAAGGAGGTGGGAGGTGTCAAGGGCTGAGGGACTAGAGAAGTGAAGCCTGTCTATTGTTGGCGGCCTTGAGAGTAGTATGTTCAGTGGAAGGTTTGAGTTGTAGGGTATAGTTGCACAGATTGGAATTTAGGTGTCCAAGGGGAATGCCAGAGGGTAGATGTTGTTGGATGTACAGTGGTGCTGGATAGGATAAGATTGTGTGGGTTGTTACAACTCCTACTATGGGTTTATTATGACTGTGGTAGGGGGATAGGTTGTATAAGTAGAAATGTAATAGCCAGACCAAACCTGCTAGCTAACTGGGGGGAGATGTTTGTTAATGCCTGTATGTTGAGTTTGTGGGGGCTGTTTCGGGATGTTAGGTTACTTGGGTGGAAGTCAAGTTATAGGCTGAGGCAGGGATTGCATTGTATGTTGTGGAGAGGAGGGATCTACAGAGCCAGCAGTTTTTTGCTAGGGAGGAATTGGAATTTTTTAGTAAGGAGTGTGTGAGATTAAGTGTTCTGTGTAGGTGTTCAGGGGTTGTAGGTATTGGTTGGGCTGAAAGAAGTGTTGGGGCATTGATTATGAGGCAGGTTAGAAAGGCACAGAGTGAGCAGAAAAGTAAATGTTGGTTTCACCTGGAGCAAAGCCATAGCAAGAGCCTGGGAAGAAAATGTCGGTTATCCACTCTAAAAAAGGCTTCCAGGGTGGTGTTCTGTGGGCGGAACCAGGAAATATCTTGTGTGAGGGTGTGAAGGATAGACAAAAGCAGGGCATCTAGCGAGGGTGTGGGAATGTTTGTTTGTTACTGATTGTGATTTCTGCTATAAGGATAACAATTAGGCAGAAGCCTAAAATGAGGGAGACTTTTTGGCTGGTATTCCAATTGTAAGGAGTTACATTATATAATTTCACTGTAAACAATAGAGTAAGTAGTATAATAGATGGGGAATGGAGGGCTCCTTGAGAGGAGATAACAGAGCATATATGATAGTTTGAAGTTATGTTTTTTAGTGAGGTGAATAGGTGAGGGGAGAAGAAATACGGGTGGTGGCAGAGGAGATACAGGGAAAGTGCACCAATATGGAAGGATTGGTGGAGAGATGTTAGGATTTTGTTGGTTTGGCCTTGAGGAAGGACTAGCTTCTGGTCCTTAACTATCCATTCCCCCGAAGGAAGGCTCCTTGTTGTAGTAATAAGGCCTTTTCGGTGGGGGAGTATTGAGATGGGATTGCTGGGGTAATGAGGAGGAGGGAGACCAAAGGGAAAGAAAGAGAGGCTTCTTTTGCTGCCTCATCAGCCTTTCTGCTCCCTCTTGAGAATTTATCTGTTCCTATTTGATGTCCCCAACAGTGTATAACTCCCACTTCAGTTGGGAGGTGTGCAGCCTGAAGGAGTTGGTAAATAAGGCAGCTATTAGTGATGGGGGTCTCTTTGGCAGTAAGAAATCCCCTCTCATGCCAGATGGCAGCATGGGAATGAAGAATGTGATATGCATATTTGAAGTCTGTGTAAATGTTGACTTGTTTGCCTTTGGAAAGTGTTAGGGCTCTGGTGAGAGCTGTGAGTTCTGGCTTTTGAGAAGAGGTTCCTGGAGGTAGGGGCTTAGCTTTAATTACTCGGTCGAGGGAAATAACCACATACCTAGCAATTTTGAGGGAGCCAGTGGGCCCGGAAGAGGAGCCATCTTTAAATAGCTGGTCAGCAGGGTTGGTGAGAGGCTCGGAGTAAATGTTTGGAAATTGTGGCTGCAAGTGATCTAGGTTGTCAGCACAAGAATGAGTAGGAGGGGAAGAGTATACAGGGTAAGGATGAGTAAGAGTAAGGATGCTGGGTTGAGGGGAGCACTTTTGGCAAGACTGAATTCAGGATTTTCAATAAAGATGGCATGGATTAATTGAATTCAGGAAGGAGGAAGGTAGCCTAATGCTCAGAGGAGAGGAGATCCTGTATATTATGAGAACTGTTAACAGTGGTATTTTGGCTGAATGTTAGTTTCCTGCTTTCTAGAACTAAGTTGGCCACTGCTGCTAGTGTTCTAAGACAGGTTGGCCATCCTCTGACTGTGCTGTCTAATTGTTTAGAGAGGTAGGCTACAAGAGCAAAGGAAGGAGGATTTTCTTTCTGTTATCCTAAGACACCAAGGGCTATTTCTTGGCTTTTGGCAGTATAGAGTGAAAGATTGGGAGATATCAGGTAAGGACAGAGCTGATGTAGTGACAAGAGTAGTTTGGAGTTTGCAGAAGCTGGGAAGTATATTAAGTGAGGGATTTAGGGGTTCATTGAGAGAACCTTTGGCTGCTTTATAGATGGGGAGAGCTAGGAGGGCAAAGTCGGGAATCCATATTTTTAAAAAGCCTGCTAGCCCTAGGAAGGAAAGGATTTTGCTTTTGAAAGAGGGTGGCGGTAGATTATGTTTTAATGCTGTTCAGGCTGGGGTCATAGCTTGGCCCCAGGGGAAAGTTGAATTCCTAAGAAGGTTACCATGGAGGTGGAGAATATTCTGGAGTTTGAAAAAGATGTCTCTGCCCAGGAGCGGAGTTGGACATGAGGGCAGGACTAAGGAAGAGTGAGTGAAGGAAAAGGTGTGCAGGGAGCAGAAGAGTGGAGGAGTGGCTTGGGATTTGGAGACTTGTTCACTAATTCCAAAACAGAGACCTGGGAGGACTCAGTGGGTCCTGAAAAACTAGGTAAAGCAGAGTAGGTTGTCCCAGAGTTGATTAAAAAAAATACTGGCCTACCTGCCACCATCAGGATTACCCTTGGCTCAGATGAAGTGATGGTAGTTGCTGGGGCATTCGTTCCAAGGCACTGTAAGTCTTCAGTGGCAAGGCCTATGAGATCTGAGTAGGAGGTTTTGGCCGGCTTAGGAAGGGATGGGGACGGTCCTTGTGGGGCCGCTCACAGTCCGACTTCCAGTGGGGTCCTCCACAGAGGGGGCACAGCCTGGTAGGCTTACCTGGGTTAGGGTATTGTCTGGACTAGTGGCCTTGGCTGCTGCACTTGAAACATGCGCCAAGCAGAGGTGGATTGCTAGGAGGTTTCTGTGTGGAGCCCCATGGGCCTGCAGGGTCCCTGATGGCAGAGGCAAGCATTTGAAACTCTGCCTGGTTTTGCCTTTTTTTTCATCATCATGATTGTTAAAGGCTTTGAAGGCTAAGTTAAGAAGGTCTTGTTGTGGGGTTTGAGTGGGAGTTTTGGTTAGGGACTGCCTCTGTGCCAGTAGGCTGGGCAGGAGCCTGGTGATGAATGGTATCAGCATGTGCCTGAGCTAGGATCCAGATATGGTCTAGGTCTTCTGGGGTGAGGGTAGAAGAGAGGATAACATAGAGGTCATTCCAGGTTAGTTCCTAAGACTGGTAAAGATATTTAAATTTTTTGATATAAGTGCTGGGACTGGAGGTGTAGGATCTGAGACATTTATTAATTTGGAAGAGATTGGAGAGGGAAAAGAGAATGTGAATATGGACGATTTCTTTGGCCACTGCCACTTCCCAGAGAGGAAGCAAGGGCTGTTGGACATACTGGGGTTGAGAACAAGCGGTGGAGATGGGGAGGATTTAGAGTCAGAGGCGGGATGGTTGGAGAGAGGGGGACAGAGAGGTAGAGACAGAGCGGGAGGCATACAGTGGGAGGTCATGCTGTTCTGGTGGGGAATTAGGGTGTTGTCGAGGAGGGGAGAGATTGGCAGGATCGAAGGAGAAGTCATAGCTGGGGCTATTGGGGTGAGGGAAGCAGGAGGTGAATCATGTTTAGAGTGGGCGAGGAGAATTTGAAAAATAGAACAGGACTGACAGAAGGAAGGGCAGTTACAGAGAGGGAAGAAAGCCTGAACATAAGGAATCTCAGGCCATTTTCCATGGCGATGGCAAAAGTTGTCTGTCTTTAAGTACATTGAGAAAGATAAGCCTCTTAGATCTCTGAACCAAGGCCGAGAGCACTGAGATTGCGGAGGAGACACCCAAGGGGGGTGGTCTTGGAAGGGGTGGACTGAGAGGTTTCTATAGTGAATGGAGGAGGGGAGGGTAGAGGAGAAAGAGACTGTCAGTGACAAGGATGGTGGAAGAGAACTTGTCTTTCCTGCAGAACTTGTCCAGAATAGAGGAGGTAACCACCAAGTCAGGCGTCCCTGAAACGGAGGAACCAGAGGCCCAGAGGCAGAAGGAAGCCCTTGGCCCAGCGCTGAGTCTTTCAGAAATGGAGAGACTGATGGTCAAGGGTTCCAGGGAACAGCAACAGTCTCTTTTTCCTCGTCCTGATGGAGGCTTTGATGGTGGATGAAGTCACCAACAATGGGAGAGTCTAGGAGATTCTCTGGGTTTTTGGCAGGTTCGGGGAAGGGGAGATTGGCCAGGAGAGGAGTGATAGGGGACAGCGAGAGAGCAAGAGCGAGCGAGAGAGAGAAAGAGAAAAAAAGGAAAGAAAGAGAGTCCTGGCCAGTGTCTATCCCCTTCCCGGTTTTTGGTACCAGAACGTAGGGTTATCTGAGAGAAAGAATGAGAGAGAGAGAGAGACACCCAAGTTCAGGCGAGTAAGTTTATTAAACCTGCCAGTTGCCCCCTTAACAGTCAAGAAAAGCAGCCCCAAGCTTACAGAATGAGGGATTTATATTGGGGGAGGGAGTTTGAGGGAGTCCTTTGTTATGGCAGCATCCCAGTGTTGTTTGTTTTTCTGCCACATATTACCTTGTGATGTTTATGGTACTAAAAGGTGTAGGTAAAGTTTGTTTATGCTTCCACGACCTCCCTTTGTGTGGTCCAGATGGTTTGTAATTGGTGTTTGCTTTATTGAAGCAAGGCCTGATAGGTAAAGTCGACTGGCTTCACAGTTGCGCTTAGATAAGGACTTCGAAATGTACAAAGGCTTGGGAGAAGGGGAGGGTTGGCAAGGAGAGGTTTGGGTGGGGGATGTTGGCAGTACCAAGAAGCTGTTTTTGGGGCGGTTTGTCCCTAACAGTAGTCAGATCTTTATTGGCAGTTTGTGGTTGGTTAAGCCTAAGGTTCGTTTTTCTCTAAGTTAGTAATTTACAAGAAATTCTTTTGACATAGTTAGGTTTCCTCAGGTAGAATCCCAGGGCATCATGGCCATTTCAGTTGAATTGCCAGCTCTTTAATGCTCCACAGAGGGGACTGTTTTCCCTGCATTTTTCAAATGTATGGCAAGCAGGGTCTCCAAATCCATGACTGTTTTCCCAGACTAAATGTTCTAGGGCCTGTAGAAAATTCTGAATTTCCAATTTATTTCCCACATTCCCAAATGCCAACTATCCCTCTCCAAATCAGAGCATTATCAACTATTAGCTCTTTATTTAGTTTTAAAACACACAACAGTATTTTAATTGTTCATTTTCATTTCACAGAGTGGTGGTTGGCTCTTATTTTTCTGTTTGTGAACATTTCACATGACAGAAAAGCCAATAATCATCACCTGACACTCTACTGTAGCAAATCTTTGCACCTGTCCCCTAACCTTGCCTAGGCACACACACCTTAACAGAATGTTTTTGGGTTTAGGTTGCTTTTTGGAGCCTTTGCAGGGTGATATGTCCTCAGCCACTCTTTTGTCTTTTCCTGTTTCTGGGTTTTACAACTTCATAGTGGAATCTATTTACTGATGCATGTAGGTCAGGCTAACATAAAGTCACTTCTCTGGTGCACATTGATAGGAAGCCAGGCTGGATCAGGCGCTGCTCCTGGCAGTTGACAGAACACCTGCTCCCTGTGTCTCCCAGGTCTGCCCTCCCCATTCCCTCTGCCCAGTGGCCCTTTGGCTTTTCTTTCTGTCACCTGCACAGGTGATACATTATCTTGCCTCAGGGCCTTTGCATCTGCTGTTCCCTCTCTGTGGAATGCTCTTTCCAAACCCTTCATCCTCTAGTGAATCCCTGTACCTCTTCATATCTCAGCTGGGGCATTACTTCTTTAGAGAAGCCTTTCCTGACAAACCAGGTCATCTTCTTTGTTACTACTGGTGGGGATGGAAACCTTTTCCACTTAGCCTTTTGTAATTTTCTCTTTGTGGGGTTATTTGATTGATAGTCTGTCTTCCCTAAAGCCCTAGACTAGGTCCATAAGGGCAGAGAATGTGCCTGTTTTATTCGTCCTTGTTCCCTAGGGTGCAACTGGCAGGCAGGTCCTCAGTAATCACCTGTTGAAGGTAAAGTCTCACATTATGAGAGGCAGTAGGAAGCTATGGTAGGTTCTTGAGGAGTGACACCTTTAGATGGTCTGGCCGCTTACACAAAGAGTGCTTGGAGCTGGGTCCTAGCTCAGAGATGATCTCTGTGATATGGGCATGAAGTGATCAAGAGGAAGCTGACTTGAGATTGTTTCAGGAGGAGCCAAAGGGGCTGATGGAAGAAGTATGTGGAATAGCTGTTTGGACAGGGGAGGGTCTAGGTGGAGAGAAACAGTAGGGAGAAGAAGCAGGCATGTGTGCAAGCAGCAGGATGAGGCCACATTCAGGGAGCCAGGACAGCAACTGGGGTGGTGGTACCCAACAGGGAGGCTAGTGGGTCGTGGCTGTGTCAGTTGAGGTAGAACCCATCACTTTGCAGGAGACCCTCCAGGCCACATGAGACCCCACATTTAGGTACAGGTGAAAAGAAGACCGGCTGTGGGGTTGGGACACCATGAGATTTTGTCTGCTGAGCTACTGTGTTTTGTCTTGGGACTGAGATGAATTTTATTCATCTCAGTTTTCTGAGCCCCACCCTCCAGGTCAACTCAACTGCAGCTGGGCACCCAGGCACACAGAAAATTAGGACACAGTGTGAAGTCAGGTGGCACCCACAGAGGTGGAATTAATGACCTCAGTTGGTTGGAAATAAAGGACTGGAGGAAGAGGGCACCTGCCCCTCCTTTTGTTTTCCTCCTCTGTTCCAGCAGGACTGGAGGAAACAGCTGGGTGCAGCATCTCAGACTGGCCACACACTGCTGGGACCAGCGCTCTGCCCCTACCCTCTGCATGGACCCTCCCTTCTGGCATCATCTTGTCAGCTTCCTGTCTCTACTCTGCCCACTTAGAGCCCGGCTTCCCTGATTCTGGTAACCTAGTCTCCTAGAACAGGTGGCAGTGGGTTCCCAGCCCTGACTGTTATCACCAGCAAGTGGGCATGGGCAGGTGGCTCTGGGCCCTGAGGAGAGATTTGGGGTATAGATCTTACACAGGAGTAAGGGAGTGTTGTGGGACCAGTGACGGTGTCTTCGTCCCTGTGCTTGTTTTTAGATGCAGGAACTAAGGAGAGAGGTAAAATGGTCAGTCAGGCCCCCAGGGAAAACAGGCACCTGGATCAGACCAGAGGCTTCAAAGCCAGCATTGTGTCCTGTGGATGCCACACCCTAGGCTCCTGGGAGGCAGGAGGAGCTCTGTCTCTCCTGTTCCTTGCCATGGCTCCAACCCCTGTAATCTGGGCTCATGGCACATAGTAGATTGGTGATAACTGTCTGTCGGTTGCAGGCTCCAGGTACTTGGAACAGCAGCCAGGAGCACAGTCTGCCTCTCCAGCTGTCTTTGAGGGTAGTTGTCAGGCAGAAATATTTTGTCTCTCTGGAGAGGAAACAGGCGCAGGGCCCAGAGCCACCAGCCCAGAGCGACTGACTGGTGACAGCAGTCAGGGCACCACCAGGTCTGGAGTCCCACTGCCTCCTCACCTCCACTTATCAGAGGGTGAGGAAAGGACTTTTCTCATGTATGAGTGACATCAACAAGGCTGCCTCTGTCATTATGCCAATCTGTACAAAACTGGCCTTTCTCTCTCTCTCTCTCTCTCTCTCTCTCTCTCTCTCTCTGTCTCTGTCTGTCTCTCTCTTTCTTTCTGACAGGGTCTCACTCTTTTGTCCAGGCTGGTGTTCAGTGGTGTGATCTCAGCTCACTGTAGCCTCTGCCTGCCGGGTTCAAGCAGGGATTTTCCAGCCTCATTCTCCCAAGTAGCTGGGACCACAGATGTGTGCCACTATGCCCGGCTAATTTTTGTATTTTTTGTAGAGACAGGGTTTCACCATGTTGCCCAGGCTGGTTTCTAACTCCTGAGCTCAAAGCGATACACCTGCCTCAGACTCTTAAAGTGCCGGATTACAGGTATGAGCCACCGCGTCCAGCCAGCTTTTCTTAATCTGAAGAGGATGTGCTTTTGAATTTTATATTTTCCAGTGGAAGATACAACTATCTTATTTCAAACTCTTTTCAAAGGGGAAAGATGAAACAGGAAAAATCTTGATGATGAGGCCCTCACACTGAGAATATTTAACCAAGACTGTACAGTTCTGGGGATGGACTGGCCCTTTAAATTTTCCCCGTACACTCCAGTGTTGTGGTTGAGGGGTCCCAGACATGGCTGACCTAGGTGAGTGTTCTTGCAAACATTCCTCACTTTGAGTTTTTTCTTTGCCAAGAACTAGAATGCTCTGTGCCTGCAGCATTCCCCTGTGCTGGCTTTGGAGACTTTCTCCACAGAGTTGAGGGTTCTGGAGTGGAGGAGCAAACTCCATAATTGCTGAATGGGCCAGGCGAGGTTGTTGATCAACGGGGTGCAAATTTTTCTATTATTTTACTCACTCACAACAGACCATGGAGTTGGCATTTCCTTTTAGGCCAGGCTCTGAGTTGGCATTTACAGTCAGTTGACTTTATTGATTTAATTTGTTGTTGTTGACCCTTAGCTGCTAGAAAATGTTCTTTAATTCACAATCACATAAGTGGGTTTTTACAGGTGTGTACTTACCTGCTGTGTGTAAAATTGTACTTTTAAAAAAATGACAACTGAGACTAAGAGAATTGGTGAAATACTGCTCTTTTTTTATTTTTAGACAGTGTCTCACTCTGTTACCCAGGCTGGAGTACAGTGGCACCATCATGGCTCACTGCAGCCTTGAACTACTGGGTTCAAGCCATCCTCCTCTCAGCCTTCTGAATAGCTGGGACTACAGGTGCACACCACCATGCCCAGCTAATTTCCTTTTCTTTTTTCTTTTTTAGATAGAGTTTCACTCTTATCGCCTAGGCTGGAGTGCAGTGGCATGATCTTGGTTCATTTCAACTTCCGCCTCCCAGGTTCAAGTGTTTCTCCTGCCTCAACCTCACAAGTAGCTGGGACTACAGGCACACTCCACCATACCCAGTCAATTTCTTGCACTTTTAGTAGAGACAACATTTCACCATATCAGCCAGGCTGGTCTTGAACTGACCACCTCGGCCTCCCAAAGTGCTGGGATTACAGGCATGAGCCACTGTGTCAAGCTAATTTATTTAATTTTTAATTTTTGTAGAGATAGGGTCTTGTATGTTATCTAGGCTGGTCTTGAATTCCTGACCTCAAGGGATCCTTCTGCTTCGATCTCTCAAAGTGTTGGGATTATAGGCCATGAGCCACTGTTCCGGGCCTGAAATACTGTTCTATCCTAAATGTTGGAATCTGCTTAGCTGAAGAGTTGAAAGAGAAAATGGGTAGCATATGTACTGTAGTATAGCCAACATTTGGTGAAATATACTTTCTTGTTTGACAAAGTTCATTTGACAGGGTAGGATGTAAGGGCTGTGATTTTTATGCCTGCAACACATTTACTGATTCACAGCCTTGCCTGACTTCCCTCCCCAGCCACCACCATTCTTTGTAAATACAGCCTGCTCCTTTGTCTCAGGAATAATAATAAAATAATCACCATAACAAGAGATGGCTTAATCACCATAACAAGGCTTCCTGTTGCAGAGTGTGATTCACCTGCATATTCTCATTTGGTACTTACAGGAATTCTCAGGCCAGGTGCTCTTATTCCCACTTTACAGATGGGGACACTAAGACCCAGGAGGCTTGCTACCTTGTCCGCACTGCTACTGAGCAGTGGAGCTGTGTCTGTCTGCTCTCCCCTGCTGATGGGCACCTCTCTGCACTCAACCCATCGCCCACCTCCCTCAACTTCTGAATCTTACCCATCCCCTCAACAGACATTGACCACAGGCCTGCTTCCAGGAGGGCACAGCATGACCCTTTCACCTTTCAGGCATTAAGAATGTAGTGAGAGGTGAGGGGCCAGTCATTACAGCAGACTTTTCTGTCAAATCAACGTAAAGAAGTGTCCTTTGTCTAAGCTCAGTGCTGTGGGAGTGTGTGGGCAGGAGAGATTTGTTTCAATTGGGGAAACCTAGGAGCATCTTAGAGCAGGGGGTTGGCCTGCAGTAGGCAGAGGCCCCCGGCATAGGGAATACAGTCATGCACCGCATAACCACTATGGACCGTATGGGCTACAGTTGTCCCTTAAGTTTAGAATGCTGTATTTTTCCTGTACTTTTTCTATGTTTAGATATGTTTAGATACACAGATGCTTAGCATTGTGTTACAGTTGCCTGCAGTATTCAGTACTGTGCCACACTGCCCAGGTTTGTAGCCTGGGAGCAATAGGCTAGACCACATAGCCCAGATGTGGAGCGGGCTGCCATCTAGGTGTGTGTAAGTTCACTCTAGGTTGTACTCACTATGATGAAATCACTTCCTGATCCATCTCTGGGAATGCATCCCTGTTGTTACTGATGCATGACTGCATCTTGTGCCAAGAGAAGGGGCGAAAGGTGCCCGGTATGTTCAGCAGAGTTCTGCCAGCTGGGGAAGGCCAGGCTTGAGTGTGGTATGTGTGAGCATGAGTGTTTGTGTGTTTGTGGGTGAGCCTGAGTGTATCTGTAAGTGTGAGCGTGTATGTGTTTGTGGCTGAGTGTGTGTGTGTGTGTGTGTGTGTGTGTGTGTAGAGTGAAATCAGCCCAGCAAGGGAGGAGATGGCCAGGAAGCATGTTCAGGACTGAGCCAAGGGCTTAGACCTTAGCCTCCATTGCACACCCCGAAGAGCCTTTCTGAATAGAAGAGTGGCCGTGTGTGAGGTGCAGTAAGGAAGTGGGTGAAGGCCAGGCCATAGGCAAGGAGGCTGGGCCGGGCTCTGCAGAGGTGTATGCGGGGCAAGCAGGGGGCTAGGAGCCTCGGGTGGAAGCTGGCCCTCCCATCAGGACAGAGCTATGGTCCTTGTCCTTTTCCTTGTCACCCCTGCCCATGCATTTGCTCTTCTGTGCTGGTACATGTGCCAGCTCACTGGCATTGGTGCCCAGACCAGACTGTGATGCTCCATGATGACAGTGACCATCTTTCTGCTTATTGTGGGATCTGAGAGCCTTGAGGAATGCCTGATGTTTAGAGGGGCCAGAAAAATAACAGTGCGCTGGAAGGCTGATGCTGCCACCTGCAGCCATGAGAAGGAAGGCTGCATGGCGCTGATCTGGCCCAGTGCAAGGGATCTTGGAGTCCTCAGCAGGGGCCCACCACCCATGGCTAGGACCACCCCAGCAGGAGGCCAGACCCATCCTGACCTGAGTCCCAGGCAGCACGCTCCATTAGGGGATGGGGGGCCAGGCCACAGAAGATGTCAGGGACTTTGGAGTCCAAGAGTGGCTGATGCAGGAAAGAAATGTTGGGAAGGTCCAGGGTACACTTTCGAAAGTTGGGAGACTGCGGGAGTGTGTCTTCCTGTCAGGTGGCAGGTGCCCCTGTTGTGCAGGAGGCACTTCCTGCTGAGCCATCGAGCCCCTTTCAGTGCCCCGAATCTTGGGTGACAACTCTCCCATGCTCTCCAGGGAGACCACTGACGGGTCAGAAGGAGGAAACAGATGGAACGGGATGGTCTGTTCTCTGAGATACCCAGGAGGAGTGATCAGGGACACAGGTCAGCAGCTAGAAGGGCTGCTTGAAGGCGGTGGCCACTTTTGCTCTTAAGCAGCATTTTCAGGACGAAGGGCTGGAATCTGCTCCCCTCCCACCTGGGCCCCATTCCAGTTTCACCCCACCTGCCCTCTATGTGGCTGCTCAGGACCCTCCTTGAGCCCTTCCCTGTGTGCCTGCCCCTCGGTCCCTCCAGGACCCAGCTCCACTGGTGTTTCCTCTGGTGGGGCCTCCCCTTTCTTCATTGCAGGCCCCAGGGTTGCATAGCATTTCCTTCTTATTTTTTATTTTTTGAGATGGAGTCTCACTCTGTCACCCAGGCTGGAGTGTAGTGTCATGATATCAGCTCACTGCAACCTCCGCCCCCCAGTTCAAGAGATTCTCCTGCTTCAGTCTCCTGAGTAGCTGGGATTACAGGTGCCTGCCACTGTACCTGGCTAATTTTTGTATTTTTAGTAGAGACAGGATTTCACCATGTTGGCCAGGCTGGTCTTGAGCTCCTAACCTCTTGGTCCACCCGGCTTGGCCTCCCAAAGTGCTGGGATTACAGGTGTGAGCCACCGCACCCAGCCAGGGTTGCACAGTAGTCTAGTGGTGGGGCAGGACTCAGATCCACATCTTTCTGGCAGTGCTGTTGACCTCCACATGGGACAGCTTCTCTTAACCAAGATAGGAGAAGAGAGCCTGTAAGTGTAGATAACAGCCGGGCAGTCTCTCCTGGAGACCTTTGGGGTCAGCATAGTGCCGCATCGTCCACAGGCCAGTGGGTGAGGGCAGAAAGCCTGCTGTGAGTGATCGTTTTTCTTCCTCAATTTCATTTCTGGAATGGTGAGCTTGGTGGCTCACACCTTTAAACCCAGCATTTTGGAAGGCCAAGGCGGGAGGATTGCTTGAGGCCAGGAGTTCAAGACCAGCCTGGGCAAAATAACGAGAGCCGCATCTCTACAAAAATGAAAAAAAATAGTCACACATGGAGTTGTATGTCTTTGGTCCCAGCTACTTGAGAGGCTGAGGCAAGAGCATTGCTTGAGCCCAGGCATTTGAGGCTACAGTGAGCTATGATTGTGCCACTGCACTCCAACCTGGGCAACAGATCTGTCTTTAAAAAAAATAAAAATGAAAAGCTTTCAAACCTTGATTCTGTGCTCTGACTCCTCCCTGGTCCATGTTGTTCACCTTGCTGCTTTATTGCATGTCTGAACTCTCAGGGGCAGTTCCCCTGTTTCTTGGTTCCTCTCTAGGGGAGAGACTGCAGGCCTTACTACTGTGCCATGCTCCACTACAGGCCCTGAGTTCTGTCTGGACTGGATGGAGGCCCTAAGCCCTGAGTGTGTCCATCTTCTGCTGGTCTTGCAAGGCAGTCATTGAAATGACTCAGATGAAAATTCCTCAGATCCTGCTTTTCCTTGCACATGTTTCTGTTATTTCCCAACTTATAAAAGCAGCTCGTGCTAACATAGAACACCAGAGAACACAAGAAGCCATGAGGAAGCAAACCTGTAGAAATGCTAGCTAGTGTGGCCCTGTCCTGCTAGGTTCCGATATTGGGGCAAAAGAATGCCATGTGCTTATAAGCCAGGTCATGCTGTACTTGCTAGATTGTACCCCTGTCACTTTGCAGACTGATAAAGATTGCACCCCACTTGTAAACATTCTGCTGTTTTTATTTCTAGAAGTTATTTATTCTGTCCCATGGAGACACGGCAATTTATTAGCAGTCCTTTGCTGTTTCCAACACTTCATAGTCTGCACTGTGCCCTCAAGAAGGGAAAACTGAACAAACCCTCTTGCCCTTTTCCCTTCCTGCATAATTAGTCTCCCGGGAGCAGATTTTATCGCCATGGTAGGGCACACTTGTAGGTTGGTTGGTTTGTTTGTTTGTGATGGAGTCTCACTCTGTCACTCAAGCTGGAGTGCAGTGACACAATCTCGCCTCACAGCAACTTCCATCTCCTGGGTTCAAGCGATTCACCTGCCTCAGCCTCCTGAATAGCTGGGATTACAGGCACCCTCCACCATGCCTGGCTAATTTTTGTATTTTTAATAGAGACAGAGTTTCATCATGTTGGCCATGCTGGTCTCAAACTCCCGACCTGAGGTGATCCACCAACCTCAGCCTCCCTAAGTGCTGGGATTACAGGCATCAGTTGCCACTCCTAGCCACTTGTGTGTGTTTTAAAGGAATGCTAGATTATATTGTTTGACAAAAGCACAATCCTGTCTGTGACAAAACTCTTTTCATTTAAATCTTACACAGCTTCTACCATTATGGTCCTTGCAAAGGCAAAGGCAGAATCACATCAAATAGTGGTCTTTAATTTAAACACATTAAAAGTCAATGGCTGGACACACTCATTCCTTTGAAGTAAATGCCTAGGACAATTGCTAGGTCATGTGGTAGTTTTGTATTTAGTTTGTGTGTGTGTGTGTGTGTGTGTGTGTGTGTGTGTGTGTGTGTGTGTGGTGTGTGTAAGAAACTGGCAAGCTATTTTCCAGAGTCTCTGTACCTTCCTTTTACATTCCCACCAGCAGTGTATGAGTGGCGCAGTTTTTCTGCATCCTTACAGGCGTGAGCCACGGTGCCTGGCTTTTTTCTGTTTGTTTTTTAAGAAAACAGATCTCATTATGTTGCCCAGGTTGGCCTCGAACGCCTGAGCACAAGTGATCCTCTTGCTTCAGCCTTCTGAGTATAGTGCTGCAGTTATGCACCACTATGTCTGGCTAGTTTTTTAATTTTTTTGTAGAGATGAGGGTCTCACTAAGTTGCCCAGAGTAGCCTCAAACTCCTGGGCTCAAGCTATCCTCCCACTTTGGGCTTCCTAAGTGCCAGGACTACAGGCACACACCAGCATACCTAGCATACCCATGTTCTAATTTGATTGTTTCCTTTTTTATGCTGTTAAATTTTGAGAGGTCTCTATTATATATTTTAGATAGTTGTCCTTTGTCAGATATGTGCTTTGCAAATATTTCCTTCCAATCTGTAGCTTGTCTTTTTAACCTTTTATCTGGCTCTTTCACAGCCCAAACAGTTTTAATTTTGATGAGGTCTAGTTTGTCTGCCCGTCTTTCCTTTTATAAATCGGGCTTTGGTGCCAAGTCTAAGAATTCTGCCTTGCCCTAGATCCTGAGGATTATGTTTTACATTTGAATTCATGATCCATTTTGAGTTATATTTTGTATGAGGCATAAGGTTTAGGTTGAGACCTATTTTTTTCCTATGAATGCTGATTGCTCCAGCACCACCTGTGGAAAGGCTGTCCTTCCTCCTGAAGTGCTCTTGCACATTTGTCAAAAAATCCACTGGGCATATCTGGTGGGTCTCTTTCTTGGATTTTCCATTCTGTTCTGTACATTGCTGTCTGTGCCCACCCCCTGCCGATAGTCCCCAATTTTAATTACCCTAGCTGTAGAGTCAGTCTTGAAATCTAATTGACTGATTCCTTCCACTTCATTCTTCCTTTACAGAATTGTTTTAGTTATTTTAGTTTCCCTGCCTTTAAAAAATATTTTCTTACTAATTGTTTGACTTTTATTTAAAAAATACTAGTACACTTTTTTGCTCTTTTCTGTTCTTTTTTTTTTTTTTTAAATTGAGGGTACATAGTAGGTGTATATATTTATGTGGTGCATGAGATGTTTTATATGACATGCAATGTGAAATAAGCACATCATAGAGAGGGGTATCCATTCCCTCAAACATTTATCCTTTGAGTCACAAACAATCTAATTACACTCTTTAAGTTCTTTTAAATTATACAATTATTATTTACTATAGTCACCCTATTGTACTGTCAAACAGTAGATTTTTTTTTCCGCTGAATAATAGCCACAATGAATAGTGGGTCTTTTTATATTTTTACTTTTTAATTTTATGTTTTTTTCTAACTTTCTAAACTTGTCAGACTAGTAGGGCTTATTCATTCTTTCTATTTTTTGTACCCTCTCTGCCTTTCTATATACATTTTAGAATAATCTAATCTATATTTACAAAACTTCTTGCTGGAGTTTTATTGGAATCATTCTAAACCTGTGTACAAGGGGCACACACATTTTAACTCACGTTGCCACACTGTCCTCCAGAAAGGCTGAGTGGGTTGACATTCCCATCAGCAGGGCCTGGGATGTGTGTTTCCACCTTTGCCAGCCCTGCACAGTGGCTATCTTTGTTTGGCTTTACCAAGCTGATTGCAGAAACTGCCACATCATTTTGTCTTGTGATACTTAAATTACTGCAAGGTGGAACATTTTCTCTTTAACTTTGCTGCATCTCTTCTTTCTGCATTGCCTTTCTCTTCTCTTTGCTCATATTTAATTGAGATTTTTTTCCCTCATGATTTGGAAAATCTTTTTCCCACTTGCCAAGTTTTCTTCTCTTGAAAACATTTACCTTACCTCTGGTGTAGAAACCCTTCATGGCGCTGTTGGAGAGTCCTGCCCTTCCACTTCAGAAAGGTAAGACATGCCCCAGTGTTTCCCTGATGCTTTTTTTTTTTTTTTTCTGGAGGGCAGTGGCACAATCTTGGCTCTCTTCAGCCTCCTCTTCCAGGGTTCAAGAGATTCTCGTGCCTCAGCCTCCTCAGTAGCTGGGATTACAGGGGCATACCACCACACCTGGCTAATTTTTGTATTTTCAGTAGAGATGGTGTTTCACCATATTGGCCAGTTTGGTCTTGGATTCCTGAAATTAGGTGATCCACCTGCCTCGGCCTCCCAAAGCCCTGGGATTACATGCATTGTAGCAGGACGAGCTGCAGACAAAACTCCTTAGACACCGGGTCAAAGAAGGAAGAGGTTTTATTCTGCTGGGATCATCGGCAGACTTGTGTCTCAAGAACTGAGCTCTCCAGAAAAGAAATTTCTGGCCATTTTAAGGGCTTACAACTTTAAGGGGTCCACGTGAAATGGTCATGGTAGGTCAAGTAAACTCGAGGAATGTGACTGGGGGGCTACATGCATCAGCTAACAGAACAGAAAGTTTTGCAATGATTCTTCATGCAATGTCTGGAATTTACAGATAATACAAGTAGTTTAGGTCATGGATTGATATTATTATTATTATTATTATTATTATTATTATTATTATTTAAACCACCAGTGCCTGGTGGTGGCGACAGGCCATCTGGCTATTTATCTTGCTTTTGTTTCTTTTCAACTCTTTGTTTTCTCCCTTTTCTCCTGTCTTATACACTAGGCAAGGCAGGCAAGGAGGTCAGCAGGATAAGTGGTGGTCTCCTTCCTTATTTCCCCACTTTGAGAATCTCACTTATTAGTGGGAGTTCTCATGTTCATCCTCGCTTTCTGAGTTTCTCTGTGAGACAGAGTGATAGCGATTCATGTAATACACCTGTGCTAAAGTTTTCTGATGAACCAAGGTAGCAACAAAACCTTTTATCATTTGAAGGAGCAAGGGTAATACACAGGGGAGCAGCAAGCAACTTCCTATTACTAGCAATAAACCTACAATGAGGGTTTTAAATCCTCCTGTAGCTGGAAACTATTTTTCAAATAAAGACCCAGGACTAAACCCTTGCCAAACCTGTACAGGAACATGTGTCAACTTTGTCATGTCCCTGACTATATTTTTGACCACCTGTCCTTGATTATTTATTTCTAGACAGTAATGAGTTAAGTTAAATTTTCTACAGATTTCTCCTTCAGATACTAGTAAATAGTCTAGGGCCAGTCTATTTTGATAGATGGCATTTTTCATTTGGGTTTCCTGCTGGGCTAAAACAGTCAAAGCTCTGCCAGTTTTATTAGTGATTGATGGCCTGCAATTGTATGATCTGATTAAGCATGTAGATAGGGGTTTGGTATCTCCATGAGCCATCTTGTACCCGTGTGGCAGGCCCATATGCTGTATGACCCTTTTAGGGGGCCATTCATTATCTTTTCAGTTTTTCTATAGCTATTCTTTGCATTTCTTGGGAAGCATAGACAGGGAAACCTGGGAGCTCACCTGTTTTTATGGGCAGTAGAAAAAAGGATGACTTCTGGCCGGGCGCGGTGGCTCACGCCTGTAATCCCAGCACTTTGGGAGGCCGAGGCGGGCGGATCACAAGGTCAGGAGATCGAGATCACGGTGAAACCCCGTCTCTACTAAAAATACAAAAAAAAAAATGAGCCGGGCGCAGTGGCGGGCGCCTGTAGTCCCAGCTACTCGGGAGGCTGGGGCAGGAGAATGGCGTGAACCCAGGAGGCGGAGCTTGCAGTGAGCCAGGATCGCGCCACTGCACTCCAGCTTGGGCGACAGAGCAAGACTCCGTCTCAAAAAAAAAAAAAAAGAAAAAAAAAGAAAAAAGGATGACTTCATGGTGCCAATGATGCAACTACCTGCCCATTGATCAGGTAACTGAGTGTAGGCTCTGTGCTCACATATCCAGTATAGTCCAGTGGGAGCCGTCCAGTCTTGATAAGACTCTGGATGAGCCCAGGCTGTCTGTAATTTAGAAAATTTACTAAATCGGTTCTTTTCATTATGGTTTAGGCCCCACCAAGTGACCGTTCTTGTGCTGTTGTACAACTTCTGTCCTAGAAAATTGAGCTTTCCTACAGGGATGGTGAAGTATTTTCCTTCTCTAGCTACACAGTATTGTCCAATAATCTGGGTCCAACTAGGACCCAGAAGTTGCTAGTTTGGGCCTTCTGAACTGGAATTGTGTCAGGAACTGGATCAGTGGGCACCAACTCTCGGGCTTCCCAAGGCCATCAGTCTCCCATAATGGTTCTCCCACATACATAACAGGAAGCAACATTGAGGGAATGAGCTACATTTTCTGCTAACTGGAGAAACAATATTTTGTCTTTTTCAGAAGCTCTGGTGCTGGCAGATTTAGCTCATCATGAAAGGTTTGAAACACTGGTTTGAGAGAGCCCCTGTGGACCTCCTGTCAGACTAAAATGGCAACTTGAGACTTTAGCCCTGTCCCATTGATCCCCACGGTTACATGTTTTCCTTTTTCCAACGGGGATCTAGGGATTAGTGATTATTAGTTCTAGTGGGTTACAGTGACTGGTAGCACAGGAGGGACTGGCTTCCCCTTTTTGAAGGTGAACCGGGTCCTTTTAGTCCTTTTTTTAAGTAACCCAAATAACCATGGCCAATAAGCACAATTTTCACAGACCCCTAACTCATGGCAAATGTATTTATTTTTTATTGTGTAGCTCCTTTCTCAGTTAAGAGAACCACATTTTAATCCTAGCTTGTTAGGATTAATGGTTGCACAAGCATCAAATCTTAAAGCCCTTTCTTTGGGGATTCCTTTTTTTTTTTTGTTCTAGTTATTATTTTAGTTGTATCACCTAGGAAAGTGCCAGTTCTTAATCTTATTTCAAAAACTTTGGTTACAGGGGGCTCAGATGGGTTATAACACACACCAGGTTGGTTATTTCCTGGGCTATATACCTTGTACTGAGTGGCATTATACAAAAGTTTCTTTTAATGTTCCTGTACATTCATAATAACTATAAAACAGAAGAATTGTTTTAATTTGCTGTCCTACCTCAGTGACCTGATGAATACACTGGGAACAGTCCCCAGTTTGAGGAAGGTCATTTGAAGCCCTTACTGTACAAGTCCAAAATGTAAGAAAAATGAGTCCCCAATGAGCTTCCTCATGCTTTGGCTGTGAGTGGATCATTCAGCTTCCAGGTGTGACTGGAGCAGGGCTGGTCATCTTTTTCAGAGTCACTTTGCAGGGGTTATCCAGGCTTGGTCTCGCTTCCCAGGTTTCAGGTGCTGTAGGTTTTACAGGGCTATGTTGGATCCAGGCTGGGATTCTCTCTACCTTCACAGCAGTGGGCGTGGTCAAGATGACAGTCTGAGGTCCTTTTCACCATGGCCACAAGGGGGCTACCTTGCAGTCTTTGATTCACATTCGATCACCTGGGGAGAAAGGGTGAACTGGGGAGAATAAGCTAACAGGGCATCTCTCATTTACCCAGGCTGAAATTGTTTGTGTAATTTTTTCTAAGGCCTGTATCTTTTGCTGTAACTCAATTTCACTTAACATTCGGGGAGTGCCCACGCGTCCGTGTAGTATGGGAGGGGGTCTATGATGTAATATTTTATAAGGGGATTATCTTGTTCTTTTAGAGGGAGTACATCTAATCTTAAACAATACCATAGGGAGAGCCTATATCCATTTTAATCCTGTTTCCTGACATAATTTTTAAACTATTTTTGATAGTCTGATTCATCTGCTCCACTTTTTCAGAACTCTGAGGTTGGTAGGCAGCATGCAGTTTCTATGTGATCCCCAATACCTTTGCTGTCTTCTGTACCAAGTTAGCCATAAACGCTGGCCTGTTATCTGAGCTGATTTGTAAGGGCAGTTTAAATTTAGGAATATGATCTCAAAGAAGCACACAGGTTACTTCACCAGCTTTCTCAGTTCATGTTGAATAAGCCTCCACCCACCCAGAGTAGGTACACATGAGAACTAGTAAATACTTGTTACCTCCACACTTTGGCATTTCTGTGAAGTCTACCTGGAGATTTTTAAAGGGGGCTGTTCTGTAAGCTTGTATGCCAGGTGGAACAGCTGGACCCTGCCTAGCATTGTGCTGTTGGCAGGTAACAGACTGCTGCACCACTATGTTGGCAAGGGCTGACAATGTGAGATGTAGAAGTACTGGCCGAACAACTTTTCAAGTGACTCCTGACCTAAATGAGTGGTTTCATGCACAACCAGTACAACTGCGGCTCCTAGCAGCTGTGGCACAGCTACTCTCCCTTCTGGTAACTGGTAACTCTTCCTTCTGTCACCTGTCCTCCCTCTGGAGGAAGTCCTTTTCTTCTTTAGAATAAGTAGGTACAAGGTCAGGCACTTGAGGGAGCAGGGGGGCTATGACCAATGCCCAGTAGGGGGTGGATGCTGCTTTTTGAGCCTCTGAGTCAGCTCGGGAGTTCCCCAAGGCAACCTAAGTGGAAGCTCACTGGTGTCCTCTGCAGTGTATGACTGACACCTTTTGGGGTTTCCATACTGCTTCTAATAATAGCAAGATTTCTTGCTGATATTTTATGTCCTTTCACCCAACGTTCAACAGGCCTTTGTTTATATACATACACATACACACACACAGAATTAAAATGGATATAGGCTGTCCCCCCTTATGGTATTGTTTAAGATTAGATGTAATTGTTTAAGATTAGGTACTTGAGATGGACCTGGATAGCTTCAAGAGCTTCTCTGGGGACCGGGTAATGTTTTTGTCTGACCGGCTGGGCCCCAGGCTTAACTTTTTACAAGTACGGGGGCTTGGTTGACTGCTAACCCTGGAGGATTGTCTTCTGCCCACACCCTTGGCCACCATTTAGCCAGAGCTGGTCTTATCTCTTGGCCTGGCTCAGTTGAGAAAAGTGTCCATTTCTCCTCCTGGGGGACCATAAGGGCCATGATGACTCCCGTTTTGGGTAACTTTAGCTGTAAAGAGCTGTGCTTTGTAGAAGAGATGGTGGCTTTCAGCTTGCTAAGCAAGTCCCTTCCCAGCAAGGGCAAGGGGCATTCAGGCATGTAGAAGAACTGGTGAATCACTTCATGTCCTCTTACAACACAAGTCTGGGGCAAGCAGGAAGCTTGCTTTGTCAAAACTTCTGTGGCTCTGATTGTATCAATAGTCCTTTTGGATAAGGGGGTGACCAGGGCAGTTACTACCAAATGTTCAGCACTAGTATCGATAAGAAAATCAATGTCTTTGCCTCTGACTGTCGTCCTGACCATGGGCTCTTTGGGCACTTGAGCCCAGTCCCCCTCAGTCCAATAACCCTTCTGCCAGATTGAGCAGGGCCCCTTCCTCCTTGTCTGGGGCCTCCTGCTCTGAGCCACCTTGTTCTCCTTTTAGCTGAGGGCCCTTCTCCTTCCAGTGTCCTATTTCTTTACAATGAGCACACTAGTTACTCTGCAAGCTCAAATGTCCAGACTATCTTTCCCAGGGTCCCCCTTTCCTTGCTTCTTTGGGGGGACTCCTCTGATTGCTGTGGCTAGCAGGTCAGCATTTCACCAGGCCTGTCATTCATTCTCTTTGTGGTTTTCCCTATAGCTTATTCCATCCCTGTTTATAAACACCTGGTTAGCTATTTCTAATAACTGTGACATATTCATCCCCGCAAACCCAGCCTGTTTCTGCAGTTTTCTTCTAATGTCTTCTGCGCTTTGACTAACTAAAGCCATGTTAATCATGCACTGATTTTCAGGGCTATCAGGATTAAAGGAAGTATACATACAATAGGCCTCACACAGCCTCTCATAGAATTGTGCCAGACTTTCTTCTTTTACCTGAATGACCTCAGAGACCTTGTTAATGTTTGTGGCCTTCTGAGCTCCCCTCTTTAATCCTTCCAAGACAGCATCCCTGTATTGGTTTAGCCTTTGTATACCCTTTCTTTCATTTGGGTACCACTGGGTGTCAGTTCCTGGTAACTGGGTCCTTACATACTCTTGGGGGTTTTGGTAATCAGCTGATGTATGTTCCTCCAGCCACTTAGTCACTGCTTGGAGCACTCTCTGCCTCTCATCTGTGTTGAAGAGGTACATGAGCAGCTGGTGGCAATCAGCCCAAGTGGGATTATGGGTCTGGATAATAGTTTGGAGCAAATCAATTAGAGTTTGTGGCTTTTTGGTATAGGACGGGCTGTTGTTTTTCCAGTTGAGAAGGTTGGCAGAGGTGAAGGACTGGTACACAAAAACACAACTCTCCACCATGTGCCCATCTTCATCTATCCCAGTATACTGCTGCTTTCAGGGGCATTTTTATCTTGGTTTTGGGTCATAAATGAGCTGCCAAGGGAGGGGTTTCTCCCAAGGCTTCACATCCTCTCTTTGCTACTCTGGGTGGCCTAGGGGTGTGTGTGTCTTGTGGAGGCACAGGTGCTGTGGGCTCAGGAGTGGGGAGCCTCTCACCCTGGTAAGGGGAAGGCACTGCTGGGATCACTGGTGCCATCTCCTGCAATGGATCTTGTGATGCTGGGTCAGACAGAACTTTAGGAGTTGATTTCCCTCGGCAGGTGGAGCAGGATCATTTCTTGGCTACCTTTGCTACTAGCACTGCTGCTGCCTACCCTCTTAGCCACTGTGTGGGGTCTAATACCAGCTGTAACCAAGGGTCTATGTACGGAAACTGGCCTGAGTGTCCTGGCTTACCAGTTACCTTGTGCCATACCTTTGAAACAAGGGACCTATCCAGGCTTTCCTCTGACAGCCATCCCACTTCTAATGCTGGCCAATCTATCTCACACAAAGTTCTAAGTTTCCCTGGTGTCATAGTAACTCCATAGTCTCCATTAAATCCCTTCTTGAAATTTTTTAACACAGTTCCTACCAGAGTGGGCTTACTTCGTGTCTGAACCATTTTTTCCTCAAGACAACAATACTCACACTACAAGAAGGAAAGGGTAAAAGGTCACTCACTCACCTAATTCACACTAACTCAAACTCAAAACCAAAACCAAAGTGCCAATAAAGGCACGCCATGAGTGATCAGGCCACACTTCCATTCAAATGGAGTGGAAGACCAGTCTTACCATGTTCCAGATGTCCAGACTCCAAGTGCTAGTTCCTTCCTGGTGTTCAGCCACTGCGTTGATCCTCCGCAGGGGCCTGCTGTGCCCCACTCTAATGAGGCATTCCACCAGGGCAAATGCCTACCTGGGAGTGCTCTCAGCATCCAAGTCACTCAAGCTGGCTGGAGTCCCCCACAGGGATGCTCCATAGGGCATGCCTAAGCCTCCTAAGGGGCTGCCTCAACTGTACGCTAATTTCTTCACTTCCTGGTCCAGGAACCAAGAAATGTAGCAGGATGAGACCTGAATTCTTCAGACACCGAGTTAAAGAAGGAAGAGACTTTATTTGGCCAGGAGCATTGGCAGACTTGTGTCTCAAGAACCAAGCTCTCCAAAAAAGAAATTTCTAGCCCTTTTAAGGGCTTACAATTTTAAGGGATCCATGTGAAAGGGTCATGAAAGATTGAGCTAGAGTGGGGAATGTGACTGGGGGCTACATGCATCAGCTAACAGAACAGAAAGTTTTGCAATGCTTCCTCGTACAATGTCTGGAATTTACAGATAACACAAGTAGTTTAGGTCAAGGATTGATATTATTATAATTATTTTTTAAAACCACCAGGGCCAGGTTGTGGCACCAGGCCATCTGGCTATTTATGTTGCTTTTGTTTCTTTTCAACTTTTTGTTTTCTCTGTTTTCTCCTGTCTTATAAACTAGGCAAGGGGGAGAAGAAAGCAAAAAAAGCGGTGGTCTTCTTCCTTAGTGTGAGCCACTGTGCCAGGCCTCTGATGCCTTTTGAATGCTACTGAGTCAAGTCACAGTCCTGCCACTTGCTTGCCATTTGACCAATCTGGGTTACCTCACCCGCAGGATGTGGGCCAGCCTGTCAGGAGGGCTGGGTACATGTGGGATGATGTTGTGCAAAGCCGGTGGGGGACCTCTGAGGGGAAGGCGAAAATGCAAGGATTATCAAGCAAGCTGTACTCCAGATTATGCTTTTGCATCAGTGTGGCCAACATGGCATAATCCCATCTCTACTAAAAAAACAAAAATTAGCTGAGCATGGTGGTTGTGCCCCTGTAATCCTAGATACTCGGGTGGCTGAGGCATGAGAATCTTTTGAACCTGGGAGGCAGAGGTTGCAGAGAGCCAAGATTGTGCCACTGCATTCTAGCCTGGGTGACAGAGCGAGACTGTCTTTAAAAAAAAAAAAAAAAGAAGAAGAAAAAGAAAAAACCTCAACTGAAAAAGTATTTCAGATCTGGACTTCTTTGATTATTGGCAAGGAGGGCACCTTTGTCATCCAAAGTGAGGGCCTCTGGAGTCTGTGAACCTGTGGCAGGTGATGTGCTGTTTGCTGTCTGGACCTGACCACTGTCACCTTTACTGATAGGTGACAAACAGCCTGCCTGACATGGCCTTGTTTCTGTAGGTCTTGTTCATCTGGGGAGACATATTTTGGAAGCAAGATAGAGGTTGAACACAGAAGGTGACATAGGTGTGATGGCTGGACATTGTCATCTAACAAGGTTGTAAGAAGCTAACGGTGATGGCCAGTCTGGGTGCTTCCTGCACCCCTCCCCCAGGAACACTGTCATGGGTCTCTGAGTATGAGGGGGACAGCTAGTCTGGAGCCACTGTCAATATACATTGACCTAATTTTTTTCCTTGGTGTGTTTGTCTTTTTAAAAATGATGGCTTCTTAATCTCTGGCTTTTCTTGCTTTTTCTAATTATTCTAGTTTTTTTCACCTTTTCAGTATTTATCCTTTCTTTTCTTCTTTTTGTTCTTTCTCTTCTTCCCTTATCAGATCTTCATGCTATTTTCCTTCTATTTTCTCTGTCTTCGCATTGTTCTCTGTATATTTAGTTCTTTATATGTTCACAGGTGTTGGCACCCCCCAGAAAAGCTGACCATAATCTGGGCATTATTGTTAACTGGAAATGACCTTTTGCAGCATACAACAGTACGTGAGTGTTGGGTGCATATTGGTTTGAATCTAGTGACCATAACTGGAAGGAGCCTATGCCCCCCAGTTTTATTCAGTGTGAGAAATCGTACAACAACAGTTCAGGAATTTATTGAATAAACACTGTGATCCTGCCCCTCAGAGAGTACTCTTTTTCCTTCCCAATTGTATTTTCTTTAGCTGTTCACATACTCAGTCTGTATAATTAGGAGTAATTGTGCATTCTTCACTTTTATCACGTGTTAAATAAGCAGCAGGTTTGTGTGCTGCTTTTTTTTTTTTTTTTTTTTTTTTTTCATTTCTTTTGAGATAGAGTCTCGCTTTGTCTCCCACGCTGGAGTGCAGTGGCATGATCTTGGCTCACTGCAACCTCTACCTCCCAGGTTCAAGAGATTCTCCTGTCTCAGTCTCTCAAGTAGCTGGGATTACAGGCACGTGCCACCACACCTGGCTAATTTTTGTATTTTTAGTAGCGATGGAGTTTTCCCAAGTTGGCCAGGCTGGTCTCAAATTACGGACCTCAGGTGATTCACCTGTCTCGACCTCCCAAAGTGCTGAGATTACAGGTGTGAGCCATCGCACCCAGCCATGTACCGCTTTTTTTTCCCCTCAGTAAAACACCAAAACATTTAAATCTTTAGAGCCAGCATTGTAGTGGCTGCTTAATACCCCACCGGCTTGACATACTTTCCTGGATACCCCTGTTCTCCCCTGGAAGGTGTATGGTTGAGGTTAGGACATGGTGAGAAGTGTGCAGACTTGGCCGCTGGCCAGACTGGATCCAGGTGTGCCCTCTTGTGGCCCTGATTAGCTGTGTGACCCTAGATGAGCCAGTGACCTTCTCTAAACAGCGATGTCTTGGGGCTCTGAGGGGCTGGAAAGTGGAATGTCTTCAGTGCCAAGCTTAGGACTTTGCACTTTCTTCTTGCCATGGTCAGAGCAGTCACTGGTCAGCTGTCTCTTGGTAGGGACCTGTGTGCATCACTGACCACTTGGGTAGCTAGAGGAGGGACGGGATATGTGAGAACTAGACCCAGGGCAGAGAAACCGGTCGCAAGCTTGTGTGCCCGGTAATTCACGGTGATGTGTGGAAACTCCTCTTCTGATTCTGGAGCCAGAGAACAATCTCAGAGGATAGAGTGTCTTTTCCCTCTGAGCTCTCCAAGGAGCGGAAATCCCTTTGTTCAGTGATTGGAAATTGACAGTGGGCTTCTGCTGTTGCTGTTTCCTAAGTGACTGTATTGTTTGACCTAGAATTATGATTTATTAAAGAATATTGTTTTACTTTTTCTAAATCGGCTAAGCATAATAATATCTGTGTCTGAAGATAAACTGAGTTCTGTGTTCAGAGGATATTTAAAATACATACATTTTGACTCTTACTATTATCATATATTTTGGACATGACAAAATTGAAGGGGTAACCTTCTTTTTTTCCCTCAGGGGTTGACCAATATCTGTGGTTTTGTTTACAGATTCCTACTGGAAATTTATTGTGTGAATCTTATTACAAGCAGATAAGTTTAGCTGAAGTCTTTTTAGATGGAACTAGAGAGTGACTGAACTGGAAAGCACAGTACAGAGTAGAAGCCCAGCAGAGTGGTCGTTTGTTCTTTTCTGTCCTCTATCACTGGACACTCAGCGTAGGGGGTGCTGCGTCACCTGCATTTGCTGCATTTGCTGAACAGTTATCCTGCCTCTTGCTCTCCCAACTCAGGTTGATCCAGCATATACAGGGAGAGTGGAGGCAGTGAAGCTGCACTTTTTCTAAAAAAGTCTGGCCTCTCAGACATTATCCTTGGGAAGGTAGGTGAAGATAAATAGTAATTTCTTTTCTGTGGTTGCCCTCACAGCTCTGCCTGGCAGATCAGAGCCAGACTGTGCAGATCCTTTTCCATGGAGCCAGGCCTCCTGGGCAGTGGCCTGGTCACTGCAGACTGCTCAGGCTGTGACTGATGGATCCACATGCCCAGGTGGCAGCCCCCACCACTACCTGGGTAGCAGACAAGAGACCTTAGTATTTTTGGGGTTGTGATAGCTTGTAAGCTTTTGTTTGGGAAATAAAGGTGTCGTAAACACCACTGGCTTGGGAGCTGAGTGCACATGGATGTGCTCCAGGCTCTGGCACTGACTGGCTGTGCACCCCTGGGCAGATCATTCACCTGATCTAAATTGACATTTTCATCTGCAGTGTAACCTGGGAACAGTCACTCCTGCTCCACAAGGCTCTTGGTTTGCAGGGTTGGTGGTGTGGTGGTGGTGGCCCTTGTTTTTGTTAACACACGGGCAAAGATCAGCAGTCATGCTTATGATCATTTTTGTGTTTCCACAGATATGGGACTTGGCTGACCCAGAAGGTAAAGGGTTCTTGGACAAACAGGTGTATACATGTGTACACAGAGCAACTTGTAGGGGTGGGGCAGAGCCCCCATGCTGGATGACCTCTGTGCCTCCTTCTACGTTCCTCCACTGTCAAGTATTACTAGTCAGGAACACAGCTATCAAACTTAACATGGGTAGTTTTTATTTTAAAATAAACATCTTTTGAACACTTGGAGCCATCTTTCAGGACTAGCGTATGTTTTAGTATTTTGTAACCTTACATGTGATTAAAGGGTTGTCCACTCCTTTTCTTTTGAAATAATCTTAGTTTCTCCTGGAAGTTGCACAAATAGCTTGGAGGGTTCCTGTGTATCTTTCACCAACTCTCCCTAGTGATGACATCTTAGATAACAACAGCACAGTAATCAGAGCCAGAAAGTAGACATTGGTGTAACACTAAAGGAATTAGAGTTTTATATGCACAATGGAATTTTAAGTTGAATATCCCAAATCCAAAGCTCCAAAATTCAAAATGCTTCAAAGTCTGAAATTTTTTAGTGGGACACAACATTCAAAGGAAATGCTCATTGGAGCATTTTGGATTTTGGATTTTGGATTTGTAAATTAGCAATGCTCAACTGGTGAGTATAATGCAAGTATTCAAAAATGTGAAATCTGAAACCCTTCTGATCCCAAGCATTTTGGGTGAGGGATATGCAGCCTGTACTTGTAAGTGATTTTAGGTGGTTGTAGATGGCCTTTTTCCAGCCACTTTGCACATTGCTATTCTTTACTTCTTGATGTTCTGATTGCTTTGTGAAAAGCTTCTCCCAGCACTTTAAGTGTTATTTTTAAGACAGAGGATGTTGTGGCTGGAAATATGTGCTACTGCTTCCAGAAACAAAAATGCACAAGGGCTGTCTTCTCTTAAGTACTGAATTCTTTCTAAAGGAAGTGAGCGTGGCCTCCCAAGATAATGTGAGGCCTCCTTACCCTCCCTTTGCTTTCAGAGGACTGTCACATTTCCTCACTTTTATGTGGCTTAAATCCTGACATTAATAACACTATTACTATCAAATACAGGCAGACCTACCCTCCCTTGCCCCAAGCATTTTCATCCTGTGTTTACACAGTTGGTTTGTTGCCTTCTTGGAAAGGTCGTGGGCCGAGTGGGGGCATCTGTTGCAGGGAGAGGGCATGAAGAGGCGTCATGTGACTGAGGAGTCCTGGAGCTGCCTCGGTAATTGAGCTATTTGCCAGTGTCAATCATGGTGGTGAAGGGTTTTTCCCTGTCTGCTAGGGGCATCACGCAGACTTTGAAAAAGAGCTGCTTTGTCACAGGAAATGGTGTCCAAGAGATCTTATTCCTGAAAATGTGATGGCTTCTTTCCAGCAGGGGTGATGTCCAGGCCTCACTGGAAGAGCTGAGACTGAAGGTCCTGGGGACCTTGCAGAGAAGAGTCAGGGAGCACAGGACCAGGTGCCATAATGGGGTGGACTGTGGTGAAGAAAAATTCTGCACTCCATCTACAGCCACAGTCAAGAACAAGCCTGAAGGGCCAAGTGTTTGTTTCTGTTGTGAACATTCCTGGGCTTCTCACAGTGCTGAGTCAGCAAGTCTGATGGCTGGGAGAGATTCCCAGGCACCTGAGGCAGACCTGGAGCGCTCAGCTTCTTAGCACTGACAGCTGTGAGAGCATGCCGTGTCTGCCAGTAATGAGGGTGCTGTCTTTTTTTTTTTTTTTTTTTTTTGCTTTTAAAAATTAAACATTTTTTTATTGTGCTTGAAAGACACATCACAAAAAATCTACCATCTTAACACTCTCTGAATGTGTAGTTCAGGAATGTTAAGTACATTCACATTGCACAGCCATCACCACCATTTACCTTCAGAAATTTTTCATCTTCCCAGCTGAAACTCTGTACCTAAACCCCCTACTCCCCCAACCCAGCATTCTGCTATCTGTCTCAATAGGTTTGCCTAGTCTGGGCACCTCCTATAAGCGGAATCATGCAGTATTTTGTTTTTGAGATGGAGTCTTGCTCTGTTGCCCAGGCTGGAGTGCAGTGGCACAATCTTGGCTCACTGCAACCTCCGCCTCCCAGGTTTAGGCAGTTGTCCTGCCTCAGCCTCCCAGTAGCTGGAATTACAGGCTTGTGCCACCACACCTGGGTGATTTTTGTATTTTTAGTAAAGATGGGGTTTCACCATGTTGGCCAGGCTGGTCTCGAATTCCTGATGTCAAGTGATCTGCCCACCTCAATCTCCAAAAGTGCTGGGATTACAGGCATGAGCCACACGCCTGACCATTTTTTGTTTGTTTGTTTTATATTTTTAGAGTTGGGGTCTCTCTATGTTGCCCAGATCAGTCTCAAACTCCTGAACTCAAGCAGTCCTCCCACACTTTGGCCTCCCAAAATACTGGGATTACACATGTGAGCCACCGTGCCAGCCTCATACAGTGTGTGTGTGTGTGTCTGGCTTATTTTACTTTGCATGCTGTCCTCAGAGTTTGTCCACGTTGTACCATGTATCAGCACTCACTTCCTTTTTGTGGCTGAATGATTTTCCACTGTCTGGATCTACCTCACTTTCCTTATGCATTCTTCTGTTAATGGACATTTGTGGAGGGTGTTTGTCTTAGTGCTCCTAGTAGCACCAGTGTGCGGTTGAGCAGGTGGCAAGAGGTCTGCTCTCCCTCACTCCCACTTGTTGTGGGCCTTGTTTCTTTTGGAGGGCAGAATGGACTGGAAGCTGTTGAATTGACCCCACTCACTCATGGTCCCTTTTACATGCTGTCTGTGCTATGTCTGTCAGAGCAACTGGAGCTGTGACTCCGCATCGTAAATCATGCACCTTGTTTCTGTTCATGAGAAGCTTTTCCTGTTTGTGTATTAATTTATTTACTGTTTTAAACTGCAGTCTTCCTGTATTTAAAGTTGATTTTGATAAAATTATTTGTTTAAGCACTAGCATCTACTCACACTTCTGTCTTTCTGGAACTAGTGGGCTCCTTGGAGGCAGGTGAGAGTGATCTTTGTCTCCTGGCAGAGACACTGCCCTGGTGCTGGGGCCTCTGCCCTACTCAGGCAGCAGCTGGGATGGAAAGCAAGACCCAGACCAGGGCCTCCATCCTGAGGACCTTGGCTCCCAGATCCAAGGTTGCCAGAGCGCTGTTTCCTTCAGGAAGTCAAGGAGCTGGAGACTGTTCTAAGGTTGTCTTGTGCTTTTAGCCTAGGGCAATGATAGCAATGATGAGTCTGTGGGCATTTTCACTCAGCTTTGGGTCAGAGCTTGGTCTGGACACACACAGGTTCGCTCTCTTACTCTGGCTATTTCTTTCCAACTACGTGGAAGAAAAGCAAAATGTGATGAAATTTTTGAAAGTGTCTTACCCATCAATGGTTTGCTCTCCAGAGGTAAATTCAAGCCAGTCTTCATAAACTCAAAGCTACCTCTTGATGTCCTGCGCTGGGTAAGTGGGCCAGGGGCTTGGTTTTCCCACACTTGGTGCCACCACTGAGTTTGGGCATCACCGTAGTCCCTCCCCACAGTGCTTACAACTCTCTTGCTCTGTTCTGCTTGTGCCATCAGGGGCATCATCAGCACTCATGTGGGTGCAGCACTTGCTTCAGTCAGGCTGGCTCAGGGTCTCCCAGGGTGCAGCTCACAGTGCTCTCTCAGCCCCTGGGAAAGGTGCCAGAATCCTTTCATTTCACAGATGGGGAGGCAGACTCAGAAGTGAAATTGCTGCTTGGGGCTTAGGAACCAGTAGAGCTCAGCCTTAAGCCCCCAACCTGGGCTTTCCCCCTCTCCATTGTGCTGAATGAGGGAGTGTGTGTCTGTATATATGTTTTGTGTGTGTTGTTTTTAGAGATGAGGTCTCACTATGCTGTCCAGGCTGGTTTTGAACATCTGGGTTCACTCCTTCCTCTCACCATGGCCTCTGAGTAGCTGAGACTGCAAGTGTGCACCATGCCTGGCTCTTTTCTATTCTTCTTCTTCTTCTTTTTTTTTTTTTTTTTTTTTTTTGAGCTGGAGTCCTGCTCTGTCGCCCAGGCTGGAATGCAGCAGTGCAACCTTGGCTCCCTGCAACTTCTGCCTCCTAGGTTCATGCCATTCTCCTGCCTCAGCCTCCTGGGTAGCTGGGACTACAGGTGCCCGCCACCATGCCCAGCTAATTTTTTTGTATTTTTAGTAGAGATGGGGTTTCACTGTGTTAGCAAGGATGGTCTCAATCTCATGACCTCATGATCTGTCCTCCTCAGCCTCCCAAAGTGCTGGGTTTACAGGTGTGAGCCACCATGCCCAGCCTGATTTTCTTTATAGATCAACCTCCTTCTTACTTATAACTATTACATTGTCTTAAGATGGAATGTTAAATACTCTGTTAGGTTGAAAAGGAAATGAAAACCAGTTGTAAAAAAATAAAAGAAGTAGGAAAAATAGACTGTAACTGATTAATTTGTTGTAAATCTTAAACCAGCCTTGTATAGAAAATGTGTTATTCTTGTTAAATTACTTTATTTTTTTGCTTATAGAAGCAAGAACTTAACTTTGACCTATGGAACACTGACCTCATTTCTCTAGAGCCTTTGTCTCCTAGATGACTATTCCTAGCTTTTCACTTGAATAAACACTAAAACTGGATTTTGAGCCTTATGGTAATTTCAGGTTGACAGTTCTTCATAGCATCTTTCTCCCTTCTGCCTTTACTTCCTGACTAAACCGTTTTCCCTGTGCACACATTGTACCCACCACCACACCTCAGGTGCCTGATTCCAATACCTACTGGAATTCAGATGTCCATGAGTTCAACGTTATAGCCTTAGACATGGCTATTATAAGAGCAAATACAAATTAGAAATACTAGATTTAATTCTCCAACTTGAAAATGGATTTTGCTCTCCTTTTCATTAAAGGATTTAATTTAGAAAACTTTGATAAGTATTTTTTTCCTCTTTTTAGAATATATATAAATCATTTTAATAGCTAAATAGGGCTTTGTCAGATTTTTTAACTTAGAAATGTCTTTCACTAGGACCTAGAAACCATTGCTTTGAAATGTAAATAGCAAAAAAGATAGTACCCTATGCCACAGTTTCTGTTGGGACAGTAGGTACCTACATTCAGCGGGCACCTGGCTTCAAGTTGCAAAACTATCTTTTTTAATGAAGACAAAATTTATTCTTTCCTTGAATTTAGCCAATTTATATTCTCATTGAATGTGCCCAATATACAAATGGCCTTCTCAATTACCAGGTAAACTTATGATAAACTACATATGACAAATTCTGCTGTTAATTCTACCTGAGGACTAAATATGTTTATTTTTCTGTCTGTTTTTTGTAATCTCTGAGTAGATTCACTGGGTTGCATATCACATTCTGGTTTAATTATGTAATTAAAAAATTTCTTTCTCTTCTACTATTGTAGAATTTCTCAGAGTTTGGAGATAATTTTGTTTTTAATTATATTTTCCAAACACTGTACAAAATTACCAGACATGTGTATGTATATATATATATATATATATATATACACATATATATATATATGGGGTGCCCACAAGACTTTAGTTTAGAGAGGCTTTTCTCTCATTGGCTTCCCCCAAATCTGCAGGCAGAATGTCTATCTACCTATTCATGACATTCAGTCTTTTCCAGAGCGGTTCAACCAGATTTCTAGAAAAAGAGCTTCACATCAGAGCAATTAGTCATTCAGCTCTTTCAATGCACTTGGCATCTTCAGACCTGAAAGTAATTCAAACACCATCAGGCCCTGAATCCCAACCAGGCTGCTGAAAGTTTTGTGAATTTAATTTATCTTTTCAAAAAATTAGCTTTTAAATTTTCTTTTTTAATATTTTCTAAATTTTTATTTATTTCTGCTCTGATCTTTACTACAATATTTTCTCCTAATTTTTAATTTGGTTTGCTCTTACTTTTCTGGGTCTTTATGATACATCAATAGTTTATTGGGAATTTTGTTTGTTTGTTTTTTACTTTTTTTGATATAGGCACTCATTCCTATAAACTTTTCGCTTAGTACTGCTTTCACTGATTCATAGTCTTGGTATGTTGTGTTTCCATTTTCATTTGTTTCAAAGAAATTTTAAATCTTCTTAATTTCTTTTCTGGCCTACTGGATATTCAGGAGCATATTTTAATTTCTATGTGTTTGTATAGTTTCCAAAGTTGCTTTTGTTATTGATTTCTGTTTTTATTCTATTATAGTCAGAGAAAATACTTGATATAATTTAATTTCAGAGGGAAATATTTTAAGAGTTATTTTGTGGCCTAACATATGGTCTATCCTTGAGAATAATCCTGGTGCTGAGGTGTAGAATTTGTATTCTGTAGCTGTTGGGTGAAATGCTTTGTAAATTACTATTAGGTCTATTTGATCCATAGTGCAGATTAATCTAATGTTCATTTGTTGATTTTACTGTCTGGATGATCTGTTCACTGCCAAAAGTAAGGTGTTGAAGTCTCCAGCTATTATTGTATTGGGGTTGATCTTTCTGTTCACATATAATATTTGCTTTATATATCTGAGTTCTTCAGTGTTGGGTACATTTATATTTACAATTGTTATGTCCTCTTCCTGAATTGATGACTTTATCGTAATATAATGACTTTTGTTGTCTCTTTTTACAGCTTTTGTCTTGAAATATGTTTTGTTTGATGTAAGTATAGCCATTCATACTCTTATTTGGTTTCCATTAGCATGGAATATCTTTTTCCATTCCTTTATTTTCAGTCTCTTTGTGTTTTTATAGGTAAATTGTGTGTCTTGTAGGCAACAGATTGTAGGTTCTTTTTTTATTGTTTTGTTTTGCTTTTTCTCCATTTGGCCAATCTATATTTTTTGATTGATTGATTGGAAACTTTAATTTATTTACATTTAATGTTATTATTGGTAAGTAAAGACTTACTTCTGTCATCCTGTTATCTGTTTTCTTGCTGTTTTGTGGTCTTTCCTCCCTCCCTGCCATTTATCCTGTCTTCCTTTTACTGAAGGTGCTTTTATCTGTGGTATATTTTAATTTCTTGCTTCTGTGTGTGTGTGTGTGTGTGTGTGTGTGTGTGTGTGTTACAGGTTTATTAATTTGAGGTTACCATGAGGTTTGCAAATGACATTTTTATAACCCATTTTAAACTGATGGCAACATAACACTTATTTTTAAAATAAAAAAGCAAAGAGAAAACTAATAAAAACTACACTTTAACTTCATTCTCCTGCTTCTTAACTTTTTGTTGTTTCTATTTATGTCTTTTTATACTGTCAGTGTCTTAAGCTTGTAGTTAGTATTTTTAATAACAGCAACAGCCTCAAAAAGGCAATGTAAGAGTTATGGGCTTAAAGAGGAGGTAGAGCCAGGCACGGTGGCTCATTCCTGTAATCCCAGCACTTTGGGAGGCCGAGGTGGGTGGATCATGAGGTCAAGAGATCGAGACCATCCTAGCCAACATGGTGAAACCACATCTCTACTAAAAATACAAAAATTAGCTGGGTGTGGTGGCACACGCTTGTAGTCCCAGCTATTTGGGAAGCTGAGACAGGAGAATAGCTTGAATCCAGGGGGAAGAGGTTGCAATAAGCCAAGTTCGTGCCACTGCACTCCAGCATGGTGACAGACCAAGACTCTGTATCAAAAAAAAGAGGAGGTAGAGAGTTATTATTTTTAATAACTACAAGTAGTTATAGAATATTTTTTCAGCTTTCTCAAAATATGAATAGTTTACATACCACATTTGCAGTGCTATAAAATTTTGTGTTTTTCTGTGTACTTAATATTATCAGTGAGTTTTGTACCACATGGTTTCTTATTGCTCATTAGTGTCCTTTTCTTTTAGATTAAAGAACTCCCTTCAGCATTTTTTTGCAGGACAGGTCTGGTGTTAACAAAATCCCTAAGTTTTGTTTGTCTATAAAAGTCTTTATTTGTCCTTCATTTTGGAAGAATAGTTTTGCTGGATATCTTATTCTAGGATAAAAATCCCCACCACCCCCAGCACATTAATTATGTTATGCCACCATGTTCTGGCCTGTGAGGTTTCCACTGAAAAGTCTGCTGTGAAACATATAGGTGCTTGTTTGAATGTTATGTGTTTCTTTTCTCTTTTTGCTGTTAGGATTCTTTATCTTTGACCTTTAGGAGTGTTCTTTTTTTTTTTAATTACAGGCCTTCAGGTAGTCTTACTTAAGTTAATTGTGCTTGATATTCTATAACCTTCTTGTACTTTAATATTAATATCTTTCTCTAGGCATGGGAAGTTCTTATCCCTTTGAGTACACTTTCTATCCTGAACTTACTCTATCCCTCTTCTTTAAGGTCATAACTCTCAGAGTTGCCCTTTTGAGGCTATTTTCTGGCTCTCAAATGCATGTTTCATTGTTTTTTATTCTTTTTTCTCTTTTGTCTCCTCTGACTGTATATTTTCAAATAGCCTGTGTTCAAACGCACTAATCTTTTCTTCTGCTTATTCAGTCCTGCTATCAAGAGGCTCTGATGCAGCCTTCCATGTCATTTGAGTTTTTCAGTACCAGAATTTCTGCTTGACATTTCAGAATAATTTTAATTAACTATATTTATTGGATAAGAGTCTGACATTTTTATGTGCTATTTTGAATTTTGTTGAGCTTTCCCAAAACAGCTGTTTTAAATTCTCTGTCTGAAAGGTCACATACCTCTGTCACTCAGGAATTGCATGCTGGTAACTTATTTAGTTCATTAAATTATGTCATGTTTTCCTAAATAGTCTTAATTTTTTGAATGTTCATTGATGTCTTGGCATTAGTCAGTTAGGTATTTATTTTTGTCTTTGCATCTGCTTTTTTTATACCTGTTCTTCTTAGAAAGGCTTTCCAATAATTCAAAGGGAATAGAGTGTTGTAATTTAAGTTTCTGGTCATTGCAGTCATAGCTGCATTAGGGTAAACCATAGTCCCAGCAACACTGTGATACTTGCAGACTAGTAGAAACTCTTTTTCTGTTTTCTTACATTCTGCGAAATAAATGGAGTCTCTCTCTCTTCATGCTGAGCTGCCTAGAGCTGGGGTAGGGGTGACACAAGTACCCCTGTGGCCACCATCACTAGGTCTTTACTGTTTCGGACCCAAAGCCAGCACAGGACTGGGTGTCACACGAGGCCCACCATGACCACTGCCCAGCTACTACTAATGTTCACTCAAGGCCCAAGTTCTCATCAGTCAGGAGGTGGTGAATCCAGCAGGCCCATGTCCTTTCCTCCAGGGCAGTCAGCTTTGTTACGCACCCTGGGTTGGAACGTAACAAAATGCCATCTGGTAGCCAGAGCATGGAATCAGGAACTTTGATTTACTTGGTGCCCTATTCTGCTGTGGCTTAACTGGCATTGAAGCCATGAGACAACATCCTTTCTTTTCTTCGTTTTCTCAAGCATATGGTGCCACTCTCTGTGGCCACCGTCACCCAAAGCCCACAGCAAGTACAGCCAGGCTACTCCTGATATTCACTGGAGACCCAAGGGCTCTTCTGTCAGCTGTGGTGAACTCTGCCAGGCCTGCATCTTTTGCTTCAGGGTAGTGAGCTTCCATCTGCCCCATGGTGCTTCCAGAAATGCCATCCAGGGGCGAAGGCCTAAAATCAGAGACTTCAGGAGCCACTTACTACTCTACCCCTCTACTGCTGAGCAGGTAACCAAACTTCAAAACAAAGTCCCCTTTACTCTTCTCTCTCCTTTCCTCAAGCAGAGGTGTCTCCACATGGCTGCCACAGCTTGGATTGCACTGGGCCATACCTGAATTCTGCACACCACTGGGTCTCACTCAAGGCCTCCAGTAAGTACTACCTGGTCACTGTTGATGTTTATTCAAGGCCCAAGGGCTCTGCAGTCAGCAGGTGACTAATCTTGCCAGAACTGGGTTCTTCCCTTCAAGGTAATGTGTTCTCTTCTGGCTCAGGATGTGTCTAGAATTGTCATCCAGGAGCTATGTCCTGAATGGGGGCCTCAGGACTTTTCCTGGTGCCATATTCTACTGTGGATTAGATGGTATCCAAGTTGTAACACAGTGTCTTTTTTACTGTCCTTTCTCCCTTCTCAAGTAGAAGGAAAAAGTTTCTTTCAGATCTTTGAGCTGCACTGCCTGTGTCTGGGGTAAGGGTGATGCAAGCTCTTCCTTGGCCATCCCTGTGGATATCTTACAAGGTCACACGCACTTCAAGTTGTCTGACTCTGAGCCTAGTAAAGCACCGGCATTTGCCCAGAAATTGCAGTCCCTGTAACTTAGCCTGTGTTTCAAGTTTATTCGGGACCCCAGAGTGCTTTAGCCCCTGGTGGTGGGACTCCCTGAAACTCAGTTTTTGACCGCTAAAATGGACAATTACTTTTTGACTAGGGCTATTCTGAGTGTTTTCTCTATGGGCACAGCCTGAACTCTGCCCCATGTTGCTTTCTGCTATGACAGTCAGCACTGAGTTTTACTGCAGAGTCTCATCATTGCATTCTCCCTTCTGTAAGCACACAGGGTTGCTCTTCTTGCCAAGCTGATTTGCTGGGGAATAAAGGAGGATGCTTTTGGGAATCCAAGGCTTTCTTTTTTCCTATGTTCAGTTCCTCTTTCTTTCATGTGATTTTAAAGCCAGGTGCTGTGATCACTCTCCAGAGTTTTGGTTCTTATAAAGATGCTTATTTGGATACTCATTCAATTTGGTGTTCCATCAGGGAGATAATTGTTAGAGGGTTCTTTTTAGTCATCTTGCTCCACTTCCCCTCTGCAGCCATGTTGTTTTAATTAAGTGCCACATGTGAGGCTAAGGTGAGCCCAGGGTCAACCATGAGTGCTTCCAGATACATTCACAAGAGGCGAGTTTAGCTTTAGTTCCAAATGAAGATCATAGGGACTGCTCTGCTTGGTTTTGGCATGGGCAAATATGGGTGGTCCATATTCCTATTGCTGTGGCAGAAATTGCTGGTATCTTTGGCAGAGGAGGACACCTGAGTGTTGGAAGGGGGAAGCTCACATTTTGGTTTTTATATGAGTTTATAGTTTCTGAACCATTCCTGTGATAAAGGACAGAAAAGGATAGACTTTATCTGCAATTCTAGGTCCTTCTGCATGTGGATTTGGTGATACAGGGGAAGGAGTTTTGCTGATGCTTCAAAGGCATATTTTCAAGATGTGGGTGTAATTTGTACAGATTATCACACGTGGCAAGGGATCACACAGAAGGAGAAAAATGAAGAACTAGCTTATTCTGTGTCTCAGGTCAGGGACTGTGTCCACGTTTCCTTCTGAAATTTCATGTGTGTAGAACTTGAAAATGTTTACATATCCACTTGTGATATTCGTGCCTAATTAGTTTAACCATTTTTCTATCTTTTTTTCTTAGTCAAGGGACTCTGAGAAATACTTCTTTTTTATATATTAGAACCTTCTCTTCATTCTGTACATCCCACCTTCTAATAAGCCAAGAAAAGTTGTCACCATGAATTTATGACCTGCAACATTACAAATGTTCCTTTTGAGGCTGTTGAACATGGGATGTTGTGAATGCCCAAGATCCCTGTTAGAGATGGGATCAGGCCCTTGGATATCAGTGAGGAAGGAGACAGTGTACTGTTAGCTTCCATTAACTCTATGCAAACCAAATTATAAAAAATGTACATTTAATGAGAATGGCCTTTATAGCCTAGGGAAACTCAGAAAGTACCGAATAAGAAATAATTAGAGGCCAGGCTTGGTGGCTCACACCTGTAATCCCAGTACTTTCAGAGGCCGAGGTGGGTGGATCACCTGAGGTCAAGAGTTCAAGGCCAACCTGGCCAACATGGTGAAACCCCATCTCTGCAAAATACAAAAATACAAAAATTAGCTGGGCATCATGGGCACCTGTAATCCCAGCTACTCAGGAGGCTGAGAATCTTTTGAACCTGGGAGGCAGAGGCTGCAGTGGGCTGAGATTGTGCCATTGCACTCCAGCCTGGGTGACAGAATGCGACTGTCTCAAAATAAATACGTAAATAAAATAACTACAAGAGGCTGCCCTTCTAGCATGCTAAAAATAAACTTACTTATACGTTTATTTATATATTAGAGATTACAGAACATGGGAGATATTTGTAGCTTAAACTTTGCTTAAAACTGATGTTTCTTTCTGACTAGATTCAGATTAAGTTGAACCTTTTTGGATTAATAACAGCACAAGTAGTGTTGTATCCTCCTGTGTGCATCAGCACCTGACACAAATTTATTTTATTATAGTTGATGTTAATTTTATTTAATTGGTAAATATGCTCTCTGACATATTTTTTCCACTCTAGTTAACTATTTTTCTTTTTATTATTAATAGGTACCTTGAAGAGATTTATCAACTAATGTGCAAAAAAAAAGATTAAGCCAAATTTAATCTGATAGCTCTTCTTTCTTCTTAGATTCTCGTGGCATATAGCTTGCTATAAAGAATAAAAATGTTCATCTTTTCGTACTGGTCAAATAAACTGAAAACCTAGGCTATGCCACTTATTAGATTTTTGACAAAATATTCTCCTTGGGCCAGAAGCAGTGACACCACTGGAAAACTTGTTAGAAATTCAGAAACTAAAGCTTCATTCTGAATCTCCATAGTCAAAGTCTACTTTTAACAAGAGCTCCTGTTCATTGTTGTACACTATAAGATTTGAGAAGTATGGTTCTAACTAACCATGAAGTTTTCATTTATTGACTATAGACAATTTATCTTGTGTTATATAAAAACAGCATTTAAAAATGCGCATGTCTGTATTGGTGTCCTGCAGGGGTCTGCCCTGCAGACCCTGACTCAACGATAGATGAATGACATATACTGACACAGATATTATACTTGTCAGTCCAGCTGAGAGTCCAGGCTGCTTACAGACTTCAATTAGTGTACTGTAACGAGTTGCAATCTCAGCCCTGACTCACTGGCTTCCAGACATTTATTCAGAACACATTAAATGACAAAGACTTTAAGTCAACACCATTAGAGGGTAATCCACCTGGTAGTATCCCCCTGCTCCCACCCAGAGCACCATCCTGGCTGCAAATGATCAAGGGTTAGTTTTAGAACCACGTGAGTAAACAAGCAATTTAGATAAACTACTCTACATTCCTATGTATCTGTGCCCTAAGCGCTCTGGCTCCTGAAAGAGAATCTGGCTGCCTTCAGCCAAATGCTTAATGCAAACCCCCAGGCCTTCCAAGATGGTTTGTGTTAATTTTACAATTTTTCCCACCATGTTAACTGAACCCCTCCAATATCTTTCATTTTATACTGTATTATCAATAAAAGTATTGCATATACACTGGTTTTGTGGATCATATGCCATCTTCTTTTATCAGAGCTAAAGAATACATTAGAGAATAGTTCTGTGCTAGAAAGTATCTTATTGGGCTGGGCGCAGTGGATCACACCTGTAATCCCAGCACTTTGGGAGGCCGAGTTGGGTGGATCACCTGAGTTCAGAAGTTCGAGACCAGCCTGACCAACATAGTAAAACCCCATCTCTACTAAAACTACAAAATTAGCTGGGCATGGTGTCACATGCCTGTAATCCCAGCTACTTGGGAGGCTGAGGCAGGAGAATCATTTTAACCGAGGAGGCGGAGGTTGCAGTGAGCTGAGATCATGCCATTGCACTCCAGCCCTGGCAACAAGAATGAAGTTCTGTCAAAATAAAGAAAATAAAAATGCAAGGAAAGAAAGCATTTTATTGGATAACTCCAGTCAGTCACAGAACCAGTTCTCTTTGCTCTCAGTTTACCTGATGTAAAATCATGAATTCTTCCTATCACCACTTGCTAGATATGTTACATTTTTCAGGGAGTGTTGACATTCAGGGCTGTGGCCATAGAATTCTGTCCAGAAGAGTGGGAATGCCTTCATTCTGCTCAGCAACATTTGTATAGGAATGTGATGTTAGAGAACTACAGAAACCTGTTGTTCTTGGTGAGAATAACTTAAATATAGAATTCACATTCCACACTTAGTAATTTATTTTCTTCTGTTTTCTGGGAGTTTCTGCTTTGCATGAATAAGTTTCAGAATCCTACTTCACAAAAGAAAAAAAAAAGAAAACAGGTATCTGTTGAGATAGAAAATAAAATTTTCAAGATGTTTCGTCTTAATGATAATCTTTCTCTTTTTTGAGCTTATCTGTATACTTCAGTGTAAATTAGTGGTAATATCAGAAATTTAGTGGCCTAAAATATTGTTTGCCACAACCTTAAAATCAGATTTTCACCACAAGTTTGTCATTAGGTATTACTGAGTAGTAGAGCTAAGAACCCACAAATTGAAAATACTTTCTAAATAGTCTAAAGTTTCTATTAGGAAAGAGTATATTGGGATTAATTTTCTAGAATCTTCTATAATGTTCACTCTTCTCTACTGAGAACATTACTAGATTGGTAATTGGACTGTTCTAGCAAGAGTCATGTTATTTTTTTTTTTTTTCTAATAAAACAGGTTTTGCTGTTTCCAAGTCAGAATTGATTACCTGTCTGGAGCAAGGAAAAGAGTCCTGGAATGTGAAGAGACAGGAGACAGCAGCCAAACACCTAGGTAGGTGGAAGTGAATGAAGCAATTGACACAAATGAGAGTTCCCAGTGTGAAGGAGCGAGCCAGACTTTTAAACATGGTTTGAGAGGCTCTCCACCAATGGAAATAATTTCTGAGTAGCCTGTATTTCTTTCTCTTGTTTTGACATAAGGGCATCTTTCGTCTCATTCTCATTAACTTTCTAAGCAATATACTTCCCCGTCAGTTATGGTATTTTTGTTTGTTTGTTTTTTAGTTTATAGTGATAGTGAAAGATTTACTCATAACTTAAAATAATGTGTGATTTGAATGTTCTTCCATTGCGTTGGGAGAAGCAGTAATATCTGTATTTTGAGAAACAAAGTTAAACAATTTTTAATTTTTGTTGGATAATGTCTAAAATATATGAGAGTTATGGTGATGTCGGGATTTGGTTCAGAAATCCCAGGAACACCACAAAAAGATGTATATTTCTGCTTTATGATTTTCTATCCTATAGAGATTTCAAATGTGATTTTATAGAAAATTATACTCAATAATTTTATCAAAACTCTAAGCATCTGCCTAAATATAAGAAAGTCAAAAATTGTGTCATTTGAAATGTTATCCTTTTTATATAAACTAATATTGGTAAATTAAATTCTGTATGCAAAAGGCCTTAACTGTAATACATTTCAGTGTACTTCATACATTTATTAAATAGACTATGTCACTGAGGAGCTTAAAACATTGCTGAGAATATATTAAGCTCTCAATTTTAATTATTTTTAAAAGACTGTCATTTTACAATTTTCTCTTATTTAGTTATGAGGCTTACTGGGACTGTGTCATTCATATATATGTATGTGTGTATATATAGACACACACACATGTATGTACACACATGTATATATGTATGTATTTGTAACGTGGATCTTTTCACAAATAATAACAGAATACCTATGTATTTATTGTATACAATGTATTGATTTTATATGTATATACATAGTGAAGTGGTTAGTACAATCAGATTAATGAACAAACACATCTGTCACCTTACATAGTTACCTTTTCTGTGGTTAGAACAATTAAGAACTGTAAGCAGATTTTCAGCATACACAATAGTATTATTAACTATAATCATAAAGATGTACGTTAGGTCACCATAACTTATTTGTTTTATAATTTAAAAATTTGTACCATTTGAACAACATCTCTCATTTTCCACACCTCCAGCCAGGCCCCAGCACCCATCTTTATGATCTCTGCTTCTAGGAGTCCAAACATTTTATATTCTCCATAAAAGTGAGATCATACAGTGTTTGTCTTTCTGTGTCTGGCATATTTCATTTGGCATAATGTTATCTGGGTCCATCCATCTTGTCAAAATGGCAAGGTTTTATTATTTTTATTGCTGAATAATATTCTGTTCAGTATATATACCATGTTTTCTTTATCCAGTTAGTGTCCACAAACATTTTAGGTTTGTTTCATATATTGGCAATTGTGAATAATGATTCAAAGAGCATGGAGGTGCAGATGTTTCTTGGAGATAGTATATGCAGAAATGAGATAGCTGGATTGTATAGCAGTACTGTTAAAATTTTTTTAAATAATCTTTAAGGTGGTTTTATCATGACTGTAAAAAATTACAAGTCACTGAGAGTGTACAGTATTCTTAAAAAATATGCATGTTAATACTTGTTATAACTTTTCTTTTTGATATTAGCAATTCTAATGTGTGTGAAGTAATATCTCACCACGGTTTTAGGTGCCAGGTTGGTGATATTGAACACTTTTCTATATACCTGTTGGCCAATTGTATGCTTTAATTGAAAATCATCTATTTAGGCTTTGGCTTATTTTTCAATCTTATTACTATTACCATTATTATTACTTTTTTTGCCTTTGATTCATATGAGTTCCTTCAATATTTTAGAGACTAGCAACTTGCCAGATATGTTATTTTATGTTATTTTATTTTATTTTTGAGACGGAGTCTGCTCTGTTGCCCAGGCTGGAGTGCAATGGCACGATCTCGGCTCACTGCAAGCTCTGCCTCCAGGATTCATGCCATTCTCCTGTCTCAGCTTTCCGAGTAGCTGGGACTATAGGCTCCGCCACCACGCCAGGCTAATTTTTTCTATTTTTAGTAGAGATGGGGTTTCACCGTGTTAGCCAGGATGGTCTCGATCTCCTGACCTCGTGATCCACCCGCCTCGGTCTCCCAAGGTGCTGGGATTACAGGCATGAGCCACCACGCCCTGCCTATTTTATTTTATTTTATTTTTATTTTATTTTATTGTATTGTCTTCTTGGTTGTGCAGAAGCGTTTTAGTTTGATGCAGTCCAACTTGTTTATATTTGCTTTTATTGTTGTACTTTTACAGCGGTATCCAAAAATTAATTTTCCAGACCAATATTAAGGTTTCCTCATAAAAATTTTGTCTTTAAATTTTTTCTTAACATTACATTTCTTACATTTTCTTAAATGTCTTACATTAGAGTCTTTATTTTATATTTAGTTAATTTTCAAATATAGTATCAGAAAAATGTTCTAATTTTATTTTTTTACTTCTGGGTATTCAGCACCAAGTATGGAAGAGACCATAGTTTCTGCACTGTGTATTCTCAGTGCCTCTGTGTCAAACATAAATTGATCTTATATGGATGGATTTGTTTCTGGGTTCTCCATTCTGATTCACTGATTGTGGTGTGCATTTGTATGCACAGACTGTCCTGTTTTTATTGCAATAGTCTTCAAATGTAGTTTGAAATCAGAAAGTATAATGCCTCCTGCTTTGTTTTCATTCCTCAAAACTGCCTTGGCTATTCAAGGCAAGTATCTTGTTTCATATAAATTTCAGGATTGCATTTTCTATTACTTTAAAAAATTATACTGGAATTTTGATAGGGCGTGTATTGACTCTATAGATTAAATAATTTGACATTTAAAAAATATTTATTGTTTTATCCATAAACATGAAATATTTTTGCATTTATTTGTGTCATATTAAATTTTGTATTAATATCTTAAATATTTCATTGTAAAGACTTTTTCACCTTGGCTAAATATATTGCTAAGAAATTCATTATTTTGATGCTATATCAATGAAATTATTATTTTTCTTTTTTATTTGACAGTTTGTTGTTAGTGTATGGAAACACAAATGACTTATATATTAATTTTATATTTCTCTAATTTATTGAGTGTGTTTATTAGCTGAAACAGTCTTTTGGTGTACTAGTCATGGTTTTCTATATATAAGATAATGCCACCTAAGAACAATGACATTTTTACTGCTTTTTTTTTCAATTTGGATCCTTTTTTTCTTCTTTTTTCCTTTGAGACAGGATCTCATTCTGTCACTCAGGCTAGAGTGCAGTGGTGTGATCATGCTTCATTGCAGCCTTAACCCTTGGGCTCAAACAATTCTTCCACCTCAGCCTCCAAAGTATCTGATACTACAGGTGTGCATTTTCCACACCTGGCTAATATTTTAAAGTTTTGTAGAGATGAGATCTCATTAAATTGCCCAGGCAAGTATCAAATTACTAAGCTCGATCCTCCCACTTCAGTCTCCCAAAGTGCTGGGATTACAGACATGAGCCACTGCACCTGGCTGGATGTCTTTTCAAAAGTTTTATTGCCTAATTGTTCTGCCTAGGACTACCAGTACTATATTAAAACAGAAACATTAAAAATGGACCCTGTGTTCTCTTGTGTTGGTTTCTGTGAAACTGAAGGAGAAAACACCTCTTCCAATTTTATAGACTGGTTTCAGCAGGTAAGATCATCTTTTGGGTCAATTGGCTAATAGGATCCCTTCTGGGTTTGCAGTGCAGAGGGGTTGTAAGTGGGTCATATGGCTGCTTTTTGACCTGCAGTGGAGTTTGTATTTAGTGTGTAGTTAGTGGATAGTTGTTAACCCTCTCTTATTTCTTGGCAGGCTGGATTGTTTTCAGCACTTTGATTTGTAGGGCTAGCACTAGGGCGGCATTCTGCAGCTTGGTGAGCATATGGTGGACCTAAGATGAGGTGTGTGGATGAGTGTGACTCTTGCTGAGTACCTGGCAGGATTTCTGCAAGTCATTCTGTGGGTTTCTAGGTGGGCAAAACTGGTCACAGACTGGGGCTAAAAGTTCTGAAACTGAGTCACTGAACTGTTTCAGAGAGCACAGTAAAGTCCAAGGTCTGGAAGCCTACGTCTATAATTACAAATAGGCATCTCCTTCCAGATCTCCAGATGTGCAGGTACAACTCCTAGACCATGGCTGGAAGGAGCTGGAGATAATTACAGTCACTGCAGAATTTTAAGTGCTATCAATATAGGTGAATCATTTATTGTTCTATGGCCAAGACCAAGGGTTCTCAAGTTTGCCACATGAATGAAGGGCTGCCTTCTCAAAATGACTCCAATCAGACTTTGGCTTTAGCAAGTTTTTAAAACCCTATTCCCAAAAAACAATATTATTATAAGGGTCCCTTCGTCAAGAAGGGGTCTCACCATACCACCAAGGCCGATCTCAAACTGCTAGGTTGAAGTGATTCTTCTGCTTCAGACTGCCAAGTTTCTAGGGTTACAAGTGTGAACCAACATGTCTGCTAACATAATGGACTCCATGTCGTTTTCTTACAAGACTTTCTAGGGGTAATAAACACCCTTAGCTTTTGTTTATTTTGGAAAGTCTTTTTTTTTTTTTTCCTTTTTTTTTTTTTTTTTTTTTTTTTTTTTTGAGATGGAATCTCACTCTGTCGCCTAGTCTGGAGTGAAGTGGCACGAACTAGGCTCACTGCAACCTCCGCCTCCCAGGTTCGAGTGATTCTCCTGCCTCAGGCTCCCGAGTAGCTGGGATTACAGGAGCATGCCACCATGCCTCACTAATTTTTATATTTTTAGTGGAGATGGGGTTTCACTATGTTGGTCAGGCTGATCTTAAACTCCTGACCTCGTGATCCACCCACCTCGGCCTCCCAAAGTGCTGGGATTACAGGCGTGAGCCACCACATCTGGCTTTTTTTTTCTTCTTATTTTTAAAGTAAATTTCTCCCAGATTAGGTATCTCTAGTTAATAGTATTTTTTTTCATCACTTTGAAATTAGGAAGTTCTTAGTGTACCCTTTTTCTCTTCAAATAACCTCTCTACCACTTTTTTCCTCTGCCTGCTTCAAGGACTTTTTTCATGACTATATTGGTCTACTTGATAATATCTAAGAAGTTTCATATTCCATGTTCATGTTCCTCAATTTTTTTGTTTTTTGTTTCAATGTCTTGATATTTATGAATAATATTCCTTTAGTTTTCTGATTCTTTCTTCTGGTTCATTAAGTCTGTTGTTTCACTAGTGAATTTTTCAACAATTGTAATTTTTCAGTTTCACAATTTCTACTGTTTTTTATAGTTTTTATCTCTTTGTTCACTGATTTTTATGAATAGTTTTTCTTATTTTGTCTTTGTGTGTGTGTGTGTGTGGTTTTTTTTTTTTTTTTTTTTTGCTATAGAGCACATATAGTATCATTATTTTGACATCTTTGTCAGATAATTTTATACATCTTTTTTTCTGAAGGATTGAGTTCTGGAGATTTGTTTTGTTTCTTCAAGTGTGATATGTTTTCTGCCTCTTTTCTTATGTCCTGAGATCCTTTGATGAAATTTGGAAAGTAATAAACAGCCATCTAATCTAATATTAAAAGACTTGCTTAAAAACTGGCTATAGCAATCATGTGATTTTCAGTGCTTCACAAACATGTTCTCAGTTCTGTCTTTCTACTTTTGTATGTTATTTCTAAGTTAAAGAGATTTTTTTCTCATTTTCTTTTCAGATTCTATAATAATCTTTTGCTTCCCTAGTTGACTGTGGAAATGCAGTTTCTCTAGTATTACGGCAATCATTCACCTTTCTTCTCAGCAGTACTTTATCATTGTGTTGGTTATGTTGGACAGTCTTTAAGATAGACCTGGTTACCTTCTGCAGCACAGAAAAATTCCAGGAATGTGAAAAGAGGGGAAAGAATAGCCATACACTCAGTATGAATGATTTATCAGGTAACACATGTGAAAGCTCCAAAAGTGAAGGGGAAAACCAGAGTTTAAAATATGTATTGAAATGCTGTGTTCCAATGGAATCGATCCTTGAAAAGCCTAGGTTTATTTCTTTTATGGAGATGGAGAAAAAAATTTTGATGTTGACTTACTACACTCTTAAATTCTCTAAGTCTTCTGTCTATTCAATAATTTTTTGATGCATTCACAGTGAGAGGCAAACTCCTTTTTTTATGCTGTGAGGACCCCATATAGTCTGACAACTCTTCCATTGCTTTAAGGTATCTGGGAAAATTTGCACACATTTTATGTCAAGCTGTTTTAAAAGATCTGTTTGTGCCTTACATTAGACATCTATGAGAGGAGTAGGGAAAATACTAGAATTTGGTTAAGAGATTCCAGAGGTGCCAGGAACAAATGTCATTTGTTCTCTGCTTTATAATTTCCAGTCAGGTGATGATATAGGAAGTGAGACTGAGAACTTTCATCAAAGCACAAAGCATCTAATTGAGTACAAGAAAATCTAAACATCTATTTCACTTTAAAAAGTATTTTTTTCTTAGTAGGAACTAAACTTAGAGATTTAAATGCTATATGACAAATAACTCGATGGTTGCATAGTTAATTTTATTTACTCACTTCATAGATTTTTTAAAAACACTAATATCATTGGTTTCTTACAAAACTGCCCAGCATATAGTAAACTCCCAATTATCACCTATTTTTAATAACTATTATTCTATAATTTTATTTTCTTTACTGTGAAGGTCAGTAGGACTGTGCCTTATGCTTTTTTTTTTACTTTCTGATTCACTGTATGCCAACCAGTAATTTCACAAGTTCTGAGGTAATGTGCTTGAATGTATGTTATATAAAATGTTAATTACATAATTAATAGGCACCCCACATTCATTAAAATCTTTTATATGTTTGTTTACTGAATATAAAATGTCATTAGCATTTTCATTCACTTTTCTCAAACTATACAATCTAAATGGTCATATACATTGTTTCTAGCTGATCATTCTTGAATATTAGTGTTTCATACCATATTTTACAGTATTTATATTGTTCATATTATTTGCTTTGCTTCCAAAGGTTGCATTATAACCTTTACATTTTGTGTAAAAAAAGCAACAAAATAATAATGATATAATAAAGAAGATTCTTCAGTACCATTTAAGTGCTTGTTTCTTCAAGTTTTCTCATCAGAGTATTTATCAATGATAATAATGCATTTTCTATTAAATGTTATTGCTTTTGTACACTAATGATTCAAACTTCATGGTCTTCAATAGCAAAGACATGGAATCAACCTAGGTGCCCCAATAGTGGTGGATTGTATATAGAAAATGTGGTACCTGTACACCATGAAATACTACATAGCCATAAAAACAGGACAAAATTATGTTTTTTGTAGCAACATTGATGCAGCTGAAGGCCATTATCCTAAGTAAATAAATGCAAAAACGGAAAACAGAATAATACATGTTCTTATTTATAAGTGAGAGCTAAATACTGGGTATACATAAATGTAAAGATGAAAACAGTAAACACTGGGGACTGCTAGAGGAGAAAGGGAGAGGGGAAAGGGCTAAAAAGCTACCTCTTGAGTACTGTACTCACTACCTGAGTAGTAGTAGTACCCCAAAGCTTAGCACTATATAATATACACATGTAGCAAACCTACACATGTAGCCTCTGAACCTAAAGTAAAAGTTGGAATTTAAAAAAATACTAACAGATGTGCTTTTTATGAATGTGAAGTCATAGTTGAAAACTGTAGCTATCTAGAAGAATTATGTTTTAGTAGTACACTATGTTTATTCAATTTTTTTGTTAAATTTTGTTCTGCCATTTTACATTCCTGTGTCTGATATTTTAGAGCAGGCTATGTCATATTAATTAATTATGTTTTTGTTTTTATGTATGTATTAAAATTTTATATGCCAATATTCAACTCTGTACACATTAAGACAAGGTTTGTACAGAAGTCAGATATGATTCAGTCATATATCTATTGCCAATATAATTATTTTTGTGTTTGTTGGCCTGTATAAATATTACCCTATTTTATGACTTGTATACTTGCTTTTCTTTTGGTTGGTGTTCAATAGTTGTTTTATTTTTAATTGTAAAAAACACATAACAAAATTCATAATCTTTAATATTTTCAATTATATAGTTTAGTTATGTTAAGTATATTGTTAGCAACATATCACTAGAACATTTTTACTTTTGTAAAAGAAATATGCAATACACATGAATCCACTACTTATTTTTCCCATTGACTGGTCCTTTACAGACATCGTTCTATTTTCTCTTTTTAAGTGTGTAACTACCTTAGATATTCCATGTAAGTATGTTCCTACAGTATTTGTGTGTGTGTGACTGGCTTATTAAATTTAACATAATGTCTTCAAAATTTGTCTTTATAGTAGATATTAGAAAAATTTTTGGCTTTTTAAAAGCTGAGTAATATTTCATTTTCCTTATATTTCAAATTATATTTATCCATTTATTTTGTACAAGAAGTTTAAATTGCTTTAACCTATTGACTTTTGTGGATAATGCTTCAATAAATTGTGCGTGAAAACTCATTGGACCATATATGCAAGAGTTAATATCTGTGCTTCATTCTATTTCATTGCTTTGGTGATCTGCCTTTTTACCAGTACTAAAGTACTTTGTTTACTGTAGCTTTGTTTTGTGTTTGGAAACTATTAAGTGTAATGCTTCTAGTATTTTTCTTCTTTTTTAAAGACTGTCAGGCTTTTCATAGTCTCTTAAATTTCATATAATTTTGTGGTGGTTTTTTCTATTTTCAGAAAATTAAAATTGGGAATTAAAAGGGTTGTGTTGAATGGGTCACTTTGGGCAGCATGGACAGCTTCACAATATTATGTCTTTCAACCCTTGAACAAAAGCATGCTCAATAATGTGTTTTTTAATTTTTGTGGTTTGTAAATTTTTCAGTTTTCCTTGTGTTACTGATTTCTAGTTTCATTCCATTTGGGCTATAAAAATAGTCTAAAATTTCAATTTTAAAACATTTGTTAAGACTTATTTTATGGTGTCACAGGTGGTCTACGTAGAAAAATGTTTCATGAGCTATTGAAAAGAATGTGTATTCTGCTCTCTGTATACATTTGTTAGGTGTAATTGTTTTATAGTGCGTTTAAGTTTTTTGTTCCCTTATTAATATTTTGTCTTGCTTTATTATTCATTACTGAAAGTGGGATATTGAAGCGTCCTGTCATTATTACATTGCTGTTTATTTTTTGCTCCAATTCTGTCAATACTTGATTTACGTGTTTATAATTTTTTTTTTTTTTTTTTTTTTTTTTTGAGACGGAGTCTCGCTCTGCCGCCCAGGCAGGAGTGCAGTGGCCGGATCTCAGCTCACTGCAAGCTCCGCCTCCCGGGTTCACGCCATTCTCCTGCCTCAGCCTCCCGAGTAGCTGGGATTACAGGCGCCGCCACCTCGCCCGGCTAGTTTTTTGTATTTTTTAAAGTAGAGACGGGGTTTCACCGTGTCAGCCAGGATGGTCTCGATCTCCTGACCTCGTGATCCGCCCGTCTCGGCCTCCCGAAGTGCTGGGATTACAGGCTTGAGCCACCGCGCCCGGCCTTATAATTTTTTATGTAATTAATTGTCTCCTCTCATCTCATTTGGATAACACTTGTATGGAATGTTTTTCCTATCCTGCCATTTTCAGTCTATTTTTTAAATTGGATCTGAAGTGAGTCTCTTGGAGACATGATATAGTTAGCTCTTGTTTTTTTTTTTTTAATTTGTAAAAAAATGCTTTATTCAGTATATGTGTTTTGATTAGGAAGTTCAGTCCACAAATATTTAAATAATTGTCTGAAGAAAAGAACTTATTGTTACCATTCTGTTGTTTTATTTGGCACTTTTAGCTATTTTGTCTCTATCTCTCTTTCATTCTTTGTATAATATCTAGTTGATAGGGACATGCCTTGACTCCAACATAGGGACATGTCTTGACTCCAACTTAACTTTTTGTTTGTCTTTATAGGTATTTTCTTTGTTGTAAACATGACGATTACAGAAAATCTCTTAAACTTACCATTGATTTTAAACTGGTAACAACTTACCCTCTGTTGCACAGAAAAAGTTATACTCATTACATCTGTTCTCAACTTTGCTATCAGTGTCACTAACAATATACTGTGTTGCATATACATTAACAAATTTTTAAAATTATTTTTATGCTTTTATCTTTCTAATTTCATTTGGTTTTTTTCTGCTTGTTTAACAAATCAAGGACTAGCTGAAGCATATCTTTTAAATTTTAGAGCATAATTCAAAGTGTTTTTTGAATCATGATAATCTATACATATTTATAGTTGTGTATGTGCATATCTTTTCCAGAGAGTTATGTATTTTTATGTGATTTGGTGTTCTTTTTTAGTGTACCTCATTTTCGATGGGAGGGACTTCCTTATGCATTCCTTGTATAAAAGTTCTATTGATGCACTTTTCTACATTTTGGTTATCTTGGAGACTCTATTTTTTTTCTTCCTTTTAAAGAATACTTTTGCTGGACATAGTATTTCTTGCTTAGACCTTTTTTTCAGTGCATTACCTACTTTGTTCTTGCCTGAAAGATTTCTGTCTATAAATCTGCTGGCAGTCTTGCAAGATCATGGAGATAAATGACACTTTTCCTGCATTCCAGATTCTCTTCTTGTCTGTGACTTTCAAAGCCTTGTTGTATTGTGTCTTTTTAGGGATCTTCTTGTGTTAATCTTAGTTGAAATTTGTTGAGCTTCTTGATTTTGTTATTTTTTTTTAATATTGAAGTGCATATCAGTCTTATTTTTTACTGCTGCTTCACAATTTTTACTTTTTTGTGCTTCTTATCTTTTAATTGCTAGTTTCATTGTCGTTATTTCATTTTGTTTTCTGTGTTCCCATTTCACTCATTGAGCATCATTGAGCTAACAATTTTAATTTTTTAAGGTGATTGTTTTACTTTCAAAAAGTAGATCTAGCTGAATACACACTGTTTCAGGTAAATTTTATATCTCCATTTTTCTAGGATTGATTTCTGGATATTGAGTTTTTTTTCTTTGATTCAACCATATCATCCGGATGCTTTGTGTATGTTATAATCTTTGGTTGTAATTTGTACAAAAAAAGCTACATGTCAAAATATTTATGAAGTGGCTTTGGTCTGGGATAATATGGCACCAATTTTTAGGCTAGAGATTCTTGGAGTCTCTCAAACCTGCTCTATGGATGTGTCTTCTCTGAGCTTATGTGTTTGTTTTTCAGTTAAAGGAGATTCCCATGTTTCTTATTGAGAGCCTATAATCGCTTTCTATATGCATTGTCTGTCTGTGGTACCGAAGTATTTCTTCTCTTGTAACAGTCATTTACCTCAGCTCACCCAACCTGTCATTCAAAGTATACTACCATTCCTTTCAACACTGTCATCGAACATAGAAATTAGTCTTTGGCAAGGTCACAGAAATCCAGAATCATGTATACATGTGGCACTATTTTATTTACATTTGGAAGGAGAAGCCAGGAGTTGGGAGTTTATACTTAAAGGCACCATGTTTTATTAGGGATGAAGAATGGCTGCGGTGGGTAAATATAAAATACTTTTCTTCCGCTTCTGTATAGTTCTTCACATTTTGCTCACTTGTGGTGCTATGAATATTAAGTGATTTTTATATTTCTCCAAAAGTCATTTTCATTGTTATATTTCTGTTAAGTTTATATATATATATATACACACACACATATATATGTATAAAGAAATTAGAGCCTGTGATATTTTACTGTCTCACCGTGTTAACATGCTTAGTATAATTTTACATTTGTAAAGTATATTCACCTTAGTCTAATAAGCGAGATAATTTGTTGTTGTTTTTTCAGCTGGGTCTTTTTTTCACTGCAGAGATACTGCCAAAGCAGGACATAAAATATTCATCTAAAAACATAACACTGATAAAATATGAAAGCTGTGACCTTGATAATTTATACTTAAAGAAATACTGGCAAGGTGTGAATAATTGCAAGGGGCAGAGGAGTAGTTAAAATTGCCTTCATCAATGTTTGTCAACCACTCATAGCAAAACATGCCAATGCAATAAATGTGGCAAAGCTTTTGACTGGTGCTCAATTCTTACTGAAGATAGAAAAATTTGTAGCAGAGAGAAACCCTACAAATGTGACGAATGTGGCAAAGCCTGCAGGTCATTCTCGAGAATGCCTTATTAAACATAAGAGAACTCATACTAGAGGGGAATCCTACAAATGTGAAGAATGTGGCAGAGCCTTTACCTGCTCCTCAACCCTTACTAAACATAAGGGAATTCATGCTGGAGAGAAATCCTATAGATATGAAGAATGTGGCAGAGTCTTTACCCGCTCCTCAGCCGTTACTAAAGAAGAGAATTCATGCTGGAGAGAAACCCTATAAATGTGAAGAATGTGGCAGAGTCTTTACCCACTCCTCAACCCTCATAAAACACAAGAGAATTCATACTGGAGAGAAACCCTACAAATGTGAAGAATTTGGCAGAGCCTTTAAAAACTTCTCAGACCTTACGAAACGTAAGATAATTCATACTGTAGAGAGACCATACAAATGTGAAGAATATGGAAAAGTCTGTAAGTGGTTCTCAGAGCTTACAAAACATAAGAGAATTCATACTAGAGAGAAAGCTTACAAATGTGAAGACTGTGGCAAAGCATATACATGGTCCTCAGGTCTTACTAATCATAAGAGAACTCGTGCTGGAGACAAACCATACACATGTGAAGAATATGGCACAGCCTTTTCCTGCTTCTCAGCCTTTCTTAAGCACAGGATAGTTCATGCTGCAAAGAGACCTTACAAATGTGGAGAATGTGGCAAAGCCTCTTAAGTGCCTCTCAGCCCTTACTAAACATAATAGAATTCATTATGAAGAGAAACTTCAAGTGTTCAAAATGTGAGAAAGCTTTAAACATGTTCTCGGATTTTGTTCTAAATCAGAGATTTCATACTGAAAAAATACAATGTAAGTGTAATCACTGTTGAAGAATATTTAACAAAAGACTTAGAGTATACAATAATATTTTTACTGTATAGAAAGATTACAAACAAAAAGAGAGGTGCAGTAGTTTCGCTTACATAACAGATCTTATTGTACACAGAAATATTTAAGCAAGAGTATATCCTTCCAAGAGTTTCACAAATTTTACTAATTCTTTAAAAGAATAACAGCTCCTGGATTTATTGATATTTTGAATAGTTTTTTATGTCTCAGTCTCTTTCAATTCAGCTCTAAATTTTTTATTTACTATCTTCTGCTAGCTCTGAGATTTGCTTACTCTTTCTTCTCTAGTTCTCTTACTTGTAATGTTAGGCTGTTAACATGATCTTTCTTTTTTTTATGAGCATTAAGCACTATAAGTTATTGTCTTAACACTGCTTTAGTTGTGTCCTAAAGATTTTGGTATGTTGTAGTGTATCTTTGTTATAATTAATTCCAAAAACTTCTTTATTTCTTGACTTAGCAGGGTTATTTAATTTCCATGTAATTATATGGTTTTGAGTGAATTTCTTAGTGTTGACTTCTAATTTGATTGTGCTATGATCTGAGATTGCTATATCAGTTATTTTCCATTTGCTGAGTAGTGTTTTATTTCTGACTACGTAACTGATTTTACAGTATGTGTCACGTGGTGATAAAAAGAATGTATATTCAGTTATTTTTGGTTAGAGCGTTCTGTAGATATATCAGGTCCGTGTGACACAGTGCTGAATTCGGGCTCTGAATATCTTTGTTAATTTTTCTGTCTCAATGATCTAATATTGTCAGGCAAGTGTTAAAGTCCCTCACTACTATTGTGTAAAAGTGTCTCTCCAAGGTCTCTAACAATGTGCTTTATGAATCTGGGTGCTTTTGTGTTGGGTGTATATATATTTAGCATTGTTCGCCCTTTACCATTACGTATTGCCCTTCTTTATCTTTTTATAATCTTTGTTGATTTAAAGTCTGTTTTGTCAGAAACAAGGCTTGCAACTCTTGCTTTTTTTTGTCTTTTTATTTGCTTGGTATGTTTTTCTCCATTTCTTTATTTTGGGCCTATGTGACAGAGGTATCTTGAAGACAGTGTACCAGTGGGTCTTGTTCCTTTATGCAGATTGCCACTTTGTCTTTCGTTTGGGGCATTTAGCCCATTTACACTTAAGGTTACTTAGTGTTGATATGTGTGGATTTGATTCTGCCATCATGATCTTAGCTAGTTATTTTGCAGACTTGTTTATTGTATAAAACAAGTGGTTTTGTTTTGTGGTTGCTTTATAGTGTCACTGGTTTGTCTACTTCAATGTGTTTTCGTAATGGCTGGTAATGGTCTTTCTTTTTCCTATTTAGTGCTTTCTTCAACAGTTCTTATAAGTCAGGCCTGGTGGTAACAAATTTCCTCAGCATTTGCTTATCTGAATAGGATCTCTTTTTTACTTTTGTGGCTTAATTTGGTTGGATATGAAATTTTTGGTTAGAATTATTTTTAAGAATGTTGAATATTGACCTCTAATCTCTTTTGGTTTGTAGGTTTTCTGCTGAAAGGTTTGTTGTTAGTCTGATGAGCTTCCCTTTGGAGGATACCTGCCTTTCTCTCTAGCTGCCGTTAGCATTTTTCCTTTCATTTCAACTTTGGATTTTTTTTTTCTTTTATGTTATTTGATGGCCTTCAAGGTTTAATTGTGGTATAAGGTGAACTCAGGAGATAGGGTTTATTCCTGGGAAATTTTAGGGGCCCAATGCTCAACTCACAATTTCTAGGCTGCATACTCTAACTCTAGGACAGTTGTGATGAGCCCCAATTTAGTTCTCTAGTGTCTTGAGGTTTGAAGCCCACTGTGCTTGGGGGACTGAAGTGCTGTAGCTGTAGCAGAGTGCTAGGCGATTTGGGATTTCTGCCTGCCTGTGGGCACTCACCTCAGTGATAGAGTCAGAGCAGCCAGGCAGGAGTGGGAGCCCCTGCTGGAGACACTGAGTGCTGTCGCACTAGTGTTGGTGTTGGTGTTGGCTTGAGACAGGATGTTGGCTGGTACCTGTTTTGATGCCTTCTCTGTGTCCTGCAAACTCACTGTGTGGGAGGATCCTCCATGTTCTCTGCACAGTGTCAGCACAAGGGCAGGGGCAGGACTTGCTGGCTCTGTGCCTGCCAAGTCTCCATGTGCAATTGCAGTTGCTTGGGGTTGGGAGACATACTGCATTCCCATGGGCTGGTGGACAAGTAAAGTAAAACCTGTCCATGCAGACGTGTGCCATCAGAGTGATGTGGGGAGTTGCCATGGACTTGGGGGAAGCTTCAGTACGGGGAAGGAACATGCATGCTGGTGCAGCCATAGGGGGTGCCTTGCTGGAGCTCTTCATCAGTCAGGCATGGGCCACCAGTGCAGAAGCTGTGGTGTGGGACCATAGGGCTCCTGAAACTGCCCTGGAAGCAGGTGTGGCCAAGCTGGGGCCTGGGGAGAAGCTATCAGACCAAGAAGTGCTCAGCATCAACTAGCCTCCTCTGATGTGAAGCACCATCCTTCAGAGATCAGGTCCAACAGTTCTTCTAAAGTCTTTTATGAGAGTAAGTTGAGCCTAGAGGGATGGCCATCTCTGGCCATAGTCCACTACAGGTGCTCTCACACCAAACCCTCTGGGCTCCACATTAGCTGGCTTGCTTCCACACCACTTTGCTTGTCTTATGGGAGCTACACCTCAGAGAGATGTAGGTCAATAATCAATTATTGCAGTCAGTCCAGGATAGAGATCTTGTGTTTTAGGCCAGGCAAGGGACTCGCTGTCTGGTGATGAGCAGTGAAGAATGTGTGGGACCCATGAGAGATAGATTAGCGTCTATTTGGGTTGACTGCAGCTTGTTGGAAGTGTCGATAAGGCACCTAGAGTTTTGGCTTTTTCACTAGTCAGAGGGTAGCAAGGACAGTTCCACTGTAGAGGCAGTGGCAGGGAGGTTTTCATCAGTTGCCCCCGGAGGCTCTTTCTAGGGGGTTGCTAAGTTGCTAATGGCTCAGTAGCTCTGGCGAGGTTTGGCTAGAAGACCAGGCCTGGACGACCTGCCCAGTGAGAATATATGAGATATATATGTGGTGACTACCCACATAACAGTCTGACTATTTTCCCATAGAACTGCTGCAATATGCTGGGTGTCCACTGCAGTTTCTGTTCACCTCACATTTTCCAGTATGTGAAGTTATCACTAGTGAAGGCTGTAAAACAACAAAAGTAGCTACCTGCTCCTTTCTCTGGGAACTTGATCTTAGAAATATATAGAAAAATTGCCAGCCCAAAAGAACCTGTAAAAGGTGGCTGGTAACCTCTGATGGGAGGTCTTACACAGTGAGGAGAAGCAAGATGTGGGACCCACTTTTAATAAAGCAGTCTGGCCACATTTTTGTAGGGCACCTCTGCTGTGGTAAGGTACCACTTCCACCTCTGGTTGGCTTGGAATTTTCTCAAGCCAGAAGTCTGGAACAGCTTGGTTACCCAAACAGCAAAGAGGGTAGCTCATCTACCATCTGGGAGCTTTGTCCCAGGGAGGTTTGTTTGTTTGTTAGTTTTGTTTTGTTTTGTTGGTTTTTTTGAGATGGAGTCTCACTCTGTCACCCAGGCTGGAGTACAGTGGTGCGATCTTGGTTCATTGCAACCTCCACCTCTTGAGTTCAAGCGATTCTCCTGCCTCAGCCTCCCAAGTAGCTGGGATTACAGGCTAATTTAATTTTTAAATTAAATTAGCCAGGTGTGGTGGCACATGCCTGTAATCCCAGCTTTATTAATTTAAATTTAATAATTTAAATTAAATTAAATTTTAAATTTAAATTAAATTAAAGTAGAGATGGGGTTTCACTGTGTTAGCCCAGATGGTCTGGATCTGCTGTCCTGGTGATCCACCTGCCTTGGCCTCCCAAAGTGCCGGGATTTCAGGCGTGAGTCACCGCAGCCAGCCTGTCCCAGGGAGGTTTTAAAACCCTTTCAGCTGCAGAGTACCAGTGGTGGTTTCTGTAGCTCCTGGTTGGGACATACACTGTCCAGTGAGGAGGAAGGAGATTGAAAACCTTTACCAGAGGGTCTGGCCATGTTGTTTTGTAGAGGAGCTGTGCTGTGCTGGGGGATCCCTTCCACCCCCACTCAGCTCTTCAAAGCCTGAAAGCTGGAATGGCTAAGTTGCCAAAGCAGCATAGGTGGCAACCCACTCCTCTGCCCTGGAGCTGCATCTGTGTGAATAGCTGCTACCAGTGGCTACCTGGAGTTTTAAGCCAGTGGGTTTTACCTTGTGAGGTGCTATGATAGTGGAGCCCACAGACCATCACCGCTCATCCTCCAGATTCCACCTCTTTCCTGTGGGTATGTAGAGAGGTATAACCTTTTGTTTTGCCAGAGTTTCAGCCATGTTTTCTGGGAAACCCAGAAAGCCAGATTATCTAAGGCCCTAAAGTCTCTGCACAGGCCTAAGCATCTGCTCTGCTGAGACTCCACATAGCTCTGTGTGTCAAACTGAAGGCCTTGGTAGAGTTGGTTCTTGCAGAATCTCCTGACCCGAGGGTTGCAAAGATCTGTGGGAGAAGTTCAGGTTTCCAGAGTAACACATTCACTCACTGCTTTACTGGGTGGGAAGGTGCTGTGTCTTCATTTTTATAATTTTTTCAAAATGACATGGTCAGTGGTTTCTGCATCAGTGTTATGAGAAATTTTTCTATATTAGATGGACAATTTATATACCTTTCCATGGAAGATTATGAAAACTGAAATATAAGATTCTTGACAAAATTCTAAGAGGGATGACCCTTAATGATTAGTTTACAACAGTGTCATAAGTGAAAGGATAGCAGTGTGGTAAGTGTTCAGAATAATATACTTCTGCATTATAATAAGAGAAACATTTTGAATTTTAGAAGTAAATTGTTTTACCATTTGCATGTTAAGGTAATTAAAATACAGTGGATTTCAAAATGCTTTGAAATGACAGTGTGGGAACTTAATTTGTTTTAATTAAAATTGTTCTTAATATGGTAAGGCTGTTTTACATTGAATATATATCTTGCCACTGATGTTAACATCTCATCTTACTCCAGGTTGGGTAAGGTAACAGAACGTAACAATATACTATCGAGTGACATAGTAGAATAACCACTCTAGTGATTCCTTTTGTGGGTAGTCTTCAACTTCACATAGCTTGGAGAGTATTGTTTTTACAACTTACATTTTTCTTTTTTCTTTTTCTTTCTTTTTTTTTTTTTTTTTTTTTTTTTGATCTAGAGACTTGCCCTGTCACCCAGGCTAAAGTGCAGTGGCACGATCTCGGCTCACTGCAGCCTCCACCACCCGGGTTCAAGTGATTTTCCTGCCTCAGCCTCCTGAGTAGCGGGGACTACTGGCATGCGCCACCACGCCCTGCTACCTTTCACGTTTTTAGTAGAGACGAGGTTTCACCATGTTGGCCAGGATGGTCTCGATTTCTTGACCTCATGATCCACCCACCTCAGTCCCCTAAAGTGCTAGGATTACAGGCGTGAGCCACCACACCCAGCCACATTTTTCTTTTTCTTTTAGTAACTATAAGTTATTATGTTAGGTATAATAAGGATTATATTAGTATAATTAAGCCATATATTTCTGAATTCTGAATGACTATTTACAAAATTTTATCCTAAATTTTTTTGTTGAACATGCAACTTCAGTGGTGTGCAAAACACATACAGACTTAGTTTTGATTTACTTGGATTTAAATATACAGGTATATCACTGTAAAATAAACTTTAGGTGTAACAGATTTATGAAGAAAGTAATCATATTTCTGTATGGCTGTGTACTTACTTTGAGAAGAAAAGAAAAACATTAGAATAAAACATAATTTTACAAGCATTGATAAGTTATCAGCAAACCAGAAACTTCAAAGATTTTGAAAGCAAACCAGTTTTCTCTGCTTTATATTGAATTCATTTATCTCAAATATTATTGCTCCTGGCTTGCAGTCTTCTTATTCAAATCCTTGGTTTTTTGTTTGTTGCCTGTTACCCTAGACCTACTATATAATTTTCTTTTTGTCAAATTTTATGAAGTATTTTTGAAATAATCCCCTCAGGGATTATAAACATGACTTATAAAATTCAATGGTGTTCACAGCATAATTTTAACGTGAGTAATTTTACATGAGTGTGTTGTATGTTATTTAGTGAGTACATTTTATTTTTTTCAATTAGAGAATGCTGTTTAATCTGATTTTTGTTTAGATATTATTTTGCTTTTTAAAATTGTCATAGTTGAGTTTATTGAATTTATTGGGCCAACTTATTCAAGTAGAAAGTTGGAGGCTCATGAGGTCTACTTGGCATATATGTGAAGTAAACAAACACAAGACAATGCTAGCTGTGTAATGGAAGCTATATATTTAGATATAAATATTCTTATTGAAATTAGCTTGTGGTCTCAGATGAATAATTGAGAATATCTATAGTGAAAAAATGGCATTGATTCTGCCTATGAAGAGAAGATAATTCTACCTATACTGCACAAGTGACTCTCTACATTTAGAAGAAAGTATTGTTTCTTTTATTTTCATAAATATTGCCACTTTCATTCTATATATTTATATTCATCTCCAGCTACTTATGCCTTATTACCCTGTATTATGGCTACAGCTTCCTTACTGTTCTTCCCAGCCTGTGCCATTTCACACAGTACTTGCATGTTTTTGTGAGACATTTGGAATTTTGTAGCCAGTAAAATACTGTTTAAAAAAAAAACCTGTCAAAATCTTATTTTTGAGTGCCTATGTTAAACGTTAAACAAAAATAATAACTTCTAAATTTAAAATATGAAAAGATTTTTCTTTTCCAAATTGATGTTGGAATTGTGGGGATTTTCTCACTTTTGTATTATTATACTTTTTTTTATTTTAATGACTGTAATCTGTAGTTCACAATTTTTATTCTTTTTTTTTAAGACAGAGTCTCACTCTGTTGCTCAGGCTGGAGTGCAGTGGCACAATCGCAGCTCACTGCAACCTCCGCCTCCTGGGTTTGAGCAATTGTCCTGCCTCAGCCTCCTAAGTACATGGGACTATAGGTGGACACCACCATGCTTGGCTAATTTTTGTAGTTTTAGTAGAGATGGGGTTTCACTATATTGGTCAGGCTGATCTTGAACTCCTGACCTCGTGATCTGCCCCCTTCGGCCTCCCAAAGTGCTGGGATTACAGGCGTGAGCACAATTTTTATTCTTAATCACTTAACTACACTACAGAAACTCCTTGGTTATTTTCTTTAGAAAAGTTCCTGAAATCGCCAGACGTGGTGGCTCATGCCTGTAATCCCAAAACATTGGGAGGCTGAGGCCGGCAGATCACGGGTGTGGTGGTGGGCACCTGTAGTCCCAGCTACTTGGGAGGCTGAGGCAGGAGAATGGCCTGAACCTGGGAGGTGGAGCTTGCAGTGAGCCGAGATCCCACCACTGCACTCCAGCCTGGGCAACAGAGTGAGACTCTGTCTTAAAAAAAAAAAAGAAAAGAAAAGTTCCGGAAATCATAGCACCTTCAAAACTGAAACATTTCCTTAGTAATTTAGGATGCAAACTGCTTTTCTGTGTTCACAGAATGGGCAGAGGTGGGATCATTAACATCACTTGCCTCTTTAGTGACTTTGATATCATCATCGCCAATGTGATTCAGGGAGACAGCGGAGCAGAAATTTCAGTAAGACTTACAAAAGTAGTGAAAATAAATGAAGACCAACAAAATGGAAACAAGAAATGACTATGTATTCCAGTTTTGACCTAGCAGGGGAATTGGCATGATCACTTCTGTTTGGTGGATACTCAAAAGCCAGAAGAAGAGTGGGAAAGCTTTATAGTGAAAAAAGATGTAGAACTTTAGATGCGTCCTTATTGTAGCCGGTTGACATGGGCAAGCTGTAGAAGGGCTAACCAGAAACTGAATATCCTATTTTTTTGGTAAGGTTGTATGCTTGACTTTCTCAGTATAGTTCTAATTTGGAAGCTGAGGCAACAGTTAGGACAGCTGTAAGTTAATGAAGACTTGACTGTTTGGCACTTTTGGTATTCAGTGTTATCTTTTTCTGTAGGAACTGGCTCTTATCCCTTTGTTTATGCATCTGTTCAAATAAAAAGAGAAGCCATCAAAAGTAATAAAATATATACATGTGATAGATCTGATTGATAATAGGCCTCTTTCCAGACACAAACTTCTCTTACTGTTCATTAACAAAATATAATATATTGAAATGGCAAAGTGGATTTCTCCAAGGAAGATACGTAATTCAAATATGTACAGTATTATTAGTCATGGATATTCTTACCAACATCACAATGCCACAGATCTTCACACCCACTAGAATGGCTGTTATCAAACAATAGACACCAAATGATAACAAGAAGGGGCACAATACAGACTCCCTGTACATTGCCCATAATAATGTAAACTAATGCAGCCACTTTGAAAAACAATTTGGTACCTTTTCAGACTGTCGTATGTAGAATTATCATATCATCCAGCAGTCCTACTGGAATAATAAAAAACCCTTATAAACGCAGACTCATGTAAATACTCATAACAGCAATATGTATAGTCACCCAAAGTGGAAACAACACAAATATTTATCATATAATGAAAGGAAAAAAGAAAAGTATATCTACAGAATAGAATACTATTCAGCAGTCAAAACTTTAAAATGGGCAACACACTCAGCTCAGAAGGAGCATATGCCACTATAATGTCAGCTGCCACAGTGAAGTGAAAAAGGCAACTGAGAGGCAGCATCTGGGACCCTACAGGGACTGTCATTGTGGCAAGACCAGCAGGAGCACAGAATATAAACCCAAGGTCACCTCACTGCATTGAAGGTGTGGCAGGCATCTCCGCATGCCCTGGTGTTATGCTTGGATTCAGGACAACGTGGCAAGAACCTATGGAAGACCATGAGAGCTGAGCTTTGACAATAGCATGGCCAGCTTGGAAACCAAGAAACTCAGTGGCCATGCAAACTCAAGAAGCCCAAGTGCAGCAGCAGCAGCAGCAGCAGCAGTGACAACAGGTGCTGCATGAGGAAGAATGCCTGGAGCTGTAGAAGGAATACCTAAAGCTTAAGGCAACCTTTGCAGGCACAAGTGCCCTGTATGGCAGACCAGACAGCCAGCTAAGTCATAGGCGCTTCTGTGGTCATCATGGTATTGAGCACACCACAGAGCACAACAAACTTGAAGGATCTAAGTACAAATAACAGCTTTTGATTTGGGGGGCAATCAGTTGAAACTTGATGGGTCAAAAAGATGCACATAAAGAAGAGACTGTAATCGCCATCAGATTTTGTAGGATCTTACCTGATCTGATTGGATGCCTGTTGGGCATCTGAGTGCAGACAGTGGTTTGGTTCATGTGCTTCTCTCAGCTCACTCATCACCATGGAAGGGAAGCTATGGAGCTGAGGTGAGAATAAAATGGCAACTGAAACATGATAACATCAAGAAACTTGAAGCCCACAAATTTATAGAGAATCTCAGTCATTGGATTATTGTGTAAGCAGCATGTGGGTGAACCACATCCTTGTGTTGATTAAAACTGGCTACATGTTGGCATTTGTAGAGAAAAAGATGTGGCAACTGATCATCAGTCATCATCCAGATGCTACTCCTAACCCTGCACAAATGGTGAACAAGGCCAGTCAACCATCAAATTGGCAGATGGGACTAAATTTAATATGAAAATGCACTGCAAAGGAGAGGTCTGTATTTTTTGAGAGCTCTGGATATTGTCAACTGGATTACAACTCATAATGGCCAGTTTATCTTCCAGGCATGGTGGATAGTCTGACTGTGGACTGGTACCTAGGCAAGTTGCCATCTCTATGAAGAAGAAAGTGGGCAAATTTTTGCAAATACCAAATGTGTGTGTGTAGATTTGGCTCATGGAACTAACTACACACATAGTTAGTAAACTCATGTGGATCCTAAACTCCCGGAAACATGTCTTCTCCTGGGCCTTTGGTTGCTATGGTCGGCTGTGCTTGGGATCAGAAGGATTAGATGGCCACCTTCCCCAAACTGTTTTACTTTTCAAGATGTGTGGTCCCCAGATCTGTGCTGATTAAACCTGCTTGATTGTTACTTAACAGGGTGATCTGTTTTCCTAAGAGGCTACTCTACCTCCCATGAGTCTACCATGTACCAGAAAGCAATGGTGAACATTTGTGGATAAAAAACTTAGGGCCTTGCTTTTAAAAAGTGCAGCATTATGGTCATTCTGGATCAGCTCAGTCTGGTGTTGGCTTGCAGGGATCACAAACTCACATCTCTCACTACAGTCCAAGAGATGAAGGACACTGCATAATCTTTTAGAGCAGTCAGACATTAGCTAATCACACTCCTCAATGATGACCAGAGATGAAAGTGAGACCCAGAAAGATAAAGAAAGTGCTGCAGTACAACATTGAAACTCGATGATTCTCCTGGAGAGCAGCTATCATTTTTCTGTGCAATGGAACATGAATTAAAATGAAGAATTTTACAAAGCAAAAGTTGACTGTGACCACATTTTTGTTAGGTTCCCTAAAGTTCAGTTTTATAAGTGATTCAACATTAACTACCTTTTTTTGTATGCTTTTCAAAGTTTTTTATTTTGATCTTTTCAAAAGTTAAAATTTTTATCTTATTTGGGAGTAATTTATTTTTGTTTACTTTTATGGATATGTAAACATTATAATTACATGCAGGGTACATGTAATATTTTGATACAAGCATGCAATTTGTAATACAGCTTAGTAATTGGGATATTCATCAGCTCAACTATTTATTTAAAAAACTTGTTTTCAATGCTGGGTTTCAGAACATTTATAATTTCTTTGTGATGGGAAATTCCAGATCTTCTCTTTTAGCTATTTTTAAACAAACAATAAATTATTGTTAGCTAGTCACTCTATCGTGTTGCCAAACCCTAGATCTTATTTCTTTTAACTATATACTTCTTTTTTTTTTCTTTGTTTTCCTTTTCTTTTTTTTTTTTTTTTTTTTAAAGACAGTTTTACTCTCTCACCTAGGCTGGATTTCAGTAGTGTGATCTTCACTTATTGCAACCTCTGCCTCCTGGGTTCAAAAGATTCTCATGCGTTAGCCTTCTGAGTAGCTGGGATTACAGGCACACACTACCATGCCAGCTAGTTTTTGTATTTTTAGTAGAAACAGCATTTCACTACTTTGGCCAGGCTGGTCTCAAACTCCTGGCCTCAAGTGATCCACCTGCCTCAGCTTTCCAAAGTGCTGGGATAACAGGCATGAGCCACCATGCCCAGCCAACTGTATTATTCTTAATGTTTAATAAGTACTTTTTGTCATAGTTAACATTTCTAAAGAAAAAAAAACAGGCAAAAATCTGGAACAATCTAGATTTCTTCTGTTTTTCTTTCCAAAATACATTTCCCAATACATAAGAAGAATAATCTATGTCAAATACATTATGGTAAGTGAAAGAAACTAGATTGGAACATGGCAGACTGTACCATTGCATAGACACAGGATGTTAATTTTACCACAATAATACAGTTTTAAGAAAGAATATCCATAAAAGGCAAATCAATAGACACAGTGAATTAATGATTGTCTATTGATGAAAATGGAAATAGTTTACAGTTATATGGTTTTATAATAATAAATATACTATAAACATTGAATTGAGTGTGATATTATACAAAGTTTAAAATCATGTCTTTTTTGAAAATAGGCATTCCATAGAATGAGATTGCTAAATTAATATCTGAAAACCAACTCACAGAATCTGAAAACAAAATTAATTTCTTTTTCAAGAAACGTGAAACAGAGTTCTTATATATGACTGCCAGGTATAGTTGTTATATTTAGGTCAACAAATCTGATTGTATAACTTTCTACTTCTGTCATTAACTTTCTTTTTTGTTTCATATATTGGGATCTTTGTTAGGTGCATGTATATTCACACTTGTTATATCTTATTGATAGGTTTACATTTCTTCATTATATAATGTCCTCCTTTGTCACTTCTAAAACTTCTGTCTTAACACTTATTTTGCTAAAGGATAGCCACTGCAGCTCTTTTGGTTACTATTTGTATAAAGTAACATTAGTAATTCTTTTACTTACAACCTAAAGAGAAAACTATTGAGAGTTTCTTGTAGATAACATAAAGTTGGATTATATTTACGTTTTTTAAAACTTTTTGTCAATGTTTGCACTATAATCGTCCAGTTTAATTTATTTCTATTTAAAGTATTTACACAAAATGGAATTCTACCATTTTGCTATTTATTTTTCTGTCATAAATCTTTTTCAAATTCAGTCTATTTATTACTGACATTTTTATTCTATTGTTACTTATGTAAGATACAGTTTTTATTCCCTTCTAAACTCCTTTTTGATTTTGTTTATTGTTTTAGTGATTAAGAATGATAACTAATCTCATGAATGTGTAACCATGCTTAATAAAATAATATGACATGAAATTTGGTTTTATTTAAAAAGTTGATTCCATACAGATTTGTTTCTCCAACTATATGTGTTTCCAGCTTATATAATTATGCATTGCCTGAAATTAACACAGATTTATAATTACTTTTATGTAGTAGTCTTCTGAATTATATATAAAAAATAATTTTAAAAGATGAAATAAGTTATGAATTAAAAATATTTTAATAGTTGCATTTATATATTTCTGTGTTTTCACTTTTACTGGTGTTATTTGTTCCTTTAATATGGCCTTATTTGCTAGTGTGTCCTTTTATTTCAGGCAAAAAGATAGCCTTTATCATGTATTGCAAAGCAGATCTATTAGTGACAAACTGTATAAATTTGTTGTTAAATATATAAATGTCTTGATATCTAATTTATCTTTGAAGAACAATTTGCTGAAAACAGACATCCTTGTTGGCTTTTTTTTCTTTTATCACTTTAAATATGTCATCCTACTGTCTCATAACTGGTTTCTAGCAAGAAATTCGCTGTTAATTTTACTATGAAACCTTTGTATATGATGGGTCTTTCTTTTCTCTATTACTATTTTTAAGATTCTCTTTTTGTCTTTAACTTTTGAAAGTTTGATTGTAATGTGTCTTTGTGTGGAGGTCTTTGAGTGTATACAGTTTTGAGCTCAATTATATTTTTGGATGTGTAACTTCATAAATTTTATCATTTTTAGAAATTTTTCGACCATTATTTCTTCAAATATTTTTTCTGACCCTTTCTCTCTCTGCCTTTTTTTCTGGAGTTTCCATAATGTTTAGATCCTTCTAATTTTTGTTAATTTTCTTTCATCTTAGAGACTAAATAATTAAAATTGAACAGACTTAAACTTGCTAATTCTTTTTTTTTTCTCATATTTTCTGTGGAAACTTTCTGGTAAATTTTTTATTTCAGTGATTTTGATTTTTGACTTTAGATTTTTTTAATTTTATACTTGATGTCTCTATCAATACTTTCTATTTGATGAGACATCATTTCCCTTTTTTTCTTTTTTATGGCTTACTCTCTTTTTCAGCATATCTAAGACAGTTGATTTAAAGACGTTTTTATGTATTTCTATGCCTAGAATACTTCTAGGACTGTTTCTGTTAATTTGTTATCTTGTTAATGAGTGATAATTTTTGTCTGCCTTGTGTTTTGCTGTTTTGAAAACTGTACAGTTTGATATCATAACATGGTAACTTGTTAATCATATTATTTTTAATCCTTTGGATTTTGTTTCTCAAGATTATTTATATTTGTTTAAAGAGTTTTTCAAAATTATTTTTGTAATTATTGTATTCTTTGTTGTGTATAGAATAAAAGTCTGTGTTTCATTATCTTATCATGAGCTAGTAGATTGATAGAGATTTTCTCAAATGCTTGCTCAGCCAAAACATCTTAACTATTGCAGCTGGGCTTACAAGCAAGGAAGGTTACAATTTTGCCTTTTTTTTCCCTATTTGTGCTGAGTTTTAGTGTGTATTAGTTTGTTCTCACACTGCTATAAAGAAATGCCTGAGACTGGGTAATTCATAAAATAAATAGGTTTAATTGACTCACAGTTTTGCATGGCTGGAGAGGCCTCAGGAAATTTACAATCATGGCAGAAGGTGGAGGAGAAGCAAGTACCCTCTTTACAAGGTGGCAGAAGAGAGAGTGAGAAAGCAGGAAAAACTACCATTTATAAAACCAGCAGATCTCATGAGACTTCACTCACTATCTTGAGTACAGCATGAGGGAAACCGCCCCCATAATCCAATCACTTCTTTCCCTCAACACGTGGGGATTACAATTTGACATGAGATTTGGGTTGGGACACAGAGCCAAACCATATTAGAGGGTAGAGCCATGATGAGTGGTAAGGTCTTCTTAGAGCCTTTCTGAGCATTGTCCTTGCCCATGCCTAGTTCTGAGCATGCATGTGGGCCTCTAGATCTTCAGAAATATGTGGACAATTTTCAGACCCATTATCCCCAAGCATTTTATTCTCCCATCTTTCTTCCTATTCTACATGACTCTTGTATGCCCAACTGATATTTTTTCTCCAGGTTTGAAGTGTAGTTAATTTGCCTTTACATATTTTTGCCAAATATTAGTTTATTGATATTAAGTTATGTTTGTTCATTTTTAATATAGGTATTTACTGCTATAAATTTATCTGAGCAGGTTTTTTGCTATGTCTCATAAGTTTTGATATGTTACAACTTTATTTATCTGAAAACATTATCTAATTATTTTATGTTAACATGGTGGTTATTTAGGAGTGTATTGTTTAATTTCCACATATATGTAATTTTCCCAAATTTTCTGCAGTCATTGACTTCAATTTTATTTTCCTTAAGAGAGCAAATTTTGAATTATTTCAATTCTTATTTTATTATTGTTTGTTCATTGCATGGCATAGCACATGGTCTATTTGGGGAATGACCTATGTGTAGGTCACCTAATCTTGGGTGGGACATTACGTATAAGACTGTCATTTCAAATTGATTCGCAGTGTTGTTCAAGTCTTCTGTTGTTCATTTTCTGTTGCATTTTTCTATTGAAATTGGGGTATTGAAGTCTTCAATCATTTTTTTCCTTCCATATACTTTTTATTTCAATAGGTTTTTGGGGAAACAGGTGTTGTTTGGTTACTTGAATAAATTCTATAGTGGTGATTTCTGAGATTTTGGTGCAGCCATCACCTGAGCAGTGTCCACTGTACCCAATGTGTAGTCCTTTATCCCTCAGCCTCCTCCCACTCTTTCCCCCGAGTCTCCAAAGTCTATTGTATTATTCTTAAGCCTTTGCATCCTCATAGCTTAGCTCTCTCTGATTGTTATTTTTGTCATCTTTATTTCTTTAATTTCTTTGTTTTCTATTTAAACTTTTATGTTCCTTTGCTAGGTGCATTAATATTTATAATTTTTATGTCTTTATGTTGAATTGACACTATTTTAATTATAAACTGTCTCTTATCTTTGTAACTTATTAAAAGTTTTAATTTCTATTTTGTCAGATTTTAGTACAGCTACTCTTGCTTTCATATAGTTGATGTTTTTATTCATTTACTTTTATTCTATTTTGTCTCTTGGATTCAAAAAGGAGTATCTTGTAGGCATCATTTAGTCATATCTCGTTTTTACATCCAATCTTACAATCTCTGTCATTGGATTTGATTATTTAATTCTTTCATATTTAATGAGTTCTCAATAGAGTTGAATTTACAGCTACCATTTTACTTTTTGTTTTCCATATGTCTCCTGTAGTTTTTGTTTATTTTTTCTATCCTCATTGATTTCTTTTGCATTAAGTAAGTATTTTCCGTGCAATGCTGTAATTTATCTAATTACTTTCTGTGCATGTTTTATTTATTTTCTTATTGTTTTCTCCAGGGCTTATAATATACATCTTATCAGAATCTGCTCGATATTTTTACTAACTTAATTTCAATGAGATGTAGAAATGTAACCTTTATATGGCTCTTTTCCCCTTCTATGAACTAAACTGGGTCTCCCTCAAAATTATTATGGTAACACCTAACCACCATATGATTGTATCTGGAGATAGGGGTTTAGGAGGGAATTAAGGTTCAATAAGTTCAATAGGGTTAGGTAGTACTAACATAGAACTGTGGTCTTTTAACAAGAGAAAGAACACGGGCTCTCTCTCATTCTGTTTATCTGTCTCCTGTGAGAGAACAGTGGAAAGTAGCCATCTACAAGCCTGGAAGATAGATATACTAGCAACAAGTTATCTTCATTTTTTAAAAAGATATCTTAAATGTCTTTATTACTTAAATAGCTTTGCTGTGAATAGGATTCTTTGTTGATGGGTTTTGCTTTTGAGCAGTGGTTCATAGAAGTTTAAAAGGAAGAAGTAAAGAAGCTTCAAATCAACAAATCAAGACCTAAGAAGTCAATCAAATCAACAAATCAAGACCTATGAAACTACCTAAGTTGAACAATGAGATTGTAGGGATGACAACTGATGATAGATTAAAGTGGGTTTGACAGAGCTAGCAGAATTGTATTTGCAGACAGTGAAAGTCTAGAAGTAAAGATGGTTCTGACTGAGGCCAAATGAAAGATTTGTTTGTTCAGATCAGACAAATTTGTTTGATCAGGTATGACACATGAGAACACACCATGCTAAACCTAAATAGGCTAAGCTGATGTCCTCTGTCAAGATCCATTGGTTTATGAAAAGAAAAACTACCATTTTAGCATCTGGTTATAAATGTTGCAGTCACAATAAGGGCTAAGGTTATAGTTAGAGTTAGTTATATTACAGGTGTGGCTGATAAATGTCACAAACCAAAGAGCTTGGCAATTGCCAAAAAGTGAGTGTTCTAATGCTGAGTTTTTAAAATTAAACACCCCTCTGACTGAAAACAGTAGATGATGCTGAGAGATGGGGTGACAGAACACACAAACACAGCTGCTTGGAAATTCACATCAAAGTAAGATATATGAAAAAAGATAGTGCATACCCCTAATATCACTGGCTCTTGCAGTGGAGGTATTCTTTCTGCCTGTGATAAATGTACCATGCCTAATATTTTGCAAATGAAAAGTAACTTACTTTTTTATTTCCCTGACAGATGCTTGGCTTGGGGCTCTGTTTCTTGTGGTGAAAAGCACTTCTTCTGAGTAGTTTGAAAAAAGGGACATTTTTCTTATCCCAGCAGAGTGACTTATAGTCTAGTTGTTACCCTGAGACCGTTGAGGAATTATGCGACCATTGAGGAACATGCATGAATACCACAGGACACTCTGGAACCAGTGGGGTTACATCAAAAAAAAAACCAATATTATGTTCTGTTTCTTTGTAAGTAAAAATATTGTTTCACTTCTGTTTTGTTGACAAGGACTTAGACCAGACAACCCACCTGGGAAAGGTTACCGTGAAAGTGAGCTCACACATGACAAAGTTTAAAGCCCATCTGTTCCTCACCTGCTGTTTTTCAGGAGTTAAGAGTAAGTTTAGTTTTCACTTGTTGGCTCCTTTCTGCTAATCTTAATCCCTAGGCTATCATACTTCTACAGGTTACATGACAATTCCTGGCCTAAAGGGAGATGAGCTCTTGGCATCACTTCTTTATAACATATTGTGGGCCTCAACCTACATACAAAGATTCAACTCAAAGACTTAGCTGGGTGAGTGTCCATTATTCATCTGCATAAACAATGACAGCTCAAGACTCAAGTGGGTGGTAGCATGAGGCAACATTTTCTCAGTGGAATGTTAGCAGAATTGCTTCTCATAATCACAGTCTAGTTATCACTGAATCACAGCTAACAGCAGAACATTTTTCAAGATGAAATATCAATTTACTCTTATGAGGATATAAATTTATAGATTTGTGGAAAGACTTGCATTTTCATGATTTTGTATTTGAGTTGGGATTTAGTGAATTAGCTATATTACACCTTATTTCATTCGTTTATGTAAAATTTTATATTTTAGAACAAATATAAGTCAATTGAGAGATTCTTTAGTTTTTTTTGGTTCTTTTTAGTTTGGAGAATCATTAGTATATTTACAATATTTTAGGATTGCTTAAAATTGTGTTGTCTTAATATATGTTTGCAATATTTTATTATAATTATCAGAAACCATAAAGATCCTTTTGTTTCACTGTTTCATAAAATTTTTTATAGATTAGTTTTTTTGTGATTACCACATAACTATCTAAAAATGTCACATCTTGCTATTTATTAAATCTTTGCAGAGTTAATAAAATCTTTCCTGAAAGGGGATTTGCAATATTCATCATAATTTTAAATACTGTCTTAAATTAATTCACTTTTATTACTGTGTTTTATAAACAAATCAAACTTATAAAATTGTTTTTTGTTTAGGTGAGATTGTTTAGTGAATAAGAGAGTAATAACTTACAAAAATATTAAGGATATAGCATTTCCTTTTCAAAAAGGGTCTTCTCAGTTTGTATCCTTATCACTTCTGAAAGTTTATGATTTCTTTTTTTTTTTCTTTTTTTCTTTTCTCTCTCTCTCTCTCTCTTTTTTTTTTTTTTTTTTTTTTTTTTTTTTTTTTTTGAGACAAACTCTGTCTCACTTTGTCACCCAGGCTGAAGTGCAGTGGCACGGTGTTGGCTCACTGCAACCTTTGCCTCCACGCCCAGCTAATCCTTTTGTATTTTTAGTGGAGACAGTGTTTCACTATGTTGACCAGCCTTATCTGGAAGTCCTGACCTGAAGTGATCTGCCTGCTTCCGCTTCCCAAAGTGCTGGGATTACAGGAGTGAACTGCTGTGCCCCGCCAAGTTTGTAATATAATTAAAACATATATTCATAAATATAACTAGGAAATGTCAAGTTAGTTGTTGAAATTAGTAAGTTAGCTATTTCTACATTCAGTAAAAATAGTGTTCTTTGTGTCTATGTTTCTTTAAAATGAAAGACGGGATGAAATTAGGGTAGGTTAAAAACACAGAATAATGATGATTGAGATCTCAAAAATATAATCAATAGTAAACCTCTATGTCCTTGAACATTAGATTATTTTAATTTGTCTTAAAATTATTTATGATAACAAACTCTGCATGTCATGCATTCAGAAGTGAGAAAGTCAGAAGGGAAGGACCTGATCAGTGTACCTGAGGAACAGAGGACACAGCTAGCTTTCCTCCCAAACTCAATTTTAGAAACAAACTCAATTTTAGAAACAGTCTTATCTTCACATTAGAGTGATGCACAGAGACATGATAGTGCAAAAATTCACAAGCTTTAAAAAATAAAAATGCTATATTTTTATTTTGCTCACATGTACTCTTCCTTCTAGAGATTAAAACACACACATACACTCTCTCTCTCTCTCTCTCTTTCTCTCTCTCTCTCTCCTTGGCAGAATTTTAGAATTTCCCCAAATTTGTAACACATGATTTGTGACCAAGCCCCTCAAATGTATTCTGTCTCCTGTTTCTTCAGTGACATTTTCACAGCCTAAATTTTTTTTGCTCAGGGACCTGAGAATTAAGTGTCTTGAGATCATAAAAATTTGTGTTAGCAAACATCCTAGTTGCATCCTACAGTAAGTTAAATTGCCAAACTAATTGAAATATATTTATTCAGTTATTTCATACCTATCATAATTGGGGTTTTTTGGCATGTCTGCATTTCACAGTTTTTTTTAATGTAATAATCTAGGTTGAAAGGTGTTTTATTTCCTACAATGGTGAGCTCTATTTTTAAGGTTTTCAGCTATTGCCACTAAATCAACCAACCCCCTTACTTGTCACCTGCAATTTTTATAACCACTTTATGTTGTCAGTGACCAGTCATAGGTCTTAAGTGCCATTCATAGAATATGATAAAATTGGTAATGACCATGAAGCTATCAATACAGTAATAAAACAAGTGCATTATTTTATTTCATTGTTTAATCTGTATGTAATTTTATTCTAAATCAGATACAGTCTACAGGTCTGCAGATAAATTATGTTATTAATTTTAAGTATCTATACAATTAAACATTATTATACAAATGAGGGAATAGACAATGTAACATTATTTTCTCCAACATATAATACCTTTTTTTTTTATTAAGCATAGGTTTATTTAATGGAAGTCACATACTTTTTAATTGAGATAAAATTAATATCTTTTTTTTTTAAGAGAAGGGTCTCTCACTCTGTCACACAGGTAGGAGTGCAGTGGCATGATTATAGCTAACTACAGCCACATCTACTTCATTCTCTTTAGGAGCTAGGACTATAGGCATGTGCCATCACACCCAGTTAATTTTTTTTTTTTTTAAGTAGAGACAGGAACTCACTATTTTGACCAGGCTGGTCTTGAACTTCTGGCTTCAAGCTATATTTTTCAGCCTCTAGAAGTGCTGGGATTACAGGCATAAGTCACTTCACCCAGCCCAAAATAGAATATTATTTTATGCATAACAGCGCTTGGATCCTTGTGTATGGCTAATGTCTTTTAAAACACCATCTTCCTTAGACATATGATCTAAACTTGCAAAATTTGTAATCACTCTTTGATTCTTGGTCCATTTAATGGTGTTATCTTCCCCATCATTTGTGTATGTGTGTGTGTGTACATGTGCTGAAACTTGCACTAGAAGGTAAATCAAGTATAATGAGAATGTACTTGACCTGTATTATCTGTCTCTGGGATTGCTCGGGGTCTTTACCCTCAGCCCAAGGAATACCTGGTTGCTATATCTCATAGTGAGAACTCACTTGTACACTCCGATTTATATTCTTAATATATTATTTAGGACGCAGTTTTCTTTTACATTCTAACCAATCTATATGGTCTGTATGAATTTTTTTCTATTCTCTCTTCTTTGGGTCTGTAACATGTTATTTCAAATTTTATGATAATATTTATGGTAGATGTGGCTGATTTACCAAATAAAAATACAGAAAACACAGCTAAGCTTAAAATTAGAATAAACACAAAAAACTTTTTTTGTATAGCTGTACAGTATTTGCATATATCTGTGTAGTATGTGTAAGTAATTCTTTGAAGATATTTACACAAAATAATTATCCATTTTTTACCTAAAATTCAAATTAAACTAAATATCTTATACTTAATTTTTTTTACCTTAGTTTGTGAAAACCACTGTGCTTTCCTCAAGACTCAGTACCACCGTCCTCAAAATCTTCATTAGAGATAAAAATGATAATCTAACAGATAAACGTTTTTACAGTAGGTAGTAGTTATTTAGCGAATGCGCAGCATATATTAAAATATGTGGCCTGGATACAACATTGGGCAAAGAAAAAAAATAGAATTTTAATCTATGTCCTTTTTTTTAAATGTTATTATTTGTTTCTGGGACATGACTTTCAATACGCACAGTATATTTGTAAGGTGATTGTTATATATTTACTAAATAATTATTTCTATATTAATAGTTCAAGTACAACTATTCTTTTGCTGGTACTAAACTGTTATACTTTAAATGGAGAGATTATTATTCCTTTAATCTGACATAATGCTGAAGCTTCTGGATCTAACATGAAAGAAAAACCCAAGTATATTAAAGGCACCAGTATATGTTGGTGGCAACTGTCTGATGTTTGCTCTGGACATTGAGATAAATGTGTAACCGTACTAGATTATACATTGGGAGACAAAACAACAATAATTATATCAGCTGCACAATTTCTATTTTGTAAATGCATCTACATCAGTTGGTATTAGGACAGTGTTCTAAATCAGATGTGAATTTCTGAGTATAATCTAAAAGTTTTGTCAAATTATCTTCATTGTCTTACATATTTATATTTATAAGTTGTTATAATTGTAAGTGACCTTGAAATCATAATTTAACATTTTTATCTTAAAGTCTGAATAATTTATTTGTTACATTTGGGTCCTTCCTACGTATTAATGTAAGAGAAAAGATAGACTCAGACTTTATCCTAATTAAAAACAAAGACAAATGATGTATTTTCTTCATTTTAGGTGGAATATCATATTATTTGTAAAATATAAATATGAATATTAAGTACAGCAAAGAAAATAATCTCATCTTGCAACAGATGATCATGAGACATTGGTCATTTATTTGTTAATTTGTGTGTGTGTGCACGTGTGCGTGTGTGCATGTGTGTGCATGTGTGTGTCATAAAGCTAAATTATTCTGAGCCTTGGATTAACTTAATTGAAGACAATAATAGTGCCTGTATCCAGGGACAGTAACGAGAGAAAGTAATTGCAAAAGTATTCCATAAATTTATAAAGTGTTCTGATACAGAGACATTCTCTTTAAGATACAACAAATTATCTTCAGTATTAAAGACCTTAGTATTTTTCCAAGGCATGGCAGGATACCTCTGTAATACTTGATTATCCTATGATCATTTTAATGCAAAATTTTTTATGTTAAAAGGCAGAAAATGGTAGTATAGGTCCTCTTAATGTAAGGGTTACCTCTGTTTTTCATCACCCTACTTTTAAGATTTTTCTTTCTTTATTTATTGTTGTACAACTTGGCTATTATTTCTGTATAAATGATGGTCTTTATTTAACCGTTTTTTGAAACTATGCACTTCTGAATTCAAGAATTTTTTTCCAGCTTTCAGTTTTATAAAAAATTATTATTTCTTTTAAAATTATATTTGTGTTTTATTCTTTGTATATATTTAAATGAAACAATTGAATATATATTATTCCTTCTAATTTTTGTCTTTATAGATCTATAAATATATTTACATTTCCTATCAGTTTGCTTGTATTAGCATCGATTTTCTCTCCTTAAACTTCCAGTGCACTATTTCTCTCATTAGCTTATTCTAGGTTCATAGTTTACCAATACAATGTATATTTAATTTATAGATTTTTATTTCTCATGTATTCAATTTACAGTTGGCTCTTTCCATGGATGCTCTTCAATTTTAAAGTTTCTTCCTCTTTTAACATCATTTTTGTTTCTTATGTTGCCATTGAATTGACTTAAACATTTTAAATACAATTCCAATATTATTAATTCATGTGGCATACAATTTCTTCTTAGTCTAAATCGTGATAGCTTATATTTTGTGTGTGTACTTCAAAATTTTTAATTTACTTGTCATGATTGGGAGATTTTTCTTGTAAATGTCTTTAATCATTGTATTTGTTTTTTCTACTTGTCCTGGCACAATATTATCAATTTCGCTTCATGATAAGCCATTGGCTTCTCCTGTTGATAAATATTGCCTCTGAATTATTTCTTGAATCATTTGTGTTTCTGCAAATTCTGATATTTTTCCTTTCAGCCCCATTGGGCATTCTAGAGATTTTTGTGACGTTTGATGCACAAACATTCACATTGCACAGATAAGTAAAATATTTTAGTTATGTATTGTTACCACACATCAGCATCTTATGAGAAATCTGAGTCTCTTTACTTGAATCACTCACTCCCCAGTATACCGTAAGGTACACTGATGTGTAGAATGTGATTAGTTTATTAATCACATGAAAACATTAGTAGCTACACATGGCCAGAATAGATTTTTCTCTCTATAAATGTAAGTTAATACTGGTAGAATTTGTGAAGCAATATTTGGTTCTTTGGTTTCAGTCTCAGTGCTTTCTTCTTAGCATTTCACTGACTCTGTAGATTAACCTCAGTATCAATTTCCTTTTAAATTCAATAATTATTCAAATTGATCTAAAGTTAGACTTGTTTGTAGCTAGATATTATTTGTGAGTTACACTTCAATTGACAGTTCCTAATGTTATTTCGGTGTCTAGAATATGGGATCTGTTGGAGATATACTTTCATGAAATTACTGACATAATTTTGGATCCAAAATTTCAAAATTTTAGATATTTTTATTTGGAATTTGAAAATAATTAATATGCTCTTTTTACTGGCTAATAATGCTATTCATTTGTTATCTGATATTCAAACTGTCTAAAAAAGTTAACACTCATTAGGCTGATTTGTTTGTTGTATATGAAAACAGTTTATTTCTATGACAGTTTTAGTGTCATCTAATATTATTTTTAATGTTTCAGTTTCTCATTTGAATAAATTTTGTGTTGTTTATTTTAGTCTCAGAGGCTTTAAAACTGTATGTGCAAATGGTTTGCAATAGTGCGTAACACACTGTGTATTGTACATTTCTGTTCACTAGTGTTTCATCACACTGTAATCTGTCAAACCATTCTTCACTTACTGTCATGTTTTTGTTTGTCCTTACTCAAATTTGTGTTTGGGTCCTGCCTCCATATTAATGGAAGAGAACAGGTAGACTCAGACTTTCATCCTAATTAAAAACAAAGATGAATGATGTATTTTCTTTGTTTACTTTAGATGGAATATCACATTATTTGTATAATATACATATTAATATTAAGTACAGCAAAGAAAATAATCTCCATCTTGCAACAGATGATCATGAGACATTGGTCATTCATGAATTGCCCAAAGTTTTATTCTTTCAGCATTATTCTTTCTTATTTTTACATGTCAATCTCCATGAAAATCTAGGGGCATGAAATACTAGAAATTCAAAATGAATTCCCAGATAAGCACAAATTATGAAAGTACATTTGAATTCATAAACATATCTATAACAGGTAAAGAGATTAAATAGTAAAAACCCTTCCCACAAGAAAGGCTCAAATAGCTTCACTGGTAAATTCTACTAAATATTTAATGAACAATTAATACCAATTCTACACAAACACTTGCAAAATGTGGAAGAGGAAGAAAGACATTAGTTCATTTTTTTGAGGTCCGTATTACTCAGATAACAAAAACAGATGAAAGCATCAAAAGAAAATAAATGTTCAGACCATTACACCTCATGAATATAGACACAGAAATCTTTAAAACCTCTAGAAAACTGAATTCAGCAACACATAAGAATTTTAGACAATATGAACAAGTGGAAGTATCTCAAAAATGCAAATTTATTTTAACATTCAAAAGTCAATCAATGTAATTCACGATATTAATAGAATACAGGACAAAACCATGATTATTTCAATAGACACACGAAAGCATTTGACAAAATCCACTACTCACTGATGATAAAACTTCCAGAAATCTAAGAATAGAAACTTCCTCAGCCTTTCCTACAGAGCATCTATGTAAATTTCATGAATTCCAGTAAGGTATAATAGAGGACATATTGATATTTCTGACTTGATGGTTTTAAAAATTGACACATAGTAAGTACATTCACCTTGAAAAATACTTTTCTAAAAATGTTTCCTTGGCTTGTGATAAAAGTATAAATTCAGATTTAAAACAAGTGCTGTTGAGAATAAGATTTGGTTAAGGAGATTTTGGGCTGAGACGATGGGGTTTTCTAAATAAACAATCATGTCATCTGCAAACAGATGTCCTTTGTAGGGACATGGATGCAGCTGGAAGCCATAATTCTCAGCAAAGTATCACAAGAACAGTAAACCAAACACCCCATGTTCTCACTCATAGGTGGGAACTGAACAATGAGATCACTTTGACATAGGAAGGGGAACATCACACACCAGGGCCTGTTGTAGGATCGGGGGAAGGGGGGAGGGATAGCATTAGGAGATATGCCTAATGTAAATGACGAGTTAATGGGTGCAGCACATCAACATGGCACATGTATACATATGTAACAAACCTGTACGTTGTGCACATGTACCCTAGAACATAAAGTATAATAAAAATAAATAAATAAATAATGAAAAAATAATCAGATTTGATATTATTAATTTTATGCCCTTATTAGCAATAGAAATATAATTATCAATAATTTTAACAAGACACAGGTGCATTCTTAGCAAAAAAGGCATGATCAAATAAAATTCTCACGTTGAACATAACAAAGTTTTATATTTGAAACACATGGTAACATTGTCATAGCTGTATTTTACTAAAAATGTTACACAATACATACTCCGAAAAATCATAACTTTCCCTGGACATATATGCTCTTTCTAAAGGTATTTTTGTGCATTATTCTGACAATCAGTTCCTCCAAAAGTAAAGTGTGGCTATCTGGGATTCTAACAATATTTTGAAGATTCATATATTCTCCGAATATTTTCGTTGACAGAAACACCTTGATTTCTGGGCAATATAACATGTGCTTAACTGCACAAATTAGTTCTAAGTGGTGAAGTAAAAATAAAGAAGCACAGGCAGCAGAAAGGAGATATGATGAGACAGTGCAGCTGTCAGGGTGAGGCTGCCCATAATAGGCTGATACTAATAAAAGCATCATTTGGGGGATTTTAACAGCATCCAAATGTAGACAGGATGCCCCAGCAGCAACGAAGTAAGGGAGAAGGAGCTGACCAGCCTACCTAAAGCCAAAAGCCTCAAAGTTCTGTGAGTTTTTGGAAAAAGGGTAGAACATACAGCCTGCAATCAAAGGGAGATAAATGATGAAGCTACTCAAGCTGTGCCTTGACTGATTTGAAAAGGAGAGCCAGCTCTGCTGTTACCTTGGGGCTCAAGTTGATCCAGAGTTTTGTTAAAAAAAAAATTACATGAACAAATTAAATGTTTTCTATGTATACGTAGACGGGAAAACAGAAAAATCCAAGATAATTTTACTGTGGAAGAGAACCCCCAACCCAAAACACTGAATAGACAATCAGTTGAGACTTGTCAAATATAATCACACAATCTGATATTTTATTATATAAATATGCAAAATGAAGGGAACCAAAATTAATTATGTTCAGAAATAACAAAAACAAAAATCATAAGACACCTGTATAACTAGACTTCAAGAAATTCCAAATAGAGGTCCAGAAAATATGTATGAAGGCTGTACATGGTGGCTCATCCATATAATCCTAACACTTTGGGAGGCCATTGTCGGAGAATCACTTGAAGCCAAGAGTTCAAGACTAGCCTGTCAACATATCAAGACTTCATCTCTACCAAAATACAAAAAGAAAAAAAAAAGACATACATAGTTAAAACGTTTGAATAAATTAGAGGGATAAGAGCAAGAAAAAAAATGAGCTATAAAGTATGAGCAAAAGAATAAGTTAAACACTAGGATATCAGGACAAAGAGAAAAATTAGTGGAAAATACAAAATAGAGGTCAGAATAAATTGAAAATATAATGAAAGTGCTATGTCTGATAGATTTTTGAAAAAATAGAAAGGAAATATACTAAAACATTTTTTAAAACTACTAAAATGTTGACCAAGTACAAAACATATACATATCTAAATCATAATAATAAATAAAAAGCTTAACAAAATGAAGTGATTTAAATCATTGAAATGTAAGATGTGAATTAACTACAAAGCAATGATGGATTTTTAGCACATATTTTGTCATCTTCATGGAATCAGTAAACCAATGGATATTATGTTCCCATTTCTGAATTAAAATATGTCAGGCCTAAAACTCGAAAACTAGTGCACTCAGAGTCATGTTGGGGCTTTCATTCTATGCCCCATGGAGTTCCATGAGTCTTGCACTGCATCAGGCCTGAGCCATTGGTCCACCTGCTCCAGGTCATTAGTTTGTCTTGTCATTGGTTAAGGTGGTATTCACTAGATCTCTACATTATAAAGTTCAATGGAATTTGTGACAGCCCTGGTGGACCTCTGAGAGGAGTCTGACTGTTCCATCTGTTTGGAGTACTTGAAAGAAACAGTGACCATGAACTCTGGGCATAATTTTTGTCACTCCTGGCTCAGTGTATCCTGGAAGGATCTAGATAACTTTTTCTGTTCTGTCTGCCATTTTTGCTCTCCATATAAGAGCTTCAGGAGGAATCCGTATTTCCATAATTTGACTGAAATTGCTAAGTGACTCCTGATTAGAAAAGTGAAAGACGAAAAATGCTGTGTGTGAAAAGCACAATCAGTTTTTGACCCTTTTCTGTGTGAAAGATCTAGAGATTTTATGTACACTGCAGTTTCTCCACTAAGAACCAGAAGCACTACATTTGCCCTGTTAAATATTGTTTAGAGTACCTGAAAGAGATGGGGAGAATGGAACCAAATTGTAAAACACACTTCAGGAGAACTTTCCCAACCTAGCAAGACAGGCCAACATTCAAGTTCAGAAAATACAGAGAACCACACTAAGATATTCCACGAGAAGATCATCAGATTCACCAAGGTAAAAATAAAGGAAACAATGAAAAGTGCAGCCAGAGAGTAAGGTCAGGTCACCTACAAAGGGAAGCCCATCAGACTAACAGTGTATCCCTCAGCAGAAACCCTATAAGTCAGCAGAGAGTGGGAGCCAATATTCAACATTTTCTTCTCTTTTTTTTTTTTTCTTGCTCTGTCACCCAGGCTGGAGTGCAGTGGTGCGATCTTGGCTCACTGCAAGCTCTGCCTCCTGAGTTCATGCCATTCTCCTGCCTCAGCCTCCTAAGTAGCTGGGACTACAGGCGCCCACCACCACACCTGGCTAATTTTTTCTTTTTTTCTTTTTTTTTGGTATTTTTACTAGAGATAGGGTTTCACTGTGTTAGCCAGGATGGTCTCGATCTCCTTAACTCGTGATCCACCTGCTGCAGCCTCCCAAAGTGCTGGGATTACAGGCATGAGCCACCACACACGGCCTTCAACATTATTAAAGAAAAGAATTTTTATCTCAGAATGTTATGTTCGGCCAAATTAAGTTTCATGAGAGAAGGAGAAATAAAACCCTTTTCAGACAAGCAAATGCTGAGGAAATTTGTCACCACCATGCCTGCCTTGCAAGAGCTCCTGAAGGAAGCACTAAATATGGAAAGAATAAACTGGTGCCAGCCATTGCAAAACACATGAAAATATAAAGACCAATGACACTATGAAGAAATGGCATCAACTAGTGCACAAAATAACCAGCTAGCATCATGATGTCAGGATCAAATTCACACATAACAATATTGACCTTAAATGTAAATTGGCTAAATTACCCAATTTAAAGATGCAGACTGGCAAAATGGATAAAGAGTCAAAACCCATCAGTCTGCTGTTTCAAGAGACCCCTCTCACATGCAAAGACACATGGAGGCTCAAAATAAAGGGATACAGGAAAATTTATCAAGAAAATGAAAGCAGAAAAAAGCAGGGGATGCAATTGTAGTCTCTGACAAAACAGACTTTAAACCAACAAAGATCAAAATTGACAAGGGCATTACATATTGGTAAAGACATCAGTTCAACAAGAGGAGCTAACTATCCTAAATATATATGCACCCAGTGCAGGAGCACCCAGATTTATAAAACAAGTTCTTAGAGACCTACAGAGAGACTTAGACTACCACACAATAATAGTGGGAGACTTTCACACCCAACTATCAATATTAGGAAGATCAATGACAGAGAAAATTAGCAAGGATATTCAGGACTTAAACTTAGCTCTGGATCAAGTAGACCTAATAGATATCTACAGAACTCTCAACCCTAAAGCAACAGAATATACAGTGTGTAGAGTAATTTCTCAATAAACTACTGGCAAACCAAATCCAGGAGCACATAAAAAATCGTATCCACCAAAATCAACTCAGCTTCATCCCTGGGATGCAAGGGATATGCAAATCAATAAACATAATCCATCACATAAACAGAATAAATGACCAAAAAAAGCACATGATTATCTCAATAGATGCAGGGAAGGCCTTGATATAATTTAACACCACTTTATATTAAAAACTCTCAATATCTTAGGTATTGGGAACATATCTCAAAATAGTAAGAGTTACTTAAGGCAATCCCACAGTCAGTATCATATTAAATGGGCAAAAGCTGGAAGCATTTCCTTTGAAACCTGGCACAAGACAAGGATGCCCTCTCTCACCACTCCTATGCAACATAGTATTAGAAGTTCTTGCAGGGGAAATCAGGCAAGAGAAAGAAAGAAAGGGTATTCAGATAGAGAGGACATCAAATAGTCTCTGTAGATGACATGCTCCTATATTTAAAAACCCCATTGTTTCATCCCCCAAACATTTAAAGCTGATAGAAAACTTCAACAAAGTCTGAAGATAAAAAAATCAATGTGCAAAACTTACACGCCTTTTTAAACATCAACAATAGACAGGCAGAGAGCCAAATCATGAATGAACTCCTGTTTACAGTTGCTACAAAGAGAATATAATACCTAGGAATACGCTAACATGGAATGTGAAAAACCTGTTTAAAAATAACTACAAACCACTGCTCAAGAAAATAAGAAAGGAAACAAGCAAATGGGAAAACATTCTATCCTCATAGATAGAATCAATATTATGAAAATAGTGGGGGCAGAGCAAGATGGCCAATAGGAACAGCTCCAGTCTCCAACTCCCAGCGCGAGCGACACAGAAGACCGGTGATTTCTGCATTTTCAACTGAGGTACTGGGTTCATCTCACTGGGGAGTGCTGGACGATCGGTGCTGGTCAGCTGCTGCAGCCCGACCAGCGAGAGCTGAAGCAGGGCGAGGCATCGCCTCACCTGGGAAGCGCAAGGGGGAAGGGAATCCCTTTTCCTAGCCAGGGGAACTGAGACACACAACACCTGGAAAATCGGGTAACTCCCACCCCAATACTGCGCTTTAAGCAAACAGGCACACCAGGAGATCATATCCCACACCTGGCCGGGAGGGTCTCACGCCCACGGAGCCTCCCTCATTGCTAGCACAGCAGTCTGTGATCTACCGGCAAGGCAGCAGCGAGGCTGGGGGAGGGGCGCCCGCCATTGCTGAGGCTTAAGTAGGTAAACAAAGCTGCTGGGAAGCTCGAACTGGGTGGAGCTCACAGCAGCTCAAGGAAACCTGCCTGTCTCTGTAGACTCTACCTCTGGGGACAGGGCACAGTAAACAATAACAAACACAGCAGAAGCCTCTGCAGACGCAAACAACTCTGTCTGACAGCTTTGAAGAGAGCAGTGGATCTCCCAACACGGAGGTTGAGATCTGAGAAGGGACAGACTCCCTGCTCAAGTGGGTCCCTGACCCCTGAGTAGCCTAACTGGGAGACATCCCCCACTAGGGGCAGTCTGACACCCCACACCTCACAAGGTGGAGTACACCCCTGAGAGGAAGCTTCCAAAGCAAGAATCAGACAGGTACACTCGCTGTTCAGAAATATTCTATCTTCTGCAGCCTCTGCTGCTGATACCCAGGCAAACAGGGTCTGGAGTGGACCTCAAGCAATCTCCAACAGACCTACAGCTGAGGGTCCTGACTGTTAGAAGGAAAACTATCAAACAGGAAGGACACCTACACCAAAACCCCATCAGTACATCACCATCATCAAAGACCAGAGGCAGATAAAACCACAAAGATGGGGAAAAAGCAGGGCAGAAAAGCTGGAAATTCAAAAAATAAGAGTGCATCTCCCCCGGCAAAGGAGCGCAGCTCATCGCCAGCAACGGATCAAAGCTGGACAGAGAATGACTTTGATGAGATGAGAGAAGAAGGCTTCAGTCCATCAAATTTCTCAGAGCTAAAGGAGGAATTACGTACCCAGCGTAAAGAAACTAAAAATCTTGAAAAAAAAGTGGAAGAATTGATGGCTAGAGTAATTAATGCAGAGAAGGTCATAAACGAAATGAAAGAGATGAAAACCATGACACGAGAAATGCGTGACAAATGCACAAGTTTCAGTAACTGACTCGATCAACTGGAAGAAAGAGTATCTGCGATTGAGGATCAAATGAATGAAATGAAGCGAGAAGAGAAACCAAAAGAAAAAAGAAGAAAAAGAAATGAACAAAGCCTGCAAGAAGTATGGGATTATGTAAAAAGACCAAATCTACGTCTGATTGGGGTGCCTGAAAGTGAGGGGGAAAATGGAACCAAGTTGGAAAACACTCTTCAGGATATCATCCAGGAGAACTTCCCCAACCTAGTAGGGCAGGCCAACATTCAAATCCAGGAAATACAGAGAACGCCACAAAGATACTCCTCGAGAAGAGCAACTCCAAGACACATAATTGCCAGATTCACCAAAGTTGAAATGAAGGAAAAAATCTTAAGGGCAGCCAGAGAGAAAGGTCGGGTTACCCACAAAGGGAAGCCCATCAGACTCACAGCAGATCTCTCAGCAGAAACCCTACAAGCCAGAAGAGAGTGGAGGCCAATATTCAACATTCTTAAAGAAAAGAATTTTCAACCCAGAATTTCATATCCAGCCAAACTAAGTTTCATAAGTGAAGGAGAAATAAAATCCTTTACAGATAAGCAAATGCTTAGAGATTTTGTCACCACTAGGCCTGCCTTACAAGAGACCCTGAAGGAAGCACTCAACATGGAAAGGAACAACCGGTACCAGCCATTGCAAAAACATGCCAAAATGTAAAGACCATCGAGGCTAGGAAGAAACTGCATGAACTAACGAGCAAAATAACCAGTTAATAATATCATAATGGCAGGATCAAGTTCACACATAACAATCTTAACCTTAAATGTAAATGGACTAAATGCTCCAATTAAAAGACACAGACTGGCAAACTGGATAAAGAGTCAAGACCCATCAGTCTGCTATATTCAGGAGACCCATCTCACACGCAGAGACATACATAGGCTCAAAATAAGGGGATGAAGGAAGATTTACCAAGCAAATGGAGAACAAAAAAAAGCGGGAGTTGCAATACTAGTCTCTGATAAAACAGACTTTAAACCATCAAAGATCAAAAGAGACAAAGAAGGCCATTACATAATGGTAAAGGGATCAATTCAACAGGAAGAGCTAACTATCCTAAATATATATGCACCCAATACAGGAGCACCCAGATTCATCAAGCAAGTCCTTAGAGACTTACGAAGAGACTTAGACTCCCATACAATAATAATGGGAGACTTCAACACTCCACTGTCAACATTAGACAGATCAACGAGACAGAAAGTTAACAAGGATATCCAGGAATTGAACTCATCTCTGCAGCAAGCAGACCTAATAGACATCTATAGAACTCTCCACCCCAAATCAACAGAATATACATTCTTCTCAGCACCACATCGTACTTACTCCAAAATTGACCATGTAATTGGAAGTAAAGCACTCCTCAGCAAATGTACAAGAACAGAAATTATAACAAACTGTCTCTCAGACCACAGTGCAATCAAACTAGAACTCAGGACTAAGAAACTCAATCAAAACCGCTCAACTACATGGAAACTGAACAACCTGCTCCTGAATGACTACTGGGTACATAACGAAATTGTTCTTTGAAACCAATGAGAACAAAGATACAACATACCAGAATCTCTGGGACACATTTAAAGCAGTGTGTAGAGGGAAATTTATAGCACTAAATGCCCACAAGAGAAAGCAGGAAAGATCTAAAATTGACACTCTAACATCGCAATTAAAAGAACTAGAGAAGCAAGAGCAAACACATTCGAAAGCTAGCAGAAGGCAAGAAATAACTAAGATCAGAGCAGAACTGAAGGAGATAGAGACACAAAAAACCCTCCAAAAAATCAATGAATCCAGGAGTTGGTTTTTTGAAAAGATCAACAAAATTGACAGACCACTAGCAAGACTAATAAAGAAGAAAAGAGAGAAGAATCAAAGAGACGCAATAAAAAATGATAAAGGGGATATCACCATCGACCCCACAGAAATACAAACTACCATCAGAGAATACTATAAACACCTCTACGCAAATAAACTGGAAAATCTAGAAGAAATGGATAATTTCCTGGACACTTACACTCTTCCAAGACTAAACCAGGAAGAAGTTGAATCCCTGAATAGACCAATAGCAGGCTCTGAAATTGAGGCAATAATTAATAGCCTACCAACCAAAAAAAGTCCAGGACCAGATGGATTCACAGCTGAATTCTACCAGAGGTACAAGGAGGAGTTGGTACCATTCCTTCTGAAACTATTCCAATCCATAGAAAAAGAGGGAATCCTCCCTAACTCATTTTATGAGGCCAACATCATCCTGATACCAAAGCCTGGCAGAGACACAACAAAAAAAGAGAATTTTAGACCAATATCCCTGATGAACATCGATGCAAAAATCCTCAATAAAATACTGGCAAACCGGATTCAGCAACACATCAAAAAGCTTATCCACCATGATCAAGTGGGCTTCATCCCTGGGATGCAAGGCTGGTTCAACATTCGCAAATCAATAAACATAATCCAGCATATAAACAGAACCAAAGACAAGAACCACATGATTATCTCAATAGATGCAGAAAAGGCTTTTGACAAAATTCAACAGTCCTTCATGCTAAAAACGCTCAATAAATTCGGTATTGATGGAACATACCTCAAAATAATAAGAGCTATTTATGACAAACCCACAGCCAATATCATACTGAATGGGCAAAAACTGGAAGCACTCCCTTTGAAAACTGTCACAAGACAGGGATGCCCTCTCTCACCACTCCTATTCAACATAGTGTTGGATGTTCTGCCTAGGGCAATTAGGCAAGAGAAAGAAATCAAGGGTATTCAGTTAGGAAAAGAAGAAGTCAAATTGTCCCTGTTTGCAGATGACATGATTGTATATTTAGAAAACCCCATTGTCTCAGCCCAAAATCTCCTGAAGCTGATAAGCAACTTCAGCAAAGTCTCAGGATACAAAATTAATGTGCAAAAATCACGAGCATTCATATACACCAGTAACAGACAAACAGAGAGCCAAATCATGAAGGAACTTCCATTCACAATTGCTTCAAAGAGAATCAAATACCTAGGAATCCAACTTACAAGGGATGTAAAGGACCTCTTCAAGGAGAACTACAAACCACTGCTCAGTGAAATCAAAGAGGACACAAACAAATGGAAGAACATACCATGCTCATGGATAGGAAGAATCAATATCGTGAAAATGGCCATACTGCCCAAGGTAATTTATAGATTCAGTGCCATCCCCATCAAGCTACCAATGAGTTTCTTCACAGAATTGGAAAAAACTGCTTTAAAGTTCATATGGAACCAAAAAAGAGTCCACATCTCCAAGACAATCCTAAGTCAAAAGAACAAAGCTGGAGGCATCACGCTACCTGACTTCAAACTATACTACAAGGCTACAGTAACCAAAACAGCATGGTACTGGTACCAAAACAGAGATATAGACCAATGGAACAGAACAGAGTCCTCAGAAATAATACCACACATCTACAGCCATCTGATCTTTGACAAACCTGAGAGAAACAAGAAATGGGGAAAGGATTCCCTATTTAATAAATGGTGCTGGGAAAATTGGCTAGCCATAAGTAGAAAGCTGAAACTGGATCCTTTCCTTACTCCTTATACGAAAATTAATTCAAGATGGATTAGAGACTTAAATGTTAGACCTAATACCATAAAAATCCTAGAGGAAAACCTAGGTAGTACCATTCAGGACATAGGCATGGGCAAAGACTTCATGTCTAAAACACCAAAAGCAATGGCAGCAAAAGCCAAAATTGACAAATGGGATCTCATTAAACTAAAGAGCTTCTGCACAGCAAAAGAAACTACCATCAGAGTGAACAGGCAACCTACAGAATGGGAGAAAATTTTTGCAATCTACTCATCTGACAAAGAGTTTTCAAGTCTCTCTTACTGAATTTGGCAATGTTTGTTGAAGTCCAAATTGCCATGATAGACATACATAATTTATGACACAGATTGTATTTTTTAAAGTGTGCCTTTTGGCCAGATTTGCGCCTGGGATGGGGCAGGCAGCCCAAGCGCTGGTTTTGTGTTTAAGTAGGGAGAAACTGGATGCCTGTGTGTCCAGAATTGGTTCCTTTCAGAGGGTTCTTGGTCTCGCTGACTTCAATAATGAAGCCGTGGACCCTCGCGGTGAGTGTTACAGTTCTTAAAGATGGTGTGTCCAGAGTTTGTTCCTTCCAGTGTTCAGATGTGTTCGGAGTTTCTTCTTTCCACTGGGTTTGTGGTCTTGCTAACTTCAGGAGTGAAGCTTCAGGCCTTTGCAGTGAGTGTTACAGCTCTTAAAAGTGGCATGTCTGAAGTTGTTTGTTCCTCCAGATGGGTTTGTGGTCTCAGTAACTTCAGGAATGAAGCTGCAGATCCTTGCCGTGAGTGTTACAGCTCTTAAAGGAGGCACGTCCAGAGTTGTTTGTTCCTCCTGGTGGGTTCCTGGTCTCACTGACGTCAGGAGTGAAGCCACAGACCTTCGCAGTGTTACAGCTCATAAAGGTAGTGCGAACCCAAAGAGTGAGCAGAAGCAAGATTTATTGTGAAAAGCGAATGAACAAAGCTTCCACCGCCTGCAAGGGATCTCAAGCAGGTTGCCAACTGCCGGCTTGGGTGGCTAGCTTTTATTCCCTTATTTGGTAGCACCCATGTCCTGTTGATTGGTCCATTTTACAGAGCACTGATTGGTCCATTTTACAGAGTGCTGATTGGTCCATTTTTAGAGGGTGCTGATTGGTGCGTTTACAAACCTTTAGCTAGACACAGAGCACTGATTGGTGCGTTTTTACAGACTGGTGATTGGTGTGTTTATAAACCGATAGCTAAACACAGAGCACTGATTGGTGTGTTTACAGTCCTTTAGCTAGAGAGAAAAGTTCTCCAAGTCCCCACCTGACCCAGAAGCCCAGCCAGCTTCAGCTGTCACCTATGTGTGGCAGCCTTATGGAGACATTTGTACCAGCCACCCAGCACCCCACAGACCACAGCTGCTGTGTGCTATGACTGCAGCCCCCACTGGGTGTCTGACTGCTGGCAGTGCTAGGGCCCTGTTCTGTTCCTTCTGGAGGCGGCATAGAACTTCTCTGCCAGCCTCCAGGCTTTGTTGCCAGACATGGGCAGAGCCCAAAATCTGCTCAGGACCTCTGTCTCTGTGGAGCCCCATTGTGACGGGCACCCTTTGCCAAGGAGGATGGCAAAGGGTGGCGGGGTTAGGGAGGCAAGGAGGAGCAGGAGGAGGCAACCTGTGGGAGGGGGAGGCCCATCAGGACCGCCACCTGTGGCGCTGGCAGCAGTGGACACAGGAGTGGTTGCTGCCTGTGGAAGGTGGTCCACCACGCTAGACTTCACCACCATTCCGACCCCCAGACAGGGGGCGCCAGCAGGATTTGAAAATCCTCGGAAAGGACTTACGCCCTGGGTACTCAAGAAACAGAAGAAATGGCAGCTGGAGAAGCTGTTCCAGGTCATGGACCTGTGCTGCTTGACCAGCATCGAGAGCCAACTGGGCCACAGCCCGGGTCCCTGGTGCCAGTGGGAGTGCTGCCTGTTCTCCTGCCCCGCTTTTGGGTCATGCCTCCTCTGTCTGTGCAAAATCCTGGATTGCCTAATCTCTGTCCTGCCTAGAGAGAACGCAGGGGTAATGAACTGGAGGAGAAGGAGGTGATCACCAGGAGCCAGTGCTGGGTGCGGAGAGAAGAAGGGAAAGAGGTGCGCATCTGATTCTGCCTGGAGCGGTGTGGCCAAACCACATGGTACCCTGCCTTTTGTAGCCCTGCCGCCAGCAAACCCCCCCGTCCCCGCCCCATTCATGTCGTATTCTTTTTCCACCAGTTTCTGCTTCTGAGAATGGAGGAGTCGGGGCTCTGTTAGATGAGTATGGCCAGCGATGTCTGAATCCTCGCTTTAAAGGAGGAGAGTGACAGCCCCAGAGCCAGCACAAGCTCAGGTTCTCAGTAGCCCACCTGCCGATAGACTCGCATGCGCTGTAGATCGCCATTCCATCCACTGGCTGCCTCCAGACCCTGGGATTCCCAGGGCTGGTCAGACAGTCTTCACAGGGCTGCTGAGATACAGCACAATCTGTAGAGATCTTTGGCTTAGATGGCCCGCTTGAACCTTCTGTATCCTGAGGTATCACCCATGGTCTTCAGAAGGCCCCCGCCAGCATCCATGGGTGCGCCCGGACCCTGGCATCATTTAGGTGGGGGCCTCGTCTCACCCTGCCCTTAATCGTCAGTGCTCCAGCTCAGCCCTTCTCAGTTTCCCCGGACAATCCTTGCTCCACTAGACATGTTTAGAACCTGTGCATTTCTCCTTTCGGCCTTCCAAAAAAAAGAACAATTTTTATTGCATATATTTTTTCTTACCCGACCTGTAACTCACTTATTGTCAAAAGGCCCTGGCTGAGCAAAACATCTGCACAGTCACCCAGCAGGCCCCACCCGTACCTTCAATATCTTTCATTCAATCTTATAAGGTCTTATATAAGACCAGCAAGGCGTATACAAGACCAAGAAGGCATACCTCTATGAAGTTGCAAGAATCACACCATTATTAGGCTTAGGGTGCCCCCTAATGCATATACGGTTTAGCACACAACACCCAAGTGTTTCTGAATAATACCTGGTAAAGGCTTCCCAAACAGGACAGGTGAAAAAAAAGCCCAGATGGTGAAGACTGCAGTGAATACCTTACTTTTTAATACCCAGACCCTGATGAACTTCCAAAAGCGTCAAGACCATCCAGGAAAACATAACCTCACCAAATGAACTAAGGCACTAGGGACCAATCCTGCAGAAAGATAAATATGTAATCTTTCAGACAGAGAATTCAAATGAGCTATTTTGAGGAAACTAAAAAAAAAAAAATCAAGATAACACAAACAAGTAATTCAGAATTGTATCATAAATGTAACAAATACACTGAAAAAATGAAAAGAATTAAGCAGAATTCTCGACCTGAAAAATATAGTTGACATCCTGAAGACTGCATCAGAGTCTTTTAATATCAAAATTGTTCAACCAGAAGAAAAAAAATTAATGAATTTGAAGATAGCCTATTTGATAATACACTATCAGAGAAGACAAAAATAATAGTGGAAAAAAAAGCATGCCTACAGGATCTCAAAAACAACTGCAAAAAAAAAAAAACTTTAAAAATTGTTGACCTTATAGAAGAGGTAGAAAAATGGGGGTAGAAAGTATATTCAAAGGAATAATGAGAGAATTTCCCAAGATACAGAAAAATACTAAATTTAAAAAGCACACAATGGATATACAAAAATTAATAGCAAAAAATTAAATTATACCACCAGAGAATATCACCTTCAATAAAAGGAAGAGAAAAAGAAAGTAAAGGAAGAGGTTTGTAAAACAACCAGAAAAGAAGTAAAAAAAATGCAGGAGTAAGTCCTTACCTGTCAGTAATAACATTGAATGTAAATGGACCAAACTCTCCAATCAAAAGACACGGAGTGGCTGAATGAATAAACAAACAAGAACTAACTATCCATTGCCTACAAGAAATACACTTTTCACATGAAGATACACATAGACTGAAAATAAACAGAAATGGAAAGTTATTCCATGGCAATGGAAACCAAGAAAGAGCATGAGGAGGTATACTTATATGAGAAAAAGAAGTTTCAAGACAAAAACTATAAAAAGGGATGAAAATATATCATATAATGATAAAGGGGCCAACTCAGCAACAAGATATAATAATTGTAGAAATATGTGCACCCAACACGGGAGCATCCAGATATAGAAATTTTGAGGCTAAAGAAAGAAATAGTTCGCAATACAGTAATAGCTGAAGACTTCAACACTCCCGCTTTCAGCACTGAACAAATCTTTCAGAGAGAAAATCAATTAAAAATATTAGACTTAATCTGGATTAGACCAAATAGACTTAATAGGTATTTACAGAACATTTTATCTAGTGGCTGCAGAATACACATTCACTTCCTCAGCACATGGATCATTCTCAAAGATAGACCAAATATTCGGTCAGAAAACTAGTCTAAATCATTCAAAAAATTGAGATAATATCCAACATCTTCTCATTACATTAATGAATAACATAATTATTCATTATGGTTACATAATGGAATACAGTTAGAAATCAATAACAAGAGGAATTTTGAAAACTATACAAACATATGGAATGTAACAATATGCTTTTGTGTGACCAGTGAGTCAATGAAGAGATTAACAAAGAAAAAAATATTCTTGAAACAAATAATGGAAACACATGACACTAGCTATGAAATACAGTAAATTAGTATTAAGAGGGAAGTTTATAAGCACCTATGTCAAAAAAGATTAAAAACTTCAAATCAATAATCTAATGATTCATCATAAATAACTAAAAATGTAAGAATAAACCAAACCCCAAATTAGTAAAAAAACAGAAATAGTAAATATCAGAACAAAAATAAATGACATTGAAATAAAAAATGATAGATAAGATCAATGAAAAAAGTTGTTTTTTGAAAAGATAAACAAGATTGAAGAAGACCCAAATAAATAAAATAAGAGATGAAAAAACATTACAACTGATACTGCAGAAATTCAAAGGATCCTTACTGGCTTCTGTGAACAACTATATGCCAATAAATTGGGAAATCTAGAAGATATGGATAAATTTCTAAATATGTATAACCTACCTAGTTCGAACCATGAAGACATCCAAAAACTGAGCAGACCAACAACAGGTAATGAGGATGAAACTGTATAAAAGTCTCCCAGTAAAGAAAAGTCTGGATGACTTCATTGCTGAATTCTACAAAACATTTAAAGGAGAACTAATACCAATTGTACTCAAACAATCCAAAAAATAGAGGAGGAGGAAATAGTCCCATATTCATCATATGAGACTAGTATTATTGTTGAAGAAGGAATTCATGAATTTTAAAATATGTAAAGCCAGAAAATTAACTTTTCCCTCAAGGCTTAGTGTAGTGTAGCCACCCCCCACACACACACACACACCCATATTCTAAGTTAGAGAATGCTAACAGCCTGTTTTTCCTTCTGTGCTCAGCGAGGCTTATTTGTTCACACTAGTTTCACATTCCTTGAGGCTCAGCAAGTTCTTGCTTACCTCCCCAGCATAGCTACAAAGTCATAAGATTGATAAGTGTTACAGAACCATGTATTCCCACGGATGTAAGACAAGAAGTAACAAATAATTGCCTTTGTTCTCACTTCTGTAAGTACTCTTCCTGAATCACGTAGTTCCCAACCACCAACTGCCTAAAAGGTGGCTGCTTTTTTTGTCCGGGGCTCAGAATTTCCTGGATGCTAGTCCAACTGAACCAGGCGATCACCTTTTAATGAGGGACTCTCCTGAACTCTGTTCAGTCTCTCCTATCTTTGATTGTCCCACAACACTCTGATACCTAAACCAGGCAACACACATAAAAATGGTGAATATTGGTACAAAAATTATCAACAAAATACTAGCAAACTGAATTCAACAACACATTAGAAATATCAACCATTATGACTAAGTGAGATGTATCTCAAGGATGTAAGGATGGTTCAATATATGCAAATAATTAATATGACACATCATATCAACAGAGTAAAGAACAATAACTGTATGATTATTTCAACTGATGTTTAAAAGGCATTTAACAAAATTCAGCATCCCTTCATGATAAAATCCTCAAAAAGTTGGGTATAGAAGAAACATACCTCAACATAATAAAATCTTTATATTACAAACCCACAACTAGTATCATACTAAATGGGGAACAACCGAAGGCCTTTCTGCTAAGACCTGAAACACAACAAGGATACCCACTTTCACAGTGTTATTCAACATAACACTGGAAGTCCTAGCTAGAGCAATCAGACAAGAGAAAAGAAAGAAAGAAAAGAAAGAAAGAAAGAAAGAAAGAAAGAAAGAAAGAAAGAAAGAAAGAAAGAAAGAAAGAAAGAAAGAAAGAAAGAAAGAAAGGAAGGAAGGAAGGAAGGAAGGAAGGAAGGAAGGAAGGAAGGGAGGGAGGAAAGGGAGGGAGGGAAGGAGGGAGGGAAAGAAAGAAAGAAAGAAAGAAAGAGAAAGAAAGAAAGAAAGAAAGGAGGGAGAAAAGGGAGGGAGGGAAGGAGGGAGGGAAAGAAAGAAAGAAAGAAGGAAAGAAAGAAAGAAAGAAAGAAAGAAAGAAAGAAAGAAAGAAAGAAAGAAAGAAAGAAAGAAAGAAAGAAGGGAAGGAAGGAAGGAAGGAGGGAGAAAAGGGAGGGAGGGAAGGAGGGAGGGAAAGAAAGAAAGAAAGAAAGAAAGAAAGAAAGAAAGAAAGAAAGAAAGAAAGAAAGAAAGAAAGAAAGAAAGAAAGAGAAAGAAAGAGAGAGAGAGAGAGGGAGGGAGGGAGGGAGAGAGGGAGGGAGGGAGGAAGGAAGGAAGGAAGGAAAAGAAAGAGAGAAAAAAAGAAAGAAAGAAAGAAAGAAAGAAAGAAAGAAAGAAAGAAAGAAAGAAAGAAAGAAATCAAAATTGGAAAGGAAGAAGTGAAATTATCCGTGTTTGCAATTGATATGATTTTGTATTTAAAAAAACTTAAAGACCCACCAAAAGTCTATTAGAACTCATAAACAAATTCAGTAAAGTTGCAAAAAATTAACAGATAAAAATCAATACTATTTCTATATGCCAACATTGAACAATCTGAAAATAAATAATCTCATTTGCAATTGCTACAAATAAAATATCTAAGAATTAACTGAAAAAGTGAATGATCTCTACAATGAAACCTATAAAATGTTGATAGAATAAATTGAAGGGGCCACAAAAATGGAAATATTTTTCATGCTCATAAATTGAAAGAATAAATATTGTCAAAATGTCCTCACTCCCCAAAGCAATCCACAGATTCAATGCAATTTCTACCAAAATACGAAGAGCATTCTTCATAGAAACAGAAAAGACAAAATTTATATGGAATCACAATTCGCCCAGAATAGCCAAGGTTACCTTAAGAATAAACAAATAAAACTGGAGAAATCACATTACCTGACTTCAAATTATACTTCAGAGATATTGTAACCAAAATCACATGGTACTGGCGTAGAAACAGAAACGTAGACCAATGCAACAGAATGGAGAACCCAGAAATAAATCCAAAATCTACAGTGAACTTATTTTTGACAGACCTTCCAAGAACATACAGTGGAGAAAAGACAATCTTTTGAGAAAAGTGAATATTCATATGTAGAAGAATGAAACTAGACCCCTGTCTTTTATTGTATACACAAAATAAAAATGAGTTAACTTTAAAATCTCAAACTGTGAAACTGCTAAAATAAAAACTCAGGGGAACTCTTCAGGACCTGAACTGGGGAAAGTTCTCTTGAACACAAGCACAGGCAACCAAAGCAAAAATGGACAAATGGGGTCATATTAAGTTGAAAAACTTCCTCACAACAAAGGAAAAAAATCAAAAAGTGAAATAACAACTCACAGAATGGGAGAAAATATTTTCAGATTATCCATCTGACAAGGGATTAATGAACAGAACACATAAGAAGCTCAAATGACTCTATCGAAAAAATCTAACAGTCTGATTAAGAAATGGGCAAAAGATCTGAATAGACATTTCTCAAAAGAAGTCATAAAAGTGGTAAACAGGTATATGAAAAAGTGCTCAACATTTCTGATCATCAGAGAAATGCAAATCAAAATCATAATGAGATATAACCTCATCCCAGTTTAAATTACTTTTATCCACAAGACAGGCAATAACAAATGTTAGTGAGGATGTGGAGAAAAGGCAACACTTTTACTCTGTTGGTAGCAATGTAAATTACTACAACCACTGTGGTGGACAGTTTGGTAGTTCCCTGAAAAACTAAAAATAGAGCTACCATATGATCCTGTAATCCCATTTTTGGGTATATATCCAAAAGGAAGGAAATTGGAATATCAAAGAGGTATCTGCATTCCCACTTTCATTTCAACACAATAGATAAGATTTGGAAGCAAACTAAGTGTCCTTCAGCAGATGAATGAATAAAGAAAATATGGTACACACATACAAGAAAGTATTATTCAGCCACAGAAAACAACAAAATCCTGTCATTTGCAACTACATGGATGGAAATGGAAATCATTATGTTCAGTGAAATAAGATAGGCGCAAAGAGACAAACTTTTCACGTTTTCAATTATTTGTGGGAGCTGAAAATTGAAAGAATTGAACTCATATATATAGAGAGAGGAGAATCTCGGATGATTACCAGAGGCTAGGAAGGGTAGTGAGGGGTTGGGTTGGAGGAAATTGGGGACAGTACATGGTTACAAAAAATAGTAAGAATAATATCTAGTGTTTGCTAGCATAACAGTGTGAGTATAGTTAAAAATAATCTAATTGTACCTTTCAACTAAAAGTATATAATTGGATTTTTTGTAATACAAATGACACCTGCCTGAAGAGACGAATACCCTATTTACCCTGATGTGATTATTACATATTGCATGCTCATATGAAAATATATCTGACTAACAAATATGTACATTTATGTACCCACAAAGATTGAAAATATAAATATTTAATGAAAAATTTAAAGTTTACTGTTATGATAAGAATAATGATTATTATTTTTCTGGACTTTCTCTTACACATTCTTGTTTTTCACTAATATGCAATACAAATATTGAAAAAAATAAAACTATTGCCCTTCTATCAAATGGTAAAAACTCATAATTTTTTATAATTTTGAAAAAAAAATACACCTGCTGTTAAAATATTAAAATCATAGAGATCTTTGTGAAGTAAAATTCTCCTCTTTCATCTTTCTCCCTCCGAACTCAATCTCTTATTAGAAAAAAAAAAAACTATTGTTGTCTGGGCGGGGTGGCTGAAGCCTTTAATTCCAGCACTTTGGAGGTTGAGGCGGGCGGATCACCTGAGGTCAGGAGTTCGAGACCAGCCTGAGCAACATGGTGAAGCCCCATCTCTACTAAAAATACAAAGATTAGCGGGTGTGGTGTGGCACTCTTGTAATCCCAGCTACTCAGGAGACTGAGGCAGGAGAATCACTTGAACCAAGGAGGTGGATGTTGCAGTGAGTCGAGATCATGCCACTGCACTCCAACCTGGGCAACAGAGCTAGACTTTGTCTCAAAAAGAAAAAAAGAAAGAAAAAGAAAAAGAAAAAAAAGAAAAGAAAAAAAGAAAGGAAATAAAACTATTGCTATCAAGTTTGTTTCTATTCTTCTGAGCATTTTTAAATAAATTTATAACACACATGAAGTTTTTTTTTAGTGCAAATTATATCATACTGCTTTGCTTTAATATGGCTATTTCCCAAGCCATACATCATTGATGTAAATCAGTATCAGTGCATGTGATTCTAAGTAGCTATTTTTAATGTCTTAAATATATTTCAAAGAAAGGGCAGACAAGATGTGTTTAATTGTTCATTCTTTGATAAAAATTTAGATTATTTTTAGTTTCACCATTATACAAAAATATTATGTAACATCTTTGTACATAATGTACTACAATGATCTAACTGCTCAATGTGTTTTGCTTTCTTTCAGTAAGATAATATTTGTCATATTTTGAGCATTTATTTTATGAAGATTTTTATCTGATTCATAGCGAAGTTAATTTATCACTGGATTAAGTCACTTGTGAATAAACTGCACTTCAAGGTTGTCCGTCTCAATATTCTGGCACAGAAGCATTGCTCACTTCATTCATTTCTAACGTCAGTATTTTCACAGCAATTTAAACTTAAATATTTGAGTTGCTTCTACTTTCTTTGTTAAGAAAAAGTATAGTCTTTTTCTGTTTTAAAACTTTTGACTCCAGGGATTTTTGTTTAGGCTTTAGAAAAAATAAAATATGACTGTTGTAGCTACTTCAATTTCTCTTCAGCTGTTGGCTGTATCTGATAAATACTATGTAATTTGACATGTTACAATAGATATATATTTATGGGAGGCCAAAAGTCAAAGTGATCAAATCCATAGAAGTCTACAACTTTGACACTTAATAAAGAATTTTCATTGGTTTTCTAAGTCTTTATGAATCCTAGTGGAATTTCACCCATGAGTAAAAATATGTGGTTCTATTTGGTAATAGTTTGTTAGAAATTTCCACATCAGTATTCAAGAGGCATACTGTTCTGCAGGGTTTTTCTCTCATTGTTGTGGTTGTTATTGTTGTTGTTGTTGTTGTTGTTGTTGTTGTTTTACTACCTTTGTCTGATTCTATTGGAGGGTAATACTAGCTTCCCAAAATATATTGGGAAGTTTTCTATCCTCTTCCATATTCTGGACAACATTGAGTGAAAATGGTGTTAATTATTTTATAAACACTGAATAGAAAACTCTGTAAAACCATGTGGGCCTAGCTTTTTTGGAGTTTTAAAATTATAATTTAATTTTTTCACTGTATAGAACTATTTAAATGTACCAATTTATTACTGGGTGATTTTGCTCATTGAGGAATTGGTCAATTTAAACTGAGCTGTTAAATTTTATATGTATAGAGTTGTTTGTAGCGTATCCTTGTGTTATGAACTAAGTTGTGTCTATGAAAAAATTATATATTGAAATCCTAACCCTCATTGTGGCTTTATGAGGAGATGGGGTCTTTTCAAAGGTAATTAATGTTAAAGAGGGTCATAAGGGTGAGGCCATAATCCAATATGACTATTGTTATTATTATAAGAGACAGTGAGACACCAGAGTGGGCTGCTCACAGTGCCATGTGAAGACACAGGAAGGTGGCCATATGCAAGCCAAGGACAGAGGCCACAAGAGAAATCAACTGTCCTGGAACCTTGACCTTAGACCTCCAGCCTCCAAAACTGTGAGATAGATATTATTTTTATTAAACCACCCAGACTCTGGTATTTTCTTATGACAGTCCTAGCAGACTAATGTACATTATTATAATATTGATGTCTGCAGGGTCTGTAATTACATCCCTTATTTTATTTCTGATATGGTAATTTGCATTTTGTTCATTTTAAAAAAATTTCTTAGTCTTGCTTGAGGATTGTCTATTATTGATCTTTTCAAGTAATTGGCAATTTTATTAATCGTTCTGTATTATTTTATATTTTCAATTTTATTTCTTTTTACATCTTTATTATTTCCTGCTTCATGCTCCTTTTTTTGTTTACTATTTTTTTCCAGGTTCTTGATGTGGGAAGCTAAATTATTTGGAACCTTGTTTTCTCCAAGATGAGAGTTTGGAGCTATAAATTTCTTCTGTGCACTGCTTTTGCTGTGTTTCACAAATTTAGATATGTTGTCTTTTTATTGTTTTTAAGTTCAATGTAGTTTTGTTTTTTCTAGAGAATTTCTTTTAAATTTTCTAAGACTTGGAGATGTTTGTGTTTTGTTGTTGTTGTTGACTTTGAGTCTGATTTTATTATGGTTAGGAATTACACTCTGTATAACATAATCTTAAATTTTTGTAAGCTTTCTTTTTTCTTTTTTTTTTTTTTCATTTGGAAATATGTTTAATCTAGTCAATTGATTTACCACAAGGGCATAGGTCTTGAGTAAGAAATCAGATTTTCCATGGATTTTACCAAGGAGATAAGACTGGATTCCGCACCTAGTAGACAATATTTTTCTTATTTGTTTATTTTTTTTAAATATAAAAGACAACTTAAAGAAAGAAAAAGTAAACTTCCCATAATTAAAAGGTAAACAAACAAAAGCAACAACAACAAAAAAGCCCAATGCCTGGGTACAGCAGCTTGAGGTCCTAATTTAGTAGGTCTAGAATGGCATCTGGGCTTTGACATATTTTGAAACTCTTTAGGTGATTTAATGTGTAGGTGGAAATGTGATCTTCTGGAACTACACTGTCCAGTATGGTAGCCACTAGTGACATGTGGCTATATACATTTAAATTTAAACTAATTAAATAGTATTAAGAATTTAGTTAGACCTAATACCATAAAAATCCTAGAGGAAAACCTAGGTAGTACCATTCAGGACATAGGCATGGGCAAAGACTTCATGTCTAAAACACCAAAAGCAACGGCAGCAAAAGCCAAAATTGACAAATGGGATCTCATTAAATTAAAGAGCTTCTGCACAGCAAAAGAAACTACCATCAGAGTGAACAGGCAACCTACAGAATGGGAGAAAATTTTTGCAATCTACTCATCTGACAAAGGGCTAATATCCAGAACCTATAAAGAACTCCAACAAATTTACAAGAAAAAAACAAACAACCCCATCAAAAAGTGGGCAAAGGATATGAACAGACATTTCTCAAAAGAAGACATTCATACAGCCAACAGACACATGAAAAAATGCTCATCATCACTGGCCATCAGAGAAATGCAAATCAAAACCACAATGAGATACCATCTCACACCAGTTAGAATGGCGATCATTAAAAAGTCAGGAAACAACAGGTGCTGGAGAGGATGTGGAGAAATTTTTGTAAGCTTTCTTGCATGGTCCAGGAGATGGACTATCTTGCTTTATGTTCCATGGGCACTTGAAAAGAATGTATGTTCTGCTGTTGTTGATTATATTATTCTACAAATATCACCTATCTATTTGCATGGTGGTTGATGATGATGTTGAATTGTTCTATTTTCTTGCATATTTGCTGCTGAAACATTCTCTATTCTATTTTCTTTAGAAATAAATGTCAAATTCCTCAACTATAAATTTGTATTTGTCTAATTGTTCCTCTTCTAAGTTTCTTCTAGTTTTTATTTTATGTTTTTTAACTCTGATGTTTGGTACATACACATCCAGCATCACTATGCCTTCTGAAACAATTTCAGATTTTTATCAATATGTGATTTCTCTCTACATCTCAAATACATTTTTTTCTGTGAAGCCTACTTTGTCTGATAGTAATGTGACTACTCGTGCTTTCCTTGATTATCACTTCCATCTTCTTTCCAGCTTCTTATTATTTACCTATAATATTGGAATTCAATTTCTTTTAGAGAACATATGCATGATAATATTCGTTAGTCGACTTTGTCAATCTCTATCTCTAATTGGTTATTTTAAGACTACTTACACTTCCATTTAAGGTACTTATCATTCACTTTAGTCTGATATTTTATTTTTTTGTTTTCTGTTTGTTCTGTTTTATTCCTTTGTGTTTTAATACTATCTTCATGTACATTTTTAACATGTTCTAGAATTCCATTTGAGTTATTTATAGTGTTTTGATTATAGCTTCTTTTATTTATTTGTTTTTTTGAGATGGAGTTTTGCTCTTGTTGCCCAGGCTGGAGGGCAATGATGTGATCTCAGCTCACTGCAACCTCCACCTCCCAGGTTCAAGTGATTCTCCTGCTTCAGCCTCCCGAGTAGCTGGGACTACAAACATGCACCACCACACCTGGCTAATTTTGTATTTTTGGTAGAGATTGGGTTTCACTGTGTTGGTTAGACTGGTTTAGGACTCCTAACCTCAGGTGATCCACCTGCCTCAGCCTCCCAATGTACTGGGATTACAGGTGTGAGCCACCACATCAGGTGATCATAGCTTCTTTTAATGTTTAAGATATTACATTATATATATAAATTATTATAGTTGATAATATTATACTTTGTTCTTAAACCATAAATACAATTTGTGGCCAGGCGCGGTGGCTCACGCCTGTAATCCCAGCACTTTGGAAGGCCGAGGCGGGCGGATCACAAGGTCAGGAGATCGAGACCACGGTGAAACCCCGTCTCTACTAAAAATACAAAAAATTAGCCGGGCGCGGTTGTGGGCGCCTGTAGTCCCAGCTACTCGGGAGGCTGAGGCAGGAGAATGGCGTGAACCCGGGAGGCGGAGCTTGCAGTGAGCCGAGATCGCGCCACTGCACTCCAGCCTGGGCGACAGAGCGAGACTCCGTCTCAAAAAAAAAAAAAACATAAATACAATTTGTAAAACACAAAGGAGAAATAAAGCCTGTTGAAAAAATAGAGTTTCGTTTGCCGTTTGTTAGGATATGTGGGCATGGAAGCATGATTTTTCAATGTTTTTTGCCGAATTAATGCAGTCATTTGGTAAAAGTTTTCTGTTTGATAGGCTGTCTTTTTCTCAGTCTTTTGGCTAAACACAGGAGCTCATTGTTGGTGTGTGTGTGTGCATACCCACTGGCATTTCTGGTTTGTCAGCTCCTTTACTTTTAAGACTACAGCATATGAGACAAAAAACTCCACGGAACTCCTATGTTGTCACCCTCATTCTGTTGTCACATCTTTTTGAGGTTCATGGCCAGTCTTGTTTATTCCTTCCACCTTTCAGAGTTTTCTCCATTTTGTTTTACATATAATGTCCAGGGGTTTCAGTTGTATTTATTGGCAAGAATAAAGACATGTACATATAGTGCGTTTTCCGTAGAGTAGAAATACTTGATTGTGAATGGATTAATCTGAGCTGTTTCTGGTCTTCCCATTATTTAAGTGGAGATATTGAGTAACTTACATCAGTCTCCATCTGAGATTTTACTTCAGATGTTGACCTCTTTTCCTTGGCACCAAGGACTTGGCTGCTGTAGGGGAGAGAAATACTGACACCAAGATCTTGGGCTCCCCTCTAGCAGAGAGATATGCACTGCCTATGATAAGGTATACAATTAAAACAATGTCTCCTGCCAACCTAGAGTCTCCCTCCAGAAATGTGTGAGGGAAAAAAAATCACATCGAAAAAATATTAAACCACATTGCAATGCAGAAAACAGATGATCATTAAAAAGATTGCAAGAAAGAAGGAAATCTGATGATTGGTACATACATATCCAGCATTGCTGTGCCTTCTGAAAGAATTTTAGATTTTTATCAATATGTAATTTATTGCTACATCTCAAATAAATTTTTTCTCTGTTGTCTACTCTGTCTGACAGTAATGTGACTACTCGTGCTTTCTTTGATTAATATTTTCATTGTTTTTCCAGCTATTCCAGCTTCAGCCAGGCTGTTACAACCCAGTATATACACATTATCAAGATAAAGTATAACTAATCTTCAAGGAAAAGACTTGAAAGTACCATTTTACATATCTTTCAAGTGTAGACATTTGCATTTGCTAATTGCACTTATCACAAGAAATCCACTTCTCATAGTTTATTACAGGAGGTAGGCTAGTAACTTACAGCCAAGCACTTGGTAAAGTTAGAATTTTACTTTCTTATAAAAGCTATAACCTTTTATGATTCCACTTTGGAGAAAAGCCTCCCAAGTCCTTGAGAAAGACAATCCTGGGTTAAGAGCCGGCAAGAGTCTTACTTAGTTTTTGAAGAGATTTCAGTGCATCTCAAAGGAACAACGAAGTCATTCACGATGGAAAGTTTTCTTTTAAAAATGTTATTTAAAAAAAGGTGGAGGGGGGGACGGAGCAAGATGGCCGAATAGGAACAGCTCCAGTCTCCAACTCCCAGCGCGAGCGACACAGAAGACCGGTGATTTCTGCATTTTCAACTGAGGTACTGGGTTCATCTCACTGGGGAGTGCCGGACGATCGGTGCTGGTCAGCTGCTGCAGCCTGACCAGCAAGAGCTGAAGCAGGGCGAGGCATTGCCTCACCTGGGAAGCGCAAGGGGGAAGGGAATCCCTTTTCCTAACCAGGGGAACTGAGACACACAACACCTGGAAAATCGGGTAACTCCCACCCCAATACTGCACTTTAAGCAAACAGGCACACCAGGAGATCATATCCCACACCTGGCCGGGAGGGTCCCACACCCACGGAGCCTCCCTCATTGCTAGCACAGCAGTCTGTGATCTACCGGCAAGGCAGCAGCGAGGCTGGGGGAGGGGCGCCCACCATTGCTGAGGCTTAAGTAGGTAAACAAAGCTGCTGGGAAGCTCAAAGTGGGTGGAGCTCACAGCAGCTCAAGGAAACCTGCCTGTCTCTGTAGACTCCACCTCTGGGGACAGGGCAATAACAAACACAGCCCAAACCTCTGCAGACGCAAACGACTCTGTCTGACAGCTTTGAAGAGAGCAGTGGATCTCCCAACACGGAGGTTGAGATCTGAGAAGGGACAGACTCCCTGCTCAAGTGGGTCCCTGACCCCTGAGTAGCCTAACTGGGAGACATCCCCCACTAGGGGCAGTCTGACACCCCACACCTCACAGGGTGGAGTACACCCCTGAGAGGAAGCTTCCAAAGCAAGAATCAGACAGGCACACTCGCTGTTCAGAAATATTCTATCTTCTGCAGCCTCTGCTGCTGATACCCAGGCAAACAGGGTCTGGAGTGGACCTCAAGCAATCTCCAACAGACCTACAGCTGAGGGTCCTGACTGTTAGAAGGAAAACTATCAAACAGGAAGGACACCTACACCAAAACCCCATCAGTACATCACCATCATCAAAGACCAGAGGCAGATAAAACCACAAAGATGGGGAAAAAGCAGGGCAGAAAAGCTGGAAATTCAAAAAATAAGAGCGCATCTCCCCCGGCAAAGGAGCGCAGCTCATCGCCAGCAACGGATCAAAGCTGGACGGAGAATGACTTTGACGAGATGAGAGAAGAAGGCTTCAGTCCATCAAATTTCTCAGAGCTAAAGGAGGAATTACGTACCCAGCGCAAAGAAACTAAAAATCTTGAAAAAAAAGTGGAAGAATTGATGGCTAGAGTAATTAATGCAGAGAAGGTCATAAACGAAATGAAAGAGATGAAAACCATGACACGAGAAATACGTGACAAATGCACAAGCTTCAGTAACCGACTCGATCAACTGCAAGAAAGAGTATCTGCGATTGAGGATCAAATGAATGAAATGAAGCGAGAGGAGAAACCAAAAGTAAAAAGAAGAAAAAGAAATGAACAAAGCCTGCAAGAAGTATGGGATTATGTAAAAAGACCAAATCTACGTCTGATTGGGGTGCCTGAAAGTGAGGGGGAAAATGGAACCAAGTTGGAAAACACTCTTCAGGATATCATCCAGGAGAACTTCCCCAACCTAGTAGGGCAGGCCAACATTCAAATCCAGGAAATACAGAGAACGCCACAAAGATACTCCTCGAGAAGAGCAACTCCAAGACACATAATTGCCAGATTCACCAAAGTTGAAATGAAGGAAAAAATCTTAAGGGCAGCCAGAGAGAAAGGTCGGGTTACCCACAAAGGGAAGCCCATCAGACTAACAGCAGATCTCTCGGCAGAAACTCTCCAAGCCAGAAGAGAGTGGGGGCCAATATTCAACATTCTTAAAGAAAAGAATTTTCAACCCAGAATTTCATATCCAGCCAAACTAAGTTTCATAAGTGAAGGAGAAATAAAATCCTTTACAGATAAGCAAATGCTTAGAGATTTTGTCACCACTAGGCCTGCCTTACAAGAGACCCTGAAGGAAGCACTCAACATGGAAAGGAACAACCAGTACCAGCCATTGCAAAAACATGCCAAAATGTAAAGACCATCGAGACTAGGAAGAAACTGCATGAACTAATGAGCAAAATAACCAGTTAATATCATAATGGCAGGATCAAGTTCACACATAACAATCTTAACCTTAAATGTAAATGGACTAAATGCTCCAATTAAAAGACACAGACTGGCAAGCTGGATCAAGAGTCAAGACCCATCAGTCTGCTGTATTCAGGAGACCCATCTCACATGCAGAGTCATACATAGGCTCAAAATAAAGGGATGGAGGAAGATTTACCAAGCAAATGGAGAACAAAAAAAAGCGGGGGTTGCAATACTAGTCTCTGATAAAACAGACTTTAAACCATCAAAGATCAAAAGAGACAAAGAAGGCCATTACATAATGGTAAAGGGATCAATTCAACAGGAAGAGCTAACTATCCTAAATATATATGCACCCAATACAGGAGCACCCAGATTCATAAAGCAAGTCCTTAGAGACTTACAAAGAGACTTAGACTCCCATACAATAATAATGGGAGACTTCAACACTCCACTGTCAACATTAGACAGATCAACGAGACAGAAAGTTAACAAGGATATCCAGGAATTGAACTCATCTCTGCAGCAAGCAGACCTAATAGACATCTATAGAACTCTCCACCCCAAATCAACAGAATATACATTCTTCTCAGCACCACATCGTACTTACTCCAAAATCGACCACGTAATTGGAAGTAAAGCACTCCTCAGCAAATGTACAAGAACAGAAATTATAACAAACTGTCTCTCAGACCACAGTGCAATCAAACTAGAACTCAGGACTAAGAAACTCAATCAAAACCGCTCAACTACATGGAAACTGAACAACCTGTTCCTGAATGACTACTGGGTACATAACGAAATGAAGGCAGAAATAAAGATGTTCTTTGAAACCAATGAGAACAAAGATACAACATACCAGAATCTCTGGGACACATTTAAAGCAGTGTGTAGAGGGAAATTTATAGCACTAAATGCCCACAAGAGAAAGCAGGAAAGATCTAAAATCGACACTCTAACATCACAATTAAAAGAACTAGAGAAGCAAGAGCAAACACATTCGAAAGCTAGCAGAAGGCTAGAAATAACTAAGATCAGAGCAGAACTGAAGGAGATAGAGACACAAAAAACTCTCCAAAAAATCAATGAATCCAGGAGTTGGTGTTTTGAAAAGATCAACAAAATTGACAGACCACTAGCAAGACTAATAAAGAAGAAAAGAGAGAAGAATCAAATCGACGCAATTAAAAATGATAAAGGGGATATCACCACCGGCCCCACAGAAATACAAACTACCATCAGAGAATACTATAAACACCTCTACGCAAATAAACTGGAAAATCTAGAAGAAATGCATAATTTCCTGGACACTTACACTCTTCCAAGACTAAACCAGGAAGAAGTTGAATCCCTGAATAGACCAATAGCAGGCTCTGAAATTGAGGCAATAATTAATAGCCTACCAACCAAAAAAAGTCCAGGACCAGATGGATTCACAGCTGAATTCTACCAGAGGTACAAGGAGGAGTTGGTACCATTCCTTCTGAGACTATTCCAATCAATAGAAAAAGAGGGAATCCTCCCTAACTCATTTTATGAGGCCAACATCATCCTGATACCAAAGCCTGGCAGAGACACAACAAAAAAAGAGAATTTTAGACCAATATCCCTGATGAACATCGATGCAAAAATCCTCAATAAAATACTGGCAAACCGGAATCAGCAACACATCAAAAAGCTTATCCACCATGATCAAGTGGGCTTCATCCCTGGGATGCAAGGCTGGTTCAACATTCGCAAATCAATAAACATATTCCAGCATATAAACAGAACCAAAGACAAGAACCACATGATTATCTCAATAGATGCAGAAAAGGCTTTTGACAAAATTCAACAGCCCTTCATGCTAAAAACGCTCAATAAATTCGGTATTGATGGAACGTACCTCAAAATAATAAGAGCTATTTATGACAAACCCACAGCCAATATCATACTGAATGGGCAAAAACTGGAAAAATTCCCTTTGAAAACTGGCACAAGACAGGGATGCCCTCTCTCACCACTCCTATTCAACATAGTGTTGGAAGTTCTGGCTAGGGCAATTAGGCAAGAGAAAGAAATCAAGGGTATTCAGTTAGGAAAAGAAGAAGTCAAACTGTCCCTGTTTGCAGATGACATGATTGTATATTTAGAAAACCCCATTGTCTCAGCCCAAAATCTCCTTAAGCTGATAAGCAACTTCAGCAAAGTCTCAGGATACAAAATTAATGTGCAAAAATCACAAGCATTCTTATACACCAGTAACAGACAAGCAGAGAGCCAAATCAGGAATGAACTTCCATTCACAATTGCTTCAAAGAGAATCAAATACCTAGGAATCCAACTTACAAGGGATGTAAAGGACCTCTTCAAGGAGAACTACAAACCACTGCTCAGTGAAATCAAAGAGGACACAAACAAATGGAAGAACATACCATGCTCATGGATAGGAAGAATCAATATCGTGAAAATGGCCATACTGCCCAAGGTAATTTATAGATTCAATGCCATCCCCATCAAGCTACCAATGAGTTTCTTCACAGAATTGGAAAAAACTGCTTTAAAGTTCATATGGAACCAAAAAAGAGCCCGCATCTCCAAGACAATCCTAAGTCAAAAGAACAAAGCTGGAGGCATCACGCTACCTGACTTCAAACTATACTACAAGGCTACAGTAACCAAAACAGCATGGTACTGCTACCAAAACAGAGATATAGACCAATGGAACAGAACAGAGTCCTCAGAAATAATACCACACATCTACAGCCATCTGATCTTTGACAAACCTGAGAGAAACAAGAAATGGGGAAAGGATTCCCTATTTAATAAATGGTGCTGGGAAAATTGGCTAGCCATAAGTAGAAAGCTGAAACTGGATCCTTTCCTTACTCCTTATACGAAAATTAATTCAAGATGGATTAGAGACTTAAATGTTAGACATAATACCATAAAAATCCTAGAGGAAAACCTAGGTAGTACCATTCAGGACATAGGCATGGGCAAAGACTTCATGTCTAAAACATCAAAAGCAACGGCAGCAAAAGCCAAAATTGACAAATGGGATCTCATTAAATTAAAGAGCTTCTGCACAGCAAAAGAAACTACCATCAGAGTGAACAGGCAACCTACAGAATGGGAGAAAATTTTTGCAATCTACTCATCTGACAAAGAGCTAATATCCAGAACCTACAAAGAACTCCAACAAATTTACAAGAAAAAAACAAACAACCCCATCCAAAAGTGGGCAAAGGATATGAACAGACATTTCTCAAAAGAAGACATTCATACAGCCAACAGACACATGAAAAAATGCTCATCATCACTGGCCATCAGAGAAATGCAAATCAAAACCACAATGAGATACCATCTCACACCAGTTAGAATGGCGATCATTAAAAAGTCAGGAAACAACAGGTGCTGGAGAGGATGTGGAGAAATAGGAACACTTTTACACTGTTGGTGGGATTGTAAACTAGTTCAACCATTATGGAAAACAGTATGGCGATTCCTCAAGGATCTAGAACTAGAAGTACCATATGACCCAGCCATCCCATTACTGGGTATATACCCAAAGGATTATAAATTATGCTGCTATAAAGACACATGCACACGTATGTTTATTGCAGCACTATTCACAATAGCAAAGACTTGGAATCAACCCAAATGTCCATCAGTGACAGATTGGATTAAGAAAATGTGGCACATATACACCATGGAATACTATGCAGCCATCAAAAAGGATGAGTTTGCGTCCTTTGTAGGGACATGGATGCAGCTGGAAACCATCATTCTTAGCAAACTATCACAAGAACAGAAAACCAAACACCGCATGTTCTCACTCATAGGTGGGAACTGAACAATGAGATCACCTGGACTCAGGAAGGGGAACATCACACACAGGGGCCTATCATGGGGAGGGGGGAGGCGGAAGGGATTGCATTGGGAGTTATACCTGATGTAAATGATGAGTTGATGGGTGCAGCACACCAACATGGCACAAGTATACATATGTAACAAACCTGCACGTTATGCACATGTACCCTACAACTTAAAGTATAATAATAATTAATAAATAAATAAATAAATAAAGGTGGAGTGTCTTTTCCCATTTTCACTGGAGAAATTTATATTTTTTATTTGTACTTATCCTCCTACCTGCCAATGGTTCAATGACCCTATTGTCTTCTAGTCTCCAATATTACCCTTAGCTTTGCCACTCACACCTTCTCTCTGTTACTCAGTCCTGTGTCTTTCAGCTGATTTTCTATCCCTGCATTCTCATTTCTGTTTTTTTGTTTGTTTGTTTTGTTCTTGTTTTTGTTTTTGTCTTCTCAAGGGGACATCCATGCTCTGCCTGGATCCTACCTCCCTGCACTGCTTCCTGGGAGCTCTGTCTGTCTCTGCAGGCCTTGAGCTGGTGTAGCCAGGGGGCTCCTCCCCTGGTTTTGGCCTCCAGGCCACTGTCCTGTATTCCTTCAAGATACTTTCCTGTGTCTGAAAACATCTGGTTCACATAGTTGGTCTGTTTTCTGCTTGTTTAATGTTGGAGGGGGTCTGGATCTTGTTCTTCCAGGATACACAAAGGTCAAAGCTCTGAATTGAATTTGAAATGAATTATTGGTTATTAATTTTGGGCTGAGATGAATTTTTTATTACTTTACAATAATGCCAATATTGTAGCTTGGTTCATGGGGGTTAGAATTTCAGATTATTGTTTTTACTATTGTGATTTCACACACTTAATTCACAGGAAAGACATTCCTAAAGAGATTACCTTATGATAGAATACTTTTTTTCTTTAACTTTTAAAATTAGCTTTCTTTCCACCAGTCCCTAAGCTTTATAGTCCAGCCTCTGTTACCTCTGGCAGTTTTGGTAGTTTTCATTATGGACATTAGAGGCAACTCTGTGGAAGATGGGTCTATGATCAGCCTGTCTCTCTTCCGGGTCAATCTTTAGAGAGCCCAGGAAATCCAGAGTTCCCTGAAAGAATGAGAATTCCTTGGAAGCTAGGTTTACCTTGGGACAAGAAAGGAAAATCACATACTGTCAAAGCATTTTCCCAGGTTCTGAAGAACAGGGACATAGAAAAGAGTTGGGCCTGGTGGGATGGTGATGTTCCTCGCTCCTACCTGAAAGTTTCTGCTGCCTCTAGACCCTTACAAGGTAATAACTTCTTTTGTTTCCAATAGCAAAAACAAGCAGAACTGGGAGGATGCAGACTTCTCCATTTTGTGCCAGACATGTCTTGTGGAAGACTTATATATTGGAATGACCAAAGAAAACTAAGAAAAAATAATAGAAAATCTGTGATAGGCCATTCCTATAGTTTGCCTGGTACCCTGGGGTGCACATGTGTTTCAGGAAGACTGAAGTGTATGAAACCTGCAGTAAATTGAGGAATGTTGGCCAGACCTGACTTTCAGGCCTAGAGTAGGACTGCATGCCCAGGTTTATGATGCAGAATTGTCTTCAAAAGATGTCTTGCCACAGTCAGAAGGCAATGAAGAGTATTACGTGTATTTATCACAAAAAATCAATTTCTCATAGTTTATGACAGGAGGTACGTTAGTAACTTAGAGCCAGGGAATTGCTGAAGTTAGATTTTTGCTCTCTTATAAAAACTATCACCTTTTAATAGTCCATTTGAAAGAAAAGCCTCCCAAGTCCTTGAAAAAGACAATCCTGGGTTGAGAGTTATCAAGAGTTTTATTTAGTTTTTGAAGAGATTTCGGTGGATCTCAAAGAAACAGGAAGATATTCATAATGACAAGTTTTCTTTTAAAAGTGCTCAGAAATAAAAAAAAAATGTACAGTGCATTTTCCCATTTTCACTGTGGAAATTTATTATTTTTTATTTGTACTTATTCTTATACATGCCAAGTCTATATGCAGAATATGGTGAGAGGGATTTCTCTTTCTAATGGAATATGGTCAGTTGGCCTGCAGGGAAAGCCACATCCACCAGTGACATGCCGCTTGAAGTGCCAAGATCACACCTACTACCTAAGGAATAAGTCACACATTTGCTTCTTCTGGGTGAAAGGAGAGTGTGAGAGAGAAGAGGAGCGTCTACACAGACATGAGAAGCCTGCAGATCCAGATGATCCCCTTGCTGATCAGTCTTTAAGATTTTGATCAGAAAGGGGCTCATCTGGATCAGACCCTGTAGCAGATGAGCTTCTAAAGCAGATTTCAGCCATGCCTTGTCTGGAATCCCTACAGGACGAGACTATTAACAGACTACATGCTGGCGATATGGGGAATATCATTACTGAGTCAGATCTAAGAAATAATCTCTACCCATTGGGTGGGATCTGGACAGTCACTGTTGTACAAAGAGAACATTATGCTTTCATTCAGATTTCCACAGGTCAGGCTGCAGAAGTGGCTGCTGAGAACTCCTTTAATAAATTGATTGTCCATGGCTGCAGATTCAGTGTAAAATGGGGAAGATCACCAGCACTCCGAGGAAAGACAAAGGAGGATGAATCCATAGACTCTAGGGTCAAGCCAGAGCCTATTTTATCAGTGTCAGGAGCTGTTTTTCCCCTGCAGCTCTATTCCCCACCTTAGATTCTCCTTGTACAGAGTGAGGCTACCTTTCCTCAATTTTGACCATTAAATGTACCTGCCAAAGATGATAGACTTAGGGACCTCCCCCCCTTGACCTTCAGTTGCCCAGGTTTTTTTTTGTTTTTATTTTATTTTATTTTTATTTTTGGTTCTATCACCTGAAGAAGTTATTGAATTCTATAAACCAGGGCCCCAGTGCCATCTGCTTGGTCACAGGCCTCTTTCCCTTTGGTTGTCAGGGGGTAACCACTCAGGTCATGGGGACCTGGCCATCCCTGTGTCTTTCAGTGGATAAAGTTGGCAGGTGTTCTGTCTAGTCCTGCCCTATGCTCACGGAGGTGGTCAGTTTTTCTTTCAGCTTAGTTATTGTCACCAGCTTGGTCCTGCTTGGTATGCATAGGTGCCAGATACCCACACACTGCTTTAAGGGGGTTTCCCTGCCTTTGGCCAAATTCTTTTTTTTTTTTTTTTTTTTGAGATGGAGCTTCACTCTTGTTGCCCAGGCTGAAGTGCAATGGCATGATCTCAGCTCACTGCAACCTCTGCCTCCAGGGTGCAAGTGATTCTCCTGCCTCTCAGCCTCTGAGCAGCTGGAACTACAGGTGCTGGCCACCATGCCTGGCTAATTTGTGTGTGTGTGTGTGTGTGTGTGTGTGTGTGTGTGTGTGTGTGTGTTTTGTAGAGATGAGGTTTCACCAGGTTGGCCAGGCTGGTCTTGAACTCCTGGTCTCAGGTGATCCACCCACCTCAGCCTCCCAAAGTGCTGGGATTACAGGCGTGAGTCACTGCACCTGGCCTATTTGGCCAAATTCTAGTTCTGGCCAGGGCCACAGAAAGCACAGTACCCTGCATGGTCATCCTGGCTACTTCTGGGGGCCCATGGTGTCCCATTGCTTCTCCTGTCTCAAGGCTTAGATTGAGGCTGAGTCATGCCCCTCTAGGTCTGGGATGTTTGTCCTGTGAAAGAGGCTCTGTCATATGGTTTGGCCAGTGTGAGTACACAGGGCATGCTGCTGGTTGGCTGGACTTCAGGGACACCACACTCACCCTCCCCTCCAGCAGCCTTGACGTTCCCAGCTCCCCTTTGATATTAATTTCACATGGCTAAGAAGCTATCTCACAGCTGGAGACAGCTTGCTAGCTAATGCCTTGGCTCCTTCTGAGCTGTGCTGGTCACTGCCCCTGAAGAAGGTTAGATGCAGGTGCCACAATGCAAGCGAACACCTCTAGTTTACCTCTAAATTTTAATGGGCTGGGCAGGGTCTGATGTCAGGTTTCCAATCAGGTTAGGAGCAGGACCCATTCCATGGTTCTAGATGTGTTCAGGACAGACATGGAAGAAACAGGGCTAAGCATTCCTTCTCCAAACTATATTGCAGAAACCATAGCCACCCAATGCTCAGGTCCATGGGGAGCTTTGGGAGCAAATTCCAATGTAGTAATCACCAAACAACTCATGGTCTGTCCCAAGTCAGGGAAAATCTGGGTACACTCTGAGCCCCTGGTCCCCCAGAGAGCAGCCTGAATCTCTGGGCTCTGTGGAAGCCCCCTGATTCTACTGGGCTTTGGCTTCAGGGACATCCTAGCCAGTCGAGTTTGGAGAGGCTCTTCTTTTAAGGGGACTTCTCCCATGAGCTGTGGGAGCTGGGCTGGTGAATAGGAGAGATCCAGCTCACACCCTTGGGGAAGGTCTTGGTGCTGAGAGATGCCTGCAGAGGCCTGGATGCCTGGGACACTGGCTGCAGGCCCAGGGCCTTTCTGGAACTCTTCAGATTTTGCTAAAAGAAAAACAGACTTGATAAGTTTCTCTCCTGAGCCAATCTGAACCTTGCAGGGCCTGGCCCACAGGCCTGTGTTCCTATAGTCCTTAGAGTCCCTGTCTGACCCCCACTTGTCTAACAGTGAGGACACCCCTGCAGGCTGTTGATTCCAGAATGAGGGGTGTGTGAAGCCTGGGACATGGGTGTTTTGGGGGCACCTCAGGTTGCTTCTGGGACAGCTCCTCAACACTCAGGCTGACTCAGGGCTCCCAGCCACATACCCTCACCCCAGGGCTGCTCAGTCTGGCCTTAAGCCCTGGCCCAGAACTCAGCTGGGAGAGACCTTATCTGTCACCTGGCCGTTACCACCTAAAATGAGAATCTGTCTTCACAGTGGATGAGATGCCCACAGGACCAGGGCCCCCCTTTGCCCTTCAAGACTAGTCCACTCCATGCCAGGACTGGACCGTTCCCACACTCAGCTCAATGCCGTTCTGGCTCTAGGCCCTTTCCCTGAATCCTCTCTGGGTCTAAGATGATTTGCTTCACTGCATGCCTCAAGACTTGTTGTCCTGACACCCCTGGAGGGGTTCTGAGGAGTGAGGTGCCCCTGCTGTTCTCTGGGGCTATCGGTGCTCACAGATGTGGGTGTTGGCTTGCAATATGGGTCCATCCCCTTCAGTGCCCTTCAGGAGTCCTAAAAATTCTAAATTCTGCTGCCTATGAAAGAAATAAAGTAGGATTTTCTTTGTTTCATGCTGATGCTGTTAGTTTAATTTTCTCTAACAAACACTGACAATGAAACAAAGACCAGGTTAAGATTATTCAGCAAATAGTCCGTGAGCTCTTCAGGGCATCTCAGTTAAAAAAGTATTGATAAAATCTATATATGGTGAAATGCAAAAATCTCAGCTGTACATTTTGATAAGTTATTATTGTCATTCTAGTTGACTTATTTTATAATTTTTAATTTGCAAACATGAAAGTTCAGTCTTTAGGAGGTGCAGTTCCATAGGACTGAACCAATGTGGAGCATCTCCCATTCACCACTCAAACACGCCTGGGAGAAGCTCCTTCATCCTCACAGTCCCCAGTGTGTCCCTTTTGGAGCCAACCTCTCCCAACTCTGTCAGCCCCTGGAAACCACTAATCTGTTCTCAATCCATAGGATTTGGCCTTTTCCAGAATGGCCTATGAATTGGAATCATACAATGGGTAGCCTTTTGGGTCTGGCTTCTGTCACTTAGCAAAATGCACCTCAGATCTATCCACATAACTGTGGGGTCAATGGTTTGTTCCCTTTCATCACTGAGCTCTCTTCTGTTTTATGGGTGTACCATCATTGCTCTACCCATTCCCTTGCTGAAGATAATCTTGATAGCTTCCAGGTTTTAGTGATTATGAATAAAGCAGTGAATGTGACATGAAGGTTTCATGGGGATGTAAGTTTTCAAATCAGTCAGATAAATATCTATGAGCACTTTGCAGTCTTGTGATATCAGTACACTTAGTTTTGTAAGCAACTGCTAAGCTATGCTTCAAACTCGCTGCACATTTTATATTACCATCAGCCGTGAATGAGAGTTCCTGTGACTCCACATCCTCCCTAGAATTTGGTGTTGTCCGTGCTTCCTATGAATGCTCATAAGCCCCTCATCCTGCCGTCCTCCCAGAGGTCCACACCACAGGCCCTCACTAGTCATGGAGAGCAGTTTTCACCATGTAGCATTGTTTTGTTTGTCACTGTTTGTCTCCTCAGTTTTCACCACGTGGTATTATTTGTTTGTTGATGTTGGTCTCCTGTGGTCCTGGCCCCACAAACTCCAGCCCAACCCAGGGCTTGGAGCCCAGTAGGTGCTTAGTACATAATGCTGGCACCTCCCTGGACCAGGAGAGCCCTTGGTGGTTCTGGTGTCCCCTCTCTGAGACTGCTGAATCTCCCCTGGGACCTCATTATTTTCTTTGGGACACCCCTTCCACCCTTACAGATTTTCTCATCTCCTCTGCAACCCTTCATCCCCCATAGGGCTTACTTGATGCCATAGTACTCCCTGAATATGACATGGTTTCTGAAGGTATGGCTTGCATCCAGGTCAGTCTGGTTCATTTTCACTGAGGACATCTTCACCTGCTTCTTTATTTCCTGCAGGGCAGGACCAAGGGGAGGAATCAGCCTCAGGACAAGCACAAGACTGAATGCCACGAACAGCCATTATAAAACAATCGGCACTTCTGGAAAGAAAATATATTTCTTTCTTGCAGAAAACTCATTCTCTTGCTTGTTTTTAAAGCCAAATAATGTCACTAGAACCCAGTTCATCTGTGGTGCCCGTGTTACCTTCTATGCCCAAGGTGTGTGATAATCAAACCCCAGGTTCAACTTTCCTATAGCTGAAGATCTTGGCTTTTGACATGACCTGGCTTGTTTGTCCTGCTCTGGCCAGGTGTGGAATGCTTATGCCTGGTATTCCCTTGGATTCTCAGCCTTCATCTTCTCTACACCCAGCAGATGTGAACAGGTCTGACTTTGCCCCTGTGGGAAGATTCCCTTGTAGATCTGCTGAGGCATCTACAAACAAGAATGCCCTGGTGAGACAGGCCTTAGGGCAAACGTTGGGGACATCAGAGGATAAGTATTCTGGAAAATTCCAGACTTTGGCTCTGTGCTTTCTTGGGAGAGGTTAGTTCTACCTAGGATCAGGCCTTCCCTTCCATGATTAAAGAGTGGATGAGTGTTCAGGGTTGTGAACTCTGGTCTGGATTATTCCATTTCTCCAGGTCACCAGAAGGTGCCCCTTTCTCTGACTTAAGGGTGTCCTAGGCCCTGACATCAGATCCTTTCCTAGCAAAGTGACCCTGGTAGCAATGGGCAGGAAAGCTGGGGTCCAGACCTGTTTTGCTTTGAGTGAGAACCATTTGCCACCTACTGTTGGAGAGACAGGTGCACCAGGCAACAGCAATGGGCTCCCGTCCCCCTAACTTGGTGGTGAACAGTCATGGGGGACCCTCAGTTCCCAGTTTACCTTCTTGTTGCCGCTATATTTATTCTACTTACCAAACATTTGTAGCCATTTATCTGTACCTCTGATGTCCTGATTTTTTTTTTTTTCTGTATATAAGAAATAAAGTTAGCTGAGCTGCCAAGCTTCTCGGAGTGGCTCTTGGACTCTGGTTCATGTGCTTGGAAGACCTCATGGAACTGAATTAGAAAAAACAAGGAAAAGGCAGACTCTGGGACTGAGACCCTCTGAATGAGTGGAAGTTGGTGGCCTGGCCTCATGACCACAGGACACAACCTCCTTAGGCCACAGCTGTCCTTGGCTTTGATTGGGTCCCAGCTTACAGGTGGGGTCCTGGCAGTGACCTCTGAGCCACTACTGTGGTTCTCAGTGGTGGGTTTGTTAAAACAACTGCTAGGATGGGTCTTGGGCTCAGGTACAACAAGAACTGTAGTTCCTCCCAGTGATGGTCTGTCGCTCCCACTCACCACCACTTGTGCACACAGGCTGTGCTTTCTGTATCACTGACCACCCGCCCATGGACCAGCCTCCCATGCAGCAGGGACAAGCTCTTACCATAGCCTTCAAGGCTCTAATAGGGGATAGCTCGTCTCACTATAAGGCAGTGGAGGATAACTGAGGACCTAGGCCAGGCCCAGAGCCAGCCCCTCCCCACATGGGCCTTAGGGAAGGACCAGCCACAGCCCCATCTCCCCACAAGTCTCAGCCCAGGAGAACACATGAGGAAAGGAAGATGGAGGCTCCCTGCTGGCTGATACTCAGAGGGAGCCAAGACATGACAGCAGGGGACGTTCAGGGCCACGCAGGTGTTGCTCAGTATCATGGGGGTTCAAGCTGCACAATGGGACTGCCCTTCCTAAGATGCAGGCAGCCTCCTCTGTTGGAAAAGTCCAGTCTTGAGATGTGACAGTGACACCCAGGGATGTGTGTGTGGGCCCTGACAGCAGTCACCCAGAAAGTGACCACATCACCAGGCTGGGATCTGAGGAGCCTGGTCTGAGAACTGCAGAGTGCACTGAAGATTGTTTGAAGCCCATTCTGCTTGAGGGCCCCATGGGCATCACAGATTCTGACCGTTAAGCATCCACCTGCCTCTATTCTACCTGGCCCAGAGACTGTGATCCTTCCTCCAGCCACTCTGGCCCTTCTTTCACCCATGATGTCCTGTCAGAACTTCTAAGCAAGACACACCAGATCCGACTACACACTTGCCTTGTCCATATTCTAATTGGGCTGCTCATCACTGTTGGAGACACCAGGAGCAATGAGGGTCCTGGAGGCCCTGTTGGCAGCTGGGATGATGCCATCCCCCATCTTCAGCTTCAGTTGGCTCCGCAGGACATCAGCCAGCATTCACCTCCCTTTCACTGTAGTAGCCATGCATGGGGCACCTGGCTGTCCTTCTACCACTGTCCTTCTCTGAGTCGGCCTTTCCCCTTCATTCTCCACCTGTACTTCTGACTGATCAGAAGGGAGCAGTCAGTCTCTGGAGGGTGCCATGGAACCTGAGAGAGTGACCAAGGCCCCACCACTAAGAGGTAGCAGGTAAGTTTCTGCTCTAGGCTCTGGCTTGTAGCTGCTGTCTTCCCAGCCCTGTTGGTGCCACCCAAGGCCAGCTCCATCCAGATTCATCCTTGTGTCACTCATTCCATCTGGCCATCCCACCCCCCTTCCCCCAGGCTCCTCTTTCTGTCCATCCTGTGATTCCTGAAGAAACAGAATCCAGGCTGAGCTTCTTTCACCAGGCCCCAGATTCCCTCCCAGCTCCAGACCCAGGGGTCAGGTCACCTTAGCTACAAGCTCTACTGCCTCTCTGAGATGTCTAAGTTAGGGCCCTGCTGCACTTCTCTTCAAGGCATCAGGGTGAGAACACTTGATACCTCTGTGCTCCTCCTTGTGTGGTGGCAGGGCTGGGATCCCTTAGTCTTCAGAGACCCACTGGGTGACTGCCCACAGGCCATGCCAGGTGCCCCCTTGCCCTGTGGCCAGGTCCTGCAGATCAGACCAGGGCATGCCCCCAGGGGCACAGAGCTGGACTCTCACTCTGCTGCCTCCTCCTGTGTTCACATGGAGACTGCACTGTTGAGAGCCCAGGGGCGTGGCCCAGCCCTACCTCTGTCCTCACCTGCTTTATGGGTTCCTGTGATAGGCCAGTCAGCTGTGGTCTAATCCTGACTATGGGCTGAATTTTCAGGGGACCCAGGGAGGAGTTCCAACCATGGAAAGGAGGTGAGTCCAAGCTGAGGAGATGTGTTTTCCCTCAGGTGGGCCTTTCTAAAAGCAAAACCTATCCCTTTAGATGATATTTCTGGGGGGATGGAGAACTCACAGCAAAATCTTGAGGTGATCAGTGATCTTCTAGGTGGAAATATCTTTCTACCTTGTTGAAAATTAGGCTCAGCATTCTCGTAACTTAGAGGAGTCAGAGTGATGGGAGGCCAAGCTGAGTGGTATGGCCAACCATTTTTTGCCCTCTGTCCCAAGTGGGCAAGTTCTCTGACCATGGGCACAGAGGGATGGGTGAGCTCCCACCTTCTTTAAGGAAGTTGCCTGACCTCTTCCTGCTCATAGTTGGAAATGAGGTCCCCTTGTTCCTATGCAAGCAGAATATTTATGTTCTCCTCCATGTCCAACCTGTAAGACAAAATAATCCAAAGATTACACTGCACCAGAGATCTTCTAAGAAGACTCTAAACTGCTTCTGTGGGGGTCTCAGATGCTGGTCAGTTGAGCCTCATTCTACCACTATACCCAGGACAAAGAAACAAAGGAACAAGACCTAGGTGGTCCCTCTATTGCCCAGGTCTTTTAAGTCCATGCCTCTGGCCACAGGTTGGCTCCTGCCTGAAGACATGAGAACAGGGAGACCTGTTAGGGCAGGTGTGTGCCCATTTCAGAGCATTTTGAGACAACTGAAAGTAAATGGCATCAACTTGTTGAGGGTGAAGGGCCTGTGATAAGCTGTTCTGGGCACCTGGAGGCAGAGTGGAAACAGGAAACTGAAGTTATATGATCAGTCTCCTGGGATTGTGAAGGGCTCATGGAGATTACCACTTTTCTATAGGAAGTAAAAAAAAAAAAAAAAAATCTCTTAACTGCTGTGTTCTACTCAAAACTCACCGTGGCCAGTGAAGCAGCTTAAAGAATAACACCAGGCAAGCAGAAGGGTTTTTGGTGTAAGGAAAAGACTCCAAAGCAGCCTCTGTGCTCATGGAGACAATGTCTTAGGTGAAGAGGCAGCAGATTTCCCAATTCTGAGTTGCCAGTGCAGGAATGGAGCTTTATTTTCCTAGGTACAAAGAAACAAACAAGTAAGCTCTGGAGATGTCATTCTGGAGAACACCCAGAGGGACCATCTGTCCTGGGAACACTCAGGGCAGAGGTAAGGTGATGCTGCTGGAGGACAGGACAGATAGAGGGACATGCAGGGAAAGCCCCTGTCCCCAGCCCATGGGAGGAAGGCTCAGCACCTGCTGGCAATTCTTCCAGGGCTCCTTCATTGTTCATGGCTGCCTGAGGACAGAAGCCTCCCTACTGCACTCCAAGAATGCAGACCCCACACGTCTGGTGGGTCCCACAGTGACCATCAGTGACCACACCCAAAGTCCGAGTTGATGAAACCCTTCCTGCTGGGACCCATCTTAGGACACAGGCTTGGACTGATGGAAACCTCCCACCCTGTCAATAGAGGCCCTGTGCTGCTGGCTCTTCCAAGGCCAGGCTCCGCTCCAGTAAGGTCCAGAATCGTGGGCAGATTTTCTATCTAAGGCAGGGAAGTTGCAGATGAAACCATGCCCCCAAAAGTTAAGGAAAGCAATGACTACATTGGCCTTACATGATAGCAGATGAGAAAAGAAACAATCTGCTAAAATGCTGAAACTCCCTCTTCCTGTTGCATTAAGAAGAAATGGGCTGAAATTTATTGGGACCAAGATGAGTTTGCGCAGAACGCATTTGCTGACATCAAGGCCTGAATTTTCACCACATGTTTTATACTTGCTACCCCTGAATTTGTACTTGCAACCCATGAGGTAGCATGAAGTGATAACTATGCATGCCCAAATACTTTCCAGACATTCCATATCCATCTGCCAACCACCTGCTAATCTCAGAATTTACTCCCTGAATCTTTTCTAATTAAAATACTGCTTTGAAGTCTGCATCAGGGAGACAGATTTGAGCTTGATTCTTGTCTTCTTGTGAGTTGGCTTACAATAAAACACTTTCATTTTCTCAAAAATTTGATGTCATGGTATTGACTTCTAGCGTGTAGGCCAGCAAGCCTCTTTTGCTCTGTAACACACTCATTACTGGAGAAACTAAACCCTGGGAAATAAAGAATCTGGGCATCAATAATACTGCTGACAAATTGTTTATACACTGCCTGTATGAGTATTGCAGATATATGTTAAAGACAAAGATCCTACTTAGACTCAGTCGGATTTATGCTTGGTCATTTTCTCTTCAATTCTGCTCTCTCAAAATACAGTAATCACAGGGCCACAAAGGTAATTGCTCCAAATACATTCTAATCATATAGAACTGGTTACAATGTTCTTATTTTTCTTCCCATTACAAAAATAGCCTAAAGTTTTTAGCCATAAAAATCTCATGAATACCTACTTTTAGCCTCAACTCAGGTTTCTGTTTCAAAGTTATCACTCAAGATTTCAAATAACAAAAACAGAAAACAATATATAATCAACCATGAAATTATACCCCACTGAGACAAGGTAATATAGTTGTTATTTAGTTTACAGTCTATTTAGGTCTATGAAGCCTGCAAATATCATGACATAGAGTTCATATTTAGTGACTATTCATTGAACAGTAATGTACATACAGGTTGAAAGTGGACCTTGCTATAGACATAATTATAACAAGGGCTGAAGTGTTACGCCCAGTGGTCAAAGAGAAATGTCATGGTATAATCTGACCTTCTCCACTCAAGTCACACCACAATGTTTTTAATGTCTGAAAAGAATTAAAGTCACATAGTGAAATTAATGAAATAAAAGAAAATACAGAAGTAGTGAATTAAGAAAGAATTAAGCCTCGCTTTAAAACAGAGAGATAAAGAGATGCATATATAAAACATACTAAAGTACAATAAGCATAGGTACAAGGAGCACTAATCGGGTTATAATGTGACTTTGATTTGAATTATGAAGAAGAGAAAATATATTTTAAATATAATTCGTCTCTGATTTAAATTTGTAAATGTAGAGGGCTGACACAATAAAGGTGCTCCTGTCTATTATAAAAACAAACAAAAAAACTGAAGAAACTACAAATAAACGTGTAGTTTTTCTGAATCTTGCAGAGAACTGAGGTCTTAGGGCAGACAGTTCCCACTCAGCAGCAGGGGATGCAGGGGCCCATAGGACACACACCCCAAGCTCTTGCTTGCAACCTGAAGACCATGCAAACTGATAAATTAAACCAGAAGTTTTGATGAAGTCTCTGAAGCCCAAGTGTGGATGAATTAAGAAGAATTTGAAACCCTGCACTCTGCAGCCATAGGGTTTGCACCTTCTGTGGACTTTTCAAGGTGTACCAGAAAAAAATGAGGTAGAATCTCGAGAATGCCTCCCCCATGGTTCTGATGGGGTGGGACCGTCATCCACTACTAGAACTCTGTGGAGACATAGCTCTCCCATCTCTCCTTCAGAGAACAAGGTTTCATCTGCAGGGAAACAGCGTTAAGTACCTGAGTCAGAGTGAACTTGGGGAAAAACTCACTGCCATTGAGGGTGAGAAAACACAGCCAACCTCCAAATCTCTGCACCGATGCATCTCCCATAAGGAAAGTAAAGCCTTAATTTACAGGGCACTGTGGCAAACCCACTTCAACTAGGAGTGAGAAACAGATAAAGAGCATCTACCACTAGGGGAGGGGCAGAGATGTGCTTTGATCTCAGCATTGTCCGCAGAAGGGGCAAAAAATTCTAGGAAGATTAATGTCTTGCTACCTTGTTTAACAGTGCTAAGCCTGAGGCTTCATTAGAACATTGGGATGCCCTTACTCCCTCACTCCTGCCACCAGGTCAAGAAGTGTGAAGTAAAAATACAGTGGACTATAGCTACGTTAAGTGCAAGAGACCATCTCTGGTAAGTAGCACAAAGGGAAGCCATAGCAAACCTGGGAGATATTAGCAAAATATCATGAAAATAATTTAAATTCTCTAATTTCTCGGAAGGCTATTGCTGCACCAAATTTTAATCCTAGCCTAACTCTTGTGTACATTAGCAAAAGCTTCTGCACTAAGGCCTATCTGAGGAAAAGCTGTGCTTATTGATAACCTTAATAAACATTTACCCCTAGTATATGCCATCCTATATAGCATATAATACTTTCAACATAAATTGCAGGGCAAGTCATCCAATTATACTTTTAATACTTATTTGTTTTATTTCCTTTGCACTTTCTTATAAATTTTAGGATTAGTGAGCCAATTTATATAAAAAGACTAGGGATTTTGAAGAGAATTGCATTGAATCTTTAAATTTGTTTTTACAATTAGAGATTTTATCAAAATTAAGTTGTTTTATCCTTAGCTATTAGTTCCCTTCCCATTTACTTAGATCTTCTTTCAAGTTTTTAGCTTTACAGTTGACATGTCTTAAACTTTTTTGGTAAATTTATTTCTAAGTTTTTTTTAATTTTGAAAATTATTTCTATGTATTATTGAGCTATGGTGAATAGAAGTTTTTCTTGATTTTGTCTTGAGATTTTTCATTGCCAATGAATAAAATTATATGTTTATATTGACCTTATAACAGGGAACCTAGATGAGCTAATTTATTGCTTCCATTTTGGGGTTTGTGTGTGTGTGCAATTGAATTTCTTAGAAATTGATGTATATAGGAGAATGTTATCTTCATAGGCTTCCAATCTGGAGGCCATTTATTTCTCTTTCTTGTAAAATATTCCAGGTAAAACCTTCAGTATAATGTTGAATAAAAGTGGTAAAAGCACATATTCTTGTTTTGTTCCCAAACTCAGGCATAAAATTTCTGAGGTGTCACCATTAATTATGATAGTAGCTTTAGGTTTTATCATAGATGCCCTTTAGCAGGTCTGGGAAGTTTACTTCTATGCCTGGTTTTCTATGTTTTACCCTAAACAAGCATCAGATTTGTCAAGAATTTATTTCTATCACATAATTTTTTTAAAAAAATTTGTATTGTATTATATTGACTGATTTTGAATTATATTATAATCCAAAACATAAAACATTATTTATTTATTTATTTATTTATTTATTTGTGAGATAAAAATAAAAAACATTATATTTGTGTTTGTGAGATAACCTCTCTTGGTAATGACGTCCTACATTTTTATATGCTGCTCCATTCAGTTTGCTGGTACTTTTAAGAATATATGTCTATGTTCATAAGGGATAATGATCTATAGTTTTATTCTTTCATATGCTTTTGTGTCAATTTGTCTGTGTAATACCGACTTCATAAAATAAACTGGTAAGGTTTTTCTTTTCTTCTATTTTTAAGTTTATTTTTCAGTAAAAAGTAGAATTGTATATATTTACATGCAAATGTTTTGAAATATGGTTTTATTGTGGAATAGCTAAGTCAAACTAGTTAAGATAGGCATTACCTCTCATACTAATTTTTCCCGTGGTGAGAATACTTAAAATCTACTCTCTCAATGATTTTCAAGAATATGATTAATTGTTATTAACTGTAGTCATTATTTTATACAATAGAGCTCTCGAACCTACTCCTCCCAAGTTTTGTATCCCTTGATCAACATCTCTCTGACCTTACTTACCCTGGCCCCTAGTAAACACCATTCTACTCTCTCTTCTATGTTTTTGGAGTGATCATGAATGGTTGGTATTAATTTTTCATTCTATGGTAAAATTCATCAGTGAAGACAACTGTATCTGTGCTTTTCTTTATGGAAAGATTCTTAATTAAATATCTTTTTTGTTAGAATTCTTTTCATATATTATATTTCCTCACATATGTCTATTAATATATTTCTTCTTCAGTTAACTTTTATAATTTGTTTCTACCTATAAATTTATTTTTAAGTTTTGCTCTTCTGTGTTTTTAGATTTTTGTGGTGGTTGATGTTTGGCTCTGTGTCTCCATCCAGATCTCACCTTGAGTGGTAATAATCTTCACATGTCAAAGGTGGTACCAGGTGGAGATAATTAAATCATGGGTGTGGTTAGATCTGATGGTTTTATAAGGGGCTTCCCCCTTCACTTAGCACTCATTCTCTCTCCTGTCACTCTATGAAGAGGTGCTTTCTGCCATGACTTTCTGAGGCCTCCCCAGCCATGGGGAACTGTGAGTCAATTATGCCTCTTTTATTTATAAATTAACCAGTCTTGGATATTTCTTCATAGAAACATGAGAATGAACTAGTACAGTGGTTTGGATGAAGAAAAGAGAAAAATTAAAAATGAAATAAAAATGAAGGTTTTGGCAGTCCATGATGACCCAATGTTTCATGGTCCTGATTTGTAGGGTGGAGATTAATGTACCTGTTATACTGAATACACATAGTTACTGTGTGAGATAAGTATACTATAGAATCTAAAGTAAATTAAAATTTTTTACTTGCATTTCCATGATGATTAGTCATGTTGAGCACCTGTTAGCCATTTTTATTTTTATTTTTTTACAGAAATGTCTACTCAGGTGCTTTGCTCTTTTTTCAATGAGATTATTAGGTTTAGTTGGGTATTTTTGTTTTTTGCTATTATGTAAGTTTTTTATATATTTTGATATGAACTCTTTGTCATATACATGACCAGCAAATATTTTCTCTCAATCTATAGGCTGCTCTTTAATGTCATTAATTGGTATCTTTTCTGCACAGAAACTTTTCATTTTGATGTAGTATTATTTATTTTTTCTTTTGTTGCCTGTGTTGTTAATGTCCTATCCAAAAATGTACTGTGTAGCCCAATATCAAGGAGATTTTTCCTATATTTTATTGTAGGAGTTTTACAGTTTCAGGTTAAATTACAATGGGATATTACCATACACCTGTTATAATAGCTATTATAAAGAAGACAAGAGATCGCAAATCTCTTGGTTGGTGAGCATGTATAGAAAAAGAAACCCTTATACACTGCTGGTGGAAATGTAAATTGATATAGCCATTATGAAAAGCTGTATGGAGGTTCCTCTAAAATTTAAAATTAGAACAACCACATGTGTCAGCAATCCCTCTTCTGGGTATATACCCAAGTAAAATAAAATCAGTAGCTTACAGAGTTATCTTCACTGCCCTGTTCCCCATATTTACTGAAGCATTATTCACCATAGCCAAGATATGGAATCAACCTAAATTTGTGTTAAGTGATGCCTAGATTAAAAAATGGGGAACACACACACAAACACCTGTATGTCTGTATACACACATGTATATATATGTTCATACCTACACATACAAATGCATACATATAAATATTATTCAGCTTTTAAAAATAAGAAATTGCCATTTGTGATCACATGAGTAGATGTGGAGAATATTACACTCAGTAAAAAAAGCTAAAGAGAGAAGAAAATACTGCTTGATTTGTTATATATAAAAGATTTTTAAAAAGTGAAATACATAAAAACAGAATCGAAAGGGGGTTGGTGAGGGAGAGATGATGATAGAAGGATGCAAAGTTACAATCGCAAAAAATGAATAAGACTAGAGAACTGAAGTACAGGTTAAGAACTATAGCTAATATTTTTTATTGTGTATGAAAAATTTCCAAAAAGAGTAAATTTTCAGTGCTTTTTTTTTTTTACCACAAAATAGATAACTACATGAGTTGATGAATATGTTAAAATGTTTAACTGTAGTGATTAATATATAAAACAATAGACACATTATATTTAAACAGTATAAATAACTAACACAAAATAAAATGCATTAGGGAACTCTGCCATTTGGCTTGATTTTGACAAAATGACAAACTGAGACTACCTTCTAAACATCAATATTAACATAGGAAGAAATAGGGGCCTGGCACAGTGGCTCACGCCTGTAATCCCAGCACTTTGGGAGGCCAAGCCGGGTGGATCACCTGAGGTCAGGAGTTCAAGACCAACCTGACCAATATGGTGAAACCCCATCTCTACTAAAAATATAAAAATTAGCTGGGAGTGCTGGCATGCATCTGTAGTCCCAGCTACACAGGAGGCTGAGAGAGGAGAATTGCCTAAACCTGGGAAGTGGAGGTTTCAGTGAGCCGAGATCATGCCACCACCCTCCAGCCTGGGTGACAGAGCAAGATTCTGTCTCTAAAAAAATAAATAAATAAATAAGAGGAAGAAATAATAAATCTGAATAAACACAAAATAACAGTAAATAAAAAATGGTTAAAAGAGGTCAAAATCTGATGAACTGGAATGATTAGATAGAATTAATAACCTCTTAGGCACAATTCCAAGCAATTTACACATATAGACTTAATATAAAAGAATTTAATGTGGGGAGGCGGAGCAAGATGGCCGAATAGGAACAGCTCCAGTCTCCAACTCACAGCGCGAGCGACACAGAAGACCAGTGATTTCTGCATTTTCAACTGAGGTACCGGGTTCATCTCACTGGGGAGTGCTGGACGATCGGTGCTGGTCAGCTGCTGCAGCCCGACCAGTGAGAGCTGAAGCAGGGCGAGGCATCGCCTCACCTGGGAAGCGCAAGGGGGAAGGGAATCCCTTTTCCTAGCCAGGGGAACTGAGACACACAATACCTGGAAAATCGGGTAACTCCCACCCCAATACTGCGCTTTAAGCAAACAGGCACACCAGGAGATCATATCCCACACCCGGCCAGGAGGGTCCCATGCCCACGGAGCCTCCCTCATTGCTAGCACAGCAGTCTGCAATATCACAGCAAGGCAGCAGCCAGGCTGGGGGAGGGGCGCCCGCCATTGCTGAGGCTTAAGTAGGTAAACAAAGCTGCTGGGAAGCTCGAACTGGGTGGAGCACACAGCAGCTCAAGGAAACCTGCCTGTCTCTGTAGACTCTACCTCTGGGGACAGGGCACAGTAAACAATAACAAAAACAGCAGAAACCTCTGCAGACTCAAACGACTCTGTCTGACAGCTTTGAAGAGAGCAGTGGATCTCCCAACATGGAGGCTGAGATCTGAGAAGGGACAGACTCCCTGCTCAAGTGGGTCCCTGACCCCTGAGTAGCCTAACTGGGAGACATCCCCCACTAGGGGCAGTCTGACACCCCACACCTCACAGGGTGGAGTACACCCCTGAAAGGAAGCTTCCAAAGCAAGAATCAGACAGGTATACTCGCTGTTCAGAAATATTCTATCTTCTGCAGCCTCTGCTGCTGATACCCAGGCAAACAGGGTCTGGAGTGGACCTCAAGCAATCTCCAACAGACCTACAGCTGAGGGTCCTGACTGTTAGAAGGAAAACTATCAAACAGGAAGGACACCTACACCAAAACCCCATCAGTACATCACCATCATCAAAGACCAGAGGCAGATAAAACCACAAAGATGGGGAAAAAGCAGGGCAGAAAAGCTGGAAATTCAAAAAAATAAGAGCGCATCTCCCCCGGCAAAGGAGCGCAGCTCATCGCCAGCAATGGATCAAAGCTTGACGGAGAATGACTTTGACGAGATGAGAGAAGAAGGCTTCAGTCCATCAAACTTCTCAGAGCTAAAGGAGGAATTACGTACCCAGCGCAAAGAAACTAAAAATCTTGAAAAAAAGTGGAAGAATTGATGGCTAGAGTAATTAATGCAGAGAAGGTCATAAACGAAATGAAAGAGATGAAAACCATGACACGAGAAATATGTGACAAATGCACAAGCTTCAGTAACTGACTCGATCAACTGGAAGAAAGAGTATCAGCGATTGAGGATCAAATGAATGAAATGAAGCGAGAAGAGAAACCAAAAGAAAAAAGAAGAAAAAGAAATGAACAAAGCCTGCAAGAAGTATGGGATTATGTAAAAAGACCAAATCTATGTCTGATTGGGGTGCCTGAAAGTGACGGGGAAGATGGAACCAAGTTGGAACACACTCTTCAGGATATCATCCAGGAGAACTTCCCCAACCTAGTAGGGCAGGCCAACATTCAAATCCAGGAAATACAGAGAACACCACAAAGATACTCCTCGAGAAGAGCAACTCCAAGACACATAATTGCCAGATTCACCAAAGTTGAAATGAAGGAAAAAATCTTAAGGGCAGCCAGAGAGAAAGGTCGGGTTACCCACAAAGGGAAGCCCATCAGACTCACAGCAGATCTCTCGGCAGAAACTCTCCAAGCCAGAAGAGAGTGGGGGCCAATATTCAACATTCTTAAAGAAAAGAATTTTAAACCCAGAATTTCATATCCAGCCAAACTAAGTTTCATAAGTGAAGGAGAAATAAAATCCTTTACAGATAAGCAAATGCTTAGAGATTTTGTCACCACTAGGCCTGCCTTACAAGAGACCCTGAAGGAAGCACTCAACATGGAAAGGAACAACCGGTACCAGCCATTGCAAAAACATGCCAAAATGTAAAGACCATTGAGGCTAGGAAGAAACTGCATCAACTAACAAGCAAAATAACCAGTTAATATCATAATGGCAGGATCAAGTTCACACATAACAATCTTAACCTTAAATGGAAATGGACTAAATGCTCCAATTAAAAGACACAGACTGGCAAACTGGATAAAGAGTCAAGACCCATCAGGCTGCTGTATTCAGGAGACCCATCTCACACGCAGAGACATACATAGGCTCAAAATAAAGGGATGGAGAAAGATTTACCAAGCAAATGGAGAACACAAAAAAGCGGGGGTTGCAATACTAGTCTCTGATAAAACAGACATTAAACCATCAAAGATCAAAAGAGACAAAGAAGGCCATTACATAATGGTAAAAGGATCAATTCAACAGGAAGAGCTAACTATCCTAAATATATATGCACCCAATACAGGAGCACCCAGATTCATAAAGCAAGTCCTTAGAGACTTACAAAGAGACTTAGACTCCCATACAATAATAATGGGAGACTTCAACACTCCACTGTCAACATTAGACAGATCAACGAGACAGAAAGTTAACAAGGATATCCAGGAATTGAACTCATCTCTGCAGCAAGCAGACCTAATAGACATCTATAGAACTCTCCACCCCAAATCAACAGAATATACATTCTTCTCAGCACCACATCGTACTTACTCCAAAATCGACCACGTAATTGGAAGTAAAGCACTCCTCAGCAAATGTACAAGAACAGAAATTATAACAAACTGTCTCTCAGACCACAGTGCAATCAAACTAGAACTCAGGACTAAGAAACTCAATCAAAACCGCTCAACTACATGGAAACTGAACAACCTGCTCCTGAATGACTACTGGGTACATAACGAAATGAAGGCAGAAATAAAGATGTTCTTTGAAACCAATGAGAACAAAGATACAACATACCAGAATCTCTGGGACACATTTAAAGCAGTGTGTAGAGGGAAATTTATAGCACTAAATGCCCACAAGAGAAAGCAGGAAAGATCTAAAATTGACACTCTAACATCGCAATTAAAAGAACTAGAGAAGCAAGAGCAAACACATTCGAAAGCTAGCAGAAGGCAAGAAATAACTAAGATCAGAGCAGAACTGAAGGAGATAGAGACACAAAAAACCCTCCAAAAAATCAATGAATCCAGGAGTTGGTTTTTTGAAAAGATCAACAAAATTGACAGACCACTAGCCAGACTAATAAAGAAGAAAAGAGAGAAGAATCAAATCGACGCAATTAAAAATGATAAAGGGGATATCACCACCGACCCCACAGAAATACAAACTACCATCAGGGAATACTATAAACACCTCTACGCAAATAAACTAGAATATCTAGAAGAAATGAATAATTTCCTGGACACTTACACTCTTCCAAGACTAAACCAGGAAGAAGTTGAATCCCTGAATAGACCAATAGCAGGCTCTGAAATTGAGGCAATAATTAATAACCTACCAACGAAAAAAAGTCCAGGACCAGATGGATTCACAGCTGAATTCTACCAGAGGTACAAGGAGGAGTTGGTACCATTCCTTCTGAAACTATTCCAATCAATAGAAAAAGAGGGAATCCTCCCTAACTCATTTTATGAGGCCAACATCATCCTGATACCAAAGCCTGGCAGAGACACAACAAAAAAAGAGAATTTTAGACCAATATCCCTGATGAACATCGATGCAAAAATCCTCAATAAAATACTGGCAAACCGGATTCAGCAACACATCAAAAAGCTTATCCACCATGATCAAGTGGGCTTCATCCCTGGGATGCAAGGTTGGTTCAACATTCGCAAATCAATAAACATAATCCAGCATATAAACAGAACCAAAGACAAGAACCACATGATTATCTCAATAGATGCAGAAAAGGCTTTTGACAAAATTCAACAGCCCTTCATGCTAAAAACGCTCAATAAATTCGGTATTGATGGAACATACCTCAAAATAATAAGAGCTATTTATGACAAACCCACAGCCAATATCATACTGAATGGGCAAAAACTGGAAAAATTCCCTTTGAAAACTGGCACAAGACAGGGATGCCCTCTCTCACCACTCCTATTCAACATAGTGTTGGAAGTTCTGGCTAGGGCAATTAGGCAAGAGAAAGAAATCAAGGGTATTCAGTTAGGAAAAGAAGAAGTCAGACTGTCCCTGTTTGCAGATGACATGATTGTATATTTAGAAAACCCCATTGTCTCAGCCCAAAATCTCCTCAAGCTGATAAGCAACTTCAGCAAAGTCTCAGGATACAAAATTAATGTGCAAAAATCACAAGCATTCGTATACACCAGTAACAGACAAACAGAGAGCCAAATCAGGAATGAACTTCCATTCACAATTGCTTCAAAGAGAATCAAATACCTAGGAATCCAACTTACAAGGGATGTAAAGGACCTCTTCAAGGAGAACTACAAACCACTGCTCAGTGAAATCAAAGAGGACACAAACAAATGGAAGAACATACCATGCTCATGGATAGGAAGAATCAATATCGTGAAAATGGCCATACTGCCCAAGGTAATTTATAGATTCAGTGCCATCCCCATCAAGCTACCAATGAGTTTCTTCACAGAATTGGAAAAAACTGCTTTAAAGTTCATATGGAACCAAAAAAGAGCCCACATCTCCAAGACAATCCTAAGTCAAAAGAACAAAGCTGGAGGCATCACGCTACCTGACTTCAAACTATACTACAAGGCTACAGTAACCAAAACAGCATGGTACTGGTACCAAAACAGAGATATAGACCAATGGAACAGAACAGAGTCCTCAGAAATAATACCACACATCTACAGCCATCTGATCTTTGACAAACCTGAGAGAAACAAGAAATGGGGAAAGGATTCCCTATTTAATAAATGGTGCTGGGAAAATTGGCTAGCCATAAGTAGAAAGCTGAAACTGGATCCTTTCCTTACTCCTTATACGAAAATTAATTCAAGATGGATTAGAGACTTAAATGTTAGACCTAATACCATAAAAATCCTAGAGGAAAACCTAGGTAGTACCATTCAGGACATAGGCATGGGCAAAGACTACATGTCTAAACCACCAAAAGCAACGGCAGCAAAAGCCAAAATTGACAAATGGGATCTCATTAAACTAAAGAGCTTCTGCACAGCAAAAGAAATTACCATCAGAGTGAACAGACAACCTACAGAATGGGAGAAAATTTTTGCAATCTACTCATCTGACAAAGGGCTAATATCCAGAACCTACAAAGAACTCCAACAAATTTACAAGAAAAAAACAAACAACCCCATCCAAAAGTGGGCAAAGGATATGAACAGACATTTCTCAAAAGAAGACATTCATACAGCCAACAGACACATGAAAAAATGCTCATCATCATAAAACTCACTGGCGGGGGGGCGGAGCAAGATGGCCGAATAGGAGCAGCTCCAGTCTCCAACTCCCAGCGCCAGCGACACAGAAGACCGGTGATTTCTGCATTTTCAACTGAGGTACTGGGTTCATCTCACTGGGGAGTGCCGGACGATCGGAGCTGGTCAGCTGCTGCAGCCCGACCAGCGAGAGCTGAAGCAGGGCGAGGCATTGCCTCACCTGGGAAGCGCAAGGGGGAAGGGAGTCCCTTTTCCTAGCCAGGGGAACTGAGACACACAACACCTGGAAAATCGGGTAACTCCCACCCCAATACTGCGCTTTAGGAAACAGGCACACCAGGAGATCATATCCCACACCTGGCCGGGAGGGTCCCACACCCACGGAGCCTCCCTCGTTGCTAGCGCAGCAGTCTGTGATCTACCGGCAAGGCAGCAGCGAGGCTGGGGGAGGGGCGCCCGCCATTGCTGAGGCTTAAGTAGGTAAACAAAGCTGCTGGGAAGCTCGAACTGGGTGGAGCTCACAGCAGCTCAAGGAAACCTGCCTGTCTCTGTAGACTCCACCTCTGGGGACAGGGCACAGTAAACTAAGACACACAGACACCTCTGCACAGACGCAAACGACTCTGTCTGACAGCTTTGAAGAGAGCAGTGGATCTCCCAACACGGAGGTTGAGATCTGAGAAGGGACAGACTCCCTGCTCAAGCGGGTCCCTGACCCCTGAGTAGCCTAACTGGGAGACATCCCCCACTAGGGGCAGTCTGACACCCCACACCTCACAGGGAGGAGTACACCCCTGAGAGGAAGCTTCCAAAGCAAGAATCAGACAGGTACACTCGCTGTTCAGAAATATTCTATCTTCTGCAGCCTCTGCTGCTGATACCCAGGCAAACAGGGTCTGGAGTGGACCTCAAGCAATCTCCAACAGACCTACAGCTGAGGGTCCTGACTGTTAGAAGGAAAACTATCAAACAGGAAGGACACCTACACCAAAACCCCATCAGTACATCACCATCATCAAAGACCAGAGGCAGATAAAACCACAAAGATGGGGAAAAAGCAGGGCAGAAAAGCTGGAAATTCAAAAAATAAGAGCGCATCTCCCCCGGCAAAGGAGCGCAGCTCATCGCCAGCAACGGATCAAAGCTGGACGGAGAATGACTTTGACGAGATGAGAGAAGAAGGCTTCAGTCCATCAAATTTCTCAGAGCTAAAGGAGGAATTACGTACCCAGCGCAAAGAAACTAAAAATCTTGAAAAAAAAGTGGAAGAATTGATGGCTAGAGTAATTAATGCAGAGAAGGTCCTAAACGAAATGAAAGAGATGAAAACCATGACACGAGAAATACGTGACAAATGCACAAGCTTCAGTAACCGACTCGATCAACTGGAAGAAAGAGTATCAGCGATTGAGGATCAAATGAATGAAATGAAGCGAGAAGAGAAACCAAAAGAAAAAAGAAGAAAAAGAAATGAACAAAGCCTGCAAGAAGTATGGGATGATGTAAAAAGACCAAATCTACGTCTGATTGGGGTGCCTGAAAGTGAGGGGGAAAATGGAACCAAGTTGGAAAACACTCTTCAGGATATCATCCAGGAGAACTTCCCCAACCTAGTAGGGCAGGCCAACATTCAAATCCAGGAAATACAGAGAACGCCACAAAGATACTCCTCGAGAAGAGCAACTCCAAGACACATAATTGCCAGATTCACCAAAGTTGAAATGAAGGAAAAAATCTTAAGGGCAGCCAGAGAGAAAGGTCGGGTTACCCACAAAGGGAAGCCCATCAGACTAACAGCAGATCTCTCAGCAGAAACTCTCCAAGCCAGAAGAGAGTGGGGGCCAATATTCAACATTCTTAAAGAAAAGAATTTTAAACCCAGAATTTCCTATCCAGCCAAACTAAGTTTCATAAGTGAAGGAGAAATAAAATCCTTTACAGATAAGCAAATGCTTAGAGATTTTGTCACCACTAGGCCTGCCTTACAAGAGATCCTGAAGGAAGCACTAAACATGGAAAGGAACAACCGGTACCAGCCATTGCAAAAACATGCCAAAATGTAAAGACCATTGAGGCTAGGAAGAAACTGCATCAACTAATGAGCAAAATAACCAGTTAATATCATAATGGCAGGATCAAGTTCACACATAACAATATTAACCTTAAATGTAAATGGACTAAATGCTCCAATTAAAAGACACAGACTGGCAAACTGGATAAAGAGTCAAGACCCATCAGTCTGCTGTATTCAGGAGACCCATCTCACACGCAGAGACATACATAGGCTCAAAATAAAGGGATGGAGGAAGATTTACCAAGCAAATGGAGAACACAAAAAAGCAGGGGTTGCAATACTAGTCTCTGATAAAACAGACTTTAAACCATCAAAGATCAAAAGAGACAAAGAAGGCCATTACATAATGGTAAAGGGATCAATTCAACAGGAAGAGCTAACTATCCTAAATATATATGCACCCAATACAGGAGCACCCAGATTCATAAAGCAAGTCCTTAGAGACTTACAAAGAGACTTAGACTCCCATACAATAATAATGGGAGACTTCAACACTCCACTGTCAACATTAGACAGATCAACGAGACAGAAAGTTAACAAGGATATCCAGGAATTGAACTCATCTCTGCAGCAAGCAGACCTAATAGACATCTATAGAACTCTCCACCCCAAATCAACAGAATATACATTCTTCTCAGCACCACATCATACTTACTCCAAAATTGACCACGTAATTGGAAGTAAAGCACTCCTCAGCAAATGTACAAGAACAGAAATTATAACAAACTGTCTCTCAGACCACAGTGCAATCAAACTAGAACTCAGGACTAAGGAACTCAATCAAAACCGCTCAACTACATGGAAACTGAACAACCTGCTCCTGAATGACTACTGGGTACATAACGAAATGAAGGCAGAAATAAAGATGTTCTTTGAAACCAATGAGAACAAAGATACAACATACCAGAATCTCTGGGACACATTTAAAGCAGTGTGTAGAGGGAAATTTATAGCACTAAATGCCCACAAGAGAAAGCAGGAAAGATGTAAAATTGACACTCTAACATCGCAATTAAAAGAACTAGAGAAGCAAGAGCAAACACATTCGAAAGCTAGCAGAAGGCAAGAAATAACTAAGATCAGAGCAGAACTGAAGGAGATAGAAACACAAAAAACCCTCCAAAAAATCAATGAATCAAGGAGTTGGTTTTTTGAAAAGATCAACAAAATTGACAGACCACTAGCCAGACTAATAAAGAAGAAAAGAGAGAAGAATCAAATCGACGCAATTAAAAATGATCAAGGGGATATCACCACCGACCCCACAGAAATACAAACTACCATCAGAGAATACTATAAACACCTCTATGCAAATAAACTGGAAAATCTAGAAGAAATGGATAATTTCCTGGACACTTACACTCTTCCAAGACTAAACCAGGAAGAAGTTGAATCCCTGAATAGACCAATAGCAGGCTCTGAAATTGAGGCAACAATTAATAGCCTACCAACCAAAAAAAGTCCAGGACCAGATGGATTCACAGCTGAATTCTACCAGAGGTACAAAGAGGAGTTGGTACCATTCCTTCTGAAACTATTCCAATCAATAGAAAAAGAGGGAATCCTCCCTAACTCATTTTATGAGGCCAACATCATCCTGATACCAAAGCCTGGCAGAGACACAACAAAAAAAGAGAATTTTAGACCAATATCCCTGATGAACATCGATGCAAAAATCCTCAATAAAATACTGGCAAACCGGATTCAGCAACACATCAAAAAGCTTATCCACCATGATCAAGTGGGCTTCATCCCTGGGATGCAAGGCTGGTTCAACATTCGCAAATCAATAAACATAATCCAGCATATAAACAGAACCAAAGACAAGAACCACATGATTATCTCAATTGATGCAGAAAAGGCTTTTGACAAAATTCAACAGCCCTTCATGCTAAAAACGCTCAATAAATTCGGTATTGATGGAACGTACCTCAAAATAATAAGAGCTATTTATGACAAACCCACAGCCAATATCATACTGAATGGGCAAAAACTGGAAAAATTCCCTTTGAAAACTGGCACAAGACAGGGATGCCCTCTCTCACCACTCCTATTCAACATAGTGTTGGAAGTTCTGGCTAGGGCAATCAGGCAAGAGAAAGAAATCAAGGGTATTCAGTTAGGAAAAGAAGAAGTCAAATTGTCCCTGTTTGCAGATGACATGATTGTATATTTAGAAAACCCCATTGTCTCAGCCCAAAATCTCCTTAAGCTGATAAGCAACTTCAGCAAAGTCTCAGGATACAAAATTAATGTGCAAAAATCACAAGCATTCTTATACACCAGTAACAGACAAACAGAGAGCCAAATCAGGAATGAACTTCCATTCACAATTGCTTCAAAGAGAATCAAATACCTAGGAATCCAACTGACAAGGGATGTAAAGGACCTCTTCAAGGAGAACTACAAACTACTGCTCAGTGAAATCAAAGAGGACACAAACAAATGGAAGAACATACCATGCTCATGGATAGGAAGAATCAATATTGTGAAAATGGCCATACTGCCCAAGGTAATTTATAGATTCAATGCCATCCCCATCAAGCTACCAATGAGTTTCTTCACAGAATTGGAAAAAACTGCTTTAAAGTTCATATGGAACCAAAAAAGAGCCCGCATCTCCAAGACAATCCTAAGTCAAAAGAACAAAGCTGGAGGCATCACGCTACCTGACTTCAAACTATACTACAAGGCTACAGTAACCAAAACAGCATGGTACTGGTACCAAAACAGAGATATAGACCAATGGAACAGAACAGAGTCCTCAGAAATAATACCACACATCTACAGCCATTTGATCTTTGACAAACCTGAGAGAAACAAGAAATGGGGAAAGGATTCCCTATTTAATAAATGGTGCTGGGAAAATTGGCTAGCCATAAGTAGAAAGCTGAAACTGGATCCTTTCCTTACTCCTTATACGAAAATTAATTCAAGATGGATTAGAGACTTAAATGTTAGACCTAATACCATAAAAATCCTAGAGGAAAACCTAGGTAGTACCATTCAGGACATAGGCATGGGCAAAGATTTCATGTCTAAAACACCAAAAGCAACGGCAGCAAAAGCCAAAATTGACAAATGGGATCTCATTAAACTAAAGAGCTTCTGCACAGCAAAAGACACTACCATCAGAGTGAACAGGCAACCTACAGAATGGGAGAAAATTTTTGCAATCTACTCATCTGACAAAGGGCTAATATCCAGAACCTACAAAGAACTCAAACAAATTTACAAGAAAAAAACAAACAACCCCATCAAAAAGTGGGCAAAGGACATGAACAGACATTTCTCAAAAGAAGACATTCATACAGCCAACAGACACATGAAAAAATGCTCATCATCACTGGCCATCAGAGAAATGCAAATCAAAACCACCATGAGATACCATCTCACACCAGTTAGAATGGCAATCATTAAAAAGTCAGGAAACAACAGGTGCTGGAGAGGATGTGGAGAAATAGGAACACTTTTACACTGTTGGTGGGATTGTAAACTAGTTCAACCATTATGGAAAACAGTATGGCGATTCCTCAAGGATCTAGAACTAGATGTACCATATGACCCAGCCATCCCATTACTGGGTATATACCCAAAGGATTATAAATTATGCTGCTATAAAGACACATGCACACGTATGTTTATTGCAGCACTATTCACAATAGCAAAGACTTGGAATCAACCCAAATGTCCATCAGTGACAGATTGGATTAAGAAAATGTGGCACATATACACCATGGAATACTATGCAGCCATAAAAAAGGATGAGTTTGAGTCCTTTGTAGGGACTTGGATGCAGCTGGAATCCATCATTCTTAGCAAACTATCACAAGAACAGAAAACCAAACACCGCATGTTCTCACTCATAGGTGGGAACTGAACAATGAGATCACTCGGACTCAGGAAGGGGAACATCACACACCGGGGCCTATCATGGGGAGGGGGGAGGGGGGAGGGATTGCATTGGGAGTTATACCTGATGTAAATGACGAGTTGATGGGTGCAGCACAGCAACATGGCACAAGTATACATATGTAACAAACCTGCACGTTATGCACATGTACCCTACAACTTAAAGTATAATAATAATAAATAAATTTAAAAAAAAAAAAAAAAAAAAAAAAAAAAAAATGCTCATCATCACTGGCCATCAGAGAAATGCAAATCAAAACCACAATGAGATACCATCTCACACCAGTTAGAATGGCAATCATTAAAAAGTCAGGAAACAACAGGTGCTGGAGAGGATGTGGAGAAATAGGAACACTTTTACACTGTTGGTGGGATTGTAAACTAGTTCAACCGTTATGGAAAACAGTATGGCGATTCCTCAAGGATCTAGAACTAGATGTACCATATGACCCAGCCATCCCATTACTGGGTATATACCCAAAGGATTATAAATTATGCTGCTATAAAGACACATGCACACGTATGTTTATTGCAGCACTATTCACAATAGCAAAGACTTGGAATCAACCCAAATGTCCATCAGTGACAGATTGGATTAAGAAAATGTGGCACATATACACCATGGAATACTATGCAGCCATCAAAAAGGATGAGTTTGTGTCCTTTGTAGGGACATGGATGCAGCTGGAAACTGCAAACTATCGCAAACTATCGCAAGAACAGAAAACCAAACACCGCATGTTCTCACTCATAGGTGGGTACTGAACAATGAGATCACTTGGACTCAGGAAGGGGAACATCACACACAGGGGCCTATCATGGGGAGGGGGGAGGGCGGAGGGATTGCATTGGGAGTTATACCTGATGTAAATGACGAGTTGATGGGTGCAGCACACCAACATGGCACAAGTATACATATGTAACAAACCTGCACGTTATGCACATGTACCCTACAACTTAAAGTATAATAATAATAAATAAATTAAAAAAAAAAAAAAGTTGTAGATGTTAAGGCTGATGGTTGGTATATTTCAATACAAGAGTACAGAAAGTAGAAGAAGAGAAAGACAGTGAAGTAAGTTATATACCATGCTGTGTGTACTGCTAAAAGACAAATACACTTTTTTTTTAAGCGTATGTCTGCTCAAAGCAAGTGTTTTCTTAGGCTGCCTCTAGGATCCTTAGGGGATGTATTCATACCTGTCAGCATTTTTTGCCATAGTTATTTCCACTGCACAAGCACACCCCTTGTCCCTTCCATGGGAAAGAAAACCCATACCTGGATCAGTGGGTATGATTTAAACAATTTTTCAGATCAATCTTTTATTGTATAGTTCCCTATACAGATGTTATTTTGGATCTTCTGTAGGTAAGTATATTCACCAAAGAAGGCTTGCTTTTAGCTATTTAAAAATAGACTTATATTCCTTTAGGAACTAAAATACTGAGTAATATATAATGACCATAATGTAAATAATATTGCTTGGTGTTTTGTAGTATAAAAAGTACTTCCATTTTCTATACCGTTGGTGAATTAACTTGGTTTTGCTGAGCTTAACTCAAATGCTCTGCAAAGAAGCAGAATGTTTCAGGCCCTGCTGCCAACATCTTAAGGACAGTTTCCAATTGTATGCAAGAACACTTAATCCTAGATGTTGAGTATTGGGCCAAGCAGAATGAATCTAAAGAACCGGTTTCTGTCCAGAACCCAAATAACTCCCTTCTGTTTTTCTCATTTTAAAAAAATCTGTCATTTGAAGCATTTAAAGATAAAGGGATGCCTGATAAGTTTAGGAAATTAGGAATCAGGGAACTCATCTCTATTGGCATAGAAGTTCATAGAAAAGTAAGTATCTGGAATGTTATTTGGTAGTATTATTTGAAGAGGAACCTGGTTAAATGTGCACTGCATTTTGAGGGCTGAGATTTGGGTCAGTGCCCAGAGAAGGTCAAATTGTAAGGGATTTCATTTGTTCATTGATTCAATAAGTATTTGAGTACCAGGTCCTTAGTCAAGGGTGGGGTATGTCTGGTGCATGAGACACGCCATCATCAGGGAGCTGTCAGTCTAAAGGGGGGAGATGAGCCTTGATGAAATAATCACGTACAGATGTCTGCATGGTTGGAAATAGCAGTCAGTGCTGTGAAGAATTATAGAGTGTCCTAAGGTTAGGTCAAGTTGCAGTTCTAGGGTTATTTCCTGGAATAATGACATTTGAACTTGGGTTAGCTGGGTGAAAGGGGAGGCAGGGGCAGGGAAGGGAAAAGATTTAGGCGCTCAGTGTGTTGAAGGAGCTGAAAGGCCAGCATGGCTGGAACACAGACAGTGCTGGGCGAGACCTAGGAAACGAGATTAGAGAGGTTAGCAGGGGCCAGACAGTGTGGGGCTTTGTTAGCTGGTTAGTGATTTTTGTCTTTAAGAGCAGTGGGAAGCCACTGAAGGGTTTTTATTCTTGGGTAAATATGACTAGTTTTGTGTTTTGTGTTTTTAATGTTTTTGGAAACAGGGTCTTATTCTGTTGCCCAGGCTGGAGTGCAGTGGTGCAGTTATGGTTCAATGCAGGCTCGAACTGCGGGGCTCAAGTCATCCTCTTGCCTCAGCCTCTGGATCAGCTGGGATTATAGGCATGTGCCACCACTGCCCAGCTAATTTTTTTTTTTTTTTTTTCTGAGACGGAGTCTTGTTCTGTCGCCCAGGCTGGATTGCAGTGGCACGATCTTGGCTCACTGCAAGCTGCGCCTCCTGGGTTCATGCCATTCTCCTGCCTCAGCCTCCTGAGCAGCTGGGACTACAGGTGCCTGCCACCACGCCTGACTAATTGTTTGTATTCTTAGTAGAGACAGGATTTCACCATGTTAGCCAAGATGGTCTCAATCTCCTGACCTCGTGATCCTCCCGTCTCAGCCTCCCAAAGTGCTGAGATTTCAGGCATGAACCTTCGCGCCCGGCCACCCTGCTAATTTTGTAATAAAATTTTTCCGTAGAAATGGGGGTCTCCTTATGTTGCCCAAGCTGGTCTCGAACTCCTGGACTCAAGCAGTCCTCCCACCTCAGTCCCCTAAAATGCTGCTTTGTGTTTTCAAGGGTTCATTGTGGCTTCTGTATAAAAAACATTCAAATGGAGGGAGTTGGAATAGAGAGACCAGTTAAGAGGCAAGAGAGAGGACTAGAGTGGGGATATGGAGAGGACAGATGGAGGCTTACTGAGAAAGTAGAATGGCTGGGACTTGGTGGTCAAGTGAATATCGGAGATGGGAAGATGTGAATGAGGTGAGAGAAGTCAAGGCTGACTTACATGTTTCTGGCTTGAAAGAATCAACACTGGGGGAGGTGCAGATAGGAATGATGTGTAAATGCTTGGCATGGTACTGGTGAGGATGACATTGGAGCTGAGTCATGGAATAGAAATATAAGTTTACCACGTGGAAAAGGTGGAAGGCACTTCTGGCAGCTTGACTAACAAGTTACATGGAGGTTTGAAAGAGCTTGTGAAATTGAGAGTTTATGAACAATGACTCTGAGGCAGGAGAAGTGCAATATGGCAAGATTATGAATCTATTTATAGTACCACGTTCAGGACTTCTTTTTGAGGGCTAAAAGTGAGCCAGCAGAGGTTTTTATAATTGAGTAGAGGCATGCTTAAGTTCATTACAACGACGACAAAAGACTCCACTAGAGGGTAAAGGGACTAACAGCCCAGTCTGCAATGATTAGGAGATGGCTGGTTTCATTTTCAGTGCTTTCTTTCCACAGCAGAACTTCACAACTTAGCAGACCACGGTTTCATCCTCAATTTCTTTTTTTTATTTTTAAAATTTTAAAACTTTGTTTTTCCTTTTCTTTCACAGCTGTTCACTCGTTCTTTTGGATTAACCAGACAAAATCCTTGCTTTTCAAGCTTTGCCTAATTCACTTACTTGAAAAGTGGGAAAAGTTATGTTTAAGTGTTCATATCTGTTGTAAAAGTTTGTTTAAGATATGGTTCTATCTTGTTTTTGTTTTTCCCTATCTTATTCAAAGCATGACCAAAAAAAAACAAAAACAAAAAAAAACCATCATTTAAGGCAATAGTTCTCACTCTTGGCTACACATTACCATCCCCAGGGAACTTAAAAAATACCCCTCTATGTCCAGATACTCATTTAATTGGTCTGGATGGGGCCCTGAACATCTGTTTGTTTGTTTGTTTGTTTTTTGAGACAGGGTCTTGCCCTGTCACCCAGGCTGGAGTATGGAGTACAGTAGCATAATTAGATCTCCCCCTGGGGCTCAAGCCATCCTCCCAGCTCAGCCTCCCAAGTAGCTGAGACTACAAGTGCATGCCACCACGCCAGGCTCATTTTTGTATTTTTGTGACAGGGTTTTACCATGTTGGCCCAGGCTGGCCTCAGACTCCTGGGCTCAAGTCAGCTGCCTGCCTTGGCCACCCAAAGTGCTGGGATTACAGGTGTGAGCCACTGTGCCTGGCCTATTTTACTTTATTTTTAAACCCATTATTTTATATGTTAACTTGATTGCACATTTACACATTATTTTATTGCATCTAGAAATACTCTGTGTTCTGTTTTTATATTTGAGAAAGTTTATAAATTAATACGTTTGAAATGCCAGTATGGTTGTCCAGTACAAGGTTATTTTGTTTCAGTAACTCTCTAGTTTAGTAATGGCACCTTTTTCTCCCCCTCAGAATCTCAAGGGCTTATTTTTTGAAATTCTTTAATAGTCTTCCTTAGGGAATATTCAGCATAATTTTGTGCCATAGTGCTTTAAACAGAAGGAAGGACTAGATTGAGTCATTTCTACTTTTTGATCCTATAAATATAGTAACCTTTAAAAAATGTTCAAAGTCATATTCAGATCCATGAAAAATATAGTAATCTTAAACATTGTTGTGAAACTATTTGAGGTACTGCTCTCCCTACTCCCTCTCCAAAATTGCGCCCTGCAGCCTTCTTACTAAGCTTTTGAATCTAATATATGAGAAGAAAATAATTTCTTATCAAATAGTAATTGCAAATTGTGCAACATGAACTTTCACTTTTTCTAAATCACAAATGCTTGGATCCAAGAAAAAAAGCAAACAACTCCTCAAAAGAAGAAAAATTAGTGACCTTACAGAAATGGTGCTCTAAACTTCCAACAGCTTCCACTTATTATTATTAGAGTGCTCTTCAGAAAGACTTAACATGCACCTGAGTTATATACTATAAAACACTTTTCTTACTGGCTCTTGGAGTGCTAAGTGGGCTGTTTTAATGACAGGAAAATGTGCCTGAAAGGCAGCGGATTTCAATTTGCTTTTAAACTTTCAGGCATTATAACATTCTTGAAGACCAAGTTTCATCAGGGCTTCATGTTGACTACCGCTATCTGTTGTCTCAATGTGAGGAGAGTTACAGGAAATTTTTAAATCTGAGAAGCAGTTTGTCAAATTGTAACTCTGATTCCCAGCAGGAAAATATCTCTGTGGTGGAAGGATTAAACTTTTATTCAGAAATGAAACAGTTGAAACAAAAGCTGAAACTCATTGAGAATCCTATGTTGAGGTATGTGTGTCTTTGTAATTCTTAGCATCTTTTCTTACTTGTTGTCTTATTGATAGGACTGTTTTGTTTTTTTAAGGTATGTGTTTGGTTATCAGAAGAATTCTAATATCCCAGCAAAGGGTGTCCATTCCAGCGGTCAGAAGATCACTCACGTGGTCTCCTCCACCATGGTGGCTGGTCTCCTGCAGTCCCTGCTCATGGACGGGCTTTGCCAGGAACCCGGTGAGGAAGGAAGAGAAATTCAGGTAAACAGAGTTTCTCGCTCCAGGTGGCTTTTTTTTTCTTCTCATTCACCACAGATTTTCACAAATCCCACAAAGTATTTACAGGAGCTTTCCCAAGATGGTTTTCTGTACAGTGGGAAGTAGTAGCAGTCCTGCCTTTAGTCCTCAGTAGTCACTTACCAGGCATGTGTTAGGTCAGTGCACTATCAAAGGAGATGCTTCAATATGCGGTTTTTGGCTTCCATTTTCAAAGTTAGACATGAAGGCACCTAGACTACTACTCAGGTTAGTTTTTTGGGAGTGTATATTTACAAATGTATTCTTATTGTTTTCTAGTTCCGTAGTGATCCACTGTCTGCTATAAATGTCTGCTTCGAAGGTGACACTGTTACTGTTTGTCCTGGCCATTATGTGGTACATGGCACGTTCTCCATTGCTCACTCCATTGAGTTGGAAGGTGAGTGTGGAAGACACACAGCCAAACTCTCACACCTGAAATGTTTAAGTAAACAATAAATCACCGATCTTGTTGAAACTCCAAGAATATGATTTGAACCCATTTGATTTCTAGTTAGCTACCTTGAAACATTAAGGACAGGGAAAGCTTGAAAGAGGTTGACCCAGTGTTTCAGCAACTTGAGTTGTAGTTCTTTGTAGCAGTGTATATGTTGGGGGGATATTCACAGGCTCATATAGAAAAAAGACCATTAGGAAGAAACATACTTTCCAGATTGTAGGTGGTTTATGGAAAGGAAATCTAATTTTTAGAATTAAAAAAAAATTCTAGCAATATTTAAAAAATTTTTAATATTTTAAAAATTTGTTCCTTGCTCTTATCTCATAGATGTTACAGATATATTACTACATAGCTTTTTGTTTTTTGCTTTACACTTAGCTTGTTTTTGTGAGAGGTATAATGAAGGGCACTTAACTTGAAATTGGTACCAATTATCTTAATTCTCTAAATGCTTGCTGAATGTCACAAATGCTACACTTTGTGTCTTGTCCAAAGTATACTTTAGAAAAGATTAATGTTGAAAGATTCCATTAAAAATAACTCTTTGGGCTAGGTGCAGTGGCTCATGCCTGTAATCCCAGCACTTTGGGAGGCCAAGGTGGGCAGATCACTTGAGGCCAGGAGTTAGAGACCAGTCTGGCTAACATGGTGAAACCCCGTCTGTACTAAAAATACAAAAATTAGTCGGGCATGTTGTTGCACCCTGTAATCCCAGCTACTCGGGAGGCTGAGGCAGAGGAATCGTTTGAACCTGGGAGGAGAAGGTTGTAATGAGTCAAGATGATACCACTATGCTCCAGCCTGGGCGACAGAGCAAGACTCTGTCTAAAAAAAATAATAATAATAACTTTTTGACAGTTATAATCTTATTGTTCATTTAGAGTGATTTCTAAATTTAGGTTACTTTACAATTGTTCATCTTGGTCCTATATATTTTCATAATGTGTCAAATTTAGTTACACCTGTTCAACTATTTACCAAAATAGCTTCAAGTTAGCAGTGAAGCTTGTAATGCAAAAAATCATATATCATTTTGGGACTTGTGCAGCTGTTCAGAAACTGCTTAAGCTATGCTCTTTATCTTGTCAAAACTTCTAAACGGAAGCGAGGCTGGAAGTTTAGTTTTCTCTTGTTCCTAGTACATCGTCTTACCCCCTTTTTTGTTTTATGTGTGTAATTTTTGTTCTTTCTACTCTCCAATTTTTGATGTATAATATATATGTGTATATAAATAACACATCTGCAATATAAATCACTGTGATAAAAGCACTTTTTTTGGCATAGTTTGTATGCCAAATACACTGATACTATAGTTTGTAAGGTAGATAAGAATTCCTCCTAGATGGGTGAGGAAATTTTAATGTAATTGCTAGAGTGTTGTAAACAGACATATAGAATGCTGATAGATTAGATATAAAAATGGCTGTATATTGACTAACAGTATAGGTCGGAGAATTGGGGAATCAGATGGTATCTCTAGTGTGCATGTATGGAGTGTTCATGAGTTAGATTCAAGCTCATCTGATAGTGATCTATAGTTAGCCCGTATAACAAGAGATACATATTGAGTACCTACTGTGTGCAGGGTGTCAGTAGTACTTACAATAGGGTTTTTCTTTCTTGTTTTGAAAATCCATTCCTTTAGGTGATGGTTTTATGTTTTAAGTGGAAAGAAATGCATCATTATATAAAAATTTGTGTCAAAATCTTTTTTCTCAATATGCAATTCTTTTTGTACTTTTAATTTTTCTGATGATAGAAAGCAATGGTTATTGTAGAAAATTTGCAAAGCACAGGCAGATACATAAAATAGTCAGAAACAAAATTATTCATAATTCAGGCATCCAGAGTCCACCCCGGTAGCATTCCAGTGTGTGGAGTCCCCTTGCATTCTCTAGGGCCCCCAAAGCCTTTGTCCTCTTCCAGTGTAGATACAGTGAGTGGCTTTGCTTGTTAAAAACAGCTGCTGCTTTCATTTACTCAGACTCGTCTTTAGACAATGAGAGTTACTTCTTACAGCTTTGTCTATGTGCTTCTGTTTTATAATGGAAGTCAAGTGAATTCTTTAGTTTTCTGATACTCCAGTTTTTTGTAAGCCCACTCAGGTGTTTGACTTGCATTAATGGTTTGAGCAAGATTAATACCAATGTGATGGGTTTTTTGTTTTTGCTTTTTTTGAGACAGAGTCTGCTCTGTCACGCCGGATGGAGTGGAGTGGTGTGATCTCAGCTCATTGCAACCTCTGCCTCCTGGGTTCAAGCGATTCTCCTGGCTCAGCCTCCTGAGTTGCTGGGATTACTGGTGTCTGCCATCATGCCTGGCTAATTTTGTAGTTTTAGTAGAGACAGGTTTTCTCCATGTTGGCCAGGCTGGTCTGAAACTCCTGACCTCAAGTGATCTGCCTGCCTTGGTCTCCGAAAGTGCTGGGATTATAGGCGTGAGCCACTGCACCTGAGATCCGATGCTTTATTTTTGAGATGGAGTTTCACTCCGTCACCCAGGCTGGAGTGCAGTGGCATGATCTTGGCTCACTGCAATCTACGCCTCCCAGGTTCAAGCAATTCTCCCACCTCAGCCTCCTGAGAAGCTGGGATTACAGGCACATGCCATACACAGCTAATTTTTGTATTTTTAGTAAAGGTAGAGTTTCACCATGTTGGCCAGGTTGCCCTCGACCTCCTGACCTCAAGTGATCCCCCGACCTTAGCCTCCCAAAGTGCTGGGATTACAGGCATGAGCCACTGCACCCAGCCTTGATCTAATGCTTTTTATTTGCTAATGAGGTGGACTGTTTTTTTTTTTTTTCTAGTAACTAGTCAGTTTGTCAGATTTTAAGCCAACTGTTTAAGAGAATATTAAAATTAGATCATCTTGAGAACTGCTTAGGTTTATTCAAATGTAATTTATATTAGAATCATAGAATGTTAGAGTTAGAAACAAACTTCTAAGGGTGAGTGCTTTAAAGTTCTTTGACTCAACCATAAGTCCTTATTATTATTATTTGAGATGGGGTCTCATTCTGTCTCCAAGAATGAAGGCTGCCGTGCAATGGCATGATCATAGCTTACTGCAGCCTTAAAATTCTGGGGTCAAGTGACCCTCCCACCTTAGCCTCCTTGTGAGGTGAGTGATTGGTGCATGCCACCATGCCTGATGAATTTTTTTTGTTTTTTTTGTAGAGATGGAGTCTGACTATGTTGCCTGGACTAGTCTCGAACATTATTTATTTTTTGTAGCACTTTTGTAAGTGAATTTAGTGCTGAGCTGATGTGGGATAGTTGATAGGGTAGTCTTCCTGATACAGGGACTAGTCAGAGAGGAGTTATTAAAAGTTGGATACCCTGGTTTAAATTAAACAGGATATGTGGGGAGATATATTTTATTTAAATGCAACATGGTTGACTGGTCTTATTATCACCTGCAGACATTTGAACTAGAGAAACGTGTTCTAGAGTGTTCATGTTTAGATGTTTTTCCTCACCCATCTTGAGTGTTCTTGCTCTCTCTTCCTTATGATAGGGCCTACCAGATGACATTGTGATAGAAAAGAGGGGCAAAGGGGACACTTTTGTGGACTGCACCGGTGCTGATATTAAAATCTCAGGCATAAAATTTGCTCAGCACGATGCTGTAGATGGAATCTTAAGTAAATATCTGAATGTTTGGTTTATCGTTTGTTCTAAGATTTGAAGGAAAACTGTACTTTCTATGGAAGATAGAATTTAATGAAATGTCACTCTTGAGTACAGGCATACCTTGTTTTATTGCACTTCACAGATACTGAGTTTTCTTTTTTACAGATTGAAGGTTGTGGCAACCCTGTTTCAAGCCAGTCTGTTGGCACCATTTTCCCAAGAGCGTGTGCTCACCTTGTGTGCCTGTGTCACATTTTCGTAACTCTCACAATATTGCAAGCCTTTTTTTAAAAAAAACTATAGATAATATGCTGATTTGTGAGCAGTGATCTTGATGTTACTACTGTAATTGTTTTGGGGTGCCATGAACCACATCCATATGGTGAACTTAACTGATAATTGTATGGGTTCTGACTATTCCACCAATCAGCCATTCTCCTATCTCTCTTCTTCTCTTTGGGCTACCCTATTCCTTGAGACACAGCAATATTGAGATTAGGCCAGTTAATAACCCTACAATGGCATCTATGTGTTCAAGTGAGAGGAAGAGTGGCATGTCTCTCACGTTAAATTTAAAAACTAGAAATGTTTAACTTAGTGAGGAAGGCATGTAGAAAGCTGAGACAGACTGACACCTAGGTCTCTTGGGTCATTTGGCCAAGTTTTGCATGTAAAGGAAAAGTTCATAAAGGAAATTAAAAGCACTACTCTAGTGAACACATGAATGATAAGAAAATGAAACAGCTTTATTGTTCATATGGAGAAAGTTTCTGTAGTTTGGATAGAAGATCAAATCAGCCACCACATTCCTTAAATCAGAGCCTATTGCAGAGCAGAGCCCTAACTTCGTTCAATTCTATGAAGGCAGAGGGAGGTGAGAAAGCTGTAGAAGAAGAGTTTGAAGCTAGCAGAGGTTGGTTCATGAGGTTTAAGGAAAGAAGCCATCTCTGTAGCATGAAAGTGCAAGGTGAAGCAGCAGGTGCTGATGCAAGCTACAGCAAGTTAACCAGAAGATCTAGCTAAGGTAACTGATGAAGGTGGATACACTAAACAACACATTTTCAATGTAGATGAAATAACCTCCTATTGGAAGAAGATGCCATCTAGTACTTTTCATAGCTAGAGAGGAGAAGTCAATGCTTGGCTTCACAGCTTCAAAGGACAGGCTGACTCTCTTGTTCGGAGCGACTTTAAGTTGAAGCTAGTGCTCATTTAACATTCTGAAAATCCTAGAGCCCTTAAGAATTATGCCACATCTACTCTGCCTGCGCCCTAGAAATGGAACAACAAAGCCTGAATGGTAGCACATCTGTTTATAGTGTGGTTTACTGAATATTTTAGGCCCATTATTGAGATTTACTACTGAAAAAGAAAAAAGATTCATTTAAAAATATGATTACTTATTGACAATGTACCTGTTCATCAGAGAACTAATGATGGAGGTGTACCAGGAGATTAATGTTGTTTTCATGTCTGCTAATAACATTCATTCTGCAGCCCATGGATCAAGGAGTAATTTCGACTTTCAAATCTTACTATTTGAGTAATACACTTCATAAGGCTCTACCAGCTATTGATAGTGATTCCTCTGATGGGTCTGGGCAAAGTCAACTGAAAACTTTCTGGGAAGAGATCATCATTCTAGATGTCATTAAGAACATTTATGATTCATGGGAGGAGGTTAAAATTTCAACATTAACCTGGGTTCTGGAGAGGTTGATTCCAGCCCTCATGGATGATTGAGGGGTTCAAGACTTGAATGGAGGAAGTAACTGCAGATGTGGAAATAGCAAGAGAACTAGAGCCTGATAATAACAAGTAGAACCTCAAGTGTGACTGAATTGCTACAATCTTATAACAAAATTGGAACAGACAAGGAGTTGCTTCTTATGGATGAGTGAAGAAGGTGAGTTCCTGAGATGGAATCTCCTGGGGAGGATGCTGTGAACATGGTTGAATGACAACAAATGATTTAGAGTATTATGTAAACTTGGTAAAGCAGAGGCAGACTTTGAAGGGATTGACTCCAATTTTGAATAACTTTCTACTGTGGGTAAAGTGCTATCAAACAAAATCACATGCTACAGAGAAATCCTTTCATGAAAGGAAGAGTCAGTCAATGTGGCAAACGTCATTGTTGTCTTATTTTTAAAAATTGTCACAGCCACCTTAACCTTCAGCAAACACCATTCTGATCAGTAAGCAGCCATCAACATTGAGGTGTAAGACCCTCCACCAGCAAAAAGATTATATCTTGCTGAAGGCTCAGAGGATTGTTAGCATGTTTTAGCAAAATAAAGTGTTTTAAGATGTATACATTTTTTTAAAAACATAATGCTTTTGTATACTTAATAGATGTATTATAAACATAGCATTTATTAGTATAAACTCAAATGCTCATTAGTATAAACACAACTTATTTTTTTGTTGTTGTTTTTAGAGACAGTCTCACTGTCATGTAGGCTAGAGTGCAATAGCATGATCATAGCTCACTGTAGCCTCAAACTCCTGGGCTCAAGCAATTCTGTCTCTGCCCCGCAAGTAGCTGGGACTACAGGTGTGTGCCACCACATCTGGCTAATTTTTGTATTTTGTAGAGATGGGGTTTCGTCATGTTGCCCAGGCTGGTCTCAGACGCCTTGCCTCAAGCGACCCACCTGCTTCAGACTCCCATAAACATAACTTTTGTATGCACTGGGAAACAAAAAAAATTGTGTGACTCACTTTAATTGTGATATTTCCTTTATTGTGGTGGTTTGGAACTCAAACTGCAATGTCTCTGGGGTATGAGTGTGTATGGAAGGCTGATTATTTATGAAGCTGGGCATGGTGGCTGCCGCCTGCAATCCGAGTACTTTGGGAGGCCAAGGAGAGAAGGGTGGATCACCTGAGGTCAGGAGTTGAGACCAGCCTTGCGAACATGGTGGAACATGGTGGAACCCCGAATCTACTAAAAATACAAAAATTAGCCAGGTGTGGTGGTACATGCCTGTGATCCCATCTACTCTGGAAGCGGAGGCAGGAGAATTCCTTGAACCCGGGAAGCAGAGGTTGCCGTGAGCCAAGATCACACCACTGCACTCCAGCCCAGGCAACAGAGCGAAGCTCCATCTCTTACAGTGTTGTAAGAAATAACAGGGAGAGGTCCTGCATTATGCCCTTCACCAGTGTCCCCTAATGGTAACATCTTGTGAAACTGTCGTGTGCATCACAACCAGAATACTGGCATCGATCCAGTCAAGTGGAAGAATATTCCCATCACCACAGGGACCCCTCATGCTGCCCTCCTAGAGCCAAACTCACCTGCCTCTCCCACCAACCTCTTCCTTAACTGCAGGCACACCTATTAAGCTGTTGTTCATTTCTATTTATTTCATCATTTCAAAAATGTAGAAATGGAATCACACAGTACGTGGCTCTTTTGGGATTGGCTTTTCTCACTTAGTGCGGTTCTGTGGAGCTTCACCTAGGTCGTTTTATGTACCGATAGCTTGCTCCTTTTTACTGTGGAGGAATAGTCCAATGTGTGATTGTTCCACAGTTCGTGTAGAACTTGTGGGAGGATGTCTAGATTGTCTCTGGTTTTTGCCTATTGTCGGTAAAGTTGCTGTAAACGTTCGGGTACAGGTTTTTGTGTGAACACAGTTTTCATTTTTTAAGCAATAAATGCCAATGGATGCAATTGTAGGTCATAGAGTAGTTGCACGTTTAGTTTTTTGTGTTTTTTTTTTTTTAAGAAACTGCTAAAATGTTTTTCAGAATAGTTGTACCGTTTTACATTCCCACTAGCAATGTTTGAGTGGTCCAGTTTCTCCATGTCCTCAAGAGCATTTGGTGTTTTGACTATTTTTGTTTTAGCCATTCTGGTAAGTGTGTGGTGATATCTCATTGTGGTTTTAATTGCCATTTCCCCAATTGTTACTGCTGTCGAGCATTTTCTCATATGCTTATTTACCATCCTTATATCTTCTTTATTGAAATATCTGTGACTTTTGCCCCATTTTCTAATTGGATTGTTTATTCTTTACTGTAGAGGTTTGAGAGTTCTCTGTATATTTTAGATACTAGTCCGTTGTCAGGTATGTGGTTTGGAGACATTTTTTGCCACTCCGTAGCTTGTCTTTTCGCCTTCTTCATATGGGCTTTTATGGAGCAAAGTATTTAATTTTGATGAAGCCCAGTGGATCAATTTTTCCTTTTATGAGTCGAGGTTTTGGTGATAAGAACTCTTTGCCTAGCCACAGATCCTGCTTTTCTTCTATTTTTTTTTCTAAAACTTTTACAGCTTTATATATTACATAAGGTTGTCATCCATTTTCTAGTTAATTTTGGCATAAGGTGTGAGGTTTAGGTTCATTTATTTTCCTATTCTGTTTCACTAATCTGTGTAGCCATCCTTCCACCAATACCTGTAGCTATACTTTAAGTCTTAAAATCAGGTAGAGTGATTTCGCCTAGTTTGCTTTTTTCAAAATTGTTTCAGCTACTCTTGTTCCTTCACTTTTCAATACAAATGTTAAAATAATTTTGTCTATATCCACAAAAGATCATGCTGAGATTTTGGTAGGAATTAAACCCCTATGTCAATTTGGGAAGGACTAACGCCTTCCAATCTTTGAACACAATGTATTTCTCCATTTATTTAAAACTCCTGATTTCTTTTTTCTTTTTTTTTTTTTTTTTTTTGAGATAAGGTCTTGTTCTGGCGCCCAGGCTGGAGTACAGTGGCATGAACATGGTTCATGGCATAGCTTCAGTCTCCTGGGCTCAAGTCATCTTCCCACTCTGCCTCTCAAGTAGCTGGGACCACGGGTGCATGCCACTACACCGAGCTAATATTTTTTACTTTATTTTTTGTAGAGATGGGGTCTTGCCATGTTGCCCAGGCTGTTCTCCAACTCCTGGGCTCAAACAGTGCCCCTGCTTCAGTCTCCCGAAGTGCTGGAATTATAAACATGAGCCACCACACCCAGCCAAATCTTTGTTTTCTTTCATCAGCATTGTGTACTCTTCAGTATACAAATGTATGTGTTTTGTTAGATTTGTACCTAATTATTTCACTTTTTTGAGTGATTGTAAGTGGTATTTTTTATTTCAATATCCGTATGTTCATTGCTAGTATATAGAAATATAATTTATTTTTATATGTTTACGCTATATCCTATGACTTTGTTGAACTGTACTTACAGGAACGTTTTTGTAGATTCCTTGGGATTTTCTACATACTGAGTAACGTTATCTGCAAATAAAGGCAGGTTCTTTTTTTTCTTTTCTAATCTTTATGACTTTTCCCCCCTTGCCTTATTGTGCTGGCTAGAATTTCCAGCACTATGAAAGTAGACATCCTTACCTTGGTTTTGATATTAGAGAGAATATATTTAGTGTTCCATCAAAAAGAACAAGGTTGATCAGGTTTTTAGATCATCTTTATGAAGTTGAAGAATTTCTGCTCTTTTTTGAGAATTTTTATCATAAGTGGATTTTGACTTCTTTTTTTCTGAGTTCCTGTCTCAGGAATAGGCTGACTTCTAATGTTTTTCTGGATAGATTGATATGATCAGATGATTTTTCTTATTGGAAAACAGAAAATGGTGGGTTACATTGGTTGATTTTCAGATTTTGAGCCAGCCTCCCTCTGTGGCATAAAGATTATATTTGCTAATCTTTTGTTGCGAAATTTTGCATCTATATTCATGAATATTGGACTCTAGTTTTGGTTTTCTGTACCACTGTCTTTGTGTGGTTTTATTATTGATGATAATAGCGTCATAAAATGAATACTGAGGTGTTCCCTTTTCTTCCATTTTGTAGAGGAGATTGTGGAGAATTGCTGTTTATTATTCAGATGTTTGATGGATTTCTCCAATGCAATCACCTGGGCCTGGAGATTGCTCTTTTGGAATTTTTAAAATTATGAATTCAATTTCATTAATAGTTTTAAAAGGGTATTCAAATGACCTATTTCATATTGAGTATATTTTGGTAGTTTGTGCTTTTTGTGATACTGAACTACTACTTCTAAGTTGTCAGATTTATATGTATAGAATTGTTTGTAGTATTTCCTTATTCTTCTGATATCTATAGGGTATATGGTAATGATCCCTGTTTCATACTTGATGATGGCAGTTTGTGTCTTCTCTCTTTTAACAACTAACTCTTTGTTTCATTGTTCTGTGTTTTTTTTTTCTTTTTGATAATTGTTCTGTTTTGAATTTCATTTATTTTAGATCTTTTTTTTAAATTTAATTTTAATTTTTAGTTTTACTTTTTTATGTTCTTTTCATGATTTCATTCCTTCTGCTTGTATTTGGTTTATTTTACTTGTTTTGGGTTTTCCACCTGAGAGATTAGATTATTGATTTGAGACTTTTTCTCTTTTGTAATGTAAGCATTTAATGGTATAAACTTGTCTCTCAGCATTGCTGTAGCTGTTTTGTAAGTTGTGATGTATTTTATTTTCATCCTTCAGTTCATGCAGAATTTAGAAGTGTGTTGTTTAGTTTCTAAATATTTGGAGTTTTACTATTATCTTTCTGTTGTTGATTTCCAGTTTCATTCCATTGAATAGAAAACACACTATATGATTTTAATTCTTTTAAATTTCTAGAGGTTTCTTTTATGGCTCAGGATATGGTCTATCTGGATACATATTCTGTGAGCAAATGAAAAGAATCTGTATTCTGCTGTCACTGGGTGGTATATTCTATAAAATGTCAACTAGATCAAATTGGTTGGTGGTGTTGAGTTTTTTTGTATTCTTTCTAATTTTTTCTTCTGTCAGTTGTTGAGAGAGGGGTGTTGAAGTCTCTAACTATAACTGAATTTGTTTGTTTGCTTTTCAGTACTATTAGTTTTTGCTTCACATATTTTGCAATTCTGTTATTTGGTGTATGCTCATTTAGGATTGCTGTGTCTTTTTGGTGAGTCAGCATGTTTATGATTACTTTATGTCTGTCTCTGGTAATTTTTTTGCTCCAAAGTCTACTTTATCTGATATTAATATAGCCACACTTGCTTTTCCTTTGATTATTGTACACATAATACGCCTTTTTCTATTTGTTTAATTATACTTTAAATTCTAGGGTACATGTGCACAGCGTGCATGTTTGTTACATACATATACATGTGCCATGTTGGTGTGTTGCACACATTAACTCATCGTTTACATTAGGTATATCTCCTAATGCTATTCCTCCCCCCTCCCCCAACCCCACAACAAGCCCCGGTGTGTGATGTTCCTCACCCTGTGTACAAGTGTTCTCATTGTTCAGTTCCCACCTATGAGTGAGAACATGCAGTGTTGGTTTTCTTTCCTTGCGATAGTTTGCTCAGAATGATGGTTTCCAGCTTCTTCCATGTCCCTAAAAAGGATATTAACTCATCCTTTTTTATGGCTGCATAGTATTCCATGGTGCATATGTGCCACATTTTCTTAATCCAGTCTATTATTGATGGACATTTTGGTTGGTTCAAAGTCTTTGCTATTGTGAATAGTGCCACAATAAACATACGTGTGCATGTGTCTTTATAGCAGCATGATTTATAATCCTTTGGGTATATACCCAGTAAAGGGATGGCTGGGTCAAATGCTATCTCTAGTTCTAGATCCTTGAGGAATTGCCACACTTTCTTCCACAATGGTTGAACTAGTTTACAGTCCCACCAACAGTGTAAAAGTTGTCCTATTTCTCCACATCCTCTCCAGCCCTTGTTTCCTGACTTTTTAGTGATTGCCATTCTAACTGGTGTGAGATGGTATCTTATTGTGGTCTCTGTGCATTTCTCTGACGGCCGGTGGTGATGAGCATTTTTTCATGTGTCCATTGGCTGCATGAATGTCTTCTTTTGAGAAGTGCCTGTTCATATCCTTTGCCCACTTTTTGATGGGGTGGTTTCATTTTTTCTTCTAAATTTAAGTTCTTTGTAGATTCTGGATATTAGTCCATTGTCAGATGGATAGATTGTAAAAATTTTCTCCCATTCTGTAGGTTGCCTGTTCACTTTGATGGTAGTTTCTTTTGCTGTGCGGAAGCCCTTTAGTTTAATTAAATCTCATTTGTCACTTTTGGCTTTTGTTGCCATTGCTTTTGGTGTTTTAGTCATGAAGTCCTTGCCCATGCCTATGTCCTGAATGGTATTGCCTAGGTATTTTTCTAGGATTTTTATGGTTTTAGGTCTAACATTTAAGTCTTTAATTGATTTTGTATCCTAAGACTTTGCTGAAGTCGCTTATCAGCTTAAGGAGATTTTGGGCTGTGACAATGGGTTTTTCTAAATATCCAATCATGTCATCTGCAAACAGGGACAATTTGACTTCCTCTTTTCCTAATCGAATACCCTCTATTTCTTTCTCCTGCATGATTGCCCTGGCCAGAACTTCCAACACTATGTTGAATAGGAGTGGTGAGAGAGGGCATCCCTGTCTTGTGCCAGTTTTCAAAGGGAGTGTTTCCAGTTTTTGCCCATTCAGTATGATATTGGCTGTGGGTTTGTCATAAATAGCTCTTATTATTTTGAGATACATCCCATCAATACCTAGTTTATTGAGAATTTTTCATGTGAAGAGCGTTGAATTTTGTCAAAGGCCTTTTCTGCATCTATGAGATAATCGTGGTTTTTGTCTTTGGTTCTGTTTATATGATGGATTACGTTTACTGATTCTCCTGCCTCAGCCTCCCGAGTAGCTGGGGTTACAGGCATGTGCCACCACACCCGGCTTACATTTGTGTATTTAGTACAGATGGGGTTTCACCATGTAGGCCAGGCTGGTCTCGACTTCTGACCTGAAGTGATCGCTGGCCTCAGCCTCAGAATTATAGGCGTGAGCCATCACACACAGTCGCCTTTTGTTTTTTAATGTATACATATTCAAGCAAAAAATGGTGGGTTTAATTTATGACTATTGGAATATAACTCTACAAAAACTATTGCTACAGAGTACTGAAAGTCTTTACTGTAAAGTGCATATATTTTCAAAGTATAATTAGCACGTAGAGAATAAAATATCAGTTTATTCACTTACATTAACATATAAATGATATTTACAGTGAATTGTTTTGAGAAATGTAGTTTGATAGTGTTTCAATTAGAAGAAAAAATGAAGCGCTCAAGTACAGCAGTTCTTTCATTGCAAAAGAAAATCCAAACTTTCTGTGAAGAGAAAATAATGTAACCAAGTCCAACCTCATTCTGCTCCCACACACCATTCAATACGTCAGGAGACAAGGAGTTAGGGCAAGGAAGGTGACTTTAGTTTGAAGAGCCAGAAAACGAAGAAGATGGTGGACTAATGTTCTAAAGAAGCAGCTTAAGTCAGTACAAATGTCAGGCTCTTTTTATGTAAAGGGCTGGCAAAGGGGAAGGGGTTGAGATGCAGAAGGGGCTGAGGCTGGCAGACACCTGGGAGCCAGCGAGGGTCTGAGGTGGTTGGGAACTTCCTTGTCCTTGGCCAGGTCACAATGTTCCTATAAATCTCCACCAAAGCATAGTTGTTTATATACTTCTCCTTTAACTTAGCTAAGAGTTAGTTTCAAAAACTATATGATTGCTACTTATCATTTTATCTCAGTGCTGTAAAATTATCCTTGCCTACATGCAGGAATAGAAGAAGGCACCTTAAATGGAAATGAAATTAGTTATGTGAATTATTTTGCTGTTTCACTGTTACATTAAGTCCCATGTTTCTTGGTGTGTTTCCAAATCTCTTAATATTCTTTTAATGTGTAAGAATCAACTGTGTAGGAGCCGACTGCTGTGTCCACTGCTGTGTCCAGCATGTGACAGTGGAGGAATTCTGGCCCAGCAGAAAGCTCCCCTAGATCCACTGGCCTCAGTGACCCTCAGATGCAGTTGGGGTCAGTGAACACAGCCTGGCAGATTGGGAGGCGTTGGTGGAGAGGAGGGAACAATGCTGCTTTAAGGTCCGGCTCACTGCCGGGGAAGAAGTCAGCAGGGCTCAGCTCAGGCTATTTCTTCACTGTGGTGTAAACAGACCAAAAAAAACAGAGTAGTGCTTTGCCATGCCTTTATTAATGACTTTTTTCCTGGGCGGCCTCAGGCATACCCTTCAGCTGCACAGAGACTTGAAAGGGCCTCAGCTGGGCGCGTGGCTCATGCCTGTAATCCCAGCACCTTGGGAGGTCAAGGTGGGCGGTTTATGAGGTCAGGAGTTCAAGACCTGCCTGGCCAACATGGAGAAACCCCGTCACTACTAAAAATACAAAAAATTAGCCAGGCATGGTGGCAGGTGCCTGTAATCCCAGTTACTCGGGAGGCTGAGTCAGGAGAATTGCTTGAACCCAGGAGTCATAGGTTGCAGTGAGCTGTGATTGTGCCACTGCACTCCAGCACGGGTGACAGAGTGAGACTTTGTCTCAAAAAAAAAACAAAAACAAAAAAAAAAGGGTCTCTTTTGGAACATCTTATTTTGAAAAATGATATATCAAAATTAAATTTGTTTTACTGTTGATTTTATTATAAAGTTGGAATCTCAGAAAATGTACAAAAAGTGCATACATGAAAGGGGGGGAACCTCTGTAAATCCTGGCAGATACAGGTCACCCTGTGGAAGCACTGGGGTCCAGCACTGTGCTCTTGTCTTATCGCCTGCATTTTTGGCCCTGAGGGGAGATTCTCAGGACTAGCATTACTACTTGCTGCTTTTCTGTATTTTATTTATTTATTTATTTATTTATTTATTTATTTATTTGAGATGGAGTCTCGCTCTGTCGCCCAGGCTGGAGTGCAGTGGCACAATCTTGGTTTACTGCAACCTCCGCCTGCCGGGTTCAAGCAATTCTCTTGCCTTGGCCTCCTGGGTATCTGAAATTACAGGCACGTGCCACCATGCCTGACTTCTTTTTAAATGTATTTTTAGTAGAGACAGGGTTCCACCATGCTTGCCAGGCTGCTCTCAAACTCCTGCCGTCGTGATCTGCCTGCCTCAGCCTCCCAAAGTGCTGGGATTACAGGTGTGAGCCACCGCGCACGGCCCCTTTTCTGTGTTTTAAATGTTAATAGATATTGTCTGGTTGCCAACTCCTAAATGTGGAACACTTTATAATCCTAATATGGAATGTATGAGAATTCTGTCTGTATTCATCATCATATTAAATATTCATTTAAATTTTTATTAGTCTAAGCAGTTTAAATGAGATATGTTTTCCTTGGTTTCACCATTGTTGAAATGTCTTCCCTTTTCATGCTGTAAGAAAAGTTGGTATTTCTCTGTGCCTATATATCTACGCATGTCTATAGAGATGCATCTAACTGAGCACTTCTCCAAGATTAATGTAATTGTGCTACACCTGTTTTCAAAGGTTTAGGATCATAAAGTAATTTTTTGCAAAAGCATTTCCTTTCTAAAATATTTTATTTAACCTATATAACATACTAAGAAGTAAAATTTATGGCTTAATTTTCTTTCTTATGGAACGCCAGATACTGCTGCATTCTTTTTTTCATATATGTATATATGACAGGAAGGAAAACGTAAGAGTGAGTATTTTAAAATACTTATGTGAAACGCATATGGGACACATCCGTGGAAGAGATGAACTGAAATAAACAAATCACAGGATTAAAATGGGTCATTAATGATGGACAAGGGACTGGATATACTTCAGTGAGAAGAGGATCTTTTATTTCAGAAATGAGGCTGGGCGCAGTGGCTGTCACCTTGTAACCTCAGCACTTTGAAAGGTCAAGGCGGGAGGATTGCTTGAGCCCAGGATAACTTGAGACCAGCCTGGGTAACATAGGGAGACCCCATCCCTACAAAAAATAAAAAATAATTTGCCGGGCGTGGTGGTGGGTGCCTGTAATCCCAGCTACTCGGGAGGCTGAGGCAGGAGAATCGCGTGAACCTGGGAGGTGGAGGTTGCAGTGAGTGAGCCAAGATCGCGCCACTGCACTGCAACTTGGGCGACAGGGTGAGACCCTGTCTCAAAACAAACAAACTCCACAGAATGGGAGAGAATATTTTTGGAAAAGCTCTAAGTTTAAAACTAAAGTGTGGAATAAAGTCGGGCAAGCGCGGACAGGCGCAGGCTGACGGGAAGGGAACTCCAGCTGGCCTCCTGGGAGCTGTGAACGGGCCTGGCGGAGCCTCCAGCAGCCCAGTGCGCTCAGTGGTCGGCGGCCTCGGGCTTCTGACAGCCAGGCAGAGGCTCAGGCGCGGCAGGGACACGCCCGGAGTTCCGAGAGTGACTAACCAGCAGGGGGTCCGGAGCCAGGACGCCGGGAAGAGCAGGGGAGGACTGGGTGGTCCAGCGGCGCAGGGCGCGATCCAGAGCACCGAGGTTCCCAGAAAGGCAGCCTCGCCACAGCCCGCAGCAGCAGGGGCCTAGGCCTGACTGGCTGGCTGGAGCCGCAGCCCTGCTCTCCAGGCAGCGCGACCCCTCGCGACTGCAGCGCCGCCTGCAAGGACCGCGCTCCCTCAGGAGGGGGCTGCCCTGCAGCCGATCCCCGTGGCCACAAGTGCGGGCAGGGTGCGCACTGGAAACCCGGGGGGGACGGCTGCCGAGAGCATGGAGGCCTCGGAGCCCGGGCGCCCCCGCCGGTCCTCGGTGCCTCTGTTCTTTAAATTCTGCCACATGTTGAGATCCGTTCCCTGCTCCAGCTGCTTTTGCTGACGGAAGCTGTCTTCTGCCACCTTGGAGTTCCTTCCCCGGAGGCTAACCCTTGGTCTTGGGCGGACCCCTTGGGTGTCTCTCCTGATGGAGGGGCCTAGGCCTCTCGGGGGCTGGAATGTGAGACCTGTCCCGGCCTCCATGCTTCCCTTCTCTCCTCACATCCTCTCGCCCAGATCCTCACACATCCGCACATGCCGTGGCTGGGGGAGGCAGAGACTCCAGGACCCCCAGGCAGGGGCTCCACATAGTCCCCACAGTGGGAGCTACTCCCTGTCACTGGGATGGGGACGGGGCTCCACGTTGTGTAGGAACCGGTGCCAGGGGCTCTGCTGTTCTCAAAGCGGGGGCTGCTGGCCCACCGGGGTCTCCCTCTCCACCTCCTCCCTCTTCCAGGGCAAGGACAGGAGCGTGGGGCTCCTGCTGCGGGGTGAACGCTCCCTCCCCTCCCCGTGAGTTCCCCGCATTCCCTGATTCTGCCTCCTGCCCACGCAGGCCTGCAGTGAATAAAGGGCGCACCAGGAAGCAGAGTTTGGGTCAAGTTCGTCTTTCTTCATTGTAGGACAGTTGCAGGAAGGGGAGGAGAACAGGGCGTTTTCCTTGCAGCGCCTTTTCCCCAGCCCACCCCCAGTCTCTAGGGACCCATTGAGCCTCAGAGGAAGCCAGAAGCCATGGTCTGAGGGGAGAGCAAAGACGCCTGGGGTCTATGGGTGTGTAGCACCCCCAGCTCCCCCAGTTTCTGGGATCTGCGTTAGGTGGCCGCCCCTCCCTGCTTCTGCTGGGAAGATGCCATGGGCCTTCCATGGCCGCCTCTCCCCAGCCCAATGCCAAGTGGACTTGCAGAGGCACAAAGTCGGCAGGGACCACTATGTCTTCAAGACCTGGCGTGCAGAGGCAGGAGCATGAGTGTCTGACACGCGAGCGTGAGTGTGAGCGTGTGAGATGGGGCAGGCAGCATGTCCTCAGGTGTTTTTGGGCCTGTGTACAGAGTGTATATGGGCCTGTGCAGAGCCCTCTTCCCCTGATAATTTCCTCAAAACCCACAGTGAGAGGAGAGGGCTCTGGGGGAAGAGAAGTTCCTTCCCTTGTCTTTGAAATGAATTCCTCCTTCCCCAGTCTCTGAGTGGGGAAAGCCCAGCCATGTGCCTTTGCAATGTGCAGAGCAGAAGGTAAGGGGCTGGTGTAGCCTAGGTGGGGGCCACCCTTGGGTCTGCAGCTCACTGGGGGTAAGGGATGGAGGAAGGCTGTGTCACTCCAGGTGTATTTTCTTCCCCCATCTGTGTCTGGGGCTGCAGAATAGGGTGCCAGAAGGACCCTGTTTCACCCATGTGTGTATCTCATTGTGGGGACTCTCCCTGCAGGTCTTTCCCTCACATAAAGCCCCTTTGAAACAAGAAAGAGGCTCCCTGGGCTACAAAACTGAAAGCACAGCCTCCAGGATGCGGAGGGGAATGATGGTGCTGTATTCAAATTTCTTCTCTCTGGTGGTTGGTGGCTGTGACAACCCTGGTCTGACTTTATTCATCTCTGGGTTTTCTTGCCACCCTTCTGTCCCCCTCCCGTCTTCACCCTGAGTCCAAACAGGTCCTACTGTTGATCTCCTGTCCCTTTGCACACTTGTAACCCGCAGGCGAGGACAGGATCTGTTCAGTCATTAGTCATCATGAGTGTTTTGTCAACTGTTTTGTTAATGCATCTGGGGCTATTTGCCCACAATCAGAGGTTGAGGAAATGAGTAATTAACTGTGGGCAAGGAGCTCCTGCCTGACGAATCCTTTTCCTTTTTAGCCCCAGCTTAGGTGGAAGTGGGTAGAATATCTTATATTGGGCAGTTTGGGGGCTGGGGAGGCAGAGAATCTCCTGGGGAATTGAGTCTTGGGGGTGGTGCTCAGGCCTCTGATATCAGTAGTCCTAGCATGTTAGAGGAGAAGGGATCAGGACTGGAAGTATATGGTGATTTCTTGGCTGCAGCACCCCAGGCCCTGCACTTCAGGTATGTCAGGAACTGCAGATCAAACTGAAATCTCCAGGATTCAGGCCCCATCTGGGTTTGCGTGGAGGGCTGTTGGGGCAGATTCCAGGCCTGGCACCAACCCTGAAAGGCAACTTTTAGCGTAGCAAGGCCACACGTCATCCTCCCGGACCTTCCTCTGGGATCTTAGCAGTGCCTGAGAACCTAGGCCATGCCCCCACATTAGGGTGCTGGGGGTGCTTCAGGCTTCTCTCTTCTTTAGGGAAGAAGTGCATAGCAAGGGGACTGGATTGCTGTCCTGCTTGGCCACAGACATGTGCGTAGGAGGCAGGACTGGGGTGAAGCACCTTCCTGGGGCTTCCAGGCTTTCAGAGGTAGGGGCAGTGCCTGTCCTTTCAGAAAACCGGTGTTAGAATTGGAGGAAGTAGTGTATACCATGGGGTTGTTGAGAGAATCACAAATATCCATGAAATGTCCCAGAAATGATGGGAGAAGCTTTTGGGTGGCTGGGGAAACCAACAGTGGTAGAGAGGGATGGAGCTAGAGAACTGTTTCTTACAACTTTAATGGGGGATGTTTTGTTTGGGATCTGGTCTCTGCCAGCAGGCAGAGTCTCCACCCTCCTGTTGAGTGACAACCCAGAGGTGAAAGAGCTGAACGCCACAAGTGAATGTGTATATTTTTGCTGCAAACAAGAGGTAACTCCAGGCTCTGGAAGCTCATCTTGAGGTCACTGGTTTGGTTTGGCTTGCAACTCTTTTTGCTCAGTAAAGCCCAGATCAAGGGTTGATCACCAAAGGTGCAAGTGGCCAAGGTGGCAAGCAATCTCATTAGGTTTCTTGGGACAGGGCTATGCCTTGCCTACCTTTTCATTCCCTTCCCCACCTCTCATTGTTACTAATATATGTTTTTTGTTTTTGTTTGTTTGTTTGTTTTTGTTTTTTTTTTTTGAGACGGAGTCTCGCTCTTGTCACCTAGGCCAGAGTGCAGTGGCGCAATCTCAGCTCACTGTAACCTCTGCTTGTTTGCTTGGCTTTCTGTGGACAAATGTGGTTTACTCTTCTGTATGTGCCACACTGTGGAAGGAGAAAAGTTTACTTAAGGCCATTAGCTTGAGGACTGAAGCCACTGAAACCTATATATGCTTCCTCATGTCTGCATTACATGACTACTATGCTGCAGTCCTCACAACATGACTTTACTATTCCACTGTCTTTACCAATGTATTTGTCTGTTCTCACATTGCTATAAAAAATGCCTGAGATGGGGCAACTTATGAAGAAAAGATATTTAATTGGTTCATGGTTCCACAGGCTGTACAGGAAGCCTAGTGGCTTCTGCTTCTGGGGAGGCCTCAGAAAACTTACAATCATGATGCAGGGTGAAGGAGAAGCAGGCACTTCTTACATGATTGGAGCAGGAGGAACTGATGGAGGAGCTGCCAAACACTTCTAAACAACCAGATCTCGTGAGAACTCACTCACCATCATGAGAGCAGCATGGAGGGGAAGGTGCTAAGCCATTCATGAAGGATCAACCCCATGATCCAATCACCTCCCATTGGGCCCACTTCCAATACTGGGGATTACAATTCGACATGAGATTTGGGTGGGGACACAGATCCAAACTGTATCAACCAACATGATTTCACAATGGCAGGAAACACTTTCCCAGAAATACAAACATTGCAAATAACTTTCGTGTTTGTTTTAGGAATTTCCTTCAAACTTACTTAAAACTGCTTAACTGTGGTAGATTGTATCCAATAACTTAACTCACCTTGCTGTCTCCATGATCCTGGATGATATCATTATCCTATTCAATCTTAGTCTGCCCCACACTTAAAGAGCTGCCTTAAACCAGACTCTTAAACATCATACACACCCTGAATTTACCTGTCCCACTCAGACATTATGACTGCCAGGGTAGTGCTGTCTCTTACTGCCGTGATCTTTCCTTTATCAACATATTGTCTTGGTGGTATTTTATGGGAGCCAGAATTCAATAAGCTGCAGTTTTCTTTTCCACACTATGTGGTTGCTTCGATCCTATTTTATCCAATATCCAATCCATCCATCCATCCACTGATTTATTTATTCATTCAACATATATTTATTGAGTGCCTACTATGCGTTCAGCACCCTTAGACCCTGGTTCAGTAATGATGGGTAATGTTACAGCCCTTGTCTTTATAGCATTCACCCTCTCCATCATTATGTCACTTTCCTGCTGCTAGGTTAAGGGGCCCAGAATATGCCACTTTGGTTTAAGAATTATTTTGAGTTGAAGACAATTGGGAAAATACAGACACAGGAAAAGCTCTCTGTCCTTCTCCTTTCTGCCTAAAAGCAGGCCATGTTTCCCTTGGTAAAGGTAACATAAATTTCCATTTGTAAAGGATTTGTGAAGGGATGCCTCTGTCCAGTACCAGAAGAGGAGAATAATGCTGAATCACAGAAATGACTTATCACTAGAGACAGTGCCAAGGTGAGTCTGCATGATAAATCCTGCTAGTCATCCCTTATGCACTGTATATTTCCTAGTTATAGTTCCACAATTTACCACTCCTAGAAGCCCAAATGATCTGCTTTCCTTTGTCTAGTCACTTCACAATTTATCACCCTTTGTTAAAATGATATATAAGCCCGAGTCTGACCACTTTTTACGGGTCTTTTTTTTCTTTTTTCTGTTAATTTTGAGATAGAGTCTCACTCTGTTGCCGAGGTTGGAGTGCAGTGGCACAATCTTGGCTCACCGCAACCTCTGCTTCCCAGGTTCAAGCAATTCTCCTGCCTTAGCCTCCCAAGTCAAGTAGCTGGGACTTACAGGTGCATGTCACCACACCCAGCTAATTTTTGCATTTTTAGTAGAGACAGGATTTTGCCATGTTGGCCAGGTTAGTCTTGAACAACAGACCTCAAGTGATCCACCGCCTTGGCCTTCCAAAGTGCTGGGATTACAGGTGAAATCTAATGCGCCCAGCCTGAGGTCTTTTCTGTGAGGCCTCCTGTGCAAGAAAAAATATTAGCATCAAATACAATTTTTATGTATTTCTCTTGTTAATCTGGCTTTTGTCCATTTAATTTGCAGGTTTCAGTAACTGAACATAAGAGAGTAGACAAAATGTTTTTGTTCCTCTGTGTAGGGAACATGGAGATTAAGAAGTACTTTCTCCTTGAATTACTTTGAAAGTAGAGCTTTCCAACAGCAAAAAAGCTGGATCTTTGCACTTATTTATAAAATCTGGACTCTGGACTTGATCTTTAGAAAGTCAGGAAGCAAGGTGTTTGCAATGAGTTTGTCATGCACAATAGTGATCAATTGACTTGTCTGTGCTGTTCTTCCTTTCCTCTAAGGTCCTGCCCCCTCTCTTTTTTTTTTTTTTTTTTTTTTTTGAGGCAGAGTCTTGGTCTGTCACTAGGCTAGAGTGCAGTGGTGCAACCTCAGCCCACTGCAACGCCCGCCTCCTGGGTTCAAGCGATTCTCCTGCCTCAGCCTCTTGAGTGGCTGGAACTACACATGTGCACCATGATGCCCAGCTAGTTTTTGTACTTTTTAGTACAGATGGGGTTTCACCATCTTGGCCAGGATGGTCTTGATCTCTTGACCGCATGATCCGCCCACCTTAGCCTCCCAAAGTGCTGGGATTACAGGTATGAACCACTGCACCTGGCCAGTCCTGCTTCTTGCTTCTTTTACCCTGGTGTTACCCCCATGCAGCTGGTGCAGAAACAGAACCAAGAACTTGGAAGTCACAAGGCAGCCCCACCCTCCAATTAGGACTGTTTTTTTGAAGCCCACTGTCCAGTTGGTGAAGTGACCCACCAGCATTGCACAGGAGAGCCCACAGGGAGACATGTCCAGGATATATGATCAGTCTGGTAGGTAAGGGGCCCTATCAGAGGCTTTACTCAGAGATATGACCCGCCAAGCTGGTTTGTAAACCAGCCCTAGCTGCTTCAGAGTGATCGTGGTGTATCTAGATGAACACAAATCTGGGTGCTCAAATCTCTTGATGTTCGATTTTCTTTCAATTTAATCAGCACTTTGGGAGGCCAAGGTGGGCAGATCACTTGAGGTCAGGAGTTCAAGACCAACCTGGACAACATGGTGAAACTCCGTCTCTACTAGAAATACAAAAATTAGCTGGACGTGGGGGTGCCTGCCTGTAATCCCAGCTACTCGTGAGGCTGAGGCAGGAAAATAGCTTGAGCCCAGGAGGTGGAGGTTGCAGTGAGCCAAGATTGCACCACTGCACTCCAGTCTGCGTGACAGAGAAAAACTTTGTCTCCAAGAAAAGAAAAAAAGGTGTTTCACTTTTCTTCCCTTTTTGTCTTTTTTGCAACTAGTTCTTAGATATACTCCAGCCCAGCTTATTTATCTTCTAAGCTTCAGGCAGCTTACTCTTCCCCCAACCCCTCCAATTTCTCCTTTCTCTTGTGATTTCATCTTTCCTTGGTAATGAAGTTTTGATTGACCTTTTGTATAATGCTAAGTCGCCATGAGACAGAATATTTCTCTCCTTATTTTTATCGGGTTTTGTTTGCTTTTGTTTCCTGAGCTATTTTCGTAAGTGTGTGTGTTCCTGGTTTTGCTTCTAGTTGGCAAATAGACCTGGTGTTGAGGGAGAAGATTGGATACCATGGTGTGTCAATTGGTCTTTAAAAGAAATAAGCAAAAGTTGATCACATGCTGAAGCTGAGGGCCAATGCAGAGCTGTCTGCCAAGAGGCCAATCAATTTCAAATAAGGAGATTAAAAATCTGGAGTGCACAGAGGCTCAGACATGTGTTTCTGGATGCCTGCCTCCTCCAGCAGCCTGAGAGCAGGCAATGGAGTCCAGAGTGCTGGACTGAGCCCCTTGGGTCAATGTCAAGATGATAACAATAAGGAGAGGATACAAACGGAAAAGCTAGCTGATGGGACTCAGTGATTCCTCATGGGACTGTACTAGTAGCTTGGGCAGACCTTCTTTCTGCAGGACTGATTTGCTCAGTGTAAGATTTTCGGCAGGCAGTGCTGTTCTCAACCCCATCAAATATGAGTGGCTCCGGATCCAGGCCACTGTGCTGACTAATCAAACCCAACCCTAAACAAAAGCAGTGTCTCTGCACATTTCCTAGTGGACACATGCACTCTTGATACCCAATAGCCTCGCCTCTGATTTGCTCTCTAGGTGGAGAGAAGGACTTGTATGCCTCCCAGGTGGACAGCTAACTTGCCTTGTCCAGACCGTCCTTGCAGGATTCTAGGGTTCCATGTTCCCTCACTGCCAGGGGCTTTGTAGAGCCTCAGCCACTGAGGGTCAAGGTCTGGGGTGGTAGAGGAGGGAGAGGGGCAGACTGGCAAGGCCTGGCTGAGACTGAGGTGGAGGAGAGGGGCTTTGGCATCATATAGACCCAGGGCTGGACCTAGCTTTGACTCTTACAAGTTCTGCATTGGCTCTGAGCTTCAGCATGTGATCAGTTTGTGCTTATTTCTTTGTAAGAGTTTGATATACCAGATATCCAGTCAGAGCCCAGACTGAAAGTGAGCTTCACGTTTGAAGTTTCCAAAAAAGCCACCCACCTCACAGGGGTTATGCCAAGCTCACAGGAGGTGGTGTGTGTACATAAAGTGCACAATAGTCCCTAGCCAGCTTTCTACTGCAGGCAGCTATCCAGTGACACTGAAAAGGCAGCTGGGGGCAAAAATCCCACTCCACTCCCGGATGTGTGGTTGGAATGTTTGTGTCCCTTCCAAATTTCTGTGTTAAAATCTTAACCCCTGAGGTGATGGTATTAGGAGGTGGGGTCTTTGGGAAGTGATTAGGTCACAAGGGTGGAGGCTTCGTGAATGGAATTAGTGTCCTTATAAAACGGGCCCAAGGGAACCCTGTCACCCCTTCCACATTGCGAGGACACAGCATAAAGGCACTGTGTATGAACCAGAGAGCACACCCTCACCAGACACCAAATCCACCTTGATCTTGGACTTCCCAGCCTCCAGAACTACTCGATTTCTATATTGAGAAACCACCTAGCATATGACATTTTGTTATAGTAGCCCTAAGATGCCAGAGCTGGTGATTTGTTTCAGAAGCTGACAAATTAATGTATTTTGAGGGTTCGGTGAAGCACTGGCAACCATGAATGTTGTGCAAATATCGGGTCTGTGGGAGAGCACAGGGGCAGGAGTGAAACAGGGCCAGGGAGAAGGGTTATGCAGGGAGGCATGAGGGACTGAGCTGAGCCTTCAGGCTGGGTCTGGTTGGTCCCTGAGGGCAGGAAGGAGTAAGAGCATTTCAGGAAGGGGAGTAGCATGCGGCTGGTGGAAACCACAGGTGTTTGTTGGGCAGGAAAGTTAAGTGGGCTGGGATGAAAGCCAGTCGGACAGAGGCCTGTGGATGGGAACAACCACAAAGACACACTCAGTCTTCCCAGGCAAATGACAGGAGCCCAAAACCACAGTTTGCCTGGCCCCAAGATGACATCCTCTTTAGGGACTGACTGTTCACACAGGGCCTCTTCCTTCTCTCTGCTGTCTTTGGGTTAGGATGGCCTTAAAAATGGAGTGGGAAGAGGGTGAGGCTCTACGTGAGTCTATTTCAGGCCCTGGCTGCTTGTTTGGTTATCTAAAGTGGGGTTCCCCAACACCTGGGCCATGGACTGGTACTGGTCTGTGGCCTGTTAGGAACCGGGCTGCACAGCCAGAGGTGAGTGGCGGGTGAGCAAGCAAAGCTTCATCTGTATTTACAGCTGCTCCCCATTGTTCACATTACTGCCTAAGCTCTGCCTCCTCTCAGTTCTGCAGCAGCGTTAGATTCTCATAGGAGCACAAACCCTATTGTGAACTGCGTATGCCAGGGATGTAGGTTGCACACTCCTTATGAGAATCTAATGCCTGATGATCTGTCACTATCTCCCATCACCCCTGGATGGGACCGTCTAGTTGCAGGAAAGCAAGCTCAGGGTTCCCACAGATTCTACATTATGGTGAGTTGTATAATTATTTCATTATATATTACAACGTAATGATAATAGAAATAAGGTGAACAATAAATGTAAGATGCTTGAATCATCTTGAAACCTTCCCCCACACCAGGTCAATGGAACAATTGTCATCCTTGAAACTGGTCCCTGGTGCCAAAAAGTTGGGAACCACTCATCTAAAGGACAGCAGGAGCCGCTTTCAAAAGCACCTGCCTCAAGATCCAGAGGGTGGCAGAGCCCCAAACCCTCAGAGCAGGGAGGTTCATGCACTTGCCTGAGGTCAGTGGGTGGTTAATGGCAGGGCTGGTTTCCTGCTGTCCAGTCAGGAGGTCCTTCTCCTATACCCCCAGCCTCATCCCTATGTCTCCCCAGATAATTGAGAAATGAATGGCCGGAGCTGCAAGCTTAGTTTTGTGGTAAACAGTCGGAACAGCCTGGTCACAGCGGCTCACGCCTGTAATCCCAGCGCTTTGGGAGGTGGAGGTGGGTGGGTCACTTGAAGTCAGGAATTTGAGACCACACTGGCCAACATAGCAAAACCCTGTCTTTCCTAAAAATACAAAAATTAGCCAGGCATGCTGGTGTGCACCTTCCCTGCTTGGGAGGCTGAAGCAGGAGAATTGCTCGAACCCAGGAGGCAGAGGTTGCAGTGAGCTGAGATCACACCACTCCACTCCAGCCTGGGCACCAGAGCGAGACTCTTTCTCAGAAAAAAAAAAAAAAAGTAATAAATGTAAATCAGAAGCTTATGAAAGTCTTAAAATACCTCCTCCGCAAAGGAATATTCCCAAAAACGTAGCTTAAAACTGTTTCAGTAGAACACAGGCTAGAGAAGGTAAAATGACTTCTACCTAACTGTAATAATGGTGAACACATACATAGCACTTACTGTATGCCAGGCACTGCTCTGAATGCTCACAAATTAACACATTTATTCCACAGAATAACCCTAAGCGGCAGGCAGTAGTATTATGATCTCTAGCCTACAGATCAGAAAATCAGTGGACAGAGGAATAAATGATTGGCCCAAGGTCACACCACTAAACCAGGGCTATGGCAGATTGAGGCTGCAGTGAGCCAAGACCATGCCTCTGCACTCCAGCCTGAGTGACAGAGCCAGATCCTGTCTCAAAAACAAACAAAAAACCCAAACCCAGGACTGAAAGCCAAATTCTCAACTTCCAGGCCACTGTCTGTTTGACTATTCCAGGAAGCCCCTTACTGAGGGCACAGTTGGTAGCTGAGGGGCTCACATTAGACTTCCTGGTGGCTGGGCATCCCCCGTGTGTCTGTGGCAGCTGGAGAGAATTCCTGCATTTCCTGGGCTTCAGATTTTTCCATGTCTTTTTATCCTCAGTGACTGAGGCCTCTGTCTCAGCAGGGCTTCTCAAACTATCAGTGGTAAGGACCCAGGTTTTTATTTGCAGTGGGGTCTAATACATGATGGGAAATGGCAATTTTTATGTTAAAAAACATACACAATACAAGTTCGTTTCTTTTTAATTACTAGATTCTTGCAACATAGCATTGCTCTGTTAAATGTGTGTGGATGCTCCTGAATGCTTACTCTCACTTTCTGTGTTTGCCTCATTATGGAGACAGAAGCAATCTTTTGGATCTCTTTGAGTGGCACAGTTTTTTTTTTAATTAATTTTTTTGTAGAGATGGGGTCTTGCTATGTTGTCCAGGCTGGTCTCATACTCGTGGCCTCTAGCTATCCTCCCACCTTGGCCTTCCAAAGCACTGGAATTATGGACATGAGCCACTGTGCCCTGTGAAAGGCACATCCCTGCCAGCCTCTGCAGTGACAGATTCTGATACTCCCAGAGACAAAATGTCAGGAGCACTAACCTGGCTAGGTCCTGGCTGGGCCTTTCCCCATGGTTACCTTGCAGGGAAAGGAGCTCAAGGCCATCTGGTCGCTTCTCTTGCATTGTGTAGCAGCAAAGCACAGACCTTAGAAACTCAAAAGCAAATCCATTCCCCTCACTCGTGAGCTGTGTGAACTCGGGGCAAGTTCCTAACCCATCTGTGCTTCAGTTTCTCCATCTGGCAGATGGAGAGGACGATGCCTTCCGCTCAGGGAGACAGTGTAGGTGAGATGCGATCATGCCTGTAAAGTGCTTAGCATAGCGCCTTGTTACTCTTTGTTTCTCTTTGTCCACAAAAAGACTTGAGTTAGGGCCACTGGGAACAGGTGGGACTCTGGGGGAGAGGGCAGCATGGCTGTGAGTCTTATAAGAACAACGTGGCCCTCTTGAACAAAATGTCAGAACAGAGGGTCTGGGTGGGCACAGCCTCCACAAGTCTATACGTGAGTGAGGATTTCCTAGGAAAACCTTCCCCCGGCCAGAGAATTGTTGAGAGAAAGGCAGGAGGTCAACTCAACCTCAGACCAGTTGGCCAAGAAGGCTCCAATTTCACACCTTCCACTGAGATTTGCTGGAGAGGAAGCCTGGTGCTGTGTCTTCAGGGTATCTAGGACAGATGTGGGGTGTGTGACCACCAAACAACTTGTCAGCCTGTGGTTTCTGGATTTGGCACTGTTAGCTTCAGACACACCATCTTGGGGTGCAGAGCTCAGCATCAGGACACCTCAGGCCTCTGAATCATCATGGGTAAGGGAGCTGCAATGGCCCAGGTATTAGTATGTTCAGGCTGCAGTCACTTAAAGCAACAGAATGTATTTTCTCACAGTTCTGGAGGCTGGAAGTCCAGGTCAAGGTGTCTGCAGGGCTGATCCCTCTGAGGATGTCAGGGAAGGGTCTGCTCTAGGCCTCTCTCCTGGGCTTGCAGATGGCCGTCTTTTCTCCGTGACTTCTCAATTCTCTTCCGTCCGTGAGTATCTGTGTCAAAATCTTCCTCTTGTAATTGGAACACCAGGTTTTAGAATTAGGATTAGGGCCCACTCTAAGGTCTTCATTTTAACTTAATGATTTCTGCAAAGACCCTACGTCTAAACCTGCTTGCATTCTGAGGCACTAGGACTTGGAATTTCAACATACGAATTCTAGGAGACTGAGGGGGGCACATAATCCAGTCTGTAACAGCCCCTAACCCTACTGACTTCTGCAGAACGAAGCAAATTAGTCCTCAGGGCAGACTGACCAAAGACTGATCAACAACAACAACAAACAAGCTTTCAGACCAACAAGAGAAGACAAGATTGCAGTGTCTTCATAACAACATTGCTTTATTTATGCAATGCAAGGAAAACTACGTTAGAATCTGTTAATTCTCTCCCTCTCTCTCTCTCTTTTTTTTTTTTTTTTTTTTTTTTTTTTTTTGTTGAGATGGAATTTTGTTCTGTCACCCAGGCTGGAGTGCAGTCATGTGATCTTGGCTCACTGCAACCTCTGCCTCCTGGGATCAAGTGATTCTTGTGTCTCAGCCTCCTGAGTAGCTGGGATTACAGGCACCTGCCACCATGCCCAGCTAATTTGTGTGTTTTTAGTAGAGATGACCAGGTTGGTCTCAAACTCCTGGCCTCAAGTGACCCACCTGCCTCAGCCTCCCAAAGTGTTGGGATTACAGGTGTCAGCCACTGTGCCGGGCCTCTATTGATTGAGATCAGCAGTAAAGTAAGAGATGAGGCTAGGATCTCCCAGATTCCTCCTGTCTTCAGTATGTTAAGGCTCAGCCTGGAACTGTGCTCAGCCTTTCCATTGTGCCCGGCTAATTTTTGTATTTTTAGTAGAGACAGGGTTTCACCATGTTGGCCAGGCTAGTCTCGAACTCCTGACCTCAGGAGATCCACCCGCCTCGGCCTCCCAAAGTGCTGAGATTAGAGGCACGAGCCACCTCGCCCAGCCCTGGGTGATCTCACTTCTATGTGGAACCTAAAAGCGTTGAACGCTTAGACCTAGAAAGTAGAATAGTGGTTGCCAGGGGCTGGGAATGGGGAGTGGTGGAGTGGGGAGGGAATCAGATGTTAGTCAAAGGATACAAACAAAGTTTCAGTTAGATAGAAAGAATAATCTTTTGAGATCTATTGCACAGCATGGTGACTGTAGTTAAAAATAACATATAGTATATTTCAAAACTGTTAAGAGAATGTATTTCAAATATTCTCATCACAGAAAATGATGTGTGTGAGGTGATAAATAGGTAAATTAGCTAGATTTGATCATTCCCTAATGTACACATATATCAAAATGCCACATCATACTCCATAGTTATATACAATTATTTGTCAGAAATAAAAAATATGTAAAAATATATTTTTAAAAAGATGCTCAGCATTATTAATCATCAGAGAGATGCACATTACAACCACAATGAGATACCACTTCACACTCACTAGGACGGCTATAATAAAACACACAATCACAAGTATTAGCAAGTGTGTGGAAACATCAGATCCTTCACACATTGTTGGGAAGAATGTAAAATGGTTCAGATTCTTTGGAAAACAGGTGTTTCCTCAAAAAGTTCAACACAAGACAGGCATGGTGGCCCACATCTGTGATCCCAGCAGTTTGGGGAGCTGGGGCAGGAGGATGGTCTGACCCCAAGGGTCAGACTAGCCTAGGCAACATAGACTCAGTCTCTAAAAAAGAAAAAGTGAGTGGCATGTGTCTGTAGTCCCAACTACTCTGGGGGTTAAGGTGGGAGGATTGCATGAACCCAGGAGGTCAAGGCTGCAGTGAGGTATGATTGTGCCACTACATTCCAGCCTGGGTGACAGAGCAAGACCGTCTCAAAAAAAAAATCAACATAGAGTTACCCCACATGTAGGCAATCCCACACCCAGGCATATACCCGAGAACTGAACATATGTCTCACAAAAACTAGTACACAAATGTTTAGAGCAGCATTATTTATAATAGCCCCCAACTGGAAACAACTCAAAGCTCTATCGCCTGATAAATGGATAAATAAAATGTGGTCTACCCATGTAATGGAATATGATTTGACAATAAGAAGTGACGAAGTGCTGATACCTGGTATAACCTGGGTGAACCCTGAAAACATGCTCAGTGAGAGAGACCAGTCACAAAAGACCACACATTGTATGATTCCATTTATATGAAATGTCCAGAAGAGACCAATCCAAAGGGAGAGAAAGTAATTAGTGGTTGCCTCGGGCTGGGAACGGAACAATGTTGGGGAGTGACTGCTCATGGGTGCAGGGTTTCTTCTTGGGGTTATGAAAATGTTCTGGAATTAGATGGTGATGACGGTTGTGCAACTTTGTGATTAAACTAAAAACCAGTGAATTGCATGCTTTAAAATAAAGTAGTGAATTTTATGGTATGTGAATTATATTGAAAAAAAAGTCAGCGAATGCTTAATGCAGAAAATAAGAAAAGAAGGAAACAGAAATTGCAATTGCAGCATCCGGAGATAATCACTGCAAATGTTTTGATGCAGATTTCCAGACTCTTATGTAAATCTAAACATCTTTGGAAAATAAAGTGGGATCATATAGCCCATATGCTTTAGTGAAAGTTTTGTTTTTATATTGCTAGTACTTTTCCTCTGCATTAAGAAATAGTCTTTCTAAGTATCAGTGGGTTTCACCTCTATGTCTTCTCAAATGTCTTGCCTTCCCACATTTCTCTGCCAAGCCATGATCCTCTTCCCTACTCTCTTCTCCAGCAGAACTTTCCAAGTTCATCTGCTCCACCTCCCTTTGGCACTTCTACCTCCCCTCAGTGCCTCTGTCTCCCCTGAGCCCCTTCCAGAGCTGCTAGAGGAACCGAGGGGAACTGAAGCCTTCTGGAACATGAGGTTTGTGGGACTCAGGGTGCTTCTGGAGGGCAGAGTGAAGGTCAAGACCAGCAGAGTTAGGTGGGCACGTACACTCCAGAGCATGCATGCCAGGGGAAGGGAGAGATCGAGGTCCAAGGAACACACAACTGGGCCCAAGAAGGAGTTGGGGAAGGGCGCTGACAGGCAAATTATGTGGCCAGAGGTTCCGGTGTCAGGTCCCAGCTATCCCTCTTCCTTGCCCTTAGTGGGCCTCAATTCCAACAGCTCTAAAAGAGGGGACCGAGTGTTAAACTTTTCCCAACAGCAACACCAACCGTCCGTGCTCCCAGGCTTGACCCACCTCCAGAGGTTCACCCTGGGGACTAGCTCTTCCAGATGCTTCTGTCATGCCATCTAAATGCATCCATCAGAAGGAAAGGGACAATGATGCTATTTCAGGGAAAACTGAACTTGCTTCAATTCACTAAGGGAGAGCGTTCCTACCTGATTATTACTACTTCCAAGTTACTGGTATCCCACTCAGGGCTCTGAGGTTGGGGCCTTGTCTTTTCTTCCACATCTCCTCAGGCTGTGGTTCCCAAACTTGAATGTGCACCAGGATCACCTGGAGGGCGTCATGAAACACACCAGCACCACTCCCAGAGCCTGTGAGCTCATGGTCTGGGCTGGGGCTGGAGACACTGCATTTCTAGTACGTTTCCAGGTGACGCTGATGTTGCTGGTCTAGGGAATCCCATTTCAAGGCGCACCATTCAGCAGCCTCACCTCTTTCCTGCTACCCCAGCCATCTGCAGCAAATGTCTCCCCACTAAAGTGGGGGCTCCCAGTGATTTTGGTGGCTTTCACCATTCTGGGAATAGTTTGCCATTTCAATCTCCTCTAATTCTTTTGGTGGATGGATGGATGGTGGAGAGGGTAGGAAGTGAGGGGTGAGGATGAAGGGAAAAAAGGCACCAGAACTTTATTAATAAATGGTAGATTGAGAGGCCAAGGTGGGCATATCACTCGAGGTCAGGAGTTTGAGAACAGCCTGGCCAACATAGTTAAGCCCTGTCTCTACTAAAAATACAAAAATTAGCCAGATGTGGTGGCGTGTGCCTGTAATTCCAGCTACTGGGGAGGCTGAGCCAGCAGAATCTCTTGAACCGGGGAAACGGAGGTTGCAGTGAGCCAAAATTGCACCACTGCAATCCAGCCTGGGCCACAGAGCAATAAATACCCTGTTTTAAAAAAAAAAAAAAAAAAAGGTATAGCCGGTATTTATTTGCATGCTAGTCATTCTGATCACAAAGCTCCCTCTTGGAATCATTCTACTAGGTTCCCTTGGAAACTTTTTTTTTTTTTTTTTTTTTGAGACAGTCTTGCTCTGTTGCAATGCTGGAGTGCAGTGGCTCAATCTTGGCTCACTGCAGTCTCTGCCTCCTAGGGTCATGTGATTCTCCTGCCTCAGCCTCCCGAGTAGCTGGGACTACAGGTGTACGCCACCATGCCCAGCTAATTTTTTGTATTTTTAGTAGAGACGGGGCTTTACCATGTTGGCCAGGATGGTCTCGATCTCTTGACTTCATGATCTACCCGCCTTGGCCTTCCAAAGTGCTGGGATTACAGGGGTGAGCCACTGCACTCGGCCCCATAACATTTTAATAGAGAACCAGCTGTTAGGTTGAAGAAATTATTTCCCAGCCACTTTCTGGCAGTGTATTAGGGACATTTCCAATGAGATGATTCAAATAACACACTTTAAACAAGTCCTGACATAGAACCAGTTTACAATACAATTCCGTAGAAGTACATCCCACAGCATAGAGATCAGCAGTATAGGCTCCAGATCAGAAGGCCTGGGATTGGATCCTGGCTCTGCTACTTGTTAACTATGTGACTTTGGGCAAGTTACTTAAGCTCTCTGTAACTCAGTCTTCTCACCTGTGAAGTGGGGATAGGGATAACAGTACTGCCAGGCTTATAATGGATAATGGAATTATCTGTAAAATATACTTATGACAATGCCTGGCTCATAAGCATTTAATCAACATGGGCTATCATTCCTGGTTCAATGCTTTTGTGCAAACTGAAGTATAAAGATCACTGTAAAGGTAAATCCCGTGGGCTGGGCCCCCACTGGGGTTATTCTGGATGCTTCTCTCCACTAATAAGGCTACTTGACAGGCAAAACAGATGCTAAGAATGTGAGTGGGAGTCATACTCCCTCGGTTCAATCCTGGTGAAAAACCTCCTTCTTATGTGAGCTAGAACAAGGTGCCTCACCTCTTTCATCTGTTAAGTGGGGACAGCAGTGGTATCTGCATCATAGGATGGTGTGATGGTTAACACTGAGTGCCAACTTGATTGGACTGAGGGATGCAAAGTATTGATCCTGGGTGTGTCTGTGAGGGTGTTGCCAAAGGAGATGAACATTTGAGTCTGTGGGCTGGGAAAGGCAGACCCGCCCTTAATCTGGGTGGGCACCACCTAATTATCTGCCAGCATGGCCAGGATGTAAAGCAGGCAGAAAAATGTGAAAAGGCTACACTGGCCTGGCCTCCCAGCCTCTTTCTTCCATGCTGGATGCTGCTTGCCCTTGAACATCAGACTCCGGGTTCTTCAGTTTTGGGACTCAAACTGGCTTTCCTTGCTGCTCAGCTTGCAGATGGCCTATTGTGGGACCTTGTGATCATGTGAGTTTATACTTAATGAATATATATATGTGTGTGTGTGTGTGTGTGTGTGTGTGTGTGTGTGTGTGTAGGATACTTAATTTAATAATATACAGAGTAAGTATTCTCTATTTTAATGTATTCTCTTTTTCCCTCCATTGCTAGAGTATAACAGAATATAGCTTTTCTAACTGAATATGCAACTGGGCCACCACTTCATTGAAACAACTCAGGATGCTTAATTTCCCTTGTAAAATTGATTTTCACTCCATGTTCGCAGGGAGGGCTCTCCATGTTTCGAATGTTTCCGCACCGTGTTAGAGGATAGGCTCAAATGGAAGTCTAGACAGCTGGTTCCTGACCACTCCTCCCTTGATTGTGCTTACATCAGCTTCACTTTTGGAAAGCATTTTAAAGGAATGATAAAGTAGCTTTGTTTCAGAGTTTAGGTTTAAAATGTCTTTCCATTTTTCAGTCAAAAGTCCAAAATGACCAAAAATAAAACAAAAAGGCCTTTAATTATTAGGTCTATTTGGAATATCAATGTGTGTAAAGCATGTAGGGCACTGCCCACTCCAAGCTCCATTTCTAGAACATATTTTTTAAACTGTGATTCATTTAAACTTTTTTAAATTTCACAAATAACAAAATAGAAATAAATATGCATATACACATATCTGTATATATAATTTTAGGAGAGATAATCAATTTCATGCATTTGAGGTTACAAAACACAGTAGGAGTTGATCCGTGTAAATTCAAGTTGGTCTGAATCACTAGCATTTATTAAATTATCATGGAGCACAACCTGCATCTCTTTGGTCAATTTATTGACACAATTTCTTCAATTATGAAGAGCGGTGAGGGGGCGGCATTAGGGGAAAAGGCAAGTCCAGGTGATCTAAGACAATGGGATACAGGGGAAAGGAGAGTGTAGTAAAAGGCTCCTGATCCATCCCATGATACGGCCACTGTCCAACCGGCCTGACCCTCCCCTCACTCTTGGGTTCTGTGATGAAGGCTCCTGGTTTGGGCTGATGGGAGAAGGGAAGTCACTTCCTGTAACTGGCAGCACTGGGAGGCCACGGCTCCCTCTATTCAGAACAACTCAGTTTCATATTCGTAGAAACCTCAGGTCCAACTTTAATCAGTCCACTCTTGCTGGGCAAAGGGGAGAAAGGGTATCCTGAACATGTTTTCACCAGGGCCTGAAATCTTAACACCTGACATCACAAGGCTTAGATTCCAGTGGAAAGATGGGTGAGAAACACACACATAAATAAGCAAGATAATTTCAGAGAGAGCCAAGCGACTGAAGAGTCAGAGGCTGTGACTTAATTGAGCTTGGCGTGGGACAGTTGTGAATCCCTCTCTGATGATGAAGTGTAGCTGAGACCTGAGTTATGAGGAATGATGGTGCTTGAAGTCTTGGCTGGTTTGGGACAAAGCTCCCATTTCAGCTCTCTCCCTGGTAAGGTTGTTCAGGAACACGAGCTGCTGCTCTTCCCAGGGTTCTACCATCTGTCTCTTTTCTTGTGACATTGTCTGAGGTGAGCTCTGCAAGAGTAGGGACTTTGGTTCACCGCTGCACTCCACTGGGCAGAACAGTGCAGGGCCCACCATAAGCACCTGTGGAATGAATGAATTAACGAACAAATGAAGAAATGGAGTAGTTCCCCCGTCTCCTCCAAATCGCCAGGCCCCTGTGTTCCTTACCTTAGTGAGTGCAAGTGACACCCTCCAGTTCCCAAGCCAGAAACCTGGTGTCAGCTCTGACACGTTCTCCCTCCTCCAGCCTGAGCTGATTCTTTCTCAGGCCTGGCTTTGTGGGTTTTGGGCCTCTTCCAACAGCCTCTTCATGGGATCCCGTCTTCAGCTCGCTCTCTCTTGCGAATGCTTCCGGCTTCAGCCGGGCAGATCAACATAAGATAGGACTCCGATCAAGACCTTTCTCTTCAGGTGCTCCGCGGCTGCCCATGCTGTCCCAGACCCTCGGGATGGTGTAAGCCTGGAACAGTTTAGTGCCAGGACATGCCCCCGCCTCCCCTCTCACCTCCTTTTCTCTTTTATCCTGAAACCGGTCGCCCTAAACACCCACAGTGTCTGCCCAGTTGGTGTTCAGTAAATGGTGCAGCTGATCTCAGGTGCTGCTGGGAAATGAGCCAACTGTGTCCCCAGATCTCTGGAGGGAGTCGGGGGGAGTTGTGGGGAGAGAGGACAGGAGAGGTGACAGCTGAGACAGGTGTGCAAGCATATTCCAGGGGAGCCTACTGTGGTGAAATGGGGTCCCCTGGCTATTGGGTTAGAGGGGTCTTTGGGCTGTTCTGCCAGGATACCTACCAAGCACCCACCCTGCCAGCCCTGTGGGATCAGGGGCATCCCAGAGGCCTTAGGCCAAGAGATACGACATAGGCTCCTGACACAAGGGACCCCAGGAAGCTGGGGGTGTCAGGGCAGAGGCGAGGACAGGAGCCAGGCTCCAGCTTCAGAGCAGCGTGGACATTGGCAAGACTCGCGAGCTGGATACTACATCTGTTTTTGCAACAGCTCGCCCTGGGGCTCCCAGCCCAAGTGTGGGTGCCTTCCTAGGCAGCAGCTCTGCCCCTACCCGCCTGCCTCTCCTCACAGCTGTTCCAGGCCCCTCTAAAACCAGGGGCGCAGAATCAAACCCTAAATTGAACCTCCAATGGAGCCAGAGTCCAACCCGTGGATGCAGCCAGCTCAGAGCAGGGAGGCTGTGGGAGCAGATGCCCAACGAGGAGTGTCGCCATCCGGTGTCCCAAGAGGGGCAGCGAGCGATTCTGTGGCAGGAGCCGCTCTGCATCAGAGATTGATTTGTCCATCTGATGTGTTGTTTCCATAGAAGCAGGGCTTAACCTTTTAAGTGAAGATTAAAAAGCTATCTAATTCATTTCGGATTAGGCTTCAAGCATCTCAGTACTCAACGCTGAAGTGTTTCTGTGGGACTTGCTGTAGCCATTCATCTAACAGCCAGGCACAGCCTTTCCAGCATCTGAAGGCTCTCACTCCGGCAGCAATCTAGGTTATTTATTTTTTGAAATTCATCAAGAAATACAACTTCTGTGGGAGATCATCAGAGTATTAATAATACCTTTTAATTAGTGAAGAGCACTGACTTCTCTTCATAAACACAGGAAGACCGGCACACAGGCAAGATCTGCACACTTTCAATTTATTATGTTCTTCCAGATCGGACATAAAAAGCATCTTGGGAATTGAGATCACAACAGTGTTTACATCATTTTCAAAATCAGGCTTGTATTGAATTCTTTTTAAAAGAACATAGTAATTTTTAAAAATTAAATATTTACATATTAATAACACACATGTACGGAAGATTGAGATGTTATCCCTAGTTGTTTTGTTTTGTTTTTGCTGAGGAAGTGTATGAAAAGGATTTCCAAATAAAGTCTGAACAGTAGTCACAGTAAGTAAACAAAATTTTAATTTATAAAATAAGGTTTTTTTTTTTTTTAAGGTGGAGTCTCACTCTGTTGCCCAGGCTGGAGTGCAGTGGCCCAGTCTCAGCTCACTGCAACCTCCGCCTCCAGGGTTCAAGCAATTCTTCTGCCTCAGCCTCCTGAGTAGCTGGGACTACAGGCGCATGCCAGCACGCCTGGCTAATTTTTGTATTTTTAGTAGAGACGGGGTTTCACCATATTGGCCAGGCTGGTCTCAAACTCCTGATCTCGTGATCAGCCTGCCTTGGCCTTCCAAAGTGCTGGGATTACAGGCGTGAGTCATCACGCCCTGCACTATGATTTTACCGTTGCAGTTTTGATACGTATTTTCAATGTGTGGATCCATTCATCGCACATATATTTGGGTTGAACAAGCCCCACCTGTCCCCAAGTGCTAAACACTCCAAGCCGTGGCCCCACCTTGGAAGGCAGTTCTTCTCAAGGCTCCCGGCGAATCTCTAACAGACCACAGTTGGAAGTTAGTGTTTCTGCCTTTACCAGCAACATACTCATCCTATTTTAACAGAGTGGAAGGTCACTAATTAATCTTTTCCCTTCCCTTGGGTAATATTTCCTTCTTGGAGGCAGAGGACAGATTCTAAAACCCATGGTGCAAAAAACACAAGAGCCACGGTTCGCAGTACTTCATGAGACCACTTGATAAAACAAAGGGACCGTTTTCAGTCCCTGCCCAGTAAGGGACTGCCCAGTAAGGGATTCATTCTGCCCAGTAAGGGATTACTTACTGGGCAGAAATGGAAAAAGGCTAACAAAAAGTTATGATGGAAATAATTTCTCCAAACCTTCGTTGTAGCCCCAAAAAGAAGAAAAATTAGCCAGACATATACGAGATGTAACTTGTGTAGTAGTTACGTTGATTCCATGAGCCATGCCTAAAGCCAGCTTTTTGTCACAGTACAGGGATGCCTTCTCTTCTCTTTGATGACTGGCAGGCCTTTGGTGGAATAGGAATTTATCCCAGAGCGCCCCTCCTATCTCTAGGTTTAGCATTTCAGTGTGATGTGATATGAGTACTTTGGACAGGGCAGTCAGGAAATCTGGGTTCTAGGCAGGGCCCTGACTACAGAGGGGTTAACAGACTGGGCAACCGCTTACCCTCATTCATGCTCAGTTGCCCCACCTGCAGAACGAGGGGTGGGACTGAGTAGCCTCTACAATAACTTTTAGCTCTCAACATTCTGCACTTTCCTAAATCCAGGGCTAGGGGAAGACATTGGAATTGCCAGTAGGCAGGTGTGATCCCCGGGTTTGGTGATCTGCAGTCCAAACTCTTCTCCTGCCAATTTTTGGCCTTTGAGTCAAGTGGCAAGATTCAATGCAATTTTCTTTATACAATAAATGAAGTGTAAATGCAATGTTTCTAAATAACACAGTATTTTAAATTCACCATCTTATTAGAGAAAGAAATCGAGGTAAATATATCTATAAAACAAATACTTTCGTGACAAGATATCTTTTTAAAATACAGATTTTCATATATTAGTTTTATATAAAGTGAAGGACAAGTATACTAGGAACCAAATAAATGATATAATATTAAGTACATTTTTAGCTAGTTGCCACATGGTGCCAAAACCCTGTACCACTCAGTTGAAACGATCTGTTAAAATGGCTATTAGGTATCATATAGATAACTGATTTATTTTCTCACCTTTTAATTAGTTATTTTGTCATTGTATTGATGCAACTTATGTGAAAGGTTTTTCTTTCCTAAGAACTCATAGGTCATTTGCACTTAGTTACAAATGTCTATCTGGGGGGCACTGATGTCATGAATGATTTCATCTAATGGGTCAGAGCTATCCTTCTCCCAAAATCACTTTTTCATCTTCTTCATCTTCTAAAATGATGAAGGTCTAATTAATCTTGGCCTTCACAACTGCTCTCTCAGCACTGGAAAGAGCCATGTTCCCTTATACTACATCTAAACAATTTACATTAAAATAAATACGTTTCAAAACTCTATTCACACTGAGGTACTGAATGAAAATGGGGAAGAGAGAACTACTTCTTTTTAATGGACAATGAACTAACTGAATCGTATGCTGAACTTTTAAAGGGTAAGGAATCAAACCTAAAAATGATTTTAAAAATCTTATATCAAATTGGAGGCTTGATTATCACACATTACAAAGAAAGTATGTGAAATGATTCAAACATGACAGGTAAGCTTGACGGAACACCCACACTTTGCAGGAGCCTGAAATGCTACGTGGATCTTTGTGGAATTTCAAACGGAAGTTACATATGCCACTGAACAATGTCACTAAAATCAAAGTCTAGGCAATGAAACCTGGTTCTGTGTCTTCCGTGTTTTCTCCCCTGGTGTCAAATATATTAGCACAACAGAGTCAAGAAAATGAAGGGGGAGAGCTGCTTCTCTAAGCAAGAGTTGTCCATGTGTCTGTGACATGGCTGGAGGTGGGTGTTCTGGACAAGTAAAGAACTTACTGGGGAGGTGTCTGTGTTTCCCAGTTAAGTCGCTAAGTTTCTACCCAAGGCTTTAGTTGTCCTCCCATGAAAAATTGTAGAAATTTGAAATTTGTAATGATGATGTTTTATGAGAAAGCCCATGAATGTGTGTTACTATTAGAGTATATCCACATGCTATCCAGTAATAGAAAATTGCCTAATAAAATATAATTTACCCACAAAGCAGAGTATCATTCAGGTATTAAAATAATGCACAGGGCACCACTGCAGTCCAGGCTGGGTGAGAGCGAGACTCCATCTCAAAATAGTAGTAGTAATAATAGTAATAATAATGCATATGAAGATTTGCCCTGAAGTGGAAAATGCTTGTTAAGTAAAAACAAAAACTTAGGAAACAAAATTTTACGTTTGATCTCCACTATATAAATAAATAAAATGGAGAAACATTTGCCAAAAATCACCCAATAATGGTTGTCAGTGGGTGGTAACAGCAATTGAAATGTTCTTCCTTACACTTTTATTAATTTTTTAAAAGAAAAGTATGTAAAATGCCAATTTATGACAATTGCTAAGTCCAGATGAACATCCCCCATTTCAAATTTGGAAGCCCCATTTTAAATTTTAGAAAGCATTGTTTTGATTTCACTTTCTCTATAGTTTTTTTATGTGAATTGTCCCTAGCTCCTGGGTGGCTTTTCTTGAGCCCCAGGTCCTTTCCACACGTCTGTGCTATAGCATTTATGTAATTCCTTCTGCCTCTCACACTAGTCTGAGGGCATTTGTACACCAGCACCCAACACAAGGCTGATTCCTGGTAGTTGCTCCAAAAGGCTTAGTGAAGAGGGTTAAGGGAAAATAAAATGGATGCACTATAGAAGTGGATCCATTTTTGTTAAAACATGATGAATAGAAGGTTGCTTACATATAATGCATCCAAACAAATGTCATCTTGACTTTCTGCCTGTAACACTGCCCTAGTCACTTCTGGTTCATAGAAACACTTAAGGACTTAAACACCTTTCCCTGCCCTTCCCCCAAACACACAAATTTGGAAGGAGGAAAAAAAAAACTTAAAAAAGCAATGAAAGCATTGTTGAATCTTTAGAAAGAACTAACTGTTGCTAGCTCAGATAAACAGGGTAACGAGAGTCTGTATCAGAGCCCTTGGTCACTCCTGTGGTTCTGACCAATGAGGCTCAAGTTCAAGGATGAAACCACATGTGCAAGAAAGGTGGAATTCTTAAAGGGATAAACGTTTTTATCTATCATGCTGCTCAGTGATTTGTATCAAATATCTATCAATAGTTTAGTAAAAAGACCTGCAACTGTGTTTTACTATTGTCTTCATTATGACCTCACAGCCTTGGGTAAAGTTTGAGAAAAGCCTGGAAGAACTGAGTTTGAGCTGCAGTGAACCAGGCCAACTGACGACGAACATTTTAACTGTGAAGACTGAGACAGTGAAGTGGACTCCTAAAGGCATTAGCACATCCATCATCTCTTGTGATCTCTTAAGAAATATGCAGAGAAAAGCTGGCTTTGGCTTAGGTGTGAGAAATCTCTACGGTATCATGGCTGGGAGTCGAGGGACCTGGGTTCTGGCCAGGCCATCAACCAGCTGTGAGACCTTGGGAAAGTCACTTAATGTTTCTGGGCCTCAGGCTTTTTTCCTGTAAAATAAAAGTACTGGATAAAAGGAAGGGATGGGACTAGATGATCTCTCAAGTTCCTTCTCATTCTCAGATTCTTTGACTTCTTTTTTCAGTTCCATGAGGCTCTTCTAGCACCCTCTGTGCTCACTTTTCTCATTGGAAACATATCTCCATCTTCAGATAGGAAAATACAAAGGCATTCTGTACTCACCACTTGAGGTGAATATAAACTTCAAAGGGAGTGGTTTTCAAATAAGAAGAGCTCACTGTGTCACATGACATGGGGAGGACAGGCAGTGCAGATGCCCGGGGCGGTGGGGCACTTGGGAAGCGCAGCTAGAAAGTTTTCACCATTCTTCTCCCTTTTCAGCTATCGTTGGTTCATGTTATAGATGTTAATATCATTATTTGAATACAATATTTTTTGATAATAGTGATATAAAATAAACTTTCCTGTATTACAATTTTTTTAATCTTATGAACCTTATTCTAGTAATCACTGATGATTTCTGTTTATTTTTACTTATTTACATAGGCTTAAATATCGAACCAGCATGTAGGGTGAATTGTCTAAATAGGGTGGCCAAGGGGATGTGTCGGTGAATTCCTGCTGTAGACTTGTACTTGGCATCACCGGAACCACTCCTGGGGGGCAGCTTAGGAAATCTTGAAATTAACCTTTCTTTGGAGATGACTGATTCAGATCCTAGAGCTGCCAATCTAACTCTGGCATCAATGTGGTCATGAAAAAGGAACAGGCGTTGCTTCAGAACATTCTCCATTTCTACATCTTAAAATGCAACCCTTCCCTCATCTCTGATGTATCCATCTCCTTGATAGTTATGCAAAATTAGATCCTTCAGTCACGCAAAACCTTCTGTTAAAAAAAATAATAATAATAAGTTCCTCATGTGTCTCCTGATAATGGATGGTCTTGTTAGTTTCCCCTAACATGTGGGGAGAGGGGAAAACACTATGGTCGCTGGGATAGTTTTGGTGGTGCCCTCCAAGACCCATTGTCTGTGGTCCCCACAGGAAGGCCCATGCTGACTGCATAATGTGTGTGGGCAGCCCTTGTGAGGCTGTTGAATGACGTCAGTCTTGGCACCATGTTGTAACACTGAGTCGGTAGAAGGCTAAACCAGTACTACATATTTGTTTTTATTGTTGTTGCTTTAAACACAATCAGGGCTTAGCTATAGCTAGAAACATTGTAAAGTTCCCCTGTCTCCTTCATCCTCCAACATCTTGTCCTCAGATGAACACTCACTGGCATTAGTGAAAGATGCCTTGTCTGCTGACCTGCTAGATCCATCACAAAAAGAAATCACTAAGAAGGTACGAAATATGCAAGACCAATCTAGGTTGAAGAAGATTAGCAACCACCAAAAATGATGTTGTAGGTGAATATTTAATAACATAAAAATATTCAGTCAAACCATGGGATAAATAGTGTGATTAAAATTCTGGGAACAAGTTTACAAAAAAAAAAATACAGGCCATATTAAAATGTGAACTGTGTTTCCCTCTGGATGAAAGGCTTTAGTTTTAAATTTTGTTCTATGGCTTTTAGAAATTATTTTATATATGACAATAATGAACGTGTTTGTATTTAGAAGACATTATTTTCTTCTGATTGATTTGAGTGGGTTGGAATAGACAGATGGTCTGCATGGTAGTTCTCTCATTGCCTAGGATTTTAAAAATCCTTCAATAATAATCATCATCATGAAAATATCCACCATTTATTAAATGCTTGCTGAGCACTTGACATGCAATGTGTCATTGAATCCTTAGGAAACTCTACAAAGTGGGTCTGTTGTTCTGCCCATCTTAACAAATAAGGAGCATGAGACAGAGGTTAGGAAGCTCACTCCAGGTAACACAGCTAGTAAATAACAATGCCAAGGACATGAATCGGGTTAATGTCTGGGCTATTCATCTCTTTGCTATTAATAGTCCAAATATACCACATGCATGATTATGAGCTAATTTCTTAAATCTTCGAGTTCTAGTTCATTTTGTATTTCAGCCACTTTATTTACATGTATAATTGCTTTCCATTAGTTATAACAAGATCAGTTTGGGGTATAAACTGATCTTCCATTTGTAATTCAGCTACCTTCCCTTTGAAAAAACAGGCCTATGCTATTATGTGCTTTAGTAAGAAAAAAAATGTAACAAAAAATATAGATGATTGTATATAAATTAGAACATGCTAGCTGCACGAATAGGGGCCGAGAGTCAAGGAGGAAAAGCATTGTTGTATTATTCAAAGTTAATTATAACATCTATCTGCAACAACGAGCTCACAACCTTCTTCCCTGGTGACAATCAGGTTGTTAAGTTTGGAAAAGATTGAGCAAGTCCAGTAAACATTTAACAGCAGTGACATCTTTACTCTGAGATCTAACAAAATTAATATATTATTATTTCAGCTGTGAGAAAAATCTAATGAAAATGATAAAAATGTATACCAGGAAAGGAATCATTGGAGTTATAGAATAAAGATTATTCCATGTGATGAGAGCCCCAAATGAATTTCTATTTGGAGTCACTAATGGCCTTTCAAATCTGTGTGGGGCACTTCTTTTTTTTTTTTTTAGAGGCAGTGCAGGCTTCCTTAAGTGGTAGCCAATTAGCTTGTGGAGTCAGAGTCTCTACCTCATTCCAGGAATGGAGCTAGATATGATAAATAAGGTTGAAGTTGTGCAATATCTATGTGACACTTTTGCTAGGAACGCAGAAGAGAAGGGCCAAGGTGCCGATTGCAAGTATCTGGGTGGATCATCTAAACCAGCGGTCAACAGTTACAATGTTCGACATCAAATATTGTGATGTCTAAGGGGCAGGAGTGGGCAGTTTTCCAAGTGAGTGGAGGCTCCTCAGGGAGGGGTGGGGAGCAGGCTATGGCTGGGATCTCATCCTGTAGAAATGGACAAACCTCGGGGGGGGGGGAGGAATGGGCATTTGTGATATGAATTATTAATAGAAATGTGACGTGGTTACGGGATGTGTTCCCTGGCCAGTCTGCTTGTGGAAAAGAGAAGAGGGATGTGGCGGCATATCCCTACTGGGTGCGTGCCTCTTTGCTGGTGGGACAGGGAAAGGGAATAGAGACCAGAACTCAAAATAAATTCTCTCAGTATCTGATGACAGAAGGAAAATAAGGTGTGTTTATGTCTAAAATATGCAGCATAATGAAGGCACCAGAACAACATTTAAACTGTGTTTCTTAGTCATGTGATCCACTGCCAGCAAGGTCTTTCTGGGTCCCTGAGAACAGCCTTCTACAGAATTTCCCCATTATTTTTGTTTTTAAGAAACAGTGTCTCACTGTCACCCAGACTGCAGTGTAGTGGCCAATCACAGCTCACTGCAGCCTCTAACTCCTAGGCTCAAGCAGTCGTCCCACCTTAGCCTCCCAAGTAGGTTGAACAACAGGTGTGTGCCGTCTTGCCTGGCTAATTTTTAAGGGGTGTGTGTGTGTGTGTGTGTGTGTGTGTGTGTGTGTAGATAGGGTCTCCATCTCCACAAAACATCTGGAGGTGTTGCCCAGGCTGGTCTTGAACTGCTGGACTCAAGCAATCCTCCTGCCTCAACCTCCCAACTATTTTTAATTTTTGAGGAAGCTCCATACTGCTTTTCATAATGGCTGCACTAATTTAGATGAAATTAGAGATTTGTGGCCTCTTAGATATAATCATTCTTATTTGATGGGAGAAAGCTGACTACACAGGGATTCTTCACTAGTACATTGGCCCCCACTGTCACTTTGGGGAAGCTGAGACTTCAATGACCAAATCTGAACAGTCACAATTCAACTGGCGCTGACTTTTCCTGGAAGAATAATCCCAGAAGCTCCAAGCCCAGAATTTTAAAGCCACATACACAATCTGTGCATGCACGCATGCACATCCCCTCCCCCCGCACCTTAAAATCCCTTTTACTTGATGTGGTGTCGCTGGTAGAAGAGATTCTTTCTTCTTCGTCGTCGTCTTCTTTTTTAACCTTAAGCAACTTGTACTTTTATAAAGTCATGCAGATCCAAACAAATAAAAATCAATAGGCAAACAGAAGCAAACCATAAAAGAGATCTTTTCATATATGAATAAGACGTTAAGAGATCAAATCACAGCATATTATACACAGTATTTCCTTCAAAAGACAGGACACTGAAATAACCTAGGCCAAGTATTATACTTTATAAAGTCTAAGAATTCATAAGTGCTTCTCCAATGTTTTTTTGCACCTTAGTCATACCTGAGCCTGTTTTAAACCTCCTTCTGGCCAGTTCAATTTGATCCTATAGAATCTGTGCCCAATCTCTTGGGCCAGGAAGTTTATCCACATGGTTAGCTCTACAGTACTTTCTGTGAAGACTGAAAAACAAAATGTAAAATATTGTTAAATACCTTAACAAGTAAAACATGCAGATATGAAACAAACATATTCTAAAAAGAAAAAAGTATATTTCTAAATGATGTGAGTTCTGCATGATATATCTTCAGTGTCTCTATTATATTTCTTTGGTAAAGATGGAGATTGGCAGGTCTGGCTAGGTCCAATGCGTTGTGCTTCAAAATGAAACTGGTGATAATCACTAAGTAGTTTGTAAGGAAGCTGCTCTTTTTACTGGTTCTACATCCATGTGTATGTGTCTTATAAGCAGAGAAGAAAATGTTTCCTAAGGGTCTACTGATGTTATGACAAGGTTTAGCAAATGTATTAAGAGAGTTCACTTTTTTTGTTGTCAATTCAAAATTGCATGCAAAATTACATGGAAAGATGATATTTCTCATGGTGATTTCTACTAACTCAATCAGTACTCAAATAATAATGCAGTTGGTGTCATGATGAAAGTCCGAATTCTACTTCATATCAACCCCTTGTACATCACATGAGCTCCCAGGAAAGAACTACCCGATTGAGCACAAAGGGAACTAAGGGAGAACCCCATGGCAGCACACAAGGGAGGCAGGACGATGATCATGGGAAGGCTGTGCACAGTCTGTGGCTGCACATGCGGCGCTGGGGTTGACATTTCTGCCTCACACTCACTCCTGAGCACTTTTCAACTCGTCTTTTCAACTTGTTTTTTGTAAGGTCAAGATCTGGTAGGCCATCACATCACGTTGCCTCCTTGGCATTTAAAATATTGGTAATTTCAATGTTTTAAAAAGTTTCTCTTAGAAAACAAAAAGGCAAAAGAAAATATTGACAGATTCAACTACAGAAAAAGGTAAAATTTCTATTGAATGAAAAATAAGACATTTCGTCAGAATGAGAAAAGCTAGTTGTACTAAATGTGACCAGAAAGGTTCACTATCTACTGTCAGATAAAGAGCTCATTCAAATAAAAGAGTAACTTCAAAAGTCCCTATAGATAAATGGGCAAAAAATATTTAATAAAACATATTAGGAAAAATGTCCAATTACTTTGGACATTTTGCAGTTCCAAAGAACTGCAAAACACATTTTATACCTACTAAAATTAGAAAAACAATTTAGAAAGCTAATACTTGATACTGATAAAATTGGTACATTTAAACATTACCGTTGATGCGAACAGGCAAAACTCTTTTGAGAAATAAAAGTAATATTTAATGGAAGACATAAAACTGTTATACCTTTGGACTGGTAATCTTACTCCTGGAAATTTATCTTAAGGAAATAACTTGAAAAAGAAAAGCAGCTATATGTGATCTCTACTGTCAAACACATGGAAACAATCCAATTGTGCAGTAAGATTAATGTCAGTAGTGTGGCAGATACATTTCAGGGAGCCCAGAGTGAAGTGGGGGCTCCCCTTCAGGAAGCTACTGTGAAAGTCTGAAGCATCTAGGGCCTCTCAGAGAACCGGCATTGTTTGGTTAATCACATGATGTGGTAAAGAGAGAAGAAACGGATGGTATGTGAGCTGAAAGAACATCGCAGGCTTGGTTTGGAGCATGCTGAGTTTGGGGTGTCTGTGGAGCACCCACATGGAGATGGCAGATATAGACTTGGTTACAGGACCCCCAGCAGGTACCAAAACCTGCAGATCTTCAAATCCCTGATATAGGCCAGGCATGGTGGGTAATACCTGTAATTTCAACACTTTAGGAGGTTAAAATGTGAGGGTTGCTTGAGGCCAGGAGTTTGAGACCAGCCTGGCCAACACAGTGAGACCCTGTCTCAGCTAATCAATCAACCAGTCAATCAATCAATAAATAAATAGATAAATCCAGGAGTGGTGGTACAAGCCTGTGGTTCCAGCTACTCAGGAGACTGAGGCAGGAGGATCACTTGAGCCTAGGAGTTCAAGGCTGCAGTGAGCTATGATCACACCATTACACTCCAGCCTGGACAATCAAGCGACACCTTAAGCAACTTGTACAATTGTGCCCTGAGACTCTGGAGCATACAACAGCAGTGGAGGGGTGCCCAGCCTATTTGCATTATTTTTTATTGTTGTATTGAATTTTTTTTTTCTTCTGAACATTTTCAATCTGCAGCTGGTTGAATCTGTGGATGCGGAACCTGCAGACAAGGAGGCCAAGTGTATTTAGACAGAGAAATCTACAGTTCAGAGAAGGGGCCAAACTGAACACACTGCTTTAAGAGGCACAGACATACATGTGGTGGTTAAAACTGAGAGAGGTTGGGCATGGTGGCTCACACCTGTAATCCCAGTACTTTGGGAGGCCAAGGTGGGTGGATCACTTGAGGTCAGGAGTTTGATACCAGCCAGGCCAACATGATAAAACCCCATCTCAGCCAAAAATACAAAACATTACCCAGGCGTGGTGGCATGCGTCTGCAGTCCCAGCTACTCAGGAGGTTGAGGTAGAAGAATCATTTGAACCTGAGAGAAGGAGGTTGCAGTGAGCCAAAATTGCACGACTGAACTCCAGCCTGGGCAACAGAGCAAGGCTCTGACTCAAAAAACAACAACAGCAACAACAAAACAAAACAGTGAGAGAGAGAATGCTCACCAGCAAGAACACAGAGAGTGGAAAGGGCATAGGCTGGGTTGGGAACCCTGGGGCATGCTACGCTGCCAAGGAGAAGGTGGAGGCAGAAGAGTCCATTGAAGGGCTCAAGCGTGGCTGGCCAGGCAGGAGGGGCGGGGAGAGTGGTGGGAAGGCCAGTGAGTGGTTCTAATAAAAAGGAGGGACCAGCAGGCTGCAGGGCAGAAGAGGGGTAGGAGGGTTGGAGAGACGGCTTGGTGCCCTCTGAAGGTCAGTAAGGGCCAGGAAGGGTGGCCACTCTCAGGACACCTGGCCCAGAGGGGAGGGCAGAAGAAGAGGGGAGACAGGAGTGCTGAGGGATGGGGACTTGGGCGTGGGGTGCAGGCTGAGGGAGCAGCGGTGTGGCAGAAGAGAACAGGATAAAGGGAAAAAGAGGAGACGGTCAAAGGCACCAGCCTGGGGGGCTGGGGCTGATGGATCTGGAATCGATATGGAGGGGCTTCCTCTAACAGAAGGAGGGAAACGTCCTTTTCTGAACCCATGGGAAGGGAAGACGGTCGATTCAGAAGTGGTTCTAGGCTGGAGCAAACACTCCTGAGGCCTCAGTGGGTTCAGGGGTGAGGAGCTCTGGAGGATGGAGGGTGTGGGGGAGGTGAGGGATCTTCTCAGAAGAATCGGAGAGGGAGCGGACCACAGACAACTAATACGGCTGCCAAGCTGCAGACGAGCTATGGGGTAGGGCTATGCAGTGTGGCCACAGGCTACAGGCTTTCCACCTCGGTCGCCTGCAGCTCCTTTAGGACAATGGATGACAGGGCTGGTCTAGGCTCAGGATGTTGCTGGGCAGTTTTGGCAGAAGAACAAAGATATAATCCCTTGAAGATGCTGAAGGTGTGACCTAGCATGAATGAACTCACCTCTCCACTCCCTCCCATCTCCTTCACCCCCCAAATCTAGGAAGGACGGAAGGATGTGAAGACAGAAAAAGGCTTGTGGACTTGGAGATATCTATAGAGATCAGGGAATGCAGATGTCAATGGGTTGGCAAGCAGGGGTCACAGAGCTGGAAGAATTGTCCCCTGAGATACCGGAGCATACAGCAGCAGCTGAGGAGCAGCCACGTGTGAGGATGCTAAGGTGTGGCCAACAGTGCAGGGCTGAAATGCAGCAGAGGTGAATGTCACTGTGGATGAGGTCCAGTGACTACATAGGCTAGGCCATCTGTCATGTGGACAGAGAAGTGATCAGGATGACAGTGTGACTGGGGAGAGAGATGAAGATGTAGGGCTATGATAAGAGTCTTAGTGGAAAAGTTCCATTGAAGCCCCACCTGCAGAAGAGGGGCAGTGATGCTTAGAAAGCAGAATTAATGACTAGGGAGAAAATCAACGAGGCTGCCCAATGTATGATATGGGAGGACCGGGAGAGCAAGGTGTGGAGGTGCTGAGGAGAGGCTATCCCTGGGGGTGTGCATGCTTTCAAATCTCTGCCACTAGATTCTAAGTAACTTCAGGGTCTTCATCTCTTTTGTCTCCCTCAAACACCTACTATAGTGCCTTTTTCTGAAGAAGAATTCAAGCATTTGATAAATAAGCAAACATATTTTCCATTTTTGTTTCTAATGGAAGCAAATACATTAGCTTACAAATTTTGACTAATTGGGGGAAGTGTTTAATTAATAGGATCTACTTAAAGAAGCAAGGTCTTATTGACTTCAAATGTCCACAAGAACATTTACTAATCAGATAATTTCCAAAACGTTCTTGAAGTCATGTTTTAATAAACAGAACAAAATATTTCCATTTAGCATCCTATTTAGGTACATAAAAATGTGTGCTTCAAAGTGGCTCAATCCACTGTCTTAGCAGGTAAACATCTTGCCCCCCCCCTTGTAATATTATTTATAGTTAATTTCCATAGCAATCCTGCTTTTCTTGGGTTGTGAAATGCATGTGTCCAAATTAGCACACATTAGAAAGTCGTGGCTCCAAATTAATGAAGTGGATTTGTACTACACCACACTGAATGATTCCCATGTGGACAAGCAAGTTCAAGATAAGCCAAAGGAGACTGTGGGCTCTCTGCTCCTACATCGTGAGGAGGTTCAGATCAGACCTTTCTACGCCAACCTTGAGCTCAAATATTCTCTCAGTCACTAAAAGGGCAGCCATGTCTGCTTATTTTTTTCTAGTTTCAATGAAAACTTACTTAGTTTCAATAGAAAGAAGTCAAGAAAATCACTGTCTCCTGGGTCTGTGTCTACGATCTTTGAAGGTGCAGCAATAGGCTTTTCAAAACATACCTATACAAATAAATATTTCCACCGGACACATAATTGACATTCTAGTTCATGGATTACATCTAAACTTAAAAGAGACTTTTAACTGGAATTTACCTACTGAAGACGAAATCCTATTCTCTCCATTATGACAGCAGATGAGACCTCAAGAACAAGGCCAAAAGACTGTCATTGCATTGATCTGCAGTCAATATGCTATGTGAATAGAGGTATTGGGGAGACAGAATGCATTTTTGCTACCTAAATCCATAGCTACAGGTCAAGCTATTATCCTGGTAACAGTTCCATTAGGAGTAATGATGTGAAAAGAGGTATTGCATTAATGTACTGAGTTTTCTACTATGGTAATAGTGGGTCATTAAGAATCATAGTCAAACCATTTGCATTCATCTTTAGCATGCAGTACGCTCTAAAAGGAAATTTCCCTCCTTTCCTATTTTAATAGATGAAGAAGAAGCAAGGGCTAATTTAAAAAGAGCTCAGATAATCTGAAAAAGTGGAATAAGATCAACAATTAAACTAAATAAAAGAGTTAAAGCATCTCTTCTGCTTAATATAATTTGAGTCTCAAGGCACAGGTAGTATGTGAAGTTACCAGAGAAATGACAAATATTCAGTCTGATCTGTACATGAATAATGACTTTTCCCATATGCCAGCATCCATTTGAACCCTGACCTTTAATTGTATATAAATAAGCTGCAGGTGGCTGGGCAGACCCTTCCTTCAGAATGCTGCTCCTCATGTAATCATCATCAAGTGAACGCAGCAGCACGTGTGTGTCTGACATGCTGAATGTGCCACTCTGTGAATAGGGCAGGTTGACCATGTTCCCCAAACAGCGATCTATCCACACTGTCGTTCTCCTGAGGGTCTTTTAATTTGGGTTTTTCTGGCTGGCTGTGCAGGGAAAAGCAGAATGTGGCATGGACTTTGAAAGGAAGTCACTGTGTCTAGCAGACACTTTAAGAAGCAGGAGTAGGTTGGAAGAGCTTTCACGTTGCTGTGAAATCTTCTAAGAACTCTGGCTGGCAGTCACAGCACAGCTTCAGATTTGATGACTCAGTTTTAACTTGTGGTAAATCAAGGTTTACATCATGCAAGGAAATCAAGGTTTAGAGCTGGCAGAACTGAAAACCAGGTCTTCATTAGATCTGCCAAACTCCTAGAGTTCACAAGGGGCAAGGGACAATAGTCTCTGCAGTCAGGTCCCAGGGGACAAGCAGAGGGACCCAACTGGGGACCACTTGCAGCCAGGGATGTACAGAGGGAGAGGGAGTCATGGGAGGCAGCCTGCCCACACGTCTGAGTGAGTGGACCACAACCAGGGTCCCTCCCACTCTCTTTCCTCTTACTGTCTTAGAGCTATCATTTGAGACTCCCCATCTGCTGGGCAGTTTAGACACATCTCATTTAATCTCTCAGCAGCCAGTGGGGGTAGGTACTGTGCTCCTAAATTACCAATGACAAAATTCAAGTATGGCAGCTTGAATAACTGGCTTCAGACTGCATAGCTAACAGGAGCTATTTTCCACATAAATGACTTACATTTACATTTGTATTTGTGCGCACAGTGATTGTAAATGAAAAATGGTTGAATTGTAAACATAAGCAAACTCATGGCTAAGTGAATCCTCCTATGTTAAACTTGAGAATGCTGGATGTTACTTTCAACCTCACAAAACAGACTTGAATATAAACAGACTAAATGTCCCCCAACTAAAAGGCAGAGTAACAAGTTGGGTAAAGAAGCAAGATCCAACTCTATCTTCAAGAGACCCATCTCAGATACAATAACACCGATAGGCTTGAAATAAAGGGATGGAGAAAAAAATCTACCTCGCAAACAGAAAACTAATAAATCAGTTGCTAATCAAATTTCAGTCAAAACAGACTTCAAACCAACAAAGAACAAAAAAGACAAAAAAGGACATTACATAATGAAAAAAACCTATCCTTAATACATATATGGACCCAACACAGGAGCACCCAGATTCATAAACCAACATCTTACAGCCTTACAAAGAGACTTAGATAATCACACAAAAATAGTGGGAGACTTCAATACCCCATTGACAATATTAGATCATCGAGGCAGAAAGCTAACAAAGATATTTGGGACCTGAACACCTACCTAATGGTCCTAATAGACTTCTAGAGATCTGTCCACCCCAAAACAACAGAATATACCTTCTTCTCATCTGCACATGGCACATAATCTAAAATTGAACAGACATCCAGCCATAAAACAATCCTTAGTAAATTTTTAAAAACCAAAAGCACACTCTGAAAACATAGTGCAATAAAAACAGAAATGAGTACTAAGAAAATCTCTAACAACCATACCATTACATGGAAATTAAACAACCTGCTCCTGAATGACTTTAGGGTAAAGAATAAAATTAAGGAATAAATCTAGAAAATCTTTGAAATTAACGGGAAATAATTTAAAAGAATAAATAAGATTAATAGACTGCCAGTTGGACCAATGAAAAAAATCCAAGATTCAAAAGAAGATCTAAATAAACACGATAAGAATGACAAAGGGGACATTACCACCTACCCCACAGAAATACAAAAATCCTGAAATTTAAAAACATACACACACACACACACACCCCTTATGCAAACATAACTAGAAAACATAGAAGAATTTGATAAATTTCTTGGAAGCCTACAACCTCTCAAGATTTAACTAGGAAGAAATTGAATTCCTTAACAGACTTATAATGAGTTCTGATATTGATCAGTAATAAAAAGCCTACCAACTAGAAAAAGCCCAGGACCACATGAATTCACAACCAAATTTTACCAGGTGTATAAAGAAGATCTAGTAAGATTCCTACTAAAACTATTTCCAAAAATTGAGTAGGAGTGTTGGGTTCCCAGCTCTGGGGGAAATTCAGGCAGGATACTCAAGCGGACCTGTGGAGGGGTCCAGGTGGAAAGGAACTCCTGCTAACAGCCATGTAACTGAGTCATCTTACAAGGGGATCCTCCAACCCCAGCCAAGTCTTTCAGTGATGTCACCCTTGACTAATATCTGATTTAAAACTCATGAGAGATCTCAAGCCATAATTCTACAGCCAAGTTGATCTCAAATTTCTGACCCATGGCAACCATGATAGATAATAAAATTATTCAACTGAGTTATTGAATTTTAGGGAAATTTGTTATATAACATTAGATAACTCCACCTTCATTACTTTAGATAACTCCACCTTCATTACTTAATCACCTTATAATACCCACCTCCAAATACCATCACACTGGGTGTTAGGTTTCAACATATGAATATAAAGCACAAATGACTTTAAAAATACAAATAACCTCTTTAACCTTTGGTTGACTCCTTTTCTTATTAATATTATTGACAGTACGCTTCTTAAAATGAAATAATTTTCCTCATTTATCTTTCACTTTTTGATAAGGTGGAGTAATTCAACTAAAAATTGGAACTATTTATCCATGATGATAATGAGATGCCCAGAAATGTATCTTTAAGGTATTTATCATAGAACAACAGGAATGTCAAAATACCATCTGTTAGTGAATTATTGCTCTTTAAAAGATTAGTGATGGCGTTGTAGCCTTTTGGGGAATACTCTTTAATACTGGTTACAGATAGCTCTTTGTAATTTAAAAAACATAAAACAGTAATAAATTAACAGGTAGAATTCTAAAATATATTACATAGAGAAAGAAGGAGAATTAAATGAAGCAATGTCTCACATATTCAGCATTTTGAGGAAACTCATACAAGGGAAATTTCTAGGATGAATGTATTTTTTGAAGTAATCAAATTTAAAGAATTGTAACTGTTGGCTTTTCTTTGCTTCTTAAACACTATAAACTAAAATCATGTCAGAAGTATACCATATTCTGACATTAAATAGTTCCGTCTCTACTGAAGGTCAATCTCCTGACAGTGTGACTATCTAACATAGATAGAGATTTGTGATCGCTGCTTCCAATTTGCCGTGAATGAGAAATTTCCAGTACTATTGGAATTCAGTGTAAACGGAGAGTCACTATGCTCTAAATGATGGCCTGCAGGCAGGGATGCTGGAGCATAAGGTAGAATTTTGCTGTAACATTGGATGTATTACAATATGTATCTTTTGGTTTATATTTATTATGTAAACAATTCTAGCAACCTGATTTCTTATCTTCCCTTCTGTTAACTCAAGAGATGTCCCCTGGCTACTGTTTTTTTCTTGGTAGTTTTCTGAGCCATTTAATCTTTCAGACAACCAGCTTGTGTCTGAACATATGTGTGTGTGTGTGACACATGCACATGTCACAGGGTGAGCTGTTGTGTGTGCATATGTGTGTGTGTGTAGATGGCTGAGAGGCACCAATGACAGCCTGTCTGGGTGCAAACAGGCCAAGCCCCACTCCTCAAGATGGAGGAGGAGCTGTTGCCCCCTGCGGGGACTCCCCAGTAGGCCACTGGGGGAAGCCCCAGGGCCCAGACAGCAGGTGGCGAGCAGCAGCCGGCCAGAGAAGAACTACAGCGAGAAACTGTGCGGAGCTCCAGCCCCTGGACTTCTTAGAGCAGAAGAGCCTGGGCACCCCGCCCCTGATGATCTCACTGCACACAGCCTAGGGCTCCACTCGCCAAGGAATCCGGAACCTTCTCCTACCAGCTCGCCTAGCGACCAGGCCAACAGAGTGGTCTCTGAGGAGCCCGCGCAGGAAGGCAAGGCGACGCCCGCGGAAAAGGATGCCGAGCCTGTAGAAGCAGAGACTTCAGGGGGACCTGCGCGGGGCGGCGGCCCCAGTGCCCAGCACAGCAGGAGCTGGAGACAGCGCTGAGCACCAGATGACGGCCCGGTTCCTCCAGGGCGCCTGCAGGCAGGCGGCAGAGTGGCTGTGCCGGGAACCTGGAGCGGCTCTTGGCCCCACGCAGGCAGGGTCCCCAGAGACAGCTCGTGTAGGGGATCCACAGTCCCGGGGCCCTCAGGCACCGCCGCCGCTGCCGCCCTCCCTCAGCCCTGAGCACGTCCGCCCTGGCCGAGCCAGCTGCCCCCAGTGAACCCGCGCCCGGCGCTCCGGCTCTCCGCAGGGGCCCCTGTGGATCCCGCAGGCTCGCGATCCTGGTTCCTGTCCCAGCCTGCGCCTGCTCCAGCGCCCCCGACTCCCCAGCGGCTCCTCCCTACTTCTAGCCTTGGCTGCTTCCAGCGCGGAACCGACCCCCTCCCCTGCCTCCAACCTCGCGGGTCGCGCCTCTTTGCAGCCTCTTTGGCGTCTGCGCCTCAGCGCTGGGGCCAGGGTCCCTCTTGAGCTCGCCGCCAAGCTTGCCAAGCCCGCCAAGCCCTCTTCTTCCTCAGCTCTCCTGGCAACGTCTTCCTCGCCCGCTGTTCGACATCGCGCCACAGCCAATGCCTGCTGTAGCTGTCTCCTTGGCGAAGCGCTGCAAGGGCCAGCGCCCAACCTGTCGCTGCGGAAGACCTGGGCACAGAACCTGCCCTGGTGCCGGGCAAGCGCTTGTTCTTTAAGTCCCCGGCCTGGGCAACCTGGAGGAGCCCAGGGAATAGCGCTCAGGACCCACAGGCTGGACAGCCTGCCCGCCCGCCGCTGGCCACTAGGCGCTCGGGACCTGACCACCGTCCCGGCCACCTCCGCCGGTTGGCAGGGACGGTCCCCTTTCAGCTTGCAGTTCCTCAGCGAAGAGGAGGGCCCTCCACAGACCCTCGCCGGGTCTCCAGCGCCGCGCCCACCATGATCACAGATGGAACTCAAGGTCACCGCAAGGCCATCAGGCCGGGCAGGACCCGCTGCTGCGGGGGGAGTCCAGGACACCGCTGGACTTAAGAGAGGGGTGGGCCCGGGCTTCGCGCCGGTGCTGCCCCCTCACCCGTCTGGATCTGGTGCCCTGCAGATCCAGGAGGGCACCCACACTGGGGAGAAGCGATTCAGCGGTGCCATCTGCAGCAGGGCCTGCACCAGCAAAGGCAACCTCCAGGTACACTTGGCACTCACATGTGGAATAATGACCCCTACATCCTCCCCCAAGGCGAGTTGCCTCAGTGGAACAGTCCATGGCTCTGCTAGGGAGTGATGGCCTGAAGTTCTCTGAAACATTCCAGAAGGATCTGACAGCCCGAATAATGAATGGCGACCCCAATATTTGGAACCAGCATGCTGCTTGCTCGCAGGAGCTTGCCGTAAAGAATGAGATTTCCATCATTCAGAACACAGGCTTTTCCCACATCCCAGGAAATTTTGGCTGCTGCACCGCCCCTCTGGGTACCCTGGGATGCAAAAAAGCTCAAAATAGTCCTCCCATTGTCAGCCTGGACAAAGCACTGCAGCAGCCTGCACAGCAGGCAGTATCCATTGGCCAGGTCACCCAGAAGAACAAGGAGATGGTCTAAACTGGCTGAACACAGGGGACTCAGGTCCTTCCACAGTGAACCTGACTGTTCTTGAGAATTCTGCAACCTTTTAAGTAAAAAAAAAAAAAAAAAAGTTGATTGGAAAGTGGCCTCAGGAACACAAAGAGCCCAGGCAATCCTCACTTTTCCCTAGAGGGTCTCACTGTGTTGGCCAGCCTGGACTCGAACTCCTGGCCTTAAGCGATCCACAACTTTGGCCTTTCAATTGCTGGGATTACAGGCAAGAACCACTCCACACCTGGCCTTTGGAGGGACTCTTGCTTTGTGTGTTCGGGCTGGTCTTCCTATGTAATCAGTAAGATGTTCCTGCAGTTTAGTTTGGGATCTTTCTGCACAAATTCAGTGGATCCTGTGATTTTTTTCATGTAATAAATTGTATTACAAACAAATTTGCAATGAATAAGCTAGACAATTAATTCAGTTAGTAACCTAAGGCCTGGAAAATTTCATTACTTCATCCACACATGTTTATAAGGAGATGATTGAAGAAGTAGTCAAAATATACAGATTCCTAATCATCCCCAAGAAGAAGGGAACCACTGAAAAGCAACGTGGGAGGGTGTGTGGGGTTGTTCTGAGGTTGTGAAAGCCACTGAAATTCACACATAAGGGGATAGAAAAAGGCAATCCACATATTTTGAGTACCTACATGTGCCCAGTATAACTTGGTCTTTGTTAAGATGATCTACCACTTTTGGAGTCACACAGAACTGGGTTGAATGCCGGTTCCATCGCTCATTAATATACTATCGTGAATGTGTTTTCAACTTCTCTGAGTCTCAGTTTTCTCACCTACAAAAGATGGGGTTGTTATGAGGCTTACATATGGTACATGTGTATAAATCTAGACACAATGCCTGTAATTTTGTAAGTGTTCAATATATGGAGGGAGGAGTATTCTAGTCCCCTCATTTAATTTTTTGAGAAAGTTTATAAAATTTGTGTTATTCATATTTTTAGAACAACCAAGGATGAGAAAGATTACATAAATTACCATAGTCACAAAGCAGTCCCCAGTACATTTACTTAGTAATTGCTAATTAAAAGGAGCAATGGCCAGGCACGGTGGCTCACGCCTTTAATCCCAGCACTTTGGGAGGCCGAAGCAGGTGGATCACCTGAGGTCAGGAGTTGGAGAGCAGCCTAACAAACATGGATAAACCCTGTCTGTACTAAAAATACAAAATTAGTTGGGCATGGTGGCACATGCCTGTAACCCCAGCTACTCAGGAGGCTGAGGCAGGGGAATCATTTGAACCCAGGAGGTGGAGGTTGTGGTGAGCCAAGATGGTGCCATTGCACTCCAGCCTGGGCAACAAGAGTGAGATTCTGTCCAAAAAAAAAAAAAAAATTAGCAATGATAATGACATTTAAAAGATTGTATTACGTAGTGCGTTTCTTTTCTTTTCTTTGAGATGGCATCTCACTCTGTTGCCCAGGCTGGAGTGCAGTGGTGCAGTCCGGGCTCATTGCAACCTCCGCCTCCTGGGTTCAAGCGATTCTCCTGCCTCAGCTCCCGAGTCGCTGGAACTACAGGCATGTGCCACCACATCCAGCTAATTTTTTGTATTTTTAGTAGGGACAGGGTTTCACCGTGTTAGTCAGGATGGTCTCGATCTCCTGACCTCATGATCTACCCTCCTCAGCCTCCCAAAGTGCTGGGATTACAGGCATGAGCCACCGCGTCTGGCCTGGTTTTCTTTTATATAAGCCTCTTCGTTTGCTGAAACCATAGATTCTAAGTTGCTCTATCAAAGTGATAATTAGAAAAATGTGATATACTTAGTGCATAAATTTTTTTGTAAATTTTATTATTTTTTGTATTTATTTTTATTATTTTATTATTTTTATTATTTATTGTAAATTTAAGAGTAAATTTTATTACTCTTCTTTGGTTGAATATGTGTGTTATTTTCCAAAAATGTAAATTGAATATATATGTGTTGAATCCATATATGTATTGAAAATATAAGTTGACATCACAGAGTAGACTTAGTTCATGGCAATGCTTTTTCTGAAAGCACCTGGGTCTCTCTAGTTTCTAAAAACCTCACAGGCCACAGGGGAAAGGGCGTTCTTTGGATGCCAGATAATGCATGAAGCATATTTGGTTACAGTAATTTTAGCGTAATTCATTGTAAAGTGATGATCTCTAGGAACTTCCTCACAGTGGAGCAACCTGAAAGCTCCCAGCAGCCAGCAATGAATGAAAGGTGGGGGCGGGGCTGCCAGCAGGGCGGGGCCTAGTGAGCCAGGGGCCTAGGCTCCCACATCACAATGGGGGCGGGGGCGCGTGGAGGGGACTCTGGGCCTGATTGGTTCCTGGGAACCAGGAGGGAGCTCTGGCGGTTGGCAGGGCAACCTTGTTCAGTTGGTGGGAAGCAGTGGAAGGAAGAGGAGCTTCCTATGTGCTCTCTTCGCAATCACAGCTCTCAGGCTTGTTGCATCTAGACCCATTCTAAATAAAGCAAGCAGGTTCCCAAAGGACCCTTGCAGACAAGTCAGCTCAGGGGAGGCGGCAGAGGCGGGGTGCGGGCTGCTAGTGGGGTGCAGTCCCATAGCCAGGGGCTGGCCCTGCCAGCGTGCCGTTTTTGGGAAGAGGTGGTAGTGCTGAGCTCTGCAGACTTGGAAGCAAGGGAAGGCCCAAGCTGCTGGAGAAGAGCGGGGCTACCCCATGGGGAACACGCTGAGCTGTTGCTTGGGCACCAACCCCAGCCCCAGGCAGGGTCTGTCCAGGGGGTCTGCGGAGCTGTACTGCGGCTCTGACATCTATGAGGCGGTGGCAAGCAGAGGTGCAGGCCAAGGCAGAGAGGAGCGGAGGCACAGCAGATGGAACTTGCTGTTCCCCAATGCCAGCCCCAAGCAAAGCCAGCCCCGGGTGCAGTGGACAGAACCGCCCTGCAGCTGTAACATCACGGAGGCGGAGGTGGCACTAGCACCACACCCCCCTGCTGTGGAGCCTGTCCAGTCTGATTTCGGAGCCCAAGAGGGCCATGACCTGCAGCACATCGGCGACCAGGAGATGCCCAAAGGTAAGGAGGCGGCTGATACTGTTTGCCCTCAGGCGCGCCTCTGGCTGCTGCTGACCCAAGGTCCCCACTAGAGGCATCCACAGCCTTGGGCTCCTGCCTTCTGCCTCTAGCCAGCTTTCCTAGGCCCAGAGACCAGGCAAGAGGACTGGCCTTGCTTCGTGCCTGCCCACCCTCTCCCTCATTCTTTTTCCCTGCAGCATCTAGAGGTTTCTCTCCTCCTCCCTGCCCCAGTGCCCAGTTCTGGCCCCTTTCTCATCCCCCCAGGCTGGCGGAAAACTAAGTTTTCAAAATAGAAAATGTATGCTACAGATTTCATTTCTGTAGAGTAAGTGTCTCACAGCTCTTCTCCAACTTTGGTTGGCCTCTTAATTTAAACGTTAGAATAATTAAGCTTCATGAGAGATATGCCTTTGTAACTGGAAAGTACTGCACTCTCGGAATATTCAAAAAATGTGAAAGAATGAACAAAAATAGTATGTGAATGAATTGTACCTTTATACACAAAGCATGCAAGTACTTGTGAATGTTGTTCCTTGTTTGGTGGTGTAAGGTAAGCCTCTCAGTGGTTTTACACACTAGGTGATAGATGGGTAGTGTTGGATGAGAGTCCAAAATAGACTATATCATTCTTTAGGATTACAGCACATTTCCATGTACGTCTCATTTCACTCTGTCTCTACAAAAAAAAAAATGGTCAAAAATTAGCCAGATGTGGTAACTTGCACCAATAGTCTCAGCTGCAAGAGGATCTCTTGAGCCCAGGAGTGTGAGGCTTCAGTGAGCTGTGCTGGCTCCATCGCACCATTGCACCACGCCAGCCTGGGCAACAGAGTGAGACCCTGTCTCTTTAAAAAACTGTTTCTTGCCCAAAATAGCTCTTTGTTTTAACATATTTGACATATTGAGCCGGTGTCTGACAGTAATTGACCACATCCTCACTTGCTGCTTGAGACTTTCCCTGAAATGTACTGGTAATAGCAGCATAGAGGAGGGTGGGCATATTTGATAAGAAGAAGGAGGAGGGCATGTGTATGATTCATCTATAAGTTGCATCAGTTTATTTAGGTGCAAATTTTAAAAAGAAGTCCCAGACACAGCCTGGTTTTATTCCCCATATGTGGAGAACTTCTGTGATTTTTGCATTCTCCAGTAGAATTGGGACATTGTGGCATTTATTTTCTTTACATTTATTACTAAAAACTTTTCTCAAGACTGTTAAAGGTGATTAAAATGCATGTGCAGCTTTAAAAAGAATCTTTTCTACTCATCTAATTATTACATTGCTCCTTCTTCTTCCTGTACAGATTTTGGTTCTGACCATCCAAGGGAAAGCACACTCTTCCTGAGAAAATATCAAATGAGTGGTAAGACAATATTGCTTCTTCCTCCAAGCAAAAAACTACAAACTTTCTGTTTTGTGTATTACAGAAAGTATTTAGAGGAACTCAGATAGCAGTTACAATTTTTTAATGTTTAATATATTTACTTGTCTTATTTTAATATGTGACATAATTTACTTGTCACTGTTCATGGAAACTTGCAGACTTTGTGTTTACACAGTTGGCAACATTTTTATCAATGCAATTAATTGGCCACATGATTTAGTGTAGTAGTCATGGATTTATGCCTTTTTCTTCATAGGTCTTTGCTGTTTTTCCCTTGTTCCAAAGAGTACATTTTGATGATGAGTGATAGGATTTAGGCTACAGCTTGGATTTCACTTGAACAAATCGAAAGAATTTGTTGTTCTAGATTGGATCTGTGCTATTGGCCTCCTTTTTGCACAATGCTCTAACCGCACGAGCCTATCACATCCATGTTCATACTACTCAGAACTTTTTCACTCGAATGTAATGGAAATGTGCACATGGCCTGTGCTGTTTTCCAGGTTAGCCTTAGTGTGTGAAAGTAGTGTAAAGTTTCCACATCCTGCTTGTTTTAGGAAGATAATTAGAACTGTAGGATTTTTCTGCACTACTGCTTATTTTTGTAACATTCTGCTAAATCTTAGTTTATTTTCAAAAAAGCCATACACCATGTTTTTCAGTTAATTTCAACAGTAGGAATAGAAGAAGTGGGGGTTCTATAATAACATCTGAAGGAATGTCGCACAATAAAAAATGGGTTTCTCCCCTGCATTTTCATAGTTTGTGTGGACTTTGCTTGTCTTGAGCTGGTAACTTCCGGTTAGGATTGTTGTATTTCTCAGTTTCTTCCAGAGCCATGGGCTTCTCACACATGGAGTATATGGAAGTGGAAGAAAACCTACCCCATGTCGCCGTCTCTTCAGCAGTGAGAAATGTGTGTCCGTGAGACCAGTTCAACTTCAAAGGAGGAGGCGTTGTAGGGAACAAAGCGTGGCCCAATTCCCCCTTGTAGCTTTTATTCTTCGGACCTGTGTTAGAACAAAATGATTTTGTGTGCTAAGGATGCCGTGTTCAATTAGGTTGACACACTCATTTTAACATTTGAATTTAAGATAGGCTACTTTCCAGTTATGTAAAGACCCATTTGTTTTTTCAGTAACATATTAATAGATGAGCGATAAGTCATTTGGGATACTTGCAGGGATTCTAGTGCATCTGGAGATTGGCTCCTGGTCAGAAACTGGTTCTTAGAGCTGTCAGCTATTAGATCCTGGTGATGAAAGTAAACTGTGTGTAAATGTAGAATCAGAAAACACTACTACTTAGGGGTTCAGATGTACAATAGGTAAATTTTTTATTAGCTGAATTTCTCATCTGTCCTGTATTTTGGCATTTCTGTGAAGGAATACTTGAGACTGGATAATTTACAAAGAAAAGAGGGTTTATTGGCTCACAGTTCTACAGGCTGTACAGAAAGTGTGGTGCTAGCATCTGCTTCTGGCAAGGGCCTCAAGAAGCTAATAATCACTGTGGAAGGTGAAGAAGTCATTTTTCACACGGTGAGAGAAGGAGCAAAAGAGAGTGAGAGGTGCTGCATGCTTTTAAATAAGCAGATCAGGCTGGTGCAGCAGCTCATGCCTGTAACCCCAGTATTTGGGAGGCTGAGGCAGGCAGATCACTTGAGGCTGGAGTCTGAGACCAGCCTGGGCCAACATAGCGAAACCTTGTCTCTACAGAAAATTTAAAAATTAGCCAGGTGTGGTGGTGCATGCCTGCAGCCCTCCTATTCTTGAGCCTAAGGTGAGAGGATTACTTTAGCCCAGGAGGTAAAGGTTGCAGTGAACCATAATCACGCTGCTGTACTCCAGCCTGGGCATCAGAGTGAGACCCTGTCTCAGAACAACAGCAACAACAACAAAAACCCAAGAAGACTATGCATGAATTCAGAGCAGGAACTCACTCATCACCAAGGGGATGACGCTAAGCCATTCATGAGGGATCTGCCCCCATGATCCAAACACTTCCTCACCTCCAACACTGGAGACTACATTTCAACATGAGATTTGCAGGGCACACACGTTGCCTAATTTGTTTTGCCTTTCCTTGTGTACATGGGGATTCTTTCAGTTTTATGTAATAGAATATCTGTTAGGTCAAAAATAAAACTATGTTTTCAGATTTTACCTTATGAGATTAATCATGCTACATTATTTAAATTATAAATTTTGTTGGTAAGAATTTTTTAAAATGGAATTTTGTTGCATTTTCTATAGTGATAATCAGATGATTAGCAACTATGTTTATTCTATGGTATTTTCACCAGAATTGATTTGTTATTTTTTCATTCTTAGTGCAAGAAAAGAGGACCTCTCGCCTATATCATGTAAGTAAGCTTTTGAAAAGTGAAGAAATCATTTGTTTGAATTAAAATTCTGTCAAGATTCCTTAAAAATTTAACAGGGAGCCAGTGCTGTTAGCATGATCCTTTTTTGGTGGATTTTCTAAATCTCTTCTATTTTCCTAAGCATCAGATTTATACAGGAAAGTCATTGGTTTACTGTGCCCATTTTTAAGGGTATGTGATATTTAAGTTACATAATTTGGTTGTGATATAAAGATCTGCCTTAAATATTTAATCTTTTGGCTGGACACGGTGTCTCACGCCTATAATCCGAGCACCTTGGCAGGCCGAGGCTGGTGGATCACGAGGTCAGGAGTTCAAGACCAGCCTGGCCAAGATGGTGAAACCCCGCCTCTACTAAAAATACAAAGATTAGCCAAGTGTGGTGGTGCATGCCTGTAATCCCAGCTACTTGGGAGGCTGAGGCAAAAGGATTGCTTGAACCCAGGATATGGAGGTTTCAATGAGCTGAGATTGTGCTACTGCACTCCAGCCTGGGTGACAGAGTGAGACTCTGTCTCAAAAAAAATTAATCCTTTTAAATCAAATCAAATAAAAAATAGCTGAGTCCATTTTTCTTCAACACTTTCTGCTGACTTCTTGTCATAGCAGGTGAAAGCGTAACTTCCTCACTCCACTGTAACCTTATTTACCTCCCTGTTTCTTTCTCCCACCTCTAACACATTTTTTATTAAATAATTAATTGGTATTTACATGATTATGACTAAGCACATATTATTCACTGCTGAGTCATAGAGTATTCTGACTGTGCCTCATCTTTGTACATGCTTCATTCTTTCTCTTAAATTTAAGCACTTCTGCACTTCCCCCAGATAACCCCCTTTTTCCTAGCCCGTGATAGCTCATAAAGCCAAATGCGACCATTAGACCCCAACTGGCCTCCTTGTTTTCACATCCTTCATTATTTTGTGCGTGGAATTCATTTTCTGAATATGTTCCTTTTCCGTTTTTAAAAAACAGCTTTTCTTCCCCAAGTGTTGTAACATTTGTTACATGCCTATCAAAAAATAATATTTTACCTACTAAAACATATGTTCCATGTTTTTTCTTGAAGTGACTTTCCTTGGCCTCTGGTTATCCTCCTCCAGGATAGTCTATGTTTCCCTAGGCTGTCCTGGGCCTGCTTGCCCAGAAGCCCTCTTCAAACTCTTCTGCGACTCATGTTGGATCCCTGAGTCCTAGACTGTGCCTTGCCCTCTGTCTTGTGTTACTTCCCAGTGATGCTGGAGCACAGTTTCCGAGGAAAGGCTCATGGACACACATATATAGAATTCTAGCCTCTCTCAAAACCCCTCCTTTGTTATAGAGTATAAAATTCTAGAGTGAAAACTAAATTTCATGGCTCAGAAGACAATTTTCTATTGTGTTTTCATTATACTGTTCTTGAAACTGTTACCATTGTGTGGTACATCATACGTAACCAATTTTTACATTTCTCAAGCTTTTTTGGACCTTCTCTATCCCTGGCATTCTGAAATTGTATAATAAAGCCTGGAGGGGACATTTTATTGTGGCCACTAAGTGTGCAGACTATCTCTTTTAGAGAATTTTCCTACTTTCTCTGTTTTATTATTATTATTATTTTAGTATTCTTATGATTCAGATGTTGGGCCTCCTAGTCCAGTATTTCTGTATTGATCTTTAATTTCTTCCCCTCCTATTTTCCAATTTGTCTTTTGTTCTGCTTCTTAGAGATTCTTTGACTTTCTTCACTAACTGTTCTATTGATTTTTTTTAACTCCTTAAGGACATTTTAAGATTTTTTAAAATAGTTTTGCTCCTGAATTTTTACTGGTCCCGGGAATTCCTTTCTCCTATTGTTTTGATCTCTCATTGGAGGCTTCTCTCAAATGTGTGGTGGTCTTTGACTTTCTCTAATTGGAAGCAGGACCTTTGTTCCCCGAGGGGTCTCACTGTGGGGATTTGGAAGTCGAGCCAGCTTTTCATTTGGGGGACATCAGTGTATTATGTGAGGGTATGATGTTTCAGTTTTCTTCCAAGAAGGGTCTCCCAATTTTCTGCCTTGGCAGTGCAAGCCTGGCTGCTGGCTTTCCAGAAGCAGGTTTGGGAAGGAAGGTGCAGTTTCACTTTGTGTGTGCAATTTGTTCCCATTTCCCAGGTTTTAGTCCTGGGAATAAAAGCTCTGAGCCCAGATATCCTCAGGTATAATATATCCAGATAATACACATCCAAATTCCTTATGAGAGGAGAGGTGGACTTATGGCTCTAAGCACAGATTTACAGTTGACCTTGCTGGCTTCTGTTGTATGTTTCACCCTACCTTCCCAGGTACCATGTGCCTCTGAGTTTGGAGCCTGGGTTGTGTTCTTTAAAACAAACAATATTGCTTGTTTCTGTTCAAGTCACTCCCTGTGAGCTCCAAAGTTGTGCTTCCATGTCAGTTGCCACTCCTCTGTCTGCTTTTCACCTTGCAGCATTGACTCAGAATCATCTGCCGTCAATCCTGTCTCCTGGTCCTGTGTATAATGTTTATTTTATGACGAATGCTAATGAGATTTCAGAAAGAAGAGAAAATAAATTTCTCGTCAATACATCATATTTAATCCAAATTTAGAACCTATATATAAGTGTAAATCTAAGTTTAAATTTGACACAATTATGACATTAATTCAGACAATTTCTGCTTATACCTATAATAAGCATATTACACTTTTCCACTCAGGCCTTGTGTAAGAATTCTATCCAAACTCCATACATGCCATGTGGTCCCATTGCTGTGCAGCATAGATGGAGCTGTTTTTGTTAGTGCACAAAGTGTTAGAAATTTTTAAGTTAGCTAAAAGTCATTAATTATTTAAAAAATACCTGAAACATGTCTTGTATAAAAGTGGGGAGAAAAAAGTGATCTTGAGAGCCACCATGTCGGTGGCTCATACCTGTAATCCCAGCACTTTGGGGGATCACTTGAGGCCAGGAGTTTGAGAGCAGCCTGGCCGATATGGTGAAACCCTGTCTCTACTAAAAATACAAAAATTAGCCTGGCATGGTGGCACATGCCTATAATTTCAGCTACACGGGAGGCCGAGGAAGGAGAATTGCTTGAACGTGGGAGGCAGAGGTTGCAGTGAGCTGAGATCAGGCCACTGCACTCCAGCCTAGGAAACAGAGCAAGACTTCCTCTCAAAAAACTCCACAATTCAATATACGTTCATTGTAAGAAATGTTAAATAGAAGAAAATGTGGACCTATATCACCTAAAGCTATACCAATTAGTTTGTGTTTTGATGTATTATTTTGCTCTTCTTTTTATTCTCATAAATGGATTTTTTCTCAGAATTGAGTTTTGTTATCATGTAGTATTATGCTCTGTTATCCCTAATAGTAGTGACCTTAAGGGATACCTTCTTTCACTTTGAATAGAAGTATCTGAATGAGTCCATTTTCATTTTTCATGCTATATTTGTTTTTTGAGACAATCGAAGTATATTCATTGACACAAATACACTGTTAATATAAAGTATATACATTAATAGAGTAGCTTAAGAGACACAAGAGTTTAGCTAGAGTTAAAACATTTCTACCTTGAAGGAGAATTTGGTCCTTCAAATAGTAATATTGCTCAAAAACATCTGGAATTTTTGTTAAGAAATAAGTGAATTTATAGTAAGAAGCATCTGAAACAAGCAAAATGGTGTTAGACTGTATGGATATTTCTGATTATTGGCTACAGGCAGTTTTCAAATGCTGTGTACTTTTATAAACAACCACTAGATCTTCTCCCTACCCTGTCTTTCACGTACCTGGGGGAGACCCTGACGGAAGAGGGTGATAACATGATGCAGACAAGCATATCCCACCAGGAGGGAAGAAGGCTCATCTGAGGTTTTTTTTTTTAAGTTAAAATAATAGGTATTTTGTGGTTTTAAATAATGCTGTTGATCTTTTCAACTATTTGGTGCCTGGGATTTGGTTACTGGCATTATTATTAAGAGAGTTTTATTTTTTAATTTTTTTACTTTTTAGATGGAGTCTTGCTCTGTTGCCCAGGCTGGAGTGCAGTGGTATGATCTAGGGTCACTGCTACCCTGCCTCCCGGGTGCAAGCAATTCTCTGCCTCAACCTCCTGTGTAGCTGGGATTGCAGGCACGCCCACCACCATGCCTGGCTCATTTTTGTATTTTTAGTAGAGACGGGATTTCATCATCTTGGCCAGGCTAGTTTTGAACTCTGGACCTCATGGTCCACACGCCTCAGCCTCCCAAAGTCCTGGGATTACAGGAGTGAGCCACCATGCCTGGCCAAGAAATGCATTTTCTTAACATAGATGAGGCAGTTTCCATATTGACTATTGCACTCTTGACAAGTGAATAGATACTTTTAAAGTGTTTTAGAGATAGTTTATTTTCTAGAAGGCTCAAAAGATTCACTGTCATCTCTCTGATAGCACTGCAGATAAATTTTCATTGATTTGTAACTGTAGGAAGATTTACCTTCCAAATTGTAACTGATTTAAATAATTTGCCAAGCACTTATTGAACGCCTTAATTTCTCCCACATTCTGTGCTCAGCAGCTGCAGGTAGGAGAGGAAGGGCTCTCCCTCCCCTGGAGAGGCTTACTTTCTCACCAGGGGGATACTCTGCAGACAATTGCTATCAAGTAACACACGGTGCATTAGACCGACGAGTACACAAAATTGGAAATATTTTGTGGTGTGGCTGCTGGCAGAGGGATCCCAGAAGGCAGAGGAGGTGAAGCCTGCTGGGGCAAGGGGGAAAGAAATTGGCATTCTGGGCAGAGAGCAGCATGAGTGAGGCAGGACAGTGCCATGATGTGTGTCAAATAACTTACAGAATAAAATTAATCAACTTTTGAAATGAATGCAAAGTATTCTCTGAAGTTCTCATTCGAGTAATGTAACAGCAGTCTTATGTAAACATGAAGTGAAAGTTAAATTCTCAAAGTTTTTTCCATCATATGATTTTTAGATGTGAGAGCATCTTAAAGCAGTATTTTTTCTATCTTCCGCCAAGGAAGCAGGCCCAGAGAAATCTATGGCCACTGACTTGTTTGGTCACTAGCCGCCCTGGGACACAGAGTCTCTGACTCTAAAACGCTGGTTCCATCACACTGTCTCTTGAATGAGTGACTTAGGATTAGTAATTTAGTGAATGTAGTATGAGGTCTTTATTTACTGCACTAAAAATGCTCCTGTGCCAGTATTATTTAATGTACGACATTTCATTGTAGTTAATGAATAAAAGAAATAGAAAATAGCTGCTTTTTACTGCATAATAGAAAAAAAAGCAGGAAATCTTATTTTAAACTTTTCACATTATTTGTAAAGGGAATTCATAATGGAGGCTTTCCAGATTTGATGATTGGTATCATAACAAGGGCAGAATTTCATAACCCAGTCCTCAAACATCATCTGCAGAAGTTACGCACCTCCAATGAGTGTCCCATAGAGCTGCTCATGATACCACACTCAGGCAGGTCACAGGACATAAAAAATACCTTAATGCTTTATTGTTTGACATTTTTACTAAGGTAAAAAGCCCATACTTTTGTAGGTTCAGCCTGCTGTAAACATTTTCCTCTATCTTCCTTCTCCTTCAGATACCTCCATGGCATCTTGATAGAAAATACAGCTCATGTTCCACCATATTGCTAGATAACAGCACAGTCAGCAAACCTGATCTTAGACACACACTGGAAAGGTGAGTACGATGAGGTTGCCGAGGGCTGAGTGACAAACCCCCATATGCTAAAAGCATCCCGGCCATCCTCTATCATTTCAGCCATTTGGTTGCCCTTTTCAGCAAGCAGTTTAAGAAACTGATTTCAATGATATATGGATTTCCAGGACCTAAATATGAATTTTCTGTTTCTCTTTTAATCTTAGACACTGTGTGGTAGAAGAGAAAGCCAGTTACCAAAGAATCAACCCCAGAAAATCCATAGCTATTCATTTGATGCATTTATGTTATGACAGTGTTGAACGCAATGGGAAGGAGAGGTGCCTTTTATTGGATGTTTCTGGGAAAAATTATTAGTTCTTTATGGGCTACAGGCCTAAGACCATGGGTGCTACTTTGGAAACTACTCTTGGAAGAAGGAACGGCTTGTCCTCCAGTGGTGCACAGTGTATCTGCATTTAACTGTTCCCATGATGCATGAGCACTTCATAGACCACAATCAGACATGTCTTTTCAAAGCACCCTCGAACGAAGGGTTCGAGTTTATTTAAAAAACCACAACAAAGCCCAGTTCCATTGGATGTGTCCAAGGAACATTATTAACATCTCCTTAGATTATGAGTGTTGATTTTTGGGAAAACAGTTTGAGAGGTACTCCCTTAGAATATTAATGTCCTTATCCCTAGCAAATTTCCTGTCTATAACCATGACTAGCTTACAAGCTTAATTTTGTTTCCACTGTACTACCTTTTTAAGCTAATTTGTCAGTAACTTCTACTTTAATTATAAATGGTAAATTTACGCTCATAATAATATCACTTTTCTCTCTCATGTATAACAATTATTGAGATCAAATTGTGTTTCAGCAGGAACTGGACTCCACCAATGTCTAAAGTCCTGAACTTTGGCCTCTATGGCCAAAACATCACTTAATGTTTGTATTCAGCCTTAAGTAAAAACCCACTCTGTTTTGGCTAGAGTCCCTGGTTTCTTCTGATTTCAAAAGATTCTGATGTTTCAGTATGCCATTCAAAAGGAGTTTTAAGCTTCACCTTGCTCAAACAAGTAGAGGTTCTGCTTTTTCTTCCAGCATAGCCTAATTCCTACAAGTGTTTTTAAAATAGAATTTTCTTTTCTTTTTTAGAGACAGGGTTTTGCTGTGTTGACCAGGCTGGTTTCAAACTCCTGGGCTCAAGCAATCCACCCAACTCAGCCTCCCAAAGTCCTATGATTACAGGCATGAGCTACCACGCCTGACCTAGAAGTCTATTTTTGAAGTACAGTTAGTTTTAATTTGCTCTCAAATTTTAGAAGGGATCATTTGGTATATTTACTTTTGATGAAATAAAGGTTTACTAAGCAAATTAATACAGCAAATTGGCTTATTCGAAAGATTTTGAAGAATTTTTTTTTTTTTTTTTTTGAGGCGGAGTCTCGCTCTGTCACCCGGGCTGGAGTGCAGTGGCCGGATCTCAGCTCACTGCAAGCTCCGCCTCCCGGGTTCACGCCATTCTCCTGCCTCAGCCTCCCGAGTAGCTGGGACTACAGGCGCCCGCCACCTCGCCCAGCTAGCTTTTTTTGTATTTTTTAGTAGAGACGGGGTTTCACCGTGTTAGCCAGGATGGTCTCGATCTCCTGACCTTGTGATCCGCCCGTCTCAGCCTCCCAAAGTGCTGGGATTACAGGCTTGAGCCACCGCGCCCGGCTGAAGAATGTTTTTCATGGTTACTAGTCCATTGTTCTCAAAGGGATGATTGGGCCATATTAGAATCATGTATACCTGTTTCTTCAAAAGATGTGTCTGCAAACACATGCGTCTTCCCAGCTCCACATCTCCTCCATCTCTGGGCACTCACAAGCCTTTTAGAAAAATGCTTAAGTATGTGAGGCATCATTATATGAATAAAAGCATCCCAGATGATTCTGACCTTAACCCTAACTCAGTCATTCCCAAACTTTGTTGCACATTGGAATCACCTGGGGAACTTTACCAACAACCCTGATGCCCGAATCATGTCCAACGCCAACTAAATCACAATGTCTCCAGCTGGTGGTGAGGCTGTTTTTAAAGCTCCTTGGGTGATCCAGTGTGCAGCAAACATGGGGGCCACTGGTTCCTTTGCATGGAGGAGTGATGGTTCTAACGTATAAATTACACGTTTTCCCTGTCATTTGCTGTTCTTTCTACCCATAGAGCCTTTCTTCTGTGTGAGTCATTTCTATGTATGTGTGTATATGCTTCAATTGAAACCATACCATAGGATTTTGTGAACACCTGCAGTTCACAAAAACACTATGTGGGGACCTTGGGCAAATCAGTTTGAAGCCTTAGTTCTCTTATTTGTAAAATGGGTGATAATTCATGGAGTGTCATGTAAGGTTCAGTGGTCTTTTCAGCATGTAACTTCCAATTCTGTGATTTTAAAATCAATTTGGAGAGGAAACTGTTTGAGGCACTATAGAAATATCCATCTTAGATGCTAATAATGTTGTAGGGCCTACTTTTTACAACTCAAGTTTGCCTCCTCAAATTATTCTGAGCCTCATTTTAAATGCTGAGGGCAAATGGAAGCACAGAACTTATCCAGGAGAAGCTCCTGTTTGCCGACATACAACATTGAGGATGACTTAGGACCACAGTAACATACATCTGAAGAGTTGTATTTGTTCACTAATATTTTGTTTAAACTAACGTGGAAATATCTGTCATAAATATTGTATGATGCAGTGTTACACTGTGTGTTTAGTGCCACTTATTTCAGGATAGTTACTAGTGTCATTCATTTTTTTGTGCATTATCTTTACTAATAAATTTCCTGCTAATAATTATGCATAGGTGATTTTAAATTACCTTAATTGGTATAAAGCACACTGATGATGTGCTTTTAGGGAAATAATGACAAACGGGTAAGTAGGTGGTGGTGAACTAAATCAGTTGAAATGCAGGGCCTAGCCACTTAAAAAGCAAAACATTACTGTATGGTCTAAATATAAGCATATGTACACATGGATGTAAGTGACTTGCACAAGATTACAGGTTCTATGGGTAGAAGAGCAAATGACAGGGAAAATATGTAATTATGTATATGTACTAACCATCAGCAGAAACGTCTTCTAACAGCACATTGCCTAGCACTTTGGTTCTCCTATTTTCGCTATAAAGCCAGAGAGCTAAAACAAAAGAAAAGTGCTCATATAGTACTGCTTTGAATGAGAGGATTTCAGGGCTGCTGAGAAGGTTCCTTCCTCCCCCTTTTAAAACATATCTTCAGGCCAAACAAGTGACAAAATCAGTAGTTAAAAATATTTTTTTTTTCCTTCCACAGTGTGACTTTGGCAATATATTACAACATAAAGCACAGGTGAGCTCTTTGAAAACCTACCTTGTTACTCCAGCTCATCACTTTATTATTGTAAAGAAGCAATTAAAAAATGACCTAGCCTCATGCAAATATATAGTACAAAAAAGATGTATTTTTAAAGCTTTCAGGTAATTGTGAGTATTTTTAACCACACCAAAGCTCCACAAGCGCTGATTTATTAAAATAGCTATGGTGGGATTGTACCTATCAATGAATTCATTCCACTAATACTCACTGATCTTTCGTGTACACTGAATGGATCTTTCCCCTTGCTGGCTTTTATATTATGCATTGGCTATTTGGAAAATATTAATTCATGTTTATGTATAGTGTAAAAACACTTTCATTAGCATCACCACGATTATAAACACGTCTTCACAGATTGAGATGCTGCCAAGCTCACAGTAGTAGGTATGAGTCTTCCAACTCCTGATTTTTAGCTTGAAAGCATTAGATTTATTATGGACAACAAATACTTGTTATTTTTCTTGAAATGACAGACTCGCTTGGCTTCTTTTTGAGAATGACAGTCAGTCATACTTTCAATAGAAATTGTGCTCTGTGAAAAATTGGCTTGTTCAGCTCGCAGTTAAATCACAAGTGCTTTTCTTTAACATAACCATACTTCAGTATGCAGAAGTGCTTTATGTGAACGTTCTACTTAGAGTACTAAAAAGAGAGGTCAAGATTTAATAGCACCATTAATTTTTACTGTTTCATCAAGGACATTCTTAAGCGAAGCTGGCTACTTTAATAAAAACTGCAAGGGACGGTGAAGAGTGGAATGAATACTAGTATAATTCAGTACCACAGCCCTTATTCATACTGAGAAACCAGCCGTTTTACCCACTTTTGCTTTTATGCAATTATTACAAGTGTTGAACAGTGAGAAAGCAAGCGATGTCTTACTACTTTTAGAAAGTAATAAATTATTTTTATGTTTTATTTTCAAGCAGCTTCTAAGGTTTAATTAGTATTCTTATAAGAACATTTTGGGCCATAGGTGGTGGTTGACACCTGTAACCCCAGCACTTTGGGAAGCCAAGATGGGAGAATTACTTGGGACCAGGAGTTTGAGACTAGCCTGGGTAATGTGACAAGACCCCATCTGTATCAAAAAAGAATTAAAAATTAGCTGAGCATCGTGGTGTGCACATTTCATTCCAGCTACTTGGGAGGCTGAGGCAGGAGGATCGCTTGAGCCCAGGGAGTCAAGCCTGCAGTGAGCCATATTTGTACCACTGTGCTCCATCCTGGGTGAAAGAGAAAAACCTTGTCTCAAAAAAAAAAAAAAAAAAAAAAAAAAGTTTTGACATCATGGGCCTCCTAGGGAATCTCAGGGTCCACAAACCACATTTGGAGAACCACTGGTTTCCTAAGTGAGCACACAATATATTACATTTTTAAAGTTCATTAAAGACTGGCCTCTTTTAAAATAAAAAGGCAATTAATTCTGTAACTCAAACTACTTAAACAAATATGATAAAAGTATAATAAAGAAATAGTTGGGAAATCTGAATCTCATTCACATTTAATAAAAGCTCTAAAACTTTATTGCCAACCACTACTGCTTTATAAAATGTTCTTGTGTTCCAGCATGAGGGTAGAGGGGTGAAAACAGATGTAGTTTATTACCATTGCCTGTTAGCAGGGGTCAATATTTAAAGGCAAATCTGGATCATCAATGTAGAAAAGACTTCACAGTTCAGGACATCATGTGCTGAAGAAAAAGAGGTCAAGAAACCCTCTGAAGGCCAGGATCCGGGAGAAAAATTTGCAAAAACTGTTTTGGTGAACAAATTTCACCAAAGCAAACAAGATGTATCTCCCTCCACCCTCCATGCCCTACTCCCAGCAGATACTTTACTAAGATGTTGACAGTTCCCAAATTAATTTCTTAAATGCACATTCTTATTTTATAGATACGCAAATAGATCTCTGGCTATTTTTGACGAACCAATACATCCACTTTCAGTAAGTGACACTTTCTTTGAGGTTCTATTTTTGTCTCATAGAGTTGTGTTTAGTTCATGCTAAACTCAAAATCACCCACCTTTAAGTCTCGCCTCTGTTGTGTCTAATCATCTTATATAAGGAGTGTTGTCAAGTGGGCATGCTGGAGTAAGAGCTGACTTGCAGTTTTGTTTAATTAGTGCGCTAAGGGGAGTAAATATACCATCCAGATAACAAAACGCGTCATTTTAAAAGATAATTTTCTATAGCAGCAAACAATATAAATATTTGTAAATAGTCCTGACAAATATGCACAATGTCTGTGAATAGAATTAGAAAACAGTTTAAATTTAAATCAGTTTAAATGCTATAAAAAATTTAAAATCTCCTTCTTTAGACATATGATAGCCACAGGACCACCTTAGCATCTCTGTTTACAGGAAACCAAAAATATTTTAAGATCCCGCTGTTTATATTTTTGAAAACTAAAAGACATTTTATCCCATCAAAATTATTTTAAGGAGCATGTTGGCACAAATGGGAACACTGCCATCTTAAGAGTACTTAAAAAGTTTTCTTGTGTGGATATTTATATTGCCTTTTTTTTGTTCTTTCAGCAACAAAATTCTCCAGGGAAATCCTTCGAGGATGATCCCAAACGCAACTGTATTTTCAGATATTTCTGTACTCTTTTTCAAGTCACAAAACTAACAGCTCCATGTGCAATCGTAGCTTTGGTAAGATATTTCTTATCTATAAAGCATCTTTAACAACTGGTCTCCTACTCAGGATATGGCCATGTTTCTAACCAAAAGTAGATTCCTGAAATTATCATCAGATCTTTCAAGAGAAACCTGTGCAAGCAAAGTAAATACACATATTTGAATTTAATCATCAGTATGGTTTAAAATGATGCCATTGTTTTTCTTATCACAGAATAATTACTATTAAAGGCAGCAGGAGAGATTTCTGGTTTCTCCTTCAACAGATTCCAATGTAGGTCTAAGCTGAGTCCCAGGCCATATTCCCCGGGCATTTCTGATGCACGCTGTGACTGGGAGCTGCTGCTCTGAATGTTTCCTTATTCCTGCTGACCTCTTGTGCCTGCTCAGGAAATTGCCCAGGAATGTGCTACCGGTTAATACTTGGACATGGGCTTTGCTAGTGAGCTGCTAGGCCTTAGCGGTGTCCTCACCTCTACATCGTTCTCACAGAATTCCTGTGGTGAGACTCATTCTGAATATGAAGTTCTCTTCAGATGGCTGGGATTGGTTTACCCCTCCCCACACTAACCTGTAGAGGAATGTCAACCATACAGCCAGGAGAGAAAAGATACTTAGAGCAGTACCCTCTCCTTTAGCATCTGGCTAGAACTTTGAAGAGAAGGCTTTTGCTGGGCACCTGCATGGAAACCCCACTGTGGGCAGTGGATCAGAGGCAGGCCTTTTCACGGAGCTGCAGGCCCATTGGAATGCTCAGCACATGCTGGTGGGAAGCAGGAATGGAACTTCCAGCTGGAGAGAGAGAGAGCTGATGGAGGAGGGAAAGCTGGATTGAAAGAAGGGGGAGTTCCCTGTAGACAGGCTAAATTTGGTGTGCCTGTGAGATAGGAGAGTGGCCGTGTGCAGTCATTATTTGGATCTATAGGACTGGAGCATGAGTCTGAGCTGGAAATAAGAAATGAGGAGTAAGAGTAGCTGCTCAAGTCCAGGCATGGTGGCTCACACCTGTAATCTCAGCACTCTGGGAGGCTAAAGCAGGTGGATCACCTGAGATCAGGAGTTCAAGACCAACCTGACCAACATGGTGAAACCCTGTCTCTACTAAAAAATTAGGTGGGCATGGTGGTGGACACCTATAATCCCAGCCAGTTGGGTGGCTGAGGCAGGAGAATTGCTTGAACCCAGGAGGCGAAGATTGCAGTGAGCCAAGATCACACCACTGCACTCCAGCCTGGACAACAAGAGTGAAACTCTCTCTAAAAAAAAAAAAAAAAAAAAAAAAAAAAAAAAAAAAATAGTGTGGCTGCTCAAATGCAGAGAAAGTGTTTAGAATGAAAGTGGAGAAGCCGGGCATGGTGGGATACACCTAAAGTCCCATCTACTTGGGAGGCTGAGGCAAGAGAATCACTTGAGATTAGGAGTTTGTGTCTAGCCTGGGCAGCATAGCAAGTCCCCATCTCTAAAAAGGAAAAGAAAAGAAGGTGGACAGAACATAGCTCTGTAAGGGCTGCCAGCATGTAAGGGACAAGCCCCCAGTAAAGTGGCTAGAGGGGGAGGAGGACGAGCAGGAGAGGATAATAAAAGAAGAACAAAGGGTTCAAGATAGGAAAGGCTGTGGTCACAGTGCTAAATGCTGCCAAGAAGTTGTCTGTTCCATAAACATGCCCTGGATGCCGACCCTGTGCCACTCTTCTAAGTGCTGGAGTGGAGAAGATGACAGGTTGAAAACGGTCCTTGTCTTTATGAGCTTATGTTGTAATGAGGAAAGTATTTTTTTCAGGTAATAGGAAATAGCAAAACAATAAAGCAGGATAAAGAGAGAGGGATGGGAGGGGCTCACTAATTGAGAATGAGGAGGAAGAGCCTCTCTAGAGAGGTCACATTTGAACAGTGACATGACTATAAAGTGAGGATGATAAGGAGTTCTGGCATGACAGGCAGTGGAACGAGAGCGAAGACTGAGATAGGAACATGTTTCATGTGTGTTCAAGGAACAAACAGCAGGGGCCCGCATGGTGACACGAATGAAGGAAAGAATGGAAGAGGTGAGGCCGCACAGGCAGTGCCACAGCTCACAGAGCCCTTTGGCTTGCAGGCCATGGGAAGAAGTTCAGGTTTTGTTCCAGTTTGATGAGGGGACTCATGGTAGATCTTGAGCAGCGGAGTGCAGTGTTCTTAATTTAAGAGGTTATGGTGACTGCTTTGGGGAGAGTAGACCACCGGTGGGAGGAAGGTTGGGACAGAGAAGAAGACCAAGAAACAACTAGGGTGATACAGGTGAGCCGTGACCCATGGCAGCTCAGAATCTGAAGCAGGCAGCCTACCAGTGAAGGTGGGCACAGAGTGTTTGCACCCAGATTGGAGCAGGGTAACTCACATGTAAGTATTAGTCCCCAGGAGCTAGGCCAATGACAATTCCCTGGACAAGATGAGGGCCAGCTTGGGGAGTGGAGCCTTGGGGTGAAGGGCTCTGGTTTGTAGGTGTCAAGACTCTGAGGACCTTGGCAAAAGGAGTCTCAGGCAAGTGTTGGGGGTGGGTGAGGTGGGTTAAGGAGAGATGGGAGGTGAGGAGCTGGCAACAGGGCCTGATGCTGTGAGAAAATGAGAGGATGCCTCTGGGGAGCTGCGGGGAGCAGGATGGGAACAGGAAACACATTTGTATTGGGGGAAATCTCTGGCAGAGAGCGAGAAAGTCTTCAAGAAGAGGTGATTTGGGGAACAGTGTTCTGCAATAGTGGGATGGGATCCACCATGCTGATAGAAGAGCTGGTGTTAAAAAAGGAACTTCCTCACTGACCCAGGAGGACAAGTGGTATCGGTATCAGCAGGTCCAGCTTACCAGTAAAGGTGACAGGAAGTTGAGGGCTCGCCAATGCTGTTTAAGTGCTCTCTAGTGAGTGCTGTGGAGTTGAACCCTGGGAGGGAGGGTCATTCCCAGGATACTCGATAGAGCAGAGTTAGGGGGAAAGAGAGCAGAATCTCTCATAAGAACGTATCATGTTCAAGATCCATTTGATTTTGAAAACACAGTTGAGTTCGGAGAACTTTGCCAGATCTGAGCCGTCAATCTGATAACCTTCAGACAAGAAATGAACTCTCTTAAAATGAAATGTTTTCCTTTGGTCTTGATACAAAGACGTCAAGTAGCATGGAGACATACTGTTCTGCAGAGCACCCTCTGGGATAGGAACGCCTCCCAGCTCACCTCTGTCACCTTCACTCAGCTGGTCCCTCACCCAGTTCTTTATAGGATAGAGATTGGATAGATAGAAAATACTTCCTGAGATTGTCTCACAAACTGCTTGCAGGTTTAGAGGAACTCCAGGGATGCAGAGGCCAACAGCTGTCTCTGCCTTCAAGTCAACCAAATTGACTGAATGCAGTTACTGTAGGACAAGAAATGAGTTTTCAAGAAGTGATTGCAGAGATGTGGAAAATAGGGGCTGTGAGCAGGACCCTCCTTTCATACACATGCGTTCCTTATGAAGCACTGAATATGGAGATTATTTCTCAGCCACAGAGACCTGCACTTGTCATGCTGTCTGCACAGCAGGCATTGGGAAGCGCTCTTGACCACCGTTGCTCAGCGGGTGTCCCAAGAGTGGGTTAGTTATTGTGAAAAGGAGAAGACAGCAGTGTCCTCAGTATCACTTGGGTGTTACACATTCAAGCATGGCACACCTGTAAAATTCCTATCTACCTGCCAGCCACGTGTGACCCAGCACACAGACGGCGCTGGAGCGTTTCCTGAACAACCTTAATCTGCACTGGGCCTGAGTTTGTGCTGCCTTTCATGAGTGTGAAGGTGCTGATGGTGCCTCTCTTCATGCCCAGGAATGTCCAGTCATCCCTGTGACCAAAGTTGGCCTGGAAATGTCTATGGGCAGAGTAGGCTGCAGAGGTATCTGATTATGACTGTGATTTGGCCTCTTACTTTGAGCAAAGTCTCTGCAGAACATAAGAATAAAAGGCACTTACTTTCTGGTCAAAACCAGAAGAAATCTATCATTCTTAAATGTTCTTATCACCACACTTACACTGAACTGAAATCAAAGACCAGTGCTTTATTTTGCAGGTGTACATTGAACGACTTTTAACTAGTGCTAACATCGATCTTTGTCCTACTAATTGGAAAAAGATTGTCCTCGGAGCCATGCGTCTTGCCTCCAAGGTTTGGAGAAACCGTGGTCTGTGGAGTGAGGATGACAGCCAAAATCCCCAGGACGTTGCAGTTGAGAACATGTGAGTTTGTCAGATTGTGGCGATCTTTGTAACCATTTTCCATGCCTCGTTTGTTCTCCAAATTAACACTCTAAGAAATATCTTTATAGGTTTCATTGTGCAGATGAAATCAGCATAAGACCACAGACTTCTCTCTATCCAGCTTTAGTGTAACAGTTTGCATTTTCCAGCATTAATGAGTAGGTCTTGATGTGTTATTGTTGTAATAACTTGCTTGATAAACTGAAAAGTATTTTTCTGGTTGTTTTTTGGCAAACCTCTTACAAGTGTACTATCAGAATGATAAGGTAGAGTAAATATCTTTATAGCTTTTGAGAAGCTGCCTGCTAGTTTCAGTCCCTTTTTAAGGGGAAAACATCTGGCCTTTGAAATAATTGGCCACTGTTAAGGTCATATGGCCTCTGGACTATGGGGAAGTTATGGCTTCAACTTCAATCACCCATTGGGTATTTGCTTTTGCTGGTCCTTTCTTCCCCCTTTTATCTGAAGATCTATTTTCATAGGATCTTTGAGATATGAAGTTAAATAGCCACAGATTCCTGTGCCCTGGCCCCTACCCATTGAGAGTGTTACATATGTTTTGAAATTGATCTGATGAGTTAGAAGCTCCAGCGTTCGCCACGCAGCTTGAGAAGCATTCTGGGGCATCACCACATGCCCACCACACTCTCAAGTCTCCATGGGTACTCAGACATCTGCAGCAGCACTCTTTGGGCCTGGAATTGTCCATGACCATGTGAGGAGCCTTGCAGAGTCATGGGGTTCCTCCCAGATGCACCAACATGACACTGAAACACAGCTTCACCAGGGCTCCCTTCCAATCCGGCCTCATGACTGCTGTGAAGGGAAGGGCCCTGGAGCTGGGAGGCAGGGTGAGCAGGGAGGCATTTCTAGCAGAGCCTTCGTGGATGCCCACTAAACAGTCAAGTCAGCTGTGTGGGCTGCATCTGTGCAAGACAAGGGAGCAGTTTTGTTTACATTGAGCAGCAGCAGCAGATCAAGATCATGCCAGGTATTGGCACGAGTTAGTGTTGTGACTTTTACTTATGACTCCAGATAAGACTGTCATTCACAATCACCTCAGTGTACGTCTACAATTGAAGATACAGTGTCTATTGTAGATATACCTCAGGGTATATCTATGTTTAAAAATCACCCCTTTGCGGCTGAGCTCAGTGGCTCATGCCTGTAATCCCAGCACTTCGTGAGGCTGAGGTGAGTGGATCGCTTAAGCTCAGGAGTTGAAGTCCTGCTGGGTGACACAGTGAAGCCTGTCTGTACCAAATGTTTTTTAAAAAAATTAGCTGGGCATGGCGGCAGGCTTCTGTAGTAGTCCCAGCTACTTGGGAGTCTGAGGCAGGAGAATTGCCTGAGCCTGGGAAGTTGAGGCTGTAGTTAACTGTGTTCACATCACGGCACTCTAGCCCTGGGTGAAGGAGCCAGACCTTGTCTCAAAAAGAAAAACAAAAAACCATTTTTGCCACCACTTTGCTAATAGTGTAAACCAAGTGATCATGGTGATATTTCTGATAGCCATTTTAACAAAGAGTGTGACAGCAAATGAATTTGAAACAAACGGAAGTACTTTGGAAGTTCCAAACGCTAAAGTGGCTTTGATCATAGTCATCCTTTTGTAAACTGGTCCCTTGAAGAAAGCAAGATTTGTGACTGCCTGAGTTCTCCTTGCCTGCTGCCTAGCCAGAGCTGATTAAGACAAGGGAATTGCAATAAATAGTTTAATTCACACAGAGGCAGCTGTATGGGAGTCCAGCGTTCTACTATTACTCAAATTAGTCTCCTAGAAACTCTGGGATGGTTTTTAAAAGAATAATTTGGTGGGTAGGGGGTCAGAAAGAGGGGAGTGCTGATTGGTCAGATCAGAGAGGAATCAGAGGGAGTTGAAGCTGTCCTCCTGCACTGAGTCGGCTCCTGGGTGGGGGCCACAAAACCGGATGGGCCAAGTTTATTGACTGAGGTGGTGCCACCTGATCCCAGTGCAGGGTCTGCAAAATATCTCAAGTTCTGGTCTTAGGTTTCACAATAGTGATGTGATTCCCAGGAGCAATATGGGGAGGTTCAGACTCTTGCAGGCTTCAGCTGCATGACTCCTCAACCATACTTTCTAATCTTGTGGCTAATTTGTTAGTTCTGGAAAGGCAGTCCAGTCCCCAGGCAGGAAGCAGATTTGTTTTGGGAAAGGGGTGTTACTGTCTTTGTTTCCAAGCTAAACTATAAACTATGTTTCTCCTGAAGTTAGTTTGGCCTCTGCCTAGGAATGAACAAGGACAGCTTGGAGGTTAGAAGCAAGATAAAGTCAGTTAAATCAGCTCTCTTTCACTGTCATGATTTTCTCAGTTACAATTTTTGCAAAGGTGGTTTCAAATTTATAATCATGAACAGCTGAATTGTTCTCAAAACCTGCACCTCAGCTGGCTGGGGCTCTGAGTTCTAGTCACAGGATCAGAGCGCATGCAGGGATCTGTGCAGGTTTCCACAGAAGTGAGCTCCAGGAGCAGTGGGGGCAGAGCCCAGCTCCAAGAAGACCAGTTCCAAACAGTGCTGTTGCTGTGTGAATGGAGAAACACCAGGAGCTATGCTCCGAACAGGCTGCTTCTGTTTATGATCTTGGGACATAGAAAAGCATATGTCAAAGCATTTAATAGACATTTGTCTCAGCCCCTGCTGTTGACTGTTTGCAATGGTCCCATTTTGAGTGTAAATTTAGTAGTTAAAAATTGGTGTCTGTCGGATTTTTCTTAAAAATTTCCAACATCTATATGTCTTCCTAGAATATGTTTCCTTTCTAAAGAGTAAGTTAAACTGAGTAGCCATTATTCAGAAAGTTTGCTGTGTCTGTAAAGGTTATGCTCTTCAATCATCTAGCCATTATAAAAAACCACAAAGCCCAGAAGATGCATGTTCTATGTACAGAATGCTTTTCTTCAGTGAGTAAACCTCTATTAAGAGACATGTTAATTCTGTAAAGTACTGTATTTCTACACAGTTACAATGTACTGGTGGAGAAAATAAAAAGGGATTATGAAGTGCTATTAATTCCTGTAGTAAGTCAGATCCTGATCAGCTGTCTATTCAAATATTATTTGATTTACATTTCTATAGACTTATGGACATGTGAACAGGAAATTAATTTTGGAATTAGGTTCAGCTGGGTTTTAAGTTCAGCAAATGAGATCACCACATCTTGGCTCATGGTCTAACTGTCCCCCTTACAGGAAAACATCAGGCATTTGTTGACTTAGCCAGTGGGTAAAATATCAAAGCTTTCAAACCAAGAAACTAAATGTATTATTCAGATACTGATTATTTTTAAGCAATTAACTCATGACACAGGTTACTTGAAAGCAACCAGATTTACTCTGTGTGCCTATTAATTTAGCCTTGGTGAGGATGGCTGGATGACCATATGGCAGAGGACGGCTCCCAACCCTTTCCTCTCCCAGTACATTCAACTTCCCACAACCCACTCTGGCCAGGGGTGACAGATGCTGAGCACTTCAGGGTTGCATTCCCAACTCAGGAGCAACACTGCGTGTACAAGGCCAGGGCCCTCCTAGAAATCACATCATAAAATGGGTTTAGTCTAGCCAAAATGTCTCTCCTTGATTTTTCTGCCTTTCAGACTTTGAAGATTAAAGATTATCCTTGCCCCGTCATAGTGGCAGTTTCACCTCTTCATAGTACTAAGATGAGCAGAATCTTGCGTTATGCCCCCTTGACATAGCCTTGTGTGCTGGAGCAGAGGGAAGGGGATTCTTGTTGCCATGGAATGTAGCTTGCTTATGTATTTATTTGGGATGAATCCTCCCTGTAGCCTTAGATTTTTTCCCCCTCTGAAATAATAGGCTGGTTCTCCATGGGTCCACTTGTGGCCATGGAGATGCGCCCAGTCCTCTTGTTGGTGCTTCTCTTCTTCAGTAAGCCCCTTCCTGTTGTCATCCTGGTAAAAATGCCTGGAGGTCCTTCAGAGCTGATAAATGGCACCCGTCATTCCTGTCATGGGATTGCTATTGCGGGGCTCGTGAATGAGCACGGAGTTTGAGTTGTGCAGCTGCCCTAAGGGAACTCTGAAGAATGAGCCCCGAGTCAGCAGCATGAATGCAGAAGAGGCTTCCACCTTTCCCTCATCCCAAACTTGGGGTGCTGGGAGGCAGAAGATACCCCAAGCAGCTGTGTCTTGCTTGGACATTAGTGTGGGAACCCAACCAGGCAGCCTTTATTTGTTTCAAAACAGAATTTAGAGCATCCCAGTAGCTCAGAAGGATATTTTTAAAGATAACCCGCTTGACTAGAACTGTCCTATGTTGGTTTAATTGTGTTTCTTCTACCCCAGGAGCAAGATGGAGAAGTGTTTTTTGGAGCTACTTGAGTTTAATATTCATGTGTCTGCCAGTGTTTATGTAAAATACTACTTTGACCTGCGTGCCTTGGCAAATGACCATGACGTGTATTTTCTATTTCATTTTCTTCACAAAGATAAAGCCCGGAGACTGAAGGTAAGGATGTGAAGTCACTTAGCAGAGTTTACCATCAGCCACAGAAGCCAACATCTGTGACAAAATCATATTAAGTAGCGTTTAGGAAAATGAAAGGCTTAAAATTAACAGACCAAAAAACTTATTTCTTAGGCAACATATTTCTTTCCTTTTATGGTTTATACAAGGATCCATATTATTTTATTTATTTGTTTGTTTATTGAGACAGAGTTTCACTTTTGTTGCCCAAGCTGGAGTGCAATGGTGAGATCTCAGCTCACTGCAACCTCCGCCTCCCAGGTTCCAGTGATTCTCCTGCCTCAGCCTCCTGAGTAGCTGGGGTTACAGGCATGTGCCACCACTGGCTAATTTTGTATTTTTAGTAGAGACAGGGTTTCTCCATGTTGGTCAGGCTGGTCTCTAACTCCTGACCTCAGGTGATTCACCCACATCAGTCTCCCAAAGTGCTGGGAATACAGGCATGAGCCACCATGCCCGGTCAAGGATCCATATTCTTAAAAATTTATTGATATCCTTTATGCTGTGACCACATTGTTAATTAAATTTAGTCTGTTCTTAATGGGTTTTATTTATAACCTCTACCCATTCACATAACAATATGTGAATAAATGCAGTTGTATTCCTAATTATATCTACATACACAGTACACTTACCACTCTTGACTGTCTTTTACTTATGCAGTTTGCAAATTCATGTTATCATCTACTGTATATAGCACAGTGCAGTCCCATGAGTTTATTAGACAAAGCAGAAGTGGCTGAGAGACTTGTACTTAGACTGTATAAGGTGCCAGTGTTTCAAATACTGGGTAGGAAGGACATAGGTTTTTAATGAAAATGGTAACTTTCATGGGGCAACATATGATTTATGGCTTATGACTCTTGGTGAGTATACAGGAAAATTACCACTGAAATCGACACTTTTAAAATTGCCACTTTCTCTGGTATCTTGGTGGTACTTTAGAATAATACACTTTTCTACCACAATGTGCAAGTAAAGTAGCACCTTTTGGTGTTCCACTCATGAGACTTCTTAGATGTTCCAAGACAGCCCAGAGCACACCTGCCTCATTAAAATTTGCTTTGAGTATTTGGTAACTAATCAGGATTGGGTAGAATTTGAATCGCTGAGTAAATGGCTGTTTTGGCACAAGTGCATGTTTATTATGTCGAAGGAACAAGTGCACAGGTAACAGAAGATATTGTTGTTAGGTGCTTGTCACAATACTCTTGAAATCTTTGGGAGTCCTATTTTATTTTTTTGTGACAGTGTCATCAAGCGATGAGCACAATTTTAAAATAACTTAATAAAATAAATTCCTCTTGGTTCTGGCAATCTATTCATAGCCCTTAAAGGAGCTCACCTTAGTGAATGGGCAGGGAGTAGCATCCTCAGGACCTGGCAGTGTAAACCTCAGCCAAAGCAGCTGTGAAGAAGCATCTAAAGAAATCTGTATGTGTGGCTTCTCATCAGCAATGCCTTTTAAAACATGTTGGAACCCTTTTTAACATTGTACCTGTTTTCTCTTTGAATGACTTTCCTAGGCTATGTCACGGCCATGTGAATACAAAGACTTACATCAAGATGCCGCTGCTATGAAAAGGGCTGTCAGCATGAATTTCATTGGTATTCGGTGCCCTAATGCCATCTTATCTTAAAGAGAGAAATTAGCCTTATAACATCCTGAACTTCTCAACTATAAAGACGAGAAAATACTTGTCCTGCCAGAAAAAAAAATTAGGATTTTATTTTTTTTCTTTTTTGTTTTTTGTTGTTATTGTTAGTGTTTAGGATTTTCATCAAGAGGAAACATCTTCCATCAAGAGGAAACATCTCTCAGTTACCACAGTGTGGATGGGTCATGGTGGTATGAACAGTGGGTGCCAGGTGCTTCCTGCCCTTCCTCTTCCACTGGTTCCAGATGGCATTCCTAGGGCACCACCTTCCTGAACAACTCTTGGGGAGGAAGAGTGTCACATGGACACAGCACATCCCAGCTCAGAGTCTACAGTCACCCACAGTCTTAAGCAGGTGCCAGTGGTGTCCACAGTCACCCACAGTCTCAAGCAGGTGTCAGTGGTCTGAGCTGAGCTGGAGCTCAAAAAACTTTAGAATTGGCTCCACATTTGTGAAAGTACCTGGGTTTGGTTCTCTGTCCACTGAGGCACTGAATGCATGAGGGCCCAAAAAACAATTGTGGGAAGAGAGAGTGGCATCGGGGCAAGGCTCTCATTACGCCAAGCACCAGGGTAGCTCAGGCCTGCTCATCTAGTCTTTGGAGGGAATCTGTGTGTGTGAAATGAGGCCCCCATATCATGGTTATGAAGGAAGAGATGAAATCAGCTCGTCTTCCCCCAGGCCGATAATGGTCACACCACCTAGGGAAGCAGCAGAAGACCTGACCTTGGGATTGTTAGGGGAGCTACGGAAGTGAAAACTGAATTTACCCAGTTCCAGGAAAACAACAAAGGAGGAGGAGCATCTGGGTTCAAAATGTTATCAGAAGATCATTTTCCCAGCTAATCTTGCCCTGGTGCATTGTATGGTCTCAGCACTTGTCAACAAAACAAAAGCCCCTCAATAATTTTAACACAGGGAAACACCACAACTCACATTTTCCAGTGCACCGCAGTGGTTCAAGAGATTGCTGGTGCTGCCTGCATCTGTCAGTCAGTTCAAATATGGAGAGGAACAGCGGTTCTCATGGGAGTGGCTTCTGCATCCTGAGGAAGTTTGCCCAGACATTGGTTGTAATAACTGGTGGCACCCACTGACATGCAGTCCACAATGGGAATCCTGTGGTGCAAAGGACTGCCCCCCTTTTCAATCAAGAAAGAATTTTCTGGCTTCCAAAATAGAAAGTGCTGAGGATCAACTGCCTCAGAGACTACAAGGGAAACACTTTCTGAGACTATTTTTTTTTCTTACAAGAACACCAGATCCCCACCAATGTGAGATGTTAGATCAAGTTTTAGTGCAAGGGTGGATGTTGGGGGCAGAAATCTGAGATGCCCCATGATCCCTGCTGTCTTTTGTTACACCCTGAATCCTCATCTTTCCTTGGGTACGGCCAAACCTGTGGCTTGTTCTAGACTTTTGAATATGGCAAAGTGAGGGAGTGGCTCTCTGGGAGTTACCTTTCCTTTCCTTTTATCAGGAACAATAGGAATCCTTATTTTCTTTCTTGTGTTTACTTTCACAGTGCAGTGGTTTGGAATATCCCACTATCGATTTGTGACTTCCTCTTCCAACCATAATCTATGGCCCTTTATATGTAATTGAATATTTTCATATATTGACATTTTGTCTCTGAAGATGAAATATTAGACTAAACCTATGAAAACACTTCATGCAAAGCCTTCAGTGATTGTAGAGTCTACTCTTTGGTGAATACACAAATTGGTCTGTTAAAAATTGTATTAGATGTGATAATGATATTTTCTTTCTTATCTTCACCTGTTAGATATACTTACTTTAATTCTTCCAAAATTAATGATATGATTTAAAGTACTGCTAGGATATTTGGAGTTGATAGTTGAAAATAAATGGCAAAATAAGAATTACTGAAGCCTGGTGATAATGTATTTAGGATGGGTTTATTATCTATTATCCCTATCATTAAATGTTTAAATTTCCATGCAAACCTATACATAAGAACTTGAAATTTTCTATGAAACCCTTCTTGCTCTGCACTTGAGCTCCAGCGCATAACAAATGAAAGGAAAATAGATTCTCCTTTGAGAAGTTTGGCTGGACTCTCCCTTTCTTTTCCCTGCAATGCAGGGAGAGCATTTTGAGGTCACCATGGGGTGAGGTGGCCATGAGTGGGGGTCCTGGAGATGGCGGCCTTGAGGAGTGCGTGTGTGGACACGGGTTTGGTGGCCACGATTCTCCCTTGGGTCTTTCTGGTTGTGGTGGCTGTGAGGACGGTGTCTGGGGATCCTCTCCAGGGGAGTTCTCCGCTTGTGCGGTCTCCCTGTGGAGAGGGCCCGAGGATGTCTGGGGAGGGATTCATAGGGTCGCCCCTGTGTGACCCGCCCTGTGCGGGGTCTCCGGAAAAGCATCTTTGTAGGGGTAGTTGCAGGAAGCCATGGCCTGAGTGGAGGGTGGGGCCTGGTCTCCCCTGTAGGGTGGGCGGGATGTCTGAGGGAGTGCTGGAGGGTTATCCTCTGCGTCGGGGTCGCTGTGCAGGGTCTCAGCACAGTCCTTGACCTGGGGAAGTCATTGTGGAGACTCCGAGGTGGCTGGGGCCGGGAAGGGGGCAGCCTGGGCGGTCTCCGTGGTGTGTCAGCGTCGCTGATGCCAGGAGACAGGTATGGAAGGAGTCTTTGGAGGGGAATAATTGTGGAGTCCCCATGTTCTGGGCTGGGAAAACTCGAGGGTGCTCTAAGACCGAGGCCAATGCGGGGTGCCCAGGAATAACCTAGTGGGGCTCACAGGGGAATAACCGGTCCCCCGAAGGGTAAAGGGTGGAAGGAAGGGACCTCAGCAGGTCAGGTCTTGCAGGGCCCTTCTGTAGGGCTTCTGGGAGACAGATGCTTGGAGCTCCTGAGGTCGCCCCTACCCGGGGCCGGGTATTCTCCTGGCGCCAGACCTTCCTGGGTCCCGGAGGAAGGAAATGAAACCGGCTCCCTGCTCTCCACCGCCACGCTCCACTCGGCCAGGAGGCCTGGGCTCCCGCCTGCCTCACTGGAGCTTGGCAAATGCAGTTTGGGGGAGTCTCGGGACTCCTGGGTGGGGAAGCTCCTAGAGCCTTGGGGATAGCGGGGCCACCCCTTTAGGGCCTGCAGCAGGAAGGGACAGAGCTAGTGGCACACCTCTGCATCCTTTTATTTCGGAATTGGAATTGGGTTTTCTTGGCCGACAGTGCAGAGCGGAGGGTGGGATGGGCGTCCCCCTCCTCCTTCTCTGCCAAGCGCAGTTTCCGCGCAGATCCGAGCCCCTGGGGCGCGACCGCGGGCTCCTGGGACTGTCAGGGGCCGTCTGTGCCCTGCGAGGGCCAAGCCAGCCCCACAGCTCTTGCGCGGGCCAACGAGGCCAACGAGGGCGCCCCGTGCAGAACACGGACCCGCAGCCCGAGCTCCCGAGGTGGACAATTTTGCTCCAGAACCAGCGGCGCCAGGTAGGGCTACAAACAGAGGGAATGCAGAGGGCTGGCCAAAAATTGAAGAAAAAACGAGGCAAATTATTGAATGTGATAGTCATGAAATGTGGGGTTTGGTGTTGGATTTGAGTGTTACATTGGGTTTCGAATGAATGACTAGATGCAGTTTTAGGACTGGCGGTAGACAACTGTAAAACTCCAGGCACCTGCGGAGAGGAGAGTCGTTGATAACCTTTCTGTGAGACGGCTCTTTTGAGCTGTGTTTGATAAGAAATATGCCCAGCCCTATGAGTACAGCTTTCACATTGCTAACAATCTGCGAGTCAGAGTGGTCTTCAATAAATTACTATCATTTATTTTGCTTCTCTGACCTGGTTAAACGAATCACATGGTTCCTGCCCATTAATACCCCTGCATCGGTGACCAAACCTTTGCGTGTTAGCTTGCTGCCTCCCTTTTATTATGCTTTGAAATGGACAAGAAAGAGATTTCATTTTCACAATCTGTGACTGGGGTTTCTGAAAGTCTAAAACAACCTTAGTGTTGATTTTTTAAAACGCTTTACTGAGGTACATTTTATATAATATGATCACATATTTTAAGTACAACTCCAAGCTGTTTAGTATACTTACAGAGCCATGCGAGCTTAATTACCACCTAAGTTTAGAATATTTGTATCTTTTAAGAGGAAAATGCATCCTATTTGCATTCACCTTTGCTGTGTCAGATCTAGACAACAATCAATTTTATGTCTCTATAGATGAGCCTATTATCAGAGTTTCTAATAGCCAGGATCATGAATTATGTGGTCTTTTGGGTCTGGTTTCCTTCACTTAGCCTAATATTTTTGGGTTTCACTTCTGTTGTAGCTTGCATCATATCATTCTTCTTGGATGGCAAGTAGCGTTCTACTGCATGGACATAACCACATGTTATGAGCATTCATAGAGTCTTTGTATGATTATAGGAATTTCATTTGCTTTGCACACTTACTTTGGGTTAGAATTTCTGTGTCCCATAGTGATTTCATGTGCAACATTTTGAGGGATAGCCACAATTTCATTTCGTATTGTTTTGTTTTCAAGGTGGCAGAATATTTTATATTCCTATTTAGAGCATATGTGAGTTCCATATTCTCCACTTCTTTTCTAACATTTGTCATTGTATCTTTGCTATAGCCTGTCTAGTGGGTCCCAATTAGTATTAATTGTGGTATGACTTGTATTTTTTTTTAGCAATTCATGAAATAGAGCAAATTGGCAAATTGTGTATCTTCTATGGAAAATGTCTATTCAAATATTTTGTCCATTTTTAGTTGGTCAATAGTTGTTTCATTGTTGACTAATAAGAGTTTTTTATATACTCGACACACTAGCTTCTCTGGGTTTAGTTTTTAAGATTCCATATATAAATGAGATTATATATATGTATTAAAAATATTCTTTATAAACTCTAATATACCCAAATCACATATACAATTTAAAATATTTTCTCCCATTAAGCAGCATAGCTTTTCATCTTCTTTTTGATGTTCTAAGAACAAAAGTTTCCCATTCAATAAAGTGTAATTCATCTTTTTTTAAAAAAATGTGTCTTTGGTATAATATCTTAGACATATTTATGTAATCCAAGAATACAAATATTAACTGTATGATTTCTCCAAAGAATTTTGTGTTTTACCTCTTACATGTTGATAGATTATCCTTTTTTGAGTATTTTTGGGCAGCTGCGGTTTGAGTTAGGGGTCCACCTTATCCTATTGCAAAGTGAATATTTAGTTTTCCCAGCAAAATTTTTTGAAATTATATTTATTTTCCTATTACAATTTCTTGGCATCTGTGACACAATCAATTTATCATAAATTAATGTTTATTAGTTGCCCTTCTGTCCTATTCGCCTACATGAATCTATACTCATGTTAGTACCAGACTATAACACTACAATAAAGATTGATATTGGTTGTGTAGGCATGGTGGCTCACACTTGTAATCCAAGCATTTTGCGAGGCCGAAGCAGGATAATTGCTTGATCCCAGGAGTTTGAGACTAGCCTGGGCAACACACCAAGATCCCATCTCTACAAGAAAAAACAACGTTAGCAGAATGAGTGGCATGCACTTGTAGTCCCAGCTACTCCTGAGGCTGAGGTGGGAAGCTCGCTTGAGCCCAGGAGTTCCAGGATGCAGCGAGCTGTGATTGTGTCACTGAACTCCAGTCAAGGTGACAGAGCAAGACCCTGTTGCTAAAAAAACAAAAATAAAAAGATATTGGCAGGGCAAGTCATTAAATTTTGTTTTCTTTTTTTAAAAATTGCATTTATTTTATTTTGGTTGCATATCCACATGCATTTTAGGAAGAGCTTTACAATTTTTATTGACAAAACTAGGGAATTTGCATTGAATCTATAGAAGCAGCTTTTAGTATTTTGATGTTAATAGTAAGTATTGTTATTCTTGAATATTGACGTCACTCAACATATTCAGTTTTTTGATTACTTTTAGCATTTTGGAATAATTTTTCACCATAAAGTCATTGCATTTATTTTGCTACATTTATTTCTGAGTATTTCTTCCTTTCTGATGCTTTTATCAATGGAAATTTTGTCTTCATTTAATGTTTAGAATAACTGATTTTATGCAATAGTACAATTTAACTTTGTATCTTGATGTTGTATCTGATTGTATCTGATTAACTTATTAATTCATATGGGTTTTCAATAAATTTCTTACACATATTTATACAAAATTATGACATGTGAAATGACCTATTTCTTTTTCAATCTGGGGAAGGGGTAGGAGAGGGGTTCTGCCTAGGCCTGGCCCTTCTTCCCATCTGGTCATTGTATGAGGCCCAGAACCCTTGGTGGGAGTGTAGAGAGGACCCTGGGTCCCTGGGCCTGGAGGGGCAGGGATGGAGGGAGAGCCTGGCTCCCACTTCACCTGGTTAGGATGAATGCCAGAGCTGTCCTGATGGGGGCTTGGCAGCACAGTAGAGGGACAGGCGAGGCACCCTGGTGAGCTGGGCATGCTCCCTCTCTACAGCTGAGCTGCCCTTGGTCTCTTGCTACCAGCTGTGGTCCCCCTGGGAGAGACTTGGTTCCCTCCTGGTGGGGAAGGGGCTGCGAAGATGGGAAGGTGGAGCCACCAGCTTCTCAGTTGGAGCTCAGTGGCCTGGGGGACCAGTGCAGTTGTCCTCTGGGAGACAGGGATGGGGGGTTCCATCCCCCTCCCTCTCACCAGCACCAGTGACTCTCAGGAAGGAGGTGACTGTCAGGGCACCTGCAGGAGGCAGCAGGAACCAGAGGTCCCAGCCAGCCACTAGGCCCATAAGGCAGAGGAGATGCTCAGTGCCTGTGACTGGCAGACTGGGGCAGCCCCTCAGGGCCTGAGCCACAGTCTGCATGAACTGTTGCCAAAGCAGTTCTGCCCGACCCTCTGGGTTGGAAGCTGAGCAGAAGACCCCACTACTGGGACCTGCCCTGTCAATCAGTCTCCTAGGCCTCAATCTTGAGGGGTCCAGGTACCACAAACGCTGGGTTCTCCTGTCCCCCAGTGGCCTTGCCAGCAGTGGCTCCTTTCTGGGGGTATAGGGAGATGGGCCCGAATGCAGATAGCTGTCCTTCCTGGTATCCTGGAGCCACTGTGGCCTCCTGGCCCACAGCCATCCTTCTAGCCAACCTAGAGCTGGATGCAAGGCAAGGGGAGTGGACCCTTCCTGGGGCTGTCCTGGCAGGTGGGATCCCACTGAAGTGCAAAGCCAGCTCGAGCTCCATCCCAGGCCCACCAGCTGCATTAGGGCAAGGGTAGCAGCAGAGACAGTAGTGAGGAACACAGGTGGTACCAGTCCTGGGCCACAGAGCTGGCTACTTTGCTACTATGGCCATCCTGAGACCCCAGGGCCCAGGAGAGGGTCCTACCAGGTGAGCAGTGGAAGCCTCCTGAACAAGTTGGCTACTCTCTCACTGAGGAGGTCCGCAGGCCTTCACCCAGAGATGAGGAGACCTTCAGGGCTCTCCAAGTAAGGAGGACAGGCGGCACAGACCCTCATGGGCAAAAGGAGGCCTCTGAAATCTGATCAGGGGATGGATGCCCTCTGCAGGTGGTAGGATCCCAGGCCTGGGGAGGGAGGATGGAGCCTGTGGCCACCTGGCCTTGTCTTCCCTCCCCTCCTCTGTGCCTCCCATTTTAGACAGGCCAAGGAGCACAGGCTGCTTCTCTAGGGCCAGGTCTCTGCCTCCCTACTTCCGGGATCTCAGAGCTCAAAACCGCTGCTGCACAATGGGCAGGGGCCCTTCCTGCTTCTCCCTTTGTTCCAGGGGTGTGCCAGTCAGGCAGCCTTTCTCGGGGACCCGGTAGGGGAAGTTCCTCCTCCTATCTACCCTTCTTCTTGCTGCTTCTTGAAAGCCAACCGATCTCTGCCCCTCCTCCTGGTGTCTGCCCTGTCACTGCCCCTCCTCCTGGTGTCTGCCCTGTCACTGCCCCTCCTCCTCCCGTCTGCCCTGTCACTGCCCCTCCTCCTCCCGTCTGCCCTGTCACTGCCCCTCCTCCTCCCGTCTGCCCTGTCACTGCCCCTCCTCCTCCCGTCTGCCCTGTCAAGCCCCTCCTCCTCCCGTCTGCCCTGTCTCTGCCCCTCCTCCTCCCGTCTGCCCTGTCTCTGCCCCTCCTCCTCCCGTCTGCCCTGTCACTGCCCCTCCTCCTCCCGTCTGCCCTGTCAAGCCCCTCCTCCTCCCGTCTGCCCTGTCAAGCCCCTCCTCCTCCCGTCTGCCCTGTCGCTGCCCCTCCTCCTCCCGTCTGCCCTGTCACTGCCCCTCCTCCTCCCGTCTGCCCTGTCTCTGCCCCTCCTCCTCCCGTCTGCCCTGTCACTGCCCCTCCTCCTCCCGTCTGCCCTGTCAAGCCCCTCCTCCTCCCGTCTGCCCTGTCAAGCCCCTCCTCCTCCCGTCTGCCCTGTCGCTGCCCCTCCTCCTCCCGTCTGCCCTGTCGCTGCCCCTCCTCCTCCCGTCTGCCCTGTCTCTGCCCCTCCTCCTCCCGTCTGCCCTGTCGCTGCCCCTCCTCCTCCCGTCTGCCCTGTCGCTGCCCCTCCTCCTCCCGTCTGCCCTGTCGCTGCCCCTCCTCCTCCCGTCTGCCCTGTCGCTGCCCCTCCTCCTCCCGTCTGTTCTGTCGCTGCCCCTCCTCCTCCCGCCTGCTCTGTGGCTGCCCCTCCTCCTCCCGCCTGCTCTGTGGCTGCCCCTCCTCCTCCCGTCTGTTCTGTCGCTGCCCCTTCTCCTCCCGCCTGCTCTGTGGCTGCCCCTCCTCCTCCCGTCTGTTCTGTCGCTGCCCCTCCTCCTCCCGCCTGCTCTGTGGCTGCCCCTCCTCCTCCCGTCTGTTCTGTCGCTGCCCCTCCTCCTCCCGCCTGCTCTGTGGCTGCCCCTCCTCCTCCCGTCTGTTCTGTCGCTGCCCCTTCTCCTCCTGTCTGCTCAGTCATTAGAGTCAGGCAGGTTTTCACTGTTGGCCAGGGCTGCTCACTTGCCAAGAGCTTGGGGTTACCCTGCCTGGGGCTGTCCGGTCGCCGGAAGGGAGAGGAAGTCCCTTGTGCATCCTCCTGGTTCTTGGGAGTTTCATGGAGGGGTGACAGCAGATGCAGTTATTGAAGGTCCGCAGTGGCCAGGGTTTCCGGCAGTGCAGCAGTGTAGGGGTGTGGCTGTGGGGGGGAATCTGGGGTTTCTTCTGCCCGGTGACCTTGGGCCAGGCTCTGAACCTTTCTGGGCCTCAAATACGCTTTTATGGAGTGAGGAGGAGGGGAGGGGACCATATCTGAGCTCCTGGAGGTCCTAGTTCTTCTATGTCATGGGATACAGCGGAGGGAGAGTGGCTTCTCTTCAAGTCCCTGGTGTGCCTTTCAGTACTAGCGAATCCCTTGTCCGAGGCTCCTGCTCCATGCTTCCAGTGGGTCTGGTTTGGGCCCACACAGTTCTGGGAAGAGCACCCTAACCCCACTGCTGAGAGCTGCGTAGGGAAGAGGAGGTGGGGCTGGCTGGGATGGGTGGAGCTAGGTGAGCTGTTCTGTCTGGGAGGAAGCCCGGACCCTGCTCAGAGCTGGGAACTTTAAGCTCCCAGCCGAGCCAAGCAGGCCTGCCTGACTGAAGGGCACAGCCTGGGGCTCAGGTCCCCATTTGCCCAGTGGGCATTCAGGCAGGCCTGTGTTTGCTGGAGGGTTTCTGAGAGGAGGTCCCAGTCCCAAGGGCATGGAGGGGCTGTCATTGTTCCCCTGGTGCCTAGGTAAGATTGGAAGGCTTTGTCACCTACTCCCAGTTCTCCTCACAGCCTATAAGTTGGGGGATGAGGTGTAATTCTGCCATCAGTGGTCATACGGGTGGACTTTTGAGAAGAGGGAGTATTTCCCATAGGCCTAGAAGGATGAGTGTGTGTGCCTGAAAGAATGGGACATAAGGGGCAGCCTGGACAGAAGTACAGAGGTGGGAGGGCAGGGGCAGGGTCCTCAGGTTTCTGTGCTTTGGTGCATCTAAAGCTAGGTGGGAAGCAGGTAGGAACTGAGGCTGGCTTTAGGTTGGTGCCTGAGAGTGCTGGCTTAACAAGCTTGACCTAGAGAGCAGTGGGCTTATTAGAGGGGTTCCAAGCGGCACTCTTAAAACAGGAGAAATGCCCATCCCAGGGCTGTGGCCACAGAGGTTGGTGCCCATCAGTCGTTTGGGAGATTTAGGGTGAGTGATTCAACAGGGAAGGGGGACCCACACAGAGCAGCGGCCAGTTTGTGGAGGAAGGTAAATCCCATCCCCACAAGATGAGTCTTCAGTGATTCGTAAATGCCAGCCACATGTGATGCCTGGGAGGCAGCTGTCTCCTTCCATCCCCTGCTCAGGACTGGTGTAAGGAGATGGAACCGGAGAGGGAGGGACAGGGGTGTTGCATTGGTCAGGGAAGAGGAGGAGGGAGTGTGCAGTGGCGTGGGGTGCTGCTGAGAAGTCACACACATCAGGGCTGGAGAAGAGCTTTGGGCTGGGCCCTAACACTGGCATTGGTGACCCTGGGGAGAGTGCTTTGGGCAGTGTGCTGAGGTGGCAGCCATGCTGTGGTGCGCGGAGGAGAAGCAGATGGGAAGGGAGGGCTCAGGATGTGGGAGGGAGGAGGCAGTGGACTGCAGGGGTGTGAAGGGTGGGGTGGGACTCTGGGGCAGAGACTCAGGAGGGCATGCAGACACTGTTCCATAAAGCACATGCCCCCCGAGGGGGAGAGAGGTGGACTGCCTTCCCTCACCAACTAAGCCCATCTGACTCAGCTCTATCCTTGTCACCCCCAGAGCCACCATCAGTCATGCTTTTGAACAGGGACTGCCCAGAGAACTCAAAGAAGGAGGCTGGGGCAGCCAAGTCACTCAGAAAAGGTAGACTGGATGAGGTCAAGTTGGGAGAGAAGACCCCAGGACAGGAAGTCACTGTCATTAAGAACATGGGCTTTTCTGTGAAGACCCTGGCCTTCAGGATAGAGCCCTTCTCTCACAAGTGAGGTGGAGGAAGGGATGCTGGAGACCAGGCCTGAGTCTGCTGGGGAGGATGAGGCTAAAATAACCAGTCTTACCCATGATCCTTCTGACCCCATATCAAAGGCAGGAAACTGAGAGTCCTGTGCCTTGCCCAGGGTCATTCAGCCAGTGTGCTGGACCTGGGAATGGGGTCCAGACTTAAGTCACTGCCCCACTGCTAGAGGACAGCTACCATCTGGACCTGCCAGGCCTGTTTGGGGAAAGGAGTGGGAGTGGCTGGCTGGTGGGATAGGGGTCCCAGGACTCCCCAGACTCTTGCTCTTTGCCTTCAGGGAAGTCACCTTTCTCTGGGCCATGACTTCACCATCTGCCAGAGGGGAGGTGGTGTTGGGTGGTCTTCAAGGGCAGAGCCAGCCCAGAGGTCTTGCATGCTTTTAACTCAAAGGGGAACTAGACAAAGACCTCTCATATCCTCTGTGTCTCCAGGGGTGGGCCTTGGAGCTCCTCTAATGGAAGGTGAAAGCCATTTTGCCTGGGGCCATGAGTACTGGGCTAGGGAGGAGATAAGGCTGTTCTTTTCCCTCCCTTTGTTCTTCCATGTCCCCCTACTCTGCTCAGAGGTTACACTTGGCCTCAGGAATAGCCAGCTGGGCCAGGCTCCATCCAGCACACACACACGAGCAGGTGGGCATGGTGTGAACCTCCAGGACCTGGAATGTAAGCCAAGAAGTGGGAAACTGAGTATGTTGGGCATTGATTCTTGGGATCTGGGTATTTTGGGCTGGGGACAAGGGAGCACGTCCTTTCTCCCTGCCACATGGCCTCTTCCTCAAGGTACTAGGGGCCTTATCACTGGCAGAAGTCTTCCCCCAGGAGATGAAGCAGGAGATCCACCAGGCGTTCATGGGCCACGGAGTCCCGCGTCATTACACCTGCTTCTTGCTGCAGCCAGAAGACAACACACTGGAGCCTTCTCAGTTCCGCACAGTGTCCAGGAGCTGCAGGAGGGCTCAGTGCTGTGCAAGGTGGCGGTTGGTCTGGAAGTTGGGTGGCCTGCTCAGGGGAGGGCTCCTGGAGGTCCCCGCCCTGCTGGGGTCTCTGTGTCACAGATGAGCACGTGGGGGCAGGATTGGAGCACAGCTCTGCCTCTCAGGCCATCACACCTGCACCTTCCAAATTCATGGCCCACGGGTTAAAAAACAGTCCTGATGCTAAAAATATCAGGGAGTACCAAGCCAGGCTGGAAATCAGCCCGATGGAATTCTGTAAAGACAAATGACAAGTCACCTAAGAAAACCAAAAAGCCCCGCAGCTCCTGGCGCAGAAGTCAGCCTGATCCAGCTCCGTCAGCGGGTTTGGTGAGACTGCATTGGTTGTAAACTCTGCTCTTACTGGAGTCAGGTTTTTCAGGAAGAAGTCACTCAGGATCCCAGGTTCTCTCTGCTTGTTAACAGCAATTGTGGAAAAGGTCTGTAGTTCCACGGCACACACAATTGATCATAGATCCTCTCTCCTCCCCCTAAATAACTGCCATTCCAATTCCCACAAAACACATGCAGGGGCAGTGCTCAAGCTGGGGACCCTGGGAAGTCTTCAGGCCACCGCTGCATGGGGGGCTGCCCCAGGAGAGCAGGGCGAGGGTGTGGAGGCCTGAAGCTCTGACGGCCCTGCCCACCTGAGACACGGGCCCACACAGAGGAGGTGGCCTTGTGGGCTTCCCAAGGCCTGGGTGTCCTCCAAAGGCATTTGATAGAAGGATCTTTGCAAACAACATCCCTGCTCACCTACAGGCAGGGGTGTGTGTGTGTGTGTGTGTAAAGCAGGATTTCAGTGTTCATGGTGGAATGTGAAAATGAAAGCCTAAAGCTGAAAATTGAAGCACACATGATAACACACCTGAACACTGCTCTGTGCTAGGTGGTTGTTCCAGAGTGCAGGGCCCTGGGAACCCCCCACTTCCCGACAGAGCCCAACACTCTGTGTGAGGCCCACCTCCAAGTGGACCAGGGTGGAGACCTGCACAAGAGCACAAACGTGGACCCATCTGATGCCTCCAACAGGGCTGAGGGTAGCTTTTTGTCCTTCCTGAGCATTTTCACTGGGGGTGACATGGGAGGTGAACGAGGCACTGGGGCTGGGAATTGGACAGAAGAGCAGGGAGCATGGAGGCCAGGGACTGACGAAGGGGCTGAGGACCAGGGCTTCCCACTGGAGTGGTGTGGGGAGGTACCAAGTCCAGGACCACATTTGGGGAGAAAGACAGCTGGCCCTGAATGTCCTTATCTTGTGCTGAACAGTGCCCTTGGGGCCCTCAGAAGGGCTTGAAGATGGAGCCCCTCAGTGGCACACCACCTGAGTACATCCATCCATCCACAGAGCCAGGAGCAGCCATGGTGTCCCCTGCAGTCCCAGAACTGTGACTGGAATGTAGGACTGCCAGGGGGAGCAAGAAAGAGGCTCTTTGGTGGGGTGGAGGGCCACACTCTAGGACTCCTGGTGCATTTGCCCTGGGCCATTTCTGCATCCCTTGCAGTGCTTGAAAGTGCTCACCATAAGCAGCCAAAACCCACCTTCTGAAGATTGCAGGAGGCACGGAAACCTCACCTGCTTGTTTGTGATCATGGCTGAGGACCTGCAACGCTGCATCACCGTATACACACCGGGCTTTCACCTGAATCAGTGAGTCCCTGCCAGCCAGCCATGACTCCCTGATAAGTCATCGGTTCTGGGTCTGTAGGCAGACACCCAGCCATCTGCTCAGTGACCACCCTCTCCTTATAGTTCCATGGTGTACCCTGGAAACTTGTAGGACACCTTGTACCTTTTGGACACCTTGTAGTTCCTCTCACCGCAACCCCAAACCTACCAGCACCGCTTCCAAAGCCCTTCCCTAGTGGAGCTACTTAACCGTATCAGCAGGACCTGCAGAAACCACTTTACAGGAATGCAGAAGAAAAGGTGGTGCCTGTGTCATTTCTGCCGTGCCTTGTCTCATGCACATGGAGGAATGGGATGCACCGGCCAGCCTGAACTCCAGGGCATCCACCCAAAGAAACTGTCCCCAGCCCCTGGTGCCTGAGTCTCCCTCTAGGGAGTCATCAGTCAGCATGGGAGAGGGCAGCCTTGGCAGAGGAGCTCATTTGCTTCTGTCTGACTTCAGGGCAGTGTCTCAGGGTGCAGAGAACCCAGAGTAGGGAGGCCTCGGAGCAGAAGGGGCCCAAGGCAGGGCACTGAGCTTCGTGGGCTACCCCATCTCCCCATCCCCTGCCTGTCACAGTGTCCAGAGTAATGGCCACCTTGTCCTAGATGTGCAGCTGGATGACCCCCAGGGAGAACACACCATGGACTGCGTGTGCACACAAGACACCTCCACCTCGAGACTGGGCCGCAAGGAGCACATTTCTGGACAGGGGACTGGGGCCTGGCCCTGTGTTCACCAGGCACCCGCTTCCTTCCTGGGTGCCAGATGGTTCTGTTCACACTCCTGTAGGCTCCATACTGGGCTGATCGTTAGGGCATCTGGGCCTGTCCATGGGGAGGTGGAAGAAAACACATCACAGATGAGGTCCCAAGCACAGGCAAGCCCGTGTCTCCCTCTGTCACTCCCCTCCACACCTGGGCCTGGAGTGAGACGTTCCAGATAATGAGAAAGTTGCTCCCCACTATAGAATATATACATAAATGTAAAATACTGACAAAAGTGGAAGTAGTGTACTTTAAAGTAATTACACTTCTGAATTCATTTTTCATATTCCTTTTTTTATTTTTTCATTTTTTGAGACGGAGTCTCGCTCTCACCCAGGCTGCAGTGCAGTGGCGTGATCTCGGCTCACTGCAAGCTCCTACTTGAGCCACTTCTTCAAAACAGGCCATATTGAAGGTACCCACAGCCTCTGGTGAGTGACTGGTAGCCTCAGACCCAACTGCCACCTGCTGCCAGGTTCTCCTGTGGAGAGGGGGAAGTGAGGGAAGCTGGCACAGGCCCAGCCCTCTCAGCTGCCCTGAAGGCTAGTCAGGGTCCCCTGCAAGGCCTTCTAGCCTTCTGCTTCCTGGAAGGCCACCTCAGTGCCTCCTTCTGGCCTGAGTCTCTGGGAGGAGAGGGCTCAATTTCCCACCGGGCAGAGTGCCCAGGGCCATCCAGCCTCCTGCCCTCCGCTGACCATCATGGAGCCCACACCTGGGCCCATCTACCCAGCCATGGTTCTTTAAGGGCAGGATTTCATTTGCATCGGACATTTGGCTTGCTGGTGTTTAAAAGTTACTAGTGATGTTGCTAAGAGAAATGAGGAAAAAGTGTTGCTCAGTAAAACTCTCATAACCTTACTTCCTAGAGATGATGATGGAAGAAGTAGGAGCTGGAATTTCTTGGGTTCTGACTTTATCAGGGATGGTGCAGCTGATTTCTACACATAATATTCTATAATCTTTTGAACACCTTGTAAATGTCAACACTTTTATTGTTACTGTTTTTGTTGTTACTCAGGGATGAGGAAACTGAGTCTGAGAGGTTCCTGCCCACGCCCACCTGGCACACAGCTGCTGCACCCCAAACCTGCTCCAGCCCTCATTCATCACTAAGGGCTGCTGTCTCCTTGTGTTCAGTTTTTTCAAAATATGAAAAGTCCTTTTCTAAATATGAAGAGACTGAGGCTAAGGTCCCTGGGTTCCCAAGGCAGGCCTGGTTGCCTCCACCATCGAGGTGAACTTGGCCAGGTAGATACAGCCTGAGGCTCCTGCGAGTGGAATTCCAACAAAAGTCCCAAAGGGACAGTTATCTTTACATAGGATGCCAGCAGAGAATTTTGCTACACTGGAGGAAAGAAAAGGAGACCGTGAGGAATATGGTCATGATCTCCACACTGTCTTCAAGAATGGCAAGGTGACAAAAGGCTACTCAACTGATGAAAAAAAAAATGCACAGGTGAATACGGAACTGGAAGCAGCATCTCATTAGGCTTTGTTTTATGACTGGGTGCGTGTTGCGTGTGTGTGTGTAATACATGTTTATTGTACAGATGTGTGGGGTTTCTTTGTGTTTTATGATACACTCCAGCCAAATTATCTGTTGGTTTATGGACATACTGCCCTTTCATTTTTTTCCCCAATGTTTAGGTGATCTCAAATTAGGAAATGCCCTTAACCATGTAAAAGATTAGTGCTAAAGTAAGCTTTTTAGGGCCCTTTGCCAATAGATAGTCATTCAATCTGGTATTGATCTTTTCACAAATAACAGAACTGAGAAACTTTTATATATAACTGACATATATAACTTTTATATTTAACTGTTTCACATAAAACAGATTTGCATAAAATTTTCATGATTGCTTTGTTTATATTTAACTTGTATTTTTGTACAAACAAGATTGTGTAAGATATATTTAAAGTTTTAGTAATTTAACTGTCCTTCCAACATTTCATGATTTTTATGAGCACAGACTTTCAAGAAAATAGTTGAAAATAAATTACATTGCCTTTTGTCCATTAATCAGCAAATAAAACATGGCCTTAACAAAGTTGTTTATGTTATTGTACAATTTGAAAATTATATCAGGACATACCCTATAGAATTACTAACAGCAGTGGCCCTTGTGGAATACATACTAATCATGCCACATTAAAGAAAATAATGATTCTTACTGGAATGTCTAGGCACTTTACAGTGATTAAATATCTTGGTCGTTGTATTGTATCAGTGAAATGCCAAGTTTGAAAGGCCTGTACTGCAATTTTGTATGTCAGAGATTGCCTGTGGCTCTAATAGGCACCTCAAGATTTTTAGGAGATAATGTGTTTAGAGAGAATTTCTGCTTCCACTATAGAATATATACATAAATGTAAAATACTGACAAAAGTGGAAGTAGTGTACTTTAAAGTAATTACACTTCTGAATTCATTTTTCATATTCCTTTTTTTATTTTTTTATTTTTTGAAACGGAGTCTTGCTCTCACCCAGGCTGCAGTGCAGTGGCGTGATCTCGGCTCACTGCAAGCTCCGCCTCCTGGGTTCACACCATTCTCCTGCCTCAGCCTCCTGAGAAGCTGGGATTACAGGCACTCGCCACCACGCCCAGCTAATTTTTTGTATTTTTAGTAGAGACAGGGTTTCACCGTCTTAGCCAGGATGGTCTCAATCTCCTGACCTCGTGATCCGCCCACCTCGGCCTCCCAAAGTGCTGGGATTACAGGCGTGAGCCACCGCGCCCGGCCTATTTTTCATATTCTATAGTTGGTGTGACTTAAATGAATTATCAGAGTGGGTACTGAGTGTACTTATTTTAAATGTTTTGATTCTATTATATTTTTATTATCTTTAAAAATTAAATTGGATATTAAATTGTATGGACACTATTTATTAATTTTAAACAGAATCCCCTCAATAAATAATACCTAAGCACATTCTTAAACAAAGATAAATTATCTCCACTGAAAAGCATGACATGTGTTTCAATAGAAGAATCTTAACTAAAACAGAAAATTGGCTAAATTCAAAGTGCTTGACATCAAAATGTTCTAGAGTGATTAGCTACTAGATTCTGAATCTGAATCAGACATCGCATCTGACTAGAGACCAGTTTCTTTCAAATGATTCTTTTATATATGCAGATCTGTTCTTCTGAGGCAGCAGTTGGCCCGAAGGTCAAATTTGGATTTTTTTTTTTTTAATAAGTGCAGTGTGTCTACAGCTGCTTTCCCACTACACCAGCCAAAGGTAAACAGCTGCAATAGAAGCCGAATGAGATTCACAAAGACCAAAATGTTTATTATCTGGCCCTTTACAAACACACAAAATTTTCCTGATCTCTGTTCTAAGAAATGGAGTGTGCCTTGCATTTAAAGGGAAATGTTTTCTAGGGAAGGGAGGAGGCTAAATAATTGATACGGAATTTTCTCTTTTGTCCTTTTTTTCTCATTTAAGCATCTGATACTGGAACACTGATTTAGAAGCGTTTTAACATGACATTAAATGAGAAATTTAAAAATTGAAAACCCATAAATCATGTGTTGCAAATAGCTACATGAAGAAATGTTTTATCGCTAGAATAATGTAATTAGAAGTGAGTTATCTTCATTAAATGTTTTTTCTAAGTGGTATTAGAAAGAATATGTTTTTCAGATGATTCTCTATAAACAGTGAGAACAATAAGCGTTATTCACTTTTAGTAAGAGTCTTCTGCAATCCATGGTAGAAAATAATTTTAAAATGATTTTTAATGTATTTGAGTAAACATAAGTAGTATTTTAAAAAACACATTTCTTCACAAAATGTGCTAAGGGGTGTGTACAGAATCAAAATAAACTATTACCAATAATAGTTTTGATAATCACCCATAATTTTGTATTTAAACCATTTAAACATTGAAATTATACTACAGACAGTATTCTCTATGTTCTGTGAATTTCACCAGCTGCAGAACAGAGTTTCATTTTGAAACTTGCAGTGAAAAAAGCTATCCATTTGTTCACCATAAATCAGGAGATGGAGATTAATTCTACTGGCTCTCCGTCACTTGGAACGGATTAATTCTGACTTTCTGTCACTAAGCACTTGGTATTTGGCCATCTTCATTCTGAGCACCAAATGGTTAACACGAATGTCAAATAGAACTCTGCTGTGTGTCACCCTTAAATCAGCCTAACTCTTTCAGACAAAAACAAATGGCATTTATGGATTTAAGTCATTAGATTTTCAATTCACATTAATTAATCCTCCTTGATTCATTATGTCATCAAGTATTTACATTTTAAATTGGAGGTAGGATTTCTGTGTTAAGACTCTTATTTGTGCCCTATAACTAAAGTAAAATGGCTTTTGTGAGTATCCCTTATTTTCCCTTCTTAAATTATCAATTTTTATAATGAAATTAATGTTGGAAAATTTAAAAAATGACAAGGTATTCATTGTTCTGTTTGCTATAATTTGAAACTCACACTTAAGTATTTTGTAGTTTTACATTCCTTTTCAACCCATTCAGTGGAGAATGTCAGCTTTTCTCCCAAGTTGTGTGTTAAGTCTATTCTAATATGTACTTAACATCAAGTTGTAAACATGTAATAAACATGGAAATAAAGTTTAAAAAAATCTTGGTTGGAATACCATATGCAGTGAGTTTTATCTCAGTAGAAAAGTAAACAGATACAGAGCCGGCAGGAAACATTAGAGAGACAGACAACCTAGAGGACTCCATATGTTAACTCTATAGTTGTGAGTTTTAAAAATAACGACCATTTAGACCTACATTTTTTTCTGATGTAATTTTGCCTATTAATTTTAAAAAGTGCCAAAGAATACATTATAATATGTAATCATCAGGAGTTCAGAAAAACCTTCTATGCCTTAATGATTGAGAATCACATTCTGTTTCTTATTAATAGCTAGAGAGCAAAGAAAATCCTATAAATCTTGTAAGAAAATACCAGGAGTTTAGACTGGTGTTTTCAATAGTGGCAACTACTTTACTAGTGCCATTTTTTTGAAACAAGCAAGGGGAAAAAGTCAAACCAATTCACAGGAAACCAGGATTAAAATGTTCACAAAAATATGTAAATCAAGCAAACTATTAAACTAGGCGTGCAAACCAGAAAATAAATGCTTCACAGACAGAAGGTAAGTCTGGCACAAAACGAGAGTGCTCAATCCAGAAAGATATTTATCTTGACAGCAGAAAGGACTTACCAGAATAGACAAAAGCCCTTTTATTATGCTAGGAGGGATAGACGGCCTTTTATTAAAGTAGCCTTATTCAAACCAGATCCCAACAATGTCAAAAATCCTGTATCAAAGTAACAGATCCTTAACCTGAGGGAAGACTCACCAGGGCAGAAATGGTGACTTACAGGAGCAGAGCACTCAGCGGTGCAAAGTGAGGACTGCATACGTGCTCCGAGAATCACCAATTCCTTCCCATAGCAAATTTTTCAGGTCCCATTTACGACACCATATGTGTAAACCTAAACAACAAACACACAATGACTCTCTAAAGTAAAAGATCTTTACTTGGGAATAAATAATAGTAATGAGGATGTAAATGTCATAGTAAATAGTACATATTAATGGTCAGTGATCTCATAAACTAGTTCCTTAGTTTGTCTAATAGATTGAAATGCAGATGATAAGTAGTCTAGGGGAAAAGAGAGGCTTTAGAGACTGGTTTCGGCTATACCTATCACAAGATTTCGATTGGTCAGATGGCTTTGTCTGGGCTGGATTCAGAGTGTATTAGCAGAACACAGCCATGAACTACCACTGCAAATTTCTTTGATGCCAGCCTACTACAACAATGTTGAGTCCGTTTCTGAGAGAGAGGCAATTCTTTGTACACATACTGTTCTCCTTTGTCAGTCTTACTCTGTTAACTTCAGTGGTGGGGCAAGGCTCTGCGTGCAGCAGCTGTTAATAATTGGTAAATGGGTCTGAGGTATAGAGCTGGATTGATCCTTCTGTGACAGTCTTGGAGAAGGACTATGGCTAGAACTATAGAAATAACATATTTGCTACAAGAATGTGCTTGAGACGTCAGTGGCATTTTTTATTTTTTCAGCCTACAATGCAGCAGTCCCCTCAGGATAAGCCGGAGAAGCTCTTGGATGAAGCCATACAGGCTGTGAAGGTCCAGTCATTCCAAATGAAGTGATGCCTGGTAAGAATGGAAATGTGGGAGGCACGGTTGCAGTTCGTGTGTTCCTAAGGAAGCATGTGCAGTGTTTTCTAGAGTTAGGTGGCACCACTATTTCTGGTAAATCTAATCTTCACTGTCCACCAGTGTGTATCTTCAGTCTCATGTCCCTCAAGCACTGTGTGGAGCAATTTCAACAAAGAGCCCTGTTTACTCACATGTATATTTATGGTTTGGGATTGTCTGTCTTCCCTACTAGAATACATGCTCATAAGAGCAAGAGACCCTTCCTTTTATTTACGCATTACTGTAATATTACCACACCAGTGTCTGACCAGAATTACTAGCCTCCTTGGTTCTATAGCTCAGACCTGAGGAGTACTTAGCATATAATAGGTACTCTGTAAATATTTGTTGAATGAATGGATTTAAATGCTTTGCAATTGAATTATTCAGCTTTTTTCTAAATATCTTGAAAACTTTCTTTCCTGAATAGATATTTTTATTGTAGAAGCTAGCTTAAAAATTATACTTAAAACTTATTTATATATTTTCATATTCTAAAGGATAAAGTAAGCGATAATCTGTGTAGATACTGTAGATTCTCTGGATTAAAATGTAAGGAATTGAGCCAAATTGGTTGGTACTTTAAGCTATAAATTACTGTGATGAAGATGATGCTGTCTTATCTTTGTAAAATGTCTTCCTATGTTTTCTAAACCATAATGATATGCTCTGGTGTCTTTTATTGGTTTCATTCCCAACAAATTGGGAATGAAAAATAAATGTCTTGGAATGGAGAAGATGGGTTTGCTATTGCTTGCTTCTTTCTCTTCCTGTATATGGATAGTGTTTCCTCTGTCTCACTGAATTGCTTGCATTTCTGAGTTAAGTGGAACATACGGGCATTGTGAAGGTTTGAAAAATGCAAGAGGAAAGCAAACTTACATGGATAGTCATTTCAGACAGCTCTGAAGAGTCTTTACCCCATGACAAAGCCATGTCAGGATAGTATCTTGCCTCACCTGAATCAGTATGCCAGTTCTCTTGATTGCAGGTAAAACGTGATGAAAGGAGCTAGTTTACTAGTCTCTATAGGCTGAACAGATGAGCCTTGTATTAAGAAGCTTGCAGTCCTAGCTATGTAAGTCTTACTAAGAATCACGGATCTTTTTCTTTTTAGTAGAGACGGCAAGGTGAAATGATCTAAAGTTGATTTTTTTTTAATGTGGTTAAAATCATGTAAGTGCTGTATACTTTTAAAACTATGTAACAAGTCCTTGATGTAAAGAGTTTGTACAACCATGATAAATGTTTATTTAAATTAAGCATTCTCATCTATTCTCTTGGTATTTCTGTAGGACAAAAACAAGCTTATGGATGCTCTGAAACATGCTTCTAATGTGCTTGGTGAACTCTGGACTTCTCTGTTATCACCAAAGAGCTACTATCAACTTTGTATCTTTTGAATGTTGAAGAGCAAACATTTGGACCATACCTTTTTCTTGATAAGGCTAATTTTGTTTGTTCTGTATGAAGTTTGTCTGGAGTTATCTTATTCTTCTTTATCTGAGTCACATGGCACTCCTTCTCCACGCAGATGTGCTAAGTGAGAAAAACACTTTGAGAGTACTCCTTTCCTATGCTTCAGCGTCTTTAAGTGTGTTGTCGGTGCATCTCAATTTTCAGACCCTTCGTGAGGATATTCAGGCTATGACGCAGTTGGTTCTTTAATACTTAGATGTTGTTACACAGCAGCCTCAAATGGACAGGAATTTAACCATTTGCCATTTCAAAACCTATTCACAGTCTGACAGGTAACCATTGTATTTACTGCTTTGTTTCACCACACATGCTTTAAAATACTTAAAGTAAGAAAAGTCTAGCTAAAATTCTGTCTTCACTTGAATACTCTCTTAAAGGACTAAAACTTAAGATATCTGCCCAATAGTTAATAATGACTCCAACAAGTTTCAAAGTTTTGCTTAGGTTGACTTATCTTTATTTTTAGTCCTTAATCATAATTAAAAGATATGACCATTTCTGATGAACTGCGCTACTTGGAGGTCTGCCTGACAGATGAGTTTGCTAAAGGAAGGAAAGTGGCAGATCTCTGTGAACTTGTACAATATGCTGGAAACCTTATCCCAAGCCTGTGAGTAATTACAAATCTGAGGACTTTTGTGTCTGTACTTCCCACTTTATGTTATGTCCTTTATGATTATCAGTTTAAAAAATGTTTTAAGGGTAATTTCTTAACAAATTAGGACCAACATTTTGGTAGGTACTCTCTTATTTGTTTTAGAGTAACTAGATTTACGTTTTTGGAGATATTTGAGGAATTTTGGAAATAGAAAAATGGACGTGCTTGCTATTTTGTTTAACGTCCTGACTGTTAGAAAAATTAATACGACAATTATTCTCTTCCTAATATGTTTAAAGGTAGTATCTATCTTGCATATATACAGTATATGTCTGTGTGTGTGTGTGCATGTGTGTATGTATATAGTTTTTATAGAGGTCAGTCAGTGGTTATCTTTTAAATCACATATTTTCCTTATCATGCAGGAGAAAACAACATGGTTCCTGTCTTATTTAATGTTTTCTTCAATGTGTTTGGAAATAATCAAATTCTTAATTTGAATATTTTATTTCTAATCAGCATTTCTTCATACTTCTCATAGTTACCTTTTGGTCACAGGTGGAGTTGTATATGTCAAGTCATTTCCTCAGTCCAGGAAGGACATTTTGAAAGATTGGGTAGAAATGTGCCATGGTGTGCAGCATCCCTTGAGGGGTCCGATTCTTCGAAATTACCTTCTTCAGTGTACCAGAAATATCTTCCCTGATGAAGGAGAGCCAACAGAATAAGTGATTTTCTTTCTTGATTTTTTTGCACTATTTATTTCATTATAGAATATATAAAAGTGTGGAAACATGTACAGAAATAAAGTATGAATAATTCTTCCACCCAGTCAGCATTTAGGTAGCATTTGTATAGAGATTTCCTTTGTAATATAGAACTCCTCAGTATATGTGGTATGATCTAAATTGTACTCATGCCAATTTTATCTTTGGATTATTAGGATCTGCTTTTTAATGTAATGTAATTGAGCATTTTTCCACTACATTAAATATTCTTTGAAAATACAACTTTTGGAAGGGGGTTATATTTGGAAACTGAGTTTGTAATGATATAATTGTGAGCCAGCTGGATTTCATAATTATTCCTTTAATGTCTATCAGTTTTTATAATTTATAGACTGCTAGTTACCTTGGAATATAAGTGATTTGAATTATCTGTTACAAGTTAGCTATTAACTCCAGAAAAGAAAAAATAAAAGCCATTCAGAGATACTCCTGTCTCTTGTGTAATCAGTATTCTAGCATCAAAGTCTACTGTTCTTTAATCCCACAGCAGGGGCAGGTGGTCAGCCAATTGTGGTCCTCAGTGGGTGAGCTGTTTTCATGACGGGTCCCCAAATTAAAGAACTTCATTCCTTTTTAAAAGAGTTTATTCATTTATTTTCTTTGATTTTTAATCCTTTTTCAGTTTGCCCCAACAGATTTTGGTTTTTTCTTCTTAATATTTTCATTTATTCCTAAGATGTACAATTCAATGGTTTTTAATATATCTGCATTAATTTTTTTAAACAGTACAGAAAAGATAAAAAATTTAACTATGTAGAGAAATTGATGAAGTTATTTCCTGTATTACATTTTGACTGTCCATTTTGAGCATTTAATTAGGCAATCAATAAAAATGTTTGGAAGCTACTGACGTCTCCATCCTAGGAGATGTGGAAAAATAAAGCAGGAAATCTATAGTCTCTTCCCTCACAAAGCTTACATTCCAATTAAAAACAAATTATTCAACAGTAAAATGATGCAGTTAGCAGTACATCCTAAGGTTTAATTTTTTTAGCCTTTTGTTTTTGCTTTTGGTTTGTAGGGATGGGGTCTCATTATGTTGCCCAGGCCATTTTAAACTCCCGGCCTAAAGTGATCTTCCTGCCTTGGCCTCCCAAAGCATTGGGATTACAGACATGAGCCACCATGCCCATCCTTCTAGCCTTTTTGAATTAAGGAAACTGCTACAAGAGCAAGTCCAGTTGGCCCAGGATAGGGAGTTGGGGAAAGTAATTCGTCCTTTAAATTTATAGTGTCCTCTCCAGGTACTTTTTTCCCTAGAGTCTGTTCCCTTTGAAATTTAACACTAAGCCCGTGAAGTTGAAAGTGGTTTTTCATAAAGCATTCGTGTACTACAGAGATAAGTAGGAAATGCACAAAGGAGAGGGATAGTAGTAAGTTGGTTCTGTAAATACTGTGTAAAGACTTTTCTGTTTCTTTGCAGTGAAGAAACAACTGGTGACATCAGTGATTCCATGGATTTTGTACTACTCAACTTTGCAGAAATGAACAAACTCTGGGTGCGAATGCAGCATCAGGGACATAGCCGAGATAGAGAAAAAAGAGAACGAGAAAGACAAGAACTGAGAATTTTAGTGGGAACAAATGTGGTGCGCCTCAGTCAGTTGGAAGGTGTAAATGTGCAACGTTACAAACAGGTTTATATCTTTTTGTTACCTCTTCTTATGTTCTGAGATAAAATGAAATCTGATTTTTAAAATCAGAATATTTTTGTTATATAATACTACATTGAAAAAAATCTTAAAATGGCTTTTACTGAAGAAGATTTAAATAAACAGAAAGATATATATGCAATGTTTGTGGATTGGAAGATGGAATATTGTCAAGATAGCATTTAAAAAAAAATTGATCTCAGTTAATGTAATCTCAGTCAAAATCCCAGCAGACTCATGAAGAAATAAAGAACCTGGAACAGCTACAAAAATTTGAAAAGGAAGAACAAAGTTAAAAGATCCAAACAACCCGAATTCATGATTTAAAGCTACAGTGAGAGCCTGTGTGGTATTGGTGAAAAGGATAGACACACAAATCAGTGGAGGGGAATAAAACAGGGAATGGCAAACTTTACCTGTGAGGGACCAGATAATAAATGGTTTTTTACTTTGCAAGACTTACGCTGTACAACAAGCTTGTCCAACCTGCGGCCTAGGGCAGCTTGGAATGTGGCCCAACACAAGTTTGAAAACTTTAAAACATGAGATTTTTTGCTTTTTTGTCTTAAAAGCTCATCAGTTATTATTAGTGTATTTTATGTGTGGTCCAAGACAATTCTTCTAATTCTTCTTCAAGCCAAACGATTGGACAACCCTGGTCTACAACTACTAACACTACAGATATGGTGCAAAAGCAGCCACAGACAATATGGAAGTGAATGGGCATGGCTGTGTTCCAGTAAAATTTTATTTGTAAAAACAAGCAGCAGCTCAGTTTACACATCTCTGACTAGACAATCCATAATAGACCCAGATATTTATGATCAGTTATTTTTTATAAAAGTACACAGGCAACCTTTTCAGCAAATGATTCTGGAACAATTGGATGTTTATATGCAAACAAACACAAAATCCTGAACCTTGACCCATCCCTCATACCGTATAGAAAAAACACAATAATTGATCAGAGACCTAAATATAGAACCTAAAACTGTTAGAAGAAAACACAGAGAAAATCTTTATGACCTAGGATTAGACAAAGATTTCTGAGGATACACAAAAAAGCACAAGCCATGGAGAAAAAAACTCACTTTTGAGAGGCCAAGGCAGATGGATCACTTGAGTCTAGGAGTTTGAGACAAGCCTGGGCACCATAGGAAGACCCCATCTCTACAAAAATTACCAAAATTAGCTGGGCATGGCGGAATGTACCTGTAGTCCCAGCTACTCAGGAGGCTTGAGGTGGCAGGATGGCTTGAGCCCAGGAGGTGGACATTGCATTAAGTGGAGAGTGTCCTGCTGCACTCCAGCCTGGGCAACAGAACAAGACCTTGTCTCAAAAAGGAAATAGCTTTTAAAGTTTAGAAGTGAAGTCTTGGTGAGAAAAATCTCAAATACGATGTTCAAGTTAGTAGTACAAATGTGTTACTAGTTTAAGATTTTGAAAACAGATTTTAACTCTTACATGTGTTTTTTTTCTCTTTTATATTGTTTTGACTGGCATATTGGAGAAGTTGTAAACTGTACGGATGCTCTGGCTAAAGAATATCTCATGGAGTGTATTATTCAGGTAGGTGGGAACATTTATTTCATTTTTTTAAAGGACCTTTTTTATCTTTCATTAAATTTAATTGTTTTGAAAACATTTTGAAGGAATAGGAAATAAGCTTTCCTGAATAAAGAACTTTCCTTGCTGGGTGTGGTGACTCACACTTGTAATCCCAGCACTTTGGGAGTTGAAGGTGGGAGGATCTCTTGAGGCCAGGAGTTCAAAACCAGCCTGGGCAACATAGCAAGATGCCATTTCTATAAAAAATTGAAATCATTTTTTAATGCTTCTTTTTTTATGTAATCTTGCTTCTTCTAAAAATAATTTAAAAACAAGATTTTCTGTTTCTGACTTATAACTTGGTCTTTGTATCAATGTGGTTTGTTTTCCTCCAAACTGTAGGAATGAGTCATCTGAGTTTTCTCGGTCTCTGTAGCTTTAGTTTAATTGTAGGTGCACTTTGTTTATTGGAATATTTCTGTCTGAGCTTGTGTTTAGTAGAGAGGTTCAGAAGTAATGTGTATAAGATTATTATTATTAGTTGTATAAGATTACAGTGTTTTTTCCCCACAAATGTGAACTTTACCATATGTGAGTTCAGAATATTATGTGAAATACTTTTACTTGTATTGATCACTTGATTCTCAGGTTTTCCCTGGTGAATTTCACCTCCAGACTTAGAATCCTTTTCTTTGGGCCTGTGCTGAGTTACACCAGAATGTAAACGTGAAAAACATAATCATTGCTTTAATTGATACGTAAGACCTTCCGGCACTGGAGGACACATGCTCGGACTTGGGAATAATGAATTTTAAACATTTTTTGAATTATTTGTTTCTGTTACATCTTTATCATACCAATGATCTTAATTTAATTATACTATAAATAATGTAGCTTTGTGAGTATGAGTACTAGGTACATGCCTCGGTTAGACATGAAAGAGGCTTAACTGAAATGTGCAGGAGACATGAAGATAATCAACATATTTATTCTGTGCATTTAATTGACATTTAAAGACATTGTACAGACTTATTGTTTAAATTGTACACATCCAAAGATCATATTGAAGAACAAAATTTTGTTTTTTACCATATCTTGCAGTGGGAACTCATTTGATTTAGAGTAGCCATAAGATACAGATGATTGAAAATGTTCAAGTAATCACTCTATCATCACATTTTCTTAAAGAAAAAATTTTAAGTATCAAATAAGTTTAGTACATCCACTTTAAATTTTATTTTCTTAGATTTTTCTTTTTCAGACAGAGCCTGACTCTGTCACCCAAGCTAGAGTGCAGTGGCGCTATCTGGGCTCACTGTAACCTCCGACTCCAGGGTTCAAGTGATTCTAGTGTCTCAGCCTCCCGAGTAACTGGGATTACAGACATGCACCACCATGCCTGGCTAATTTTTGTATTTTTAGCAGAGATGGGGTTTTGCCAGGTTGGCCAGGCTGATCTCAAACTCCTGAGCTCAAATGATCCGCCTGCCTCAGCTTCCCAAAGTGCTGGGATTGCAGACGTGAGCTACCGCGCTTGGTCAATGGGTGACTTTTTTGCAGCTGTGTTGTGTAGTAGTACAGAATGTCTGTCCCACTACTTGTAAGCATTGTCATGAAACCAGAAACCTAAGTGAAGATTTGTCTCTGCAGACACATTTTGTATGTTTTTTAAAAAACTAAGTAATTAGGTTTAAAGTCTGAGAATTTAGATTACAAAATTTTCCAAATTATCAGCTCAATCCTGGGCAGCAAAAATCCCATATTGATTGGGCCCCCTCTTAAAGGAAGCTAGTAACTGGATTTTCCTGTGTTGCCTGTAATGTCACTTACCCATCTCTGTCAGTAGTGATGCTTCTGGGCGTAACAAAATGTGGATGTAGTTGTGACTGTGACAAACAGATAATGATAATGAAACAGACATTATTTTGAGTAATTTAAGATGTGGGAAATAAAAGTTAATTTTATGAATTTTAGACTTAGTTGTATTTCAAACTTTAAGTAGTAAAAATGCAGTATCTTAAAATAGTCTATGTGCTCTTATTTTTTAAAGATTATTTATTTAAATCATGGTTGTTGAATATATTTGTCACTTTAATGCATTTCTGTCCATATCTACTTAATTATGCTTCAAAGAGTTTGAGAGAATTATCTTGTTGAAAATCTACTTAGTATGGTATGAAATATGAATGCTGATGTAAAAACGTTTCATTGGCAAAACTGTTTAGTTAAAAATGAATTGAGGAGGCTGGGTGCAGTGGCTCACATCTGTAATCCCAGCACTTTGGGAGGCCAAGGAGGGAGGCTTGCTGGAGTCCAGTTCAATACTATGCTGGGCAACGTGGCAAAATGCCATCACTACAGAAAACACAAAAATTAGCTGGGCGTGGTGGCACATGCTGTTAGCCCCAGCTACTCAGGATGCTGAGGTGGGAGGATAGCTTGAGTCCAGCGGGTGAAGGTTTCCTTGAGAGGAGAGTGCATGACTGCACTCCAGCCTGGGCGAGAGAGGGAGACTTTGTCTCAAAACATTGAGGGAACGATCGACTTAAAAATCTTTTGGGCTCATACGAAATAAAGAAAAGTAATAAAGAATAAGATGTCATCCATGATCTCACTATCCAAACCCTATATCTTTTAAAATAAAGGGTTTTTGGTTTTTTTTAGATTAGCTTTATTTGCCCACTGTGAAGATAGACCTGGAATCCAAGGGGATATTAAACTTTTTGATGTATTTTCACAGCAGGGGGCTACAGTGATACAGGTTTCTGTAGGTTTCTCCTAAGTTCTCAAAACTTTGAAACTTCTCTGCCTTCCTTTTACGATTGTTTAAAATAAATTGTATGGTTTTCTAAACATTCCGGTCTAGACAAGACATGCCTTCAGAGGATGTTGTATCTTTACGTGTCTCTCTCATTAATCTTGCCATGAAATATTACCCTGATCGTGTGGACTATGTTGATAAAGTTCTAGAAACAACAGTGGAGATATTCAATAAGCTCAACCTTGAACAGTAAGTTACATTTTTGTAAAAATCCTCATAAAGACATTTTTGTCCTAGATTTGCTTTTCTTTCTCAATTGTTTTTTGAACTGCTGGAGTTGGTCTTGTTTTAATCATGCATTAAGATTGTCATGCTTAGCACTACTAGGGGCAGAAAGTGGTGACCAATTACTTGGTTGTGTATATTAATGAAATTGTGGTACCTATGGACCATATGAAGTCTTCAGGGACCAGTGTCTCCAATTTGGATCTCTTTCTGTGTATCAGGGGCATCCAATCTTTTGGCTTCCCTGGGGTGCATTGGTAGAAGCATTTTCTTGGGCCACACGTAAAATACACTAACACTAGCAATAGCTGATGAGCTTTAAAAAAAATCACAAAAAAACTCATAATGTTTTAAGAAAGTTTACAAAATTGTGTTGGGCCACATTCAAAGCCATGCTGGGCTGCATGCGGCCTGTGGACCGCGGGTTGGACAAGCTTGCTGTATTGAGTATGAAATGAGTTCTTATGAATGAGTTGGTTCTTAAACTGGTAAGGAAACTTTGTCAGATAGTATTTATTTCCATAATTGGTGTTTTCCTATGAATGAATACATGGTGAAAAATGAGGGGCGTATGTATATTAAAGGTGCAGAATTAAATTTGTTTAAATATCTTTTCTATTTTGAGCTTTGATTTTGATACCTTCCAAGAACCTATCAACAGTACTGTTTCCAACTTGAAACCTCCTCAGCTGTTCTATCCTAGGCCTATGGCGTCCTCTAGTGGCCACTGTGGGCAGCTCTGATCCTGTTACCCTCCCCAGCAGTTCCCTTCCTGTCCCATTCCCCATTGCTCTGGACTTGGGTTAAGCCAGGCCCGCCTCCCCCGCCCATATTCTACAGAATTTTACATCACGTAATCTCCCTCCTTTCTATCTCCTTTGTAGTGGTTTACCTGCATCAAGAAAATTTCTTCTTTTTTCCCCCGCTTTGTATTACCTTTTTTCTCTCAGTCATTTTTGGTTTTATGTGTGTGTGAACTGAAAACAAGTCCAGATACGGAATAAGTGTGAGAGAAAATTAAATGATGTGCCAGGTGTGGTGGTTTGCACCTGTAATCCCAGCTATTCAGGAGACTGGGTTAGGAGAATCACTTGAGCCCAGGAGTTTGTGAACAGCTTGGGCAACATAGCAAGACCCCATCTCTAATAAAACATAAAATTAAAAATTAAAAAATTTTAAATTAAAAAAACTAAGTGATGTATTTATGTCTTTCCACCCAAGTGAATTTTAAAGTAAAAATAGAGAAAATAATTAGAAATAACTACCTCTAATGAGGTTGTAATAAATGTCCCAACATGCCTCAATATCTACAGAATGATTTTACTAACCACTACCTAAAAGTCAGTCAGCCTGCTTTTCCTTAATCACCAACACCTGATGCAGAAGAAATAGTTTATATATTTTTCTATTGTGTCGAATTGCTGGTTTTGCATGGATTTTCTTCCTACTTGTTTTCATCGTGAATATACAATACTTGTTGGCTGCCCCCTGGGAACCAAACTACCAGTTAAAATACTTCCCTTAGAAATGTCATCGAAGTCTAGACAGTCATCTTAACTCCAGCTATACCATCTGTTCATGAGTTGGAAACTGTATCTAGTTTTGTATCAACAGAAAAATAATAGATGAACATATATTTGTGATTAGATAAGCATTTTTATCCTCTTGAAAGGAGGTTGTTATACTCTGCTGGTGGTATGATTCACTTGACCCATTTCCTTTAATGTGTAATGAAAAATTTCAAATTCTTATGGAATAAGTGCTATTTGTGCATAGAGAAAGTTAATTTTATTCATTAAGACTTCTGTTTTTCTTTTTGTAGTGTTGCTACCAGCAGTGCAGTTTCAAAGGAACTCACCAGACTTTTGAAAATGCCAGTTGACACTTACAATAATATTTTAACAGTCTTGAAATTAAAACATTTTCATCCACTCTTTGAGTACTTTGACTATGAGTCCAGAAAGAGCATGAGTTGTTATGTGCTTAGTAATGTTCTGGATTATAACACAGAAATTGTCTCTCAAGACCAAGTAAGAGAATACCTACATGCTATTTTAGGGAAACAGTGTTACAATTTTAGACTATGGACCTAGATACCTGAGATGGGAGGGGAGGGTAATTCAATACTAAAGAAAATGTACAAGTAACTTATTCATTATATAAATTAGAAAATGGGAGATGTATAAAGAATTATAAAACATTTATAATTCCACCAGATAGAGAATAACCACTGTTAATTAACATTTCGTACATATCTGTCCAGACTTTTGTCTGTATATGTGTGTATGACATACATGTGTATCGACTTTCTATCCAAAAAATGAATATCTTGTTGATATTGTATTGTAATTTTATAAGTGGTAACATTTTTGACAGTGGCTTTATATGCCAATGGTTTCCCATCAGTGGGTTTCTTGTGCCTCGCATGTTACAGGGGGATTCCATCATGAATTGGGTATCCACGTTGATTCAAGATCAGCCAGATCAGCTTGTAGAGGACCCTGATCCAGGAGACTTTGCTGATGAGCAGAGCCTTGTGGGCCGCTTCATTCATCTGCGGCGCTCTGACGACCCTGACCAGCAGGACTTGGTATGAGTTTACTCTTACTATAACCCTGTATCAGCTCCTCGTGAAATCACATGTTGAAGTGCTTAAAATGGTTTAATTCACCTTCTGGTCTTAAATGGTTTTGAAGGAATTGCGACTGAATTAAAGATTCACTTGAACCAGGAGAACAGAGGTTGCAGTGAGCTGAGATTGTGCCACTGCACTCCAGCCTGGGCAACAGAGCGAGACTCCATCTCAAAACATAATAACAATAAAATGAAAAATAAAAAGAAAAGATTCATGGCATCCATGAGCTTTTACTTTATATATAAACACATAATTGTTTGTAAACTTCTGGAGCATGTGAATAACAATTCAGTTGCTCCAATTTCTTTTGAAGACTGAGAATTACAAAAACTCTGTCTTCTTTTACCTGAGTGCCCATAATTATTCCATGTTCATTTTTTCTGAACTGTGTATTGCTTATAATAAACTTTATAAGAAATACAATTCTCATATTTAATTTTACTTTTCCAAATTTGCGAGTATAAGTTATATTTGTCATATTGAGTTTTTGTTTTTTGATGAAAGATTTAAAAATTCATTTTACCTTTTTCTTAACTTTTTTTTCTGATAAAGAACAATCACATGAGATTCTCTCTTTATTATTAGTCCACAGGAAATCTTCATGAAATGGATAAAACATGTTGTCTGAGTAGGGGTATCAGTGACCGATACTAGGTAATTTATTTTAGTGAAGGGTTAGCATGGTTGGCTGCTTAATTATTGTTTGGGCAAAGTAGTTTAACCATTCTTGGATGCATAAGGCTGTTAGGCTGCTATGATGAAAAAGACATTTGCTTGAGGACGTCCTGTCTCATCTCATTCTGTTGACTTCCTTCATTGTAATTGACACTCCTGTACTTCTTCATAATCAGTGTGAAATAAGAGGCTGACTGCTACTGGTAGTGTGATGGTCTTTGTCTTGGCTTAGTGACAAACATTCCAGGACTGTGGTGTTGTGCACTGTGAGCTATGTGATCTGTACAGAGTGACTGTCTGAGTATGTTAACTGATTCCCTTATGTTTCTGTGTGAGACTGTGTGTGTCTGTGTGTTTACATTTTCTATTGCATACCAAATGTAGTAGTTAGAAAGTATGCCTTTTGGTTGGGCGTGGTGGCTCACGCCTGTAATCCCAGCACTTTGGGAAGCTGAGGTGGGTGGATTACCTGAGATCAGGAGTTTGAGACCAGCATGGCCAACATGGTGAAACCCCATCTCTACTAAAAATGCAAAAAGTTTGCCGGGCATGGTGGTGGGTGCCTGTAATCCCAGCTGCTTGGGAGACTGAGGCAGGAGAATCACTTGAACCTGGGAGGTGGAGGTTACAGTGAGTGGCTATCACACCATTGCACTCCAGCCTGGGCAACAAGAGTGAAACTGTCTCAAAAAAAAAAAAAAAAAAGAAAGAAAGAAACTATGCCTTCTGCATGTGGCTGATTGGTTATTCCCATGTATAGAGATCTTTAATGATAGGGTCATTAGCTCTGACTACCCCTAGGGGAAATGTATTCTCTTATTCATCTACCATATCATTGAATTTCACAAAACCTGAATGTCATTGTGTCACACATATTAAAAATATTTTATGAACTCTCTGTTTTCCTTGTAATTTTTCTGAATTGGCTATACATTGTGCCATTTCAGAAAAAAATCCAACAAAAACACAGAATTCATAGAATATTTCACAAGTGGCTCTTTCAAAGTATATTAGCATTTTCCTTGATTTAAACGATCTTATTATTTTTTGAATGAGGAGATGTGTTGTACCAGTAATATGCATATAGTTGTTTTGTATCATAGTAATATTTAATATTACTGAGCACATGCCTTGTGCTAAGTAGTGGTGAGACTTCACATGCGTCGTTTGATCTTCCCAACAACACTAGGAGTTTACAGAAACTTGTGGCTAAGAGAAGGTAAATAATTTGCCCAAGGCCACACCTGTAGTATTAGCATCTACTTTTAAATGTGAGTCTGTGAGTCTATCTTCACAGCTTTCTTTTCTTTTCATTTCTTTTTTGTTGAGATGGAATCTTGCTCTGTCACCCAGGCTGGAGTGCAGTGGCATGATCCCAGTTTACTGCAACCTCCGTCTCCTGGGTTCAAGCAATTCTACTGCCTCAGCTTCCTGAGTAGCTGAGATTACAGGTGTGTGCCACCACGCACAGCTAAGTTTTGTATTTTCAGTAGAGACAGGGTGTCCCTATGTTGGCCAGGCTGGTCTCAAACTCCAGACCTCAACTGATCTGTCCACTTTTGGCCTCCCAAAGTGCTGGGATTACAGACGTGAGTCACCACACCTGGGCCAGAGCCTACATTCTTTATCAATGCAGCATACTTTGCACATGTGTGTATGAAAATATATATATATTTTTTTTTATTATTTATTTTTTATTATTATTATACTTTAAGTTCTAGGGTACATGTGCATAACATGCAGGTTTGTTACATATGTATACTTGTGCCATGTTGCTGTGCTGCACCCATCAACTCATCAGCACCCATCGACTCGTCATTTACATCAGGTATAACTCCCAATGCAATCCCTCCCCCCTCCCCCCTCCCCATGATAGGCCCCGGTGTGTGATGTTCCCCTTCCCAAGTCCAAGTGATCTCATTGTTCAGTTCCCACTTATGAGTGAGAACATGCGGTGTTTGCTTTTCTGTTCTTGTGATAGTTTGCTAATATGACCCAGCCATCCCATTACTGGGGATATACCCAAAGGATTATAAATCATGCTGCTATAAAGACACATGCACACGTATGTTTATTGCAGCACTATTCACAATAGCAAAGACTTGGAATCAACCCAAATGTCCATCAGTGACAGACTGGATTAAGAAAATGTGGCACATATACACCATGGAATACTATGCAGCCATAAAAAAGGATGAGTTTGTGTCCTTTGTAGGGATATGGATGCAGCTGGAAACCATCATTCTTAGCAAACTATCACATGAAAATATATTTAAACATATCTTTGCTTCTAACTTGCTACCTTGGGCAGGTTATACAACCTCTTTGAAACTCACGCTTCCCCATTTGTGAAATGGGATTGTATCTGTCTCTGGGTTGTTGTGACAACTTGAGGAGATAAGATATATGTAAATTGCCTACCATAAAGTATGGTACATTGTATATGTTCACAAAATGTTAGCAATGATGATTGGAGCCCACATTTATTTCACAAATGATTAATCATAGTTTGGAAATTTTTTTTTCTTTAATGCTTTTGGGTCAGATTTTGAATACAGCACGAAAACATTTTGGAGCTGCTGGAAATCAGCGGATTCATTTCACACTGCCACCTTTGGTATTTGCAGCTTACCAGCAAGCTTTCTGATACAAAGAGAATTCTAAAGAGGTGAGTTTACTTTAAGTATTTAAGTACTTTTTTCCTTTTTTAATCACTCTGAGTGTGTGTGTGTTTTATATTATAAAAAATTTCAAACATACAAAAATAGACAATGATATAATAAAATCCCACTTTCAGTAACTCTATTTGTTACTTATCCTGTGCTAAGTGTTCCTAACAGTGATGTTGGGGGATCACATACTAACTGAGGGATCACATCAAAAGCACTTAGAAATGCAAGACTAAGCAGTGTGAATTTATGCTGAAACTCTTTCCTAAGTTCTAATTCAGGTTAGCTTTAAAATCTAAGGAGAGGGCCTAGCATTGCAGTCATTTCTCTCTAAAAGCATATAATTGAATAATATCCTGAGTTGAATAAAAAGTGGGCAACTTTTTATGAGCTTTCTTCTTCCTCAAACCAGAAGCATGGCTTGAGTCTTCATGGTGTAGTTTTGAAGAAAATACATCAAGCTTATGTACCTGAAAGTTGAAAGTCAGGTTTATGATAATGAACAATCTCAGTAACTTACTTTTGTTTGTTTGTTTGTTTGTTTGTTTTGAGATAGGGTCTCATTCTGTCACCCAGGCTGGAGTGCAGTGGCTCAGTCTTGGCTCACTGCAACCTCTACCTCCTGCATTCAAGCAATTCTCGTGTGTCAGCCTCCTAAGTAGCTGGGTTTACAGGTGTGCACCACCACGCTCAGCTAATTTTTGTAGTTTTAGTAGAGAGAGTGTCTTGCCACGTTGACCAGCTGGTTTCGAACTCGTGGCCTCAAGTGATCCTCCTGCCTCAGCCTCCCAAAGTGCTAGGATTGTAGGTGTGAGCCCCCATACCAGGCCTCAGTGGGGACTTAATTTTCTCATAACAGAGAAAAAAGATGTATTCCGTAGACCTACCAGCATGAAACAGCAGCTTTTGGCCAATTTTTATTAGGCCAGCTTATCATTCACTCTTTACCAGCATTTATGGATAGGAATCTGTGAATATAACAATAAAAATAGCAACCAGCCTATGTTACAGAGCCATAGGAATTCCAACAGTACGACAATATGGTACTGGCATAAAAACAGACACATAGACCAATGGAACAGAATAGAGTCTAGAAATAAACCCAAACATATGCAATAAACTAATCTTTGATAAGGACACCAAGAATACACAATGAGGAGAAGGATGGTCTCTTCAATAAATAGTATTGGGAAGGTTGGATATCCACATGCAAAAGAATGGACTTGGACTCTCATCTTATACCATATATAATAATGAACTCAAAATGGATTAAAGACCTGAAACCATAAAGCTCCTAGAAGAAAACACAGGGAAAAACCTCCGTGTCATTGGTCAATGATTTTTTGGATATGAAACCAAAAACCTAGGCAACAAAAGCAAAAATAAACAAGTGAGACACTATTAAAATAAAAAGCTTCTGAACAACAAAGGAAATAATCAGCAGAGTGAAGAGACAGCCAAAGGGATGGGGAAGAATATTTGCAAACTGTACATCTGAAAAGTGATCAGTATCCAAAATATGTATGGAAGGCAACTCAATAGCAAGAAAATGAATAACTTGGTTTAAAAATGAGCAAAGGATCTGAATAGACATTATTCCAAAGAAGACATACAGGTGGCCAACTAGTACATGAACAGAGGTTCAACGTCATTTATCAGGAAAATGCAAATCAAAACCACTGTGAGACATTACCTCACATCTGTCAGAATAACTGTTACCAAAAGGACAGAAAATCAAGTGTTGGCAAGGATGTAGAGAAATGGGAACCCTGTGTATTATTGAGAATATAAATTAGTATAGCCATTATGGAAAACGGTATGGAGGTTCCTCAAAAAACTGAAACTAGAACTACCATGTGACCCTGCAGTCCCACATCTGGTTATGTATTCAAAGGAAAGGAAATCAGTATCTCAAAGAGATACCTGCACTCCCATGTTCACTGCAGCATTATTCACAATGGCTGAGATATGGAAACAACCTTAGTGTCCATCAATAGATGAATAAAGACATTGTGTTGTGTAAATGTGTGTGTGTACATATATAGGTGTATATATATGTATGTATCTACACACATATTCTCTACATAGTAGAATAATATTCAGCTACAGAAATGGAGAAAATCTTGCCATTTATGATAACAGGGATTAATCTGGAGGAAATTATTCTAAGTGAAATAAGCCAAACACAGAAAGGCAAATACCACATGACTTCATTTATATGCAGAATTGTTTTTTAAGTTGAATTCATCCAGCCTGGGTAACACAGCAAGACCCAATCTCTATCAAAAGAAAAGGCCGGGTGTGGTGGCTCATGCCTGAAATCCCAGCACTTTGGGAGGTCGAGACGGGCGGATCACGAGGTCAGGAGATCGAGACCATCCTGGCTAACATGGTGAAACCCCGTCTCTACTAAAAATACAAAAATTAGCCGGGCGTGGTGGTGGGCGCCTGTAGTCCCAGCTACATGGGAGGCTGAGGCAGGAGAATGGCGTGAACCCGGGAGGCAGAGGTTGCAGTGAGTGGAGATCACGCCACTGCACACCAGCCTGGGCAACAGACTCCGTCTCAAAAAAAAAAAAAAAAAAGGAAATTGAAGTCAATGCAGAAAATTTGGGAAAATTACATATATCTGGAAATCGAACAACCCACTAAATAGCCATCGTGTCAAAATAATTGGATAATATTTTCAGATAAATAATAAAGCAACATATCAAAACATATGAGACACAGCAAAAACCTGCTCAGATATATTTATAGCAGTAAACACCTATATTAAAAATGAACCACCATAACTTACAACCAATCAACTAATATTTGGCACAAACATGCAAAGGCAAATTAACTACACATCAAACCTGGAGGAAAAATATCAGTTGGAAAATACAAGAGTCATGTAGAATAGGAAGACTGAAAATAAAATCCCTGGGGATAAGGGCTCTGAAAACTGTCCACATATTTCTGAGAATCTAGAAGCCCATATGCCTGCTCAGGACTAGGCATGGGTAAGGTCAGTGTTCAGAAAAGCTCTAAGAAGACGTTATCAGTCATGATTGCTTTACCCTCTAATATGGTTTGGCTCTGTGACCCAACTCAAATCTCATCTCAAATTACAATCCCCACATGTTGAGGGAAAGATGTGATTGGATTATGGGTGCAGTTTCCCCCATGCTGTTCTCAGGACAGTGAGCTCACGAGATCTGCTGGTTTTATAAATGGTAGCTTTTTCTGTTCTCTCACTCCTGCCACCTTGTGAAGAAGGTACTTGCTTCTCCTCCACTTTCTGCCATGATTGTAAATTTCCTGAGGCCACTGCAGTCATACAGAACTGTGACTCAATTAAACCTATTTCTTTTATGAATTACCCAGTCTCAGGCACTCCTTTATGGCAGTGTAAGAACAAAGTAATACTCAAACTCAGCACAAACAGGAAAAAAAAAAGGTGAAGATGTTATCTTCCTGGTTTGTAAGCTGAGCTGCAATAATTAAAATGTTTTGGGTGAGCAAGCATTTGAGAAAATCTCTGTCAAATTACTAGCTCATAAGATAATGAAACAGAGACTTTTATTCCATACACAACAAAGAATAGAATATTTACAAAAATACCTTTGAAAACTCATTAAACAAATATAAATAATCATGAAAAACAAAAATCCAAAGGATTAAAAATAATATGATTTCAAAGTTATTATATTATAATATCAAAATGTACAGTTTTCAAAAACAGCAAAAGGCAGGCAAAAAAATCACTCGTTAACATGATAACAAATTAATAGAAACAGTCCTAGAGATACCCTAGACATTGAAAGAGATTTAAAAGTCTTTAAATCAATGGACTTAAACATGCTGAAAAAGAGAGTAAACCATAAAAAAGAAAAAAAATTGGGAAAATGATGTGTCATCAAATAGAAAGTATCAATAGAGACAGCAATTATAAAATAAACAAAAACATCTGAAGTCAAAAGTTAAAATCACTGAAAGAAAAAAATTTACCAGAAAGCCTCTACAGCAGATATGAGTAGAAAAAAGAAAGAAAAAAAGGATTAGCAAGGTTTTAAGTCTGCTCAATTTTAATTATTTAGACCTACTAGGCAAAAGAGAATTAAGAAAAATTAGAAGGCCCTAAGATACTAATGAGAAATCATTACATTGCCTTCACAAGGATTATAGAAAATCCAAAAAGAAGAGGGGGAGTTTTGTAAAAGAATCAGAAGAAAAAAATTAAAGGAATAATGGCAGATAAATTTCTAAACATGATAAAACTCATGAATCTACACATTCAAAAATAGAACTGAGCTCAAAATTGTATACGCTCAAAGACTTCCACAAAAGACACATTACAAACTTTCAAAACCTACAGACAAAAATAATCTTTAAAACAGTAATAAAGACCCATCATATACAAAGTTTCATAGTAAAATTAAGAACTAATTTCTTGCTAGAAACCATAAAGTTATGAGACAGCAGGATGACATATTTAAAGTGATAAAAGAAAAAAAAAGTCAACAAAGAACTCTATTTTCCACAAACTATTCTTCAAAGATAAATGAGATATCAAGACATTTTTATATTTTTTAAAAAACTATACAGAGTTTCTTACTAATAGGTCCACTCTGCAATGCATGATAAAGGCTATCTTTTTGGCTGAAATAAAAGGACACACTATAAAATAACTTAATGCCATATTAAGAAACAAGTAACACCAGTAAAAGTAAATATATGCAAAAATAAAAATGCCACTATGAAAACATTTTCATTTCATAACTTGTTTCATCTTTAAAAATTTTTAAATATATGATTCAGTAGACTAATGCACAGAATTAGTTATAAAACTATGTTAATTTCAGGCAATGCATAATTATATAAGCTGGAAGCACATATAGTTGGAGAAACAAATCTGTGTGGAATGAACTGTTGTAATAAAACCAGATTTCAAGTGGTATTCATTTATTATACATGGTCATACATTCATAAGATTAGTTATAATCCTTAATCACGAAAACAATAACTTTAAAAAGTCAAAAGGGAATTGAAAAGGGAATAAAAACTGTAGACTTGAAAAATATCAATAGAATAAAAATGTCAGTAATAAATAGACTAAATTTGAAAAGGAAATGACAGAAAAATAAGTAGCAAAATGGTAGAATTCCATCTTTTGTAAATACTTTAAATAGAAATAAACTGTACAATTACAATGCAAACATTGACAGAATGGTTTAAAAAACATAAATATAATTCAACTTTGTTATCTACAAGAGACTCTCATTAGACTTCTCTGTAGGTTGTAAGTAAAAGAATTCCTAAAGATACTTTATACAAATAGTAACTAAAAGAGCTGGGGTGACTATACTTCAGCAAAATAAATATTAAGACAAAAGTGTTACAAGTGACAAATGAGGACATTATATTTTGAAGAAATGTAAACCTATGAATAAGACATAACAATTATAAATATATATACACCTAAAAAAGATCCCAACATATGAAACAAAAAAGACAGTTAATGACGGAAGTAGCAAGTTATACAGATTTGTTGACCTAAATATACCAAATACAACTAGCAGTCAAATACAAGAACTCTATTTTACATTTCTTCAAAAAGAAATTAATGTGGTTTTCAGATTTTGTAAACTGTTTTTCAGAAAATAATTTAGCAATCTTATCCTATGGAATTCTTATTTTTAAAAGCCATTATTTTAAACTTTGCATAATATCACATTCAATATTTCTAGTATGTTTATCATTATAAAAGCCACAAAAGAATAACTTTAAACTATTTCCACTTTCGACAATAGACCATCATGAATCTACTCTCTGTCTCTATTCATGTGCATTTTATGAATATTCTTTTTTAAAAACCATATTCTTGTAGTAAAATTAACATTTTCTCTCTATGCAGTGGTACATTCTGCCATATTTCAATCTGGTTTCTTTCACTTACCATAATGTATTTGAGATCCCTGATTATTCTTCATGTGCTTATGTATTGGGAAACATATTTAGGATTTAAAAAACAGAAGATATCTATGTTGCTTCATATTTCTGCCTCTTTTTTCCTAAGAAATGTCAAGTCAACTACTAGCAAAAATATGAATTAAGCATTAAGAATTATACAGTTGGCTGGGCATGGTGGCTCATGCTGAGAAGCCGAGATGAGTGTATCACCTGAGGCCAAGAGTTTGAGAACAGCCTTGCCAACATCATAAAATTCTGTTTTTACTAAAAATAAAAAAATTAGCTGGCATGGTAGTGTGTGCCTGTAATCCCAGCTACTCATAAGGCTGACAGACGAGAATCTTTCAAACCCAGGAGGTACAGGTTGCAATGAGTCAAGATCATACTATTACACTCCAGCCTAGGTGAGAGAGTAAAACTGTCTCAAAAGAAGAGAACAGAAACAAACAAACAAACAAGCAAAAACCAGTTAAAAGAAATAAGATCTAGGGTTTGGTAACACAATAGAGTCAACAGTTAACAATAATTCATTATATGTTACAAAATGGCTAAAAGAGAAAATTTCAAAAAAATATTTGAGCTGATGAATATCCCAATTACTAACTTTATAACAGATTGTATGCTCTTATCAAAATATTACATGTACCCTGAATATATGTACAATTGTTATGTATCCATAAGAATTAAAAATAGGCCAGGCCTGGTGGCTTACACTTCTAATCCCAGCACTTTGGGAGGCTGAGGCAGGTGGATCACAAGGTTAGCAGTTCGAGACCAGCCTGGCCAACATCATGAAACCCTATCTCTACTAAAATACAAAAATTAGCCAGGCGAGGTCATGGGTGCCTGTAATTCCAACTACTTGGGAGGCTGAGGCAGGAGAATTGCTTGAAACTGGAAGGCGGAGGTTGCAGTGAGCCAGCATCACGTCACTGCACTCCAGCCTCGGCAAGAAAGCAAAACTCTGTCTCAAAAAATAAATAAATCAAATAAAAATATTCAAAAATAAATTATTCTCAAATAAGATAGGAATTTTAATTTTTGAAAAGATCAAAAAAACTTTGAAAAACATACAGAAAAAGGTAGTTAATGTTGAATTACTTATAAAATTGAACTTTTAAAAACTTTGAAAAACATACAGAAAAAGGTAGTTAATGTTGAATTACTTATAAAATTGAACTTTAGGGAGTCTAATAAAAATGTGGTTTGAATTAACTTTTGCTTTGTAAAATTCTTCATTTTAATTCATGTTCCAGTGCACAGAAAAATGACAGCTGCTCTCCATGAGAATCAGAGTTCAGTGTTGTTCTGAAGCACTTTATCTTCTCTTTCTGAGTCTCACTTTCATTTCTGGTCATAATCAAGAAGTGTGATTAGCTAATGGCTGCCTGCTCTAAGAGATATGCAGTGTCCATCATCTCTTGGACTGCAGGTAGAGATGTATTCACATCTCTTGTGATCCCTGCAAGATAACACCAGACCCAGCAGATCCAAAATGACCATAACACTGCACTTTTTAAAAACCAAGCCCTGAGATTTTAATCCACAAATATTCACCATTGCTTTCTGGTACATGGTAGATGTGAGTAGCCTCTTCGAAAATCAGACAACCCTGTTTGCTGACAATGAAGCAGGGTAAAACAGCACAGATCCAGGGACCCCGCACATAGCTTCAAATGGGAGGCTCATCAGACTAACAATGAATCTTTCAGCAGAAATCCTATTTGCCAAGAGATTAGATGCCAATATTCAACATTCTTTAAAAAAATTCTAGCCAAAATTTCATATCCGACCAAATTAAGCTTCAAAAGTAGAAAAGAGATAAGATCCTTTTAAGATAAGCAGATGCTGAGGAAACCTGTTACCACCAGGCTGGCCTTATAAGAACTGCTAACGAAAGCACTAAATAGGAAAAAAGAAAGACCATTACCAGCCACTACAAAAACACATTGAAATACACAAACCACTGACACTATAAAGCAACCGCAAAACAAAATCACTAGTTTTATACGATAAAGAAGTCTGCAAAATAACTGGCTATGATCATAATGATAGATTCAAATCTACACTTATCAAAACTAAGCTTAAATGTAAATGGGCTAAATGCCCCAAAGAAAACAAAGTGGCAAGCTACATAAAGGATCAAGACCCACTGGTGTATTGCCTTCCAGACTTATGTCACACAGGCTGAAAACACAGGAATGCAGAAAAACCTACCAAGCATATAAAAAGACAGGAAAAAGCAAGGGTTGCAAAGTTTGTTTCAGACAAACCAGACTTTAAATCAACAAAGATTATGAAAATATAAAAAGGGGATTACAGAACGGTAAAGGGCTAACTATGCTACATATATACACACCCAACACAAAAGCACCCGGATTTATAACGCAAGTTCTTAGAGGCTTTCAAGAGACATAGACTCGGCCGGGTGCGGTGGCTTGTGACTATAATCCCAGCAGTTTGGGAGGCCAAGGCGGGTGGATCACGAGGTCAAAAGATCAAAACCATTCTGGCCAAAATGGTGAAACTCAATCTCTACCAAAAATACAAAAATTAACTGGGCCTGGTTGCGAATGCCTCTAGTCCCAGCTACTAGGGAGGCTGAGGCAGGGTTGAGGAGCGACTGAAGCCTTTGCCACAATCTTCACATTTGTAAGGTCACTCCCCAGTATGAATTCTCTTATGTCTGGTAAAGTCTGAGAATCTTCTAAAGCCTCTGCTGCATTCTTCATATTTGTAGGGTTTCTCTCCAGTATGAATTCTCTTATGTCTGGTAAGGTCTGAGAAGCTTCTAAAGCCTCTGCCACACTCTTCACATTTGTAGGGTTTCTTTCCAGTATGAATTCTCTTATGTCCGCTAAGGTCTGAGAAGCTTCTAAAGACTTTGCCACATTCTTCACATTTGTAGGGTTTCTCTCCAGTATGAATTCTCCTATGTCTGGTAAGGTCTGAGAAGCGTCTAAAGCCTCTGGCACATTCTTCGCATTTGTAGGGTTTCTCTCCAGTATGAATTCTCTTATGTCTAATAAGTTCTGAAAACCAAACACAGGCTTGGCCACATCTTTCACACTTTTTAAAGTTTCTCTCCAGTATGGATTCTCTAATGTTTAGTAAGGTCTGAGAAGCATTTAAAGGCTCTGCAATATTTTTCACATTTGTAGGGGTTCCCTCTAGTATGAGTTCTCTTATTTAAAATGAGGCCTGGGCCGGGCGCAGTGGCTCAAGCCTGTAATCCCAGCACTTTGGGAGGCCGAGGCGGGCGGATCACAAGGTCAGGAGATCGAGACCACAGTGAAACCCCGTCTCTACTAAAAATACAAAAAATTAGCCGGGCGCGGTGGCGGGCGCCTGTAGTCCTAGCTACTCAGGAGGCTGAGGCAGGAGAATGGCGTGAACCCAGTAGGCGGAGCTTGCAGTGAGCTGAGATCGCGCCACTGCACTCCAGCCTGGGCAACAGCGTGAGACTCCGTCTCAAAATAAATAAATAAATAAATAAATAAATAAATAAATAAAATGAGGCCTGAGAACCACGTAGTCTTTGCCACATTTTTCTCATTTCTAGGGTTTCTTTCTGCTATTAATTTTCTTATCTTCATTGAGAATTGAGCACCACTCAAAAGCTTTGTCACAATTATTGCCTTGGCATGTTTTGCAATGGGTTGTTGGTAAACATCGATGAAGGCAATTATAACTACTCTTCTGCCCCTTGCAATTAATCACACCTTGCCAGTCTTTCTTTAAGTATAAATTATCAAGGTCACAGCCTTCATATTTTCTCACTATTACCTTTTTATGTGAATCTTCTATGTCCTGCTTTGGCAATATCTCTGCAGTGAAAAAAAAAGAACCAGCTGAAAAAAATATAACAAATCATATCACTTATTAGACTAAGGTGAATATACTTTACAAATATGAAATTATACAAAACACATTAAAACGGTGACACTGGGTCACTTCCAAAATGGCCAAATAGGAACAGCTCCAGTCTGCAGGTTCCAGTGAGATCGATGCATAAGACGGGTGATTTCTGCATTTCCTACTGAGGTATCTGCTTCCTCTCATTAGCACTGGTTGGACAGTTGGTGCAGCCCACGGCAGGTGAGCTGAAGCAGGGCATGGCCTCGTCTCACCTAGGAGGCACAAGAGGTCGGGGGATTTCACTTTCCTAGTCAAGGAAAGCTATGACAGAGTGTACATGGAGAAGTGGTACACTCCTGACCAAATACTGTGCTTTTGCCACAGTCTTAGCAACCAGTAGACCAGGAGATAACCCCAGGGCCTGGCTTGGCGGATCCCATGCCCACAGAGCCTTCCTCACTGCTAGCACAGCAATCTAAGATTGACCTGCGATGTTGCAGCTTGATTGGGGCAGGGGTGTCCACCATTGCTGAGGCCTGAGTAACTCACAGTGTAAACAAAGAGGCCGGGAAGCACGAACTGGGCAGAGGCCACCGCCACACAGCAAGACCTACTGCCTCTCTAGATTTCACCTCTGGGGGAAGAACATAGTAGAACAAAGGCAGTAGACAGTTTCTGTAGATTTAAACGTCCCTGTCTAACAGTTCTGAAGACAGCAGTGGTTCTCTTAGCACGGTGTTCAAACTCCAACAATGGACAGACTGCCTTCTCAAGCGGATCCCTGACCCCGTGTAGCCTGACTGGGAAACACCTCCCAGTCGGGGCCGACAGACACCTCAAACAGGTGGGTGCCCCTCTGGGATGAAGCTTCCAGAGGAAGGATCAGGCAGCAATATATGCTGTTCTGCAGCCTCTGCTGGTGATACCCAGTCAAACACGGTCTGGAGTGGACCTCCAGCAAACTCCAACAGACCTGCAGTTGAGGGGTCTGACTGTTAGAAGGAAAACTAACAAACACAAAGCAATAGCATCAACAGCAACAAAAGAACACCGACACCAAAACCCCATCTGTAGGTCACCAACATCAAAGACCATAGATAAAACTATAAAGATGGGGAGAAAGCAGAGCACAAAAGCTGAAAATTCCAAAAAACAGAGTGCCTCTTCTTCCCCAAAGAATTGCAGCTCCTTGGCAGCAAGGGAACAAAAATGGACAGAGAATGAGTTTGACAAGTTGACAGAAGTAGCCTTCAGAAGGTTGGTAATAACAAACTTCTCCAAGCTAAAGGATCATGTTGTAACCCACCATAAGGAAGCTAAAAACCTTGAAAAAAAGGTTAGACGAGTGGCTAACTAGAATATACAGTGTAGAGAAGACCTTAAATAACCTGATGGAGCTGAAAGCCACGGAATGAGAATTTTGTGACACACGCACAAACTTCAATAGCTGATTTGATTAAGTGAAAGAAAGCATATCAGTGACAGCAGATCAAATTAATGAAATAAAGTGAAAAGACAAGATTAGAGAAAAAAGGGTGAAAAGAAAAAAACAAAGTCTCCAATACACATGGCACTATGTGAAAAGACAAAATCTATGTTTCACTGGGGTACCAAAAAGTGACAGGGAGAATGGGACCAAGTTAGAAAACACTCTTCAGGATATTATCCAGGAGAACTTCCCTAACTTAGCAAGGCAGGCCAACATTCAAATTCAGGAAATACAGAGACCACCACAAAGATACACCTCAAGAAGAGCAACCTCAAGACACATAATTGTCAGATTCACCAAGTTTGAAACGAAAAAAATGTCACAGGCAGCCAGCGGGAAAGGTCAGGTTACCCACAAAGGGAAGCCCATCAGACTAAAAGGAGATCTCACAGCAAAAGCCCTACAAGCCAGAAAAGAGTGGGGGCCAATATTCAGCATTTGTAAAGAAAAGCATTTTCAAACCAGAATCTCATATCCAGTCAAACTAAGCTTCATAAGTGAAGGAGAAATACAATTCTCTACACAGAAGCAAATGCTGAGAGATTTTTGTCACCATAAGGCCTGCCTTACAAGAGCTCCTGAAAGAAGCACTAAGCATGGAAAGGAACAATTGGTACCGGCCGCTGCAAAAATATGCCAAACGGTAAAGACCATCAACACTATGAAGAAACTGCACCAATTAACAGGCAAAATGACCAGCTAACATCATAATTACAGGATCAAATTCAAACATAACAATATTAACCTTAAATGTAACTGGGCTAAGTGCCCCAATTAAAAGACACAGACTGGCAAATTGGAAAAAGCGTCAAGACCCATCGGTGTGCTGTATTCAGGAGACCCATCTCACATGCAAAGACACACAAAGGCTCAAAATAAAGGGATGGAGGAAGATCTACCAAGCAAACGGAAAGCAAAAAAAGCAGGGGTTGCAATCCTACTCTCTGATAAAACAGACTTTTAAACCAACAAATATCAAAAGACACAAAGAAAGCCAATACATAATGGTAAAGGGATCAAGTCAACAAGAAGACTATCCTAAATATATATGCACCCAATACAGAAGCACCCTGTATTCCTTCATAAAGCAAGCCCTTACAGACCTACAAAGAGACTTAGACTCCCACACAATAAATAAAGGAGATTTTAACACCCCACTGTTGATATTAGACAGATCAACAAGACAGAAAGTTCACAAGGATATCCAGGACTTGAACTTAGCTCTGGACCAAGCAGAACTAATAGACATCTACAGAACTCTACACCCCAAATCAACAGTATATACATTCTTCTCATCACCACATCGCATTTATTCTAAAACTGACCACATAATTGGTATTAAAACAATCCTCAGCAAACATAAAAGAAGAGAAATCACAACAAACTGTCTCTCAGACCACAGCGCAATCAAATTAGAATTCAAGATTAATAAACTCACTCAAAACTGCACAACTACATGGAAACAGAACAACCTGCTCCTGAATGACTACTGGGTACATAACGAAAAGGAGGAAGAAACAAAGATGTTCTTTCAAACCAATGAGAACAAAGACACAACGTATGAGAATCTCAGGGCCATATTTAAGCAGTGTGTAGAGAGAAATTTATAGCACTGAATGCCCACAGGTGAAAGCAGGAAAGATCTAAAACTGACATTCTAACATCACAATTAAAAGAACTCGAGAAGCAAGAGCAAACACACTCAGAAGCTAGCAGAAGGCAAGAAATAACTAAGATCAGAGCAGAACTGAAGGAGACAGAGACACAAAAACCCTTCAAAAAAAAAAATCAATGAATCCAGGAGCTGGTTTTTTGAAAAGATCAACAAAATAGATACACTGCTAGCAAGACTAATAAAGAAAATAGAGAAGAATCAAATAGACACAATAAAAAATGATAAAGGGGATATCACCGCTGATCCCACAGAAATACAAACTACCATCAGAAAATACTATAAAAACTTCTATGCAAATAAATTAGAAAATCTAGAAGAAATTGATAAATTTCTAGACACATACACCCTGCCAAGACTAAACCAGGAAGAAGTTGAATGTCTGAATAGACCAATAACAGGTTCTGAAATTGAGGCAATAATTAACAGCCTACCAACCCAAAAAAGTCCAGGGTCAGATGGATTCACAGCCTAATTCTACCAGAGGTACAAAGAGGAGCTGGTACCATTCCTTCTGAAACTATTTCCAGTCAACAGAAAAAGAGGGAATCCTCCCTATCTCATTTTATGAGGCTAGTACCATTGTGATACCAAACCCTGGTAAAGACACAACAAAAAAATAGAATTTTAGGCCAATATCCCTGAAGAACAGCTATGCAAAAATCCTCAATAAAATACTGGCAAACCAAATCCAGCAGCATATCAAAAAGTTTACCCACCACTATCAAGTCGGCTTCATCCCTGGAATGCAAGGCTGGTTTAACATACACAAATCAATAAACGTAATCCATCACATTAACAGAACTAATGACAAAAACCACATGATTATCTCAACAGATGCAGAAAAGGCCTTCGACAAAATTCAACACCCCTTCATGCTAAAAACTCTCAATAAACTAGGTATTGATGAAACGTATCTCAAAATAATAAGAGATATTTATGACAAACCCACAGCCAATATCATACCAAATGGGCAAAAACTGAAAGCATTCCCTTTGAAAACTGGCACAAGGGAAGGATGCCTTCTGTCACCACTCCTATTCAACATAGTGTTGGAAGTTCTGGCTAGGACAATCATGCAAGAGAAATAAATAAAGGGTATTCAATTAGGAAAAGAGGAAGTCAAGTTATCTCTGTTTGCAGATGACATGAGTGTATATTTAGAAAACACCATTGTCTCTGCCAAAAAGCTCCTTAAGCTGATAACCAACTTCAGCAAAGTCTCAGGATACAAAATCAACATGCAAAAATCACCAGCATTCTTATACACAAATAAAAAACAAACAGAGAGCCAAATCATGAGTGAACTCCCATTCACAATTAATACAAGAAGAATGAAATACCTTGGAACCCAACTTGCAAGGGATGTGAAGGACCTCTTCAAGGAGAACTACAAACCACTGCTCAATGAAATAAAAGAGAACACAAATAAATGGAAGAACATTCCATGCTCATGGATAAGAAGAATCAATATCATGAAAATGGTCCTATTGCCCAAGGTAATTTATGGATTCAATGCTATCCCCATCAAACTACCATTGACTTTCTTCACAGAATTGGAAAAAACTATTTTAAAGTTCCTATGGAACCAAAAAGGAGCCCGCATAGCCAAGACAATCCTAAGCAAAAAGAACAAAACTGGAGGCATCACAACTACCTGACTTCAAATTATACTACAAGGGTACAGTAACCAAAACAGCATGGGCCTGGTAACAAAACACATATATATGGACCAATGAAACAGAACAGAGGCCTCAGAAATAACACCACACATCTACAACCATCTGATCTTTGACAAACCTGACAAAAAACAAGCAATGGGGAAAGCATTCCCTATTTAAAAAATGGTGCTGGGAAAACAGGCTAGCCATATGTAGAAAGCTGAAACTGGATCCCTTCCTTACACCAGATACAAAAATTAACTCAAGATGGGTTAAAGACTTAAATGTAAGACCACCGTAAAATCCCTAAAAGAAAACTTAGGCAATACCATTCAGGACATAGGCATGGTCAAAGACTTCATGACTAAAATGCCAAAAGCAATGGCAACAAAAGCCAAAATAGACAAATGGGATCTAATTAAACTAAAGAGCTTCTGCATGGCAAATGAAACTATCATCAGCATGAACAGGCAACCTAAAGAATGGGAGAAAATCTTTGCAATCTACCCATCTGACAAAGAACTAATATCCAGAATCTACAAAGAACTTAAACAAATTTACAAGAAAAAAAAACAACCCCATCAAAAAGTGGGCAAAGGATATGAACAGACACTTCTCAAAAGAAGACATTTATGCAGCCAACAGACATATGAAAATATGCTCATCATCACCGGTCATCAGAGAAATGCAAATCAAATCCACAATGAGATACCATTTCACACCACTTAGAATGTGGTGATCATTAAAAAGTCAGGAAACAACAGATGCTGGAGAGAATGTGGAGAAATAGGAACACCTTTATGCTGTTGGTGGGAGTGTAAATTAGTTCAACCACTGTGGAAGACAGTGTGGGGATTCTTCAAGGATCTAGAACTAGAAATATGGTTTGACCCAGCAATCCCATTACTGGGTATACACCCAAAGGATTATACATCATGCTACTATAAAGACACATGCACACGTATGTTTATTGTGGTACTATTCACAATAGCAAAGACTTGGAACCAACACAAATGTCCATCAATGATAGACTGGATTAAGAAAATGTGGCACATACACACCATGGAATACTATGCAGCCATAAAAAAGGATGAGTTCATGTCCTTTGCAGGGACATGGATGAAGCTGGAAACCATCATTCTAAGAAAACTATCACAAGGACAGAAAACCTAACACCGCATGTTCTCACTCATAGGTGGGAGCTGAACAATAAGAACACGTGGACTCAGGGCGGGGAACATCATACACTGGGGCCTGTTGGTGGGTGGGAGGCTGGGCAAGGGATAGCTTTAGCTATCCCAATATAGTTATTGCAAATGATGAGTTGATGGGTACAGCAAACCAACACGGCACATGGGGAACAAAGAGGATGGATGTAACAAATCTGCATGTTGTGCACATGTACCCTAGAACTTAAAGTATATCTATATTAAAAACGGTGACACAATATAATACCACAGTCTCTGATTTCTTTATAGACATATAAACTTAACAGAAATATACCAAATAAAATGTTTTTTTGAGACATATAAAAAGCAGTTAAGCGTTTGCAGCACCACAAGTCACCAAAATGCCATGAACTACAAAGAAGTGGAAGAAAAGTATATTTACCCACCACAGCCATTCTCTGTCATCAATACAACACAGTGCCTTTAAATATAAAGTCCCAACTCCTGGCTTCTCCTTCCAAAAATAAATAAAATAGTGCCACATATGTCCATGCTCCTGGCTTTTTGAGGCCTTGCCAAAGACTAATTTCTATGTTCCATGACAGAGCTAAAAGAAATAGTGGTATATTTTGAATAACAGGTTGGGTCAGCTGAGGTAAATGCCTGTTACAAGAAAAGAAACACTTCAGTACCATAGACAGACAACTGGAATAGAAAGTGATTATAGGGTCTCGATAAGGAACACGGGAATCTTCTTTAACTAAAAAACAAACACGCAAGCACAGAGAAGACACATCCTTAAAACAGGTTTGAGAGACTCCAAGAATTTCTAGCCTAAAAACCTGGTGCCATATTACCCCACGTCAAAGCCACTTCATAAATATTTTCACATGTGGCTTTTTTTGTACAAATCACAACCAAACATAAAAATATACACAAAACATAAGGACAAGATGGCAGAATCAAAGAAAAAAAATGAATATCCAGAAATCAATCAGAGAAAAATGGAGATGTTAAATTACCTGAAATAATGTGAATTCAGCTAGATTTTCTGAAAGAAAAAAAAAGAAATCACCTTCAAGAATGTAAATTATCACCTCAATGATGCTCTTTGAGTGAAATGGGAACATAGAAAACAATATGAAATAACAAAAATGAAACTAACAACAAGATAAAAAGCACAAAAAGAAGTGAAAATTATGGAACAGAAGAATAAAATAAGACTGATACTAAACTGATATTTCAACATTTTAAAAAATATATAACAAAATCAAGAAGCTACGTAAATTTCAACTGAGATTAATACAACCTGATCCCTAAAAAGACACAATATGACAAAGTTTCGAAAGTCACAGACAAGAAGAGAATCTGGAATGCAGGAAGAGAATAAAAAAGATGTAAATTTATATGCATGCTCCTGCAAAACTACCAGCAGATTTATAAACAGAAATCTTTCAAGTAAGAACAAAGTTGGATGATGCAGTTAAAATGCTAAAAAATAAAACTTGTCTAAGCATGAACGCTATATCCAGCAAAGTATTCTTTAAAATGAAGAAAAAACCAGACTTTCCAAGATAACCAAAATGTAGGAAAGTGTGTCAACAGTAGAACTTTTCTACAGGACATACATAAGGAAGTCCCTCCCATTGAAAATAAAGTATACTTAAAAAAAAGACCAAAGACCAAATTATGTAAAAATGCATAACTCTCTGGAAAAGATATGCACATATACAACTATAAAAATGTGTAGTATTATTATCATGGTTCAAGAACACTTTGAATTATGCTCTAAAATTTAAAGGTTATGTTTCAGCTTGTCCTTGCCTTGATTTGTGAAACAAAGAGAAAAAAAGAAATGAAATTAGAAAGATAAAACCACAAAAATAATTTTAAAAATTTGTTAATGTATATGCAATACCGTATTAGTGACACTGGTAACAAAGATGAGAGCAGATGTAGTAACTTTAAGAGATTTTCTGTAAACCTCATGCTAACCACATAGAAAATACCTATAAAGACAAAATGTTAAGTTGGAGTAAAAGCATGTCACTAAAATATCAACTAGATAGTATACAAAGATAGAGACAAAATAGCTAAAACAGCCAAATAATACAATAGAATGGTAACAGTAAGTTCTTTTTTTTCCAGAAAATTATGTAAATATTAATGTACTAAACTTCCTAATCGAAATACATACACTGAATAAAAGGATTAAAAAAATTTTTTTAAAAAAAAAACAAGATCTAACTATGCCATGTCTCCAATAAACTCACTTCAGGTCCAACTTAAAAAATAGACTGAAAATGGCAGGACAGAATAAAAACATTCCATACAAGTGTTATCCAAATGAGAGGAGGGGCAACAATTATATGAAATCAAAACTGTCATATTTCATATAATTTACTTTAAATTAAAATTCATAGTAGACTAAGTAGGACATTCAATTATAGGAGGGTTCAGTAACTGAGAACATATAAATATATAAATAAACCTGACATTAGTTTTCCCAAACACATAAAGTAAACACTGACAGAATTGGAGCAAAAATAGAAAGCAATGTAATAATGGTAGGATACTTCAATATCTCTCTTTAAGTAATGAATAATAAAGCAAGACAAAATATTAATAAGAGAACAAGAAACTTCAATGCACTCTAAAACAATTACAACCAGCAAATGTAGACAGAGAACAGAGCACATGTTCTTTTTAATAGCTCATGAAACATTTTTCTAGATAGACCACCTGTGACACCACAAGTCTTAACAAATGTTTTAAAATTAAAGTTTCAGACTATTATTTACAGCCCAAATGGAATGAAACTAGAAATCAGTAACAGAAGGAAAACTGAAACATTTACAAATTAGGAAAATTAAAAATCATATTCTCGAGCATGCTCTTGTTCAAGGGTTGGAAGACATAATATTGTGAAGATGTCCATACTGCCCAAAGTGACCCACACATTCGACACAATCCTTAATTCCCAATTTTACTTTTCTGAAAATAGGAGAAATACCCCACAAACTTATATGAAATTTTAAGGGACCATGAAAAAGCCTGACAATCTTAAAAAAGAAGAAAAATATTGGAGGCATTACATTTAATAATTTGCAAACACGAAATAAAGCTATAATAAACAAGGCACTTTAGTACTTGTATAAAGGCAGAACACCAAAGCAATGAAGCAGAATGCAGCACAGATATAACCTCTTCATGCATCGTCAAGTGAGTTATTTGCACACAGTTTATAGAAGCATTATCCACAAGAGCCAATATATGAAAGCAATTTGAACTTCTTATACCGAATAAATGGATAAATATAATTTAAAATACAAAGAAAATGAAACATTACTCAGTATTTATTTAAAAAGCAGTACATTTTCTAACGTCTACCATAAAGACAAATTTTGAAGACATTATGGTAAATTTAGTAAGCCAGCCACACACACAAAAATACTGTATGAATATACTTCCATGGAATATCTAAAGTACTTACACCCTTAAAAAGAGAAAACAGAATGATGTTTTTAATTGGCCAGTCAATGGGGAAAATAAGTAGTGGATGCATGTGTATTGCATATCTTTTTGCAAAAATAAAAATGTTCTAGAGATGTTGCTAACAATATACTTAACACAACTAAACTATATAATTGAAAATATTAAAGATTATAAATTTAAGTATGTATTCTTTACAATTAAAAATAAAACAACCATTTACCATCAACCAAAAAAAGCAAATATACAAGTCATAAAATAGGGGCAATATTTATATAGGCCAAGAAACATAAAAATAATTATATTGGCAATAGATATATGGCTGATTCATACCTGACTTCTGTCCAAACATTGTTTTAACGTGTACAGAGTTGAATGCTGGCATATAAAATTTTATTTAAAACAATTTTTTATAAATAAATAAAAACAAAAACAAAATTAATGTGACACAGCCTGCTCTAAAATATGAAACACAGAAATGTAAAATGGCAGAATTTTTTTTTTCCAGAGGTAGTCTCTGGTCACCCAAGCTGGAGTACAGTTGTGCAATCTCAGCTCACTACACCTCCACCTCCTGGGTTCAAGCAATTCTCTTGCCTCAGCACCCTGAGTAGCTGGGATTACAAGTGCGCACCATCACACCTGGCTAATTTTTGTATTTTTAGTAGAGACGGGGTTTCACCACGTTGGCCAGGCTGGTCTTGAACTCCTGACCTCAGATGAACTACCCGCCTCGGCCTCCCAAAGTCCTGGGATTACAGGCCTGAGCCACCACGCCCGGCCCAGAAGAAAATTTAACAAAACAAAATTAACAAAAAAATTGAATAAACGTAATATACCACTAACAATAATTCTAGATAGCTATAATTTTCAACTATGACTGCACATTCATAAAGAGCACATATTTTGTTTTTTTTTTAATTTCAACTTTCACTTTAGGTTCATGTGTAGGTTTGTTACATGGGTATATCATGTACTGCTAAGTTTTGGATACTACTACTACTCGGGGAGTGAGCACAGTACCCAACAGGTAGCTTTTAAGCCTCTGTCTCCTTCTCTCCCTTCCTCCTCTACTGGTCCCCAGTGTCTATTGTTTTCATCTTTATATTTATGTATACCCAGTATTTAGTTCTCACTTCTAAGTAACAACATGCTTACTTGCATGCTTATTTGGTTTTCAGTTTCTGCATTAATTTACTTAGGATAATGGCCTCCAGCTGCATCAACGTTGCTACAAAGAACATAATTTTGTCCTGTTTGTATAGCTATGCAGTATTTCATGATGTATAGGTACCACATTTTCTTTTTCCAGTCCACCACTAATGGGCACCTTGGTTGATTCCATGTCTTTGCTATTGAAGGCCATGAAGCCTGAATCATTAGTATACAATAAAGGCAGTAACATTTCAAAGAAAATGCATTCTCATAATTCATAAATACTTTGATGGGAAAATTTGAAGAACTTACATAGTACTGAAGAATCTTCTTTATTATGTCATTATTATTTTCATGCTATTTTTACACAAAATGCAAAGATTATAACGCAACCTTGGAAGCAAACTATTACATTTCTAAATAATACGAACATAAATAATGTACAATATGGTATGAAACACTAATACACAAAATGAACGATTAGAAACAAACGCATATCATTTAGATTGTACAGTTTGAGAAAAGTGAATGAAATTGCTAATAACTTTTTATATTCAGTAAATTTAAACATATAAAAATTTTAATGAATGTGGGGTGCCTATTAATTATTTAATTCACTTTTTATATAACATGTACATTCAAGTACATTACCTCAGAATTTGTGAAATTACAAGCGAAGTTAGCATACAGCAAATCAGAAAGTAAAAAGAGGCTGGGCACGGTGGCTCAAGCCTGTAACCCCAGCACTTTGGGAGGCCGAGACGGGCAGATCATGAGGTCAGGAGATCGAGACCATCCTGGCTAACATGGTGAAACCCCATCTCTACTAAAAAAAAAATACAAAAAACTAGCTGGGTGTGGTGGCCGGCGCCTGTAGTCCCAGCTACTCCGGAGGCTGAGGCAGGAGAATGGCGTGGACCCGGGAGGCGGAGCTTGCAGTGAGCTGAGATAGGGCCACTGCACTCCAGCCTGGGCGACAGAGCGAGGCTCTGTCTCAAAAAAAAAAGAAAAGAAAAAGTAAGAAGAAAAACTGTAAGACACAGTCCTAGTAATCTTCATTGTAAAGAAGATAAAATTACAGGGTTCTAAGTAATCTATGGTATTAGTGTTTTTAATTAGTGTTTTTAATAAATCTATGAGGTTAAGTAAATAAAATCAACTATTCAACCATATAGTTATTTGTCACATAGGATTTAAATTTCTAAGCTTAGTTCTTACTAAGACAAAAATACTTTTAAAGTGAAATAGATGTTTAGATTTTCTTGTAATCAATCAGATGCTTTGTGGTCTGATGAAAGTTATCAGTCTCATTTTCTTTCTTTTTTTTTTTTTTTTCGAGATGGAGTCTCGCTGTATCGCCCAGGCTGGACTGGCACGATATCGGCTCACTGCAACCTCCTCCTCCCAGGTTCAAGCGATTCTCCTGCCTCAGCCTCCCGAGTAGCTGGGATTACAGGCGCACACCACCAAGCTTGGTAAATTTTTGTATTTAGAAGAATGCGGTTTCCAATAAAAGGGTACGTTGTGCCATTTTTAATGACATTTTAAAAGCTTCTGTTTTAACATAGTACTGGTAGTCCTAGGCAGAACAGTTAGGCAAGAAAATTTTGGAAAAGACATCCAGCCAGGTGCAGTGGCTCATGTCTGTAATCCCAGCAGTTTGGGAGACTGAGGCAGGAGGATTAAGCTTAGTAATTTGAGACTTGCCTGGGCAATTTAGTGAGATCCCATCTCTATAAAACTTTAAAATATTAGCCAGGTGTGGAAAATGCACACCTGTAGTGTCAGATACTTGGGAGGCTGAGGTGAGAGAACTGCTTGAGCCTAAGGCTTAAGGCTATAATGAGGCATGATCACACCACTGCACTCTAGCCTGAGTGACAGAATGAAACCCTGTCTCAAAGGAAAAAAGGAACAAAAAAAGGCATCCAATCTAAAAAGAAAGTAGTAATTATGTTACTGTTTTTTGGTGGCATTATCTTATATATAGTAAACCATGAACAGTACACCAAAAGACTGTTTCAGCTAATAAACACACTCAGTAAATTAGAGAAATATGAAATTAACATACAAATCATTTGTGGAAAATAATAATCTCATTGAAATAGCATCAAAATAATAAATTTCTTAGCAATATATTTAACCAAGGTGAAAAATCTTTATATTGAAATATTAAGATAATAAAAACACTGAAGATGACATAAATAAATGCAACAATATTTCATGTGTATGGATTAAAAGAGTAAATATTGTAAAAGTGTCAAATTATTTAAAGTAATCTATAGATTCAATACATGCCCTATCAAAATTCCAGTAAAATTTTTTAAAGTAATAAAAAATGCAATCCTGAAATGTATATAAAACTCCCAGAGACTTGCTTTGAATAGCCAAGGCAGTTTTGAGGAATAAGAACAAAGCAGGGGGCATTTTACTTTCTGATTTCAAACTACATTTAAAGACTACTGTAATATAAACAGGATCATCTGTGCATACAAATGCATACCACAATCAGTGGAGCAGAATGGAGAGCCCCAAAACAAATCCATTCATCTAATATCAACTTATCTTTGACACTGAGGCACTGAGAATACACAATACAGAAAATATAGTCTCTTCCATAATTGTTGCTGGGAAAACTGAATACCCACAGGTAAAAAAAATAAAATCAGACCATTTTTCTGACACTATCTTTGAAAATTAACTAAATATAAAATAAAGATTCTAATGATGTAAGACAGAAATCCTTAAAAATTTTTAATGAAAACATATGAAGAAATCTTAATATTGGTGTGGAAAATTAATTTTTGGATACAACAGCAAAAGTACAACAATAAAAGCAAATATAAACAAGTTAGACTGCATCAAACTAAAAAGCTTCTGCACAACAAAGAGAACAATAAGAAAACCATATCTGACAAGTTGTTAGTATCCAAAATATTTAAGAAACTCATACGAATCAAAGGCAGAAATTATAATAATAATGGTAATAAGACTGAAAAATAAGCCAAAGACTAAACTGATGATTTTCAATGAAAGCATACAATTGGCCAACAGGTGTAAGGAAGGTGCTCAATATCACCAATCTGGAAGTTGCAAATTAAAACCATGGTGAGATATTACTTCACACACATTAGAATTTCTAAAATCAAAAAGAAAAGTTATAACAAGCATTAAGTACATTTTTTAAAAACACTGTACACTCTTGGTGATTCATAATTTTTAAGAGTCATGGTGAAAACCACTATTAAGGTTCTTTTAAAAAATTTAACAGTACTGCTATACAATCCAGCTGTCTCATTTCTGCATATAAAATAAATTTAGTATCTCAAATAAACATCTGGACCTTCACCTTCCTTGAATCAAACAATTGCCAAGATATGAAACAAACCTAAAATGTTTGTAGACACCAACTGGATAAAATAAACATGGTACATACACTCAATAGAATATTATTCAGCCATAAAAACATAAGAAAACCTTGCCATTTTGACAACATGGATGGACCCAGATAACATTATGCTAAGTGAAATATGCCAGACACAGAAAGACAAATACTGTATGATCTCACTTTTGTGGAGAATGTGAAAAGGTTGGACTCCTAGAAGCAGAGAGTATAAAGATGTCTGCTAGGGCCTGGCTAGAGGTGGGGAAAATGAGATGTTGTTCAAATGGTATGAATTTTTATTTATAAAATAAGTTATGGTGACCTAATGTACAGTTTTATGACTATAGTTAATAAGACTCTTATGTATGCTAAAAATCTGCTTGCAGATCTTAATTGTTCCCACTACACAAAATGTAACTATGTAAAGTGATAGATGTGTTTGTTCATTAATTTGATTGTACTAACCATTTCACTATGTGTATACATATAAAATCAATACATTGTGTACAAGAAATATATACGTATTCAGTTATCTGTGAAAAATCCATGTTACACATACGTATATACATGTGTGTACATATATGTATATGTGTGTATACATATATACACACATATATACATGAATGACACAGTCCCAGTAAGCCTCATACTAAATAAAACTGTAAAATGACAGACATTTAAAAATAAAGTTAAAATTGAGAGTTTAATATATGCTCAGCAATGTTTTTAAGCTCCTCAATGACACAGTGTGTTTCATAAATGTATGAAGTAGATACACTGAACTATATGACAGTTGAGGCATTTTGGGCATACAGAGTTTAATTGACAAGTATTAGTTTATATATTTAGGGAGATACTTAGTGTTTTGATAAAATTACTGAATATAAATTTCTATAAAAGCATATTTGAAACCTCTGTAGGATAGAAAATTATAAAGCAGCTGGGCGCAGTGGCTCACACCTGTAATCCCAGCACTTTGGGAGGCCGAGGCAGGCGGATCACCTGAGGTCAGGAGTTCGAGACCAGTCTGACCAACATGGAGAAACTCTGTCTCTACTAAAAATACAAAATTAGCCAGGCACTGTGACTCATACCTGTAATCCCAGCTACTCGGGAGGCTGAGGCAGGAGAATCGCGTGAACCTGGGAGGCACAGGTTGTGGTGAGCCGAGATAGAGTAGCTGAGGACACGTTACCCTGCAAAGATTCCAAAACGCAACCTCAACCCAAAGACATTCTGTTAAGGTGTGTGTGCCTAGGCAAGGTAAGGGGAGAGGTGCAAAGATTTGCTACAGTAGAGTGTCAGGTGATGATTATTGGCTTTTCTGTCATGTGAAATGTTCACAAACAGAAAAATAAGAGCCAACCACTGCTCTGTGAAATGAAAATGAACAATTAAAATACTGTGGCTGTTTTAAAACTAAATAAAGAACTAGTAGATGATAATCTTATGACGTGGGGAGGGATAGCTGGCACTTGGGAATGTGGGAAAGAAAATGTAAATTTAGAATTTTCTACAGGCCCTACAACAGTTAGGTTAGGAAAAGAGTCATGGATTTGGAGACCCTGCTTGCCATACATTTGAAAAATGCAAGGAAAACCGGCCCCTTTGTGGAGCATCAAGGAGCTGGCAATTCAACTGAAATGGCCATGGTGAAATGACCTGGGATTCTACCTGAGGAAACCTAACTATGTCAAAGGAATTTCTTGTGAATGACTAACTTAGAGAAAAACAAAACGTAGGCTTAACCAACCACAAACTGCCAATAAAGCTCTGACTACATAACCGGGACCTTTCTACCCGATCTGTGCAAATGCGATATAGAACTGTACCCAATCAAATATTTACTTTGGTTTGCTTCCTCACGCTTCTTAAAAAAGCCTTTTCTTCAAGTCTCACCTTTGAGCCCACAAACCACAAACCATAGCTGGGTGCTCTCTCATTCATAAATTGCTGTTTGAGCAAATAAACGGTTTGTATTAATTCATGCCTGCATTGCTATAAAAAATACCTCAGACTGGGTAATGCATAAGAAAGGAGCTTTAATTGGGTCATGGTTCCACAGGCTGTACAGAAAGCAAACACCAGCATCTGCTTCCAGGGAGGCCAGAGGAAGCTTAAAATCATGGTGGAAAGCAAAGCAGGAGCTTGCAAAGAGGGCAAAGGGGATGAGGGGTGGTATATACACTTTTAAATGACAAGATCTCCCGAAAACTTACTATTGAAGAGACAATATCAAAAGGGGAGGTGATGAACTATTTATGATAAATCCGCCCCCATAATCCAATCACCTCCCAGCAGGTCCGACCTCCAACATTGAGGATTACATTTCAATTTGAGATCTTGGCTGGGAAACACATCCAAATTATATCACTACTTAACATTCTAAAGATGCCTCAATGTAGACAGGGGCAGAGACTCAGGCTTGTAATCCCAGCACTTTAGGAGGCCCGAGGCAGAGGATCGCTTGAGCTCAGGAGTTCCAAACCTGCCTAGGCATCATAGCAAAACTCCGTCTCTACAAAAAATACAAAACTTAGCCGGGCGTGGTGGCGCACACCTGTGGTCCCAGCTACTTGGGGCCTGAGGTGGAAGGATCACCTAGACCCGGGAGGTGGGAGGCTGCAGTAAGCCCTGATTATGCTAAAAAATCTTCAACTTAATTTTTAAGAGGAGAAAGGAAGGAATGGGGGCCCCACGGACCACTACTACTTCTACGGAAAAACTCCGGACCCCAAGTGGAGATTCCCTCCCCTTATTCCCTCCAATCGCCCCGCATTATCTGAAGGAAACTCGGGGTTGCAGCACAGAACTGCCCAGAAAGGGTTCTGGGCAGGGGAGTAATTCGTGCTTATGGACTGGGCAAGAGGCTCAGAGTTTTGCCTGCTGGGTAAACCCCTAATGTGCCCCGGAGGGAAAGGAGGGCCCAGCTGTGCCACCAGGCACTGGGGTCTGGAGACTCTAGAGCTGACCAGGAGGCCCAGACCCCCCGGCAGCCAGTTCCCGCCGGATTCAAACCGCCTCTTCCCCCTCCTCAGGACGTCCAACCCGGCGCACTCACCATTTTCCAGCTTCCAGATGTTCCGACGTCCTCCCTAGGGATCTCCCAGTACCTGCAGGTCACGGGATAAGAGGGGCTGTGGTAGAGTCACCTAGCAGACCCTAGAGGGTAGAAGACGGAACAATTTAGACAGGAACTGGAGTCGGAGCCTCGTCGCCAGGAGACAAAGACCCCTTCCAGCTTGCAAAAGCCGTCTCTTCCTCTCTGGCTGCGAATCTGATTGGACAGTTTTCACGCTGGCATCACGGATTGGCTGGGGCTTCAGGCCCTGAGTGACAGGAGACGTAATCAGACCATTGGCTAAATGAGGTGAGAGTGGGAGGGTTGTTTTTGTTTTTGTTTTGTTTTGAGACAGAGTCTGGCTCTATAGCCAGGCTGGAGTGCAGGGCCACATTCTCGGTTCACTGCAACCTCGGTCTCCCAGGTTCAAGTAGTTCTCCTGGAGTGTGGCAGGTTTCTGGCTGCAGCGTTTTCAGGCAGAGATTCCTCGCTGTGCTGGGACCTGGCCCTCCCTGAGGGACATTTGTATTTAACCTTACATATATATCACTTTCTGAATTATATTTGTGTGTTTACATATGTATACACTTACACAGTACACATATGTTACTCGCAAATTAAAACAATATAATTACAATTATTTGAAAGCTTCAGATTTCATAACCTTCCTGGCCTCCAGTCTTCTGAGCAGGAAGCCTGAGCTTTAGAAAAGGTGGCAATGGGAGGCGGGGGCTGGAGGCTGGGCTGGTTGGGAGGGTGCGCTGTGGGTACGAAGGGCCGGTACCAGAGCCAGAGCCGGGTGGGCACCGTCAGGGGTGCTACGGAGGAGGCTGGCGCGCTGGAAACGCTCCCACATCAAGGAGAACCTAGCCGATGAGGCCCAGCTGCCTCTGACCGGACTGCCGCTGGACACGCTCAGCGACCTGCGCACCCAGCTGCGCCCCAGGAGGATCCCTTCTACTACTAGGCAGCGTGAACGACCACCCCAGGGTGCGCCTGCGCCTGCAGGACCGCCGGTGCTGCTGCTTGTCAGCGACCCTAGGTAGTCTGGGTTGGAAGAGGCAGAGCCATGATCCAGGGGACCCGGGTACTGGCTGAAGGAATAGGCGGGGGTAGGGGGCACTTTGGGAAGGCACTCCTTCCGCCTCCCGGGAGCCTAAATGCCGCTCCAGGGTCTGGGCTCCCAGGTGGACAGCGGAACACTGGTCTGACTGGCTGATTCACACTTCCTCGGACACTCCTGCTGGAGCCCCAGCCCCAGCCCCTGACACTGACCTAGGACGTTGCGGCTCCTGCCCAGGCTATCAGGAGGGAGCCTCGAGCCTTCCAGCTCTACTGTGTGACTGAGACTATGGCTCCCCTCTTGGGGCCCCGGGTGCCCTGTCTTCAGTGGGAAGCACTGGGCCACCTTGGAAGGCTCCCATGGGCAGCCAGAAGGCACCACATACAGAGGGAACAGGAGAGGAGCTCTGGGGCACCTTTTCTTTCCCCAGGACATTCTCCCAGTCATACCTTTGTTCAAGACGTGCCCCCTGTGTGGGGCACTTTTCAACCACTTCTCTGCAGCTCCAGTCTCCCTGGGATTGCAGCCTCTTTCAGGAAGTCTTCTCGAATTTCCTCCTTTCCAGCCAGAGAGCACCTAGCCTTCTTTGGGGCCTCCACAGGCCCTTTGTGGAGTGAACAGCCCTGGCTGGGGGTGCAGCCGGTCCTGCCCAAACTCTCAAACGACTAAGGGTGCCGATGCGGTCATCCCAGCACCTTCTGGGCTCTCCAACTGTGCTCCATTTCCTCCTCCAAATCCCTCCCCAGGAGGCACTTGTGCCCGCCCCCTGGGCAGCTTCCTCCTTCCCCTTAAATCGGGATGCCTCACCTCCTGCATGGGGTCTTGGGACGTTGGGGGAAGGGGTCTCAAGGGTTCTGATCAAGCCGACGCGGATCTGGGAGTGGGGAACTGGGCCGAGGCATGGAAGGTAATCGTGGGGTATTGCAGGGGGTGTGTTGTGGGAATTCCGGGTGCAATGTTCAGGGCAGTACGTTGGGTCTGTAAGCATGAAGATGACAGGCGTGAACCACCACACCCAGTTTAAGAACTGCTTGTAGTGTTTTCGATATACTGTCTTTCTGCTAGCAAAAAAATTGCATCAGTTTTTATTTATCTGAAATGTCTTTATTTCACCTTTATTTCTAAAAGATATTTTTTTGGGCAGAAGATTCTCGGTGGACAGTTTTATTGTGTGTACATTGCACAAAGAAGTTATAAAGGAGTGGAAAGTTTCCAAGAGGACAAACAAATCAAGACCTACGAATACTGACTGGATTAAACAACAAGGTCATAGTAATAATGATGGCTGGTGATAGATCGGAGTAGGTTAGAGATAGCATAAAGAACTACAATTAAAGACAGTAGAAACAATGAGATACTATTCTAGCACAGTCAGAAGGTCTATTATTAAAATGCCAAAAATAACAGATGCTGGTGAGGTTGTGGAGAAATGGAATTTCTATTTCATACTATTGATGAGACTGTAAATTAATTCAGCCACTATTGAAAGCAGCTTGAAGATGTCCCAAAGAACTTAAAACAGAACTACTATTTGACCCAGTGGTCTCATTACTGGGTATATATTCAAAGAAAAATAAATTATTCTACCAAAAAAAAATTCACTGACATGTTTATTGCAATTGCTATTCACAGTAGCAAATTCTCTCAGCACTTTTCACGTTTATTTTGCTGCTTCCTGACTCTATAGGCTGTGGGTATTTTGATTTCACTTTGGTAGGTTATATCTCTCTCTCACTTTCAGATTTTTTCTTTCTCTTGCCCTTAGGAAGTTTGAACATTATTTCTATTAAGTATTTTTTATCTCTTTTTGAAACACTGCACTTAGGAATTCAAGGGTTTATGTCTGGTTTTAACATAGAAATTTGTGAATTGCCATTTATATTGTTACTTTCTTTTATTCATTTTATTGTGGTTAAGAAATAGGCACAATTTACTCCTTCTTATAGTTTTCATCTAGTTAAAACTATGTTTATATTTTATAAAATCTTTTCTCCTTTTACAGTAGTTGGCTGTATTCATTGCGCTCAATACTCCAGTTCATTAGTTTTCTTATCATTTCAGTTTAATTTAGTGGTAAACTCACACACTGTGAATTAGCTTGATATACATTTTGAGAGTTGTTCAAATATGCTTTTAACTTTTTTTTTTTTTTTTTTTTTTTTTGAGACAGTCTCACTCTGTTACCCAGGCTGGAGTGCAGTGGCGTGATACTGGCTCACTATAACCTCCACCTCCAAGGCTCAAGGGATCCTCCCACTTCACCCTCCCTAGTTGCTTGAACTACAGGTGCATACCACCATGCCTGGCTAATTTTTGCATTATTTGTTGAGATGGGGTTCTCAATGTAGCCCAGGCCATTCTCATACTCCTGAACTCAAGCGATTCACTTTCCTCAGCCTTCCAAAGTGCTGGAATTACAGGCGTGAGCCACCATACTTGGCCTTAAATTATACAGCTTCTTGTTCTTTTCACAAAAATGATATTAAGTGGCTGAGTACAGGGACTCATGCCTGTAATCACAGCACTTTGGGAAGCTAAGGCAGGTGGATCACGAGGTCAGGCGATTGAGATCATCCTGGCTAACATGGTGAACACTGTCTCTACTGAAAATACAAAAAACTAGCTGGACGTGGTGGCAGGTGCCTGTAGTCCCAGCTACTTGGGAGGCTGAAGCAGGAGAATGGTGTGAACCTGGGAGGCGGAGCTTGCAGTGAGCCAAACTGTTTCGTACTGTTTTTATGTAAACATTTTAAACATAATTTCAATATGAAAAGCCGTTGTATATTTTTCTTCACACACTTCCTTCTTGTTTGTGTCCACCACTGTTTTTAATTTGGTTCTCACTATTGGAAAATACCACATTTTGGATTTTTGTGTCTTGTTATTTTTGTGTTTATTCCATTTTCCCTGGGAGCAAGATGGACAACCATGTAGATTTGACATCCTTGTGATCAATCACTACCTGAATTAAGCACAAGCTTCTTAAGTCTACTCCTCTAGGTTGTTCTCTTGACTGACTTCTATTCCTGTGAAATTTGTTATATTTTCCTTTAACTCTGTCTTGCACTTTAACTGTTGTTGTAATTACTTGAGAATTTTTAATTGTCTACATTAAAAGATTTAAGAATAGATAGCATTTTTTCTAAAGTTACAAATATCCACAGTGTACATATGAGTAAAATATTTTACAAAAACATTATAGCATATAACAGAACCTTATGAGATATCTCAAGCTTCTTCACTCAGAATATGCATCTCTTTCAAATACACCATGTGGTAATAGTAATTTGTAAAGGGTAATTTATTTGATACTTAAAAATTTATCTTATGCTTTACACACATTTCTGAAAATATAGCTCACTGCAGTGAACTAAATTAAACTGGATACAACCAAAATTTACTGTTTTTTAATAACATTAAGTTAACATGATAGAATTATTCACATGAATTCAGCTCTTTTCACTCCAGTAACCATGATGCCCTTGTAGCATATTCTTGACTTTTTTTTTTATTTGCCATGTTGACTTCAGAGCCTGGCTTTATAAAAATAATTTGCTTGCAATTTCTATTTATTTTCTAAATTAATTTTAAAAGACAAATAGAATTTGTATGTGGCTAGATATGACTCATTGCTTACAATTCAAAATTTATTTATTTTTTTTTCTTGAAACAGAGTCTTGTCCTGTTGCCCAGGCTGAAGTGCAATGACACCATCTCTGCTCACTGCATCCTCCGCCTCCTGGGTTCAAGCGATTCTCCTGCCTCAGCCTCCCAAGTAGCTGGGATTACAGGCACACACCACCACACCTGGCTAATTTCTTGTGTTTTTAGTAGAGACAGGGTTTCACCATTTTGGTCAGGCTAGTCTCAAATACCTGACCTTGTGATCCACCTGCCTCAGCCTCCCAAAGTGCTGGGATTACAGATGTGAGCCACCACACCCGGACACAATTCATAATTTCTAGTGTCATTTCAGTTGCCTACAAAATATAACCTGTTAAATTTCTACTCATAAAGTCTATGACATTGTTAGGACTAAAATCTCAGCATTTATTATTTCCCCTCTGATACTGGAATATGTGTATCTTCTGTTTACTGATAAAGAATTCTAACCATTTTTATCTATGCCTAATTAGTCAAGGTATCTCATAATGTTATCTAACATTTGTATGTTCATTTAGTTACTGTATACCAAAACATTTGAATTATGGTTTTAATGTCACCTAATATTGTAAAGGTGTCTATCTTTTTTATGTACTTGTTTTATACATATTGAACCCTTATGTATTGTTTTCGTTTGTGAATGACTTAGAATAATCCTTAATACTTTGTAGAGGCTACTAAGTACTAACATTTCTGATTCATTAAATTTCTACTTCTTCATATCATTTTTCATTTGGTAAATTATTTTGTATTTGTTCTTATTCAAATTTGTTATCCATTACATCTAAACACTTATGAAAAAGATGAAACAGGCTAATATGCCATCTTAATAAAATTTAATCTCAAGTGGCATGCTTCACTGTTTTCATTTAGAGAAGTAGCTTTTCTGACTCAGGCAATAAATGCAAGTGATAAGTCCAGCAGTTATAGTCATTTTCTCAGTTCTACAACTGGGGAAGCTTTGGATAATTTATTGATTTTCCCAAAGCCTTATTTTCCTGCATTCATCTTTCTGAATCTTTCATGCCAACTGCCTAGAAAATCTAGAAACATAGACTATTACAAATTAAAAATAAATACCTTGATAGGCTCAAATTAACAAAGGAAACTCAAGAAAAATAGAATATATGAGTAGACCTATAACACAATAGTATTATTATTATTATTATTATTATTATTATTATTATTTTGAGAAGGAGTTTCACTCTTGTTGTCCAGGCTGGAGCGTAAAGGTGTGATCTCATCTCACTGCAACCTCTGCCTTACGGGTTCAAGTGATTCTCCTGCCTCAGCCTCCCATGTAGCTGGGATTACAGGCATGCACCACCATACCCAGCTAATTTTGTACTTTTAGTAGAGATAGGATTTCTCCATGTTGGTCAGCCTTGTCTTGAACTCCCAAACTCAGGTGATCCACCCACCTCAGCCTTGCAAAGTGCTAGGATTACATGTGTGAGCCACTGCACCCGGCCCACGACATTAACTTTAAAGATCTTTCTACAAAAGAACAAGCAAACACTGATAGTCAAAATGCTTAATGGTAAATTCTACCAAACACTTAATGGAAAATTAATACCAATTTTTCACAAGCCCTCCTCAAATATAGAAAAGAAGTAAATAATGCCAGGCAGTGACCCATGCCTGTAATCTCAGCAATTTGGTAGGTTGAAATGGGCAGATCACTTGAGGGCACAGGTTCGAGACTAGCCTGGCCAACATGGTGAAAACCCATCTCTACTAAAAATACAAAAATTAGCTAGGCATGGTAAGGCATGCCTTTAATTCCACGTACTCAAGAGGCTGAGAAGAGAGAATTGCTTGAACCTGGGGGTTGGAGGTTGCAGTGAGCCGAGATCACACCAGTGCATTATAGCCTAGGTAACAGAGCAAGATTATGTCTCAAAAAAAAAAAAAAAAAAACCACAAAAAACAATTTTGTTTAAAAAAAAAAGTAGAGGCTGGGCGCGGTGGCTCAAGCCTGTAATCCCAGCACTTTGGGAGGCCGAGACGGGCGGATCACGAGGTCGGGAGATCGAGACCATCCTGGCTAACACGGTGAAACCCCGTCTCTACTAAAAAGTACAAAAAACTAGCCGGGCGAGGTGGCGGGCGCCTGTAGTCCCAGCTACTCGGGAGGCTGAGGCAGGAGAATGGCGTGAACCCGGGAGGCGGAGCTTGCAGTGAGCTGAGATCCGGCCACTGCACTCCAGCCTGGGCGACAGAGTGAGACTCCGTCTCAAAAAAAAAAAAAAAAAAAAAAGTAGAGAAAAAGGGCAGTTTTCTAATAACTTGATTAAGGCAAGTATTATTATTGTTGTTGTTGTTGTATTTGAGACAGAGTTTTGCTCTTGCTGCCCAGGCTGGAGTGCAATGGCACAATCTCAGCTCACTGCAACCTCTGCCTCCCAAGTCTCCTGCCTGAGCGATTCTCCTGCCTCAGCCTCCAGAATAGCTGGGATTACAGGCATGTGCCACCATGCCCAGCTAATTTTGTATTTTTAGTAGAGACAGGGTTTCTCCATGTTGGTCAGGCTGGTCTCAAACTCCTGACCTCAGGTGATCCACCTGCCTCAACCTCCTAAAGTGCTGGGATTACAGGCATGAGGCACTGCACCTGGCGGGGCCAGTATTATTATACCAAAATCAGAATAAGGCATCATATGTAAAGAATTACCTGGATAATTATCCCTGATGAATACTCAAAAAGAACTAGCAAATTGAATCCAGCAATATATAACAATAATTACATACTACAACCAAAGAAACTATTTCACAAATGCCATGTTTACTTAACATTCAAAAATAAATCAATACAATACACAATATTAATAGAATAAAGAAAACAAAACAGTCTTTCAATAGACATGGGAAAGCCTGTAATGAATACAACACTCATTCATTATAAAACCCTTAACAACTAAGAAACTATCCAGAACTGCTAAGGAGCACTTATAGAGAAATCTCCAGCTAATGTTTTACTTAATATTGAACGACTGGCCTTCGTGATAGCTCAGGCGTGTAATCCCAGCACTTTGGGAGGCCAAGGCGGGTGGATCACCTGAGGTCAGGACTTCGAGGCCAGCCTGACCAACATGATGAAACCCTTTCTCTATTAGTAATACAAAAATTAGCCAGGCATTGTGGTGCACGCCTGTAATCCCCATACTCAGGAGGCTGAGGCAGGAGAATTGCTTAAATCCAGCAGGTGGAGGTTGCAGTGAGCCGGGATCGCGCCATTGCACTCCATCCTGGGCAACAAGAGTGAAACTTCATCTCATAATTATATATATATACACAAATATATATATATACACACACATATATATATATATGTGGAAAGACTGGATGTTTATCTATAACTGCAAATGAGACAAGAATGTCCACTTTGACCACTTTATTCAACTCAAGCTGATAGTATTACCCTGAACTCATTTTTATTGCAAGTTTCATAAGCTTCTATATAAAAAGCTGTAAGAAATTAACTAAAATCCAGTAGAACGAGTTCAGTGAAATCAAAAGATACAAGATTAAGATACAAAATTAAATCACACTTAACTAAAATCCAGTAGAATGAGTTCAGTGAGATCAAAAGATACAAGATTAAGATACAAAATTAAATCACACTTAACTAAAATCCAGTAGAATGAGTTCAGTGAGATCAAAAGATACAAGATTAAGATACAAAATTAAATCACACTTTTACATACCAGTTATATGTAATCTAAAAAGTTTTAAATTCCACTCATTATGTCATCAGAAGATAACAGGAATAAACTTAACAAAAAAGTGCAAATCTTTTATACTGGAAAAAAAGTCATAAAAAAATTAAAATAATAAAGCCAATAAAACTGAAAGTAAAACAACATCCAATGTTCAAATATGTAATATTAGTAATTTCACATTACTTCTCAAATTGACCTAGAAATTTATGCAATTCTTTGAAATTCTGAACTGTAGTTTTATAAAAGTCGACCATCTCACCTTAAATGTTATATGAAAATGCAAAGGAAACTGAATACCAGAACAATATTGAAAAAACCTAAAATTTGATGGCTCACACTTTTCTTTTTGGTTGTTGTTGTTTTTTTCATTTTAGTTTAGTTTTTCTTGAGACGGAGTTTTGTGCTTGTCACCCAGGTTGGAGTGCAGTGGCGTGAACCTGACTCACTGCAACCTCTGCCTCCTGGATTCAAGCAGTTTTCCTGCCTCAGCCTCCTGAGCAGATGGGATTGCAGGCATGCGCCACCATGCCTGGCTAATTTTGTATTTTTAGTAGAGATGAGGTTTCTCCATGTTGGTCAGGCCGGTCTCAAACTCCTCACCTCAGGTGATCTGCCCACCTCAGCCTCCCAAATTGCTGAGATTACAGGTGTGAGCTACTGCACCCAGCCTGTTTCACACTTTTCAATAACAATTCTCACTACAAAGTTACAGTATTCAAGAAAATTTGCTAGTAGCATAAAGATATATTCATGTAATTCAATGAACTTGATTTTAAAATGTGGAAATATGATCTTATATTTATGGTAAATAGATTTTGATAAAGATGTCTAGAAATTTCCATGAGGACAGAACAGTCTTTTCAACAAATATTGTTGGGAAAATTAGGTATTCACAGGCAAAAAAAAGAAACTTGGATCCCTAAAATCACAAAAACATACCTAAAATTGACCATATACCTAAATGTATAAGCCAAAACTATATAATTCTCAGAAAAAGACTGGAGTAAATTCCAGATTACATAATGATTTTTATGTTTTGTACCAAAAGCACCATCAAGAAAAGGAAAAACGATGAATTGTATTTTCTCAAAGTTAAAAGCTTTCATTCCTCAGACAACACCATAAAAAATAAAGAGAAAAGTCACTGAGAGAAAATATTTGAAATTATATATCTGATTTAGACTACTACCCAGAATATGTAGAGACATCTTACAAAGTCAATAATAAATGGGACAATTGATATATTTGAAAATTATGCAAAGAACTTGAACAAAAAATTTCTACAAAGAATATATACAAATTGTCAATCAACATAAAAATATGTGAAAATGCTCTTCCCGCCATCTTGGCTCCTGTGGAGGCCTGCTGGGAACGGGACTTCTAAAAGGAACTATGTCTGGAAGGCTGTGGTCCAAGGTCATTTTTGCCGGCTATAAGCGGGGTCTCCGGAACCACAGGGAGCACACAACTCTTCTTAAAATTCAAGGTGTTTATGTCCGAGATGAAACAGAATTCTATTTGGGCAAGAGATGCGCTTATACAAAGCAAAGGACGACACAGTGACTCCAGGCGGCAAACCAAATAAAACCAGAGTCATCTGGGGAAAGGTAATTCGGGCCCATGGAAACAGTGGCATGGTTCCTGCCAAATTCCGAAGCAATCTTCCTTCTAAGGCCATTGGACACAGAATCCGAGTGATGCTGTACCCCTCAAGGATTTAAACTAACGAAAAATCAGTAAATAAACGTGTATTTGTGCTCTTGGAAAAAAAAAATGTGAAAATATTTTTAATTATTAGGAAAATGCAAATCAAAACCTCAATGAGATAATTAACACTTATTAGAATAGCTATGACAAAAAGACAATAACAAGGATTGTCTAAGACATAAAGAATATGGAAAACTCATAAATTGTATGTGAGAGTGTAAAAACCAGCCACTTTTTAAAACAATTTGACAAATTTTCAAAATATCATAAATAGAATCATCGTATGACCCAGAAATTCCACTCACTCATAAGTACTCAAAAAAAATAAAAATAAAAACCTATTGTTACACAAAAAATCATACACAAATGATCATATCAGCAGTATTTCTAATAGCCTAAAGACAGTACAACCCAAATAGTCATCAAACAATATAATAAAAAACAATAGGTGGTATGTTCATGCAATAGAATCCCATTTGTCAACCAAAGGAAATGAAGTAATGATACCTGCTGAAATAGGATACAGCCTCAAAACCGTCAATGTAAGTGAAAGAAACCAGACCCAAAAGACCAGATAATTTATAATTTTACATAAAACAAATTTCAATAAAAATACCATATATGAAGACAGAAGACAGATTAATAATTTTCTAGGGCAAAGATAATAAAGAGGGGTAAATACAGGTAGGAAATTCTTTTCCAGAGTGTGAGAAATATTTCAAAATTAGATTGTGACTATGGTACTCTGTAAGTCTACTTTAAAAACCTGGAATTGTACATTTATAACCTGTGATTTTTATATTATATAAATTATATCCCAATAGAGACCTTCAAAAGTAAATATGCCAAAAAATAGTGTGTACTATTGACTTTAAGAAACCCAAGTGAGAGGCTCTGAAGACCAAACCTATTTAAAGTGCACCTCAATGAAGATTAAAGAAAGAAGAGAAGGTGAGCACAGTGGCTCATGCCTGTAATCCCAGCACTTTGGGAGACCGAGGTGGGTGGATCACAAAGTCGGGAGTTCGAGACCAGCCTGGCCAACATAGTGAAACGCTGTCTCTACTAAAAATGCAAAAAATTAGCCAGGCATGGAGGTGGGCAACTCCAATTCCAGCAATTCGGGAGACTGGGGCAGGAGAACTCTTGAAGCAGGTAGGTGGAGGTTGCAGTGAGCCGAGATCGTGCCATTGCACTCCAGCCTGGGCAAGAAGAGAGAAACTCCATCATGATTTAAAAAAAAAAAAAAAAGAAAGAAAGAAAGAAAGAAGAGGAGGAGGCAAAGGTATAGGTATAAAATGATAATGTTCATTGTGATTAGTTAAAACAAAGAAAAATTGAAGTTTGTAAAAGATATTAACAGCATCTGGTTAGTTTTGTTAGGTGAGAAATGTGAAGTAAATATTAGTACTTTATTAAAGCTCTCTGAGTCACAGATTGTTAGAAACCTGTAATAATTTCATCATGGATTTAAAAATATCCCTTATCAAATATGACTAGGAGAATAAATATTAAAGTATATTAATGGCACGTCTGTCTATAGTGTCAGGTACTTTTAGAGTAGCCTACAGACAGTTGTAAAGATTCACCTTCATTTATAACCAATTTCAACACCCACATTCAATGCTGTACTCCAAAATGCATTGATAAAACATGTGAGAAGGTGTTTTACTTATTTTCATTGTAAAACATAATTAATATGGAGTGTATAAAGCTTTTCATAAAAAGTATTAAATTCTTTAGTTAAAATGTATTATGGAAATTAAAAGTTTTAATGAAGTTATCAATAATTATATGATAACATTAATGATAAATATCAGTCACAAGGCTTCTGCAATTCTTATTTTCTTATCTTTCATTTTCAACTATCAACTTCAATTATTCTGGTAGTATTTTAAGGTAAATGTATCATATTGTTAGTTTGTAGAAATTTAGTACCTATTTTAAAAAAGAAAAAGAAAAAATAATGAAAAGCCTTGGTGCCATGACTCATGCCTGTAATCCTACCACTTTGGGAGGCCGAGGTAGGCAGATCACAAGGTCAAGAGTTTGAGGCCAGCCTGACTTGAATTGCTTGAACCCGGGGAGGTAGAGGTTGCAGTGAGCTGAGATCATGCCACTGCACTCCAGCCTGGGCAAAAGAGTGAGATTCAGTCTCAAAATAAATAAATAAAATAATGAAAACACTATTATAAAATATAAATAATTTTTTACTGTTAAATAAAACAGTTCCATGACTTTTATGTTCAAAACACTAGAATTTAGCAAACACCAGGATTTTATAAGAAACAATTTAAGTCTAACATTTATCCTGAAGGCCCAATGTTACAGTAATTAAGTACATCTTTGGTCAATGGAACCTTATGAATCCTGTGTTTGTAACACATTTTGGAGATAGCTGATATCTCCATTACTGGACATGAGGAATACACTGCAAATAGTCAGTAAAAGAGTCCATAAATGGTTTCCTGAGAAAAAGCTTATAGAAAACAAACAACTTTGGGTTTTCCTGAACTCACAATATGAGACTCACTTCCATAGCCCTGACTGAAAGGAGCCCTCAGGATGGTAAGTGGTATAAGTGACTCACCAGCTGGTTTCTTTTGCAGCCCTGTCCACCAGGTGGTACATCCAACCTGATACAGTTTCGCACGTCAGTTTCTGGGAACTCGGAATGGCCATTGGCCCTGAGCACACAGCCGTCCTGCAGTGGCCCCCAAAATGGCAGTCAGGTTCCAGAGCTGCTTGATGTGGTCTGCCAGGAATATACTGATCTGAGGACAGCTCTGCTCCCCTTGTAAAATTAAGAAAATGTTAGAGTTCTTACCTAATTTTGTTTGAAATATTACACTCTGAAACATAAAAAAGCAAGACTTTAACAGGTGAGGCTTCATCTGGATTCTAGGGCACAGAGATGCAAATGCTCTAAGCAGAATAGTGTTACATGAGTTTACAACACATGATTCTCCCATGTGCAAAAAAAAGAATGTGCAGTTCAGCAGCAGAGAAGTCTGTAGGGCCACACTAGGGCTCTCACTAAACTCATTTCTGAGGATGGATGAAGACCTGGCGGGCTCTTCTTCAATCAGATCCTGGGATGCTGTTGCTTCCCTAAAATCTTTTCCATACACCACCATTGACATCTACTCACCCCCTCAACATTCCCCAACAGATGAGATTCACTTGACTGAAAGAAATAATCTTCCAGGGTGTATTTCTGTTTCATATAAATTCTTACTCTCTCTCAAGGTAAAATTAAAATTACTTTCAAAGTCTTTCCCTAGATCACCAGGACAAGACTTGGGAAATTATCATTTTTTTTATTAGTTGGGACCCATTTCCAGCAGTTTTTCCATTGCACTTTCTTTTTTAGTTGATAAATAATAATTGTGCATACTTGTGTACTATGTGTCATATGTGGGACACTGGTGACTCCATTGTATAGAGGAAATGGTACAGAGAAATTCAGAACCTTGCTCAAGCCCCACAGGTAGAATGAAGAACCGTGTGTGCTTTATTTCCAGCACCACCAAAGCAAATATTTCAAGACTGTGAGGACCACAGCAAGTTAGAGAGCCCCAGGTACAACAGGGCCAGTTCTCAGCTCAGGGATTGTACCATGCTAGGAGGCAGGCCCATGGTTGCCAGATCTTCTGGACTTTTCTGTGAAGTATCTTGATTTCTGAATGTTGGTTTACTTTTTAAAATATTAGGTTGGTACAAAAGTAATTGCGTCTTTTGGCAATTACTTTTTTTGTTTTGTTTTGTTTGAGATGGAGTCTCGCTCTGTCACCCAGGCTAGAGTTCAGTGGCATGATCTCGGCTCACTGCAACCTCCACCTACCAGGTTCAAGCAATTCTCCTGCCTCAGCCTCCCGAGTAGCTGCGATTACAGACCTGTGCCACCATGTGCAGCTAAGTTTTGTATTTTTAGTAGAGATGGCGTTTTACCATGTTGCCCAGGTTGGTCTGGAACTCCCGACCTCAGGTGATCCACACACCTCCGCCTCCCAAAATGCTGGGATTAAGGGCGTGAGCCATCGATCCTGGTTGCCAATTACTTGTAATAGCAAAAACAACAATTCCTTTTGCACCAACCTAATAAAGACATCTGCAGGTCAGATAGAATACCTCTCCAGGCTGAGTGTGGTCATCCAATGTCTATCCCTAGCCTCAGGGGCTGCTCTGGATTGCTGGCTTGCCTGGTGGTGTCACTTGGGTGTGCTGTCTGGCCATGGTTATGGAGTTTCAGGCTCCTCTGGAGAAGAGGTGACACTTTCCAATGGGCTGGGGAGCTAACTCTAGAGAAGTAAGAAAAGCTATATAGGATTTCAGATTACCAACCAGGGAACAACACGGACTGGGACCAGATTAGATTTCAGAGACCGGAGAGCTGTATATGGTACTGAGTTTATCTGACAACACGTCCTTCTTACTCTTAGGCTGTGTGAGTCAGCAGACACTCATTAAGCAATGACAGTACATCCACCAAAATTGTTCCAGATCGTGGAGAAAGAGCAAGGAAAAGAACAGAAAGAATCCTGCTCTAATGGAATTTACAATTTCATGGGAAGAGACAGAAAATAAACAAATGCCTGATCCCCCGGAAGGCAAAAAGTGCTATGAGGAAAAGTTAAGCAGGATAAGGAAGGCAGGGCAGGCTGGATAGTGACAGCCTCTCTGAGCAGGTGGGATTTGGACACAGACCTGACTTCAATAGCAGGCCATGTCAATTTCTAGAGAAGAGGGACCTAGGTACAGGGAATGGTGGTGCAAAAACCCTGAGGGGAGGATGCATGAGCTGCTGCAGGAACAGCAGTGAGTCAGGAGAACTGGAGCAGTGAAGGGTGGGAGGGAGAGGAGATGAGATCAGAAGAGGTGAGCAGATCAGGATGGGGGTCTGGTCTTGCAGGGCTGTGTTGGCCATGGTCAAGACAGGTGCTGGGGAAAGGATAGTAATGAGATCTGCCCCCTGCCCTCAAGAGGCTTGCAGCCTGACCCTGTGCCTGGCTGTATCCCATCCCCACCTATCTACCTTTACTACCTGTGTGTACTCAGCATCCTAAATTCTCACACTCCTGGTGGCTCACAACCCTCAGGTTGCAGGTGAGACAGCACAGCCAGGGGGCCCCATTCAGCACTGAGGCATTCCTTGGATCTGAAGAGAGGAGTACGGATAAGAAAAAGACTGTACTGTCTGCCCACCCTAGGAGAAGTCACACGGGACCCCGTGGTTCAGTGGCCACCTCTGCTTCACGGACTGACAGAGGGCAGGAACTCGGGCCTTCCCATTGGACCTGGAAGATTTTTGCATTAGCATATCCATTAAAAGGGGATTCACTGAATAATTCCTGAGCACTGGTCCCTGTGCTAGTGATTGGGGTTCTATAGGTGAACAAGACGAGCTACAGATAACCCTCCCCACAGAGAGCAACAACCCTGAGTGGGATACAGGCAAGCAAACAGGTCTTTAAAGCATAGCAGGTGATCCATTATGGAGACAGAATGAGAGACTCTGAGCAGTAGTGTGGTAGTAAATGTTTAACAACCAGCTCTCCAGCGAAATACATGTGTATGTCTATAAGCTCATGGATTTTACTAATCTAAAGGAGCAGTTCTAGGGGATGTTCTAGGATATGGAGTTGGGGAGGACGTTTGCTATCCGGGAATAGCCTATCTCATTCCTTTCCTTCAATTACCTGTGGCACGGAGCGTCAAGGCAGTGGCTGCAGCAACACGGGTGGCAGTAGTGATGGCAGCAGCAGTGACATGTCCAGCATGAATCCCGAATGTGATTATTTATTCAAGTTACTTCTGATTGGTGACTCTGAGATTGGAAAGTCTTGCCTCCTTAGGTTTGCAGATGATACATATACAGAAAGCTACATCAGCACAATTGGTGTGGATTTCAAAATAAGAACTATAGAGCTGGACAGGAAAACAATCATGCTTCAAATATGGGACACAGCATTCCAGGAAAGATTTTGAACAATCACCTCCAGTTATTACAGAAAAGTCCATGGCATCATAGTTGTATATGATGTGAAAGACCAAGAGTCCTTCAATAATATTAAACAGTGGCTGCAGGAAATAGATTGTTATGCCAGTGAAAATGTCAACAAATTGTTGGTAGGGAACAAATGTGATCTGGCTACAAAGAAAGTAGTAGACTAGACAACAGCAAAGGAATTTGCTGATTTCCTTGGAATTCCATTTTTGGAAACCAGTGCTAAGAATGCAACGAATGTAGAACAGTCTTTCATGATGATGGCAGCTGAGATTAAAAAGTGATTGGGTCAGCCGGGCGTGATGGCTCACGCAACCAGTAATCCAAGCACTTTAGGAGGCCGAGGTGGGTGAATCACAACGTTGAGTTTGAGACCAGCCTGGCCAATATGGCGAAATCCCATCTCTACTAAAAAATATAAAAATTAGCTGGGCATGGTGCCACACACCTCTAGTCCCAGCTATTCAGAAGGCTGAGGCCAGAGAATTGCAGGAACCTGCGAGGCAGAGGTTGCAGTGAGCCTAGATCAAGCCACTGCACTCCAGCCTGGGCAACAGAATGAAACTCCATTTCAAAAATATTAAAAAAGTGAATGGGTCCTGGAGCAATAACTGGTGGTGCTGAGAAGTCCAATGTTAAAATTCAGATCACCCCTGTCAAGCAGTCAGATGGAGGTTGCTGCTAAAATTTGCCTCCATCCTTTTCTCACAGCAGTCAATTTGCAATGTGAACCCAAGTGAAAAAAACAAAATTGCCTGACTGTACTGCATGCAGCTGCACTACAACACAGATTCTTACCAGCTCCACAAAGGTCAGAGATTATAAGTGGTCAAAACTGACTCTTTTTTTTTTTTTATTCCTTTGACTCAAGACAGCTAACTTCATTTTCAGAACTGTTTTAAACCTTTGTTTGCTGGTTTATTAAATAATATGTGTAATCCTTGTTGCTTTCCTGATACCAGACTGTTTCCTGTGGTTGGTTAGAATATATTGGCCAGGCAGTGGCTCATGCCTGTAATCCCAGCACTTTGAAAGGCCAAGGCAGGCAGATCACTTGAAGTCAGGAGTTCGAGATCAGAATGACTAACACTTCTCCTGTTGTCCTTTACAACTTCTCCTTCACCTCCCCTTTTCCCTAGTTTATAAAACAGGAGAAAAGGGAGAAAGCAAAAAGTTGGAAAGAAACAGAAGTAAGATAAATAGCTAGATGACCTTGGCGCCACCACCTGGCCCTGGTGGTAAAATAACAATAATAATAATAATAATAATAATAATAATAATAAATATTAACCCCTAACCAAAACTACTGGTGTTATCTGTAAATTCCAGACAATGTATGAGAAAGCACTGTAAAACTTTTTGTTCTGTTAGCTGATGTATGTAGCCCCCAGTCACATTCCTCACACTTACTTGATCTATCATGACCTTTTCACATGGAACCCTTAGAGTTGTAAGCCCTTAAAAGGGCTAGGAATTTCTTTTTTGGGGAGCTTGGCTCTTAAGATGCAAGTCTGCCAATGCTCCCCGCCAAATAAAAACCTCTTCCTTCTTTAATCCAGTGTCTGAGGAGTTTTGTCTGCAGCTCATCCTGCTACATTTCTTGGTTCCCTGACTGGGAAGCGAGGTGATTAACGGACGGATGGTCGAGGCAGCCCCTTAGGTGGCTTAGGCCTGCCCTGTGGAGCATCCCTGCGGGGGACTCCAGCCAGCTTGAACAACACAGATCGTGAGAGCGCTCCCATGTAGGCAATTGCCCCAGTGGAACGCCTCTTCAGAGCAGTGCACAGCAGGCCCCAGTGGAGGATCAACACAGTGGCTGAACACCAGGAAGGAACTGGCATTTTAAGTCTGGACATCTGAAACTTGGTAAGACCGGTCTTTGGAACTTGCCCACTCCATTTGAGTGGAAGCATGGCCTGATCACCCACGGTGTGCCTGTACCGGCACTTTGGTTTTTGTTTTGACTTCGCTTGAATTGCTTGATACTTTGGTTTTGGTTTTGACCTGGCTTGGATTTCCAGATACTCTGATTTTCATTTTGATTCTGGTTTGGTGTAAACTGAAATAGTGTGTGTGTGCCTTTTTCACCCATTCTTTGCTCTGTGGTCTGCGCCCCGTGTGAGTGTGGTGTTTTTTCTCAAGGAAACATGGGTCAAACACAAAGTAAGCCCACTCTGTTAGGAACTATGTCGAAAAATTTAAGAAGGAATTTAATGGAGACTATGGGGTTACTATGATGCCAGGAAAACTTAGAACTTTGTGTGAAATAGATTGACCAACACTAGAAGTGGGTTGGCCATCAGAAGGAAGCCTGGATAAGTCCCTTGTTTCTAAAGTATGGCACAAGGTAACTGGTAAGTCAGGACACTCAGACCAGTTCCCATACATAGACACTTGGTTGCAGCTGGTGTTAGACCCCCCCACAGTGGCTAAGAGGGCAGGCAGCAGCAGTGCCAGTAGCAAAGGGACAGATAGCCAAGGAAGGATCCTACTCCACCCGCTGAGGAAAATCAACTCCTGCAATTCTGTTTGACCCAACATCAGAAGATCCATTACAGGAGATGGCACCAGTGATCCCAGTGGTGCCCTTCCCTTACCAGAGAGAGAGGCTCCCCACTCTTGAGCCCACAGTGCTTGTGCTTTGCAAGACAAACATATCCCTAGGTCACCCAGAGTCGACAAGAGAGGAGGTGAAGCCTGGGGAGAAACCTCTCCCTTGGCAGCTCATTTACGACCCAAAACTGGGATACAAATGCCTGAGAGAGCAGCGGTACACTGGAATAGATGAGGATGGTCACATGGTGGAGAGGCGTGTTTTTGTGTACCAGCCCTTCACCTCTGCCGACCTTCTCAACTGGAAAATCAATACCTCGTCCTATACTGAAAAGCCACAAACTCTAATTAATTTGCTCCAAACTATTTTCCAGACCCATAACCCCATTTGGGCTGATTGCCACCAGTTGCTCATGTTCCTTTTTAACACAGAGGAAAGGCTTAGAGTGCTCCAAGCAGCAACTATGTGGCTAGATGAACTTGCACCGGCTGATTACCAAAACCCCAAGAGTATGTAAGGACCCAGTTACCAGGAACTGACACCCAGTGGGACCCAAATGAAAGCGAGGACATGCAAAGGCTAAACCGATACAGGGAAGCTCTCTTGGAAGGATTAAAAAGGGGAGCACAGAAGGCCACAAACATTAACAAGGTCTCCGAGGTCATTCAGGGAAAAGAAAGTCCAGCACAATTTTATGAGCGACTGTGTGAGGCCTATCGTATATATACTCCCTTTGCTCCCGATAGCCCTGAAAATCAGCACATGATTAACATGGCTGTAGTTAGTCAAAATGCAGAAGACATTAGAAGAAAACTGCAGAAACAGTCTGGGTTTGCAGGGATGAATACATCACAGTTATTAGAAATAGCTAACCAGGTGTTTGTAAACAGGGATGCAGTAAGCCATAAGGAAAATCGCAAAGAGAATGAATGTCAGGCCTGGTGAAATGCCAACCTGTTAGCTGCAGCAATCAGAGGGATCCCCCCAAAGAGGCAAGGGAAGGAGAGCCCTGGGATAGAAACTCAGCATGTCTGTCAGAGCTTGCAGCATAACCAGTGTGCTCATTGTAAAGAAATAGGACACTGCAAGAACAAATGCCCTCAGCTAAAAGGAAAACAAGATGACTCAGAGCAGGAGGCCCCAGACAAGGAGGAAGGGGCCCTGCTCAACCTGGCAGAAGGGTTCTTGGAATGAGGGGGACCGAGCTCAAGTGCCCCTAAACAGCCTATGGTGAGGATGACAGTCGGGGGTAAAGACATTGATTTTCTTGTAGATACCGGTGCTGAACATTCGGTAGTAACTGCCCTGGTCGCCCCTTATCCAAAAAGACTATTGACATAATTGGAGACACGGGGTTTTCAGCAAAGCAAGCTTTCTGCTTGCCCCAGACTTGAACTGTAGGAGGACAGAAAGTGATTCATCAGTTTTTGTACATGCCTGGCTGTCCCATGCCCTTATTGGGAAGGGACTCCCTTAGGAAGCTGAGAGCCACTATCTCTTTTACAGAGTATGACTCTTTGTGCTAAAGGTACCCGGAATGGGAGTCATTATGACCCTTGCGTTCCCCCGAGAGGAGGAATGGAGACTTTTCTTAACAGAGCTGGGCCGAGAGATAAGACAAGCTCTGGCTAAGCAGTGGCCAAGAGTGTGGGTGTAAGACAACCATCCAGGGTTGGCAGTCAACCAAGCCCCCGTACTTATAGAAGTTAAGCCTGGGGCCCAGCTGGTTAGGCAAAAACAGTACCCGGTCCCCAGAGAAGCTCTTGAAGGTATCCAGGTCCATCTCAAGTGCCTAAGAACCTTTGGAATTATAGTTCCTTGTCAGTCTCCATGGAACACTCCCCTCCTGCCTGTTCCCAAGCCAGGGACCAAGGACTACAGGCCGGTACAGGATTTGCGCTTGGTTAATCAAGGTACAGTGACTTTACATCCAATAGTACCTAATCCGTACACATTGTTGGGGTTGCTGCCAGCTGAGGACAGCTGGTTCACCTGCTTGGAACTGAAAGATACTTTCTTAAGCATCACATTAGCTCCTGAGAGCCAGAAGCTGTTTGCCTTTCAGTGGAAGATCCGGAGTCAGGTGTCCCTACTCAGTATACTTGGACCCGGCTTCTCCCAAGGGTTCAAGAACTCCCCCACCATCTTCGGGGAGGCATTGGATTGAGAAGTCCAGAAGTTTCCCACCAGAGACCTAGGGTGAAGCTCAACTGTCCTTTACAAATGTAAGAACAGGTTTGTCTTCTATATGCTTTTCCAATTATAGAGGGACATGAGTCATTGAGACAGGAGAAAAAGCTTCTTGGGTGAAAGAATAGAAAAAAATATATAAATAGGAAAAACCAGAGCATGCCCAGCAGCCTTTCCACTGAGTCAGGCACTAGGGATCCACTTTTCATGTTTTATGTCAGTTATTCATCACAAAAACCATATGAAGCTCATTGTACAATTCTCTTCAGAGATGGAAACTGAGGCTCATAGAGATGCATTGTTATTCTGAAATACAGTAGCTGGCAGAGTCACCACTGTGCTTTGGAGAAAACAGATGCTTGCTTACTGAACAGCTGGCCTGAGAACTGTGGAGTGGTGGTGAAGTCCTGGTAAAAGTTCAGGAAAATGGTAAAGAAGAAGATACTTTGACTCCGGAAAGCTGCTGCCGGGGACTGCATCAGCTTCTCCCTTGTGCCTGGCTGGGGGATCAGCTTCACTCAAATCTGTAGGTTCAGGATAGACTCATATTTTTACTTGGGTGTGTTGGGGGGTAGGTACAAGAAGGAACACACAGTCAGTGACGAGACCATGAAACACCAGAGGACTGGAATGTGTGGCTCAGACCTGGAGGTCTCCATCCTGTGGAGACTTGTGTATGTGGAGGACATAGATGTTTATGGTGAAGAATTTTTTAGGTTTCCAATGTCGAATTTGATGTGGAGGTAAAGAATAATTAATCCATTAATACTTTCAAGGCATCTTCATCATACTGTATCAGCTGTAGAACAACAGCACTCACCTGTATTAATAATCTTTATGAAGAGCACTATCGCAGAGAGTTCCCAAAAATCATTCTCAATGTAGAAATGAGAAAACACAGGCTTCGTGATGTCAAATGGTTGCTCCAAAACACACGGGTCAGAATGAGAATATTCCATGGTGAGGGTTGCATGAAATTTCCTCTAAGCTACCTGGGGCTCAGTCTGTTCCTGACATAGAGGGGAAGGGCATGGAAAAGCTGCATTTTCTCTCTGTCTTAAAGACAGGGCACAGGGCAAGAAACCCTAGCACAACCCTTTTGACTTAAAGCAACATAACTGGTTCTTCTAACCTCAAAGGGAGAGAAACAGCTACAGCAACCCCATACCTGGCAAAAGCATCCATGCTGGGAAACTCCAGGGTGGGAGAAAGCCTGTCAGAGGGCCAAGGATCTGAGGAGATAACTCGGTGAACAGAAAACCCAAATAAGTATAAAACAACTGAAAGGTAACTCAAACATACCAGTAGAAAAAGTGGAAATAGAAACAAAATTTTCTTTGACATATAGATAGTAGCTTGTCAAATAATTCAAAGAAGGTTAAGATCCAGGGAGTCTGGATCCAAAATGGCAGATACATTCAGAAACTCCTGTTGGCAGTGCACCTGTCACAGCCCTTCTGGAACACAATCCGGCTTTAGCAATTCACACTTTACATACGCCTATTCTTTCACGGAGTCATTTCTTTCCTGGGAGACTGTCATCTATCAGGGATTAGTATATGTCATGAGCTCAATTGTGTTCCCTTCCCAAAATTTATATATTCATGTTTTAACACTTAGTGCCTCAGAATGTGACTATATTTGAACATATAGTCTCTTCAAATGTAATCGAGGTTAAGTGAATTCATTGGGATGCATCCTAATTCAACATGACTGGGGCCCTCATCAAAAGAGGCAGTCAGGGAACAGAAAAGCACAAGAGAAGAACTTGTGGACACAGAGATAGAAGATGATCATCTGCAAGCCAAGGAGAGACCTCAGATAAAACACCCAGCCACCAGCTTGAGGTTGGATTTCTAGCCTCCAGAACTGTCAGAAACTCCATTTTTGTTGTTAAAGCACTTCAGCCTGTGTTACTGTATTATGGAAGCCATAGCAAACTGTCATAGCCTATTAGGACACATGCAAGATGTTTCCTGAAGCATGAGTGAAATGGAAATAGAATTTATTAGGTCAGACTCCATCAGCATTAAAAGGCTAAATTACTGAGAAAAAGGCTCTCTCTTATGAAATATTATGAAGACATACGAGGGCACAGCTCCTGCCCTGAAGGGGCTATAGGGATGAGTTCTGTGAGATGACTAACGCATAGAGTAACGTAAGACTCTTTCTTTGTAACCTCCACTATTTGGATAAAACCCTTCTCTAGTAAGTGTACATTTTTAAATCTTAGAAAAGTGCTGGCAGGGAGGGCATTGAAGCTGCCTGCTGCAGGAGGTATCTGGGGTGGGTAGTTAAAACCATAAACATAGTAGCAATCTGCAAAGTGTTTTCTTTGATATTCCTACAAGTATATGACTGGCGACTGTGCACCTAAGTTGCTATTATGGACTAATAGATGCCAGATGCCTTTGGGAAGGGATTGTGGGACACTTAATTGAGAAAGCTCTAAAACATTTTCCAGGGAGTCCTCATATTTGGGTCTGGATCTTCGGCCTTCCCTGGTCTTTTGGGTCTCTTTGGAGACCCCACTGTGCCCACTTTCACCCCAGACCAACTCTGCCCATGGTTGTTGGCATGGTGCATCTGCTTTTTGCCAAATGAGATAAAGTAGCTGAACTCATCAAACAGCTCCTCATGGATCTCCTGCATGGAGCTCCGCAAAGAGAGTGCCTTCAAGCCTGGCCAAGAGGTGTCAATGGCATGCCTGGCTTTCCCCACAGGGGACACCCCCATTAGAAATTCTGCACCCCAGATCAGGCACAAAGGAATATTTGTATTGACCTCCTGCCAGGGAGAAAACCAGATGACAGCTTGAAGTTTTGGAATAAACATCTGAACAGATAAAGCTGGTCCCCAGCACTCAACTTTCTATCCTGCCAGCCATAACCTGGGGTATAAATTTGACAGACATGTTAGCTTCTCAACAGCTGGAAACCTGCTCCTGTTTAATACGTGTGACACAATGACATTCAGGTTTTGTGAAATTCTCTGATATGGTAGATGAATAAGAGAATGCATTTTCCCTAGAGGCAGTCAGAGCTAATGACCCTTTCATTAAAGATCTCTATACATGGGAATAACCAATCAGTCACATGCAGAAGGCATACTTTTTTTGAGACAGAGTTTCACTTTTGTTGCCCAGGCTGGAGTGCAACGACATGATATCCACTCACTGCAACCTCCAACTCCTGGCTTCAAGTGATTCTTCTGCCTCAGTATCCCGAGGAGTTGGGATTACAGGCACCCACCACCATGCCCGGGTAATTTTTTGCATTTTTAGTAGAGATAGGGTTTCACCATGTTGGCCACACTGGTCTCAAACTCCTGACCTCAGGTGCTCCACCCACCTTGGCCTCCCAAAGTGCTGGAATTACAGGTGTGAGCCACCATGCCCGGCCAGAAGGCATACTTTCTAACTACTATATTTGGTATGCAATAGAAAATGAAAACACACAGACACACAATCTCACACAGAAACATAAACATAAGCGAATCAGTTAACATACTCAGACAGTCACTCTGTACAGATCACATAGCTCACAGTGCACAACACCACAGTCCTGGAATGTTTGTCACTAAGCCAAGACAAAGACCATCACACTACCAACAGAAGTCAGCCTCTTATTTCACACTGATTATGAAGAAGTACAGGAGTGTCAACTACAATGAAGAAAGTCAATAGAAGGAGATGAGACAGGACATCCTCAAACAAATGTCTTTTTCATCATAGCAGCCTTACAGTCTATGCATCCAAGAATGGTTAAATTACTTTGCCCAAATAATAATTAAGCAGCCAACTGTGCTAACCCTTCACTAAAATAAATTATCTAGTGTCGGTCACTGATAGCCCTACTGAGGCAACATGTTTTATCCACTTCAAAAAGATTCCCTGTGGACCAATAATAGAGAACCTCATGTGACTGTTCTTTATCAGAAAAAAAAAGTTAAGAAAAAGGCAAAATGAATTTTTAAATATTTCATCAAAAAACAAAAACTTACATTTTCAATGTGAAAAATATAACTTATACTTGCAAATTTGGAAAAGTAAAATTAAATATAAGAATTGTATTTCTTATAAACTTTATTATAAGCAATACACAGTTCAGAAAAAAATGAACTATTTCTTCTACATCAGATGTTGGTGATTAAGGAAAAGCAGGCTGACTGATTTTTAGGTAGTCACTAGTAAAATCATTCTGTAGATATTGAGGCATACTGGAGCATTTATTTTTAATAAATGGACTCAAGCAAGCCTCCCTCCTTGGCCTCCGAAAGTGCTGGGATTACAGATGGAGCCACCACACCCGGCCTCCTCAATTCATTTTTAACTAAACAGTTTTGCCAATGCAATCTTTTTTCTTCAGCATTCTTATTTCATACCATACTAAGTAGATTTTCAACAAGATAATTCTCTCAAACTCTTTGAAGCATAATTAAGTAGATATGGACAGAAATGCATTAAAGTGACAAATGTATTCAACAACCATGATTCAAATAAATAATCTTTAAAAAATAAAAGTACATAGACTTTTTAAGATACTGCATTTTTACTAAAGTTTGAAATACAACTAAGTCTAAAATTCATACAATTAACTTTTATTTCCCACATCATAAATTACTCAAAATAATGTCTGGTTCATTATCATTATCTGTTTGTCAGAGTCACAACTACATCCACATTTTGTTACGCCCAGAAGCATCACTACTGACAGAGATGGGTAAGTGACATTACAGGCAACACAGGAAAATCCAGTTACTAGCTTCCTTTAAGAGGGGGCCCAATCAGTATGGGATTTTTGCTGCCCAGGATCGAGCTGATAATTTGGAAAATTTTGTTATCTAAATTCTCAGACTTTAAAATTAATGACTTAGTTTTTTAAAAAACATACAAAAGGTATCTACAGAAATAAGTCTTCACTTAGCTTTCCTGTTTCATGACAATGCTTACAAGTAGTAGGACAGACATTCTGTACTACTACACAACATGGCTGCGAAAAAGTCACTCATTGGCCAAGCACAGTGGCTCACGTCTGTAATCCCACCACTTTGGGAAGCCGAGGCAGGCTGATCATTTGAGCTCAGGAGTTTGAGACCAGCCTGGTCAACCTGGCAAAACCCCATCTCTACTAAAAATACAAAAATTAGCCGGGCATGGTGGTGCATGTCTGTAATCCCAGCTACTCGGGAGGCTGAGACACTAGAATCCCTGGAACCCAGGAGTTGGAAGTTGCAGTGAGCTGAGATAGCGCCACTGCACTCTAGCTTGGGTGACAGAGTCAGGCTCTGTCTCAAAAAAAAATCCAAGAAAATAAAGAAGTGGATGTACTAAACATGTTTGACACTTAAAATTTTTTATTTAAGAAAATGTAATAGAATGATTACTTGAATATTTTCAATCGTCTGTATCTTATGGCTACTCTAAATCAAATGAGTTCCCACTGCAAGATACTTACATCATGGTAAAAAACAAATTTTGTTCTTCATTATGATCTTTGGATTTGTACAATTTAAAAAATAAGTCTGTACAATGTCTTTAAATGTAAATTAAACACACAGAATAAATATATTATCTTCACGTCTCTGGCACATTTAAGTTAAGCCTCTTTCGTGTCTAACCAAAGCAAGTACCTAGTACTCATACTCACAAAGCTACACTATTTATAGTATAATTAAATTGAGATCATTGTTGTGATAAAGATGTAACAGAAACAAATAATTCAAACAATGTTTAAAATTCATTATTCCCAAGTCCGAGCATGTGTCCTTCAGTGCTGGAAGGTCTTACCTATCAATTAAAGCAATGATTATGTTTTTCACGTTTACATTCTGGTGTAACTCAGCAGAGGCCCGAAGAAAAGGATTCTAAGTCTGGAGGTGAAATTCATCAGGGAAAACCTGAAAATCAAATGATCAATACAAGTGAAAGTATTTCACATAATATTCTGAACTCACATATGGTAAAGTTCACATTTGTGGGAAAAAACACTGTAATCTTATACAACTAAATTCAAACACATTACTTCTGAACCTCTCTATTAAACACAAGCTCAGACAGAAATATTCCAATAAACAAAGTGCACCTACAATTAAACTAAAGCTATGGAGACTGAGAAAACTCAGATGACTCATTCCTACAGTTTGGAGGAAAACAAACCACATTGATACAAAGACCAAGTTATAAGTCGGAAACAGAAAATCCTGTTTTTAAAGTATTTTTAGAAGAAGGAAGATTACATGAAAAAAAGAAGCATTAGAAAAAATGATTTTAATTTTTTATAGAAATGGCATCTTGCTATGTTGCCCAGGCTGGTTTTGAACTCTTATAAGTCACCTTTTCTGCCCTGGTGAGTCTTCCCTCAGGTTAAGAATCTGTTACTTTGATACAGGATTTTTGACATTGTTGGGATCTGGTTTGAACAAGGCTACTTTAATAAAAGACCATCTATCCCTCCTAGCATAATAAAAGTGCTTTTGTCTATTCTGGTAAGTCCTTTCTGCTATAAAGACAAAGATTTTTCTGGATTGAGCGCCTTGTTTTGTGCCGAACTTATCTTCTGTCTGTGAAGCATTTATTTTCTGGCTTGCACACCTAGTTTAATATTTTGCTTGATTTACATATTTTTGCGAACATTTTAATCCTCTCCAAGTTCTTAAAATATATATGATAACTTGCTCTATTTTTCTCCATAGACTTCTCATATTTTTTAATAAAAATTAAAAATTTTATTTTTCTTTGCAATTAAACTTCTGTCTCCAGAACACAATCAGACTCTGGTCCGCGGGACTGGCAGCCCAGCCCCCAACTTTCAGGCCCTCCCAGGCCTGAAGGTGGGTCCTTATGGGGGACCCTCCCCCTTCGGCCCAATAATCAATCGATCTGCCTCCCGCTGCCATTCATGGCTCGGCCCCAACCCCTGCTCTGCAATCGGAGTAGGCGACAGGAGCAGTGGCAGGCCAGGCACAGTAGCGGACACCCCCGAGCCTGTAGGGACAGAGATTCTTCCTGGTGTCCCCGAGGGTGCAGGCTGCAGAGACGCCCGGGTCCTGCATCTGAGCTGCCGGCCGGAGGCAGCTGCACCCGGGAGATCCCGCCCCGCCAACTCGGAAGCGACAGGGCTTCCGCTTGTCCCTAACTCCTGCCTGCTCTGTGAAACGGGAGGCCCATGTCTGCAGCCGCGGTCAGTCGCTGCAACTGCACCCGGGAGGGCGGATCTTGCCTGTTTCCGGCCACCACCCAAGAGCACAGGGAGGCTCCGACCCACAGCCGCAGTTTGGGAGGGCGGGGGTCCTGGCTGATCCGCAGAGCAGGAGGCCTGGGTCTGTAGCTGCGGTTTGGATGGCTGCAGCGCATCGGGGAGTTCAGGTTCCAACTCAGAAGGGACGGGGCTCCCAGGGCTCCGAGGAGTGTGCAGACCCCGCCGCGCCTCCCTGCTGCAGCCGGCGTGATGGCAGCAGCCACTGCCAATATCGGGAGCCAGAGTAGCAGAGCTTGGATTTCTGCGTTTCTGGTATTCTTTTATGGCAATCACCACTCCTCAGTCTAAAGAAAAAGGTGGGGGCAGAGCCTGGGTCCTCTGCCGTCCTCTCAGTTTGTGCTTAGAGGAGCCACAGAGATCTTGGTCCCCACAGCTTTCACCCAGTGCGGAGGCTTTCCTCAGAACCTCTTCAAGATGGTTTGAAATGTTAGGGGCTGCATTTTGCTCCTACGCTGGAGGTGTGTGCAGCAACTTCCGCCTGTTGGTCCCAGCTGGGCTCCCTTCCTCACAAGCTGGAGTCTGCCAGCGTGAATGAGAACAGGGAAGAGAATCCGCTGCAGTTCAAGATAGTCATTTTCTCTTTTAATGTAATCCCATGTTGACAGATTGTTGGCTTGACAAACGGAAGAAGAGACAGTGGCTTTGAATTTTTATTGCCTATTTTCTGATTCATTAATAAAATGAAAAGGATACAAAAAATGTGAAAGACACATGTAAATATTATTAAGAATAAGCAGTACTAAAACTATTGAGTTTGTTAACTGTGGAGATTAATATAAACAACCTGTTGGTAATATGTTAATAAACTAAGAGGATTAAGTAATTTTTTAAATATAGAGGCTACAAACACTAAGATAAGAATATTTACGAAGTAAAAAAAGAAACACATTTTAAATTTTTTGAAGTATAACCAAAATTTCTCATTGTTTTAAGTGTCTCTTTAAAAAATTTTAAGATTTAGATATTCTTTCAAATCTCTTTTAAATTTAAAAAGCCATGAAAGGTTTACATGGACATTACATATATTGTTTAAAAAACTTTAAAATTAGGCCAATATGTTGTGGATTTGGATATAAAATTTGAATATAAGCATGCAAAATTACTGCAGATTATTTCTTTTTGCTTACCCGACCAGGACTGAGACTGTAGATACTTCATTTGGTGAATATAGAATATGCCAATAAGAAAACCAAGCCTTCTTAGCCAGGTTTGATGGCTGATGCCTGATATCCCAGCACTTTGGGAGGCTGAGTTGGGAAGATTTCTTGGAGCCCAGGAGTTCGAGACCAGCCTGGGCAAGATGACAAAACCCCATGTCTACAAAGTTTACAAAAAGCTGGACATGGTGGTGCATGCGTGTAGCCACAGCTACTCAGGAAACTGAGGTTGGAGGACCCTTGAGCCTGGGAAGCCCAAGCTGCAGTGAGCTGTGTTCTCCCTCCTGCTCTCCAGCCTGGGCAATAGAATGAGACTCTGTCTCAAAAAACCAAAAAATATTGTCATCTAAAACATCAAAGATTAAATGAGATGACTACATTCACTGAGCAAATTATTTTATGCCCTTGTAAATTTCTCATAAGTAAATTAACTTAGAAAAATATATTCTATCAGATGACATTTTTATGATTAGTGATGACAACATATCAGTACAGGAATAAATGATTCAAGTGGCTAATGAGCTCATGAAAAGGTGTTCAACATTGTTTTCATTAGGAAATTGCAAAGCAAAATCACAATCACGTATATCACTTGCAATTACTAGCATCCTCAAAGCATGTATTTAACTTATTCATCTTCCAGATTAGAAAATAAAGTGCAGCTTATGTTCAAAAAGTACAATTCATACAGAGCAAGGTTTAAAAGTTCTGTACTAAGTATAACCTTTCAAAGGTTTGTGTTGATTAGTATGCATTCAGACACTGCCCACCCAGTGACTATAATAACTTCATTTTTGTTTTCAAGTCTTCAGATGACAGATCGTGCTGGAGTAGATGTGATCTTGCTTGCCTAAAGACAGCTGTGCTGGCCAGGGGCAGCGGCTCAGGCCTGTAATCCCAGCACTTTGGGAGGCCGAAGTGGGTGGATCAGCCTGGCCAACATAGTGAAACCCTGTCTATACTAAAAATACAAAAAATATAGCTAGGTGTGGTGGCATGCACCTGTAATCCCAGCTACTCAGAAGGCTGAGGCAGGAGAATCATTTGAACCCAGGAGGCGGAGGTTGCAGTTAGACGAGACCTTGCCATTGCACTCCAGCCTGGGCAAAAAAAAACAAAAAAAAAACAAAAAAACAAAAAAAAACAGCTGTGCTATGGTTTTGTGTTTTTTAATCTCAAAAGCTAAATGATTCCAGAGTGGTTTTGCTAAACAAGCTGAAGCGCACACGTCATTCCATTAAAAGGTGAGAAAACAGTTCTGAGGGACAGCAGACTTAAAAGGCCCAGGATCACTGTGTGAGGCCACAGGTTAGCTCCCCCAGTGGGACATATGGACTCCAGCGCTGAATCTTTAAAATTCCACTCCAGTCTTGGCCTTATTCCACCCACCAACCGGCCTCAAAAAAGTAAGAGAGGAAAATATGCCCAGAAGCATTTACCTTTCCTCCAAAAGTCAGAGAGCATGCAGAGAGTTGCCTTTGCAAGGCTACTCAGCCAGTTCCTCCCTGTTGTTGATGCCTGGAAAGCGATCTTTCTCAAATGCTCAGAGGAGCAAGGTGGTCTGGGATCAGGGGACAGCAGTTTGCTTTCTCCTGCCTTCTTGAGGGCTGCGTTTCCCAGGCCAGGCCCGAGGTTCCCGCTGGTGCTGCCTCAGCTGGCGTGATCTTTCATTCTGAAACCAGATCTGGACCCTGGGCTCCTGAATGCTGATTGCTTGGGCCAGCTGTTCTCTGCTGGTGATGCCAGAGTTCCGCTCAAAGCACGCTCGCATGTCATCCCTTAGGGTCGCAGTCCAAAAGAGTCTCCTTCGCCTTCCTCCTCCTCGCTACCTCGGGGAGAGGGTTGTCAGAAGGTGTGGGGAGAGCCGTCGCGGAGAGACCTTGCCAGAATTTCACAGGACAGACACGGACAGAGAGAGGCCGGCCAGCTCCCTTGTGCCTCAGTCGGCCTCTGCACTGAACGCGGAATGAAAAACAGACAACCACCCGAATTTCGGCTCTTTGCTCTTCGGGAAATTGACTCATTCCTTGGGAGAAGGAATTCGTCACAATCGCTCAGGTCTAGCGATTCGGAGGGTCGGTGAGCCCCCGCGGGCCGACGCGGCTGTGGGCCAAGCACTTAGGCCGCACTGGTCGCCCAACATATTCCCGGAGTGCGGGGTCCTGTTGGTCCTGGAGGCAGAAGACCGCTTTCCTATCTGCCTCCCCTTCTCTATTTCTTGCTTGCTTTCTCCCTCTGTCCCTCCGTTCCTCCGTCCATTCCTCCCCCACTCACGTTCTTTCTCCCTCCCTCCCTTTCTCCCTGACTTCGCTTTTCCCTCTTTTTCCTCCCTCCTCTCCTCCCTGCCTTCCTTCCAACCTCCCTCTGTCCAACCGTCCTGTCCTCCCTCCATCCTTTTCTCCTTCGCTGCCTCGGTTCCTCTCCCCATCTCTGCCTGCCTTCACTCCCGTCTTGAAAGGGCAGCACCCGGGTTTGCTCGAGGTCTGGGCTCTACATTTAGCTGCCAGGCACTCCACAATGATGGCGAGGAGGCTGGCGGGGCACAGGTGGGCGAGTAACGTTGGAGCGGGAAGGCAGCGGAGGCGAGCCGCGGAAAAGACAGCCGACCTGTCTGCTATCCGGTCCTAGTGTTTCGCAGGACCGAGTTCTCCCCCTACCCCACTGAAGAACGCGGGACGAAAAAGGAGCGAGACCTCTGCCTGGGCGGATCCCAAAGCCTAGCCAGCTGCCTGCGGTCCCGCGCATGCGCAGTAGACGGCCCACTTGGGTGTATTGGGGCCGTGTCTGAGGTCCCCTGGATGCTCAAGAAAGGATGACAACTCTTCTCTGTGTGTAGTCCGTCACGGGACCCGGAACTCAAAGATTCTACACAGGTCAGGTGAAAGAGAAGAGAGACCTCTCGCCTCTCCATACCGAGCCTGATGTTCACCCCCAAAGAGTCCATCACTGTGCCCCACCCCACCCCAAACCCTGGTCCTAAAATTCCTGGGGCAGGGCCCGGTATTCTTCATCTCTTAGGAGTGGTTCCAGCAGAGTGAGCTTTTCCACGTCCTTTAGCTCCCCCAGTGGCTCTGGATCTAGAAGAGATTATGCCTTTTGCTGAAACTCGGGTCGACAAGAGCTCCTCTAACAGGCTGGTGGAGTGGCTGGGAGGGCGCCTGGATGGCTTGCATCTGCCCCTGCCACGCGGAGGCCTACGCAGGCACCAGTTGTGGAGGTGGAGGCGCCTTAGCTTCGGGTTCCTATGCCGCCCTGGCGACCTGGGACCCCTGGCCCCAGCCCCACCACGGACTCAGGTGGAACGAGTGGGGCACAAGTACACCTTACCTCTGTGACTCAGCTTGACTGGGCCCAAGCTGTCCCACTGAGCACGCCCCCAGCAGGCCGCCATGCTGTGGGTCCTGGTCCTCCTGACATCTGGTCGGGTGCAGAGGCCACCGAGGAGTCTGACGGTGGGATACCCCCGCTTCCATAGCAGCCAGGACATGGAATCCAAAAGACCCAGTGCCAGGAGCAGGTGGGAGATTCCTTATGCCTGTGAAGCCTGGCTGGGCTGGAGCAGAGTGAAGGTCCTTGCTGCTTGGCTCAGGAAAGCTCTCCGTGGGAGAACCCAAGGCGGGCTGTTCATGTGGGGTGCGGGAAGCGGCCTTTCCCAGGCCCAGGTGTGGGGAGAGTGACATCTGCCCACGGGCAAGTTGCACCAGCTGCCTGTGTGCATGCGTCCCCTGCCACCCTGGCCTGGAAGCCAAATCTGAATCCTAGACTCCGGGAGGCCTGTCTCTCTGGCCAGTTCCTCCCTGGTGGCAATGCCTGGAAAGAGATGTTACTCAAAGACTCGGAGGAACGCGGTGGTCTGAGATCAGTTGATGGCAGTTGCTTTCTCCTGCCTTCTTGAGGGTTGCGTTTCCCAGGCCAGGGCAAAGGTTCCCGCCAGTGCTGCCTCAGCTGGCGTGATCACGTACCTGGACCCCTCAAGATTGAGACCTAGGAGACTGACTGACAGGGGCAAGTCCCAGTAGTGGGGTCCTCTGCTCAGTTTCCACCCCAGAGGGTCGGGCAGAACTGCTTTGGCAACAGCTGATGCAGACCGGGGTTCAGGCCCTGAGGGGCTGCCCCAGTCTGCCAGTCACAGGCACTGAACATCTCCTCTGCCTTCTGGGCCTAGTGGCTGGCTGGGGCCTCTGGTTCCTGCTGCCGCCTGCAGGTGCCCTGACAGTCATCTCCTTCCTGAGAGTCACTGGTGCTGGTGAGATGGAGGGGGATGGAACCCCCCATCCCTGTCTCCCAGAGGACAACTACACTGGTCCCCCAGGCCTCTGAGCTCCAACTGAGAAGCTGGTGGCTCCACCTTCCCATTCTGGCAGCCCCTTCCCTGCCAGGAGGGAACCAAGTCTCTCCCAGGGGGACCACAGCTGGTAGCAAGAGACCAAGGGCAGCTCAGCTGGGGAGAGGGAGCATGCCCAGCTCACCAGGGTGCCTCACCTGTGCCTCTGCTGTGCTGCCAGGACCCCGTCAGGACAGCTCTGGTGTTTATCCTAACCAGGTGAAGCGGGAGCCAGGCTCTCCCTCCATCCCTGCCCCTCCAGGCCCAGGGACCCCAGCAGACCCTGTGCCTCTCCATAGCCCCCAACAAGGTTCTGGGCCTCCCGCAATGACCAGATGGGAAGAAGGGCCAGGCCTAGGCAGAACCCTTCTCCTACCCCTTCCCCAGATTGAAAAAGAAATAGGTCATTTCACATGTCATAATTTTGTATAAATATGTGTAAGAAATTTACTGAAAACCTAGATGAATTAGTAAGTTAATTAGATACAATCAGATATAAGATCAACATACAAAATTAAATTGTACTATTGCATAAAATTGGTTATTCTAACAATTAAATGAAGACAAAATTTCCATTGGTAAAAGCATCATAAAGGAAGAAATACTCAGAAATAAATGTAGCAAAATAAATGCAATGACTTTATGGTGAAAAAATTATTCTAAAATGCTAAAAGTAATCAAAGAACTGAATATGTTGAGTGACATCAATATTCAAGAATAACGATACTTACTATTAACACCAAAATACTAAAAGCTGGTTCTATAGATTCAATGCAAATTTGCTAGTTTTGTCAATAAAAATTGTAAAGCTCTTCCTAAAATGCATGTGGATATGCAACCAAAATAAAATAAATGCAATTTCTTAAAAAAGAATAACAAAATTTAATGACTTGCCCCACCAATATCTTTTTATTTTTGCTTTTCAGCAACAGGGTCTTTCTCTGTCACCTTGGCTGGAGTTCAGTGACACAATCACAGCTCACTGCATCCTGGAACTCCTGAGCTCAAGTGATCTTCCCACCTCAGCCACAGGAGTAGCTGGGACAACAAGTGCATGCCACTCATCCTGCTAACGTTGTTTTTTCTTGTAGAGATGGGGTCTTGGTGTCTTGCCCAGGCTAGTCTCAAACTCCTGGGATCAAGCAATTATCCTGCCTTGGCCTCGCAAAATGCTTGGATTACAAGTGTGAGCCACCATGCCCACACAACCAATATCAATCTTTATTGTAGTGTTATAGTCTGGTGCTAACATGAGTATAGATTCATGTAGGCGAATAGAACAGAAGGGCAACTAATAAACATTAATTTATGGTAAATTGATTGTGTCACAGATGCCAAGAAATTATAACAGGAAAATAAATGTCATTTTAAAAAATTTTGCTGGGAAAACTAAATATCCACTTTGCAAAAGGATAAGGTGGACCCCTAACTCAAACCGCAGCTGCCCAAAACTACTCAAAAAGGATAATCTATCAACATGTAAGAGGTAAAACACAAAATTCTTTGGAGAAATCATAGGGTTAATATTTGTATTCTTGGATTACATAGATATGTATAAGATATTACATCAAAGGCACAATTTTTTTAAAAACAGATGAATTATACTTTATTGAATTGGAAACTTTTGTTCTTAGAACATCAAAAAGAAGATGAAAAAATATGCTGCTTAATGGGAGAAAATATTTTAAATTGTATATGTGATTTGGGTATACTAGAGTTTATAAAGAATATTATATATATATGTATATAATCTCATATAAGGAATCTTAAAAACCAAACTCAGAGAAGCTAGTATGTAGAATATATAAAAAACTCTTATCAGTCAATAATGAAACAACTATTGACCAATTAAAAATGGACAAAATATTTGAATAGACGTTTTCCATAGAAGATACACAATTTGCCAATTTGCTCAATTTCATGAGTTGCTAAAATAATACAAGTCAAACCACAATTAATACTAATTGACACCCACTAGAATGGCTATACCAAAGATACAATGACAAATGTTAGAAAAGAAGTGGAGAATATGGAACTCACATGTGCTGCAAATATGAATGTGAAATATTGCGCCACCTTGAAAACAAAACAATACGAAATAAAAATGTGGCTATCACGCAAAATGTTGCACATAAAATCACTATACGACACAGAAATTCTAACCCGAAGTTAGTATGCAAAACGAGTGAAATTCCTATAATCATACAAAGACTCTTATATGAATGCTCATAACATGTGGTAATGTCCATGCAATAGAACGCTACTTGCCGTCCAAGAGGAATGATGTAATGATGCAAGCCACAACAGAAATGAAACCCAAAAACATTAGGCTAAGTGAAAGAAACCAGACCCAAAAGACCACATAATTCATGATCCTGGCTATTAGAAGCTCTGATAATAGGCTCGTCTATAGAGACATAAAATTGATTGTTGTCTAGATCTGACACAGCAAAGGTGAATGCAAATAGGATGCATTTTCCTCTTAAAAGATACAAATACTCTAAATTTAGGTGGTAATTAAACCCGCATGGCTCTATAAGTATATTAAATAGCTTGGAGTTGTATTTAAAATATGTGATTATATTATATAAAATATACCTCAGTAAAACATTTTTAAAAATCAACATGTCAACATACACTAAGGTTGTTTTAGACTTTCAGAAACCCAAGTCTCAGATTGTAAAAATGAAATCTGTTTCTTGTCCACTTGAAAGCATGATAAAGAAAACGGAGGCAGCAAGCTAACAAGCGAAGGTTTGGTCACCCATGCAGGGGTATTAATGGGCAAGAACCATGTGATTCGTTTAACCAGGTCAGAGAAGCAAAGGAAATGATAGTCATTTATTGAAGACCACTCTGACTCGCAGATTGTTAGCAATGTGAAAGCTGTACTCGTAGGGTTGGGCATATTTCTTATCAAACACAGCTCAAAAGAGCCTTCTCACAGAAAGGTTATCAACGACTCTCCTCTCCGCAGGTGCCTGGAGTTTTACAGTTGTCTACCGCCAGTCCTAAAACTGCATCATAATCATTCATTCGAAACCCAATGTAACACTCAAATCCAACACCAAACCCCACATTTCATGACTACCACATTCAATAATTTGCCTTTTTTCTTTCTTCAATTTTTGGCCAGCCCTCTCCATTCCCTCTGTTTGTAGCCCTACCTGGCGCCGCTGGTTCCGGAGCAAAATTGTCCACCTCGGGAGCTCGGGCTGCTGGTCCGTGCTCTGCACCGGGCGCCCTCGTTGGCCCGCGCAGGAGCTGTGGGGCTGGCTTGGCCCTCGCGGGGCACAGACGGCCCCTGACAGTCCCAGGAGCCCGCGGTCGCGCCCCAGGCGCTCGGATCTGCCCTGGAAACTGCGCCTGGCAGAGAAGGAGCAGGGGGACGCCCGTCCCACCCTCCGCTCTGCACCAAGCGCCAAGAAAACCCAATTCCAATTCCGAAATAAAAGGATGCAGAGGTGCGCCACTAGCTCCCTCCCTTCCTGCTGCAGGCCCGAGACTCCAGGAGCTTCCCCGCCCAAGAGTACCGCGACTCCTCCGAACTGCCTTTGCCAAGCGCCACATGAGCGCGTGAGTCAAGAGCGTGTCAAGAGCTCCTGAGTCGAGCGTGGCGGTGGAGAGGGCGAAGCCGGTTTCATTTCCTTCCTCCGGGACCCAGGAAGGTCTGGCGCAGGGAAAATACCCTGCCCCGGGTAGGGGCGACCTCAGGAGCTCCAAGCCTCTATCTCCCAGAAGCCCTACAGAAGGGCCCTGCAAGACCTGACCAGCTGAGGTCCCTTCCTTCCACCCTTTACCCTTCGGGGGACCGGTTATTCCCCTGTGAGCCCCACTAGGTTATTCCTGGGCACCCCGCATTGGCCTCCGGCCTTAGAGCACCCTCGAGTTTTCCCAGCCCAGAACGTGGGGACTCCACAATTATTCCCCTCCAAAGACTCCTCCCATACCTGTCTCCTGGCATCAGCGACGCTGACACACCACGGAGACCGCCCAGGCTGCCCCCTTCCCGGCCCCAACCACCTCGGAGTCTCCACAATGACTTCCCCAGGTCAAGGACTGTGCTGAGACCCTGCACAGCGACCCCGACGCAGAGGATAACCCTCCAGCACTCCCTCAGACATCCCGCCCACCCTACAGGGGAGACCAGGCCCCACCCTCCACTCAGGCGATGGCTTCCTGCAACTACCCCTAAAAACATACTTTCCTGGAGACCCGCACAGGGCGGGTCACACAGGGGCGACCCTATGAATCCCTCCCCAGACATCCTCGGGCCCTCTCCACAGGGAGACCGCAGGAGCAGAGAACTCCCCTGGAGAGGATCCCCAGACACAGTCCTCACAGCCACCACCACAACCAGAAAGACCCAAGGGAGAATCGTGGCCACCAAACCCATGTCCACACACGCACTCCTCAAGGCCGCCATCTCCAGGACCCCCACTCATGGCCACCTCACCGCATGGTGACCTCAAAATGCTCTCCCTGCATTGCAGGGAAAAGAAAGGGAGAATCCAGCCAAACTTCTGGAAGGAGAATCCATTTTCCTTTTATTTGTTATGCACTGGAGCTCAAGTGCAGAGCAAGAAGGGTTTTATAGAACATTTCAAGTTCTTATGTATAGGTTTGCATGGAAATTTAAACATTTAATGATAGGGATAGTACATAATAAACCCATCCTAAATACATTATCACTAGGCCTCAGTAATTCTTATTTTGCCTTTTATTTTCAACTATCAACTCCAAATATCCTAGTAGTATTTTAAATCATATCATTAATTTTGGAAGAATTAAAGTAAGTATATCTAACAGGTGAAGATAAAAAAGAAAATATCATTATCACATCTAATACAATTTTTAACAGATCAATTTGTGTATTCACCAAAGAGTAGACTCTACAATCACTGAAGGCTTTGCATGAAATGTTTTCATAGATTTAGTCTAACATTTCATCTTCAGACACAAAATGTCAATACATGAAAATATTCAATTACATACAAAGGGCCATAGATTATGGTTGGAAGAGGAAGTCACAAATCGATAGTGGGATATTCCAAACCACTGCACTGTGAAAGTAAACACAAGAAAGAAAATAGGGATTCCTATTGTTCCTGAGGAAAGGAAAGGTAACTCCCAGAGAGCCACTCCCTCACTTTGCCATATTCAAACGTCTAGAACAAGGCACTGGTTTGGCCGTACCCAAGGAAAGATGAGGATTCAGGGTGTAACAAAAGACATCAGGGATCATGGGGCATCTTAGATTTCTGCCCCCAACATCTACCCTTGCACTAAAACTTGATCTAACATCTCACATTGGTGGGGATCTGGTGTTCTTGTAAGAAAAAAAAAAACAGTCTCAGAAAGTGTTTCCCTTGTAGTCTCTGAGGCAGTTGATCCTCAGATCTTTCTATTTTGGAAGCCAGAAAGTTATTTCTTGATTGAAAAGGGGGGCATTCCTTTGCACCACAGGATTCCCATTGTGGACTGCATGTCAGTGGGTGCCACCAGTTATTACAACCAATGTCTGGGCAAACTTCCTCAGGATGCAGAAGCCACTCCCATGAGAACCGCTGCTCCTCTCCATATGTGAACAGACTGACAGATGCAGGCAGCACCAGCAATCTCCTGAACCTCTGCAGTGCACTGGAAAATGTGAGTTGTGGTGTTTCCCTGTGTTAGAATTATTGAGGGGCTTTTGTTTTGTTGACAAGTGCTGAGACCATACAATGCACCAGGGCAAGATTAGCTGGGAAAATGATCTTCTGATAACATTTTGAACCCAGATGTTCCTCCTTTGTTGTTTTCCTGGAACTGGGTAAATTCAGTGTTCACTTCCGTAGCTCCCCTAACAATCCCAAGGCCTGGTCTTCTGCTGCTTCCCTAGGTGGTGTGACCATTATCGGCCTGGGGGAAGATGAGCTGATTTCATCTCTTCCTTTATAACCATGACTTGGAGGCCTCATTTCACACACAAAGATTCCCTCCAAAGACTAGATGAGCAGGCCTGAGCTACCCTGGTCCTTGGAGTAATGACAGCCTAGCCCTGATGCCACTCCCTCTTCCCACCATTGTTGACTTCTGGGCCATCGTGCATTCAGTGCCTCAGTGGTCAGAGAACCAAACCCAGGTACTTTCACAAATGTGGAGCCAATTCTAAAGTTTTTTGAGCTCCAGCTCAGCTAAGACCTCTGACACCTGCTTGAGACTGTGGGTGACTGTGGACACCACTGGCACCTGCTTAAGACTGTGGGTGACTGTAGACTCTGAGTTGGGATGTGCTGTGTCCATGCGACACTCTTCCTCCCCAAGAGTTGTTCAGGAAGGTGGTGCCCTAGGAATGCCATCTGGAACCAGTGGAAGAGGAAGGGCAGGAAGCACCTGGCACCCACTGTTCATGCCACCATGACCCATCCACCGTGTGGTAACTGGGAGATGTTTCCTCTTGATGGAAGATGTTTCCTCTTGATGAAAATCCTAAACACTAACAATAACAACAAAAAACAAAAAAGAAAAAAAGAAAATCCTAATTTTTTTTTCCAGCAGGACAAGTATTTTCTTGTCTTTATAGTTGAGAAGTTCAGGATGTTATAAGGCTAATTTCTCTCTTTAAGATAAGATGGCATTAGGGCACCGAATACCAATGAAATTCATGCTGATAGCCCTTTTCATAGCAGCGGCATCTTGATGCAAGTCTTTGTATTCACACGGCCGTGACATAGCCTAGGAAAGTCATTCAAAGAGAAAACAGGTACAATTTTAAAAAGGGTTCCAACATGTTTTAAAAGGCATTGCTGATGAGAAGCCACACATACAGATTTCTTTAGATGGTTCCTTCGCAGCTGCTTTGGCTGAGGTTTACACTGCCAGGTCCTGAGGATGCTACTCCCTGCCCATTCACTAAGGCAAGCTCCTTTAAGGGCTACGAATAGATTGCCAGAGCCAAGAGGAATTTATTTTATTAAGTTATTTTAAAATTGGGCTCATTGCTTGATGATACTGTCACAAAAAAATAAAATAGGACTCCCAAAGATTTCAAGAGTATTGTGACAAGCACCTGACAACTATATCATCTGTTACCTGTGCACTTGTTCCTTCGACATAATAAACATGCACTTGTGCCAAAACATCCATTTACTCAGCGATTCAAATTCTACCCAATCCTGATTAGTTACCAAATACTCAAAGCAAATTTTAATGAGGCAGGTGTGCTCTGGGCTGTCTTGGAACATCTAAGAAGTCTCATGAGTGGAACACCAAAAGGTGCTACTTTACTTGCACATTGTGGTAGAAAAGTGTATTATTCTAAAGTACCACCAAGATACCAGAGAAAGTGGCAATTTTAAATGTGTCGATTTCAGTGGTAATTTTCCTGTATACTCACCAAGAGTCAAAGCCATAAATCATACGTTGCCCCATGAAAGTTACCATTTCCATTAAAAACCCATGTCCTTCCTACCCAGTATTTGAAACACTGGCACCTTATACAGTCTCAGTACAAGTCTCTCAGCCACTTCTGCTTTGTCTAATAAACTCATGGGACTGCACTGTGCTATATACACTAGATGATAACATGAATTTGCAAACTGCGTAAGTAAAAGACAGTCAAGAGTGGTAAGTGTACTGTGTATGTAGATATAATTAGGAATACAATTGCATTTATTCACGTATTGTTATGTGAATGGGTAGAGGTTAAAAATAAAACCCATTAAGAACAGACTAAATTTAATTAACAATGTGGTCACAGCAGAAAGGATATCAATAAATTTTTCAGAATATGGATCCTTGACCGGGCCTGGTGGCTCATGCCTGTATTCCCAGCACTTTGGGAGACTCATGTGGGTGGATCACCTGAGGTCAGGAGTTAGAGACCAGCCTGACCAACATGGAGAAACCCTGTCTCTCCTAAAAATACAAAATTAGGTGGTGGTGGCGCATGCCTGTAATCCCAGCTACTCAGGAGGATGAGGCAGGAGAATCACTCAAACCTGGGAGGTGGAGGTTGCAGTGAGCTGAGATCGCACCATTGCACTCCAGCTTGGGCAACAAGAGTGAAACTCTGTCTCAATAAACAAACAGATAAATAAATAAAAGAATATGGATCCTTGTATAAACCATAAAAGAAAAGAAATATGTTGCCAAAGAACAAGTTTTTTGGTCTGTTAATTTTAAGGCTTTCATTTTCCTAATCGCTACTTAATATGATTTTGTCACAGATGCTGGCTTCTGTGGCTGATGGTAAACTCTGCTAAGTGACTTCACATCCTTACCTTCAGTCTCCGGGCTTTATCTTTGTGAAGAAAATGAAATAGAAAATACACGTCATGGTCATTTGCCAAGGCACGCAGGTCAAAGTAATATTTTACATAAACACTGGCAGACACATGAATATTAAACTCAAGTAACTCCAAAAAACACTTCTCCATCTTGCTCCTGGGGTAGAAGAAACACAATTAAACCAACATAGGACAGTTCTAGTCAAGCGGGTTATCTTTAAAAATATCCTTCTGAGCTACTGGGATGCTCTAAATTCTGTTTTGAAACAAATAAAGGCTGCCTGGTTGGGTTCCCACACTAATGTCCAAGCAAGACACAGCTGCTCGGGGTCTCTTCTGCCTCCCAGCACCCCAAGTTTGGGATGAGGGAAAGGTGGAAGCCTCTTCTGCATTCATGCTGCTGACTCGGGGCTCATTCTTCAGAGTTCCCTTAGGGCAGCTGCACAACTCAAACTCCGTGCTCATTCACGAGCCCCGCAATAGCAATCCCATGACAGGAATGACGGGTGCCATTTATCAGCTCTGAAGGACCTCCATGCATTTTTACCAGGACGACAACAGGAAGGGCCTTACTGAAGAAGAGAAGAACCAATAAAAGGACTGGGCGCATCACCACTGCCACAAATGGACCCATGGAGAACCAGCCTATTATCTCAGAGGAGGAAAAACACTAAGGCTACAGGGAGGATTCATCCCAAATACATACATAAGCAAGCTACATTCCATGGCAACAAGAATCCCCCTCCCTCTGCTCCAGCACACAAGGCTATGTCAAGGGGGCATAATGCAAGATTCTGCTCACCTTAGTACTATGAAGAGGTGAAACTGCCACTATGACGGGGCAAGGATAATCTTTAATCTTCAAAGTTTGAAAGGCAGAAAAATCAAGGAGAGATATTTTGGCTAGACTAAACCCATTTTATGATGTGATTTCTAGGAGGGTCCTGGCCTTATGCATGCAGTGTTGCTGCTGAGTTGGGAATGCAACCCTGAAGTGCTCAGCATCTGTCACCCCTGGCCAGAATGGGTTGTGGGGAGTTGAATGCACTGGGAGAGGAAAGGGCTGGGAGCCGTCCTCTGCCATATGGTCATCCAGCCATCCTCACCAAGGCTAAATTAATAGGTACACAGAGTAAATCTGGCTGCTTTCAGAGTAACCTGTGTCATGAGGTAATTGGTTAAAAATAATCAATATCTAAACAACACATTTGGTTTCTTGGGCTGAAAGCTTTGATATTTTACCTACTGGCTAAGTCAACAAATGCTTGATGTTTTCCTGTAAGGGGGACAGTTAGACCACGAGCCAAGATGTGGTGATCTCATTTGCTGAACTTAAAACCCAGCTGAACCTAATTCCAAAATTAATTTCCTGTTCACATGTCCATAAGTCTATAGAAATGTAAATCAAATGATATTTGAATAGACAGCTGATCAGTACCTGACTTACTACAGGAATCAATAGCACTTCATAATCCCTTTTTATTTTCTCCACTAGTACATTGTAACTGTGTAGAAATACAGTACTTTACAGAATTAACATGTCTCTTAATAGAGGTTTACTCACTGAAGAAAAGCATTCTGTATATAGACTATGCATCTTCTGGGCTTTGTGGTTTTTTATAATGGCTAGATGATTGAAGAGCATAACCTTTACAGACACAGCAAATTTTCTGAATAGTGGCTACTCAGTTTAACTTACTCTTTAGAAAGGAAACATATTCTAGGAAGACATATAGATGTTGGAAATTTTTAAGAAAAATCCGATAGACACCAATTTTTAACTATTAAATTTACACTCAAAATGGGACCATTGCAAACAGTCAACAGCAGGGGTTGAGACAAATGTCTATTAAATGCTTTGACATATGCTTTTCAACTTCCCAAGATCATAAACAGAAGCAGCCTGCTTGGAGCATAGCTCCTGGTTTTTCTCCGTTCACACAGCAACAGCACTGTTGGGAACTGGTCTTCTTGGAGCTGGGCTCTGCCCCACTGCTCCTGGAGCTCACTTCTGTGGAAACCTGCACAGATCCCTGCATGCGCTCTGATCCTGTGACTAGAACTCAGAGCCCCAGCCAGCTGAGGTGCAGGTTTTGAGAACAATTCAGCTGTTCATGATTACAAACTTGAAACCGCCTTTGCAGAAATTGTAACTGAGAAAATCATGACCGTGAAAGAGAGCTGATCTAACTGACTTTATCTTGCTTCTAACCTCCAAGCTGTCCTTGTTCATTCCTAGGCAGAGACCAAACTAACTTCAGGAGAAACATAGTTTATAGTTTAGCTTGGAAACCAAGACAGTAACAGCCCTTTCCCAAAACAAACCTGCTTCCTGCCTGGGGACTGGACTGCCTTTCCAGGACTAACAAATTAGCCACAAGATTAGAAATTATGGTTGAGAAGTCATGCAGCTGAAGCCTGCAAAAGTCTGAACCTCCCCATATTGCTCCTGGGAATAGCATCACTATTGTTAAACCTAAGACCAGAACTTGAGATATTTTGCAGACCCTGCACTGGGATCAGGTGGCACCACCTCAATCAATAAACTTTGTTTATCTGGTTTTGTGGCCCCCACCCAGGAGCCAACTCAGTGCAGGAGGACAGCTTCAACTCCCTCTGATTTCATCTCTGATCTGACCAATCGGCACTCCCCTCTTTCTGACCCCCTACCCACCAAATTATTCTTTTAAAAACCATCCCAGAGTTTTTGGGAGACTAATTTGAGTAATAGTAGCACGCTGGACTCCCATACAGCTGCCTCTGTGTGAATTAAACTCTTTATTGCAATTCCCCTGTCTTAATCAATCAGCTCTGGCTAGGCAGCAGGCAAGGAGAACTCAGGCAGTCACAAATCTTGCTTTCTTGAAGGAACCAGTTTACAAAAGGATGACTATGATCAAAGCCACTTTAGCGTTTGGAACTTCCAAAGTACTTCCGTTTGTTTCAAATTCATTTGCTGTCACACTCTTTGCTAAAATGGCTATCAGAAATGTCACCATGATCACTTGGTTTATACTATTAGCAAAGTGGAGGCAAAAATGGTTTTTTGTTTTTCTTTTTGAGACAAGGTCTGGCTCCTTCACCCAGGGCTGGAGTGCCGTGATGTGATCATAGTTCACTACAGCCTCAACTTCCCAGGCTCAGGCAATTCTCCCACCTCAGACTCCCAAGTAGCTGGGACTACTACTGCCTGCCACCATGCCCAGCTAATTTTTAAAAAAAAACATTTGGTACAGACAGGGTTCACTGTGTTACCCAGCAGGACTTCAACTCCTGAGCTCAAGCGATCCACTCACCTCAGTCTCGCGAAGTGCTGGGATTACAGGCATGAGCCACTGAGCTCAGCCGCAAAGGGGTCATTTTTGAACGTAAATATACTCTGAGGTGTATCTACAATAGACACTGTATCTTCAATTGTAGACGTACACTGAGGTGATTGTGAATGACAGTATTATCTGGAGTCATAAGTAAAAGTCATAACACTAACTCGTGCCAATGCCTGGCATGATCTTGATCTGCTGCTGCTGCTCAATGTAAACAAAACTGCTCCCTTGTCTTGCACAGATGCAGCCCACACAGCTGTCCTCACTGTCTAGTGGGCATCCATGAAGGCTCTGCTGGAAATGCCTCCCTGCTCACCCTGCCTGCCAGCTCCGGGGCCCCTCCCTTCACAGCAGTCATGAGGCTGGATTGGAAGGGAGCCCTGGTGAAGCTGTGTTTCAGTGTCATGTTGGTGCATCTGGGAGGAACCCCATGACTCTGCAAGGCTCCTCACATGGTCATGGGCAATTCCAGGCCCAAAGAGTGCTGCTGCAGATATCTGAGTACCCATGGAGACTTGAGAGTGTGGTGGGCATGTGGTGATGCCCCAGAATGCTTCTCACACTGTGGTTGGTGAACGCTGGAGCTTCTAACTCATCAGACCAATTTCCAAATACATGCAACACTCTCAATGGGGAGGGACCAGAGCACAGGAATCTGTGGCTATTTAACTTCATTTCTCAAGGTTCCTATAAAAACAGATCTTCAGATAAAAGGGAGAAGAAAGGGCCAGCAAAAGCAAATACACAATGGGTGACTGAAGTTGAAGCCATAACTTCCCCATAGTCCAGAGGCCTTATGATCTTAACAGTGGCCAATTATTTCAAAGGCCAGATGTTTACCCCTTAAAAGGGGACTGAAACTGGCACGTAGCTTCTCAAAAGCTATAAAGATATTTACTGTACCTTATCATTCTGATAGTACACTTGTAAGAGGTTTGCCAGAAAATAACCAGAAAAATACTTTTCAGTTCATAAAGCAGGTTATTGCAACAATAACACATCAAGACCTACCCATTAATGCTGGAAAATACAAACTGTTACACTAACGCTGGATAGAGAGAAGTCTGCGGTGTTATACCTATTTCCTTTACCTGCACAATGAAACCTATAAAGATATTTCTTACAGTCTTAACTTGGAGAGCAATGAGGCATGGAAACTGGTTACAAAGATCGCCAAAATCTGACAAACTCACATGTTCTCAACTGCAATGTCCTGGGGATTCTGGCTGTCATCCTCACTCCACAGACCACGGTTTCTCCAAACCTTGGAGGCAAGACGCATGGCTCCGAGGACAATCTTTTTCCAATTAGTAGGACAAAGATCGATGTTAGCACTAGTTAAAAGTCGTTCAATGTACACCTGCAAAATAGAGCGCTGGTCTTTGATTTCAGTTCAGTGTAAGTGTGGTGATAAGAACATTTAAGAATGAAAGATTTCTTCTGGTTTTGACCAGAAAGTAAGTGCCTTTTATTCTTATGTTCCGCAGAGACTTTGCTCAGACAAAGCAAGAGGCCAAATCACAGTCATAGTCAGATACCTCTGCAGCCTACTCTGTCCATAGACATTTCCAGCCCAATTTTGGTCACAGGGATGACTGCACATTCTTGGGCATGAAGAGAGGCACCATCAGCACCTTCACACTCATGAAAGGCAGCACAAACTCAGGCCCAGTGCAGATTAAGGTTGTTCAGGAAACGCTCCAGCGCCGTCCGTGTGCTATGTCACACCTGGTCGGCAGGTAGATAGGAATTTTACAGGTGTGCCATGCTTGAATATGTAACACCCAAGTGATACTGAGGACACTGCTGTCTTCTCCTTTTCACAATAACTAACCCACTCTTGGGACACCAGCTGAGGAACTGTGGTCAAGAGCATTTCCCAATGCCTGCCGTGCAGATAGCATGACAAGTGCAGGTCTCTGTGGCTGAGAAATAATCTGGTATCCAGTGCTTCATAAGGAACGCATGTGTATGAAAGGAGGGTCCTGCTCACAGCCCCTATTTTCCATGTCTCCATAATCACTTCATGAAAACTCATTGCTTGTCCCACAGTATCTGCATTCAGTCAATTTGGTTAGCTTGAAGGCAGAGACAGTTGTCGGCCTCTGTATCCCTGGAGTTCCTCTAAACCTAAAAAGCAGTTTGTGAGACAATCTCAGGAAGTATTTTCTATCTATCCAATCTCTATCCTATAAAGAACTGGGTGAGGGACCAGCTGAGTGAAGGTGACAGAGGTGAGCTGGGAGGCGTTCCTATCCCAGAGGGTGCTCTGCAGAACAGTATGTCTCCATGCTACTTGACGTCTTTGTATCAAGACCAAAGGAAAACAGTTCATTTTAAGAGAGTTCATTTCTTGTCTGAAGGTTATCAGATTGACGGCTCAGATCTGGCAAAGTTCTCCGAACTCAACTGTGTTTTCAAAATCAAATGGATCTTGAACATGATACGTTCTTATGAGAGATTCTGCTCCCTTTCCTCCTAACTCTGCACTATCGAGTATCCTGGGAATGACCCTCCCTCCCAGGGTTCAACTCCACAGCACTCACTAGAGAGCACTTAAACAGCATTGGCGAGCCCTCAACTTCCTGTCACCTTTACTGGTAAGCTGGACCTGCTGATACCGATACCACTTGTCCTCCTGGATCAGTGAGGAAGTTCTTTTTTTAACACCAGCTCTTCTATCAGCATGGTGGATCCCATCCCACTATTGCAGAACACTGTTCCCCAAATCATCTCTTCTTGAAGACTTTCTCCCTCTCTGCCAGAGATTTCCCCCAATACAAATGTGTTTCCTGTTCCCATCCTGCTCCCCGCAGCTCCCCAGAGGCATCCTCTCATTTGCTCACAGCATCAGGCCCTGTTGCCAGCTCCTCACCTCCCATCTCTCCTTAACCCACCTCACCCACCCCCATCACTCTCCTGAGACTCCTCTTGCCAAGGTCCTCAGAGTCTTGACACCTACAAACCAGAGCCCTTCACCCCAAGGCTCCACTCCCCAAGTTGGCCCTCATCTTGTCCAAGGAATTGTTATTGGCCTAGCTCCTGGGGACTAATACTTACATGTGAGTTACCCTGCTCCAATCTGTGTGCAAACACTCTGTGCCCACCTTCACTGGTAGGCTGCCTGCTTCAGATTCTGAGCCGCCATGGGTCACGGCTCACCTGTATCATTCTAGTTGCTTCTTGGTCCTCTTCTCTGCCCCAACCTTCCTCCTAACTATGGTCTACTCTCCCCAAGCCATCGCCATAACCTCTTAAATTAAGAACACTGCACTCCACTGCTTAAGATCTACCATGAGTCCCCTCATCAAACTGGAATAAAACCTGAACTTCTTCCCATGGCCTGCAAGCCAAAGGGCTCTGTGAGCCGTGGCACTGCCTGTGCGGCCTCACCTCTTCCATTCTTTCCTTCATTCCTCCCACCTCACGGGCCCCCTGCTGTTTGTTCCTTGAACACACATGAAACATGTTCCTATCTCAGTCTTCGCTCTCGTTCCACTGCCTGTCATGCCAGAACTCCTTATCATCCTCGCTTTATAGTCATGTCACTGTTCAAATGTGACCTCTCTAGAGAGGCTCTTCCTCATCATTCTCAATTAGTGAGCCCCTCCCATCCCTCTCTCTTTATCCTGCTTTATTGTTTTGCTATATTGGAATCTGTTGAAGGAGAAACCAGAAATCTCTCCTGCTGCCTTTAATAGCAATTATTCTGTGATAAGAAAAAAAATGGCATCATTTTAAACCACAATGATGATTAAATTCAAATATGTGTATTTACTTTGCTTGTACAGGTTTCTCTCAAAAGATCTGATGATAATTTCAGGAATCTACTTTTGGTTAGAAACATGGCCATACCCTGAGTAGGAGACCAGTTGTTTTTTTTTTTTTTTTTTTTTTTTTGAGATGGAGTCTCGCTCTGTCACCCGGGTTGGAGTGCAGTGGCCGGATCTCAGCTCACTGCAAGCTCCGCCTCCCGGGTTTACGCCATTCTCCTGCCTCAGCCTCCCAAGTAGCTGGGACTACAGGCGCCCGCCACCTCGCCCGGCTAGTTTTTTTTTTTTTTTTTTTGTATTTTTTTAGTAGAGACGGGGTTTCACCGTATTAGCCAGGATGGTCTTGATCTCCTGACCTCGTGATCCGCCCGTCTCGGCCTCCCAGAGTGCTGGGATTACAGGCTTGAGCCACCGCGCCCGGCGAGACCAGTTGTTAAAGATGCTTTATAGATAAGAAATATCTTACCAAAGCTACGATTGCACATGGAGCTGTTAGTTTTGTGACTTGAAAAAGAGTACAGAAATATCTGAAAATACAGTTGCATTTGGGATCATCCTCGAAGGATTTCCCTGAAGAATTTCCTTGCTGAAAGAAGAAAAAAACAATATAAATATCCACTCAAGAAAACTTTTTAAGTGCTCTTAAGATGGCATTGCTCCCATTTGTGCCAACATGTCCCTTAAAATAATTTTGATGGGATAAAATGTCTTTTAGTTTTCAAAAATATAAAGAGTGGGATCTTAAAATATTTTTGGTTTCCTGTAAACAGAGATGCTAAGGTGGTCCTGTGGCTATCATATGTCTGAAGAAGGAAGTTTTAAAATTTTTATAGCATTTAAACTGATTTAAATTTAAATTGTTTTCTAATTCTATTCACAGAGATTGTGCACATTTGTCAGGACTATTTACAAATATTTATATGGTTTGCTGCTATAGAAAATTATCTTTTAAAATGACACATTTTGTTATCTGGATGGTATATTTACTCCCCTTAGCGCACTAATTAAACAAAGCTGCAAGTCAGCTCTTACTCCAGCATGCCCACTTGACAACACTCCTTATATAAGATGATTAGACACAACAGAGGCGAGACTTAAAGGTGGGTGATTTTGACTTCAGCATGAACTAAACACAACTCTATGAGACAAAAATAGAATCTCAAAGAAAGTGTCACTTACTGAAAGTGGATGTATTGGCTCGTCAAAAATAGCCAGAGATCTATTTGCATATCTATAAAATAAGAATGGGCATTTAAGAAATTAATTTGGGAATTGTCAACATCTTAGTAAAGTATCTGCTGGGAGTAGGGCATGGAGGGTGGAGGGAGATACATCTTGTTTGCTTTGGTGAAATTTGTTCACCAAAACAGTTTTTGCAAATTTTTCTTGACCTCTTTTTCTTCAGCACATAATGTCCTGAACTGTGAAATCTTTTCTACATTGATGAACCAGATTTGCCTTTAAATATTCACCGCCGCTAGCAGGCAATGGTAATAAACTACATCTGTTTTCACCCCTCTACCCTCATGCTGGAACACAAGAACATTTTATAAAGCAGTAGTGGTTGGCAATAAAGTTTTAGAGCTTTTATTAAATGTGAATGAGATTCAGATTTCCCAACTATTTCTTTATTATACTTTTATCATATTTGTTTAAGTAGTTTGAGTTACAAACTTAATTGCCTTTTTATTTTAAAAGAGGCCAGTCTTTAATGAACTTTAAAAATGTAATATATTGTGTGCTCACTTAGGAAACCAGTGGTTCTCCAAATGTGGTTTGTGGACCCTGAGATTCCCTAGGAGGCCCATGATGTCAAAACTGTTTTTTTTTTTTTTGAGACAGGGTTTTGCTCTTTCACCCAGGATGGAGCACAGTGGTACAAATATGGCTCACTGCAGGCTTGACTCCCTGGGCTCAAGCGATCCTCCTGCCTCAGCCTCCCAAGTAGCTGGAATGAAATGTGCACACCACCATGCTCAGCTAATTTTTCATTCTTTTTTGATATAGATGGGGTCTTGTCACATTACCCAGGCTAGTCTCAAACTCCTGGTCCCAAGTAATTCTCCCACCTTGGCCTCCCAAAGTGCTGGTGTTACAGGTGCCAACCACCACCTGTGGCCCAAAATGTTCTTATAAGAATACTAATTAAACCTTAGAAGCTGCTTGAAAATAAAATATAAAAATAATTTATTACTTTCTGAAAGTAGTAAGACATCGCTTGCTTTCTCACTATTCAACACTTGTAATAATTGCGTAAAAGCAAAAGTGGGTAAAACTGCTGGTTTCTCAGTATGAATAAGGGCCGTGGTACTGAATTATACTAGTATTCATTCCGCTCTTCACCGCCCCTTGCAGTTTTTATTAAAGTAGCCAGCTTCGCTTAAGAATGTCCTTGATGAAACAGTAAAAATTAATGGAGCTATTAAATCTTGACCTCTCTTTTTAGTACTCTAAGTAGAACGTTCACATAAAGCACTTCTGCATACTGAAGTATGGTTATGTTAAAGAAAAGCACTTGTGATTTAACAAGCCAATTTTTCACAGAGCACAATTTCTATTGAAAGTATGACTGACTGTCATTCTCAAAAAGAAGCCAAGTGAGTCTGTCATTTCAAGGAAAATAACAAGTATTTGTTGTCCATAATAAATCTAATGCTTTCAAGCTAAAAATCAGGACTTGGAAGACTCAATACCTACTACTGTGAGCTTGGCAGCATCTCAATCTGTGAAGACGTTTTTATAATCGTGGTGATGCTAATGAAAGTGAGTTTTTACACTATACATAAACATGAATTAATATTTTCCAAATAGCCAATGGATAATATAAAAGCCAGTAAGGGGAAAGATCCATTCAGTGTACAAGAAAGATCAGTGAGTATTAGTGGAATGAATTCATTGATATGTACAACCCCATTATAACTATTTTAATAAATCAGCACTTGTGGAGCTTTGGTGTGGTTAAAAATACCCACAATTACCTGAAAGCTTTAAAAATACACCTTTTTTGTACTATATATTTGCATGAGGCTAGGTCATCTTTTTATTGCTTCTTTACAATAAATTGCAAACAGGACATAAGCAAATACACTGTGGGACCCTCGAAAATTTCAGAGTGAACAGCGTCTTACAGACCAGCCCACAGATGACTCACTTTCACACTGTGAAATATGCACTCTACAGCTTATGTGTACAGTTAACACCTAACAGTGTGTGTCATATTATACAAAGTGATGAGCTGGAGTAACAAGGCAGGTTTTCAAAGAGCTCACCTGTGCTTTATGTTGTAATATATTGCCAAAGTCACACTGTGGAGGGAAAAAAAAAATATTTTTAACTACTGACTTTATCACTTGTTTGGCCTGAAGATATGTTTTTAAAACGTGGAGGAAGGAATCTTCTCAGTGGCCCTGAAATCCTCTCATTCAAAGCAGTACTATATGAGCCCGTTTCTTTTGTTTTAGCTCCCTGGATTTATAGCGAAAATAGGAGAACCAAACTGCTAGGCAATGTGCTGTTAGAAGACGTTTCTGCTGATGGTTAGTGTGTATACATAATTACATATTTTCCCTGTCATTTGCTCTTCTACCCATAGAACCTGTAATCTTGTGCAAGTCACTTACATCCATGTGTACATATGCTTATATTTAGGCCATACAGTAATGTTTTGCTTTTTAAGTGGCTAGGCCCTACATTTCAACTGATTTAGTTCACCACCATCTACTCACCCATTTATCATTATTTCCCTAAAAGCACATCATCAGTGTGCTTTATACCAATTAAAGTAATTTAAAATCACCTATACATAATTATTAGCAGGAAATTTATTAGTAAACATAATGCACACAAAAATCAATGACACTTGTAACTATCCTGAAATAAGTGGCACTAAACACACAGTGTAACACCGCATCGTACAATATTCATGACAAATATTTCCACATTAGTTTAAACAAAATATTAGTGAACAAATACAACTCTTCAGATGTATGTTACTGTGGTCCTAAGTCATCCTCAATGTTGTGTGTCAGCAAACAGGGGCTTCTCCTGGATAAGTTCTGTGCTTCCATTTGCCCTCAGCATTTAAAATGAGGCTCAGAATAATTTGAGAAGGCAAATTTGAGTTGTAAAAAGTAGGCCTTACAACATTATTAGCATCTAAGATGGATATTTCTATAGTGCCTCAAACAGTTTCATCTCCAAATTGATTTTAAAATCACAGAATTGGAAGTTACATGCTGAAAAGACCACTGAACCTTACATGACACTCCATGAACCACCCATTTTGCAAATAAGAGAACCAAGACTTCAAACTAATTTGCCCAAGGTCCCCACATAGTGCTTTTGTGAACTGCAGGTGTTCACAAAATCCTATGGTATGGTTTCAATTTAAGCATATGCACACATACATAGAAATGACTCACACAGAAGAAAGGCTCTATGGGTAGAAAGAAGAGCAAATGACAGGGAAAACGTGTAATTTATATGTTAGAACCATCACTCCTCCATGCAAAGGAAGTAGTGGCCCCCATGTTTGCTGCCCACTGGATCACCCAAGGAGCTTTAAAAACAGCCTCACCACCAGCTGGAGATATTGTGATTTAGTTGGCGTTGGACATGATTCGGGCATCAGGGTTGTTGGTAAAGTTCCCCAGGTGATTCCAATGTGCAACAAAGTTTGGGAATGACTGAGTTAGGGTTAAGGTCAGAATCATCTGGGATGCTTTTATTCATATAATGATGCCTCACATACTTAAGCATTTTTCTAAAAGGCTTGGGAGTGCCCAGAGATGGAGGGAATGTGGAACTGGGAAGACGCATGTGTTTGCAGACATATATTTTAAAGAAACAGCTATACATGATTCTAATATGGCCCAATCATCGCTTTGAGAACAATGGACTAGTAACCATGAAAAACATTTTTCAAAATCTTTCCAAAAAGCCAATTTACTATATTAATTTGCTCAGTAAACCATTATTTCATCAAAAGTAAATATACCAGATGATCTCTTCTAAAATTTGAGAGCAAATTAAAACTAACTGTACTTCAAAAATAGACTTCTAGGCCAGGTGTGGTAGCTCATGCCTGTAACCATAGCACTTTGGGAGGCTGAGTTAGGTGGATTGCTTGAGCCCAGGAGTTTGAAACCAGCCTGGTCAACACAGTAAAACCCTGTCTCTAAAAAAGAAAAGAAAATTCTATTTTAAAAACACTTGCAGGAATTAGGGTGTGCTGGAAGAAAAAGCAGAACCTCTACTTGTTTGAGCAAGGTGAAGCTTAAAACTCCTTTTGAATGGCATACTGAAACATCAGAATCTTTTGAAATCAGAAGAAACCAGGGACTCTAGCCAAAACAGAGTGAGTTTTTACTTAAGGCTGAATACAAACATTAAGTGATGACTCCATAGAGGCCAAAGCTCAGGGCTTTAAACATTGGTGGAGTCCAGTTCCTGCTGAAACACAATTTGATCTCAATAGTTGTTATATATGAGAGAGGGAAGTGATATTATTATGAGCGTAAATTTACCATTTATAATTAAAGTAGAAGTTGCTGACAAATTAGCGTAAAAAGCAAGTAAAATGGAAACAAAATTAAGCTTGTACACTAGTCATGGTTATAGACTGGAAAGTTACTAGGGATAAGAACATTAATATTCTGAGGGAGTACCTCTCAAACTGTTTTCCCGAAAATCAACACTCATAATCTAAGGAGACGTTAATAATGTTCCCTGGACACATCCAATGGAACTGGGCTTTGTTGTGGCTTTTTAAATAAACTCGAACCCATCCTTCGAGGGTGCTTTGAAAAGACATGTCTGATTGTGGCCTATGAAGTGCTCATGCATGATGGGAACAGTTAAATGCAGATACACTGTGCACCACTGGAGGACAAGCTGTTCCGTCTTCCAAGAGTAGTTTCCAAAGTAGCACCCATGGTCTTAGGCCTGTAGCCCATAAAGAACTAATAATTTTTCCCAGAAACATCCAATAAAAGGCACCTCTCCTTCCCATTGCGTTCAACACTGTCATAACATAAATGCATCAAATGAATAGCTATGGTTTTTCTGGGGTTGTTTATTTGGTAACTGGCTTTCTCTTCTACCATAGTTTCTAAGATTATTATTTAGAAGATTATTATTATTATTTAGAAGATTATTATTTATTATTTCTAAGATTATTCTAATCACAGTTTCTAAGATTAAAAGAGAAACAGAAAATTCATATTTAGGTCCTGGAAATCCATATATCATTGAAATCAGTTTCTTAAACTGCTTGCTGAAAAGGGCAACCAAATGGCTGAAATGATAGAGGATGGCCGGGATGCTTTTAGCATATGAGGGTTTGTCACTCAGCCCTCGAAAACCTCATTGTACTCACCTTTCCAGTGTGTGTCTAAGATCAGGTTTGCTGACTGTGCTGTTATCTAGCAATATGGTGGAACATGAGCTGTATTTTCTATCAAGATGCCATGGAGGTATCTGAAGGAGAAGGAAGATAGAGGAAAATGTTTGCAGCAGGCTGAACTTACAACAGTGTGGGCTTTCTACCTTAGTAAAAATGTCAAACAATAAAGCATTAAGGTATTTCTTATACCCCGTGACCTGCCTGAATGTGGTATCATGAGCAGCTCTATGGGAAACTCACTGGAGGTGCGTAACTTCTGCAGATGATGTTTGAGGACTGGGTTATGAAATTCTGCCCTTGCTATGATACCAATCATCAAACCTGGAAAGCCTCTATTATGAATTCCCCTTACAAATAATGGGAAAAGTTTAAAATAAGATTTCCTGCTTTTTTTTTATTATGCAGTTAAAAGCAGCTATTTTCTATTTCTTTTATTCATTAACTACAATGAAATGTTGTACATTAAATAATACTGGCACGGGGCATTTTTATTGCAGTAAATAAAGACCTCATACTACATTCACTAAATTACTAATCCTAAGTCACTCATTCAAGAGACAGTGTGATGGAACCAGCGTTTTAGAGTCAGAGACTCTGTGTCCCAGGGCGGCTAGTGACCAAACAAGTCAGTGGCCATAGATTTCTCTGGGCCTGTTTCCTTGGTGGAAGATAGAAAAAGTACTGCTTTAAGATGCTCTCACACCTAAAAATCAGATGATGGAAACAGCTTTGGGAATTTAACTTTCACTTCATGTTTACATAAGACTGCTGTTATATTACTCAAATGAGAACTTCCGAGAATACTTTGCATTCATTTCAAAAGTTGATTGATTTTAGTCTGTAAGTTATTTGACACACATCATGGCACTGTCCTGCCTCACTCATGCTGCTCTCTGCCCAGAATGCCAATTTCTTCCCCCCTTGTCCCAGCAGGTTTCACCTCCTCTGCCTTCTGGGATCCCTCTGCCAGCAGCCACACCACAAAATATTTCCCATTTTGTGTACTCGTTGGTCTAATGCACCGTGTGTTACTTGATAGCAATTGTCTGCAGAGTATCCCCCTGGTGAGAAAGTCAGCCTCTCCAGGGGAGGGAGAGCCCTTCCTCTCCTACCTGCAGCTGCTGAGCACAGGATGTGGGAGAAATTAAGGCGTTCAATAAGTGCTTGGCAAATTATTTAAATCAGTTACAATTTGGAAGGTAAATCTTCCTACAGTTATAAATCAATGAAAATTTATCTGCAGTGCTATCAGAGAGATGACAATGAATCTTTTGAGCCTTCTAAAAAATAAACTATCTCTAAAACACTTTAAAAGTATCTATTCATTTGTCAAGAGTGCAATAGTCAATATGGAAACTGCCTCATCTATGTTAGGAAAATGCATTTCTTGGCCAGGCACGATGGCTCACTCCTGTAATCCCAGGACTTTGGGAGACTGAGGCGTGTGGACCACGAGGTCAGGAGTTCAAAACTAGCCTGGCCAAGATGGTGAAACCCCGTCTCTACTAAAGATACAAAAATTAGCCAGGCATGGTGGTTGGCGTGCCTGCAATCCCAGCTACGCAGGAGGTTGAGGCAGAGAATTGCTTGAACCCGGGAGGCAGGGTAGCAGTGAGCCTAGATCATGCCACTGCACTCCAGCCTGGGCAACAGAGCAAGACTCCGTCTAAAAAGTAAAAAAATTTAAAAATAAAACTCTTTCTTAATAATAATGCCAGTAACCAAATCCCTGGCACCAAATAGTTGAAAAGATCAACAGCATTATTTAAAACCACAAAATACCTGTTATTTTAACTTAAAAAAAAAAAAAAACTCAGATGAGCCTTCTTGGGATATGCTTGTCTGCATCATGTTATCACCCTCTTCCGTCAGGGTCTCCCCCAGGTACGTGAAAGACAGGGTAGGGAGAAGATCTAGTGGTTGTTTATAAAAGTACACAGCATTTGAAAACTGCCTATAGCCAGTAATCAGAAATATCCATACAGTCTAACACCATTTTGCTTGTTTCAGATGCTTTTTACTGTAAATTCACTTATTTCTTAACAAAAATTCCAGATGTTTTTGAACAATATTACTATTTGAAGGACAAAATTCTTCTTCAAGGTAGAAATGTTTTAACTCTAGCTAAACTCTTATGTCTCTTAAGCTACTCTATTAATGTGTATACTTTACATTAACAGTGTATGTGGGTCAATGAATATACTTTGACTGTCTCAAAAAACAAATATAGCATGAAAAATGAAAATTGACTCATTCAGATACTTCTATTCAAAGTGAAAGAAGGTATCCCTTAAGGTCACTACTATTAGGGGTAATACAGCATAATATTACATGATAACAAAACTCGATTCTGAGAAAAAATCCATTTATGAGAATAAAAAGAACAGGAAAATAATACATCAAAACACAGACTAATTGGTATAGCTTTAGGTGATATCTGTCCTCATTTTCTTCTATTTAACATTTCTTATAATGAATGCATCTTGGATTGTGGATTTTTTTGAGAGGAAGTCTTGCTCTGTTTCCCAGGCTGGAGTGCAGTGGCCTGATCTCAGCTCACTGCAACCTCTGCCTCACATGTTCAAGCAATTCTCCTCCCTCGGCCTCCCATGTAGCTGGGATTATAGGCATGTGCCACCATGCCAGGCTAATTTTAGTATTTTTAGTACAGATGGGGTTTCACCATATTGGCCAGGCTGCTCTCAAACTCCTGGCCTCAAGTGATCCCCCAAAGTGCTGGGATTACAGGTATGAGCCACCGACATGGTGACTCTCAGGATCACTTTTTTCTCCCCACTTTTTTACAAGACATATTTCAGATAGTTTTTAAATAATTAATGACTTTTAACTAACTTAAAAATTTCTAACACTTTGTGCACTAACAGAACAGCTCCATTTATGTTGCACAGCAATGGGACCACATGGCATGTATGGAGTTTGGATAGAATTCTTACATAAGGCCTGAGTGGAAAAGTGTAATATGCTTATTGTAGGTAAAAATAGAAATTGTCTGAATTAATGTAATAATTATGTCAAATTTAAACTTAGATTTACACTTACATATAGGTTCTAAATTTGGATTAAATATGATGTATTGACCAGAAATTTATTTTCGCTTCTTTCTGAAATCTCATTAGCATTCGTCATAAAATAAACATTATACACAGGACCAGGAGACAGGATTGACGGCAGATGATTCTGAGTCAATGCTGCAAGGTGAAAAGCAGACAGAGGAGTGGCAACTGACATGGAAGCACAACTTTGGAGCTGACAGGGAGTGACTTGAACAGAAACAAGCAATATTGTTTGTTTTAAAGAACACAACCCAGGCTCCAAACTCAGAGGCACATGGTACCTGGGAAGGTAGGGTGAAACATACAACAGAAGCCAGCAAGGTCAACTGTAAATCTGTGCTTAGAGCCCCAAGTCCACCTCTCCTCTCAAAAGGAATTTGGATGTGTATTATCTGGATATATTATACCTGAGGGTATCTGAGCTCAGAGCTTTTATTCCCAGGACTAAAACCTGGGAAATAGGAACAAATTGCACACAAAGTTAAACTGCACCTTCCTTCCCAAACCTGATTCTGGAAAGCCAGCAGCCAGGCTGGCACTGCCAAGGCAGAAAATTGGGAGACCGTTTTTGGAAGAAAACTGAAACATCATACCCTCACATAATACACTGATGTCCCCCAAATGAAAAGCTGGCTCGACTTCCAAATCCCCACAGTGAGACCCCTCGGGGAACAAAGGTCCTGCTTCCAATTAGAGCAAGCCAAAGACCACCACGCATTTGAGGGAAACCCCCAATGACAGATCAAAACAATAGGAGAAATGAATTCCTGGGACCAGCAAAAATTCAGGAGCAAAATTATTTTTAAAAATCTTAAAATGTCCTTAAGGAGTTAAAAAAAATCAATAGAACAGTTAGTGGAGAAAGTCAAAGAATCTCTAAGAAGCAGAACAAAAGACAAATTGGAAAATAAGAGGGGAAGAAATTAAAGATCAATACAGAAATACTGGACTAGGAGGCCCAACATCTGAATCATAAGAATACTAAAATAATAATAATAATAAAACAGAGAAAGTAGGAAAATTCTCTAAAAGAGATAGTCTGCACACTTAGTGGCCACAATAAAATGTCCCCTCCAGGCTTTATTATACAATTTCAGAATGCCAGGGATAGAGAAGGTCCAAAAAAGCTTGAGAAATGTAAAAATTGGTTACGTATGATGTACCACACAATGGTAACAGTTTCAAGAACAGTATAATGAAAGCACAATAGAAAATTGTCTTCTGAGCCATGAAATTTAGTTTTCACTCTAGAATTTTATACTCTATAACAGAGGAGGGGTTTTGAGAGAGGCTAGAATTCTATATATGTGTGTCCATGAGCCTTTCCTCGGAAACTGTGCTCCAGCATCACTGGGAAGTAACACAAGACAGAGGGCAAGGCACAGTCTAGGACTCAGGGATCCAACATGAGTGGCAGAAGAGTTTGAAGAGGGCTTCTGGGCAAGCAGGCCCAGGACAGCCTAGGGAAACATAGACTATCCTGGAGGAGGATAACCAGAGGCCAAGGAAAGTCACTTCAAGAAAAAACATGGAACATATGCTTTAGTAGGTAAAATATTATTTTTTGATAGGCATGTAACAAATGTCACAACACTTGGGGAAAGAAGAACTGTTAAAAAAAAAAAAAGAAGGCAAAGGAACATAGTCGGAAAATTAATTCCACACACAAAATAATGAAGGATGTGAAAACAAGGAGGCCAGTTGGGGTCTAATGGTCGCATTTGGCTTTATGAGCTATCACGGGCTAGGAAAAAGGGGGTTATCTGGGGGAAGTGCAGAAGTGCTTGAATTTAAGAGAAAGAATGAAGCATGTACAAAGATGAGGCACAGTCAGAATACTCTATGACTCAGCAGTGAATAATATGTGCTTAGTCATAATCATGTAAATACCAATTAATTATTTAATAAAAAATGTGTTAGAGGTGGAAGAAAGAAACAGGGAGGTAAATAAGGTTACAGTGGAGTGAGGAAGTTACGCTTTCACCTGCTATGACAAGAAGTCAGCAGAAAGTGTTGAAGAAAAGAAAATGGACTTAGTTATTTTTTATTTGATTTGATTTAAAAAGATTAATTTTCTTTTTTTTTTTTTTGAGACGGAGTTTCACTCTGTCACCCAGGCTGGAGTGCAGTGGCATGATCTCAGCTCACTGAAACCTCCATATCCTGGGTTCAAGCAATCCTTTTGCCTCAGCCTCCTCAGTAGCTGGGATTACAGGCGAGCACCACCACACCTGGCTAATTTTTATATTTTTAGTAGAGGCAGGGTTTCACCATCTTGGCCAGACTGGTCTTGAACTCCTGACCTCGTGATCCACCAGCCTTGGCCTGACAAAGTGCTGGGATTATAGGCGTGAGCCACCGCATCCAGCCAAAAGATTAAATATTTAAGGCAGATCTTTATATCACAACCAAATTATGTAACTTAAATGTCAGACACCCTTAAAAATGGGCACAATAAACCAAAGACTTTCCTGTATAAATCTGATGCTTAGGAAAATAGAAGAGATTTAGAAAATCCGCCAAAAAAGGATCATGCTAACAGCACTGGCTCCCTGTTAAATTTTTAACGAATCTTGACAGACTTTTAATTCAAACAATTGATTTCTTAACTTTTCAAAAGCTTACTTACATGATATAGGCGAGAGGTCCTCTTTTCTTGCACTAAGAATGAAAAAATAAATCAATTCTGGTGTAAATACTATAGAAAAAACGTAGTTGCTAATCATCTGATTATCACTATAGAAAAATGCGACAAAATTCCACTTTAAAAAATTCTTACCAACAAAATGTATAATTTAAATAATCTGGCATGATTAATCTCATAAAGTAAAATCTAAAAACATAGTTTTATTTTTGACCTAACAGATATTCTATTACATAAAACTGAAAGAATCCCCATGTACACAAGGAAAGGCAAAACCAATTAGGGAACATATGTGCCCTGCAAATCTCATGTTGAAATGTAGTCTCCAGTGTTGGAGGTGGGGAAGTGTTTGGATCATGGGGGCAGATCCTTCATGAATGGCTTAGCGCCATCCCCTTGGTGATGAGTGAGTTCCTGCTCTGAGTTCATGCATAATCTTCTTGGGTTTTTGTTGTTGTTGTTGTTGTTCTGAGACAGCGTCTCACTCTGATGCCCAGGCTGGGGTACAGTGGCATGATTATGGTTCACTGCTACCTTGACTTCCTGGGCTCAAGTAATCTTCTCACCTTAGCCTCAAGAATAGGAGGGGCTGCAGGCATGCACCACCACACCTGGCTAATTTTAAAATTTTCTGTAGAGACAGGGTCTCACTACGTTGGCCCAGGCTGGTCTCAGACTCCAGCCTCAATTGATCTGCCTGCCTCAGCCTCCCAAATACTGGGGTTACAGGCGTGAGCCACTGCACCAGGCCTGATCTGCTTATTTAAAAGCATGCAGCACCTCTCACTCTCTCTTGCTTCTTCTCTCACTGTGTGAAAAATGACTTCTTCACCTTCCACAGTGATTATTAGCTTCTTGAGGCCCTTGCCAGAAGCAGATGCTAGCACCACACTTTCTGTACAGCCTGTAGGACTGTGAGCCAATAAAGTCTCTTTTCTTTATAAATTATCCAGTCTCAAGTATTCCTTCATAGAAATGCCAAAATACAGGACAGATGAGAAATTCAGCTAATAAAAAATGTACCTATTGTACATCTGAACCCCTAAGTAGTAGTGTTTTCTGATTCTACATTTACACATAGTTTACTTTCCTTACCAGGATCTAATAGCTGACAGCTCTAAGAACCAGTTTCTGGCCAGGAGCCAATCTCCAGATGCACTAGAATCCCTGCAAGCATCCCAAATGACTTATCGCTCATCTATTAATATGTTACTGAAAAAATAAATGGGTCTTTACACAACTGAAAAGTAGCCTATCTTAAACTCAAATGTTAAAATGAGTGTGCCAACCTAATTGAACACGGCATCCTCAGCGCACAAAACCATTTTGTTCTAACACAGGTCAGAAGAATAAAAGCTACAAGGGGGAATTGGGCCACGCTTTGTTCCCTACAACGCCTCCGCCTTTGAAGTTAAACTGGTCTCACGGACACACATTTCTCACTGCTGAAGAGACGGGGACATGGGGTAGGTTTTCTTCCACTTCCATACACTCCATGTGTGAGAAGCCCATGGCTCTGGAAGAAACTGAGAAATACAACAATCCTAGCCGGAAGTTACCAGCTCAAGACAGGCAAAGTCCACACAAACTATAAAAATGCAGGGGAGAAACCCATTTTGTATTGTGCGGCATTCCTTCAGATGTTATTATAGAACCCCCACTTCTTCTATTCCTACTGTTGAAATTGACTGAAAAACATGGTGTATGGCATTTTTGAAAATAAAGTAAGATTTAGCAGAATGTTACAAATATAAGGAGGAGTACAGAAAAATCCTACAGTTCTAATTCTCTTCCTAAAACAAGCAGGATGTGGAAACTTTACACTACTTTCACACACTAAGGCTAACCTGGAAAACAGCACAGGCCATGTGTACATTTCCATTACATTCGAGTGAAAAAGTTCTGAGTAGCATGAACATGGATGTGATAGGCTCATGTGCTTGGAGCATTGTGCAAAAAGGAGGCCAACAGCACAGATTCAATCTAGAACAACAAATTCTTTTGATTTGTTCAAGTGAAATCCAAGCTGTGCCCTAAATCCTATCACTCATCATCAAAATGTACTCTTTGGAACAAGGGAAAAAGGGCAAAGACCTATGAAGAAAAAGGCATATATCCATAACTACTACACTAAATCATGTGGCCCATTAATTGCATTGATAAAAATGTTGCCAAAGGTATAAACACAAAGTCTGCAAGTTTCCATGAACAGTGACAAGTAAAGGAAATTATGTCACCTATTAAAATAAGATGAGTAAATATATTAAATATTAAAACATTTTAACTACTATCTGAGTTCCTCTAAATACTTTCTGTAATACACAAAACAGAAAGTTTGTAGTTTTTTGCTTGGAGGAAGAAGCAATATTGTCTTACCACTCATTTGATATTTTCTCAGGAAGAGTGTGCTTTCCCTTGGATGGTCAGAAGCAAAATCTGTAGAGGAAGAAGGAAAAATGTAATAATTTAAGTGAGTAGAAAAGATAATTTTTAAAGCTACACATCCATTTTAATCACTTTTAACAATCTTGAGAAAAGTTTTAGTAATAAATGTGAAGAAAATAAATGCCACAATGTCACAGTTCTACTGGAGAATGCAAAAAATCACAGAAGTTCTCCACATATGTGGAATAAAACCGGGCTGTGTCTGGGGCTTCTTTTTTAAAATTTGCACCTAAATAAACTGATGCAACTTGTAGATGAATTATACACATGCCCTCCTCCTTCTTCTTATCAAATACACCCATCCTCCTCTATGCTGCTATTACCAGCACATTTCAGGGAAAGTCTCAAGCAGCAAGTGATGCTGTGGTCAATTACTGTCAGACACCGGCTTGATATGTCAAATATGTTAAAACAAAGAGCTATTTTGGGCAAAAAATACTTTTTTAAAGAGACAGGGTCTCACTCTGTTGCCCAGGCTGGCGTGGTGCAATGGTGCGATGGAGCCAGCAGAGCTTACTGAAGCCTCACACTCCTGGGCTCAAGAGATCCTCTTGCAGCTGAGACTATTGGTGCAAGTTACCACATCTGGCTAATTTTTGACCATGTTTTTTTTCGTAGAGACAGGGTGAAATGAGACATACATGGAAATGTGCTGTAAATCCTAAGGAATGATATAGTCTGTTTTGGACTCTCATCCAACACTACCCATCTATCACCTAGTGTATAAAACCACTGAGTGGCTTACCTTACACCACCAAACAAGGAACAACATTCACAAGTACCAAAGTTTAAAGAGAAGAGCTGTGAGACACTTCCTCTACAGAAATGAAATCTGTAGCATACATTTTCTATTTTGAAAACTTAGTTCTCCGCCAGCCTGGGGGGATGAGAAAGGGGCCAGAACTGGGCACTGGGGCAGGGAGGAAGAGAGAAACCGCTAGATGCTGCAGGGAAAAAGAATGAGGGAGAGGGTGGGCAGGCAAGAAGCAAGGCCAGCCTGGTCTCTGGGCCTAGGAAAGCTGGCTAGAGGCAGAAGGCAGGAGCCCAAGGCTGTGGATGCCTCTAGTGGGGACCCTGGGTCAGCGGCAGCCAAAGGCACGCCTGAGGGCAAACAGTATCAGTCGCCTCCTTACCTTTGGGCATCTCCTGGTCGCCAACGTGCTGCAGGTCATGGCCCTCTTGGGCTCCGAAATCAGACTGGGCAGGCTCCACAGCAGGGGGGTGTGGTGCCACTGCCACCTCCGCCTCCGTGATGTTACAGCTGCAGGGCGGTTCCGTCCACTGCACCCCGGGCTGGCTTTGCTTGGGACTGGCATTGGGGAGCAGCATGTTCCATCTGTGGCGCCTCCGCTCCTCTCTGCCTTGGCCTGCACCTCTGCTTGACGATGCCTCATAGATTTCAGCGCTGCAGGACAACTCCCCAGACCCCCTGTGCTGGCCCCGCTTGGGGCTGGCATTGGGGAACAGCATGTTCCATCTGCTGTGCCTCCGCTCCTCTCTGCCTTGGCCTGCACCTCTGCTTGCCACCGCCTCATAGATGTCAGAGCCACAGTACAGCTCCGCAGACCCCCTCGATAGACCCTGCCTGGGGCTGGGGTTGGTGCCCAAGCAACAGCTCAGCGTGTTCCCCATGGGGTAGCCCCGCTCCTCTCCAGCAGCTTGGGCCTTCCCTTGCTTCCAAGTCTGCAGAGCTCAGCACTTCCACCGCTTCTCAACAACGGCACGCTGGCAGGGCCAGCCCCTGGCTATGGGGCTGCACCCCACTAGCAGCCCGCACCCGCCTCTGCCGCCTCCGCTGAGCCGACTTGCCTGCAAGGGTCCCTTGGGAACCTGCTTGGTTTATTTAGAATGGGTCTAGATGCAAGAAGCCTGATAGCTGTGATTGCGGAGAAGAGAGCACACAGGGAGCTCCTTCTACTTCCACTGCTTCCCACCAACTGAACAAGGTTGCCCTGCCAACCGCCAGAGCTCCCTCCTGGTTCCCAGGAACCAATCAGACCCAGAGTCCCCTCCACGCGCCCGCGCCCCCATTGTGATGTGGGAGCCTAGGTCCCTGGCTCACCAGGCCCCGCCCTGCTGGCAGCCCCGCCCCCACCTTTCATTCATTGCTGGCTGCTGGGAGCTTTCAGGTTGCTCCACTGTGAGGGAGTTCCTAGAGATCATCACTTTACAATGAATTACGCTAAAATTACTGTAACCAAATCTGCTTCATGCCTTATCTGGCATCCAAAGAACGCCCTTTCCCCTGTGGCCTGTGAGGTTTTTAGAAACTAGAGAGACCCAGGTGCTTTCAGAAAAAGCATTGCCATGAACTTAGTCTACTCTGTGATGTCCACTTATATTTTCAATATATATATAGATTCAACACATATATATTCAATTTACACTTTTGGAAAATAACACACATATTCAATCAAACAAGAGTAATAGGGGAAATTTCCTAAAATTTATGCACTAAGTACATCACATTTTTCTAATTATCACTTTGATAGAGCAACTTAGAATCTATGGTTTCAGCAAATGAAGACGCTTATATAAAAGAGAACCAGGCCAGATGCGGTGGCTCATGCCTGTAATCCCAGCACTTTGGGAAGCCAAGGAGGCCAGATCATGAGGTCAGGATATCGAGACCATCCTGACTAACACGGTGAACTCTGTCCCTACTAAAAATACAAAAAATTAGCTGGATGTGGTGGCACATGCCTGTAGTTCCAGCTACTCGGGAGCTGAGGCAGGAGAATCTCTTGAACCCAGGAGGCGGAGGTTGCAGTGAGCCCAGATTGCACCACTGCACTCCAGCCTGGGCAACAGTGAGATACCGTCTCAAACAAAAAAAGAAAAGAAAAGAAAACCACCACGTAATACAATATTTTAAAATTCATTATCATTGCTACTGTGTTTTTTTTTGTTTTTTTTTTTTTTGTTTTTTTTTGTTTTTTTTGACAGAGTCTCACTCTTGTTGCCCAAGTTGGAGTGCAGTGGCACCATCTCGGCTCACCACAACCTCCACCTCCTGGGTTCAAATGATTCCCCTGTCTCAGCCTCCTGAGTAGCTGGGGTTACAGGCATGCGCCACCATGCCCGACTAATTTTGTATTTTTAGTACAGACAGGATTTCTCCATGTTTGTCAGGCTGCTCTCGAACTCCTGACGTCAGGTGATCCACCCGCTTTGGCCTCTCAAAGTGCTGGGATTAAAGGCGTGAGCCACCGCGCCTGGTCATTGCTCCTTTTAATTAGCAATTACTAAGTAAATGTACTAGCGACTGCTTCGTGACTATGGTAATTTATGTAATCTTTCTCATCCTTGGTTAATCTAAAAAATATGAATAACACAAATTTTATAAACTTGCTCAAAAAATTAAATGAGGGAAATAGAATACTCCTCCCTCCATATATTGGACACTTACAAAATTACAGGCATTGTGTCTAAATTTATATACATTTAACATATGTAAGCCTCATAACAATCCCATCTTTTGTAGATGAGAAAACTGAGGCTCAGAGAAGTTAAAAACACATTCACTATCGTATAGTAATGAGCGATGGAACCGGCATTCAACCCAGTTCTGTGCGACTCCAAAGGTGGTGGATCATCTTAACAAAGACCAAGTTATACCCGGCACATGTAGGTACTCAAAATATGTGGATTGCCTTTTTCTATCCCCTCGTGTGTGAATTTCAGTGGCTTTCACAACCTCAGAACAACCCCACACACCCTCCCACGTTGCCTTTCAGTGGTTCCCTTCTTCTTGGGGATGATTAGGAATCTGCATATTTTGACTACTTCTTCAATCATCTCCTTATAAACATGTGTGGATAAAGTAATGAAATTTTCCAGGCCTTAGGTTACTAACTGAATTAATTGTCTAGCTTATTCATTGCAAATTTGTTTGTAATACAATTTATTACATGAAAAAAATCACAGGATCCACTGAATTTGTGCAGAAAGATCCCAAACTAAACTGCAGGAACATCTTACTGACTACACTGGAAGACCAGCCCAAACACACAAAGCAAGAGTCCCTCCAAAGGCCAGGTGTGGGTGGTTCTTGCCTGTAATCCCAGCAATTGAAAGGCCAAAGTGGTGGATCACTTAAGGCCAGGAGTTCGAGTCCAGGCTGGCCAACACAGTGAGACCCTCTAGGGAAGAGTGAGGATTGCCTGGGCTCTTTGTGTTCCTGAGGCCATTTTCCAATCACTTTTTTTTTTTTTTTTAACTTAAAAGGTTGCAGAGTTCTCAGGAACAGTCAGATTCACTGTGGAAGGACCTGAGTCCCATGTGTTCAGCTAGTTTAGACCATCTCCTTGTTCTCCTGGGTGACCTGGCAAATGGAGGTTGCCTGCTGTGCAGGCTGCTCAGGTGATTTGTCCAGGCTGACAATGGGAGGACAATTTTGAGCTTTTTTGCGTCCCAGGGTACCCAGAGGGGCGGTGCAGCAGCCAAAACTTCCTGGGATGTGGGAAAAGCCTGTGTCCTGAATGATGAAAATCTCATTCTTCTTTACTGCAAGCTCCTCGGAGCCAGCAGCATCCTGGTTCCAAATATTGGGGTCGCCATTCATTCTTTGGGCTGCCAGATCCTTCGGGAATGTTTCAGAGAACTTCAGGCCATCACCCCCTAGCAGAGCCTTGGATTGTTCCACCGAGGCAGCTCGCCTTGGGGGAGGATATGGGAGTCGTTATTCCACATGTACCAAGTGTACCTGGAGGTTGCCCTTAGTGATGCAGGCCTGACACAGATGGCCCACTGAATGGCTTCTCCCCAGTGTGGGTGCCCTCTGGATCTGCAGAGCACCGGCGGCGCGACGGGGCAGGGGACAGCACCGGCACGAAGCCCGGTCCCACTCCTCTCTTAAGTCCAGCGGTGTCCTGGACTCCCCCCACAGCAGCGGGCCCTGCCCGGCCTGATGGCCTGGCAGTAACCTTGAGCTCCATCTGTGATAGTGGTGGGCGCCGCACTGGAGACAGGGTGCGGGTCTGTGGAGGGTCCTCCTCTCCGCTGAGGAACTGCGAGCTGAAAGGGGACCTTCCTTGCCAACCGGCGGAGGTGGTGGGGGCTGTGGTCAGGCCCAGGGCGCCTAGTGGCCAGGGGCGGGCTGGCGGGCTGTCCAGCTTCCGGGTCCTGAGCGCTATTCCCTGGGCTCCTCCAAGTTGCCTAGGCCGGGGACTTGGGGAGGAAGCGCTTGCCCAGCACCAGGGCAGTTTCTGTGCCCGGGTCTTCCGCAGAGATAGGTTCGGCGCTGGCCCTTGCAGCGCTTCGCCAAGGAGACAGCTACAGGAGACATTGGCTGTGGCGCGATGCCGACCAGCAGGCGAGGAAGACGCTGCCAGGAGGGCTGAGGCAGAAGAGGGCTTGGCGGGCTTGGCAAGCTTGGCGGCGAGCTCAAGAGGGGCCCTGGCCCCAGCTCTGAGGCGCAGACGCCAAAGAGGCTGCAAAGAGGCGCGACCCGCGACGCTGGAGGCAGGGGAAGGGGTCGGTTCCGCGCTGGGGGCAGCCAAGGCTAGGAGTGGGGAGGAGCCGCTGGGGAGTCAGGGGCGCTAGAGGTGGCGCAGGCTGGGACAGGAACCCGGAGCCAGAGCCCGCGGGGTCAGCAGGGGCCCCTGCGGAGAGCCGCAGCGCCGGGCGCGGGTTCAATGGGGGCAGCTGGCTCGGCCAGGTCAGATGTGCTCAGGGCTGAGCGAGGGCGGCAGGCACCGCGGTGCCTGATGGCCCCGGGGCTGCCTGCGTGTGGCCAGGAGCCGCTCCAGGATCCCGGCACAGCCACCCTGCCACCTGCCTGCAGGAGCCCACGGGGCGTCACCTGGTGGTGCTCAGCGCCGTCTCCAGCTCCTGCGGTGCTGGGCACTGGGACCGCCGGCGGGGCCCAGCGCAGGTCCCCCTGAAGTCTCTGCTTCTACAGGCTCGGCATCCTTCTCTGTGGGCGTCACCTTGCCTTCCTGCGCGGGCTCCTCACAGACCATGCTCTTGGCCTGGTCGCTAGGCGAGCTGGTAGGATAAGGTTCCGGATTCCTCAGCGGGTGGGGCCCTAGGCTGTGTGCAGTGAGATCATCAGGGGCGGGGTGCCCAGGCTCTCCTGCTGCAGGAAGTTCAGCGGCTGGAGCTCCGCACAGTTTCTCGCTGTAGTTCGTCTCTGGCCGGCTGCTGCTCTCCACCTGCTGTCTGGGTCGTGGGGCTTCCCCCCGTGGCCTGCTGGGGAGTCCCTGCAGGGGGCAACAGCTCCTCCTCCATCTTGAGGAATGGGGCTTGGCCTGCTTGCACCCAGACAGGCTGTCATTGGTGCCTTTCAACCATCTACACACACACATATGCACACACAACAACTCACCCTGTGACATGTGCATGCGTCACACACACACACATATATTCAGACACAAGCTGGATGTCTGAAAGATTAAACAGCTCAGAAAACTACCAAGAACAAAAGAGTAGTCAGGGGACATCTCTGAGTTAACAGAAGGGAAGATAAGAAATCTGGTTGCTAGAATTGCTTATGTAATAAATATAAACCAAAAGATACATATTTTAATACATCCAATGTTATAGCAAAATTCTACCTTATGCTCCAGCATCCCTGCCTTCAGACCATCATTCAGAGCATGGTGACTCTCTACGCTGAATTCCAATAGTACTGGAAATTTCTCATTCACGGCAAATTGGAAGCAGCGATCACAAATCTCTATCTATATTAAATAGTCACACTGTCAGGAGACTGACCTTCGGTAGAGACGGAACTATTTTATGTCAGAATATGGTATACTTCTGACATGATTTAATTTATAATGTTTAAGAAGCAAAGAAAAGCCAACAGTTACAATTCTTTAAATTTGATTACTTCAAAAAATATATTTATCCTAGAAAATTCCCTTGTATGAGTTTCCTCAAAATACTGAATATGTGAGACATTGCTTCATTTAATTCTCCTTCTTTCTCTATGTAATATATTTTAGAATTCTACCTGTTAATTTATTATCATTTTATGTTTTTCAAATTACAAAGAGCTATCTGTAACCAGTATTAAAGAGTATTCCCCAAAAGGCTACACAGCCATCACTCATCTTTTAAAGAACAATGATTCACTAACAGATGGTATTTTGACATTCCTGTTGTTCTATGATAAATACCTTAAAGATACATTTCTGGGCATCTCATTATCATTATGGATAAATAGTTTCAATTGTTAGTTGAATTGCTCCACCTCATCCGTCTCAAAAAAAAAAAAAAGTGAAAGATAAATGAGGAAAATTATTTCATTTTAAGAAGCGTACTGTCAATAATATTAATAAGAAAAGGAGTCAACCAAAGGTTAAAGAGGTTACTTGTACGTTTAAAGAGTCATTTGTGTTTTATGCAAGTTTGTTCATACAGAAAAATCAGAACAATATTTGTTAGGGAAGACGATGATAATGCCAGTACTCATGATGACACACAGTGATGGTGAGAAGCAACTGAAACCAGAAGAAGACTGAAAAAAGGGTGAGGGGACACCATTCCTTAGTTTACACTTGGCAATAGAAGCTTATTAGCTGAGCATTTATCCTAAACTCATCATCCTGAGACTTTTGTTTCTATAAATCAAAATATAATATAATATATTGGTTCTGAACACCCATTAAAACAATCACACTAAATAATTAACATAATTTTTAAGAAAAATGGGATAAGTGAAAATATGTGAAGGCAATTTAAAGAGAAATATGACAGTCTTATTAAATGGCATACTTATTTTATAAAGTGTTATATTCCTCTTAACTTGTAGTGTTTCTATACACTTTTACTTGACGTATTTTGTTAAGTCAACATGTGAATCACAAAAAACATAAAATCTCCTTTCTCTTAATGATTTTACATTGACATGATTTTATTATACTATAGGATGAATGTTTATGCCTTTCCCCCAAAAGGTTGAAACCTAACACCCAGTGTGATGGCATTTGGAGGTGGGTATTTGGTGGGTGATTAAGTAATGAAGGTGGAGTTATAACAGTTATCTAATGTTATATAACAAATTTCCCTAAAATTCAATAACTCACTTGAATAATTTTATTATCTATCATGATTGCCATGGGTCAGAAATTTGAGATCAACTTGGCTGTAGAATTATGGCTTGAGATCTCTCATGAGTTTTAAATCAGGTATTACTCAAGGGTGATGTCATTGAAAGGCTTGACTGGGGTTGGAGGATCCCCTTGTAAGATGACTCAGTTACATGGCTATTGGCAGGAGGTCTGTGTTCCTTTCCACCTGGACCTCTTCACAGGTCTGCTTGAGTGTCCTGCTTGAATTTCCCCCAGAGCTAGGGATCCAACACTCCTACTCAATTTTTTGAAATAGTTTTAGTAGGAATCTTACTAGATCTTCTTTATACACCTGGTAAAATTTGGTTGTCAGTTCATGTGGTTCTGGGCTTTTTCTAGTTGGTAAGCTTTTTATTACTGATCAATATGAGAACTCATTATAAGTCTGTGAAGGAATTCAATTTTTTCCTAGTTAAATCTTGGGAGGTTGTAGGTTTCCAGGAAACTTATCAAATTCTTCTATGTTTTCTAGTTTGTGTTTGCATAAAGGTTGTGTGTGTGTGTGTGTGTGTGTGTGTGTGTGTGTGTGTGTGTGTGTGTTTTAAATCTCAGGATTTTTGTATTTCTGTGGGGTAGGTGGTAATGTCACCTTTGTCATTTCTTATCATGTTTATTTAGATCTTCTCTTTTGAATCTTGGATTTTTTCATTGGTCCAGCTGGCAGTCTATTAATCTTATTTATTCTTTCAAATTATTTCCCATTATTTTCAAAGATTTTCTAGATTTATTCCTTAATTTTATTCTTTACCCTAAAGTCAATCAGGAGCAGGTTCATTTCCATGTAATGGTACGGTTGTTAGAGAGTTTCTTAGTACTCATTTCTGTTTTTATTGCACTATGTTTTCAGAGTGTGTGTGGTAAGCTTTTGGTTTTTAAAAATTTGCTAAGGATTGTTTTATGGCTGGATGTCTGTTTAATTTTTGATTATGTGCCATGTGCAGATGAGAAGAAGGTATATTCTGTTGTTTTGGGGTGGATAGTTCTCCAGGAGTCTATTAGGACCATTAGGTAAGTATTAAGGTGCCAAATATCTTTGTTAGCTTTCTGCCTTGATGATCTAATATTGTCAATGGGGTATTGAAGTTTCCCACTATTTTTGTGTGATTATCTAAGTCTCTTTGTAAGGCTGTAAGATCTTGGTTTATGAATGTGGGTGCTCCTGTGTTGGGTTCATATATATTAAGGATAGGTTTTTTTCATTATGTAATGTCCTTCTTTGTCTTTTTTGTTCTTTGTTGGTTTGAAGTCTGTTTTGACTGACATTTGATTAGCAACCCACTTTATTAGCTTTCTGTTTGCTAGGTAGATTTTTTCTCCATCCCTTTATTTCAAGCCTATGAGTGTTATTGTATCTGAGATGGGTCTCTTGAAGATATAGTTGGATCTTGCTTCTTTCCCCAACTTGCTACTCTGCCTTTTAATCGGAGGACATTTAGTCTGTTTATATTCAAGTCTGTTTTGTGAGGTTGAAAGTAATACCCAGCATTCTCAAGTTTAACATGGGAGAATTCACTTAGCCATGAATTTGCTTATGTTTACAATTCAACCATTTTTCATTGACAATCACTGTGTGCACAAATACAACTGTAAACCTAAGTTATTTATGTGGAAAATAACTCCTGTTAGCTGTGCAGTCTGAAGCCAGTTATTTAAGCTGCCATACTTGAATTTTGTCATTGGTAATTTAGGAGCACAGTACCTACCCCCACTGGCTGTTGAGAGATTAAATGAGATGTGTCTAAACTGCCCAGCAGATGGGGAGTCTCAAATGATAGCTCTAAGACAGTAAGAGGAAAGAGAGTGGGAGGGACCCCGGTTGTGGTCCCCTCACTCAGACATGTGGGCGGGCTGCCTCCACGACTCCCTCTCCCTCTGTACATCTCTGGCTGCAATTGGTCCCCAGTTGGGTCCCTCTGCTTGTCCCCTGGGACCTGACTGCAGAGACTATTGTCCCTTGCCCCTTGTGAACTCTAGGAGTTTGGCAGATCTAATGAAGACCTGGTTTTCAGTTCTGCCAGCTCTAAACCTTGATTTCCTTCCATGATGTAAACCTTGATTTGACAAGTTAAAACTGAGTCATCAAATCTGAAGCTGTGCTGTGACTGCCAGTCAGAGTTCTTAAAAGATTTCACAGCAACGTGAAAGCTATTCCAACCTACCCCCGCTTCTTAAAGTGTCTGCTAGACACAGCGACTTCCTTTCAAAGTCCATGCCATATTCTGCTTTTCCCTGCACAGCCAGTCAGAAAAACCCAAATTAAAAGTCCCTCAGGAAAACGACAGTGTGGATAGATCGCTGTTTGGGGAACATGGTCAGTCTGCCCTATTCATAGAGTGGCGCATTCAGCATGTCAGACACGCCACGTGCTGCTGCGTTCACTTGATGATGATTACATGAGGAGCAGCATTCTGAAGGAAGGGTCTGCCCAGCCACCAGCAGCTGATTCATTATTTATATTCAATTAAAGGTCAGTGTTCAAATGGATGCTGGCATATTGGAAAAGTCATTATTCATGTACAGATCAGACTGAATATTTGTCATTTCTCTGGTGACTTCACATACTACCTGTGCCTTGACACTCAAATTGTATTAAGCAGAAGAGATGCTTTAACTCTTTTATTTAGTTTAATTGTTGATCTTATTCCACTTTTTCAGATTATCTGAACTCTTTTAAAATTAGCCCTTGCTTCTTCTTCATGTATTAAAATAGGAAAGGAGAGAAATTTCCTTTTAGAGCGTATTGCATACTAAAGATGAATGCAAATGGTTCGACTATGATTCTTAATGACCCACTATTACCATAGTAGAAAACTCAGTACATTAATGCAATACCTCTTTTCACATCATTACTCCTAATGGAACTGTTACCAGAATAAGAGCTTGACCTGTAGCTATAGATTTAGGTAGCAAAAATGCATTCTGTCTCCCTGATAGCTCTATTCACATAGCATATTGACCGTTTGCAGATCAATGCAATGACAATGTTTTGGCCTTGTTCTTGAGGCCTCATCTGCTATCATAATGGAGAGAATAGGATTTCGTCTTCAGTAGGTAAGTTCCAGTTAAAAGTCTCTTTTAAGTTTAGATGTAATTCATGAACTAGAATGTCAATTATGTGTCCGGTGGAAATATTTATTTGTATAGGTATGTTTTGAAAAGCCTATTGCTGCACCTTCAAAGATCTTAAACACAGACTCAGGAGACAGTGATTTTCTTGGCTTCTTTCTAATGAAACCAAGTAAGTTTTTATTGAAACTAGAAAAAGATAAGCAGACACGGCTGCCCTTTTAGTGACTGAGAGAATATTTGAGCTCAAGGTTGGACTAGAAAGGTCTGATCTGAACCTCCTCACGATGTAGGAGCAGAGAGTCCACAATCTCCTTTGGCTTACCTTGAACTTGCTTGCTCGCACACATGGGAATCATTCAGTGTGGTGTAGCCCAAATCCACTTCGTTAATTTGGAGCCATGACTTTCTAATGTGTGCTAATTTGGACACATGCATTTCACAACCCAAGAAAAGCGGGATTTCCATGGAAATTAACTGTATAAATAATATTACAAGGGGGGATCTCAAGATGTTTACCTGCTAAGACAGTGGATTCAGCTATTTTGAAGTACACATTTTTATATACATAAATAGGGTGCTAAATGGAAATATTTTGTTCTGTTTATTAAAACAGTACTTCAAGAACGTTTTGTAAATTATCTGATTAGTAAATGTTCTTGTGGACATTTGAGGACAATAAGACCTTGCTTCTTTAAATAGATCCTATTAATTAAAGACTTCCTTCTAATTCAGTTAGACTATTTTCCCCCAATTAGTCAAAATTTGTAAGCTAATGTATTTGCTTCCATTAGAAACAAAACTGGAAAATATGTTTGCTTATTTATCAAATGCTTGAATTCTTCTTTAGAAAAAGGCACTATAGTAGGTGTTTGAGGGAGACAAAAGACATGAAGACCCTGAAGTTACTTAGAATCTAGTGGCAGAGATTTGAAAGCATGCGCACCCCCAGGGATAGCCTTTCTTCGGCACCTCCTCACCTTGCTCTCCTGGTCCCCCCATATCATACATTGGGCATCCTCATTGATTTTCTCCCCAGTCATTAATTCTGCTTTGTAAGCATCACTGCCCCTCTCTGCAGGTGGGGTTTCAATGGAACCTTTCCACTAAGACTCTTATCATAGCCCTACATCTTCCTCTCTCTCCCCAGTCCCACTGTCATCCTGATCACTTCTCTGTCCACATGACAGATGGCCTAGCCTATGTAGTCGCTGGACCTCATCCACAGTGACATTCACCTCTGCTGCATTTCAGCCCTGCACTGTTGGCCACACCTTAGCATCCTCACACGTGGCTGCTCCTCAGCTGCTGCTGTATGCTCCGGTATCTCAGGGGACAGTTCGTCCAGCTCCATGACCCCTGCTTGCCAATCCATTGACATCTGCATTCCCTGATCTCTATAGATATCTCCAAGTCCACAAGCCTTTTTCTGTCTTCACATCCTTCCGTCCTTCCTAGATTTGGGGGGTGAAGGAGATGGGAGGGAGTGGAGAGGTGAGTTCATTCATGCTAGGTCACACCTTCAGCATCTTCAAGGGATTATATCTTTGTTCTTCTACCAAAACTGCCCAGCAACATCCTGAGCTTAGACCAGCCCTGTCATCCATTGTCCTAAAGGAGCTGCAGGCGACCGAGGTGGAAAGCCTGTAGCCTGTCGCCACACTGCATAGCCCTACCCCATAGCTCGTCTGCAGCTTGGCAGCCGTATTAGTTGTCTGTGATCTGCTTTCTCTCCGATTCTTCTGAGAAGATCCCTCACCTCCCCCACACTCTCCATCCTCCAGAGCTCCTCACCCCTGAACCCACTGAGGCCTCAGGAGTGTTTGCTCCAGCCTAGAACCACTTCTGAATTGACCATCTTCCCTTCCCATGGGTTCAGAAAAGGACATTTCCCTCCTTCTGTTAGAGGATGCCCCTTCATATCGATTCCAGATCCATCAGCCCCAGCCCCCCAGGGTGGTGCCTTTGACCATCTCCTCTTTTTCCCTTTATCCTGTTCTCTTCTGCCACACCGCTGCTCCCTCAGCCTGCACCCCATGCCCAAGTCCCCATCCCTCGGCACTCCTGTCTCCCCTCTTCTTCTGCCCTCCCCTCTGGGTCAGGTGTCCTGAGAGTGGCCACCCTTCCTGGCCTTTACTGACCTTCAGAGGGCACCAAGCCGTCTCTCCAACCCTCCTACCCCTCTTCTGCCCTGCAGCCTGCTGGTCCCTCCTTTTTATTAGAACCACTCACTGGCCTTCCCACCACTCTCCCCGCCCCTCCTGCCTGGCCAGCCACGCTTGAGCCCTTTCATGCATTCTTCTGCCTCCACCTTCTCCTTGGCAGCGTAGCATGTCCCAGGGTTCCCAACCCAGCCTACGCCCTTTCCACTTTCTGTGTTCTCACTGGTGAGCATTCTCTCTCTCACTGTTTTGTTTTGTTGTTGCTGCTGTTGTTTTTTGAATCAGAGCCTTGCTCTGTTGCCCAGGCTGGAGTTCAGTGGTGTGATCTTGGCTCACTGCAACCTCCTTCTCTCAGGTTCAAATGATTCTTCTACCTCAACCTCCTGAGTAGCTGGGACTGCAGACTCACGCCAGCATGCCTGGGTAATGTTTTGTATTTTTGGCTGAGATGGGGTTTTATCATGTTGGCCTGGCTGGTATCAAACTCCTGACCTCAAGTGATCCACCCGCCTCAGCCTCCCAAAGTAGTGGGATTGCAGGTGTGAGCCACCATGCCAAACCTCTCTCAGTTTTAACCACCACATGTATGTCTGTGCCTCTTAAAGCAGTGTGTTCAGCTTGGCCCCTTCTCTGAACTGTAGATTTCTCTGTCTAAATACACTTGTCATCCTTGTCTGCAGGTTCCGCGTCCACAGATTCAACCAGCTGCAGATTGAAAATGTTCAGGAAAAAAAAAATTCAATACAACAATAAAAAATAATGCAAATAGGCTGGGCACCCCTCCACTGCTGTTGTATGCTCCAGAGTCTCAGGGCACAATTGTACAAGTTGCTTAAGGTCTCGCTTGATTGCCCAGGCTGGAGTGTAATGATGTGATCATAGCTCACTGCAGCCTCGAACTCCTAGGCTCAAGTGATCCTCCTGCCTCAGCCTCCTGAGTAGCTGGAACCACAGGCTTGTACCACCACTCCCGGATTTATCTATTTATTGATTCATTGACTGACAGGTTGATTGATTGACTAATTGAGACAGGGTCTCACTGTGTTGGCCAGGCTGGTCTCAAACTCCTGGCCTCAAGCAACCCTCACACCTTAACCTCCTAAAGTATTGAAATTACAGGTATGACCCACCATGCCTGGCCTATATCAGGGACTTGAAGATCTGCAGATTTTGGTATCCGCTGGGGGTCCTGTAACCAGGACTATATCTGCCATTTCCATATGGGTGCTCCACAGACACCCCAAACTCAGCATGCTCCAAACCAAGCCTGCCATGTTCTTTCAGCTCACACACCTTCCCTTTCTTCTCTTTTTATCATATCATGTGATTAACCAAACAATGCCAGTTCTCTGAGAGGCCCTAGATGCTTCACTACTCAGACTTTCACAGTAGCTTCCTGAAGGGGAGCCCCCGCTTCACTCTGGGCTCCCTGAAATGTATCCGCCACACTACTGACATTGATCTTACTGCACAATTGGATTGTTTCCATGTGTTTGACAGTAGAGATCACATATAGCTGCTTTTCTTTCTCAAGTTATTTCCTTAAGATAAATTTCTAAGAGTAAGATTACCAGTCCAAAGGTGTAACAGTTCTATGTCTCCCATTAAATATTACTCTTATTTCTCAAAAGAGTTTTGCCTGTTTGCACCAACAGTAATGTTTAAATGTACCAATTTTATCAGTATCGAGTATTAGCTTTCTAATTGTTTTTCTAATTTTAGTAGGTATAAAATGTGTTTTGCAGTTTTTTGGTTTACATATTAATTGGACATTTTTCCTAACATGTTTTATTAAGTATTTTTTGCCCATTTATCTATAGGGACTTTTGAAGTTACTCTTTTATTTGAATGAGCTCTTTATCTGACGGTAGATAGTGAACCTTTCTGGTCACATTTAGTACAACTAGCTTTACCCATTCTGACAAAATGTCTTATTTCTCATTCAATAGAAATTTTACCTTTTTCTGTAGTTGAAACTGTCAATATTTTCTCTTGCCTTTTTGTTTTTTGAGAAAAACCTTTTAAAACATTGAAATTACCAGTATTTTAAATACCAAGGAGGCAACGTGACGTGATGGCTTACCAGATCTTGACCTTACAAAACACAAGTTGAAAAGATGACTTTAAAAGTGCTCAGGAGTGAGTGTGAGGCAGAAATGTCAACCCCAGCGCCGCGTGTGCAGCCACAGACTGTGCACAGCCTTCCCACAATCATCATCCTGCATCCCTGTGTCCTGCCATGGGGTTCTCCTTAGTTCCCTTTGTGCTTGATCAGGGAGCTCACGCGATGTATATGGGGTTGACTTGAAGTAGAATTGGAACTTTCATCATGACACCAACTGCATTATTATTTGAGTACTGATTGAGTTAGTAGAAATCACCATGAGAAATACCATCTTTTCAAGTAATTTTGCATTCAATTTTGAATTGACAACAAAAAAAGTGAACTTTCTTAATACATTTGCTAAACCTTGTCATAAGGTCAGTAGACCCTTAGGAAACATTTTCTTCTCTGCTTATAGGACACATACACATGGATATGGAGCCAGTAGAAAGAGCAGCTTCCATACAAACTACTTAGTGATTATCGCCAGTTTCATTTTGAAGCACAACGCATTGGACCTAGCCAGACCTGCCAATCTCCATCTTTACCAAAGAAATATAATAGAGATAATGAACATATATCGTGCAGAACTGACATCATTTAGAAATATACTTTTTTCTTTTTAGAATGTATTTCTGGTTCATATCTGCATATTTTACTTGTTAAGGTATTTAACAATATTTTACATTTTTTTCAGTCTTCACAGAAAGTACTGTAGAGCTAACCATGTGGATAAGCTTCCTGGCCCAAGAGATTGGGTACAGATTCTACAGGATCAAATTGAACTGGCCAGAAGGAGGTTTAAAAGAGGCTCAGATATGACTAAGGTGCACAAAAATAATTGGAGAAGCACTTATGAATTCTTCGACTTTATAAAGTATAATACTTGGCTCTAGGTTATTTCAGTGTCTTGTCTTTTGAAGGAAATACTGTGTATAATATGCTGTGATTTGATCTCTTAACGTCTTACTCAAATAAATTTTGAAACACCTTCGGACTAAATAGGAAAAATTATGTCAGGCCATTTGCTTTGAATAGTACAAGTGAAAAAGATTGCTAATCTCGTTTGTGGTCTGATGCTCTTGTATATGAAAACTGGATCTCTCTTTTATGGTTTGCTGCTGTTTGCCTATTGATTTTTGGATCTGCATGACTTTGTAAAGGTACAAGTTGCTTAAGGTGGAAGAAGAAGAGGAAGAAGAAGAAGAAGAGGAAGAAGAAGAAGAAGAGGAAGAAGAAGAAGGAGAAGAAGAAGAAGAAGAAGAAGAAGAAGAAGAAGAAGAAGAAGAAGAAGAAGAAGAAGAAGAAGAAGAGGAAGAAGAAGAAGAAGAAGAAGAAGAAGAAGAAGAAGAAGAAGAAGAAGAAGAAGAAGAAGAAGAAGGAGAAGGAGAAGGAGAAGGAGAAGGAGAAGGAGAAGGAGAAGGAGAAGGAGAAGGAGAAGGAGAAGGAGAAGGAAGAAGGAAGAAGGAAGAAGGAAGAAGGAAGAAGGAAGAAGAAGAAAGAAGAAAGAAGAAGGAGAAGGAAGAAAAAGAAGAAGAAGAAGAAGAAGAAGAAGAAGAAGAAGAAGAAGAAGAAGAAGAAGAAGAAGAAGAAGAGGAAGAAGAAGAAGAAGAAGAAGAAGAAGAAGAAGAAGAAGAAGAAGAAGAAGAAGAAGAAGAAGAAGAAGAAGAAGAAGAAGAAGAAGAAGAAGAAAGAATCTCTTCTACCAGCAATATCTTAAGGAGGGGGAGTGTGCACGCATGCTTGCACCGATATTGTGTGTGGGTTTAAAATTCTGGGCTTGGAATTCTGGGATTATTCTTCCAGGAAAAGTCAGCACCAGTTGAATTGTGACTGTTCAGATTTGGTCACTTAAGTCTCAGCTTCCTCAAAGTGACAGCGGGGGCCAATTTACTGGTGAAGAATCCCTGTGTAGTCAGCTTTCTCCCATCAAATAAGAATGACTTTATCTAGGAGGCCACAAATCTCTAATTTCATCTAAATTAGTGCAGCCATTATGAAAAGCAGCATGGAGTTTCCTCAAAAATTAAAAATAGTTGGGAGGTTGAGGCAGGAGGATTGCTTGAGTCCAGCAGTTCAAGACCAGCCTGGGCAACATCTCCAGATGTTTTGTGAAGATGGAGACCCTATCTACACACACACACACACACACACACACACACACACACCCCTTAAAAATTAGCCAAGCAAGATGGCACGAACCTGTTTTCCAACCTACTTGGGAGGGTAAGGTGGGAGGATCTCTTGAGCCCAGGAGTTTGAGGCTGCAGTGAGCTGTGACAGAGTGAGTCTGGTGACAGAGTGAGACACAGAGTTTCTTAAAAAAAAATAATGAGGAAATTCTGTAGAAGGCTGTTCTCAGGGACTCAGAAAGACCTTGCTGGCAGTGGATCACATGACTGAGTAAGTAACACAGTTTAAATGTTGTTCTGGTGCCTTCCTTATGCTGCATATTTTACACATAAACACACCTTATTTTCCTTCTGTCATCAGATATGGAGAGCGATTATTGTGAATTCTGGTCTCTATTCCCTTCCCCTGTCCCACCAGCAAAGAGGCAGGCCCCCAGTAGGGATATGCCGCCACATCCCTCTTCTCTTTGCCACAAGCAGACTGGCCAGGGAGCACATCCCGTAACCACGTCACATTTCTATTAATAATTCATATCACAAATGCCCATTTCCCCGCCCCCCCCCGAGGTTTGTCCATTTCTACAGGATGAGATCCAAGCCATAGCCTGCTCCCCACCCCTCCCCTCCTCCAGGAGCCTCCACTCACTTGGAAGACTGCCCACTCCTGCCCTTTAGACATCACAATATCTGACGTCGAGCATTGTAACTGTTGACCGCTGGTTTAGATGATCTGCCCAGATACTTGTGATTGGCACCTTGGCTTCTGTGTTCCTAGCAGAAGTGTCACATAGATATTGCACAACTTCAACCTTATTTATCATATCTAGCTCCATTCCTGGAATGAGGTAGAGACTCTGACTCCACAAGCTAATTGGCTACCGCTTAAAGAAGCCCGCACTGCCTAAAAAAAAAAAAAAAAAAGGGCCCCACAGATGTGAAAGGCCATTATGCAAATCCAAATAGAAATTCATTTGGGGCTCTCATCTCTCATCACATGGAATAATCTTTATTCTGTAACTCCAATGATTCCTTTTTCCTGGTATAAATTTTTTTTTTTTTTTTTTTTTTTTTTTTTTTGAGACAGGGTCTCTGTCTGTCTCCCAGGCTGGAGTGCAGTGGCGCGATCTCAGCCCACTGCAAGCTCCGCCTCCCGGGTTCACGCCATTCTCCTGCCTCAGCCTCCCGAGTAGCTGGGACCACAGGCGCCCATCACCACACCCGGCTAATTTTGTGTGTGTGTGTGTGTGTGTGTATTTTTAGTAGAGATGGGGTTTCACCGTGTTAGCCAGGATGGTCTGGATCTCCTGACCTCGTGATCCACCCATTTCAGCCTCCCAAAGTGCTGGGAGCACAGGCGTGAGCCACCGCGCCCGGCCCTGGTATACATTTTTATCATTTTCATTAGATGATTTTTCTCACAGCTGAAATCATAATATTTTAATTTTGTTAGATCTCAGAGTAAAGATGTCACTACTGTTAAATGTTTATTGGACTTGCTCAATCTTTTCCAAACTTAGCAACCTGATTGTCACCAGGGAAGAAAGATTGTGAGCTCGTTGTTGCAGATAAATGTTATAATTAAATTTGAATAATACAACAATGCTGTTCCTCCTTGATTCTCATCCCCTATTCATGCAGCTAGCGTGTTCTAATTTACATATAATCATCTATTTTTTTGGTTATATGTGTTCTGTTCTTACTAAAGCACATAATAGCATAGGCCTGTTTTTTCAAAGGGAAGGTAGCTGAATTACAAATAGAAGATCAGTTTATACCCCAAACTGATCTTGTTATAACTAAATGGAAAGCAATTATACATGTAAGAAAGTGGCTAAAATATAAAATGAGCTAGAAGGTGAAAATTTGAGAAATTAGCTCATATTCATGCATGTGGTATATTTGGACTATTAATAACAAAGAGATGAATTGCCCAGATATTAACCCGATTCATGTCCTTGGCATTGTTATTTACTAGCTGTGTTACCTGGAGTGAGCTTCCTCACCTCTGTCTCACTTTCCTCATTTGTTAAGATGGGCAGAACAACAGACCCACCTTGTAGAGTTTCCTAAGGATTCAATGACACATTGCATGTCAAGTGCTCAGCAAGCCTTCAATAAACGGTGGATATTTTCATCATGATAATGATTATTGAAGGATTTTTAAAATCCTAGGCAATGAGAGAACTACCATGCAGACCATCTGTCTATTCCAACTCACTCAAACCAATTAGAAAAAAAAAGTCTTCTAAATATAAACATATGTTCATTATTTTTCATATATAAAATAATATCTAAAAGCCATACAACAAAATTTAAAACACCTAAAGCCTTTCATCCAGAGGGAAACACAGTTCACATTTTAGTATGTCCTGTATTTTTTTTCTGTAAACCTGTTCCAGAATTTTAATCACACCATTTATCCCATGGTTTGACTGAATATTTTTATGTTATTAAATATTCGTCTACAACATCATTTTTGGTGGTTGCTAATCTTCTCCAACCTAGATTGGTCTTGCGTATTTTGTCCCTTCTCAGTGATTTCTTTTTGTGGTGGATCTAGCAGGTCAGCAGACAAGGCGTCTTTCACTAATGCCCGTGAGTGTTCATCTGAGGACAAGATGTCGGAGGATGAAGGAGACAGGGGAGCTTTACAATGTTTCTAGCTATAGCTAAGCCCTGATTGTGTTTAAAGCAACAACTATCAAAACAAGTATGTAGTACTGGTTTAGCCTTCTACCGACTCAGTGTTACAACATGGTGCCAAGACTGACGTCATTCAACAACCTCACAAGGGCTGCCCACACACATTATGCAGTCAGCATGGGCCTTCCTGTGGGGACCACAGACCCTGGGCCTCGGAGGGCACCACCAAAACTATCCCAGGGGCCATAATGTGATGTTTCCCCCTGTCCCCACGTGTTAGGGGAAACTAACAAGACCATCCATTATCAGGAGACACATGAACACCTTTTTTTTATTTTTATTTTTTTCATTTAACGGAAGGTTTTTTGTGACTGAAGGATCTACCTTTGGAAAACTCCCAAGGAGATGGATACATTTATCAGAGATGAGGGAAGGTTTGCATTTTAAAATGTGGAAATGGAGAATGTTTTGAAGCAACACCTGTTCCTTCTTTGTGACCACATTGATGCCAGAGTTAGATTGGCAGCTCTAGGATCTGAATCAGTCGTCTCCAAAGAAAGGTTAATTCTCAACATTTCCTAAGCTGCCCCCCAGGAGTGGTTCCGGCGATGCCAAGTGCAAGTCTACAGCAGGAATTCACTGACACATCCCCTTGATGACCCTATTTAGACAATTCACCCTACATGCTGGTTCGATATTTAAGCCTATGTAAATAAGTAAAAATAAACAGAAATCATCAGTGATTACTGGAATGAGGTTCATAAGATTCAAAAAATTGCAATACAGGAAAGTTTATTTTATATCACTATTATCAAAAAATATTGTATTCAAATAATGATATTAACATCTATAACATGAACCAATGATAGCTGAAAAGGGAAAGGATGGTGAAAACTGTTATGCACACTGGAGTTTGGAAAATTGTGTCACTGTTTTCAGTCAAATGAATGTGCTCCCTGAAACTACGGAGATTTGTGTTTTATGTTTGTAACCAGCAGAGATCGCTGATGGTGATGAAAGACTGGATGGCATTTCTCTACCACCAACAGGTAAATAAAATGTATTTAAATTTTCATCACCCCATAGAAAATACAACTCACAAAAATATTGGCATTGGAAATGATTTTAACGTTAGACATGTAGACGCTTGAGCAAACTGCTTCTGCAGGGGACCCAGGCCCTGGACATTGGAGCTTCTCAAGGCCCCATATGCAGAGATTATTTCATATTGAATAGAAAAGCATTTTGGTCATACTCTTATTTTCAGAAAAATCTCAGAAGAGCAAATCCTGAGAACTAAGTATCACAACATTTTGCTTCCCCAAACCTTTGGACATTACACAATATTTTTTAACATGAAATGAGATTTCAGTTTAAAACAGGGACCAGTAATTTTGTGTGATCAAATTCATGGCTAGGCTGTCCTCTCCCACCTCCTCCAAACATCCTTGGAGCCTTGAGCAGTCAATCAGTGGACACTCAATGAACACTGTGTTTTAATTGAGTGATTTGAACAAGTCCAGCCATCTGGTGTGAGTGGCACATTCCTAATTCCAGGACCAGATCAGCTGAAGACCCCCTTCCATGGAAGCAAAAGCTGCACACTGTTGTATTAAGCCATAGACACAATTCAACTTCATATTATTTGACTCTCTAGTAATGCTTCTGACCCTGGCTTCCTACCTGTGTATGGGTTCATATCTGAGAGCCAGAGGGGCGGGTGACTGATCAATGAGCCTTGTGGAAAACAATGTATTCCCTCCATTGGTCACAGGACTCTACTGACTCCCCTAAAAAGGATATCTGAAGATTCTCTGCCCACAAAATCCAGGTACCCTCAAAAACCCTCTTACTGAAAAAGCTCAACCGAATGTTTTTTCCTCTAGATTTGGGGTGGTCTGTTTGAGTTAAATTCAGCAAATATTACTGGAGTATCTAGGCTGTGTAGGAACTTCACCAGGCCATATGTTCATGGACAGCACATATCCCAAAATGGCAAGGAAAGCCATGTTCACAGGTGTAGGATAGGCATGTGTTAGTGAACTTCAGAGTGAGCTTCAGAGGAACAGGAAAATTCAGCCATGTAAGTGACACATTGCTTTCTCTGCCACTGAGTAGCTAAACAACAGATCGATGGTCAGATAAATGAAATGAGCTACATAGTGCAAAATGACCTGCTTACATCAAGTTCTTCCTGTATACACTCATTATATAAAAGGGATTTCTCTTCTTATGTGGCTTTGTTTTTACATTGTGAATTAAGAGAATTGAAATACGTGATGTCTGTTGTTCCTCCCCAATTTGTCATTTTCTGAATATCAGGGCACTCATATCAGCCTCATTCTTATCACCCAGGTCCAATCCCAGCAGATCTATGAAATCCTAGTCATAACAGACCTGCCCTTCAAAAGGCCCTTCAAGGGAGCACCATGCCTTTCTAACTGTGCTTCCCAAGTGGTATCCTTCTCCCAAGTGCCCCACCGCCCCGGGCATCTGCACTGCCTGTCCTCCCCGTGTCAAGTGACACAGTGAGCTTTTCTTATTTGAAAACCACTCCCTTTGAAGTTTATATTCACCTCCAAGTGGTGAGTACAGAATGCCTTTGTATTTTCCTATCTGAAGATGGAGATATGTTTCCAATGAGAAAACTGAGCACAGAGGGTGCTAGAAGAGCCTCATGGAACTGAAAAAAAAAAAGTCAAAGAATCTGAGAATGAGAAGGAACTTGAGAGATCACCTAGTCCAATCCCTTCTTTTTATCCAGTCCTTTTATTTTACAGGGAAAAAAACCCTGAGGCCCAGAAACATTAAGTGACATTCCCAAGGTCTCACAGCTGGTTGATGGCCTGGCCGGAACCCAGGTCCCTCGACTCCCGGCCATGATACCGTATAGCTTTCTCACACCTAAGCCAAAGCCAGCTTTTCTCAGCATATTTCTTAAGGATCCCAAGAGACAATGGATGTGCTAATGCCTTTAGGAGTCCACTTCACTGTCTCAGTCTTCACAGTTAAAATGTTCGTCGTCAGTTGGCCTGGTTCACTGCAACTCAAACTCAGTTCTTCCAGTCTTTTCTCAAACTTTAGCCAAGGCTGTGAGGTCATAATTAAGACAGTAGTATAACACACACACAGGACTTTTTACTAAACTATTGATAGATATTTGATAAAAATCGCTGAGGAACATGATAAATAAAAACATTTATCCCTTTAAGAATTCCACCTTTCTTGCACATGTGGTTTCATCCTTGAACTTGAGCCTCATTGGTCAGAACCACAGGAGTGACCAAGGGCTCTGATACAGACTCTCATTACCCAATTTATCTGAGCTAGCAACAGTTAGTTCTTTCTAAAGATTCAACAATGCTTTTATTGCTTTTTAAAGTTTTTTTTCCTCCTTCCAAATTTGTGTGTTTGGGGGAAGGTCAGGGAAAGGGGTTTAAGTCCTTAAGTGTTTCTAAGAACCAGAAGTGACTAGAGCAGGGTTACAGGCAGAAGGTGAGATGACATTTGTTTGGATGCATTATATGTAAGCAACCTTCTATTCATCATGTTTTAACAAAAATGGATCCACTTCTGTAGTTCAACCATTTTATTTTCCCTTAACCCTCTTCACTAAACCTTTTGGAGCAACTACCAGGAATCAGCCCTGTGTTGGGTGCTGGTGTACAAATGCCCTCAGACTAGTGTGAGAGGCAGAAGGAATTACATAAATGCTATAGCACAGACGTGTGGAAAGGACCTGGGGCTCAAGAAAAGCCACCCAGGAGCTAGGGACAATTCACATAAAAAAACTATAGAGAAAGTGAAATCAAAACAATGCTTTCTAAAATTTAAAATGGGGCTTCCAAATTTGAAATGGGGGATGTTCATCTGGACTTAGCAATTGTCATAAATTGGCATTTTACATACTTTTCTTTTAAAAAATTAATAAAAGTGTAAGAAAGGACATTTCAATTGCTGTTACCACCCACAGACAACCATTATTGGATGATTTTTTGCAAACATTTCTCCATTTTATTTATTTATATAGTGGAGAGCAAACATGTAAAATTTTGTTTCCTAAGTTTTTCTTTGTTTTTACCTAACAAGCATTTTTCCACTTTATGGCAAATCTTCATATGCATTATTATTATGATGATTATTATTACTATTGTGAGATGGAGTCTTGCTCTCGCCCAGGCTGTAGTGCAGTGGTGCCAAGTGCATTATTTTAATACCTGAATGATACTCTGTTTTGTGGGTAAATTATATTTTATTAGGCCATTTTCTATTACTGGATAATATGTGGATATACTCTAATAGCAACACACATTCATGAGGTTTCTCATAAAACATCATCATTACAAATTTCAAATTTCTACAATTTTTCATGGGAGGACAACTAAAGCCTTGGCTAAAAACTAGTGACTTAACTGGGAAACACAGACACCTCCCCAGTAAGTTCTTCACTTGTCCAGAACACCCACCTCCAGCCATGTCACAGACACATGGACAACTGTTCCTTAGAGAAGCAGCTCTCCCCCTTCATTTTCTTGTCTCTTTTGTAAGTAATATATTTGATACCAGGAGAGAAAACACAGAAGACACAGAACCAGGTTTCATTGCGTAGACTTTGATTTTAGTGACATTGTTCAGTGGCATATGTAACTTCCGTTTGAAATTCCACAAAGATCCACGTAGCATTTCAGGCTCCCACAAACTGTGGGTGTTCCGTCAAGCTTACCTGTCATGTTTGAATCATTTCACATACTTTCTTTGTAATGTGTGATAATCAAGCCTCCAATTTGAGATAAGATTTTTAAAATCATTTTTAGGATTGACTCATTACCCTTTAAAAGTCCAGCGTATGATTCAGTTAGTTCATTGTCCATTAAAAAGAAGTAGTTTTCTCTTCCCTGTTTTCATTCAGCACCTAGTGTGAATATATAGAACTTTGATACATATTTATTTTAATGTAAATTGCTTAGATGCAGTATAAAGGAACATGACTCTTTCCAGTGCTGAGAGAGCAGTTGTGAAGGCCAAGATTAATTAGAACTTCATCATTTTAGAAGATGAAGAAGATGAAAAAGTTGTTCTGGGAGAAGGATAGCTCTGACCCAACAGATGAAATCATTCATGACATCAGTGTCCCCCAGATAGCCATTTGTAACTAAGTGTAAATGACCTATGAGCTCTTAGGAAAGAAAAACCTATCACCTAAGTTACATCAATACAACAACAAAATAACTAATTAAAAGGTGAGAAAATCAATCAGTTATCTACATGATACCTCACAGCCATTTTAACAGATGGTTTTAACTGAGTGGTACAGGATTTTTGCACCATGTGCCAACTAGCTAAAAATGTATTGAATATTATATCATTTATTTGGTTCCTAGTATACTTGCCCTTCACTTTATATAAAACTAATATATGAAAATCTGAATTTATTTTTAAAAGATATCTTGCCACGAAGGTATTTGTTTTATAGATATATTTACCTGCAGATTTCTTTCTCTAATAAAGGTGAATTTAAAATACTGTGTCATTTAGAAACATTGCATTTACACTTCATTTATTGTATAAAGCAAATTGCATTGAATCTTTGCCACTTGACCCAAAGGACAAAAATTGGCAGGAAAACAATTTGGACTGCAGATCACCAAACCCGGGGTTCACACCTGCCTACTGACAATTCCAATGCCTTCCCCTAGCCCTGGATTTAGGAAAGTACAGAAGGTTAAGAGCTAAAAGTTATTGTAGAGGCTACTAAGTCTCACCCCTCATTCTGCAGGTGGGGCAACTGAGCATGAATGAGGGTAAGTGGTTGCCCAGAGCCCGTTAGCCTAGAACCCAGATTTCCTGACTGCCCTGTCCACAGTACTCATGTCACATCACACTGAAATGCTAAACCTAGAGATAGGAGGGGCGCTCTGGGATAAATCCCTATTCCACCAAAGACCTGCCAGTCATCAAAGATAAGAGAAGGCATCCCTGTACTGTGACAAAAAGCTGGCTTTAGGGGTGGCTTGTGGAATTAACCTAACTACTAGACAAGTTACATCCCATATATGTCTGGCTTATTTTTCTTCTTTTTGAGGCTATGAGGAAGATTTGGAGAAATTATTTCCATCATACCTTCCTGTTAGCCTTTTTCCATTTCTGCCCAGTAAGTAACCCCTTTCCTGAAAACGGTCCCTTTGTTTTATCAAGTGGTCTCGTGAAGTACTGCGAACCGTGGCTCTTGTGTTTTTTTTTTGCACCATGGGTTTTAGAATCTCTCCTCTGCCTCCCAGAAGGAAATATTACCCAAGAGAAGGGAAAAGATTAATTAGTGACCTTTCCATCTGTTAAAATAGGATGAGTATGTTGCTGGTAAAGGCAGAAACACTAACTTCCAACTGTGGTCTGTTAGAGATTCGCGGGGAGCCTTCAGAAGCACTGCCTTCCAAGGTGGGGCCACGGCTTGGAGTGTTCAGCACTTGGGGACGGGTGTGGCTTGTTCAACCCAAAGATATGTGCGATGAATGGATCCACACACTGGAAATACATGTCAAAACTGCAACAGTAAAATCATATTGCAGAGCGCGATGACTCACGTCTATAATCCCAGCACTTTGCGAGGCCGAGGCGGGTGGATCACGAGGTCAGGAGTTGGAGACCAGCCTGGCCAAGATGGTGAAACCCCATCTCTACTAAAAATACAAAAATTAGCCAGGCATGGTGGCGAGTGTCTGTGGTCCCAGCTACTCGGGAGGCTGAGGCAGAAGAATCGCTTGAACCTGGGAGGCAGAGGTTGCAGTGAGCTGACACTGGGCCACTGCACTCCAGCCTGGGCAACAGAGTGAGACCCCATCTTAAAAAAAAAAAAACTTATTTTATAAATTAAAATTGTGTTTACTTACTGTGACTACTGTACAGACTTTATTCAGAAATCCTTTTCACACACTTCCTCGGGGAAAAAAAAACCCGTATCTATGGATAATGTCTCAATCTTCTGTATATATGTGCTATTAATATGTAAATATTTAGATTTTTAAAAATTACTATGTTCTTTTAAAAAGAATTCAATGCAAGTCTGATTTTGAAAATGGTGTAAACAGTGTGTTGTGATCTCAATTCCCAAGATGCTTTTTATGTCCGATCTGGAAGAATACAATAAATTAATTGAATGTGTGTGCAGATCTTGCCTGTGTTCCCGTCTTCCTGTGTTTATGAAGAGAAGTCAGTGCTGTTCATTAATTAAAAGGTATTATTAATACTCTGATGATCTCCCACAGAAGTTATATCTCCTGAAGAAGTTAATTTTAAAAAATAAATAAACAACCTAGATTGCTGCTGGAGTGACAGCCTTCAGACCCTGGAAATGCTGTGTCTGGCGGTTAGATGAATGACTACAGCAAGTCCCACAGAAACACTTGAGCGTTAAGTACTGAGATGCTTGAAGCCTAATCTGAAATGAATTAGATAGCTTTTTAATCTTCACTTAAAAGGTTAAGCCCTGCTTCTATGGAAACAACACATCAGATGGACAAATCAATCTTCTCCAATGCAGATACAGAGCGGCTCCTGCCACAGAATCGCTCGCTTCCGGTCTTTGAACACGCTAGGGCGCCACTCCTCTCTGGGCACCTGCTCCCGCCGCCTCCCGCCGGCGTGCTAGGCCCCCTGCTCTGAGCTGGCTGCATCCGTGGGCTACAATCCGGCTCCATGGGAGGTTCAATTTAGGGTTTGACTCTGGGCCCCTGGTTTTAGAGGGGCCTGGGACAGCTGTGAGGAGAGGCGGGTGGATGGGGGCGGAGCTGCTGCCTAAGAAGGCACCCACACCTGGGCTGGGAGCCCCAGGGCGAGCTGTTGCAAAAACAGACGTGGGCTCCAGCTCGCGAGTCTTGCAGATGTCCGCGCTGCTCTGAAGCTGGAGCCTGGCTCCTGTCCTCGCCTCTGCCCTGATGCCCCCAACTTCCTGGGATCCCTTGTGTCAGGGGCCCACGTCATATCTTTTGGCCCAAGGCCTCTGGGATGCCCCTGATCCCACAGGGCTGGCAGGGATGGGTGCTTGGTAGGTATCCTGGAAGAACAGCCCAAAGACCTCTCTAACCCAATGGCCAGGGGACCCCATTTCACCACAGTAGACTCCCCTGGAAGACGCTTGCACACCTGTCTCAGCTGTCACCTCTCCTATCCTCTCTCCCCACAACTCCCCCCCACAACCTCCAGAGATCTGGGAACACAGTTGGCTCATTTCCCAGCAGCACCCAAGTCCCGCGGCACCATTTACTGAACACCAACTGCGCGGACACTGTGGGTGTTTAGGGCGACTGGTTTCAGGATAAAAGAGAAAAGGGGGCGAGAGGGGAGGAGGGGGCACATCCTGGCACTAAACTGTTCCAGGTTTGCACCATCCCGAGAGGCTGGGACAGCATGGGCAGCCGCGGAGCACCTGAAGAGAAAGGTCTGGATGGGAGTCCTATCTTATGTTCATCCGCCTGGCTGAAGCCGGAAGCATTGGCAGGGGAGGGCGAGCTGAAGACGTGATCCCATGAAGAGGCTGTTGGAAGATGCCCAAAACCCACAAAGCCAGGCCTGAGAAAGAATCAGCTCAGGCTTGAGGAGGGAGAACGTGTCCGAGCTGACACCAGGTTTCTGGCTTGGGAACAAGGGGATGTGACTTGCACTCACTAAGATAAGGAACACAGGGGTGTGGCGATTTGGAGGAGACAGGGGAACTACTCCATTCGTTCGTTCATTCATTCATTCATTCATTCATTCATTCATTCCACAGGTGCTTATGGTGGGCCCAACAATGTTCTCCCGGGTGGGAGTGCCGCGGTGAACAAAAGTCCCTACTCTTGCAGAGTTGACCTCAGACAATGTCACAAGAAAAGGGACAGATGGCGGAACCCTGGGAAGAGCAGCAGCTCGTGTTCCTGAACAACCTTACCAGGGAGAGAGCTGAAATGGGAACTTTGTCCCAAACCAGCGGAGACTTCAAGCACCATCATTCCTCATAACTCAGGTCTCAGCTACACTTCATCATCAGAGAGGGATTCACAACTGTCCCATGCCAAGCTCAATTAAGTCACAGCCTCTGACTCTTCAGTCGCTTGGCTCTCTCTGAAATTATCTTGCTTATTTATGTGTGTGTTTCTCACCCATCTTTCCACTGGAATCTAAGCCTTGTGATGTCAGGTGTTAAGATTTCAGGCCCTGGTGAAAACATGTTCAGGATGCCCTTTCTCCCCTTTGCCCAGCAAGAGTGGACTGATTAAAGTTGGACCTGAGGTTTCTAGGAATATGAAACTGAGTTGTTCTGAATAGAGGGAGCCGTGGCCTCCCAGTGCTGCCAGTTACAGGAAGTGACTTCCCTTCTCCCATCAGCCCAAACCAGGAGCCTTCATCACAGAACCCAAGAGTGAGGGGAGGGTCAGGCCGGTTGGACAGTGGCCGTATCACAGGATGGATCAGGAGCCTTTTACTACACTCTCCTTTCCCCTGTATCCCATTGTCTTAGATCACCTGGACTTGCCTTTTCCCCTAATGCCGCCCCCTCACCGCTCTTCATAATTGAAGAAATTGTGTCAATAAATTGACCAAAGAGATGCAGGTTGTGCTCCATGATAATTTAATAAATGCTAGTGATTCAGACCAACTTGAATTTACACGGATCAACTCCTATTGTGTTTCGTAACCTCAAACGTGTGAAACTGATTATCCCCCCTAAAATTATATATACAGATATGTGTGTATATGCATATTTGCTTATTTCTATTTTGTTATTGCTGAAATTAAAAAACAAGTTTAAATGAATCACAGTTTAAAAAATACGTTCTAGAAACGGAGCTTGGAGTGGTTAATGCCCCACATGCTTTACACACATCGATATTCCAAGTAGACCTGATAATTAAAGGCCTTTTTAATTTTTATTTTTGGCCATTTTGGACTTTTGATGAAAAAATGGAAAGACATTTTAAACCTAAACTCTGAAACTAAGCTACTTTATCATTCCTTTAAAATGCTTTCCAAAAGTGAAGCTGATGTAAGCACAATCAAGGGAGGAGTGGTCAGGAACCAGCTGTCTAGACTTCCATTTGAGCCTATCCTCTAACACGGTGCGGAAACATTCGAAACATGGAGAGCCCTCCCTGCGAACATGGAGTGAAAATCAATTTTACAAGGGAAATTAAGCATCCTGAGTTGTTTCAATGAAGTGGTGGCCCAGTTGCATATTCAGGTAGAAAAACTACTTTCTGCTATACTCTAGCAATGGAGGGAGAAAGAGAATAAATTAAAATAGAGGATACTTACTCTGTGTATTATTAAATTAAGTACCCTCCACACACACACACACACACACACACACACATGTTTGTTTATTTATTTATTTATTTATTTATTTATTTATTTATTTATTTTAGATGGAGTCTGGCTCTGTCTCCCAGGCTGGAGTGCAGTGGCGCGATCTCGGCTCACTGCAAGCTCCGCCTCCCGGGTTCACGCCATTCTCCTGCCTCAGCACTACAGGCGCCCGCCACTTCGCCCGGCTAGTTTTTTTGTACTTTTTTTTTTTTTTTTTTTTTTTTTTTTTGTGAGAGGAAGTCTCACTCTGTAGCCCAGGCTGGAGTGCGGTGGCGCGATCTCCACTCACTGCAAGCTCCGCCCCCCAGGTTCACGCCATTCTCCTGCCTCAGCCTCCCGAGTAGCTGGGACTACAGGCGCCCGCCACCGCCCCCGGCTAATTTTTTGTATTTTTAGTAGAGACAGGGTTTCACAGTGTGAGCCAGGATGGTCTCAATCTCCTGACCTCGTGATCCGCCCGTCTCGGCCTCCCAAAGTGCTATGATTACAGGCTTGAGCCACCGCGCCTGGCCTATTTATTTATTTTTTTTTTTTTTTTTTTTTTTTTTTTTTTTTTTTTTTGAGACGGAGTCTCGCTTTGTCGCCCAGGCTGGAGTGCAGTGGCCGGATCTCAGCTCACTGCAAGCTCCGCCTCCAGGGTTTACGCCATTCTCCTGCCTCAGCCTCCCGAGTAGCTGGGACTACAGGCACCCACCACCTCGCCCGGCTAGTTTTTTGTATTTTTAGTAGAGACGGGGTTTCACCATATTAGCCAGGATGGTCTCGATCTCCTGACCTCGTGATCCGCCCGTCTCGGCCTCCCAAAGTGCTGGGATTACAGGCTTGAGACACCGCGCCCGGCCTATTTATTTATTAAGTATAAACTCACATGATCACAAGGTCCCACAATAGGCCATATACAAGCTGAGGAGCAAGGAAAGCCAGTTCCAGTTCCAAAACTGAAGAACCTGGAGTCTGATGTTCAAGGGCAAGCTGCATCCAGCATGGAAGAAAGAGGCTGGGAGGCCAGGCCAGTGTGGCCTTTTCACACTTTTCTGCCTGCTTTACATCCTGGCCATGCTGGCAGATGATTAGGTGGTGCCCACCCAGATTAAGGGCGGGTCTGCCTTTCCCAGCCCACAGACTCAAATGTTCATCTCCTTTGGCAACACCCTCACAGACACACCCAGGATCAATACTTTGCATCCTTCAGTCCAATCAAGTTGGCACTCAGTGTTAACCATCACACCATCCTATGATGCAGATACCACTGCTGTCCCCACTTAACAGATGAAAGAAGTGAGGCACCTTGTTCTAGCTCACATAACTAAGAAGGAGTTTTTTCGCCAGGATTGAACCCACGGAGTATGACTCCAACTCACATTCTTAGCATCTGTTTTGCCTGTCAAGTAGCCTTATTAGTGGAGAGAAGCATCCAGAATAACCCCAGTGGGGGCCCAGCCCATGTCGCCTTTGCAGTGATCTTTATACTTCAGTTTGCACAAAAGCATTGAACCAGGAATGATAGCCCATGTTGATTAAATGCTTCTTATGAGCCAGGCATTGTCATAAGTATTTTACAGATAACAATTCCATTATCCATTATAAGCCTGAGAGTACTATTATCTCTATCCCTGCTTCACAGGTGAGAAGACTGAGTTACAGACAGCTTAAGTAACTTTCCCAAAGTCACATAGTTAACAAGTAGCAGAGCCGGGATCCAACCCCAGGCCTTCTGATCTGGAGCCTGTACTGCTGATCTCTATGCTGTGGGAGGTACTTCTAGGGAAATGTGTTGTAAACTGGTTCTATGTCAGGACTTGTTTAAAGTGTGTTATTTGAATCATCTCATTGGAAATGTCCCTAACACACTGGCAGAAAGCAAAGGGGAAGTAATTTCTTCAACTTAACAGCTGGTTCTCTATTAAATTGTTACCAGGCTGAGTGTAGTGGCTCACGCCTGTAATCCCAGCACTTTGGGAGGCCAAGGAAGGTAGATCATGAGTTCAAGAGATCGAGACCATTCTGGCCAACCTGGTAAAGCCTCGTCTCTACTAAAAATACAAAACATTAGTTGGGTGTGGTGGCACACACCTGTAGTCCCAGCTACTCAGGAGGCTGAGGCAGGAGAATCAAGTGACCCCAGGAGGCAGAGGTTGCAGTGAGCCGAGACTGAGCCACTGCACTACAGCCTGGCAACAGAGCTCTGTCTCAAAAAGAAAAAAATATATATATATATTTCCAAGGAAACCTAGTAGAATGATTCCAAGAGGGAGCCTTGTGGTCAGAATGACTAGCATGCAAACAAATACTGGCAATACCCTTTTTTTTTTTTTTTTTTTTTTTTTTTTTTGACAGTGTATTGCTCTGTGACCCAGGCTGGAGTGCAGTGGTGCAATTTTGGCTCACTGCAACCTCCGTCTCCCCGTTCAAGAGATTCTGCTGGCTCAGCCTCCCCAGTAGCTGGAATTACAGGCACACACCACCACATCTGGCTAATTTTTGTATTTTTAGTAGAGACAGGGTTTCACCATGTTGGCCAGGCTGTTCTCAAACTCCTGACCTCAAGTGATCCACCCGCCTCAGCCTCTCAATCTACCATTTTTAATAAAGCTCTGGTGCCTTTTTTTCCTTCATCCCCACCCCTCTCCTCCTACCCTCTCCATCATCCATCCATCCACCAAAAGAATTAGAGGAGATTGAAATGGCAAACTATTCCCAGAATGGTGAAAGCCACCAAAATCACTGGGAGCCCCCACTTTAGTGGGGAGACATTTGCTGCAGGTGGCTGGGGGAGCAGGAAAGAGGTGAGGCTGTTGAATGGTGCTCCTTGAAATGGGATTCCCTAGACCACCAACATCGGCGTCACCTGGAAATGTACTAGGAATGCAGCGTCTCCAGCCCCAGCCCAGACCATGAGCTCACAGGCTCTGGGAGTGGTGCTGGTGTGTTTCATGACACCCTCCAGGTGATCCTGGTGCACATTCAAGTTTGGGAGCCACAGCCTGAGGAGATGTGGAAGATAGGGTAAGGCCCCAACCTCAGAGCCCTGAGTGGGATACAAGTGACTTGAAAGTAGTAATAATTAGGTGGGAACTCTCTGCCTTAGTGAATTGGAGCAAATTCAGTTTTCCCTGTGATAGCATCACTGTCCCTTTCCTTCTGATGGAGGCATCTAGGTGGCATGACAGAAGCATCTGGAAGGGCCAGTTCCCCAGGGTGAACCTCTGGAGGTGGGTCAAGCCTGGGAGAATGGACAGTTGGTGTCGCTGTTGGGAAAAGTTTAACACTCGGTCCCCTCTTTTAGAGCTGTTGGAATTGAGGCCCACCAAGGGCAAGGAAGAGAAAGAGCTGGGATCTGACACTGGAACCTCTGGCCACATAATTTGCCTGTCAGCGCCCTTCCCCAACTCCTTCTTGGGCTCAGTTGTGTGTTCCTTGGACCTCGCTCTCTCCCTTCCCCTGGCATGCATGCTCTGGAGTGTACGTGCCCACCTAACTCTGCTGGTCTTGACCTTCACTCTGCCCTCCAGAAGCACCCTGAGTCCCACAAACCTCATGCTCCAGAAGGCTTCAGTTCCCCTCGGTTCCTCTAGCAGCTCTGGCAGGGGCTCGGGGAGACAGAGGCACTGAGGGGAGGTGGAGGTGCCAAAGAGAGGTGGAGCAGATGAACTTGGAAAGTTCTCCTGAAGAAGAAAGTAGGGAAGAGGAGCATGGCTTGGCAGAGAAATGAGGGAAGGCAAGACATTTGAGAAGACATAGAGGTGAAACCCACTGATACTTAGAGAAACTATTAATGCAGAGGAAAAGTACTAGCAATATAAAAGCAAAACTTTCACTAAAGCATATGGGCTATATGATCCCACTTTATTTTCCAAAGATATATAGATTTACATAAGAGTCTGGAAATCTGCATCAAAACACTTGCAGTGATTATCTCCGGATGCTGCAATTGCAATTCTGTTTCTTTCTTTTCTTATCTTCTGCATTAAGCATTCACTGACTTTTTTTCAGTATAATTCACATACCATAAAATTCACCACTGTATTTTAAAGCGTGCAATTCACTGGTTTTTAGTTTATTCCCAAAGTTGCACAACCGTCATCACCATCTAATTCCAGAACATTTTCATAACCCCAAGAAGAAACCCTGCACCCATGAGCAGTCACTCCCCAACATTGCTCCGTTCCCAGCCTGAGGCAACCACTAATTACTTTCTCTCCCTTGGGATTGGTCTCTTCTGAACAATTCATATAATGGAATCATACAATGTGTGGTCTTTTGTGTCTGGTCTCTCTCACTCAGCATGTTTTCAGGGTTCACCCATGTTATAGCAGGTATCAGCATTTCATCATTTCTTATTGCCAAATAATATTCCATTACATGGGTAGACCGCATTTTATTTATCCGTTTATCAGGCGAAAAACCTTTGAGTTGTTTCCACTTTGGGGCTATTATAAATAATGCTGCTCTAAACATTTGTGTACCAGTTTTTGTGCAGACATATGTGTTCAGTTCTCTTGGGTATATGCCTGGGTGTGGGATTGCTGGGTCATATGGTAACTCTATGTTGATTTTTTTTTGAGACGGTCTTGCTCTGTCACCCAGGCTGTCATGCAGTGGCACAATCGTACCTCACTGCAGCCTCGACCTCCTGGGTTCATGCAATCCTCCCACCTTAACCCCCAGAGTAGTTGAGACTACAGACACACGCCACTCACTTTTTCTTTCTTAGAGACTGAGTCTGACTATGTTGCCCAGGCTAGTCTCAAACCCCTGGGGTCAGACCATCCTCCTGCCTCAGCTTCCCAAACTGCTGGGATCACAGGTGTGGGCCACCATGCCTGGCCTATGTTGGACTTTTTGAGCAAACACCTGTTTTCCAAAGAACTTGAACCATTTTACATTCGTCCCAGCAATGTATGAAGGATCTGATGTCTCCACACACTTGCTAATACTTGTGATTGTGTGTTTTATTATAGCCGTCCTAGTGAGCGTGAAGTGGTATCTCAGTGTGGTTGTAATGTGCATCTCTCTGATGATTAATAATGCTGAGCACCTTTTTAAAAATACATTTTTATGTATCTTTTATCTTTGACAAATAACAATTGAATATAACTATGGGGTATGATGTGACATTTTGATATATGTGTACATTATGGAATGATCTAATCTAGATAATTTACCTATTTATCACCTCACACACATCATTTTCTGTGATGAGAACATTTGAAATACATTCTCTTAACAATTTTGAAACATACTATATGTTATTTTTAACTACAGTCACCATGCTGTGCAATAGATCTCAAAAAATTATTCTTTCTATCTAACTGAAACCTTGTATCCTTTGACCAACATCTGATTCCCTCCCCACTCCACCACTCCCCACTCCCAGCCCCTGGCAACCACTATTCTACTTTCTACGTCTAAAGGTTCAATGTTTTTAGGTTCCACATAGAAGTGAGATCACACAGGGCTGGGCGAGGTGGCTCACGCCTCTAATCCCAGGACTTTGGGAGGCCAAGCCGGGTGGATCTCCTGAGGTCAGGATTTCGAGACTAGCCTGGCCAACATGGTGAAACCCCGTCTCTAATAAAAATACAAAAATTAGCCGACATGGTTGTGTATGCCTGTAATACCAGCTACTCGGGAGGCTGAGGCAGGAGAATCACTTGAACCCAGGAGGCGGAGGCTGCAGTGAGCCGAGGTCATGCCATGCCATTGCACTCCAGCCTGGGTGACAAGAGCAAAACTCTGTCAAAAAAAGAAAAAAAGAAGAAGAAGAAGAAGAAGTGCGGTCACACAGCATTTGTCTTTTTGTGCCTGGCTTATTTTTCTTGGCATAGCGTCCTCCAGGTTCATCTGTCTTGTCGCAAATGACAGGATTGCCTTCTTTTTAATAGCTGAATAAGCCCCCATTGTGTATATAGACCACATTTTCTTTATCTGCTGATGGACACTTAACTTGATTTCTCATCTTGGCTGCTGTGAATAGTGCAGCCATGAATGTGAGAGTGCGGGTGTCTCTTCAACAGACTGATTTCAATTCCTTTGGATGTATGCCCAGTAGTGGAATTGCTGGATTATGTTCTATTTTTAGGTTTTGGGGGATCTTCCGTACTGCTTTCCATAGCAGCTGCACCAGTTTCCATTCCCACCAACCGTGGACAAGGGTTCCCTTTTCTCTGCGTCCTTGGCTGCACTTGTTTTCTTTGATCATTTTGATCCTAGCCACCCTAACAGGTGTGAGGTGACAGATCATTGTGGTTTTCACTTGCAGTTCTTATTTCAGTAGCTTTAGGGGTACAAGTAGATTTTGGTTACATGGATGAATTGTACAGTGGTCGAGTCTGAGATTTTAGTGTACCCATCACCCAAGTAGTGTAAATTGTACCCAATATGTAGTTTTTCAAACCCTCAAACCCTCCCACCCTCCTCCTTTCTGAGTCTTTCATGTCCATTATACCATTGTATATGCCTTTGCATACCCATAGCTTAGCTTCCACTTATGAGTGACAACATGTGGTATTGGTTTTCCATTCCCAAGTCCCTTCACTTGGAATAATGGCCTTCAGCTTACTCAAGTTGCTGCAAAAGACATTCTTTCTTTTTTATGACTCAGTAGTATTCTACGGCATATGTATATTACATTTTCTTTATCCACTCATCACCTGATGGACACTTAGGTTGATTCCATATCTTTGCAATTGTGGCTTGTACTGCAATAAACATATGCACGCAGGTGTCTTCCTGCTAGAATGACTTCTTTTCCTTTGGGTAGATACCCAGTAGTAGGATTGCTGGATAACATGGTTGATCTTCTTGTAGTTCTTTGAGAAATCTCTATGCTGTTTTCCATAGAGGTTGTACTGATTTACATTCCCACCAGCAGGATATAACCATTCCCTTTTAACGGTATTCACACCAGCATCTATTGCTTTCTGACTTTTTAACAATGGCTATTCTGGTTGGGGTAAGGAGGTGTGTCACTGTGGTTTTACTATGCATCTCCCTGATGATTAGTCAGGTTGAGAATTTTTTCATTGTTGGCCATTTGTATGCCTTCTTTTGAGAAATGTCTATTCATGTCATGTGCCTACTTTTTGATGGGATTATTTGATTTTTTCTTGCTGATTTGTTTGAGCTCCTTGTGGATTCTGGATATTAGTCCTCTGTCAGATATATAGTTTGCAAATATTTTCTCCCATTCTGTGAATTGTCTGTTTATTCTGATGATTATTTCTTTTGCTGTGCTGAAGGTTTTTAGTTTAATTAGGTCCCATGTATTTATTTTTGTTTTTATTGCATTTGCTTTTGGGGTCTTAGGCACAAATTCTTGGCCTAAGCCAATGTCCAGAATAGTTTTGCCTAGTGTTTTTCTGGAATTTTAATAGTTTCAGGTCTTAGATTCAAGTCTTTAACCCGTCTTGAGTTGATTTTTACATATGGTGAGAGATAGGGATCCAGTTTTATTCTTTTACATGTGGCTATCCAGTTTTCCCAAGATTTTTTATTGAATACCGTGTCCTTTCTTCAATTTATGTTTTCGTACGATTTGTTGAAGATCAGTTGGTTGTAAGTATTTGGCTTTATTTATGGGTTATCCATTCTGTTCCATCGGTCTGTGCAACTACTCTTATATCGTACTATGCTGTTTTGGTAACTATAGCCTTGTAGTGTAATTTGTAGAGTAATGTGATGCCTCCGGATTTGTTCTTTCACTTAGGACTGCTTTGAACTATTTGGGCTCTTTTTCAGTGCCATATGAATTTTAGGACTGTTTTTTCTAATTCTGTGAAAAACAAAGTTGGTATTTTTATAGGAATTGTGTTGAATCTGTAGATTTCACTGGACAGTATGGTCATTTTCATGATATTGATTCTTCCAATCCATGAGCATGGGATGTGCTTCCATTTGTTTCTGTCATCTACAATTTCATTCAGCAATATTTTGTGGTTCTCCTTGCAGACATCTTTCATCTTCGTGGCTAAGTATATTCCTAGGGTTGTTTTTGTTTTGTTTTGTTTTTTGCAGCTATTGCAAAAAAGATTGAGTTATTGGTTTGATTCTCAGGTTGGCCGTTGATGAGTAGCAGTGTTACTGATTTGTATACATTGATTTTGTAACCTAAGACTTCATTGAATTCATTTATCAAATCTAGAAGTCTTTTGGAGGAGTCTTTAGGGTCTTCTACGTATACAATCATATCATCAGCAAACAGAGATAGCCTGACTTCTGTTCCAATTTGGATGTCCTTTCTTTCCTTCTTTCTCTTGCTTCATTACTCTGGCAAGGATTCCTTAATTTGCATTTCTCTGACCTGAACATCTTTATCTGTGCTTATTGCAAAATAGAATTCTTATTTTATTATTTTTTTATTTTTATTTTTTGAGATGGAGTCTCGCTCTGTCGACCAGGCTGGATTGCAGTGGTGAGATCTTAGCTCACTGCAACCTCCGCCTCCCGGGTTCACACCATTCTCCTGCCTCAGCCTCCCAAGTAGCTGGGACTACAGGTGCCCACCACGATGCCTGGTGAATGTTTTGTATTTTTAGTAGAGTTGGGGTTTCACTGTGTTAGCCACGGTGGTCTTGATCTCCTGACCTCATGATCCACCTGCCTTGGCCTCCCAAAGTGCTGGGATTACAGGCATGATAGAATGCTTATCTCTGTCTTGCTTAAGAGGGTACTGATCCTCCAAAAGGGTTATGTGCCTTCCCAAAAATCACATAATAAAATTAGAATAATTGTTTAAAATGCAGGCTCTGGAGCCAAAATCCTGGCTTTTCTACTTATTAGCTGTGACACTCAGGCCTCAGTTACCTCATCTGTAAAATGGGAGCAATCATAACTGCCTAAAAATGTGTTGTGAGATTCAGAAATAAAATTTGTCAAATTACCACCACTACCTGACCCCTAAGAGAGTCACTCTATAAATGGCAGCATGATTATCATCTTCAGACAAGGCAGGGTGAGGGCTGCATGACGTGAGGCAGATTCTCCTGAACATTGCTGCCTCTGCATATTGGTGGACTGGCCTCTCCCTTTGCTGAATGTTTTTCCCACAGATATTTGATAGAATCTAGAGTTGTCATTCATGGAGGGAGACAGACAAATGGGAAATCTGTAACTCTCTTGATCCCAGATCAGTTGTTTAGAGAGGCCAATTAACCTGCTGTGGTGGTACCTGAGAGCCGGAATCAGAAGGAGAAACAAAAAAAGAGCTCTTATTTTTTGGAATGATCTTTGTTTTTGTCAGTCCAGGTTGCTGTAACAAATTACCATAGACTGGGGGGCTTAAACAATGAACATTTATTTCTCATAGTTATGGAGGCTGGAAGTCTGAGTTCAGGGTGCCAACATGATTGGGTTCCTGGCAAGGGCCCTGTTCCTGGTTCACAGACAGTTGCCTTCTCACTGTGACTTTACATGGTGGAGAGCAGAGAAAGAAGCAAGCTCTTTCCTTTTTTTTTTTTTCGCAGAGTCTCACTCTGTCACCCAGGCTGGGGTGCAGTGGCGCAGTCTTGGCTCACTGCAACCTCTGCCTTCCATGCTCAAGCAATTCTCCTGCCTCAGCCTCCCAGATAGCTGGGACTATAGGCATGCACCACCATGCCCAGCTAACTTTTGTATTTTTAGTAGAGACAGGGTTTTGCCATGTTGGCCAGGCTGGTCTTGAACTCCCAACCTCAAGTGATCCACTGTTTCAGTTTCCCAAAGTGCTGGGATTACAGGTGTGAGCCACCTCACCTGGCCTTTCCTGTCTCTTTTATAAGGGCACTAATCCTATCATAAGGGCCCCACCCTCATGACCTAAACACCTCCCAGAGGCCCTACTTTCTAATATCATTCTGCTGGGGGTTAGGATTTCAACATGTGAATCTGCAGGGGACATACAAATGCAGTCAATAACCATCAGTATCCCAATGGGCTTCTTCTAGCCAATGGTCATTGGTCCTAATTTAGTTTTTTGTACTACAATATGACATGGTGATATGGAAAAAAAAGAAGAGGAATATTATTATAGTTATTACCATGAGCCAGGCATGGTGGCTCACACCTGCAATCTCAGCACTTTGGGAGGCCAATGCGAGCAGATGACTTGAGGTCAGGAGATCAAGACCAGTCTGGCCAATATGGTGAAACCCTGTCTCCACTAAAAATACAAAAATTAGCTGTGAGTGGTGACCTGTAATCCCAACTACTCAGGAGACTGAGGCAGGGGAATCCCTTGAACCCAAAGGCAGAGGTTGTAGTACAGAGCCGAGACTGCCACTATACTCCATCTTGGGCAACAGAGACCCTGTCTCAATAAAAGTAATTAATTAACTTTTTAAAAAATTATTATAGAATTTGGAAAGATTGGGGCACTGGTAATTCAATTCAGGTGGGTCTTCTGATCTTGGAATTCACAAGTTATCAAGCCATATGCTGCAGCTAAACAGGAAAGATGGAAAAAGTGAAACCTCTATGTGATTCCTCACTCTGCCTGCTAACCAGCCCCTCCATCCTGCCAGTTCTATGCTGGGCTCATAGGGAGACAATATCCCTTCTTAGAATTGAGAGAGAGCACATGCTAAGGAGGTCTGAGACTTACTCTTCTTTTTTTTTTTTTCCCAATGATTTTAATTCTTTTCCAAAGATGAAATATAAACATGCAAAATTCTCTGTAATAATGATGATATATGAGCTATGATTTATTGGATTCTTAACCCTGGGAGGGCTCACGCAGATGTCTCAGCATGTGTTATTCCATTTAATATTTACAGAAAACCCTGAGTTCAGAACCGATACTAGAGATGGAGAAAAGGAGGACCAGAGGCAAGTAACTCGAGTACTGCAACTTTGCCCAAAGCTGAAATTCTTAACCATCCATTGTGACATCTAAAAACCCAGCCTCCTTCCTTTCTGCTGAGTTTCTCTGGCTCTACACCTGAATAATAGTTTCAATAGACACCACCAGGTGTCATCTACATATTTTTTCACAATAAGTCAAGATACAGTTTATCATCCTCTGAAAGCTAACAAATTCTGGAGATGCAAAACCTACAGTGTATGTATAAATAATTTGACTCACCAGTGTAAATATGAATTCAATGCTGTTTAAAAAATGAACAACCTTGTTTCACTTGTTTTGTTACTTCTCCTGGATTTTTTATTGGCTCTCTGATGCCAGTATGAACATTTTCTAAAGCTGATTAGCTCCAAGAAAGACTCTGTAATCAAATAAATCTGAAGTTAGGCATGTTTTCAATTTTTGTTTAGAAGTGAGTTTTTTTTTCTAAACAGGACCTATTTCCCAAAGAAAGCTTAGTGTCTTTTGTGTTCTAAAACATGTCTGCTTTTGTGATTCAAAGGACAGTAGAACCAATTCTGCTTGTAACTGGCCAATTTCAGCTCCTGTGAAAGACCGGCGGAGGAAGTGGTTTGTGAATAGGATTGGAATAAACTATATCATTAAATCTGAAAGAGAATCAATAGTTTCTAACATAGTTTCTCTTGCATTGCATCAATAAAGCAACATTGCTATGAAGGCACTGCAATCTTGTCTTCTCTTGTTGGTTTGAAAGCTTGTTTTTTGTTGTTGCTGATTGGCCTTTGGATGGTCTATCTTAAGGACTAATTCATTTGGTTCTGCAATGTGTCATCACTGCAACCATACCTTAAGGCTCAGAACACCTAGGGAGATAAACAGAAGTTATTTTTGTTATCTGGGCTTTATCAATAAATTTCAACTTGGAAAGATTACATGACATGCCCTGAGTCCCACATTCAGCCACAATGGGAAGGCTGGGCACAGTTCTAGGCTGAGCCTTAACATACTGAAGACAAGAGGAATCTGGGAGTCCCCAGGATCATCTCTTACTTTACTGCTGATCTCAAAGACAATCAATAGAGGCCCAGCACAGTGGCTGACACCTGTAATCCCAAAACTTTGGGAGGCTGAGGCAGACAGATCACTTGAAGCCAGGAATTCAAGACCAGCCTAGCCATCTCTACTAAAAACACAAAAATTAGCTGGGCATGGTGGCAGGTGCCTGTAATCCCAGCTACTCAGGAGGCTGAGACACAAGAATCACTTGATCTCAGGAGGCAGAGGTTGCAGTGAGCCAAGATCACACCACTGCACTCCAGCCTGGGTGAGAGAACAAGATTCTGTCTCAACAAAACAAAACAAAAAAAAAAAAGAGAGAGAGAGAGAGAGAAAATCAACAGATTCTAACATAGTTTTCCTTGCATTGCATCGATAAGGCAATGTCATCATGAAGACACTGCAATCTTGTCTTCTCTTGTTGGTCTGAAAGCTTGTTTGTTGTTGTTGTTGATCAGCCTTTGGTTGGTCTGCCCTTAGGACTAATTTGCTTGGTTCTGCAGAAGCCAGTAGGGTTAGGGGCTGTTACAGACTGGATTATGTGCCCCCCTCAATCTCCTAGAATTCATATGTTGAAATGCTAAGTAGTAGTGCCTCAGAATGCAAGTTTAGGATCGGGTTTGGTTGGTCGGCACAGTGGCTTGGATCCAGAGCCACTCATATTTGATGGGGTTGAGGACAGCATTGCCAACATCTTGCACTGAGCGAGTCAGTCCTGCAGAAGGAAGGTCTGCTCATGCTGCTAGTATGGCCCCGTGAGGAATCACTGAGTCCCATCAGCTAGCTTTTCCGTTTGTATCCTCTCCTTATTGTTATCATCTTGACATTGACCCAAGGGGCTCAGTCCAGCACTCTGGACTTCATTGCCTGCTCAGGCTGGTGGAGGAGGCAGACATCCAGAAACACGTGTCTGAGCCTCTGTGCACTCCAGACTTTTAATCTCCTTAATTGAAATTGATTGGCCTCTTGGGAGGCAGCTCTGCATTGGCCTCAGCTTCAGCATGTGATCAACTTTTGCTTATTTTTTTTTAAAGACCAACTGACACACCATGGTATCCAATCTTCTCCCTGCATACCAGGTCTATTTGCCAACCAGAAGCAAAACCAGAAACACACACACTTACAAAAACAGCTCAGGAAACAAAAGCACCTGATAAAAACAAGGAGAGAAATTTTCTGTCTCACGGTGACAAAACCCCGTTACCAAGGAAAGATGAAATCACATGGGAAAGGAGAGATGGGAGGGGCTGGGGGAAGAGTAAGCTGCCTGAAGCTTACAAGATCAATAAGCTGGGCTGGAGTATATCTAAGAACTAGCTGCAAAAAAGATAAAAAGGGAAGAAAAGTGAAACACCTTTTTTTTTTTTTTTCTTGGAAACAAAGTTTCTCTCTGTCACCCAGACTGGAGTGCAGTGGTGCAATCTTGGCTCGCTGCAACCTCCACCTCCTGGGCTCAAGCTATTCTTCTGCCTCAGCCTCGAGAGTAGCTGGGATTACAGGCAGGCGCCCCCACACCCAACTAATTTTTGTATTTCTGGTAGAGATGGAGTTTCACCATGTTGTCCAGGTTGGTCTTGAACACCTGACCTCAAGTGATCCGCCCACCTCGGACTCCCATAGTGCTGGGACTAAATTGAAAGAAAACCAAACATCAAGGGACCCAGATTAGTGTTCATCTAGATACACCACAATCACTCTGAAGCAGCTAGAGCTGGTTTGCAAACCAGCTTGGTGGGTCATATCTCTGGGTAAAGCCTCCAGTAGGGCCCCTTATCTACCAGACTGATCATATGTCCTGGACATGTCTCCCTGTGGGCTCTCCTGTGCAATGCTGGTGGGTCACTTCACCAACTGGGCAGTGGGCTTCAAAAAAACAGTCCTAATTGGAGGGTGGGGCCACCTTGTGACTTCCAGTTCTCAGTTCTGTCTCTGCACCAGCTGCATGGGGGTAACACCAGGGCAAAAGAAGCAAGAGGCAGGACTGGCCAGGTGCAGTGGCTCATACCTGTAATCCCAGCACTTTGGGAGACCAAGGTGGGCAGATCATACAGTCAAGAGATCGAGACCATCCTGACCAACATGGTGAAACCCCATCTGTACTAAAAAGTACAAAAATTAGCTGGGCATCGTGGTGTGCACCTGTAGTCCCAGCTACTCAAGAGGCTGAGGCAGGAGAATCGCTTGAACCCAGGAGGCGGGGGTTGCAGTGGGCTGAGATTGCACCACTGCACTCCAGCCTAGTGACAGACCAAGACTCCGCCTCAAAAAAAGCGGGGGGGGGGGGATGGCCAGGACCTTAGAGGAAAGGAAGCACAGCACAGACAAGTCAATTGATCACTATTGTGCATGACAAACTCATTGCAAACACCTTGCTTCCTGACCTTCTGAAGATCAAGTCCAGAGTCCAGATTTTATAAGTGCAAAGATCCAGCTTTTTTGCTGTTGGAAAGCTCTACTTTCAAAGTAATTCAAGGAGAAAGTACTTCTTAATCTCCATGTTCCCTACACAGAGGAACAAAAACATTTTGTCTACTCTGTTATGCTCAGTTACTGAAGTCTGCAAATTAAGTGGATAAAACCCCGATTAACAAGAGACATACATAAAAATTGTATTTGATGCTAATATTTTTTCTTGCACAGGAGGCCTCACAGAAAATAAGACCCCAGGCTGGGTGCATTTTGGGAGGCTGAGGCGGTGGGTCACTTGAGGTCAGTTGTTCAAGACTAGCCTGGCCAACATGGCAAAACCCTGTCTCTACTAAAAATACAAAAATTAGCTGGATGTGGTGACATGCACCTGTAAGTCCCAGCTACTTGACTTGGGAGGCTAAGGCAGGAGAATCGCTTCAACTTGGGAAGCAGAGGTTGCGGTGAGCCAAGATTGTGCCACTGCACTCTAGCCTGGGCAACACAGTGAGACTCTATCTCAAAATTAACAGCAAAAAAAAGAAGATCCATAAAAAGTGGTCCGACTCAGGAACTTATATACCATTTTAACAAATGGTAATAAATTGTGAAGTGACTAGACAAAGGAAAGCAGATCATTTGGGCTTCTAGGAGTGGTAAATTGTGGAACTATAACTAGGAAATATACAGTACATAAGGGATGAATAGCAGGTTTTGTTATGCAGACTCACCTTGGCACTGTCTCTAGTGATAAGTCATTTCTGTGATTCAGCATTATTCCCCTCTTCTGGTACTGGACAGAGGCATCCCTTCACAAATCCTTTACAAATGGAAATTCATGTTACCTTTACCAAGGGAAACATGGCCTGTTTTTAGGCAGAAAGGAGAAGGACAGAGAGCTTTTCCTGTGTCTGTATTTTCCCAATTGTCTTCAACTCAAAATAATTCTTAAACCAAAGTGACATATTCTGGGGCCCTTCACGTAGCAGCAGGAAAGTGACATAATGATGGAGAGGGTGAACACTGTAAAGACAAGGGCTGTAACATTATCCATCATCACTGAACCAGGGTCTAAGGGTGTTGAATGCATAGTAGGCACTCAATAAATATATGTTGAATGAATAAATAAATCAGTGGATGGATGGATGGATTGGATATTGGATAAAATAAGATTGAAGCAACTACATAGTATGGAAAAGAAAATTGCAGCTTATTGAATTCTGGCTCCCATAAAATACCACCAAGACAATATGTTGATAAAGGAAAGATCACGGCAGTAAGAGACAGCACTACCCTGGCAGTCATAATGTCTGAGTGGGACAGGTAAATTCAGGGTGTGTATGATGTTTGAGAGTCTGTTTTAAGGCAGCTGTTTAAGTGTGGGGCAGACTAAGATTGAATAGGATAATGATATCATCCAGTATCATGGAGACAGCAAGGTGAGTTAACAGTCATTGGATGCAATCTACCAAAGTTAAGCAGTTTTAAGTAAGTTTGAAGGAAATTCCTAAAACAAACACAAAAGTTATTTGCAATGTTTGTATTTCTGGGCAAGTGTTTCCTGCCATTGTGAAATCATGTTTGTTGATACGGTTTGGATCTGTGTCCCCACCCAAGTCTCATGTCGAATTGTAATCCCCAGTGTTGGAAGTGGGCCCAATGGGAGGTGATTGGATCATGGGGTTGATCCTTCATGAATGGCTTAGCACCTTCCCCTCCATGCTGCTCTCATGATGGTGAGTGAGTTCTCACGAGATCTGGTTGTTTAGAAGTGTTTGGCAGCTCCTCCATCAGTTCCTCCTGCTCCAGTCATGTAAGAAGTGCCTGCTTCTCCTTCACCCTGCATCATGATTGTAAGTTTTCTGAGGCCTCCCCAGAAGCAGAAGCCACTAGGCTTCCTGTACAGCCTGTGGAACCATGAACCAATTAAATATCTTTTCTTCATAAGTTGCCCCATCTCAGGCATTTTTTATAGCAATGTGAGAACAGACAAATACATTGGTAAAGACAGTGGAATAGTAAAGTCATGTTGTGAGGACTGCAGCATAGTAGTCATGTAATGCAGACATGAGGAAGCGTATATAGGTTTCAGTGGCTTCGGTCCTCAGTGGCCTTAAGTAAACTCTTCTCCTTCCACAGTGTGGCACATACAGAAGAGTAAACCACATTTGTCCGCAGAAAGTCAAGCAAACAAGCAGATGTTACAGTGAGCCGAGATTGCGCCACTGCACTCTGGCCTAGGTGACAAGAGCGAGACTCCGTCTCAAAAAAAACAAAACCAAACAAAAAAAACATATTAGTAACAATGAGAGGTGGGGAAGGGAATGAAAAGGTAGGCAAGGCATAGCCCTGTCCCAAGAAACCTAATAAAAATGAGATTGCTTGTCACCTTGGCCACTTGCACCTTTGATGATCAATCCTTGATCTGGGCTTTACTGAGCAAAAAGAGTGCCCTCCTTGCAAGCCAAACCAAACCAGTGACCTCAACATGAGCTTCCAGAGCCTGGAGTTACCTCTTGCTTGCAGCAAAAATATACACATTCACTCATGGCCTTCAGCTCCTTCACCTCTGGGTTGTCACTCAACAGGAGGGTGGAGACTCTGCCTGCTGGCAGAGACCAGATCCCAAACAAAACATCCCCCATTAAAGTTATAAGAAACAGTTCTCTAGCTCCAACTCTGTCTACCACTGTTGGTTTCCCCAGCCACCCAAAAGCTTCTCCCATCATTTTTGGGACATTTCTTGGGTATTTGTGATTCTCTCAACAACCCCATGGTATGCACTACTTCCTCCAATTCTAACACCGGTTTTCTGAAAGGACAGGCACTGCCCCTACCTCTGAAAGCCTGGAAGCCCCAGGAAGGCGCTTCACCCCAGTCCTGCCTCCTATTCACATATCTGTGGCCAAGCAGGACATCAATCTAGCCCGCTTGCTATGTACTTCCTCCCTAAAGAGACAGAAGCCTGAATCACCACCAGCACCCTAGCGTGGGTGCATGGCGTATGTTCTCAGGCACTCCTAAGATCCCCGAGGAAGGTCCAGGTAGACAATATGTGGCCTTGCTGTGCTAAAAGTTGCGTTTCAGGTTTGGTGCCAGGCCTGGGATCTGCCCCAGCAGCCCTCGAGGCAGACCCACATGGAGCCTGAATCCTGGAGATTTCAGTTTGATCTGCGGTTCCTGACATACCTGAAGTGTAGGGCCTGGGGTGCTGCAGCCAAGAAATTGTAACACACCTCCAGTCCTGATCCCTTCTGCTTTAATGAGCTAGGACTACAGGTGTCAGAGGCACAAGCCTGGCTTGAGAGCTTGCAGCATAAAACAGTACAATGTTCCAATTACCGCCTTTCGGGGTTTTAGGGTCAAACCACTCTTCTTTTAATAAGGTAATGAACAGATCAGCTTTTTCAAAAAAATTTTTTTAACTGATAGATATTACCTTTGGAAAATGTGCCGAAATAATGCCCCCTAATGGGGGTCCTTCACCACCACAATCCGTTTTCACATTGCCAACCCTTTGTTACAAGAATGGGGTCCTGATCCAGACCCCAAGAGGGGTTCTTGAATCTCACCCAAGAAAAAATTCAGGGTGAGTCCATAGAGAAAAGTGAAAGTTTATTAAGAAAGTAAAGGAATGAAGAATGGCTACTCTATAGGCAGAGCTGCCTCCGGAGGCTGCTGGTTTCCCATTTTTTATGGTTCTTTCCGGATTATATGCTAAACAATGGATGGATTATTCATGCCTCCCCTTTTTAGACCATATAGGTAACTTCCTGATGTGGACATGGTATTTGTAAACTGTCATGGAGCTGGTGGGAGTGTAGCAGTGAGGACCACCAGAGGACACTCTCGTCACCATCTTGGTTTTGGTAGATTTGGGCCAGCTTCCCTATTGCAACCTGCTTTATTAGCAAGGTCTTTATGACCTGTATCTTGAGCTGACCTATCTCATCCTATGACTTAGAATGCCTTAACCATCTGGGAACGCGGCCCAGTAGGTCTCAGCCTCATTTTACCCAGCCCCTATTCAGGATGGGGTTGCTCTGGTTCAAACGCCTCTGATACCTCCACCATTCCCAAGAGCCTCTTTTGTCAAAAACATGCATCTACCAATAAGAGCTAACATTTACTGAACACGTTCTGTGTGTCAGGTTTGGCCACGTGATCTCATTTCATTCTTACAACAACTCTGCGAGAGAAATACTATCTCCCCTTTGCAAAACAGAGAGCATGGTCAGCGGGGTTAAGTGACTTCCCAAGATCACAGGCTAGTTTGTGGGGTAAGATTCTTCCTTATCCACATGCTGTCAGGATCCAGACGAGATGTTTATCCTCCTACACCCCAGTTTGAATTCCAAGGAACCACTGGGCAGGCTTCAAATGTAGGTACAGTGAGCTGATTTGTAATAATAACAGCCAATATCCGAGAACATACCACGTGCCAGGTAATGTACATAGAGTCTTTCATTTGCCAACTCAATAAGATATATATGTCTGCAGCTCGATACTACAGGCTGATCTTTGTTAGAAAAGAAATGATTTGGGGACTGCTTGTCAGTAAAAGGAAAACTTTTAAAAACCCTACTGAGGAATTCCTTATTCTGACTATCTGCCTAAATAATATCTTTTTAACTTCTACATCAATAGCTTAATGCAGCCTTGAACTCCTGGGCTCAAGCAACCTACCTACCTCACCTTCCCAAGTAGTTGGGACTACAGGCAGGCACCACCATGCCCAGCTAAATTTTTTCTTTTTTTCGAAATGGGATCTAGCTATGTTGCCCAGGCTGGTCTTCCTGCAGCTTTGACCTCCAGGCCTCAAGCAATCCTCCCACCTTCAACTCCCAAGGTGGTGGGATTATTGATGTGAGCAACCACACTCTACCCACAGCTGTTCATAAAACTTCAGATGATAAGCAGTTTTAATGCCCAGAATTTAACTACATGGAGTATGTCCCCAGCTTCCTGCATTTTATAATCTCCGGGTAACACACCTCTCCCATTTTTGCTCTCCCAGTCCTTCCACCAGCTTTATAACTTAATTCCCTGTATTCAAGCTCTCTCTGTTTGAAATTTCTAAGGTGATTTCTGCTTTTTCTACTGAACACTTACTAATAAACCCCTTTTCCATTTCTTTGCCTTTGTAGATTTGTGTAAATGCCCAAGGTTTTATTATTCAGGTGCCTGTCTATCCTTTTTGCTGAGTTCTTCAATCAATGTGACCTTTCTGATTTAAGTTTGTTTGTTTGTTTGTTTTTTTGAGATAGAGTCTCACTCTGTCACCGACTGGAATGCATGTCGGCTCACTGCAACCTCTGCCTCTTGGGTTCAAGGGATTCTCATGTCTCAGCCTCCTAAGTAGCTGGGACTATAGGCACTAGTCACCACGCCCAGGTAATTTTTTGTATTTTTAGTAGAGATGGGGTTTTGCCATCTTGACCAGGCTGGTCTCGAACTCCTGACCTCAAGTCATCCACCTGCCTTGGCTTCCCAAAGTGCTGGTATTACAGGTATGAGCCACTGCACCTGGCCCTTTCTGGTTTTAATTTTTTGGTTATTATCGTTTCTTCCCTCCACCCTCTCAACATTGACAGGCGAGAGTCAACGCCTGCCATTTATTGCTCTCCTCTGCTCTTAGATCCCTGTTACATTAAACTACAAAGCAGCTAAAGCACTGGACAACCCAATCCCTTCCTCTGGGACACTGCCACCTGGGAGCATCGCTGAACGTTTTGTTCTACTGGGTAGTTAGAAACAAGATCTGCAGGCCAGGTGCAGTGGCTCATGCCTGTAATCCCAGCACTTTGCGAGGCCGAGGCCAGCGTATCACTTGAGGTCAGGAGTTTGAGACAAGCCTGGCCAACACCGCGAAACCCTGTCTCTATAAAAATACAAAAAACTTACCCGAGTGTGGTAGCACATGCCTGTAATCCCAGTTACTCGGGAGGCTGAGTCAGGAGAACCACTTGAACCCAGGAGGCAGAGGTTGCAGTGAGCCAAGGTCATGCCATTGCACTCCAGCCTGGGTGACAGAATGAGACTTAATCTCAAAAAAACAAAAACAAAAACAAGATCCGCCACAGCGGGGCTCTGCCCCTGTTGATGGGAACTACGCATAACTAATGAACAGGAAAATTAGTAGCAAAATGGCCTGATCCTTCTCAACATGCTTCTAATAACTTCCAATATTCCCAGTCTAGATTTCCTTATGTATCTTCTTTCCTTCCTAAATGATTACTCCAGACCTTCAAAACCAGGCATTTTTGAGTCTCTGTTTGCTCTTCGTTTCCTCCCCATCATATGGCACTTTGCTCTGCAGAGGATTAACCCAGCTTCTCAATCACATTAGATGCACCTGAGTTTTTTTTGTTTTTGTTTTTGTTTTTGTTTTTTTTTTTTTTGGACAGTGTCTTGCTCTGTCACCCAGGCTGGAGTGCAGTGGCATGATCTCAGCTCACTGCAACTTCCACCTCCCAGGTTCAAGCGATTCTCCTGCCTCAGCCTCCCAAGTAGCTGGGATTACAGGTGTGCACCACCACGTCTGGCTAATTTTTGTATTTTTCATAGAAATGGGATTTCACCATGTTGCCCAAGCTGGTTTCGAACTCCTGGACTCAAGCTATCCACCCACCTTGGCCTCCAAAAGCGCTGTGATTATGGCTGTGAGTAAAATCCCAAGGTGCTGGGATTACACTGTGTCTGAACCACCATACACATTTGAAATAAGAACTGGCTTGGTCTCTAGTTGTGGATGCTGAGATGTCAGAAGTACCCAACAATTCGGCAGATTTAAGGCTAGACTTTATCTTCTGGCATTGCAAATACCACATGGGATAGATACCAGATCTCTGTTTCAAAGCTGAGGTAATTGATGTTCAGAGGAGTTTACTACTTGTCCAAAGTTACATAGAGTGTAGGGGGCAGAGCCAGGTCTGAACCCAGGTCTTTCTGTTGCCACAGCTCCTGCCAAACACTGCAGTCAATGTAGGAAAACATAAACGAAAGCACTGGATCTTAAATTCCAGAAAAACGCTATGGCAGCTACTCAGGAGACAGAGGCAAAAAAATCACTTGAACCCAGAAGGTGGAGGTTGCAGTGAGCCAAGATCATGCCACTGCACACCAGCCTGGGCAACAGAGGAAGACTCTGTCACCAAAAAATAAAAAATAATCTGAATATCTTATGGACTTTAGTTAATAATAAGATATCAACCCTGGTCCAATACTGTAACAAATGTACCCTACTGATGTAAGATGTTAGAAACATGGGAAACAGCACAAGATATATGGGAACTCTCTGTATTAACTTCATGACTTCTCTGTAAATCTATAACCATTCCTAAAAATAAAGTTCATTTGGCTGGGTGCAGTGGCTCATGCCTGTAATCCTAACACTTTAGGAGGTTGAAGCAGGTGGATCAGTTGAGTCCAGGAGTTCAAGACCAGCCTGGCCAATGTGGTGAAATCCCATCTCTACTAAAAATACAAAAATTAGCCAGGCATGGTGGTGCACACTTGTAGTCCCAGCTACTCGGGAGGTTGAGGAACAAGAATCACTTGAACCCAGGAAGTGGAGGTTGAAGTGAGCTGAGATCCCACCACTGCACTCCAGCCTGAGCAACAGAGACTCTGGCTCAGAAAATAAAGAAAGTTCACTTCATTTACATTTTTGAGAAATTCCCTAGTTCCTCAAGCCAGATCTAAAAGCCTGCTATGTGTTCATATAGCAATCTGGACTACTGGCTAAATGAATTAATTTATCACCTTATATAATTATATGTTTGTGCATTTTGCTCACTGCTGTATCTTAGTGCAAGGTCAGGGCCTGGTTCTTGACAAGAGCTTAGTAATAGACATAGAGTAAGTGCAGCATCACAGAATAAAAGTTTGATGATAACAGGATTTCATCTGTTCTGTTCTCTGTTGTATCCCTATCACCTAGATGATGTCTGGCACATGGTACACACTCAATCAGGATAAATTCTTCCCCAAGTGGAGTCAAGGAATCTTTTCCCTAGTGATCCAGGGCTCTCCACCACCCTGGATCCCTTTGGGGTGGCCTGTCCACTGTGGGTTGGGGCCACAGGTTTGTGGGAAGTGGGGATTGACTTCCCCGTTCCTGGCTGAGGCTCCACATCTTCCCTCTGCACTGGGCTCTGCAGAAAATTTTCAGCTGGGGCAACTTGCTGCTCAGTTAGCACCATTTACCAAAATAAGGGAAAGTAAGAAAGGGGCAAGGGGGAGGTGCAGTTTAAAGAAGATTTGTGAGACATCTAATTGACAAAATCAAGTAGGAAATTGCATACATCTGTCTACAACTCAGGGGTGGTGTAAAGCTGTAGCTATAAACCTGGAATTCATCAACCTATAGTTGGTGTCTGAAACCAAGAGAATGATGGGGCAGCCGCTGCGGGAAACAGCATGGCGCTTCCTCAAAAGATTAAATGTGGAATGACTACAGGATCCAGCAATTCTGCTTCTGGGTAATGTGGTCTATCCATACAATGGAATATTATTTGCCCTTAAAAAAGGACATTCTAACCCATGCTGCATGGACGGACCTTGAGGACATTATGCTAAAGGAAGTAAGCCAATCACAGAAGGACAAATACTGTATGATGCCATTTCTATGAGATCCCTACAGTAGTCAACTCATAGAGACAGATAGTAGAACGATGGTCGCCAGAGGCTAGGGGAGGAGGGAATGGGCAGTTGTTGTTTCAAGGGGATGGAGCTTCTGTTTGGGAAGATGAAAAGGCTCTGGAAATAGATGGTAGTGATGGTTGCACAACAATGTAAACATACTTAATGCCACAGACTGTACAATTAAAAACAGTTAAAATGGCCAGGCACGGCGGCTCATGCCTGTATTCCTAGCACTTTGGGAGGCCGAGGCAGTGGATTGCCTGAACTGAGGAGTTCAAGACCAGCCTGGGCAACATGGTGAAACCCCATCTCTACTAAAATACATGAAAAATTAACTGGGCCTGATGGCAAGCACCTGTACTTGCCAGCTACTTGGGAGGCTGAGGCACGAGAATTGTGCTTGAACCCAGGAGGCAGAGGTTGCAGTGAGCTGAGGTCACGTCCCCGCACTCCAACCTGGACAACAGCTCGAGACTCTGTCTCCAAAAAAAATTAACAATAGTAATAATAATAAATAATAATATAAAAATAAAAGTGGTTAAAATGGTAAATGTCATGTGTGTGTGCATATACATATATATATATATATATATATTTTTTTTTTTTTTTTTTTTTTTTTCTGAGACAGAGTTTCACTCTTGTTGCCCAGGCTGGAGTGCACTGGGCATGATCTTGGCTCACCACAACCTCCACCTCCCGGGTTCGAGCAATTCTCCAGCCTCAGCCTCCCGAGTAGCTGGGATTATAGGCATGCACCACCATGCCTGGCTAATTTTGTATTTTTAGTAGAGACAGGGTTTCTCCATGTTGGTCACGCTAGTCTTGAACTCCCAACCTCAGGTGATCAGCCCGCCTCAACCTCTCAAAGTGTTGGGATTACAGGCATGAGCAACTGTGCCCAGCCTTGTTATGTATATTTTACCACAATAAAAGAACTCATTATTATGTACTGAATGCTTCCTATATGCCCAGCATCTTTTAAGTGCTGTACGTGTTTCAACCTCATTGAATCCTCCTATTTTCAAGGTAGGTACATTATCACTCCTATTTTATAGGCTAGGAAAGTAGTGATCAGAGAAGTTAAGTAAAAGGCCTAAGCTGTTTTTTTGTTTGTTTGCTTGTTTGTTTGTTTGTTTTTTAGACGGAGTCTCACTCTGTTGCCCAGGCTGGAGTGCAGTGGCACGATCTTGGCTCACTGCAAGCTCCGCCTCCCGGGTTCAAGCCATTCTCCTGCCTCAGCCTCCCGAGTAGCTGGGACTACAGGCGCTCGCCACCATGCCTGGCTGATTTTTTGTATTTTTGTTTTAATAGAGACAGGGTTTCGCTGTGTGAGCCAGGATGGTCTCCATCTCCTGACCTCGTGATCCACCTGACTCAGCCTCCCAAAGTTCTGGGATTACAGGTGTGAGCCACAGCGCCCAGCCTAAGCTGTTTTCAAAAATTTGCTAAGGATTGTTTTATGGCTGGATGTCTGTTCAGTTTTAGATTATGTGTCATGTGCAGATGAGAAGAAGGTATATTCTGTTGTTTTGGGGTGGAGAGTTCTCTAGAAGTCTATTAGGACCATTAGGTAGGTATTAAGGTCCCAAGTATCTTTGTTAGCTTTCTGCCTCGATGATCTGTCTAATATTGTCAGTGCAGCATTGGAGTCTCCCACTATTTTTGTGTGATTATCTATGTCTCTTCATAAGGCTGTAAGATCTTTGCTTTATGAATCCAGGTGCTCCTGTGTTGGGTGCATATATATTAAGGATAGATGTTTTTCATTATGTAATTTCCTTCTTTGTCTTTTTTGTTCTTTGTTGGTTTGAAGTCTGTTTTGACTGAAATTTGAATACCAACCCCTGCTTTATTAGTTTTCCTTTTGCTAGGTAGATTTTTCTCCATCCCTTTATTTCGAACCTGTGGATGTTACTGCATTTGAGATGGGTCTCTTGAAGATATAGTTGGATCTTGCTTCTTTATCCAAGTTGCTATTCTGCCTGTTAATTGGGGAGCATTTAGCCTGTTTATGTAAGTTTAATATTGATATGTGTGGATTTGATGCTGTCATTTTGTTGTTACGTGGTTATTATGCAGAACTGATTGTGTGGTTGCTTTATACTCTCAATAGTCTATGTATGTGAGTGTGTGCGTGCGTGTGTGTGTGTGTGTGTTTTGTGGCAAGTAGCAGTTTTTCGTTTCCATATTTAGCACTCCCTTCAGGACCTCTTGTAAGACAGGCCTGGTGGTAAAGGAATTCCCTTAGCATTTGCTTGTCTGAAAAGGGTCTTATTTCTCCTTTGTCTATGAAGCTCAGTTTGGCTGGACAAGAAATTATTGGATGGTGACAGATTGGATTAAGAAAATGTGGCACATATACACCATGGAGTACTATGCAGCCATCAAAAAGGATGAGTTTGTGTCCTTTGTAGGGACATGGATGCAGCTGGAAACCATCATTCTTAGCAAACTATCACAAGAACAGAAAACCAAACACCGCATGTTCTCACTCATAGGTGGGAACTGAACAATGAGATCACTCGGACTCAGGAAGGGGAACATCACACACCGGGGCCTATCATGGGGAGGGGGGAGGGGGGAGGGGGGAGGGATTGCATTGGGAGTTATACCTGATGTAAATGACGAGTTGATGGGTGCAGCACACCAACAAGGCACAAGTATACATATGTAACAAACCTGCACGTTATGCACATGTACCCTACAACTTAAAGTATAATAATAATAAATAAATTAAAGAAAAAAAAAAGAAATTATTGGATGGAATTTATTTTCTTAAAAAATGCTACATATAGGCCCCCAATCTCTTCTGGCTTGTAGGATTACATTTGAATGTAATCTTTCATTTAAATCTTGGAGAATATGAAAGCATTTCTCGGGGTTTTCTGCATTTCCTGAATTTGAGTGTTGGCCTCTCTGGTAGGATCGGTGAAATTGTTGTGGATGACATCCTCAAATGTGTTTTCCAAGTTGCTTACTTTATCTTCCTTTCCTTCAGGGATGCCAATGAGCCATAGATTTTGTCTCTTTAGATCTCATATTTCTCAAAGGTTTTGCTCATACTTCTTTATCTTATTTTATTTTTGTCTGGCTGAGTTATTTCAGAGAATAAGTCTTTCAGATCTGGGATTCTTTCCTCAGATTGCTCCATTTCACTGTTAATATTTGTGATTGTATTATAAAATTTTTGAAATGAGTTTGTCAGCTCTATCAGATCAGTAATTATTCTTTATTAAAATGTCCATTTTTGTCTTTTGTCTTCTGTATTGTTTGGTTTGTTTCTTAGATTCCTTGTATTGGGTTTTAACTTCCTCCAGGATGCCAATGATCTTCATTTTTATTTATATTCTAATTCAATTTCTGTCATTTTAGCCATTTCAGCCTGATTAAAAACCATTGCTGAAAAACTAGTATGGTTCTTTGGAGGGACAAAGACATTCTGACTTTTTAAGTTGCCACAGTTCTTGCAGTGTTTTTTTCTCATGTGTGTGGTCTAATGTTCCTTCAATCTTTAACCCTTATCCTGTTTGCCCTGAGAATACTCAGCAGCAGTGCTTGTGGCTGCGGCATTTGGCCCAAGATAGCTTTGTCACAAAATATATTACCTTTATTATTATTCTTGCATCACTCTAGTATATTGACTTTGGAAACAAAAGATATTATTCTATTTTTAGCATCTTGTTTTTATCCGTGGTATTTTCATTAAAATATATAGTATTTCTTGATTGCTGAAAATGACCATTCCTACAAAACAGCATTTCTACGTGTGATGTTAACATCATTCTCAAACAATTGTTAGCTGAAGATTCATGTGACGAATCTGATTTTTCTGAAATAGATGACTCTGATTATTCAAATGATTCTGATGTTAGTTCTGTTTATAAATAACTTCAAGAACAGTTTTTCTATTTTATTTTCATGTTGAAAATTAGTCAGATTTGCTTCAGCCTCAAAGAGTATGTCTATGTAGAATTATGAATGCTTGCAGTAAGCTGCACTTTTCTCTTCTAAATGGGAAAAGAGTTCAAGTTGTTGTCCATTGCAGGGTTTTTGTTGTTGATGTTTATCTCCTGTGATTCCCTTTTGAGTTAATTGTAGTGTAAGGTGGGTGCAGCTGACTGGGTTCATTTCTGGAAGATTTTAAGGGGCCAAGGCTGAACTCAGCACTCCTGCCTGCATAGTCTAACTCTCAGGGGCTGCTACTAGAACCTTGGCTTTGTTCTCTGGCCTCTCTAGGATAAAAAGCTGCTGTGCTGGAGGGACTAGAGTTGTTCTCAGTCCTTTGGCCACAACACTCTGACGGGTGGTGCTAGCCAAAGCACTTCATCAGGATGATGGCAGCAGGATTCATTCTCATCCATGCATGGAGCAGTCATGGCAGTGCAGCAGTATGGATATTCATTGGCTGGGGAAAGATACCAGCACAAATGAGGCTACAGTGCTTCTGCTCATGCTTTTGCTGGATATGGGGTGCATGCTGGGATGGGGATGCTGGTGTCCATGTTTGCAGTTATGCCTGCATTGGTGAGAGTGGGGCAATCAGGGGTGTGGGGCTCCTGGCCTGCATGCATGCATTTGCATCTTTAGTTGAGGTGGTGCAGAGGTGGGAAAGCTACAAATGGGTCTGTATAATAGTCACTGTATTCATCTGTGTGCAACAAGAAGCATCAGCAACTGCACAGATTCTTTTCTGTTCATCCAGTAAGTAATCTAGAGAGAGTATATTATCTAGTACAACTTTAGCTAGATAATTCAGAGAAGCCTGTTGTGCAACTGTAGCCTTTACAGTAGAATCTGCTTCAGGGAGTTTTATGAGAGATAAACTTTTCATCATTGCTTCATTTACTTCAAACCATAAAAAGAGATCAAACAAACAATGCACAGCCAGAAGAGTGAAGGCCTCTTGGCAATGCTCTCTCTAACCTATGATATAAGTGAAGAGAAGTAGACCGATGTTCTGTTTCTGACTCTGAGGCAACAAATATATTATTTCAATTTCTCACTCATTTTGTTTCTTCATCATTTATATATCAAGGCATAAAGTCATCCCTTTTAAGCTTAGTTGCAAAATCCTTCACAAATATAAGTATATCCCTTTTACACAAGATCCATTTTATAGTTTGATGGTTTATAGAGGCATGAGCATGAAAAAAATTGAGGTAAGAGTGTCATGATAGTAGAGAAGTCTTGATTTGTAATCTTGGGGAGGCTGTTTATGTTCAGGATGTTATCTGCATCTGGGGAGAAAGTTTCCTGGTTAGCTTTACCTTAAGGTCTCTAATGAGTGCACAGTTCCAAAAGTCTTGATGGGACCTTCTGAGTTGTTTGATTATAAACCCAAGGTTTCTGGTCCTGACACTCTCCTACAGAGTGAGTGACAAGGGCAGTATTTCCCTGATGTTGTTTCCAGAAGACACAATCTCTGGGTTTCAGATCATGAATGGTTTGATTGCCCTCAATTGGTGTACTACAACAAGCTGTTTATACTTGGTGAAAATACGTAATGCATTAAAGCTTTGAAGCATTTGGTCATATCAGAGTTTAGAAGAAGAAGATGCATGAAGATGCAATAATGCATGCATGCATTATTAGGAGCATAGCTCTTCTGGTGACTATTTCATAGGGGGTCAACTTATGTTTTCCACTGGAAGTGGATCTGAGTCTCATCAATATGTAATACCTTTGATCAAGACAATCCAGTCAATTCAGTTAGCCTAGTCTAATGCTATTTTATTTGTAATGTTTAATTATTTTGTAACTTATCAAGTAAGACAAGTACCTTTATCACTGGAGATCTCTCCAGAAAAGTCACATGAGAAGCCTCCTCCCCATGCCTCCCCTTTTTTTTTGAGACGGAGTCTCACTCTGTTGCTCAAGCTGGAGTGCAGTGTCGCCATCTCAGCCACTGCAACCTCTGCCTCCCAGGTTCAAGTGATTCTCCTGCCTCAACTTCCTGAGTAGCTGGGATTACAGGCACCCACCACCATGCCCAGCTAATTTTTATACTTTTAGTAGAGGTGGGGTTTCACCACTTTGGCCACAATGGTCTCGAACTCCTGACCTCAGGTGATCCATCTACCTCAGCCTTCCAAAGTGCTGGGATTATAGGCATGAGCCACCACGCCCAACCAAAAATACATTTTAAATAATGTTTTAGCTATTGTTATAACATCAGCTCTCCTGCATGGGAAAGCTTGCATATAACCAAAGAATATTAACTGAAAATGACAATAGAACAGGTGTAGTGGCTCATGCTGCACTTGGCCTGCTGTCAAACTTCATGATTCCAACTATTTGACATTCTGAAAAAGGCAAAACTATGGAGGTAGCAAAATAATCAGTAGCCTGGAGCTTGTGAAAACTGAGGAATAAATAGGTAGAGCACAGAAAACTTTTAAGGCACTACAAGTACTCTATATGACTCATGTATCCTATATTGGTAAATACATGTCCTTATACATTTGCTCAAACCCATAAACAATATAACAAAAAGAGTGAGACCTAATAGAAACAGTGGATTGTGGGTGACAAAAATGTGTTAATGTGGCTGCGTGTGGTGACTCACACCTGAAATCCCAGCACTTTGGGAGGCCAAGGCAGGCGGATGACGAGGTCAGGAGACTGAGACCAGCCTGACCAACATGGTGAAACCTCATCTCTACTAAAAATACAAAATTAGGCTGGCACCTGTAATCCCAGCTACTCAGGAGGCTGTGGCAGGAGAATCGCTTGAACCCAAGAGGCGGAGGTTGCAGTGAGCCAAGATCAGACCATTGCACTCCAGTCTGGATGAGAGAGGGAGACTCCATCTCAAAAAAAAAAGTGTTAATGTAAGTTCATCAGTTGTAACAATGTAGAACTCCCATGGGTGGATAATGGCGAAGACTGGGTATGTGTGGAATAGGATGTATATGAGAACACTGTACCTTCTTCTAAATTTTACTGTGTAAACTTACATAACTTTACTGAAAGACATAAGAAAACATGTTTGAAAATCAATCACGTCTTTAGATCAGAAAAAGTGGTGAAATAAAGGTCATAATGACACAAACTTGGTGCATTTAAAACCTAAAAGAAACATGTATTTTCAAAAATAATTTTCAGAATGGAGGGGATGATGGCAAATGGAAGGCAGGACTAGATTGCAGCTCCAGATAGAGTAGCATCTGGAGGCTTCCATTGTGCATTTTAGCTCCAGATTGACTGCAAGAAAAACCAGCAATACTGAGAGGACCCACAGACCCTCTGAAGGAAGTGGACTGCTCCTGCAGGACCCGGGAGATACCTCAAATACTGTGAGTGCCCCAACTGCAGAGGTGGAAAAGGGAGACGCTCCTCCCCCTAACACACACACCCCCACTGGGGAAGCTGAAGATCTGTTTGCAGGAGAAGTTTTCCAACTTTAGAATAAATTGGAGACGGTTCCTCTTCTTTCTCTATAATGTGGAATACTGTCAAAATGATTGATATCAATTCTTCTTTGAATGTCTGGTAGAATTCTGCTGTGAATCCATCTGGGCCTGGACACTTTTTGTTGGTAATTTTTAAATGACCATTTCAATCCTGCTGCTCATTATTGGTCTGTTCAGGGTATCTAATTCTTTCTCATTTAAGCTAGGATGGTTATATTTTTCCAGGAGTTTATTCATCTCTTTTAGGTTTTCTAGTTAATGTGCATGAAGATGTTGACAGTAGGCTTGAATGATCTTTTGTATTTCAGTGGTGTCAGTTGTAATATCTCCTGTTTAGTTTCTTAGTGAGGTTATTTGGATTTTCTCTCTTCTTTTCTTGGTTATTCTTGCTAATTGTCTATCAATTTTATTTATATTTTCAAAGGACTAGGTTTTTGTTTCATTTATCTTTTGTATTTTTTGTTTCCATTTCATTTAGTTCTGCTCTGATCTTGGTTATTTCCTTTCTTCTGGTTGCTTTGGATTTGGTTTGTTCTTGTTTCTCTAGTTTTTTGAGGTGTGACCTTAGATTGTCCATGCTCTTTCCAATTTTTTGATGTATGCATTTAGGGCTATGAACTTTCCTCTTAGCACCACCTTTGCTCTATCCCAGAGGTTTTGATAGGTTCTGTCATTATTATCAATCAGTTAGAAGGATGGTTTAATTTCCATCTGGATTTCATTTTTGACCCAATGCTCATTCAGGAGCAGGTTATTTAATTTCCATGTGTTTGCATGGTTTGGAAGTTTCCTTTTGGAGTTGATTTCCAGTTTTATTCCACTGTGGTCTGAGAGAGTGCTTGATATAATTTCAATTTTCTTAAATTTAGTGAGGCTCATTTTATGGCCTATCATATGGTCTATCTTGGAGAAAGCTCCATGAGCTGTTGAATACAATGTGTATTCTGTGGTTGTTGGATAAAATGTTCTGTATGTATCTGTTAGGTCCATTTCTTCCAAGGTGCAATTTACATCCATTGTTTCTTTGTTGACTTTCTGTCTTGATGACCTATCTAGTGCTATCAGTGGAGTATTGACATCCCCCACTATTACTGCGTTGCTGTCTATCTCATTTCTTAGATCTATTAGTAATTGTTTTATAAATTTGGGAGTTCCAGTGTTAAGTGCATCTATGTTTAGGATTGTGACATTTGGTTACATGAGTAAGTTCTTTGGTGTTGATTTGTGAAGTTTTGGTGCACCCATCACCAGAACTGTATACACTGCACCACATTTGTAGTCTTTTCTCCCTCCCCTTCCTCCCACTCTTCCCCCAAAGTCCCCAAAAAGTCCATTGTATCATTTATTGCGCCTTTGCATCCACATAGCTTAGCTCCCACGTATCAGTGAGAACATTTGATGTTTGGTTTCCTCTCCTGAGTTACCTCACTTAGAGTAATAATCTTTCATCTCATAGAGGTCACTGCAAATGCTGTTAATTCATTCCTTTTTAGGGCTGCATAGTATTGCATCAGCTATATATTACTACAGTTTGTTTAGCCACTCATTGATTGATGGGAATTTGGGTTGGTTCCACGACTTTGCTATTGTGAATTGTGCCACTATAAACATGCGTGTGCAAGTAACTTTTTTGAATAATGACTTATTTTCCTCTGGGTATATACCCAGTATAATATACCCAGTATAATAATATCTAGGATCTACAACAAACTCAAATCAGTAAGAAAAAAAAAATCCCATCAAAATATGATATAACGAAATACCACCTGTATCCCAATAAATTATAGAAAATTAATAACAATAATTTTCATGTATTATTCAGGAGACAAAATCTTATTAAAAATAAAATAGAGGGGATTGTCAAGTCTGATATAAATTCATAATTACATGTATTATCCTAGACAGTTCAAGGAGGACAGGACTCCTAGGGAAATGTCTGCCTCTGGGTTGCCTGCAGCCTACTCTCTCATACCTCCCGCTACCCGCCCCACGCTTCCCCGACCCTTGCCACTGCAGCCTTGCTGCTACCGCCAGGCCACCGGCATTTTTAAAAGAGGCCCCAGCCTGAGTTCCAGGAGCAGAGCGTCAGTCAGCGCAGCCAATGCGCATGCGCAAGGCGCGAGCTGATTCTAGAGTCACAGGGATCTCCACGGTCCGCCTGGTGATGCGTCTGTGAGGTGTCGCAAAGCAGGACCCATTCGTAGCAGTAGGTAGGTGTCGAGGCTCCAGCCTGACGTCTCCAGGGGGTGGAGAGGGATGGTCTCCGGATGCCGGGAGTCGCGGAGAGCGCACCAGGATAAAGAAACTTCAGGCGGAGTCCCAGGGAAGCAGCGCGGGATCCCAGCCTCAGGCCTGCCCAGACGGTGTGCGGGCGAGTCTGCCTCCAACTCGCGCCCTCTCTGATCTCGAGGACAGGCCTGCAGTATGCCCATGGGCTGCTCTCTTGAACCCTGCAGCCTCAAGGGCTGCCTGGGGTGGGTGTTTCTGTGCCGCTGCTGTATGTCTGTGTGTATGTCTTTCTTTCTCTCCTGGCTCGCTCTCTCTCTCCTCTCTCCCTCTCTCTCTCCCTCTGTGGCTGTATGTGCCCATGTGAGTGTGTGTTTTGGGATGAAGGTGCCCTGTGCGCTGGAGGGCTGTTTCTTGCATGTCGGCCTGTGTTTGGTGAGCCGCCTTCTGTGTCTGCCTGGGACGTGTGACCAGTTGTCCCTCTTTTTCCCTGCGGTTCCAGTTTGGGTTTGTGAAGGCCTTGGCAATGTGGGTAGCTGCGATGGACCTGCAGGGGTTGAAATCTACTCCCCATCCTGAGAGGCCTCTTTTCTAGGATCAAGACGGCCGCAGCACACCCAAGGACAGTATTTTAAAAAGCATCACAGGAGCTCATTGTCCTCCTGCAGGAGGGTTGCAGACCGACCTCCAAGAAGATGGTTCTAACTCCTCCCACCCTCTCTTCCCATTGAGAAATGGAGCCCCGCCGCGACACAGGCTTGGAGAAGAAGCCGAGAACGGGACGTGACAAGGATCTATATCACTCCAACGCTGGCCTTTCTGGCCAAGTCACCCGTTTGGCACCCCTTGCCGGAAACCCATGGCGGTGGCATTGTGCTGTATCCCGCCTGGGCTCTGACCTCTACTCTGGCCTCCCTCTTGCTCTGTCTGCCATGTTTCTGACGGGCCTGGATGCTTCTTGGTCTGGCTCAGGGTCTTCCACAGAGAACACTTTTGAGTCTATCAGGGAGAAACTGCCTGGAAATCCGTTTCATGATTGTTGTCATCACAAATCATCAAAATGTCATCTGACAGAACATATTTTTCTAAGTTGATTTACTTATGAGACATTTACAAGGGTATAGAATAATGTGCTCAGTGAATGTAGTCGTCTCATTTAATCTTTGATGTTTCAGATGATGATATTTTTCGTTTTTTGAGACAGAGTCTCATTCCATCGCCCAGGCTGGAGAGCAGGAGGGAAAACACAGCTCACTGCAGCCTCGACTTCCCAGGCTCAAGGGTCCTCCAACCTCAGTTTCCCAAGTAGCTGTGGCTACACGCATGTCCCGCTTTTTGTAAATTTTGTAGAGATGAGGTTTTGCTGTCTTCCCTAGGCTGGTCTCGAAATCCTGGGCTCCAGCAGTCTGCCGACCTCGGCCTCCCAAAGTGCTGGGATTACAGGCATCAGCCATCAAATCTGGCTAGGATTACTTGGTTTCCTTATTGGCATATTCTATATTCACCAAATAAAGAATCTACAGTCTCAGTCTAGGTAGGGTAAGCAAAAATAAATAAATAAATAAATAATCTACAGTAATCTTGCATACTTATATTCTAAATTTATTTACAAATTCATAACTTATATTGGTCTAATTTTAAAGTTTTTTAAACAATATTCGTAATGGCCATGTCAATCTTTTCATAGCTTTTTAAAATTAAAATAGATTTGAAAGTATACCTAAATCGTTTTGGGTTGTTCTTGTTTTTGTTTTTTGTTTCTGGAGTGCAGTGGCGCGATCTCAGCTCACTGGAACCTCTGCCTCCCAGGTTCAAGCAATTCTTTGCTTCAGCCTCCAGAGTAGTGAGGATTACAGGCGCCTGCCACCATGCCCAGCTAATTTTTTTGTTTTTTAAATAGAGACGGGATTTCACCATCTTGGCCAGGCTGGTCTTGAACTCCTGACCTTGTGATCCACCCGACTCGGCTTCCCAAAGTGGTGGGATTACAAGCGTGAGCCACCGCTCCCATCCCCTAAATCTTAAAAATATTTTTAAAGAGACATTTTAAAAAATCAGTTTTAAATGAGTTTAGCATTACATTTCCAACTGTTTACATTTTAACGAGGACTGACTGAATTGTATTTTTTTAAAAACCATCTGGCCAGGTGTGGTGGCTCACGCCTATAATCCCAGCACTTTGGGAGGCTGAGGCAGGTGGATCATCTGAAGTCAGGAGTTCGAGACCAGTCTGACCAACGTGGGGAAACCCCATCTCTACTAAAAATACAAAAAATTAGACGGGCATGGTGGTGCATGCCTGTAATCTCAGCTTCTCGGGAGGCTGAGGTGGGGGAATCACTTGAACACGGGAGGCAGAGGTTGCGGTGAGCCAAGATCAAGCCATTGCACTCCAGCCTGGGCAACAAGAACAAAACTCTGTCTCAAAAAAATACAAAAACAAAAACAACAAAATCTCCATGTAGCCTTGAATTAGTAACACATCTGTCTTTTCTTTGATGTGGGGTCTACTTACCTTCACAGAAAGTTTGGATTCTTTTCTATTAGCAGTGAAAGAGATGCTGTACTTGACAGTCTCATCTTTTATTCAAATGGAAAGGTTATCAAACTATTTCTCAAGACAATGCTTTTAAATATTATTTATACATTAATCTTTTAAGTAAACAATTTCTATCTTATTCCCTGTACACTTGTTGTATTATACTTTATTTTTTATTTTTTTAATTATATTTTTATTTGAGTCACCAGGAGAAAGATTCCCTTGTGGTTCAAACCAGGTGTTCAGAATCATAACAGGACAGAAAGGTTTGATCCCGAGCAAAGCCCTAGAGGGGAAAACCAAAACAGACTGAAATAAGACAATATCCCATATAAAGAGATGAATGAGTGGCCACACACACACACACACACACACACACACAGACACACCCTCCGATGATGTGCGCAGAGGCACATTTCACACGGTCATTTCTGTTTCTTTTTAAATACTGGTTTGTGGGGTGGGTTTTTGATTTTTTCCAGCTACAGAAAAGGCCCAAAAGTGCATATGTGAGGCGGGAAAGGCAGAAATTCAGCAATAAAGCAGTTTCCCTGAAGGAACATGAAGGGGAGGAAACAGAAAGCAGTGTTAGAAGAGTTCACTTTTCTCACCCTTGGGCTTCCTGCATTTTATTATTGGTCCACAAAGTTATATTCACATTGTAGCTTCCAGGCATCTTCCTTCCTGGGAGTAGATTGGCTGATAGACCTCTGGGAACTGTAGAGAAGACCAGCGGCTCAGGCCAGCTTTCAGGGCTCTGTGATCTTCTAGGGATGGATGGCTCTGGTAGGGAACAAAGAGGCCCAGCAGCCCTGGGCCCCTCAGCACCAGTGTGAAGGTCCTTTCTCTCTCTGGGGATGTGTAAGAAAATGGCCCCTACTTTGAGGACAGAAAGAGTAGAGGGAGAGCCTGAGCAAGATTCCATGGCTGGCTCCCCTTGTCTGGGAAGGAAAACTAAGCTGAGCCACAACAGGCTGTTTCCTGCTGCTCTGGGCCCTCCTCCCACCACTGGCCACTCTCCCAAATGAAGGTCTTCTAATAGGATTTGTCCCTGACCTTTGGTCCCCAAATCCGCATTGTACTTTGAGAGCAAGAGGAAACAGAATGCACCAGCATCACCCCCAAGCCTCCCAAGATAATTCCCCAGGAGATTCTCTGCTGCCCCAGCCCCCAAACTGCCCAATACAAGATATTCTACCCACTTCCACCCAAGCTAGGGCCAAAAAGGAAAAGGATTAGTCAGGCAGGAGCTCCTCGCCCACAGTTATTTACTCATTTCCTCAACCTCTGATTTTGGGCAAATATCCCCAAATGCATTAACAAACAGTTGACAAAATACTTATGATGACTAATGACTGAACAGGTCCTGTCCCTCACCTGCAGGTTACAAGTGCGCAAAGGGAGAGGAGGTCAACGGTAGGGCCTGTTTAGACTCAGGGTGACAATGGGAGGGGGACAGAGGGGTGGCAAGAAAAACCAGAGATGAATAAAGTCAGGCCAGGGTTGTCACAGCCACCAACCACCAGAGAGAAGGAACTTGAATACAGCACCATCATTCCCCTCCACATCCTGGAGGCTGTGCTTTCCATTTTGTAGCCCAGGGACCCTCTTCCTTGTTTCAAAGGGGCTTTATGTGAGGGGAAGACCTGCAGGGAGAGGCCCCTCAGTGAGACACACACAACGTGGGTGAAACAGGGTCCTTCTGGCACCCTATTCTGCAGCCCCAGACACAGATGGGGGAAGAAAATATGTCTGGAATGACGGAGCCTTCCCCCATCCCTTACCCACAGTGAGCTGCAGACCCAATGGCGGCCCCCACCTAGGCTACACCAGCCCCTTACCTTCTACTCTGCATACTACAAAGGCACATGGCTGGGCTTTCCCCACTCAAGAGATTCGGGAAGGAGGAATTAATTTCAAAGACAAGAGAAGGAACTTCTCTTCCCCCAGGGCCCTCTCCTCTCACTGTGGGTTTTGAGGAAATTATCAGGGGAAGAGGGCTCTGCACAGGCCCACATAGGCCCACTGCACACAGGCCCAGAGACACCTGAGGACACGCCCCCTGCCCATCTCACACTCTCACTCGCGTGTCAGACACTCATGCTCCTGCCTCTACACGCCAGGTCTTGGAGACATAGTGGTCCTTGCGAGCTTTGTGCATCCGCACGTCCACTTGGCATTGGGCCGGGGAGAGGAGGCCATGGAAGGCCCATGGCATCTTCCCAGCAGAAGCAGGGAGGGGCGGCCACCTAACGCAGATCCCAGAAACTGGGGGAGCTGGGGGCGCTGCACACCCATAGACCCCGGGCGTCTTTGCCCTCCCCTCGGACCACGGCTTCCTCCTAGGCTGGGTGGGTTCCTGGAGACTGGGGGTGGGCTTCAGGAAAAGGGGCTGCCGGGAGAACTCCCCGTTCTCCTCCCCTTCCTGCGGTTGTCCTACAATGAAGAAAGGCAAACTTGACCCAAACTGTGCTTCCTGGGGAGCCCTTTGTTCACTGCAAGCCTGCGTGGGCAGGAGGCAGAATCACGGGATGGGATGCGAGGAACTCACGGGGAGGGGAGGGAGAGTTCACCCCGCAGCAGGAGCCCCATACTCCTGTCATCGCCCTGGAGGAGGGAGAAGATGGAGAGGGAGACCCCGGTGGGCCAGCAGCCCCCGCTTTGAGAAAGAGAGGCAGAGCCCCTTGCACCGGTTCCTACACAACGTGGAGCCCCGTCCCCATCCCAGGGACAGGGAGTGGCTCCCACTGTGGTTACTTTGTGTGGAGCCCCCGCCTGGGGGTCCTGGAGTCTCCGCCTCCCCCAGCCACGGCATGTGCGGATGTGTGAGGAGCTGGGCGGGAGGATGTGAGGGGAGAAGGGAGGCGTGGAGGCCGGGGCAGGTCTCCAGTTCCAGCTCCCGAGAGGCCCAGGCCCCTCCATCAGGAGAGACACTCAAGCCGTCGGCCAAGACCAAGGGGAAGCCTCCGGGGAAGGAGCTGGGAGGTGGCAGGAGACGGCTTCTGTCAGTAAAAGCTGCCGGAGTAGGGACAGGGTCTCAGGATGTGGCAGGGTTTAAAGAACAGAGGCACTGAGGACCGGCGGGGGCGCCCGGGCTCCGAGGCCTCCATGCTCTCGGCCGCGGTCCCCGGGTTTCCCGTGAGCACCCTGCCCGCACTTCCCGCCACGCGGATCGGCTGCAGGGCAGCCCCGTCCTGAGGGAGCGCGGTCCCGCCGGCAGCGCTGCAGTCGCGAGGGGCCGCACTGCCTGGAGAGTGGGGCTGCGGCTCCCGGCGGCCACCCAGGCCTAGGCCCCCTCTGCTGCTGGCTGTGGCGAGGCTGCCGCCGTCCTGGGAACCTCGGCGCTCCGGATCAGCCCTGCCCGGCCGGACGACCGCGCTCTTCCCCTGCTGCTCCTGGCGTCCTGGCTCCGGATCCCCTCCTGGTTCTTTACTTTGGGGACTCCGGGCGTGTCCCCGCCGCGCCGGAGCCTCTGCCGGGTTCTCAGACGCCGGGAGCCGCTGACTGCTTAGCGCGCTGGGCTGCGGGAGACTCCGCCAGGCCCCTTCACAGCCCCCAGGACGCAGGCTCGAGTTCCCTTCCAGTCTGCCGGCGCCTGTCCGTGCTTGCCCAACTTTGTTTATACCACACTTAAGAGTTTTAAACTTAACGAGCTTTTCAAAAAAACTATTCTCTCCAATTCTGTGGATTGTCTTTTAGGGTTTTTGTTTGTTTGTTTTGAGACGGGGTCTCACCCTGTCGCCCAGGCTGCAGTGCAGTGGTGAGATCTCGGCTCACCCACTGCAACCTCCGCCTCCCAGGTTCAAGCGATTCTCCTGCCTCAGCCTCCTGAGTAGCTGGGATTACAGGCACACGCCACCACGCCCGGCTATTTATTTTTTATTTTATTTTTTGTAGGGATGGGGTCTCCTTATGTTACCCAGGCTAATCTCAAACTCCTGGGCTCAAGCGATGCTCCCGCCTTGACCTTTCAAAGTGCTGGGGTTACAGGTGTGAGCCGCTGTGCCTAGCCCCATTTCTGAAATAAAAGATCCTCTTCTCACTGAAGTATATCCAGTCCCTTGTCCATCATTAATGATCCATTTTAATCCTGTGATTTATTTCCAGTTCATCTCTTCCACGGATGTGTCCCATATGCGTTTCACATTATAAGTATTTAAAAATATTCACTCTCATGTGTTCCTTCCTGTCATATATACATATATGAAAAAAAGAATGCAGCAGTATCTGGCGTTCCATAAGAAAGAAAATTAAGCCATAAATTTTACTTCTTAGTATGTTACATAGGTTAAATAAAATATTTTAGAAAGGAAATGCTTTTGAAAAAGTTATTTTATGATCCTAAACCTTTGAAAACAAGTGTAGCACAATTACATTAATCTTGGAGAAGTGCTCAGATATATCTCTATAGACATGTGTAGATATATAGGCACAGATATAGAGAAATATCAATTTTTCTTATACCTTGAAAAGGGAAGGCATTTCAACAATGGTGAACCAAGGAAAACATATCTCATTTAAACTGCTTAGACTGATAAAAATTTAAATGAATAAATATTTAATATGATGATTAATAAGGACAGAATACTCAGACATTCCATATTAGGATTATAAAGTGTTCCACATTTAGGAGTTGGCAACTAGACAATATCTATTAACATTTAAAATACAGAAAAGGGGCCGTGCGCGGTGGCTCACACCTGTAATCCCAGCACTTTGGGAGGTTGAGGCAGGCAGATCACGAGGTCAGGAGTTTGAGACCAGCCTGGCAAGCATGGTGGAACCCTGCCTCTACTAAAAATACATTTTAAAAAAATTAGCTGGGCATGGTGGCACCTGCCTGTAATTTCAGCTACCCAGGAGGCTAAGGCAAGAGAATTGCTTGAACCCGGGAGGCGGAGGTTGCAGTAAACCGAGATTGTGCCACTGCACTCCAGCCTGGGCGACAGAGCGAGATTCTATCTCAAATAAATAAATAAATAAATAAATAAATAAATAAATAAATAAAATACAGAAAAGAAGCAAGTAGCAATGCTAGTCCTGAGAATCTCCCCCCAGGGCCACAGATGCAGGTGAAAAGACAAGAGCACAGTGCTGGACCCCAGTGCTTCCACGGGGTGACCTGTATCTGCCAGGATTTACAGAGGTTCCCCCCTTTCACGTATGAACTTTTTGCACATTTTCTGAGATTCCAACTTTATAATAAAATCAACAGTAAAACAAATTTAATTTTGATATATCATTTTTCAAAATAAAAAGACGTTCCAAAAGAGACCCTTTTTCGTTTGTTTTTTTGAGACAAAGTCTCACTCTGTCTCCCGTGCTGGAGTGCAGTGGCACAATCACAGCTCACTGCAACCTATGCCTCCCGGGTTCAAGCAATACTCCTGACTCAGCCTCCTGAGGAACTGGGATTACAGGCACCTGCCACCATGCCTGGCTAATTTTTTGTATTTTTAGTAGTGACGGGGTATCTCCATGTTGGCCAGGCTGGTCTCGAACTGCTGACCTCGTGAACTGCCCACCTCGACTTCCCAAGGTGCTGGGATTACAGGCATGAGTCACCGCGCCCAGCTGAGGCCCTTTCCACTCACTGTGCAGCTGAAGGGTATTCCTGAGGCCGCCCAGGAGAAAAGTCACTAATAAAGGCATGGCAAAGCACTACTCTGTTTTTTTGGTCTCTCTGTTTACACCACAGTGAAGAAATAGCCTGAGCTGAGCCCTGCTGACTTCTTCCCCAGCAGTGAGCCAGACCTTAAAGCAGCATTGTTCCCTCCTCTCCACCAACGCCTCCCAATCTGCCAGGCTGTGTTCACTGACCCCAACTGCATCTGAGGGTCACTGAGGCCAGTGGATCTAGGGGAGCTTTCTGCTGGGCCAGAATTCCTCCACCATCACATGCTGGACACAGCAGTGGACACAGCAGTCAGCTCCTTCATAGTTGATTCTTATACATAAAAATAATATTGGAGATTCTGAAACACACCAAGAAATATGGGACTTAATGTAACAGTGAAATAGCAAAATAATTCACATAACTAACTTCGTTTCCATTTAAGGTGCCTTCTTCTATTCCTGCATGCAGGCGAGGATAATTTTACAGCACTGAGATAAAATGAAAAATAACAATCATATGGTTTTTGAAACTAACTCTTAGGTTAAAGGGGAAGTATATAAACAACTATGCTTTGATGGAGATTTATAGGAACACTGTGACTTGGCCAAGGACAAGGAAGTTCCCAACCTCCTCAGACCCTCGCTGGCTCCCAGGTGTCTGCCATCCTCAGCCCCCTCTACATCTCAACCCCTTTGCCAGCCCTTTACATAAAAAGAGCCTGACATTTATACTGACTTAAGCTGCTTCTTTAGAACAGTCGTCCACCATCTTCTTCATTTTCTGGCTCTTCAAACTAAAGTCACCTTCCTTGCCCTAACTCCTTGTCTCCTGATGTATTGGCTGGTGTGTAGGAGCAGAATGAAGTTGGACTTGGTTACATTACTTTCTCTTCACAAAAAGTTCAGATTTCCTTTTGCAGTGGAAGAACTGCTGTACTTGAGCACTTCATTTTTATTCTAATTGAAACACTATCAAACTATATTTCTCAAAACAATTCACTGTAAATAACATTTATATGTTATTGTAAGTGAATAAACTGATATTTTATTCTCTACATACTAATTATACTTTGAAAATATATGTACTTTACAGTAAAGACTTTCAGTACTCTGTAGCAATAGTTTTTCTAGAGTTATATTCCCAATAGTTATAAGTCATAAATTAAACCCACCATTTTTTGCTTGAGTATGTATACATTAGAAAACAAAAGAAGGCTGCGCGGTGGCTCACGCCTATAATTCCTGCATTTTCTGAGGCTGAGGCGGGCAGATCACTTCAGGTCAGGAGGTCAAGACCAGCCTGGCCTATATGGTGAAATCCTGTCTGTACTAAATACACAAAAGTTAGCCGGGTGTGGTGGCGCATGCCTGTAACCCCAGCTACTCGGGAGGCTGAGGCAGAAGAATCGATTGATTCTCCCAGGAGGCAGAGATTGCAGTGAGCCAAGATCTTGCCACTGCACTCCAGCCTGGGCAACACAGCAAGACACCAATCAGTCTCAAAAAAAATAGCTTTTTTGAGGGGGGATAGAGTGAACTGGTATGCTTAGATAGAAATTTATATAATTTAATATTCATATATTCATATTTTTATATAATCATGGATATTTTCTAAAAAACATTGACAAGTTCCACAGAAATTGCTTTCTTTTACTACATGAGTAATGTAGGGAGGGATTTTGGATGAGGAATAGATCCCCTCGAACAACACTGGAGGGCTCCACCTTGCTGCTCCTCATCCCATCTCAAATTCATCAAAAACACTTTTTAGTGGAAAGCTAAAAAAAGCTGCAGGGGGCTTCTCTCCCCAGAAATTAAGCCAGGGTTCCTATCATTCATACATGTAGTCACCAATTATGTCTCCTCATTAGGCAATGAGCACAAACTTGCCAGTGTCACAGTGGAAGGGAAGCCGCAAATGACACTGTAACTGGAAGGGGTGGGGGAGTCACATGAGATCAACGACAGAGACAGCATCACCAGAAGTGCCTTTGCATTGCAGACAGAGCAATGGAGAGAAAGGAAGTCCCTGTCTTCATGTGGCTGACATTTTAGGGAAAAAAAAGGATGAAACTCCACACTACAATGAAATGTAGAATGGAGCATGTCAGGAGGTGATAAGTTTTATGGAGAAAAATGAGGGTAGAGTAGGCCATATTCCCAACAAAAATGACTGAGGTGGGGATCTCATCAGTAGAGGTTTATTGGGCCAAGATTTGAGGCTGCACCCAGAAACAACACAAGTCACAGGAGCACCTGTACTTTTTCAGCTGGGGATGAAATCATGGGGGTGTCTCAAACTGTTTCTGCAAAGTCCGTTCCTGGGAGCAGGTCTTAGGACCAGGTGGCATCTCTTGGTCTGCTGAAACATTAAATCCAAAAAGTATCTCAAAGACCCGTCCTTTAGGTCTCACAATTGTGATGTTATCTATAGGAGTGGTTGGGGAAATTACAAATCTGGTGACCCTCAGTTACATGACTCTGGGGCAGTAAACAACTTAAAGAAAACAAGCTAAGCAATGGCAGGCACGGTTTAACCATCCCTGTTCTTAACAAACTTCACACCCTACCGTAATTCTCATCTTGTCTTATAGATGCATCTTCGATCTCTGAATGAGGAGGAGGTCAGCTTTCTTTGCTTCAAAGTTTAACTATGAACTAAATTCTTCTCAGGGTTATCTTGGCCTCCATGATAGAATAAGCAAAAAATGATTTGACCTATGAGGTTAGAAGCAAGACGGAGTCAGTTATGTTAGATTGATCTCAAGACTTATAATTCTACAAAGGTGGTTTCAACTTCCAACAGGCCATGGCCATGGATGTGTGGAATTAGACTGAAGATTCCCCCTGGGAAACAGCCAGGAGAATGGACCTGAAAGATGAATGAGAAAAACTTGTACAATGGGGCCAGGTGGGGTGGCTCATGCCTGTAATCCCAGCACTTTGGGAGGCTGAGGCGGGTGGATCACCTGAGGTCAGGAGTTTGAGAAGAGCCTGGCTAACATGGCAAAACCCTATCTCTACTAAAAATACAAAAATTAGCCGGGTGTGCTGGTGCACATCTATAATCCAAGCTACTCAGGAGGCTGAGGCAGGAGATTCACTTGAACCCAGGAGGCAGAGGTTGCAGTGAGCCAAGATCGCACCACTGTACTCCAGCCTGAGTGACAGAGAGAGACTCTGTCACACACACACACGCATACACACACACACAAAACCTGCACAATGGGAGGGGGTTTACTCATAACCCAGGGTTGGTAGGTTACAGCCACCCATTGCTAGGCCTTGATCCTCATTACTCCAATCCTTCTTTTGAAATGTGAGCTCAAAGACACCAACATAATCTGTGTAGCATCCCCCTTCACTCAGTTATCCCCAAGGATGACATAAAATGAGACATCAGCCTCCAAGCCAATAACTGACAAATGGTTTAGTGGGGTTTCCTTGGTTAAAAAAACAGAGAATTATTTTTGCCTCAGATGGACAAGTGTCTCAGACATGCTCCTTTAGTTTGGAAGTCACAATGTAACAGTGGATGTGTTGAAGAAGCCCTTTAATGAAGAGAAGCTCAAGGCCATGTCAAAAGCCTCAACTTCCCAAAAGCTTGCTGCATTGGAATAAACAGTTGAATCAAGAGTATTTGAATGCATCAGTCGGCAAAGCCTGAGTCCTGTCGTCTTGCCTTCCTCCCATACAGCATGAGCTTCACCACTCGCTCCACCTTCTCTACCAACTACCGGTCCCTGGGCTCTGTCCAGGCGCCCAGCTACGGCGCCCGGCTGGTCAGCAGCGCGGCCAGTGTCTATGCAGGCGCCGGGGGTTCTGGTTCCCGGATCTCCGTGTCCCGCTCCACCAGCTTCCGGGGCGGCATGGGGTCCGGGGGCCTGGCCTCAGGGATGGCCGGGGCTCTGGCAGGAATGGGAGGCATCCAGAACGAGAAGGAGACCATGCAAAGCCTGAACGACCGCCTGGCCTCTTACCTGGACAGAGTGAGGAGCCTGGAGACCGAGAACCGGAGGCTGGAGAGCAAAATCCGGGAGCACTTGGAGAAGAAGGGACCCCAGGTCAGAGACTGGAGCCATTACTTCAAGATCATCGAGGACCTGAGGGCTCAGATCTTCGCAAATACTGTGGACAATGCCCGCATCGTTCTGCAGATTGACAATGCCCGTCTTGCTGCTGATGACTTTAGAGTCAAGTATGAGACAGAGCTGGCCATGCGCCAGTCTGTGGAGAACGACATCCATGGGCTCCGCAAGGTCATTGATGACACCAATGTCACTCGACTGCAGCTGGAGACAGAGATCGAGGCTCTCAAGGAGGAGCTGCTCTTCATGAAGAAGAACCACGAAGAGGAAGTAAAAGGCCTACAAGCCCAGATTGCCAGCTCTGGGTTGACGGTGGAGGTAGATGCCCCCAAATCTCAGGACCTCGCCAAGATCATGGCAGACATCCGGGCCCAATATGACGAGCTGGCTCGGAAGAACCGAGAGGAGCTAGACAAGTACTGGTCTCAGCAGATTGAGGAGAGCACCACAGTGGTCACCACACAGTCCGCCGAGGTTGGAGCTGCTGAGACGACGCTCACAGAGCTGAGACGTACAGTCCAGTCCTTGGAGATCGACCTGGACTCCATGAGAAATCTGAAGGCCAGCTTGGAGAACAGCCTGAGGGAGGTGGAGGCCCGCTACGCCCTACAGATGGAGCAGCTCAATGGGATCCTGCTGCACCTGGAGTCAGAGCTGGCAGAGACCCGGGCAGAGGGACAGCGACAGGCCCAGGAGTATGAGGCCCTGTTGAACATCAAGGTCAAGCTGGAAGCTGAGATCGCCACCTACCGCCGCCTGCTGGAAGATGGCGAGGAATTCAATCTTGGTGATGCCTTGGACAGCAGCAACTCCATGCAAACCATCCAAAAGACCACCACCCGCCGGATAGTGGATGGCAAAGTGGTGTCTGAGACCAACGACACCAAAGTTCTGAGGCATTAAGCCAGCAGAAGCAGGGTACCCTTTGGGGAGCAGGAGGCCAATAAAAAGTTCAGAGTTCAAAAAAAAAAAAAAAAAGTATTTGAATGCATCAATCTGGCCAGTGGATTTGGGGAGAAAGGCAAGGGGTTTCATCTTAAGGACTGAACTAGGCCCCTTGTCCAAGGAAATCATGCATGCATAGCATTGAATTGATGTCTTGGGCAAGGTGGACACAGTGGCAAGATATTTGAGGATGAGATGAGACTTGTTCTGGGACTGCACTGCTCTATACCCCTCCTCATGGGCCTTTCCACTGTCACTCTGCCTGAGGACAGAAAAGATGTGGGTGTGGGCATGGGGCTGGGGTGGGGCAGTGGCAATAGCCACTGACTGGGCTAAAGGCAAATGACTCACTATTCTGGGACAATTCTGTTACCGCTAAGTTACAAGTTGCTGTGAGGACTTCCTTTTTCCATCTGCTTTTTAAAGACCTGAGTCTGAGCTACTCTGTATGTACATTTTTATAGCCATGTTTTCACCCTGTTGCCCAGGCTAGAGTGCAGCACCTATTCACAGGCACAATCCTTGCACACTACAGCCTCAAACTTCTGGTCTCAAGAGATTCTCCACTTCAGCCTCCCCAGTATCTGGGACTACAGGCTGGGACTCCAGCTGTGTAACACCATCCCCATCCTGATCTACTGCAGATTCTCTTGATTTCTGGGTAAATGGACTGACTGGACCATCCTATCCTGTCAAATCACTTGCACAAATACTTCTACTTTAAGACTTCTTCCACCTTGTCCAGAACCATAATCCATCAACCCCATTATTTGATCTCTTAAGAGAATAAACAAATGACACACTGACCCATCAAAACACACATGTCCTTTCCCCAAATACCAAACACAAAAAACCCAGTTGGTCTTCTTCACTTGGCCCACTTGAGAGAGTCACTTTCTCATGAGTACTTTTAACTCCCTGATTTACTGTTCTGCTTTTTCTGGCACAATCCCATACCTGGATGAGCACCATGCTATGTTGTTCAATGATGTCACTCAGCTGAGCCAGATACAATGTAGAAAAGTGGCCAGGTGGTATCAACACAAATTCAAAACTACCCGCACACCAGAGGACCATAAACACTGCCCAGAACTTAGTAAGTTCACATCTGGCTGATAAAATCCTTTCTTCAGAAACCCGACGTATCTAACAATCTTCTCCATGTCCTTTGAACATTTACTCATGTGGCTTTTACCTGGTATCTTGCCCAATAATTCATACAAAAATTAGATCCCACGAGGCAAGAACCGCCTCATCTTTCTACCATCTCTAAAGATAATATGCACAGGTCTGTATCTTTCTAGCCTTCTTTATTTCATCATGTCAGAAAAAAGATATACCATAGATAAGAGACTGAGAAGACATTCAGTCTCATTTGTAAGGTAATATTATAATGAGATTACATCTTTCTTTTTTTGTTTTTTGTTTTTGTGTTTGTTTGTTTGCTTGTTTGTTTTGAGGCAAAGTCTCACTATGTCGCCCAAGTTGGAGTGCAGTGGCATGATCTTGGCTCCCTGCAACCTCTGCCTCCCAGTTCAAGAGATTCTCCTGCCTCGCCTTCCGAGTAACTGGGATTACAGGCACCCACCACCATGCCTGGCTAATTTTTGTATTTTTAGTAAAGACAGGTTTTCACCATGTTGGTCAGGCTGGTCTCGAACTCCTGACCTCAGGTCATCCACCCACCTCAACCTCCCAAAGTGCTGGGATTACAGGTGTGAGCCACTGCACCCAGCCCACATCTTTCTTTGTGCCATTATTATGTCTTCATGAAATCAATGCTTCATTACGCAAACATGGTCCCATGGACCATCTTTTTAAAAAATGGCATTAATATGGCCAGTTCCTTATAAAACTAAACATGCCCATAGCATACAACTCAGCAAATGAGTTTTCCCAAATGAGGTTTTTTTTTAACCTTTTAAGTTGGGGGTATATGTGCAGGTTCCTATTACCTTGTTATATAGGTAAACTTATGGAGATTTGTTGTACAGATTATTTTATCAACCAGGTAAAATAATCTAGGAGGTCAAGGCGGGAGGATCACTTGAGGTCAGGAGTTCGAGACCAGCTTGGCCAACATGGTGAAACTTCTTCTCTACCAAAAATACAAAAATTAGGCTGGTGTGGTGGCGTGTGCCTGTAATCCCAGCTACTCAGGAGGCTGAGGCAGGAGAATTGCTTGAACCCAGGAGGCGGAGGTTGCAGTGAGCCAATATCATGCCATTGCACTTCAGCCTGGGTGAGAGAGTGAGGCTGTTTCTCAAACAAATAAATAAATAATAAAAATTAAAAATCTACATATTTATTTTAATTATGTAATTACTTGCCATCATATCTCTCTCGGAACACTGATCCAAGAACAACAAAAATAATAGGGCTGATACTTTCTGCTAATTAAGCAAATTTCCTTTTTTCTTTGTGAAACCAACTGACAAAATTCTTCAGTTTATGGTTTTTAGGAATAATTTCTACTAATTTATTTTCAGTGGAGTTTTACGGATGTCCCAAACAAAAACACCAACAATGACCAACCAATTTCATTGGGAAAGTACTAAATTTAACAAACTTTATTTTTTGATCAATGAAGACTCATTTTTAATTTTACTAAAACCTTTTAGATTTAGCCTTGGATAATAAAATTAATTAATATAGGGAATGCTTACTAACATATATAAAGACTTGTTAGTTAGAATGTCAATTTAATATTGATCAAAGTTGCCTGACAAAAATAAACTTTAGGTAAACTTAAGACAAGTTTGATGCATTCTGTTTATAATCTTGTACCTCTGTTTTCATTCTAATTTGGCATGCTGCATAGTTGTTGTTTTTTTTTTTTAATTCCAGGTGGGTTATGGCCACTCTTTTCCTCTCTTAAGTCTTGCTTTATTGTTCTTCCAGAAACAATTTTAAAATTTGCAGAGCTGCATCTGGATCAAGCAGTTGCGTTGGAGGAATTTGAACCTTTAAATCACAGAAGAGCTTATTTTCAACTGCCATAGCTAACATTGAGTCTATGCCTAATGATGTAAGCAGTGTGGATATGGGAATGTCTTTGAGTTTTGTATTCATGAATTCTCTAGCTCATCTGTTGATACTTAAGATGAAGAATGTGTAAAAACCATGTCAAACTTTTCCAGAAAATTGAATTTATCTTAGAATTATTTGTAGAAATAAATTCCATTAGATGGAACTTGGGAAAGTTTTCCTGTAATTTCTTGAAATCAAATTTGACAGTACATTGTAGTCTGATCATTCTGCATTCCTCATTCTGATTTTCCAGCAACTTGCTTTTTGTAAACTGCTCAGATGTTGAATTTCTCAATAAAATAATCACAACCAAATACCATTTCAAATCCGAAGCCAGAGAGCCCCCTTGACATGGCTTGTTGAGAATTATTCAGAATCAAGCACGATTCAAGTTACTGATGGATGTGGGGTATTTGAAAATTTAGTATTCCTCTGGTGGTTAAAATGCTTGGAAGATAATATTTTTTCAGCAGTCATTCAAGATTCAAGGCTCTCCAATTAATTGATTGTCCAGTGAGACCATAGTTCCTGTGATAGTAGCAGAACATGTCCAGCAAGGAGTTAGCAGCAGCATCGTTGGCTTGTATTGCATTTTCAATTAAAGCAGAGACTGTTGAATAGCACTCAAAATTATCAAGTTTTTGCCTTCTTGTCAAAAGGTGAAAATGTACTACTCCATCTACTTTGGAGCTTAACACTTTCTCCACTCAAGAAGAGATGTTGAGAGTTTCCAGGAGCCCATCGTCCAAGACTGTGGCACTAAAACAATACACCTGAGATTTTACTCTGGAAAGGCATTTACTATTAAATGCACCTCCTTACATATACACCATGGAATACTATGCAGCCGTAAAAAAGGATGAGTTTGTGTCCTTTGTAGGGACATGGATGCAGCTGGAAACCATCATTCTCAGCAAACTATTGCAAGAACAGAAAACTAAACACCGCATGTTCTCACTCATAGGTGGGAACTGAACAATGAGATCACTTGGACTTGGGAAAGGGAACATCACACACCAGGGCCTATTATGGTGAGAGGGGAGCGAGGTGGAATTGCCTTGGGAGTTATACCTGATGTAAAGGACGAGTTGATGGGTGCTGACAAGTTGATGGGTGCAGCACACCAACATGGCACAAGTATACATACGTAACAAACCTTCACGTTATGCACATGTACCCTAGAACTTAAAGTATAATAATAATTATATATATATATATATATATATATATATATATATATATATATATATAAATGCACCGCCTTTTTCACCTCAGAATGAAAAATGACAGGACACTGTAGCCTGATCACTTTGCATTCTTCACTCTGATTTTCCAGCAATTTGCATTCCTCTCAAATGCTCATAAGTTGGATATCTCAATGAAATAATCACAATGGGCCCGTCTCCTTGAACAGTTTGAAGGCTACTCAAAAAACGAAACATTGATCTGCCATATCAACCATATCATTGAACAATCTCACTGCTTGGTGTATACCCAAAAGAAAGGAAATCAGTTTATCAAAGAGATACCTGCACTTTTATGTTTGGTGCTGCACTGTTTACAATAACTAAGATTTGGAAGCAACCTAAGTGTCCATCAACAGATGAATGGATAAAGAAAATGTGGTACCGATATACAATGGAGTACTATTTAGCCATCAAAAATGAAAGCCAGTCATTTGCAACAACATGAATGGAACTGAACATCATGTTAAGTGAAATAAACCAGGCACAGAAAGACCAACATCACACGTTCTCACTTATTTCTGGAATCTAAAAATCAAAACAATTGAACTCATGGACATAGAGAGTAGAAGGGTGTTTACCAGAGTTGGGAAGGGTAGTGAGAGGGTGGGGGGAGGTGGGAACAGTTCATGGCTACCAAAAAATAGAAAGAATGAATAAAACCTACTATTTGATAGCACAACTGGGTGAGTAGTGTCAATAACAACTTAATCATATATTTGAAAATAACATAAAGAGTGTAAGTGGATTGTTTGTAACTCAAAGAATAAATGATTGGGGGGATGGATATCCCATTCTTCACAATGTGCTTGTTTCACATTGCATGCCTGTATCAAAACCTCTCATGTACCCCACCAATACTACATCTCCACAAAAATTAAAAATAAAATATAAAAAAGAACCATCTCCTTTCTGTAGAATAAACATTACAGTTTGAAATCCAAGACTAGAGAGCTCCCCTGATACAACATACACTCCATTTGCCATGAATAGTTTCCCCTTTGCTCTATACAAATGTATTTGTAGAAGTTGGCATTCTGGAACATTGACTTCTAACACAGCGAGAGGGATAGCCACACATGTGAGATATGATGACAGAGCAGTATTCACCAGTGCATTCTGTTGAAACAGTGAGCAAGCCAAATTCAAGTTATTTTCCAAACTCATTGATTGTAGCCACTGAAAGGTCTGTGAGACACCACCAGGGTCTCTGTGAAACCTGGCTAAGACTTAGAATGTGGACTTGAATGTGATTGTGATCATTATGTAATACTTGCTGTAAAAACTCAGGTTGGTGTTGGCCGCATATCCCTATAACAGTCAGGTGGGGAGAGTCAAAGAGTGTTTCTTTGACAAGTTCCTCTAAAGGTGGCAGTAAACTTAGTGCCTTTTTGCCATAGACCCAGAGATAGCGAGAGACACTTGACAACCCCAGATTACTTCCTTAGCAGCCAAAGCCAGCATTTCACCTAGAATGGATTTTTGCTGTGGGGAGAACATGGCAAGCATGCAGAGATGTTTGGGATTTGGTAATACCTGGGTGAGTTTTCCAAGCTCTTATGAAGTATAAGATGCACAAGGCCCATTTCTAAATATTGGAAACATCTTGCTGTGAAAGCGTGTGATGTCAGGAGTTAAGACCTTTGATGATGCCATGCACAAAAACATGTGGCAATGTAATCACCAGTCTTTACCTCTTAAATGGCCTTGCACATGGCTGCTCCTGTACTGCTGAAGCCCAGTGCCAGTAGTTTATGTTTCCCCATTGTGTCATCAGCCCAATACAAATTATTGTCAAACTTACACCCGGAGGTGCTAACAGGAAAATAATCTTCTGAGTAAATGCACATTTTATCAGTCTCAACTTCCAAAAATTGGTCATCGAACAGTGTGAGTTTGTGTCTTTCTATCTTGGCTGTCACCTTTACTACATTGTAGGGGTCTGAGGTGTGTAGAGTGAACACCTCAGAGTTCCAGTTGCCCTTGTGGGTTTTGCTATCATAAACCCTTTCAAAAGACACATGCCTGATTGCAGAAATGAATATTGTCCCCTGACAATCAATATAGAATTCTGGATCATTCTTCCCTTTACTTTTCCTAATAGCTTCTGCTAAGCTAGTGACATTCTGTGGGATTATATCACAGGTATCTGTCATCTGAAATGTGATGCAAGGCACTTCTATCAAAAAGGCCCTTGTCATGCCAGAAAGAACAAATCCTAGATTGAGGTAATCCACATTTCTTATTGTTCTGTAAGTGGGCACTGCCACAGAATAATCAAGATTTTGGTCTTTTAAGGCCAAAATAAGTTGAAATACCTCAAGGCCAAAATAAGTTTAAAAACTGCCTCATGAAGAAGTGTTCCTGGGATCTCTTCATCTAGTTTTTGAATTCTCCACAAGAATGAAACATAATGAAAGTCCTTGATTTCCATTCTCATCATATCACTCACTGTCATCTCACAATGTGGACTTGTTTCTCATTCCTGAAATCCAATATACTTGGAGTCACAAGGTAAATATTTAGCTATTTCAGATGTGTTGCCTAGAACTATTCATGGAGGCACTTCACCAGGGTTTCCAAGCACCCGAATTGTGATATTTGCTTCCATAATTCCTAGAAGCAAGTTATCATGAGGTTGTGTTTGTTTACTGTACATGAACACAATCTGTTCAAGTCTTGATAAAACGGAGCCCATATTTGTTTGTAAAGAACCACACACTTCACAGTGGCTTTCTGTAGGTAGATTTGATGACCTTTATGTATATATTCATTTCCCTCTCCAGATTTTTGAAAACTATCAATTTGCCCATCGTTGGTGGAAAAACAGCTTTTCTTTCTGTCTTTCTGCATCTTGTGGCCATGACAAATGCCATTTGCAAAAAACAGAGGTGCTAACAGGAAAATAATCTTCTGAGTAAATGCATATATGATATTCATATATTACTCTCTGGATATCTTCATTGACCTTGCTTCTTGTTATGCCATCCTTTAGCTTATTGCAGAATAAAAAAGTGGCTTTTAACTGTTTGAAAATGGTATCATAGTAAAATCCAACATGGAAGAGGCATTCAGAAAGTTCATCACTGTTTGAAATCAACTTACACTTTCTAGCAACTCTAGAAGGCATCTTCTTTCTTTAACTTAAGCATTTTGTAGATGGCAACTATATTAAAACTCTTTTAAGGGATCTTGTAGTGATTATGGATTTACCCCTTTGTATCTTGAGAGAATCATTTTTAATCTCTTTTACTAAGTCTAACCTAATTTGGCAAACCAGTGCATCACAAGGGAACCAAGTCTGCCTTGGAACTACTATATTAAGTTTAAAATAAACTATTTTTCAACTTATCTAGAAATACTAAAAATAAACACCCCTTGACTCAAAAATCTTCCCTGGCACCGCATCTGCATCTATACCCTCTTTCATTGTCATCTTGTGAAATGATATATTACTCGATTTTGCTGGTAAAAACTAATTAGAACATTTATATTTAAATCATGCTTAACAGTTTACAGAAGTATTTTTCATTTTCTTCTTGTACCCAGTGGCAGAATTTTACGATTCTGAAGCACTTAGACTCTCATCATCTTTTTTGCAGAGAAATAAAACAAAACTAACAATACGATTTTTTAAATCTGCTACCTAGGATTTTGTAATTTATGTATTAAAACAAGGATTTAATTTGTTCTCTTTTAAGCTATTTGGCTGCAATGCTTTCTTAAAAACTTTAGATTTGCTCTTCCCTGATGTGTTGGGACATGAACCCAGGTAAAGAAAGAAGGTTAAGGCCTCATTTAACATGGGTCTATTATTACTTTTCTGTGCATTAAGATCATAAAAACACCACCAAAACTATGAGCCAAAGTGCATTGACTGAATTTTTTAATAACAATGAGACACAAAAAACTAGTTAAAATTTACTTATTTATTTTTGTGAAAACAAATATTTTATAATTTTTGTAATCTTTTCGAGAGACAGGGTCATGCTATGTTACCCAGGCTGCAGTGCACCATCATTTCACACTACAACCTTGAATCCCTGGGCTCAAGTGATCTTCCCGCCTCAGCATCTGGAGTAGCTGGGACTACAGTTGTGTGCCATTGCACCCAGTTTTTGTAATTTTCCAATGGTTGAAAGATGGTCAAACCTTAGACAAAGTTCTTAAAGTCAGTCAAGCATAGTTGAACTATTTTTTTCCTTACCAATTCTGTAATTGATATACTTTGTCATTATTGGATTCACTTCGAGATCCCCAGAAATGGACTCCTATTATGAGTGAACTCTCATGTTGATGTTACCTATCTGGGGTGTTCCAGAGTGTTCTTGGTTGTCTTCTTCAAAGAAAGAATTCACTCAAAAGACCAATTAGTAAAGCAGGCAAAAGTTTTATTGGGGAAGTAAAAGGACACTCCAAAAGAGGAGTGGGCTGACCCTGCTGGAAACAGCCCCGGGATATTCTGCATTTGATATGCTGTGGTCTTGCTTTTTTCCTTGCCCACTTCTCACCAAGGCTTGGGGAATCATCCCTTACTGTGGTTAATGGACGTGCACTGGACGCAGTGATCAATACAAATCCCACCCAATGGGAACATTGCTCATTACTGCCACCCGGGAAGGGCACATAGCCATCAAATTTGTACTCATTGCACCTGTGTGGCTCTCAAGAATTCTGCTTTTGCCTTTTTTCTCCCTTATCAGGATCTAGTTAACCACACTTTGACAGTTCCACCACAGAGTGAGTACTGGGCATCTTAAGAGGTGTTCTGGGCTGTTCCTTCCAACATGGGTACTTCCCCTCCTGCCTGCTAATGTCTGACTAACTGCCTCCTCTTACATTTATCTCTTAAGGAGTTGGGACCCAGAAATCTTTTGGGAAATAGGGCGGAGGTCATTCTTCTGTAACTACTTCCTGCTGCAAAGGGGCGTTGAGGGTCTTCTGGTCCCTCCTCCTTGCTTGCTGTCATGGCAAGAAGCTTTCAGAGGTTGTTGTTGTCTCTCAAAAGGTTTGACCCACAGTGTCCAGAGGAGACATGCAGAAACTTGCTTGTCCTCAAGGTTAGGAAAGAGGTTGATATCCTTGTCACAAGACTATTTGAAGTCTGACGGCTTCTAGATGGGACGAAATAAACTTAGTTAGTAGATTCAAGAAGCAAGGCCCAGAAAAGAGAAGAAGGAAGATAGAGGTCAGGGGTCCCAGGAAGGGGAGGGGCCATGAGAATCAGAACCAGGTGACACCCCTCAGCAGCCTCTTCCCAAAGATGAGAAGCCTAGTTTATGAGATCTCAAATGTGCTCCTGAGCCTGCCCTGATCTCTTAACCCAGATCAGTACTCTTCTCCAAGCACAGTCAAGTTCCTCCCTGAGCTGCAACCAGCATGTCAAGACCTCTACCACGTTTGAGAACTACAGCTGCGAGAGAACTGACTTGTCACTGTAACTCTTTTATAGCAAGCAGTCATTTCTAGTTCTTGAACCAATTCCAGAGACAGGCTGTGGTAGGTTCAGGAGTAAGTGCCAATGCTGGCTATTCCTATTGTGGCACCTGTGGTAATGCCAAGCCCAACAAGAAAGGGAATTAATTGAATTGCTTGGTGGGCCCCAGTAATAAGAGCAAGGGCCGAGAAGCATCACCTGGGGCAATGAGATGCTAGGGTTTAGGTAAGCCAGCATGGGTGTTCTGGTCCACTTTGCAGAGAAGCATAGGTGGGCCTGTGTCCCACACAGAAAGCAAAGTTCTGTCATAGGCAGACAAGAATGGATATGGAAGGAGGCAAAGTCAATTCCAAACATTACCAATATCCTCATTGGCTATGCAAGATGTGATATTCTGTCACTAAAGTTGGAGCTGCTAGAAGAGCCAGACATGAGTGACTAGTTTGAGTAGGAAGATGGTTCTTATTTTCCCAGAAGAGCATGTGTCTAGTAATGTCAAGGAGAAGAGCTTCTAAAGGGAGTTAAAGATTTGAAATTTTTGCATGACCCCTCCTGGCTTGGTAAGGTAGAGAACCTTACTTGGTATTGGGAGATTTTAGTTTCTAGAAAAAAAAAAAATGTATGAGACGTATTGACAATGGTGATGGTTGTGTTGCAGTGCTCAGGGTTGAGAGAACCCACAAAAGTTCCAGAATCTCTGGCAGTAGTGATGCCTAGGGGTACCTGACTGAAGGTGATGGGGGAGAACAAGGGGCCTAAAATAGTGCAAGTGTTAAGAAAAGCTTGAAAGTCCCCTTTGCTTGTGTTAGGTACTGTATGCATCTCTGGGAAGGTTTTGTATAGAGAAGCCCCAGTGATAGGTGAAGCTAAATTGGGTTTGAGAAGTTGCCTATTCTTGTATCGTGGCTGAGTAGGCTGTTCCTGCCCTAGATAGAACTAATTCGTGCATAGCCCATAGGTTGAGGGATAGGAAGATTTGGTGAACTTTAGTAGCTGTTGAGCTGCTTGTAGATTTTTTTTATATATAGTTGTGGGCTGTTGGGGCCTATGAGGGTGATTTTAGCTGGGAGCATAGAGCATTTGGCTGCATGGTCCCAAAGAGAGCAGATCAGAGCCAAATTAAGATGTCTGTTGATTATGGGAAAAAGCTATTAACTCAGTGAGTGTTAGAGAGGACACCACCCAGATAACGGCTTTGAGATTTAAATCCAGGTAGGGCCGAAGAGACCTTTTCCTGGGGCGCTGGGGTGGGTGGGGGGTGGTGTTGGTTCACAGTAGCAAAGACATATTAGTAAACCTGCAAGGAGTATTATGATTCATGGTGTAACAGGCCAAAGCATTACTAATTTACTTATCTTTATTCTTTTGGATTTGCTTGAAGAGGAGTTTGAGACCCTGGAGGGGCTCCGTGGTCCAGGTGTCCAATGGGGCCTTTACGACTTCCTCTGCCAGAGATGAGTCACACAGCTTTATCTTGGAGTAGTGGATCCACCTGGTGATCCCTGGCACCATAACTGCTGTAGGAGTGGAGAGCAAAACAGTGTAAGGACCTCTCCAAATAAGACTCAGTTGAGAGTTTGGAGTTCCATCCTTCCAAGTCTTAATGAGAACTTGAGTACTTGGAGGGTATAAAATTTGGTCAGAGTTTTCAGGATGTGAAAATATCTTTTGGCCAGTTTTTGAATTCCCTGCTGAGACTGGGATAGAGAAGTAACATAATTAGTGAGTTGGTAAGTTTCAGTATCCAACAGGAAAGTGAAGAAAGGATCTTCCACATAATAACTCAAAAGAACTGAGTTGTAAGTTAGAGGTGGGTATGTTTCTCAGCCTTAGTAGAGCAATACATCACAGCTCTGGTCATGGCTTTGAGGTTTCCTGGCATAATTTTTCCAAGGTTTGCTTGAGAGTTTGGTTAATTCTGTCAACCATTCCAGAGTGTTGTGGATGCCAGGAGAAAAGTCGAAAGTAACTGATTCCCAAGGCCCGAGAAACAAGTTGAGTAAACTGTGAGGTGAAGGATGTACTGTTATAACTTTGCAGTGACCTGGGAATGACAAACCGGGGGACGACCTCCTTGAGGGCCTTTACTACCCTCATTGCTTTTCCCATTCACACTGGGTAAGCTTCTATCCAACCTGGAAAGGTGTCTCCAAAGACCAGAAGATATTTATACCCTTGACAGGCAGGAAGTCAGTTGAAGTCAAACTGCCAGTCCTCCCCAGCATAAGTGCTCCCCCATTGGACTGGCTGGAAAAGAAAAGGAGGTTCGGCTCCTTGTGGGATGTTTAATGTATCAAGGGCACAGGCCCTGCAAACTTGTTCGAGAGTCTTGGAAAGATTTTTTTCCCCAAAAGAGCCATTTGCACATTATTGAAAGTTTTTTCTTGCCAAAGTGGCAGGAGTCATGCAAAACATAGCTAACTTTCCATTGAACATTTTAAGACAGATGTAGGACCTCTCGCAGTTGATACCAGCCTCCGGGGCCTCGTGTCCCAGTGCCCATTCCTATTCCTCTGGTGAGTACAAGGGGCTGGTGGCTTTGGATCCTCAGTGGGAGGATGAATTAAAGGAGGCTGAGGATGCTCTGCTGGGAAATTTCCTAAGCCATTTATAGGAGAATTACCCACTGAGGGGCTCACAAGAGCCAAAATGGCATGGTCTAGTTTGCATTTTTGGAGAGATTCTGATCTTCTTTTAGAGCCATAAAGGCCTGGACATTGGGTACCTCTGACCATTTACCCTGTCACCTGCAAAGCAGGTCCAGCTGCAAGATGGTATTAAAATTAAGGCTACCATTTTCTGGCCAGACTTCCATAGTCATATAGTTTTGTATTGAGGCCATGAAGAGTTACAAAAGAAAACTAACATCTTTTTCTTTAATGTCTAGGAATCAATCTTGTCCTAACTTTTGAGAATGCATCCAAGGGGTGACTCCTACAGTGTGGGGTGTTGAATGTCCATCTGAAAGACAGACAGAAGTAAAGGCCAGGGGAGAGTGAGCATCCTGTCCATTCTCATCCATTATGAAAGGGGAAGAACATCCTCTCCATCTCTTTCCCACACTAGGCCAGGCATCCCTAGCCTCTCAGGAGCTTCACACTTCATGCACCCTTATTGCATGCTCCCTACTGAGAGGTGACCTCTTTGCCTCATTTGGTCTGTTGATCCCCCAGGTCCATAGGTCTCCCGTCTAATTATAGATGACTGTGCCCAATTATAATTTTGTAGCTTTTTGTGTGATAACCCTCTGCATACAGGCAAAGCATGTCAAGGACAGTGGGGAGGGCCACAAGAGGGAAGTTGACTAGTAAATCCCGGAGAATTCAGTGGTCAGAACATGGAAAGAGTTTTGGGTAGTAGCTACATCCAGGAGAACCCTAAACCAAGACCATAGCACCTGAAATTTACCTAAATTCCTTCGGGAGATGGAATTAGTGCAGAGGAGACAGTGACAGAGCATTCAAAAAGCCACTCTAGGCTGGGCGCAGTGGCTTAAGCCTGTAATCCCAGCACTTTGGGAGGCCGAGACAGGCGGATCACGAGGTCAGGAGATCGAGACCATCCTGGCTAACATGGTGAAACCCCGTCTCTACCAAAACATATAAAAAACTAGCCGGGCGAGGTGGCGGGTGTCTGTAGTCCCAGCTACTCAGGAGGCTGAGGCAGGAGAATGGTGTAAACCCGGGAGGCGGAGCTTGCAGTGAGCTGAGATCTGGCCACTGCACTCCAGCCTGGGCCAAAGCCACTCTATTGGAGCCTATCTGGGAAAAGAAGAGGAAAAAGTAGGTGGCATTGGCTAGCAAGAGAGATGCCGTGATGGCATCGGCAGCAGGACCAACTGTGAAGAAAGACAGGGTGGTGAGTCCCCAGAAGTCAGTTGTGAGAATGTGGAAGTAATCAGAAGCCTTGGGGTCTCTGGCAAGAAGAAAACATTCAGTGCCTGGAGGGGCTCTGTCGGGCATTAGGTAGAAGTGCTTCAGCTGAGCACACAAAGCGGAGATGCCAGGGAGCTTGATCGGCATGCTCAGCATTCTCATAGACTATGCCGGATAGGAGCAGACATGTGAGAGGAGACAGCAGGGAGCGTAGCCCTTACCTCACGACAGCATGCAAGTCACAACACCGAGAGAGATTGCCAAGCCTGGAGTTCCAGAAAGTGTCCTCGGTTCTTGTCTTCTTGCAAGAAAGAATTCAGCCAAAAGATCAGTTAGTAAATCTAGCAAAAAATGTATTGCAGAAGTGACAGTATGCTTTAAGAGAAGAGTGGGCCAACTTGGCTGGGAGCAGCCCCAGTACACTCTGCATTTGACCTTTTTCCTCACTTTCTTCTTTGGGTTCCTGCCTTTGTTCTTGACCAGTTCACACCCAGGCTTGGGGGGCTCTCCCTTACTCTTGGTTAATGCACATGTGCAGAACCCAGTGATCAAGATAAATTCTACCCAATGGTGGCATTGCTCATTGCTGCCACCCAGAAAGGTTGTATAGCCATCCCTTTTGCCTTTCCCCTTCTTTATCTGAATGTAGCTAACACATCTGACAGTTCAACCACAGAATGAGTGATTACTAAGCACCTTAAGAGTCGTTTTGGGGTGTTCCTTCCCATATAGCTACCTTTCCTCCTGCCTGCTCATATCTGACTAATGCCACCCTGACAGTTGGATTGCAAGGTTCTTGTTCAATTGAACCTTGAAACATTGAAAGGGTCATGTCCCAGGGAGATGGGAACCCTGTGCAGTTTTACATGGAATTCTGAGTAGGAAGTAGAATGGATTCTATTTGGTCACATTTGCTATTTAACTACTCTTGATATCATTGTCATCTTAGCCATAAATCATTCAAGTGATGGTAAGATAGACATAAGTGAGCTTCACTTTATGAATTCAAATATTGCTTTAAGTATTTAAAACCTGCTGTATGATTGCACAGCAACAAGAACATTTTATAACAATTGATATTAAAATGCTGTAAGTACAATAGCAATTAAGGATGTACTCATGTAAGAAAATCACAAAACTTTAAACTGAAAAACAGAAGAAACCTTTTTTAGTGTTACAGGTTCATAGAATTCATAAAAAGTATTTGTCTTAGATTCCTTTACATAATAATCATCCATATGTGGTCAGGTATTTGATATCAATTATTCACATCTGATTAGAAGTGGGAACCTTGAGATGCTACAGGAAAACTTTAAAAGCATTATGAACCCAAGCCAAACTAAAATCAATTAGAAAGTAAGCCAAACCATCTCAAAGTATACCTTTAGTTGTCAGGCAATACCATTTCATTTCCAAAATCTAACTTAAATGCAATTTTTACAGAAATTTAAAATGTGCCGGTTTAGTTACATTTATCGAATAAAGTTAACAAATGAATATCTCTTGACAATGAGAGCTCCAAGGACTTTAAAAAAAGGCTGTAAAGTTTGTTTCCTTTCCTTAAAAACACAGTTAATTATGACCTTTACTTAAAATACATAAGTCAATTAGACAACTCAATATTTTGCAAAAAAAAATACAAGAATTATATCAGAAGTCTGAGAAGGAAAGAAAAAATGATGCTATATCTAACCTTTGACAAGTCGCTCTCCATTCTGATATTTGAAGACAATGAGCTTAAGGTAGGAATCCTTAAGGTTTCTCTTGGAATATGTATTCTGTTGAGACCTAAATTTTCATTAAGATTTCCATTGCATGCTGACTGTAGGACTGCCCTTATAGTATGAGAAGTAAATAAAGATCCGCTCTGCTCTTTTTCTTGAAGAAGTTTGGTACTGACGTCTGCTAGAATTTCTTTACGTCTGTGAAGATTGCAAAACACAGACACTGAGTATTTTGGGTTTTTTTACAAATTATGTCTAAATGACTTGCATTGTTTAAAAAGTCACCATGAGTCAATGAAAGATACCACAAACTATGTTTTAACTCTGAAAATGTATGAGAGCATGTGTACTGTACACAGTTTTAATTTTTAAATTGTTCTAAAGAACTACATGTACTTCTAGAGGATTTTTAACAAGTAATTCAAACAAAGTAGAGAGGGAAGAGCGAAAGCTATCAATGATATGTGGATTAACAGGTGACATTTGTTGCCTTCTGAAATGGCTCTAGTTATAAGATTCTTAAGGATGCCATTAGAAATACTTGTGTTTAGTTAGGCTGGGCGTGGTGGGTCATGCCTGTAATCCAGGCACTTTGGGAGGCCAAAAGAGGTGGATCACTTGAGGTCAGGAGTTCAAAACCAGCCCAGCCAACATGGTGAAACCCTGTCTCTACTAAAAATACAAAACATTAGCCAGGCATGGTGGTGGGTGCCTGTAATCCCAGTTCCTTGGGAGGCTGAGGCAGGAGAATCACTTGAACCCGGGAGGCGAGATCGTTTCACTGCATTCCAACCTGGGACAAGAGCAAAACTCCATCTCAAAACAAAAAAAAGTAAAAAAGCAAATAAATACTTGTGTTTAAAGGGTAACTATATGAAATGATAAACATGTTAATTTGCTGGACTAGAATCACCATTTGATTATGTATAAATATATTAAAACATCATGTGGTACTCCTTAGATATACAGGAGTGCCGAAATATATCCAAAACTATAAATCCAAAAATATTTTACTCCAGTGAAATAACTAAAAGTAAAATAAAGCTAGAAATACTTGTATTTAGTAAGCCAGTTACAGAAAAAAAAACTCTCTCTCAAAGACACTTTCAAGCATGTCTTTTTACCACCCTTGTACATTTCACCCATTATTTGAGAAGCATTTGACACTGAGGAATCATTCAGAGCAACAATTCCCTGGGGAGAAGGAGATAGCCAAGATCAAAGAGAACTCAATCATCTCCAAGGGTGATTAACTCCTAAAATTGTGACCCACACATCAGAAGTGGGGCCTGCCCTTTTGGTATTCCACCTACCACCTCAGGCTGACCAAGGTGTTATTTTTCACCACTTTGTGAATTAGATTTCCTTTCAACCCTGTGTTAATTATTCCCTATTTCACAAGTATGCCTTTATGTGGCGTGGAAAAACTATACAAAATACTTTGTTCCAAGGTGGCCTCTAATGTTACTACCAAAGGTCGCAATCAATGACAGTTAATTTACTGAGTGCCAGAATGTGCAGAGGAGTAGAAGTACCTGACCCTTTTTCAGTTTAAGTTGTAATCTTATAAAAAATAATTCAATTCATTAATATTTCTATATAGGGGAATGCTGGCAAACAATTGTGTAACAATATCACTGTCTAAATTATGAAGCTTCAAAGAAACTTGGCTGAAAGACTAATAGATCAGGTTAACCACATAGGAATATTAAGGGGATAAAGAGCCATATAAAACCAAAAAACAGGCCAGGCACGATGGCTCAGGCCTGTGATCCCGGCACTGTGGGAGGCTGAGGTGGGCAGATCACTTGAAGTCAGGAGTTCAAGACCAGCCTGGCCAAGATAGTGAAACTCCAGCTCCACCGAAAATATCAAAATTAGCCAGGAGTGGTGAGAATATGAAAGGTTGGGGCTGAGACAGGAGAATTGCTTGAACCTGGGAGGCAGAGGTTGCAGTGAGCCAAGATTGTGCCACTGTACTCTAGCCTGGGTGACGGAGTGAGAATCCATCTCAAAAAAACAAAAAACAAAACAAACAAAAAAACACATCCAAAAAGAGGGGAGTGACATGAATTGCCCTGGATTAACTTTTTTTAATTTTTTTATTTTATTATTATTATTTTTTTTAGATGGAGTCTCACTCTGTCACCCAGGCTGGAGTGCAGTGGCGTGATCTTGGCTCACTGACACCTCCACCTCCTGGTTCAAGTGATTCTCCTGCCTCAGCCTCCCAAGTAGCTGAGATTACAGAAGCATACCGCCATGCCCGGCTAATTTCTGTATTTTTAGTACAGACGGGGTTTCACAATGTTGGCTGGGCTGGTCTTGAGCTCCTGACCTCTGGTGAGCCACTGGCGGATTAACATTTTAAAGGTAAGCTCATTTACTAACATCATTTTCCAAAATTGTTTAACCTAGTTAGCTTTCACTTCCCCCTAATCTCATGAACCTGTCTCACTAAAAATTATGCCTTTGAGGCAAATTAATGAGCTTCATTTATTTTCTATGATTCTGTGTTTTGACTTACTTGTTTAGTTCATCTGACAAAGATTCTCTAAGTTTTAATTCTTCTAGATACAGTTCCTTATATTTTTCCAATTCTGTTGTATTACAGTCTGCTTGTGAAGTTTTTGCTTTGTAGAGTTTGAATTCCAGATCTTTAATTGTAAGTTCCATCTGACTTTTCATAGTAGCATTGCTTTCCTCTGTTAAAAACTGTAACTTGTCATGGGCTATTTTCTGTGTCTAAAACAAATTGAAAGGGTACATTAAACAAATAATTATAATCTGAATAATTATTGTGTATTTGTTTCTTTTTGTTTTGGGTAGGTGATGTAGAGAGCATTTCTAAGTATGTGAAAAAAAGCAACTGAAGTTTAATATATTTATTATGAGTATCAACTAAATTAATAACTTAATCTGAATTGTAAAAATATTAAATCATGCTTATAGTAGTACTCATGAAATGTAACACTCCAAAGAATAATAAAATCAATTTAAATTCTGAAAAATTGAGCAATATAACTTAAGAATACTTCAAGAGTATAGTATATTTTCTAAATCACATTTTTCTTTCTCTATTAGTCTTGTTTCATGCCACTTGTCTTAGTAATCAAATGATTCACTAATGAGAATCATTATTATGGAAGATCAATTTAGTTACAATAATGATGGCAAGTGAAATATTTAAAGAGAGAAACAGATACCACCTTCCTTCTAGAAATCTACCAAACAAATTGCTATAAGTGAAGGAGAGGAAACATATACTATGTATGTATCCAAAATATAATTTGCAGTGAAATGAATGAAGGCACGTTCCTGATAATAAACTAACCTGTAAAATTAGATCAATGGTTTCTAATTGTTCTGCTATCTCCTGCCTTGCTCCTTCTTCGACCTCCTGTTTATAGTGTTCCAATTGGTCACATTGTAACATATTCATTTCCATGTGACTTTTGAGGTTTACTAGTTCTTCTTCCAACTTCTCCTGATCCTTCCGTAGTATTTTGCGCTTTTCTTGCATTGTTTTCATATATAATAATGACTGTTGAAGAACTTCAATCTCTGCATCCACATGTAGACCTTCTGAAGATGCAGTTTCCACTGCTTCTGTAAGATCAGGCTGCATAAGTAAAATAATATGGTTTTGTAAGGAAGAAAGAAGACAGAATAGTCTAACATAAAACTAATCATTTTTTAAATAAATTCAGTTGCAATAAAATGTTATCTATACTGTAGTAGATTCTTAAAACATGGATCTTTGAATTACTTAGAAAATCAAAAACAAATTTAAAACCACCAGGAATCACAAAAATGTATGTTTTACTCACATCATCTTTGCCACACAATATTTTTATGTGATAGTAGGCTTTCATTTTCCTGATTGTGTAATATATTTCCTCTTTAAAATGGCTCCAAGTCACTTCTTTATTGTTTGTTTTTGTTTTTTTGTTTTTGTTTTTGTTTTTTTTGAGGTGGGATCTCACTCTTGTTGCCCAGGCTGGAGTGCAGTGGCATGGTCTTGGCTCACTGCAACCTCCGCCTCCTGGGTTCAAGCGATTCTCCTGCCTCAGCCTCCTGAGTAGATTACAGGCACCTGACACCATGCCCAGCTAATTTTTTGTATTTTTAATAGAAATGGGGTTTCACAATGTTGGCCAGACTGGTCTTGAATTCCTGGCTTCAAGTGATCTGTCTGCCTCAGCCTCCCAAAGTGTTGGGATTACAGGCGTGTGCCACTGCACTCCGTCTAAGTCACTTCTTAGTACAAAGTCTCTTGCCCCCTCACACCCTTTGTTATTCCCCATAATTTCTAAAAAAGTTTTAGGAACACCACATTAAATTATCCAAACCTAAACCAATAAATCACTGTGAGAAGAAGACTTGAAAATAAGACTCTAATTAATGAATCTTTATGATAAAACCTCCAACAGATTAGGCATAGAAGGAACATATTTCAACACAATAAAGACCATATATGGCAAAACCACAACTAACATTACACTGAAAGAGGAAAAGCTGAAAGTCTTTCCTCTAAGAACTGGCATAAGACAAGGATACCCACATTCAGCACTCATATTCAACACAGTATTAGAAGTCCTAGTCAGAGCAACTGGGTGAGAAAAAAATTAAGGGCATCTAAATTGGGAAAGAAAAATTGAAATTTCTCTTTGCACATGACCTGATCCTGTATATAAAAAACCTAGACCCCTCAAACAAACTCTTAGAACATTTCATCAAATGGCTACAGAATACACATTCTTCTCATCGGCACATAGAACATTCCCCAGGATAGACCATACATTAGGCCAGAAAACAGGTCTTAGCAAATTTTAAAAACTTGAAATCATATCAAGTATCTTCTCAAACCACAATGGAATAAAACTAGAAATCAATACCACTTATGATTGCTAAAAAATAATAAAATACTACTCAGGAACAAATTTAACCAAAGAAGTGATAGAGCTCCCCTGCAAGAAAACTATGAAACATTGATGAAAGAAATGGTAGAGGACAAAAACAAATGGAAATATATCCCATGCTCATGAATTTAAAGAATTAATATTGTTAAAATACTACCTGAAGGAGTCTACAGGTTAAATACGATCGCTATTAAAATACATATTAGTCTATTTTCACACTGCTATAAAGACGCTACCCAAGACTGAGTAAAATGTATTTAAAAAGAGGTTTAATTGACTCACAGTTCTGCATAGCTGGGGAGGCCTCCGGAAACTTACAATCACAGCAGAAGGGGAAGTAGGCTCATCTTACATGGTGGCAGGAGAGAGAGGAGAAAGAGAAGGGGGAAGAGCCCTTATAAAACCATCAGATCTCATGAGAACTCACTCACTATCATGAGAACACCATGGGGGAAACTGTCCCCATGATCAATAACATCTCTCCCTTGACATGTGGGGATCACAGGTTTCTCCCTCCACACATGGGGATTATAATTTGAGATGAGATTAGGGTTGGGACGCAGAGCCAAACCATATCAAAATATGAATTACATTTTTAACTGGGGAACAAGATGATCAACCAGATGCAGCCAGGAAACACCTCTTCCACAGACAGAAAACAAAATATTGAGTAAGCCATCACACTTTGAACAGATTTTGGGGGGAAAAAGCACTCAAAGTCAATAGAGAGGCAATGCAGACACTGAGTTTGAAGAGGAAGGAAGCTAGGAAGCCAGATGGAGTCACCAGTCACCAGGACCAGCTCTTGGTCCAGAATTGGACCTAAGGAAGGAGAGAGTGAAGGAACTAGAGGTCACACAATCCTGCCAGGGACCTCTGAGATCCTAGGTACAAGAGATCCCATGATACACACAGACATTTGAATTGGCAGGGGGAACTGCCAAGAGAGTAGGGAGAGGCAGAGCTTGAACATGCATGGAGCCCAAAAGATTTCATGCATGAGGTAGCTGCAGGAAAATATGAGAATAGGCACCCATCCCCCAAGGCTCTCCATCTTTCTGAGTTACTTTAGCCCCTGCTGACAGCCAAACCAGGAGAAAGCAGGGCTGCCTTTCCCAAGGGCCTGAAGTGCATTTGATTTGCACACCCCCTTGTCTGCCTGTCCCTCCCCAGCTCCTGCCTGGTTGCTCCCTCAAGGGTGTACACATAACACAGCCTCCACTGCCCCACCTGAGTGTTTGTCTGGCAGCCTGAAAGCAGTTTGCCCACTCCAGCACAGCCAATGCTTGACCCTGAGGTACCAGAGGATATAGCTACGAGACCCGTCCCAACTTCCCAGGGTTTGAGTGCACAGTTAAGGGGTATTGAGCTGATATCTGTGGCCTGAGCTCAAATTGGGGTGGCACCCCCGACTCTCAGAACAATGAGAAGAGTGAGGCACAGATTCATGTGCTGGCACAGGAGCTGGGTGTGCCTCCTTCTACAAGACTGGTCTGGAAAAAGCATAGCCTGTTGGCTGGCCACAGACTCCATCCGAGGGAAACCTGTGACCTGGAACACATATCAGGCCAAAGATTTGGGTTCAGAAAGCTTGGGGCAAAACTAGCTGGTCAGGCCTTACCTAAAAGTACACATCACAGAAAACCTGGTCAGGGGAGCATGAGTTTTATGGTCCTCAAAGCCAACTGCTGAGCAAAAAACTCCAGGATGTGCATACTTCACCAGCTGCACACCCATGGCACCATCCACCCTATCCAGGGGACCTTCACCCTTGACCCACAGCATCCACAGACACCTGCAGACATACCCCGTATCCCACTCAGACTCTTCCAAGCACAAGGAATCAGCAGGTCCCTGGACATTTGGAGGACTAACCTTTGGCTCAGGCTGCCCCTAAAGCAAGCTTGTCCTGGGCCCATGGGCTGCATGCAGACCAGGAAGACTTTGAATGTGGCCCAACACACATTTGTAAATTTTCTTAAAACGTTATGAGTTTTTTTGGCAACCTTTTTTAGCTCATCAGCTATCATTAGTGTGTGTTTAATGTGTGGCCCAAGACAATTCTTCTTCTTCCTATGTGGTCTTGAGAAGTCATAAGATTGGACATCCCTGGCCTTAAAGATGGAGGCTGTGCAGCTGTCCAGGGACTTCTTTGGAGCTAAGAAAGAGGGAGTGTAGCACCAGTGATTGAAGGGGATTCTCTGAAGGCTAGGGAACAAACTTTGTGAGAAAGGCATTTCTTGCCTCCCTGCCAACTATTTCCCCCTCCTCAGAGGCCTGCTCCAAACACACTGATATACAAAAGAGTTATGCAGCTGAGTAAGAGCCTATCTACCAGCTCTTACTCCAAAGCACCATCTATGGGATTGAAGCCAGAATTACACTACCAAACAAAATTAATTCCCTCAACACAGTTAGCCTGTGAAAACCAATGCAAGAAACTAGCCACAACTAAGAAATCCGTAGAGGCCAGGTACAGTGGCTCATGCCTATAATCCCAGCATTTTGGGAGGCCAAGGCAGGTGAATCACCTGAGGTCAGGAGTTCGAGACCAGCCTGGCCAATATGGTGAAACTTCATCTCTTCTTAAAAAAAAAAAAAAATTAGCCTAGTGTAGTGGCCCACATCTGAATCCCAGTGACTTGGGAAGCTGAGGCAGGAGAATCACTTGAACATGGGAGGCGGATGTTGCAGTGAGCCGAGATTGTACCACTGCACTCTACCCCAGGTGACAACAACAAAACTTGAATGAAAGAAAGGAATGAAGGAAGGAAGGAAGGAAAGAAGGAAGGAGAAATTCATAAAGATCCTTGGCCTTCTGAAAGAACCCAGAAACTAAACCAATGAACTGTTCCAACATACACAACAGTCAAACACTCAAGGGAAGAATAGGAATATAGAAACCAGAAGTCATATCCAAATGACAGCAATTTCAAAAAGATAAATAAACACTAGCCCTCTCAGACAGGAAAGCATCTGTGAAAGAAGTCCAGCAATTCAAAAAGTCATAGTGTTTTCTAACCCTCATAGGATCACACTAGCTCCTCAGCAATTGATCCTAACCAGATTGAAATGCTGAAATAATAGTCTTAGAATCCAGAATCTGGATGGTAAGGAAGTACAATGAGATCCAAGCAAAAGTTGAAACCTAACAAAGGAAGCAAGTAAAATAATTCAAGAGTTAAAAGATGACATAGCCATTTTAAGAAAGAAGAAAACTGGGCTTCTGAGATTGAACAACTCACTATAGGAATTTCAAAACACAATTGGAAGCCTCAACAACAGACTAAACCAAGCAGAGGAAAAAATTATAGAGCTTGATGTCTGGTCCTTTGAATCAACCCAGTCAGATGAAAATAAAGAAAACAGAATTTTTAAAAGTGAACAAAACCTCTGAGAAATATGGGATCATATACAGAGACCAAATCTATGACTCACTGGCATTGTGGAGAAAGAATAAGTACTTTGGAAAACACATTTTAGAATATAATTCACAAAACTTTCCCCAATCTCATTAGAGAAGCTGACATGCAAATTCAAGAAATTCAGAGATAAGATACTACACAAGATGGTCATTCCAAAGACACATAGTGAAAAGCATCCAAAAGTCAACGTGAAAGTCTTATGGCAGCTAGAGAAAAGGGTCAAATCACATACAAAGGGAACCCCATCAGGCTAACAGCAGACTTATCAGCAAAACCTTACAAGCCAGAAGAGTGTTGGCCTATTTTAGCATCCTTAAATAAATTCAAACCTCAAATTTTATATCCTGTCAAACTAAATTTCATAAGTGAAGGAGAAAAAAATCTTTTCCAGACAAGCAAATGCTAAGGGAATTTAAAACCATTAGACCAGCCCTACAAGAGATCCTTAAGGGAGTTCTAAACAGGGACATGAAAGAACAATACCTGCAACCACAGAAACACACGTAAGTACATAGTTCACAGACGTTATAAACAAATACACATTGGAGACTACGAAGCAACCAGATAATAACATCCTGGCAGGATAAAAATCTGACATATAAATATTAGCCTTAGATAAAATGATCTAAATACCCCACTTAGAAGGCACAGAGTGGCAAGTTGGATTAAAGAAAATCAAGAACCAACAATCTGCTGCCTTCGAAAGACCCATCTCGCATATAATTACACCCACAGCCTCAAAGTAAAGCCATAAACTAAGATCTACCATGCACACGGAAAACAAAAAATCAGGGGTCATTATTCTTGTATCAGATTAACACACTTTAAACCAACAACAGTTTTAAAAAAGGACAAAGAAGAAGATGATAAAGAATGATATGCAATGATAAAAGAACTCAATTCAACAAGAAGGCATAAATATTTTTAAATATATAGGCACCCAACCTTGGAGCATCAGATTTCTAAAACAAGTACTTCTAGATCTATGAAAAGACTTAGTTAGCCATGCAATTATAGTTAAAAATTTCAACACCTCATTGGCAGCATTAGACACTGACATAGAAAAGTAACAAAGACATTCTAGAATTAAATTTCATATTTCACCTATTGAACTTAATTGACGCTTACAGAATCCTCCACCCAACAACCACAGAATGTACTTTCTTCTCATCGGCACAGGGAACACACTCTGAGATCGACCACATGCTCAGCCATAAAGCAAGTCTCAGTACATTTTTTAAAAACTGAAAGTATACCAAGCATAATCTCAGACCCTAGTGGAATAAAAATAGAAATCCATACCAATAATTTCTCTCAATGTCACATAATTATATGAAAATTAAACAACTTGCTCCTGAATGACTTTTGGGTAAACAACAAAATAAAGACAGATATTAAAACCTCTTGAAAATAAATAAAAACAGAGACAGAACATGCCACAATCTCTGGGATATAGCAAAACCAGTATTAAGAAAAAAGTTGATAGCACTAAATGTAGACATCAAGAAGTTAGAAAGATCTCAAATCAACAACTTAAAATCGCACCTACAAGAACTAGCAAAACACCAAACCAAATAACCTCAAAGCTAGCAGAAGTAAAGAAATAACTAAAACCAGAGCAGAACTGAATAAATTTGAGACACAAAAATCCTTACAAGTAATCAACAAAACCAAAAGTTTGTTCTTGGAAAGGATAAATGAGATCGATAGCTAGCTAGCTACATTAACAAAGAAAAAATAGAGAAGATCCAAATAAGCACAATTAGAAATAGCAAAGATGGCATTACAATGGATCCCACAGAAATACAAAATATCATCAAAGACTACTATGAACACCTCTATGCACAGAAACTAGGAAATCTAGAGGAAATGGATAAATTCCCAGAAATACAAAACCTCCCAAGATTGAATCAAGACGAAATTAAAACCCTTAACAGACAATAACAAGTTCTGAAACGGAATCAGTAATTTAGAAACCTAGTAACCAAAGAAAACGCCCTGAACCTGAAGGATTCAGAGCCAAATTCTACCAGACATACAAAGAAGATCTGTTACCAATCCTACTGAAACTATTCCAAAGTATCGACTTTGAGAAACTCCTCCATAACTCATTCTATGAATACAGCATCATCTTGATATTAAAAGCTGAAAGAGAGGCAATGAAAAAAGAAAACTGCAGGTCAATGTCTCTGATGAACATAGACACAAAAATTCTCAACAAAACATTAACAAACCAAATCCTGCAACACATCAAAAATTCACTTTATTTATTTATTTATTTATCTATTTATTTATTTATTTTTGAGACCGAGTCTCACTCTACTGCCCAGGCTGGAGTGCAGTGGCGTGATCTCAGCTCACTGCAAGCTCTGCCTCCCAGGTTCATGCCATTCTCCTGCCTCAGCCTCCCCAGTAGCTGGGACTACAGACACCCGCCACCACACTTGGCTAATTTTTTGTATTTTTAGTAGAGATGCGGTTTCACCATGTTAGCCAGGATGGTCTCGATCTCCTGACCTTGTGATCTGACTGCCTCGGCCTCCCAAAGTGCTGGGATTACAGTCAAGAGCCACCATGCCTGACCCAAAATTCACTTTTTACAATCTAACAGGCTTTATTCTGGGATGCAAAGTTGCTTTGACATATACAAAGTAATAAATATGATTCACTACATAAACAGAATTTTTAAAAACCATATGATCATCTCAACAGATGCAGGAAAAGCTTTCAGTAGACTCGCAATATTCCTTCATGATCAAAACCTTCAACAAATTAGGCATCAAAGGAACATACCTGAAAATAATGAGAGCCACCTATGACAAACACACAGCCAACATCATACTCGATGGGCTAACCTTGGAACCATTTTCCTTCAGAACTGGAACAGGAAAAAGATGCCCACTCTCTCCATTCCTATTCAACATAGTACTAGAAGTCCTAGCCAGGGCAATCAGGCAAGAAAAAGGAATTTAAGGCATCCAAATAAGAACTGCAGAAGTCAAACTATCTCTCTTTTCAGATGATATGACTGTACACCTAGACAACCCTAAAGACTGTCAAAAGGCTCCTAGATCTGATAACAATTTCAGTAAAGTTTCTAGTTACAAAATCAACGTACAAATATCAGCAGCGTTTCTATACACCAATAATGTTTAAGGTGAAAGCTGAATCAAGAACACAATCCCATTTATAAACAGCCACAGAAAAAAAAAATACCGGGAAATGCATCTGACCAAATAAATGAAAGATTTCTACAAGAAGAAATATAAACACTGCCAAAAGAAATCAGAAATTAAACCATCAGATGAAAAAAATCCACGCTCATGGATTGGAAGAATGAGTATCATCAAAATGCTTATACTGCCCGATGCGATCTACAAATTCAATCCACACTACTCCTATCAAGCTACCAACATCGCTTTTTCACAGTGTTAGGAAAAATGACTCTAAAACTCATGGAACCAAAAAAGAGCCACACTAGCCAAAACAATCCTGAGGAAAAAAAAGGTGGCAGCATCAGTCTACCTGACTTCAAATTATATTACAAGGATACAGTAACCAAAATACAAGGTTTTGGTATAAAAACAAATACATAGATCAACAGAAAGAATAGAGAACCCAGAAATTAATCCACATATTTACAGCCATGCAATTTTTGATAAAAGAGTCAAGAACATCCATCAGGAAAAGAACATTCTCATCAACAAATGAGGCTGGGAACACTGGATATCTGTAGGCAGAAGAATGAAACTAGATCCTTATAGTTCTCCATATACAGAAATCTACACTAAATGGATTAAAGACAAACATAAGAACCAAAATTGTAAAACTACTAGAAGAAAACATAGCAGAAATACTTCAGTACCTTGGTCTAGGCAAAGCTGTGATGACTAAAACATCAAAAACACAGGCAAAAATAGACCAATGAGACTATATCAAAATTAAAGTTTCTTCATAGCAAAGGAAACAACCAACAGAGTGAAGAGACAACCTGCATAATGGAAGAAAATGTTTGCAATCTATTCAGCTGACAAGGGTCTAATATTCAGACTATATAAGGAGCTCAAACAACGCAACAGCAAAAACAAAATTAATCATCTGATTAAAAAGTGGGCAAAGGATCTGAATAGACATTTCTCAAAAGAAGATGTACAAATGGCCAAGAGATATATGAAAAAATACTCAACATCTGTAATCATCAGGAAAGGAAATAAATCTGCAATGAGATATCATCTCACTACAGTTAGAATGGCTACTATCGAAAAGACAGAAAGTAAAAAATGCTGGTGAGGTTGCAGAAAAAGGAAACTTATGCACTCATGGAGGGAATGTAAATTAGTATAGCCATTAAGGAAAACAGTATGGAGCTTTCTTAAAAACTAAAAATAGAAGTATCAAACAATCCAGCAATCCCACTACTGAGTATTTATAAAAAGAAAGAAAATAAATGTATCAAAGAAATACCAGCACTGCCATTTTTATTGTATCACTATTTATAATTACTAAGATATGGAATCCATCTAAATGTTTATCAACAGATGAATGCATAAAGAAAATGTGGTATCTGTACACAATGGAAGATTATTCAGCCATAAAATAGAATAAAATTATATCATTCTCAGCCACATAGATGACCTTGGAGGACATTATGTTAAGTAGAATAAGTCAGGCAAAGAAAAACAAATGCTGTATGTTCTCACTCATGTGGGAGCTAATTTTTAAAAATGAGTTCACGGTAGTAGAGAATAGAATTGTGGATATTAGAAGCTGGGAAATGAAGGGGAGTGGGGCATGGGGTGAGGTTGGTTAATGGATAAAAAATTACCACTAGATAGAATGAACTCTAGTGTGCTGTGGCATTGTAGGGTGAATATGATTAACTATGATTTATTGTATTTTTTTGAAAGCTAGAAGAGAGGATTATGAATGTTTACAAAAAAAAAAGAATGGTAAATGGTTGAAGTGCTGGATATAATAATTAGCCTGATTTGATGATTATACATTATTTACATGTATCAAAATATTACTGTGTATCCTATAAATATGTACAAATATATATGACCACAGAATATAAAAGAAAGCCAGGCATGGGGTAACATGCCTGTAGTCACAGCAACTTGGGAGGCTGAAGCAGGAGGATCCCTTGAGCTCAGGAGTTTAAGGCCAGCCTGAGTAACACAGTGAGATCCAATTTCTAATATATATAAATAGATAAATAATAAAAATAGAAGAAAAACTGTATCCTATAAAGAAGTAGACTGTGGGCCAACCCTACTGACTGGCCTCTAATGAAGAAATGTGGTGAAAGTGATACCACGTGCCTTCCAACATTAAGTTAGAAAAGGCCCTCCATCTCACACTGCTTGTCCTTGGAACTTAGCCCCCATGTTGTGAGGAAGCTCAGGCCACAAAGACAGCCTAGGAGTTCCAATGAAGGTATTTGAGCTGCCTGCCCCAACTAAAGTTTCAGTCAATGGCCATTATGAACAACCAGACAGTTAGGGAACAAGCCTTCTGAGGATTCCAGTCCTCCAACCTCTGATTTATCCCAAGTGAAGCTCAAGGGAATGGAGATAAGCTGCCCCGGCCAAGGTTTTCCCCAGCCACAGATGGCTGAACTAAATAAATGGTGTTTTCAGCGACTCAACTTTAGATAATTTTTTAGGAAAAAATAAACAGAAAATTTGATTTAAACAAAGAGACATCAAGAAAAAATAACTTACACAGTAGAAATTAATGTCCTTTAAAGTAGGAATTAATAAGTGCTGAATTTAATTTATTAACAACAAACAATGCTAACGAGAAGCAGCAGACAATTAGGAGAAAGGCATAAGAACTATTGAGGAGAAAGTTTTTCTAAAATTTTCTTCAGTTACAAAGTCTGATAAAGAAAAAGAGCCTTTTTAGAATTTGTTCCTCAAGTTATGGGATAAAGATGGTGAGGATGAAAGGAAATATATGGTTGAAGTTGTGAAAGGAAAATATCCTGGGCCCCCAAAATCACTAAGGAAAACTCCAGCTGGAAACTGCTTAGGGCAAACCTGCCTCCCATACTATTCCAAGTGACCTCTCCACTCACTGAGATAGATGCATATTTGACTTGCTTCCTTCGGAAAGGCTAATCAGAAACTCAAAAGAACGTATTTCTTTGTGTATAACCTACCTGGGACCTGGAAGCTCCCTCCCCACTTTGAGTCTTCCTGCCTTTGCTTCAAGTTGTCCCACCTTTCTAGAACCAATGTGCCTCTTACCTATATTGATTGATGTCTCATGTCTCCCTAAAACATATAAAACCAAGTTGTGCCTTGACCACCTTGTCCACATGTCATCAGGACTTCCTGAGGCTGTGTCATGGGCATGTCCTTAAGCTTGGCAAAATAAACTCTCTAAATTAACTGAGACCTGGCTTAGATCTTCTGGGTTCACAAAGTATAAAAGGTGAAAAAAACTAGCAATATTTTGATTTTCTAACCAAAATCAGATGTTTGACCTGATTTCAATTCATTGAAATTCTAAGAGATAAGTAACTTTGAGTGTTTACTAATCAATCTAGTATTCAATGTTTATGTTCATTTCTTCAATGAGAAAATAGAGAATATTATGGAACTATCTTTAATCTTCTCAGGAATAAAACAAATGTGTCCTTTGAATGTTAAGAAATTAAGTACAATTTCCCCTTTACCTTACTTTGAGCCTGTTTGTATGAAGAAGGTGAGACCATCTTATCTTTATTTTGTAACAAAATGCTTCTCCGTGTCATACAAATTGAGCAAGACGTGTTAGTGAACAAGGATAGACATAGACCAGCATATTAGAGTTGAGAATCCAAAATTAAATCTGTATGTTTGTATTCAGTTCATTTTCACCAAGAGTTAAAAAACAAATGAGAAAAGAATAGTATTTCCAACAAATGGTATTGTCTCACCAAATGCAATATCTAAACATTTATTCAAAATAGCTAAATGTAAGAGCTAAAACTATAAAATTCTTAGATGAAGACACAGGCATAAATCTTTGTGACTGCATTTGCCAGTGGTTTCTTAGACATAACACCAAAAGGAAAAATAGATTAACTGGACTTGATCAAAATTTGGAACTTGAACAGGCACCATCAGGAAAGCAAAGAGGAAGGCCATTGAGTAGAAGTAAATATTTGAAAATCATGCATCTGATAAGGGACTTACACCTGGGATACAAAAACAACTTCTAAAATTCAGAAATAAAAAAAAAATTTTAAATGGGAAAAGGATTTGAATAGATATTTCTCCAAAGAAGATATACAAATGGTTCATAAACACATAAAAAGATGTTTAAAGTCATTAGTCATTAGAAGAATGCAAGTCAAAACCACAATAAAGTACCTCATAGCACTACTAGAATGAAATCTTTTCTCAGTCAAAAATATGGAAAATTTTGGCAAGGGTATGAAAACATTAGAACACCCTCACAATACTGATAAGAATGTAAAATGGCACAGCCACTTTGGAAAACAGACCGGCAGCTCCTCAAAGAGTTAACACATGACCCAGCAATTCCACTGGGTATAACCCCAATAGAAATGAAAACATATGCACTCTTACAAAAAAGTGCAAACACAAGCCCTTTTACATCAAAGTTCATGGCAGCTTTGTTAATAACAGTCCAAACTGGAAGCAACCTGATGGTCCATCAATTGATGAGTGGATAAATAAAATGATTGGTATATTCACACAATGGAATATTACTCAGCAATAAAAAGAAATTAAGTACTGATACCTGCTACCACACAGAAAACTCTTAAAATGTTATTCTAAGTGGAAAAAAAAAGTCACAAAAGACCACATATTGTGTAATTCCACTGATAGAAAACATCCAGAATGGACAAATCTGTACAATCAAAGGAGACTGGTGGTTCCCTGGAGCTGAGTAAAAAGGGGAAAACTGGTCGATGATAGCTTAGGGATGCAGAGTTTCTTTTCAGGGTCATAAAAATGTTCTAAAATTGATGGTGGTGGTGGTTACACAACTGTGTGAATATACTAAGAAACTGTGAATCGCACACTTTACATGGGTGAACTGTATGGTAGGTGAATTATATCTTAATAAAGTTGCTTTTAAAAATCAAATGGCAGGATTTTGATAAATTTCTTCTCTACTTTGGATTATATACTATACATGATCTGAATATTTCTGTTTTACAATATATTTAAAAGAAACAAAATAGGAAAGAAATGCCTAACATTTCAAGTAGTTTGTAAACTAACCTAAAACATTTGCATTTTGAAGACCAGTATAACAGTTTTTCCCTGTATGCATTATCCTGAAATGCATGAAATAAATATACAGAGATTCTGTACCCATTCACAAAAGTAAAGATAGGAAATAAGACAATTTTCTGAAATAAACATTATCTTCTGATTTAATCTGGTGTGCCTCACCATGGCAATAGAGAAAATCACTAAAAAATACTGTTACACAGAAAAAATGTCTCTCAACTTTTGTGAGAAATGATGTCTAATTCCCAACTTTTCCTGAAGGTAAATATTATAATAAAAATATGTACATAATTAAGAGGAAAAAATGACAGAATAAAAGTCAAGAGGTTAAGAAATAAGTATATTATAATGGTAATAAAATTGTAATAAAATTAATTATAACGAAAATAAAAAAGAAAGCTCTTCACTGAAATTAGTATCCTAAAACACTTGATATTATTTAACCAGCTATAGACTAACTGTTGACATGTTATATTTTATACATACTTGACTTCTGATTTGACCTGATTTCCTCTTTGAGTCCCGTGTTTCATCTAAATTAACATAACATGGTGTAGCCTCTAGTGAAGGCTCTGATACAGGTTGTTTTTTTACAGTATCAGCCAATTCTTGTTGAATTTGTCTCACAATTTCCTGTAAAGATATTTTTGTTATTGATTTTATGTCACCTTATTATTAAATGATGGTCATAGAATTTAACTCTAACATATATACTTTGAAAAATATTACCACATACTTTGATTCACCTTCTTTTCCTCATGTGTAATGAACATTCCTGTTCAATACTGAATTCAGTTAAGGACAGAAAAGGTGTTATTTTCCTGCCAAATCAGTATTCTGTAACTTAGACAACTGATACAGCCCATTATATATTCATCACCTAAGTTGGCAATGCTTAATCATCTACTGAAGTCTCAGAAAGAAATGGGTATGTGAGTGAGACTAGTGGTTGTAAATTCTATACTCTGAAATGTTTTCTCTCTTCTTTATTAGAAGTTCAAATCAACTTCACAATTCCTCATTTATTCAATTGCCTGCTCAAATCCTTCCACTAGATTGCTGTATTGAAATAAAACTAAAATTTCAATGGTCTTTGAAGCCCTTGATAATCTTGCCTCCACTTCCCTGATCTCAGCTCCTACACTCTCTCTCCTACTCACTCCATTCCCACTATATGTGAATCCTGTCACCCCTCATTAGTTTGAACATGGGGACCCAACGCCAAACAAAGAAATCTCAGATTGCTACAATTATCTTTGTACTGGACAAAGTTATATCCAAATGAAATTAGTCATTGAGTTTAGAAATAAAAATTATGCACAAATTACTTGTAAAAACATTCAAAATAAATTACAAATGCCAGTGGTAAGATGAAATCAAATATGGTTTTACTGACATTCACATCTGTCCCAAATTATACTTAATTAAAAGTGAATCCTGTCAGAGTTGAGAGGTCATGACAATAATTTGAGATTGAAATATTTTCAGATTTAAGTCAAACTGACACGAATAAAAATAAAATTAAACCAACTTCAATATATAAGAAGCTCCTGAGGGAAAGTCTTATGAGATACAGCAGTACGCTTCAGTTCACCTGGGAAATCTGGACCTAACTGTCGAAATCACCCACCAAATTGAATCTTAACTTCAAAATACTCACTTCCGGTAGGAGCATTTCCATTTATCTGTTTCATCGTGGTCTCAAAATGTGGCCACATAAAGACATGAAAATTATTATTTCAGGCCCGTTGTGGTGGCTTATGCCTGTAATTCCAGCACTTTGGGAGGCCCAGGTGGGTGGATCACCTGAGGTCAGGAGTTCGAGACCAGCCTGACCAACATGGCAAAACCCCATCTCTACTAAAAATACAGAAACTAGCCAGGTGTGATGGTGCGCACCTGAGGTCCCAGCTACTCGGTAGGCTGAGGCAGGAGAATCGCTTGAACCCGGGAAGCGGAGGTTGTAGTGAGCCAAGATGGTGCCATAGCACTCCAGCCTGGTCAACAGAGTGAGACTCTGTCTCAAATTTAAAAAAAGGTATTATTTCAGCAGTGTAAGACTACACTATTGATACTAGTCTCTATTAACAACTTGTAACTTAACCTCTCAACATTTCATAGGTGACACTATTTCTTTACACAAAGTAAAGCATCTTTCCAGTCTTTTTTTTTTTTTTTTTTTTTTTTGCTGGCATGCTTCTAGGCTGATAAAGCAAATATGTTTATAATACATATATATTTATATTCAATGAGACTCATCATTTAGCAAAAACCAAATATTGCTTTATATTTTCTTTCAAGAAGTTTTAAAATATTTTCTTTCTCAATACTTACATTTCTTTCTGCTTTCTCTTTTTCATATTTGTACAATCTTTTATTTATGTAATTGCATTTATTAATTAACTTGTTGTTTTCCTGCTCCAGTAGAAGACTTTGCTCTTCCCTCTGAGCTTGATTTTTGACAATAGCATTAAAATGCTCTTGGATATTAATTATTGTCTCTTCTTGATTATCAGCTTTCTTGTGAGCCTCATTCAGTTGCTGTCGAAGTAACAGATTTTCGTTTTGTATTTGAGATAACCTCTCCTCTAGAGATTCTTGCTTTTGAATGTATTTACTCACTTTGTCTTCTTCATTCTGAAACATTTGTTCAATTTCTTTCCTTTGACATTGTGATTGGGTTAGGTCTCTTTGGACATCTTCTAAAACCAATGTCTTTTCTCTTAGAGCATCTTTTGTGTGGTGCCACTTCATTTTGAGGCTTCTGATTTTATTTTCAGCATTAGAAAGTTTTTCAGAAAGCATCTCATTCTTATCTTTTAGGTTGCTCATATCAAAATTCATCTTTTCCTTTAAATGAAACCACTCTTGTCTTGTTCTCTGGAAATCGAGTTCTACATCTCTTTTTGATGCCTGACTTTGATCACAGTCTTGTATAGCAGCGGCCAGTCTACAACGATATGATTCAATTTCTGTTTCCAGTCTCTCCTGGTTTTGGTTTTCATCCTCCAATTTAAAACTGAGCATTTCATTCTCAGCTTTCAAAACTTCAGACTGTACACTGTACTGGAATATCGTTGTTGTAAATGTTTCCTCGTTCAGCTTCAAAGTATTTTGAAGGAAATCATTCTTTTCTTTCACAATTTTAATGTCCTCAAGATAATTATTTTCCTTTTGCTGGTCCAAATTTTTCACCGTGTCTATTTCCAGTCTTAACCTGGCAATTTCTTCCTGCAACATGCAATTTTCGTACAACAGATCTTTTTCTTTCTTATGCCCATGAGAAATCTAAATAAACAAAGGAAACTTTTAGCTAGCATTCAATACAATGACATCTCATTACTTTCTCTAAAATTAAAGAATATCCTGCACATTTATACAATGAAAGCATTGCCATGAATGAATATCTAACTGGGAAAAAAAGTTGAATTAAAACTTCAAACCTCGTAGAGCATAAATTCTCCAAAGGTCAATGATTTATTTAAAGACAATGAATCCATAAAAGGAAAAGAGAAACCACTAGAGGATGTGTAAGGTTCCCAGAATTGGAGAAACCTTTCTCAGGACAATAACAAACCCAAAGGTGTAAAATAAAAGATTTTTAAAATTTACTACATTAAATATTGGGTTTACACTCTGATATCTAACCTATATACTACCATATAATAAGAGCCTTAGTTCTGCATATATTTGGACAGATGAAATTCCCCATGTCCTTTAAGTTCCTTTTTCCTGAGACTATTCTACAGATATTCTCTTTTGGTAGTATTTTTTATAGGCAGTCCTAAGAATGACATGCATGCATAAATGCTAAATATAAGCATCTCACTAAGCACTTGGTGATGTATTTAGATACATCACCAAACTTAATTATCACAATTCTACAAAGGAGTGGTCAAAAAATAAGCAAGCTGCAAAATTTTCCCCAGGTTTTCTAACCACTTCTAGTGCACCTCCACCAAATCACATTTATTTCTGTAGTGTAACTAAATACAAAAAGAAACTTTTTTATTTCAAAACACCAATAGTAAATAAGATAAAATTATAGAGCTTTGCTTAGAGAGTCATAAAATCATTTGTCATTGCAATAACTTCTATTTCCTCTTTATAATGTTTGAAAGAGTCATAAATATGAAATGGCGGAAATATACTGAACTATTTTACTAGGAACAAAATACATATTAGTAAATTATCACTAGTATATATTGTGGCATACCATTGTGTTCAAACTCTTTGTACTCAAATTAGACACTATTGGAGCAGACTGTTACTCTTCTCAAAAGTAAAAAGAAGAACATCCAAAATATGGTCTCTGAACTGCCTATACATTTTCTTCTTACCTATCAGTGGAAATAATAAACTAACCCCTCCATTAATATAAAACTAAGATTAAATCACTTTCAACAACTAGAACATGTTTTGTTAGTAGCAAGGGTTTTGACATTATAGAAAGATCATTAATTCCTATGGAAAGTATCAAATGCTTCTGCTTTTCATGAGGCCAGTATGAATATCACTACTTGACTATTGCAGACAAATGGCATTAAATTAAGAACATCATTTTATTCAGTGGACCAAAGGCCAGAACCCCCACCACCACCTCATAAAAGACAAAGACAAAAATTGTCTTCTTCCTTCTTTACAACTTGGATTTTAAACAGCTAGCTTTTGAAGATGTGATATTGTGGGGCTTCAGGAACAGAAAGGAAGCTTCACCCTTTGTGCACTAAGCTATTCTTTTCCCCACTGCCTTTTATCTTTCTTTTTTATCTGTCTAGAACTCAGTCTTCTACTTTAAAGTCATACACTAAATTTTTGGCTGAGAATTTATGATACTTATATAAAAATATCATATACGCCATTAACTTACCATACTCTATCAAACAATAGAATATAGAAGTCTGACTCAACAGAAACATTTGAGAGTTATTTAAATTATGTGAAAGTATATATACTTCTCAAAAATATTGAAAGTGGTTATAATTATATGTTGCAAGAGTTGCAGTTAAACAGAAACACTACAAAACATGAAAGCACAAGAAACAGATTCATTGGCCAGGAATATTTCTTACAACTCTCAAGACTAGTACATTTTTATCTCCCTTCTCAGTCATTGCTTCCTTCCCACTGTATTTCCATTTTATTGCTAAACACATCTCATCTTTACATAAATGGAAGGCAAAACCCTAGGGCTATAATTTTAAGCAATTTTCTTTATGCTTATCCTGGTTCTGAAGGTCATAGGCATATAGATAAATTAGTTTATGATTTCTTATACCACTTGGAAAACTTGATAGACTTTGCTTGATCAAGGAACAAAGATTAGAGAAAGTTTTTCTGAACTTCTATCATTTAGACAGCAGAAATAATCTATTTCTATGTACAGATTTAGATAACCCAATTTTACACGTAAGTTTATCATCAGTAGAAATTCAGAATGGATCCGATGATTGATAAAGAGAGAAAACAAAGAGTAACAACAAGTAAACCTCTACCACTTTTTGAAGTTGAACTTTCTTCAAAACCAGGAACTCTACTTGTAATATGTCTACTTCATTCTTAAACCTTTGTGTATCTTGCTGTCATTTTCTTTGTAGATCTACTTTTGATGTTCTGTCATGATGTAGTGATAAAGAACTCAAATTTTCTAATTCAGGCACCATGATTTTGTAGTTACTAGCACTGAGACTGTCATAGAATGGCTTCTGGAACAAGTCTTGTGTTGCTTTTGTTTTCTTCTAAGTGCCTATATCTGCAGAAATACTGTGGCTTTTTATTTGAATCATGTTTTATCTCTCTGGAGGGGGTACCCAATGAATCTGAAAGACCTTTTGGATCACTAGATAGAGGCATATGCCTGATGTCTAATTTGATGCCTCATGGTATCTTGGTCATATTTTTTTGTCATTTGCATATCAAACTCTTGACCTTCTTTCATTTCCATTGTAACAACTTCTGGGTCCCTTGCTTTTTTTTTTTTTTTTTTTTTTTGACGGAGTCTCACTCTGTTGTCCAGGCTGGAGTGCAGTGGCACGATCTCGGCTCACAGTTCCATGCTTTCTTAGAGTCTCTATCATTATAAAAATTCGCCTCATCTATGTTAAAAACATATTCATTATCTGGTTTGTTATTTTCACAGTCTAATTTATTTTCATTTAAATAAAGCTTAGAAGATGTCTGGCAAACATGTACCAAAAACCCAGAATATGAATGAGATATACACACATTTTTGAGACTGAGTTCCATGTGTTCAACAAAATGCCTGCAATGCCACAAAGACAGGCACTCCAGATGCATCTTTTTCCCTCACAAGTATATTATTTGTCAAATTAGAAGGAATTTCCTTTATGTTTGTTTCTCCTTTTGAGCTATCATGGAGTGGCTTCAGGAAAAACAGTAATTTGTATTTTTCACAGATTTCACCAAACCTCTGATTTAACTCACTTGTAAGAAGTGAATTCATTTTCATTTTCCCACTCTAATTTGCCTCATTTAATACACATTTCCTCAGACTTTTACACAAAAAAGTCCTGAATATACAGACGTATCCTCTCTATCCAATCTTTATTTTTTTCTTGGTCTTGAGATATTTTTGGCAGATGCAAAAGGGAAAGATTAATTTGCTTGTTTCGTTTCTCAGAAGTTGTCTTTGTCAGAGTGCATGTTTTTGTTTTTATTTTTTGAGACAGGGTCTCACTCTGTTGCACAGGTTAGAGTGCCATGGTACAAACATGGCTCATTGCAGCCTCAACCTCCTGGGCTCAAGTGATCCTCTCATCTCAGCCTCCCATGTAGCTGGAAACACAGGCACATGCTACCATGCTTGGCTAATTTTCAAAAACAATTTTGTAGAGATGGGGCATCACCATGTTGCCCAGGCTAGTCTTGAACTCCTGGACTGAAGCAGTCCTCCCACCTCGGCCTCCCAAACTACTAAGATTACAGGCATTAGCCACTGTGCCCAGCCAGGAGCATGTTTTTAAAATAACTTTATTTTCAGTAAAGTGTAAAGAAAAAAAATTAAAGTAATTAAAATTAAAATTTAATTGTTAAATTTCTTTGTATGTTTAACTGCTCCCAAATCACAGGGAGAAGTAAAAAATAATTTGCCTTAGCTAAAACTGCAAGAAAAAAATAAACCAGCAAACTTAACTTTGGCACTGTTGTTTGGAATAAATTCATTTTTTGTTATATCTACCAAAACATGAATGAGCAGATGATTAGTAGTGTTACAAAAGTGTCCTCACCTGAAAAGATTTTACCTCAGCATACCCTAACTAGTGAGCACGTGAGGTGCATTTAAGTACTTTTTCTGAAGATTACTATCTGGACTGTAGGCAAACTTTGTTAGAAGAAAAAATCAATACCAATCAGGAAGAAAAGCAAATTCTCTAATTTTAATTCAAATTATATTCTGTAATATGACACTCTAATGTATCCAGTTTATCTGCTTAAGTCCAGTTCTAATATATTCTAATATCCACCGATGATGATGGATTACAAATTTTATACTATTTACTGACTTCTTGCATTGAAATAAGTTAGAAAGTTATTGTTCATATCCTAATACCAAAGGTCCCATTCTGCAGAGTATGGTTCTCTTAATAAACACTTAGGTTGATTTTATGACCCAGCTCTCTTCCTAAACATGACCTGAAGTCAATGAGAGAGCGTGAGGCAGAATACATGTTTAGCCTTGGCATTCATTAGTGACTGGCAATATAAAACTGCACATTTTGAACCACTGGCCATCATGACTCCTTTAACATGAATACAATGGCCATCACTCTTAAACTGTTCATAACTTCTTTTGCTCAATAATATGATTCAATAATTCATTTTACTTTCTTCATCATGTAAACATGTCATAAAGATAAAAAAGGAAAGAAAATTTTGAAAATGTTGTCTCTCTATTCCAAGGGTAAAGATGAGGTATAAGTTACTATAGATTTTAAAAATCTTTTAAGTTTTATAACTAGTTAAAATGTATTTAAAATTCAATATTAAATAGTAAATTAGAATATATTGATTAACAAAGGCTAATCTGAAAGGTAATTTCATTTGGACTACCCTATATTATTAAAGCAAAGAACATAATAGTCAACCAGAAATTTAAATGAAATTGTTGTATACTTGGAGCTCATTGTTTTCACTTTCTTCAAGTCTTTCTTGCTCTTCCTCTGATATCACTGCTAAGACTTGTTCTGCTGAAAAAATCACACATTTAGTTAAAATGAACTACTTGAACAGTTAAACTATAGTCTTTATGAAAATAGATTAAAACTAATATTTCATTTTATTTTATAAGTTGTGAATTTAAAGGAAGCTTAATCTTTAGCAGGATATTTACTTCTTTAATAAATGCTCCTAATTCTTAAAACTTCAAGAAACCACCTGGGGAGACACTAGATGTCACCGGTTGAAGATAAACACACATGTCAAACATTCACTTGCAAATGTATCTACCAAACATAAATAAAGAAAACCATCACAAACAAAATAAAAATTTTTAAATGTGAGCCCTTGGCCCTTAAGTGAACATTGGTGGTACCCTGGCAGGATTCCTCCTAGGTCTGTGGTGGTGGTGGTGGTGGACATGGTAAGAGATTCCTCTGCCTGAGGAGATGGGAGGGAAGAGTGGAAAGGACTTTGTCTTGTGGTTTCAGTGCCAGCTTAACTGCAGTAGAATACAGCACCAGGTAGATTTCTAAGGTTTCCAACTGTAGGCCCTGGCTCGCAGACAGTATATGTGGCCCCTCCTGGGGCCTGAAGGGACTCTCACTGCCCTGAATGGAAGGACATAAGACTGGTTGACTTCACCACCAGTTGATTGCAGAGCCCTACAGGCTTGAGCAGTCTGATGCAGTGAAATCCCAGTGCGGGTGGACACAGAGGTGCTTATTTAAATCCTCCCCCAGCCCCAGGTAGCACAGAGACAGACTCCATTTGTTTGGGAGATAGTAAGGGAAGAGAACAATGGTTTATATCTGGTAATTCAGAGACTTCTTCCAGCTCTTATTGAACAACCACCAAAAGCATGTCTCTATGAGGCTGCAAACATGACAGAATTACTGGGCTTAGGGTCCCTGCCCCCTAATGCAGATATGGGTGCAGTAACCAAAAGCATAGACACTATACCCAAGTCCCTTTGAGTACCTGGAAAGCCTTATCAAGAAGGATGAGTACAAACAAGTCCAGACTGAAGATTACAATAGATACGAAGCTCTTCAATGCCCAGACACAGACAATCATCCACAAACATGAAGACCATCCAGGAAAACATGACTTCACCAAGCGAAATAAATAAGGCACCAGGGACCAATTCCAGAGAGACAGAGATATATTACCTTTCAGACAGATAATTCAAAACAGCTTTGTTGAGGAAACTCAAAAAACATTCAAGATAACACAAAGAAAAAAATTCCAGAACTCTATCAGATAAATTTAACGAAGAGATTGAAATAATTAAAAAGAATCAAGAAGAAATTCTGAAGTTGAAAAATGCAATTGATGTACTGAAGGATGCATGAGTCCCTTAATAGCAGAACTGATCAAGAAGAAGACAGAATCAGTGAGCTTGAAGATAGGCTACTCGAGAAAACACAGTCAGAAAATACAAAAGAAAAAGGTATAGGAAAGAATGAAGCATGCCTACAAGATCTAGAAAATAGCCTAATAAAGCAATTCCAAGAATTAATAGCCTTAGAGAGGCGGAAGTGAGATAGATGGGAGAAGAAAGTTTATTCAAAGAAATAACAAAGTTCTTCCTAAACCTCAAGAAATATATCAATATTCAAGTGCAAGAAGGTTATAGAAAACCAAGCAGATTTAACCCAAAGAAGGCTACCTCAAGGACCTTAATAATCAAACTTACAATGATTGAAAATAAAGAAAGGCTCATTTATCCCTGCAGCAAGCAAAGAGAAACAAATAACATACGACGAAGCTGCAATACAACTGGAAATAGACTTTTGGGTGGAAAACTTACAGGCCAGGAAAGAGTGGCATGACATATTTAAAGTGCTGAAGGAAAAACACTTTTATCTTAGAATAGTATATCCAGTGCAAATGTCTTTTAAATAGAAGGAGAAATAAAGATTTTCCCAGACAAACAAAGGCTGACAAATTCAATCAATACCAGACCTGTCCCACAAGGAATGCTAAAGAGAGTTCTTCAATCTGAAACAAAAGAATGTTAATGAGCAATAAGAAACAACCTGAAATCAATGAATCTTCCACAACTCACTGATAATAGTAAGTACACAGACAAACATATAATATTGTAACACTGTAATTATGGTGTGTAAACTTCTCATATCTTAAGTAGATTTCATATCCTCATAGTAACCTTAAATCTAAAAACATACAATGGATACACACACACAATAGCAGGAAATTAAAACATTCCAACAGAGAAAATCACCTTTACTAAAAGGAAGACAAGAAGGAAGAGAAGACTACAGAATGATTAGAAAATAAGTTACAAACTAACAGGTATAAGTCCTCACTTATCAATAACAACATTGAATATAAATAACTAAACTCTCCAATCAAAATATATAAATTGAATGAATTAATTTAAAAAAAAACAGACCCAATGATCTTTTGCCTTACACATAGACTGAAAATAAAAACATGACATATGATATTCCCCACCAATGAAAACCAAAAAAGAGAATCAGTAGCTATATACTTATATGGGACAAAATAGACTTCAAGACAAAAACTGTAAGAGACAAAAAAGGGAACTGTATCTTGATAAAGGGGTCATTTTAGCAAAAGGATATAACAATTTTAAATATATATGCACCCATACTGGAGAACCCAGATAAATAAAGCAAATGTTACTAGAGCTAAAGAGAGAGAGAGCACACCCTCAATACAATACTAGCTGAAGGCTTCAATACCCCACTTTCAGAATTTCACAGATCATCCAGATAGAAAATCAACAAAGAAACATCAGACTTAATCTGACCTATAGGCCAAATGGACCAAATAAATGTTTACAGAACATTTCATCCAAAAGCTGCAAAATACTCATTCTTCTTCTTAGTACGTGGATCATTCTCAAGAACAGGCCATATGTTAGGCCACAAAACAAGTCTTAAAACCCTCAAAAAATGGAAACTATCAAGTATCTTCTCTGACCACAATGGACTCAAACTAGAAATCCATAACAAGAGGAATTTTGGAAACTACACAAGCACAAGGAAATCAAATAACATGCTGCTGAATAACCTGTGAGTCAATGAAGAGATTAAGAAAATAAATTGAAAATTTTTCTCAATAATGGAACAAGAACCAAAACCTATATGATACCATGAAAGCAGTGCTAACAGAGATGATTATAGCTGAGTGCCAGCATCAAAAAGGAGACAAAACTTTAAGTAAACAACCTAACATTGCATCTCAAAGAATTAGAAAAGCAAGATCAAACCAAACCCAAAGGTAGCAGAAGAAAAGAAATAACAAAGATCAGAACAGAAATAAATGAAATTGAAACAAACAAAACAATACAAAAAAATGAACATAACAAAAACTTGATTTTTTTGAAAAGTTACATAAAATTGACAAATCTTTAGTCAGACTAAGAAAAAAGAGAGGAGACTCAAATATAATCAGAGATGAAAAAGCAGTCATTCAAAAACAAGCAATGGGGAAAGGATTTCCTATAAAAAAAGGTGCTAGGAAAACTGGCTAACCATATTCAGAAAACTGAAACTGGACCCCTTTCCTTACCTTATACAAAAATCAACTCAAGATGGATTAAACACTTAAATGTAAAACCCAAAACTGTAAAAACCCTAGAAGAAAATCTAGGCAATACCATTCAGAAAATAGGTATGGGCAAGAATATTATGATGAAATCACCAAAAGCAATTGCAACAAAAGCTAAAATTGACAAATGGGATCTAATTAAACTAAAGAGCTTCTGCACAGCAAAAGAAACTATCATCAGAGTGAACAGGCAACCTACAGAATGGAAGAAAATTTTTGCAATCTACCCATCTGACAAAGGTCTAATATCCAGAATTCACAAGGAACTTAAACTTTTAAGAAAAAGAAACAACCCCATCAAAACGTGGGCAAAGAATATGAACACACACTTCTCAAAAGAAGACATTTATGCAGCCAACAAACGTATGAACAAAAGCTCAATATCACTGATCATTAGAGAAATGCAAATCAAAACCACAATGAGATTCCATCTCATGCCAGTCAGAATGGCGATTATTAAAAAGTCAAGAAACAACAGATGATGGCAAGGCTGTGCAGAAATAGGAACACTTTTACACTGTTGGTGGGAATGTAAATTAGTTCAGCCCTTATGGAAGACAGTGTGGCAATTCCTCAAGGATCTAGAACCAGAAATATCACTTGACCGAGCAATTCCATTACTGGGTATATACTCAAAGGAATATAAATCATTCTTTTATAAAGATACATGCACATGTATATTCACTGCAGCATTACTCACAATAGCAAAGACATGAAACCTACCCAAATGCCTGTCAATGACAGACTGGATAAAGAAAATGTGGTATATATATGCCATGAAATATCATGCAGCTAGAAAAAGGAATGAGATTCTGTCCTTTGCAGGGACATGGATGAAGCTGGAAGCCATTATCCTCAGCAAACTAACACAGACACAGAAAACCAAATATCACATGTTCTCACTCATAAGTGGGAGTTAAACAATGAGAACACATGGACACAGGGAGTAGAATAACACACACCAGGGCAACTCGGTGGGAGGATGGGAGGGAGCGCATCAGGACAAATGGCTAATACATGCAGGGCTTAACACCTAGGTGACAGCTTGATAGGTGCAGCAAAACACCGTGACACACATTTACCTATGTAACAAACCTGCACATTCTCCACATGTATCCCAGAACTTCAGTATAATTTTAAAAAAAAAAAGGAAAAGCAGTCATTACAATTGATTCTGCAGAAATTCAAAGATCATTAGAGGCTACTATGAAAAACTATATGCCAAAAAATTGGAAAACCTATAATAAATGAATAAATCCCTAGACACACATGACCCACCGAGATTGAACCACGAAGAAATCCAAAACCTGAACAGACTAAGAACAAGTAATGAGATTGAAGCCAGTAAAGTTTAGGGGACCTAGCGAAGTCTCCCAGCAAAGCCTAGGACCTGATGGCTTCACTGCTTAATTTTACTAAACATTTAAAGAATAAGTAGTACTAATGCTACTCAAACTATTCTGAAAGACAGAAGAGAATGGAATAATTCCAAACTCATTATACAATGCCAGTATTACCCTGATACCAAAATGAGACAAAGACACATCAAAAAAAGAAAACTACACTGTTTATCTCTCTGATAAACATTGATGCAAAAAATCTTCAACCAATACTAGCAAAACAAATTCAACAACACATTTCAAAAATTACACTTCATAACCATGTAAAGTGTATCTCAGGAATGAAAAGATGATTCAATATATGCAAATCAATCAAAAAAGAATTGAATATATATATATAATTGAATATATACATGCAAATCAATCAATGTGATATAGCATATCAATAGAATGAAGAATAACAATCATATGATCATTTCAACTGATACAAAAAAAAAGCATCTGGTAAAAATTCAATGTCCCCTTATAATAAAAACCCTCAAAAAACTGGGTATAGAAAGAACATACCTCAACACAACAAAAGTCATACACAACAGGCCCATAGCTAGTATCATAATGGGGAAATCCTGAAAGTCTTTCATCTAAGATCTGGAACATCACAAGAATGTCCACTGTCACCAATGTTATTCAACATAGTACTGAAAGTTCTAGCTATAGCAACTAGATAAGAGATAGAAATGAAGAACATCTAAATAGGAAAGGAAGAAGTAAAATGATATAATGATATAATCTTATATTTGGAAAACCTAAACACCTCATTAAAAAACTATTAGAACTGATAAATTCAATAAAGTTGTAGGATGCAAAGTCAACATACAAAAATCAGTAGCATTTTAGATGCCAAAAGTGAACAATCTGAAATCAAAATCAAGGAAGTCATCTATCTCATTTATAAGAGCTATAAATAAAATGAAATACCTAAAAATTAACATAATCAAAGAAGTACAAGATCTCTACAATGAAAACTGTAAGTCTTCAGTGAAAGAAATTGAACAGGACACCAAATAATGAAAAGATATTTCATTTTCATAAACTGGAAGAACCAGTAATTTTTTTTTTTTTTTTTTTTTTTTTTTGGAGAAGGAGTCTCGCTCTGTCGCCCAGGCTGGAGTGCAGTGGCCGGATCTCAGCTCACTGCAAGCTCCACCTCCCGAGTTTAGGCCATTCTCCTGCCTCAGCCTCCCAAGTAGCTGGGACTACAGGTGCCCGCCACCTCGCCTAGCTAGTTTTTTGTATTTTTTAGTAGAGACGGGGTTTCACCGTGTTCGCCAGGATGGTCTCGATCTCCTGACCTCGTGATCTGCCCATCTCAGCCTCCCGATTACAGGCTTGAGATTACAGGCTTGAGCCACCACGCCCAGCTAGAACCAGTGCTGGGATTACAGGCTTGAGCCACCGCACCGGGCCAGAACCAGTATTTTTTAAACGTTCATACTACCCAAAGTAATCTACAGATTCAATGCAATCCCTATCAAAATACCAATGACATTCCTCATAGCAATAGGAAAAAACTGTCCTAAAATGTATATGGAACCACAAAAGACCCAGGATTGCCAAAGCTATCTAGAGCAAAAAGAAAGAAACTGGAGGAATCACATTACCTGACTCCAAATTATACTGCAGAGCTATAGTAACTAAAACAGTATGGCACTGGCATAAAAACAGACATACAGACCAACACAACAGAATAGAGAAGCCAGAAACAAATCCACATACCTACAGTGAAATCATGTTTGACTTCACACACTTGGGAAGAAGAACATATACACTAGAGAAAAAGACAGTCTCTTCAATAAATGGTGCTGGGAAAACTGGATATCTATATGCAGAAGAATGAAACTAGACTCCTATCCCTCACCACATACAAAAAGCAAATCAAAACGGATTAAAGACTTAAAACTAAGACCTCAAGCTATAAAACTGCTAGAAGAAAACACTGGGGAAACTCTCCAGGACATCACTGTGGGCAATCATTTTTTGAGTAATATCCTACAAGCACAGGCAACAAAAGCAAAAATAGACAAATTGGGTCACATCAAGTTAAAATGCTTCTGTACAGCAAAAGATACAGTCAACAAAGGGAACAGACAACCCACAGAATGGGAGAAAATATTTGCAAACTACCCATCTGACAAGGGATTAATAACCAGAATACACAAAGAGCTCAAATAACTGTATGGGAAAAAAACTAATAATTCAATTTAAAAATGGGCAAAAGATCTGAATAGACATTTCTCAAAAGAAGACATACAAATGGCAAACATGCATATGAAAAGGTTCTCAACATCAATGATCATCAGAGAGATGCAAATCAAAACTATAATGAGATGTCACCTTGCCCCAGTTAATATGGCTTATAGACAAAAGGCAATAACAAATGCTGATGAGGATGTGAAGAAAAGGGAAACCTTGTATGCTGTTGGTGGGAATGTAAATTAGTACAATGACTATGAGCAATAGTTTGGAGGTTCCTCAGAATACTAAAAATAGAGCTACCATATGATCCAGCCATCTCACTGCTGGATATATACCCAAAAGAAAGGAAATTAGTACATCAAGGAGATGTCTGCACTCCCATGTTTATTGCAGCATCATTCACAATAGCCAAGATTTGGAAGCAACCTACACCTTTCACAACAGACAAATGGATAAAGAAATTGTGGTACATATACACAATAGAGTACTAATCAGCCATGAAAAACAATTACATCCTGTCATTTGCAACAGCATGGATGGAACTGGTGGTCATTATGCTGACTGAAATAAGCAAGGCACAGAAGAACCAACTTTGCATATTCTCATTTATTTTTTAAAACTAAAAATTAGAACAATTGAACTAATGGAGATAAAGTATAATAATGATTACCACAGGCTGGGAAGAGTGGCGGGGCAGTATTGAGGGAGGACGAGAGGTTGGTTAATGGGTGCCAAAAAATAGAATGAATAAGATCTAGTATTTGACAGCTCAACAGTGTGGCTAAAGTCAATAATAACTTAATTGTACATTTAAAAATAACTAAAACAGTATAATTGGATTGTTTTTAACACAAAGGATAAATCCGTGAAGTGATAGATATCTTATTTACCATGATGTGATTATGATATATTGTATGCCTGTATCCAAATATCTCACGTAGTCCATATATCCACCTACCTTGTACACAAAAAATTAAAAATTAGAAATATACTTTAAAATTTAGTAGAAACATCCCTACATAGTAATGAGGTATACTATTCTCTATTTCTTGGTAGTACCTGATTGATGATTTCCAAAACAACTGTTTACACTTTTATCGATGTGCACCCTGTTCCTAATACCTGAAATGCTTTCCTCTACTATTCTGACAAATTTATTTTCTTCTTTTAAAAGAGGTGGCTATGTGAAGTCTTCGTTGATTCTGGTGATTTTTTTAACTAGTATCTTTATTCCCCAGATAAACAGGTGTCTCCTTTCTTGGGGCTGCCTTAGTATTTTATTGATTTTTCTACTGCATCTTTACCACCTTAACTGTATATTATTGCTTCACATGACTGTCTCCTTTGCTTCTACACAATAGGGGACAACTTGCAAATCATCTTTCTATAAACAGCCTTTATGTATTTTACTCAGCAATTATTTATGGAGTCCTGCTATGTGTCAGGCACCAGAGCTTAAAGAATGAAAATGAAGCATATAGAAAAAATACAAAAACTTAGCCAGGCATGGTGGTATATGCCTGTAATTCCGACTACTCAGGAGGCTGAGGCAGGATAATCGCTTGAACCTGGGAGGTGGAGGTGGTGGTGAGCCGAGATCGCAACATTGCACTCCAGCCTGGGCAACAAGAGTGAAATTCCATCTCAAAAAATTTTTTTAAAAAAAGAAGTCATTTTAAGAAGTTTTATCTGGCTATTAGAATATACTAGTGCTCATGTTTTTAAAGAGACATACTGTCATTCAACTTAGTTTATGTCTAAATATAAGTAAGCAAAAGAGACATACTGTCATTCAACTTTAGTTTATGTCTACATATAAGTAAGCAAATATTAAATATAGTAAGCAGCACTCTCCCAATAAAAAAGTAACTTCAACAAAGTATATTGAGCCTTAGTATGATATGATATACAGTTTTTACCTTCTTCTTGCCCATTTATTACATTTTTTGTCTTACAGTCTGTAGCCCCAGATACATGAGTGCCACCGTTCTCTGTGTGATTCTTAGAGATCTTCTGTAAAAATTAATAACAACAATGAGTTTCAAGAAGATGAAAAAGAAGTAGTAGTTACATAAAGATTTCTCAAACACTTTCTTTTAAAGAAGGTGTTTTTCATTCAGATAACTTCAAAATAAGAACATGTGTTGGGAACCTAAATTATTCAATAAAGAAGCTTACATAGATAGGCTCTCTAAGTCAAACTTATCTTTTATCTTCACAGGGCTACTGACTTTGCACACCCAGACTAAAAGGCTACAAGAAATATATTCACAGACCAAATAATAACTTATGTGCATATTGCAGCAAGAGACTAACTTCAAAATACCTAACTCTACCCTACATTCCCAACCAAATGTAAGAGACCATTTAAAATACTACACAATACACTTGGTAATACACTTAAAGCATTAAATATTTAAAAGATTTCTAGTTACAGAAAATGTAAATGTTAAGACAGCACAATAAGAAACTGTGGTGTGTGTCATGTTGCGTTTAAACAGAACATGGTAGAAGCTCCTTCATTTAGGTAAACAAGGGCTTGGAGAAATCTACACAGTCTTTCATATCATTTTTACTGATAGAAAAAATGGTTGAATACAACTACAAACCAATGAGAAAACCTTTAGTTTATGTCTATATATAAACATATATATATATTATGTCTATACTTATATATAAGTAAGCAAATATTAGATATAGTAAGCAATGCTCTCCCAATAAAAAGGTAACTTCAACAAAGTATATTGAGTCTTAGTATAAAAAGCAGAACAAGGCTGGGTGCAGGCAGTGGTTCACGCCTGTAATCTCAGCACTTTGGGAGGCTGAGGCAGGTGGATCACCTGCGGTCAGGAGTTCGAGACCTGCCAGGCCAACATGGCAAAACCCCACCTCTACTAAAAATATAAAAATTAGCTGGATGTGGTGGCATGCTCCTGTAATCCCAGCTACTGTGGAGGCTGAGGTAGGAGAATCCCCTGAACCTGGGAGGTGGAGGTTGTAGTAAGCCAAGATCGCGCCATTGTACACCAGCCTGGGCGATAAGAGTGAAACTCCATCTCAAAAAAAAAAAAAAAAAAGCAGAACAAGAACATTCAGAACATTCATTTGTGAAGCATTTAAAATGTGCCAGGCAAGGTAATTTCACCTTTTCTTTTCTACACATTATAGTAATAAAAATAATGATGATGATGAAGTTGATGATGGTAACCCCACTTTCTGGTGATTCCAGGATGTTAACAAGAAAATGATGAACAGATGAGATCCATTGCTTCCTCTCTGTCCAGAATGTCCTCCTCCTAGACTTTCCCATGGCTGGCTCCTTTCATCCTTTAGTTGACAGTTTCAATGTCACATGCAGAAACATCTCCTCTGACTACAGAACTTTACTGCCACTCCCATCCCCACGCTAACTACAAACTTCTCCAATAATCTCTGTCTTCTCTGTTTTCTTTATAGGAAGCACATTCAACTTACAATGCTGGGTTATTTACTTGTTTTTCTCTTCTTGCTGCTGTAACCTAAGCCCCCATCATCTATATTCAGTCTCTAGTTGCCTAGCAGAGTTGGTGCTCAACAGTAGAAATTCACTCAAGGTCAAAACACTTAAATTTCCATGGGAATGTCTTAAGCACCAAACCACTAGATTCCTAGAAGAGTTCTCTAGTAATAGTCTGCTGAAACTCATGTTCCCCAAACTAGAAATCCACATGCCCACTCTGACTTTCCCAAACTTTTCTTGATGCTATTGTCATTGTATTGTCCTCAGGGTTTACGTGAAGCATCCTCAATACTTATTGAGCCACCGAATACCCCTGTGGATCACTTTATTATACATTAGTGGTCACACTCTCAGGTTTACAAAATGCTTTCCAATTTTTCAGTGCATTTGTTCATTACACATGCCTAGGAGTACATACTAGTACCCTTTTTATGAGGGGCATCACTCGACATTCAAATAGGTTAAATAATTTTTACCAGAAATTCATAGCTAGTAAGTAAAAGCACCAGGATAACAACATGTCTTTTGACCAACTTGGTGCTGGTATCACAATACAGCAACTGCTTCTAAGAAGCCAGGCCCCTTCATCTCTTTCTACTGTTGTCACCTTAGAATAGTCATCATTTACCATAAAGGTACTAATGTTTTCTTTTTTTGAATATGATTTCTACTTAATAAAACACCACTAAACCAAACTACTGTGTTTATAGCTTCACTTATTTACAACTCCCCATGCTTTTGCTTCTTCTGAAATTTTTTTGCACACCTATACTAGTCAATGCAAATACAGTAGTATTTTAAATCCCAGGCATTGTCTTTTCGGGTTTCAAGTTGTACAAAACTCCAGTCCAAACTCTTTCTCTCTGAATCTCATTAGCACTTTTACACATCCAGGTAGAACACAGAATCATACATTTGGCTATATATTGACATGGAACAATTTTTTAGTTTCTAGATGAACTTAACTTTAGATTAAGTTTGATTCCTTGTGACTTCTAACCCTTATAAATTTTGTACTATGTGACACCGGCTTTTTACACGAATCCTCCAAATTAACAGAATTGTACTATGCAGCAGTGATATACTGTGTACATAATTACTGTACTAATTATGGGCTGATAATGTAAGAAAATAAATTTTTTGAGATGGAGTCTTGCTTTGTTGACCAGGCTGGAGTGCAATGGTGCAATCTCGACTCACTGCAACCTCCATCTCCTGGGTTCAAGTGATCCTTCTGCCTCAGCCTCCCAAGTAGCTGGGATTACAGGTGTGCACCACAACATCTGGCTAATTTTTGGGTTTTTTTAGTAGAGACTGGATTTTGCCATGTTGACCAGGCTGGTCTCAAACTCTTGACCTCTGGTGATCCACCTGCCTCGGCCTCCCAAAGTGCTGGGATTACAGGCGTGAACCACTGTGCCTGGCCAGAAAATAATTATTTATGGGCATATGCAGAGGCACAAAAGTGAAGTGAAAGCATTCTCTTTTATGTTGTAACATCACTGAATGCTTATTTTCTAAAATAATAACCGCAGCAATAACAATAGATAATACCTTGCTGTCCAAATGTGATTGGATATTTTCCTTTTGTCCTGATTTTACTGCGAATGGCACATCTATAAAATGTTATACACAGATACACTCATGAGAAAATTTATCACTATGAATTTTATATACCTATACAAGTTTGTCTTCACCCATAAATATTTCAGTGAAACAAAAGTAATAGCAAAAAGAAAAAGAAAAAAGTTTCAGGGAATTGAGGAATTGAAGTAGTTTCAGGAAAAAGTTGGTAGTATAAAGAAAGACAGAAAAATACTGTGGGAAAGAAATGAATATTATGTTTGGATCTACATAGGTTGGTGGTTTTTCTATTGAAAATACTTAGTATACGCTGTTTTTCAGATATATTCACTAACTTACCACCTCGAACATTTTTGAATCAAAATTAAATTTTCATTATTTGTGTGCTCTTGTGGAGCACTCTCAATAATACCCATACCATTTTGTCTTTTTCCATTTGCTGGCTCTGTTGCTTTCTCCTATTAAAAAGAAAAGAACAGCAACTTCAGAAAACATTGTATTTACTCACCATTCTGTCAGTAAGACAACAAAAATGTACTGTATTTATCAAATCATAAGCAATATTTGGGGAGAAGCTAAAAATATAAGTAAAAGTCAGGTCCTGCCTTATATTTCAGCAAAGTTAGAGATACATAAAAGGTAATAAAAACAGAAAAGTGTAGTCCATGAGTTCTACAACTAAAGTGAAAAAAGTAAGTACAGGAACAAGGAAAAGAACAATCAGTTCTACTTGGGGAGCTCAGGAAATGCTACAAAGATAGAGCCATATTTTGAAACATAGACCAAGAAAAGAACAGTGAGGGCAGGAAGGGTTTCTAGACAGAGACGCATGCTCAAAAGGATGAGGCATGAAATGATAGGGCAAATGAAGGGTACCAAAATAATGCTGTAAGAGTGGAACATAGTGAGAGGGAATGGAATGGAGAGAGAAAATGGGAGAATCAGGCCAAACCACAAAAGATATGGGCCACACTAGAGTGTGAACTCTCCCCATCATGTAATGGGGAACCATTCAAAAGCAGATGAGTTATATATCATTATAAATATATTTTATAAAAGTCACCTTGGCAGCAACAAAAAGATAGATATGAACACGGCATGGGGGAAATTAAACAAGAGTATTTCAAAATTATGGGTCAGAGAGTGAATTATGATAATGAGATATAAAAAATGCTAAGCAGTAGAAAATATAGAATTTGCAAGTGACTGAACTGATGATTTGAGAAAGTGCTGAAATGTAGAAATTGTCCTGCTTCAATGTTTCAGTGCTACTACTAGGTGTTATTTCCTAGGATGATGAAACCAGATGACAGAGTAGATTACAAAACATCAGGAAAGGGTCAAGGACAATGTCTTCAGTGTGTGACATAACAAATTTGAGGCACCCAGAAAGCAAGAGTGGATGACCTTACTCAGGAAAAGCATATAATGTGAAGAGGAGGAATATTTTTAAATTATACTAAACTCACAGAATTAAATCATGCAACACTATACCCTTCTCTGAAGTTTTGAAAATGAAAACAAGAGGAGAAAAAAATCTTGAGATTCAAAATTTCGATTATATATTTCAACATTTGTTTCAAGGATATAAAATATACTTTTACTAATGTAAACAAACATTTATTTCTGAAATATTATGGTAATATGCATTTTTAATTGAATGAAAAATGTAATTCTAAAACATCAACTCAAGATGCTGCTCAAGCAGGACCCCGTATTCACATGAGGAGAGAAAACGGGGACTGAAAAATCACATCAGGCCAGGCATAGTGGCTCACACCTGTAATCCCAACACTTACGGAGGCAGAGGCAAAAGGATAGCTTGAGTCCAGGTGTTTGAGACCTCCCTGGGCAATATAGAAAGACCCCATTCTCCACACACAAAAATCAAGTCAGCAGAATTCCTGAGTTTTAGAGATGCAAAACTTTATGTATAAGGTTTAACAACTATGAATACTGAAGTTAATAAAGCTTCCTGACAATAACATAAAATGTCTTTATTGCCAGAGATATTTTTAAAATTAGAAAATTATCTTCTGGAGATAATTGTTCATACTTTCTTAGAAATCTTAACTTTCTTATAATCTTATGATAACAGGTAGTTTATTTTTTAAAATCATAAATTTTCATTACATTTTGATGTGTGCATGTCTATTTTATACCAATATTATTAGAAATCAGAATATCTCCAGAAATAATTTCTGAATTTATTTACTTTAATATTTTATTTATTTTTGTGGGTACATTATGCACATATTAATACACATTTATAAGGTACATGAGGCATTTTGATACAGGCAGGCAATGTGAAATAAACACAGCATGGAAAATGGAGTAACCGTCCTCTCAAGCATTTATCTTGTGAGTTATAGGCAATCCAATTACATTCTTTATTTAAAAATATGCAATTATTATTGACTATGCTCACCTTATTGTGCTAACAATAGTAACTCATATTCATCCTTTCTATTTTTTGTACCCATTAACCATCCCCAACTCCTGCCAAACTCTTATTACCCTTCCCAGCCTCTGGTAACCATCCTTCTACTCTATGCCCACAAGTTGAATTGCTTTTTTAGAACCCAGAAACAAGCAAAAACATGCAATGTTTGTCTTTCTGTGTCAGGCTTATTTCACTTAACAATTTCCACTTCCATCCACGATGTTGCAAATGATTGGATCTCATTCTTTTTATGGCTAAATAGTACTCCATTGTATATCTGTACCATATTTTCTTTATCCATTCATCTGTTGATGGAATCTTAGGTTGCTTCCAAATCTTAGCTGTTGTAAATAGTGCTGCAAACAAACATAGGAGTGCAGTTATTTCTTTGATATACTGATTCCCTTTCTTTTGGATATATACACACAGTGGGATTGCTGGATCATATTGTAGCTCAATTTTTAGTTTTTTGAGACATATCTGAACTCTTCTCCATAGTGGTTGTACTCATTTACATTCCCATCTATAGTGTACAAGGGTTCCCTTCTCTTCACGTCCTCACCAGCAATTGTCGTTGCCTATCTTTAGGATATAAGCCATTTAAGCTGAGGCGAGATAATATCTCATTGTAGTTTTGATCTGCATTTCTCTGATGATCAGTGAAGTTGAGTACCTTTTAATATGCCTGTTTTCCATTTGTATGTCTTCTTTTGAGAAATGTCTGTTCAAATCTTTTCCCCATTTTTTGATTGGATTATTGGATTTTTTTTTCTATAGAGTTGTTTGAGCTTCTTACATATTCTGCTTATTAATCCCTTGTCAGATGGGTAGCTTGCAAACATTTTCTCCCATTCTGTGGATTGTCTTTTCATTTTGTTGACTGTATCCTTTGCTGTGCAGAAGTTGTTTAACTTGATGCGGTCACATTTGTCAATTTTTGCTTTTGTTGCCTGTGCTTGTGCAGTATTACTCAAGAAATTTTTACTTAGACTATTGTCCTAGAGATTTCCCCCAATGTTTTCTTGTACCAGTTTCATAGTTTGAGGTCTTAGATTTAAGTCTTTAATCCATTTTTATTTGGCTTTTGTATATGGTGAGAGATAGGGGTCTAGGCAAGGTGTGGTGGTTCACGCCTGTAATCACAGCATTTTGGGAGGCTGAAGCAGGCGGATTACCTGAGGTCAAGAGTTTGAGACCAGCCTAGACAACATGGTGAAACCCCTTCTCTACTAAAAATAGAAAAATTAGCCAGGCATAGTGGTGGGTGCCTGTAATCCCAGCTACTTGGGAGGCTGAGGCAAGAGAATCACTTGAACCCAGAAGGCAGAGGTTGCAGTGAGCCAAGATTGTGCCACTGCACTGCAGCCTGGGTGACAGATCCAGACTCCATCTCAAAAACAAACAAAACAAAACAAAACAAACAAACAAACAAAAAAAGCATAGTGGTCTAGTTTCATTCTTCTGCATATAGATACCCAGTTTTCCCAGCACCATATATTGAAGAAACTGTCTTTTCCCCCAGTGTATGTTCCTGGTGCCTTTTGCAAATGTATGTTCACTGTAGGTATGTGTCTTTGTTTCTGGTTTCTCTATTCTGTTGCATTCGTCTGCTTTTATGACAATACCATGTGTCTGCTTTTATGATAGTACCATGATGTTTTGATTACTATAGCTCAGTAGTATAATTTAAAGTCAGGTAATGTGATTTCTCCACATTTCTTTTATTTGTTGTTTTGTTTTTATTTTTGTTTTCTTTGTTCTCATCTGCATATTCTTTTTTTATTATACTTCAATTTCTAGGGTACATGTGCACAATGTGCAGGTTTATTACATATGTATACATGTGCCGTGTTGGTGTGCTGCACCCATTAACTCATCATTTACATTAAGTATATCTCTTAATGCTATCACTCCCCCCTCCCCCATCCCATGACAGGCCACAGTGTGTGATGTTCCCCTTCCTGTGTCCAAGTGTTCTCATTGTTCAGTTCCCACCTATGAGTGAGAACATGCGGTGTTTGGTTTTCTGTTCTTGTGATAGTTTGCTGAGAATGATGGTTTCCAGCTGCATCCATGTCCCAAAAAGGACATGAACTCATCCTTTTTTATAACTGCATAGTATTCCATGGTGTATATGTGCCACATTTTCTTAATCCAGTCTATGATTGATGGACATTTGGGTTGATTCCAAGTCTTTGCTATTGTGAATAGTGCCACAATAAACATAAGTGTGCATGTGTTTTTATAGCAGCATGATTTATAATCCTTTAGGTATATAGCTATAAATGGGATGGCAGGGTCAAATGGTATTTCTAGTTCTAGATCCTTGAGGAATCCCCACACTCTCTTCCACAATGGTTGAACTAGTTTACAGTCCCACCAACAGTGTAAAAGTGTTCCTATTTCTCCACATCCTCTCCAGCACCCGTTGTTTCCTGACTTTTTAATGATCACCATTCTAACTGGTGTGAGATGGTATTTCATTGTGGTTTTGATTTGCATTTCTCTGATGGCCAGTGATGATGAGCATTTTTTCACGTGTCTGTTGACTGCATCAATGTCTTCTTTTGAGAACTTTCTGTTCATATCCTTCACCCACTTTTTGATGGGGTTGTTTGTTTTTTTCTTGTAAATTTAAGTTCTTTGTAGGTTCTGGACATTAGCCCTTTGTCAGATGAGTAGATTGCAAAAATTTTCTCCCATTCTGTAGGTTGCCTGTTCACTCTGATGGTAGTTTCTTTTGCTGTGCAGAAGCTCTTTAGTTTAATTAGATCCCATTTGTCAATTGTGGCTTTTGTTGCCATTGCTTTTGGTGTTTTAGACATGAAGTCCTTGCCCATGCCTATGTCCTGAATGGTATTGCCTAGGTTTTCTTCTAGGGTTTTTATGGTTTTAGGTCTAACATTTAAGTCTCTAATCCATCTTGAATTAATTTTTGAATGAGGTATAAGGAAGGGATCCAGTTTCAGCTTTCTACATATGCCTAGCCAGTTTTCCCAGCACCATTTATTAAATAGGGAATCCTTTCCCCATTTCTTGTTTTTGTCAGGTTTGTCAAATATCAGATGGTTGTAGATGTGTGGTATTATTTCTGAGGACTCTGTTATGTCCATTGGTCTATATCTCTGTTTTGGTACCAGTACCATGCTGTTTTGGTTACTGTAGGCTTATAGCATAGTTTGAAGTCAGGTAGCATGATGCCTCCAGCTTTGTTCTTTTGGCTTAGGATTGTCTTGGCAATGTGGGCTCTTTTTTGGTTCCATATGAACTTTAAAGAAGTTTTTTCCAATTCTGTGAAGAAACTCATTGGTAGCTTAATGGGGATGGCATTGAATCTACAGATTACCTTGGGTAGTATGGCCATTTTCACGATATTGATTCTTCCTATCCATGAGCATGGAATGTTATTCCATTTGTTTGTGTTCTCTTTTATTTCATTGAGCAGTGGTTTGTTGTTCTCCTTGAGGAGGTCCTTCACATCCCTTGTAAGTTGGATTCCTAGGTATTTTATTCTCTTTGAAGCAATTGTGAGTGGAAGTTCACTCATGGTTTGGCTCTGTTTGTCTGTTATTGGTGTATAAGAATGCTTGTGATTTTTGTACATTGATTTTGTATCCTGAGACTTTGCTGAAGTTACTTATCAGCTTAAGGAGATTTTGGGCTGAGATGATGGGGTTTTCTAAATATACAATCATGTCATCTGCAAACAGGGACAATTTGATTTCCTCTTTTCTTACTTGAATACCCTTTATTTCTTTCTCTTGCCTGACTGCCCTGGCCAGAATTTCCAACACTATGTTGAATAGGAGTGGTGAGAGAGGGCATCCCTGTCTTGTGCCAGTTTTCAAAGGGAATGCTTCCTGTTTTTGCCCATTCAGTATGATATTGGCTGTGGGTTTGTCATAAATAGCTCTTATGATTTTGGGATACGTTCCATCAATACCAAATTTATTGAGAGTTTTTAGCATGAAGTGCTGTTGAATTTTCTTAAAGGCCTTTTCTGCATCTATTGAGATAATCATGTGGTTTTTGTCTTTGGTTCTTTTTATATGGTGGATTACATTTATTGATTTGCATATGTTGAACCAGCCTTGCATCCCAGGGATGAAGCCAACTTGATCACAGTGGATAAGCTTTTTGATGTGCTGCTGGATTCAGTTTGCCAGTATTTTATTGGGGATTTTTGCATTGATGTTCATCAGGGATATTGGTCTAAAATTCTCTTTTTTTGTTGTGTCGCTGCCAGGCTTTGGTATCAGGATGAAGCTGGCCTCATAAAATGAGTTAGGGAGGATTCCCTCTTTTCTATTGATTGGAATAGATTCAGAAGGAATGGTACTCACTCCTCCTTGTACCTCTGGTAGAATTTGGCTGTGAATCCGTCTGGTCCTGGACTTTTTTTGGTTGGTAGGCTATCAATTATTGCCTCAATTTCAGAGCCTGTTATTGGTCTATTCAGGGATTCAACTTCTTCCTGGTTTAGTCTTGGGAGAGTGTATGTGTCCAGGAATTTATCCATTTCTTCTAGGTTTTCTAGTTTATTTGCATAGAGGTGTTTATAGTACTCTCTGATAGTAGTTTGTATTTCTGTGGGGTCCGTGGTGATATCCCCTTTATCATTTTTTATTACATCTATTTGATTCTTCTCTCTTTTCTTCTTTATTAATCTTGCTAGTAGTCTATCAATTTTGTTGATCTTTTCAAAAAACCAGCTCCTGGATTCACTGATTTTTTGAAGGGTTTTTTTTGTGTCTATCTCCTTCAGCTCTGCTCTGATCTTAGTGATTTCTTGCCTTCTGCTAGCTTTTGAATGTGTTTGCTCTTGCTTCTCTAGTTCTTTTAATTGTGACGTTAGGGTGTCAATTTTAGATCTTTCCTGCTTTCTCTTGTGGGCATGCTAAAATTTCCCTCCACACACGGCTTTAAATGAGTCCCAGAGATTCTGGTATGTTGTGTCTTTGTTCTCATTGGTTTCAAAGAACATCTTTATTTCTGCCTTCTTTTTGTTATGTACCCAGTAGTCATTCAGGAGCAGGTTGTTCAGTTTCCATGTAGTTGAGCAGTTTTGAGTGAGTTTCTTAATCCTGAGTTCTAGTTTGATTGCACTGTGGTCTGAGAGACAGTTTGCTATAATTTCTGTTCTTTTACATTTGGCGAGGAGTGCTTTACTTCCAACTATGTGGTCAATTTTGGAATAAGTGTGACGTGGTGCTGAGAAGAATGTATATTCTGTTGATTTGGAGTGAAGAGTTCTGTAGATGTCTATTAGGTCTGCTCAGTGCAGAGCTGAGTTCAATTCCTGGATATCTTTGTTAAATTTTTGTCTCATCGATCTGTCTAATGTTGACAGTGAGGTGTTAAAGTGTCCCATTATTATTGTGTAGGAGTCTAAGTCTCTTTGCAAGTCTCTAAGGACTTGCTTTATGAATCTGGGTGCTCCTGTATTGGGTGCATATATATTTAGGATAGTTAGCTCTTCTTGGTGAATTGATCCCTTTACCATTATGTAATGGCCTTCTTTGTCTCTTTTAATCTTTGTTGGTTTAAAGTCTGTTTTATCAGAGACTAGGATTGCAACCCCCGCCTTTTTTTGTTCTCCATTTGCTTGGTAGATCTTCCCCCAACCCTTTATTCTGAGCCTATGTATATCTCTGCACATGAGATGGGTCTCCTGAATACAGCACACTGATGGGTCATGACTCTTTTTTTTTTTTTTTTTTTTTTTGAGACGGAGTCTCGCTCTGTCACCCAGGCTGGAGTGCAGTGGCGCAATCTCGGCTCACTGCAAGCTCCGCCTCCCGGGTTCACGCCATTCTCCTGCCTCAGCCTCCCGAGTAGCTGGGACTACAGGCGCCCGCCCCTGCGCCCGGCTAATTTTTTCTATTTTTAGTAGAGACGGGGTTTCACCATGGTCTCGATCTCCTGACCTTGTGATCCGCCCACCTCGGCCTCCCAAAGTGCTGGGATTACAGGCGTGAGCCACCACGCCCGGCCGGGTCATGACTCTTTATCCAATTTGCCAGTCTGTGTCTTTTAATTGGAGCATTTAGCCCATTTACATTTAAGGTTAATATTGTTATGTGTGAATTTGATCCTGTCATTATGATGTTAGCTGGTTATTTTGCTCATTAGTTGATGCGGTTTCTTCCTAGCATCAATGGTCTTTACATTTTGGCATGTTTTTGTGGTGGCTGATACCAGTTGTTCCTTTCCATGTTTAGTGCTTCCTTCAGGAGCTCTTGTAGGGTAGGCCTGGTGGTGACAAAATCTCTCAGCATTTGCTTGTCTGTAAAGGATTTTATTTCTCCTTCATTTATGAAACTTAGTTTGGCTGGATATGAAATTCTAGGCTGAAAATTCTTTTCTTTAAGAATGTTGAATATTGGCCCTCACTCTCTTCTGGCTTATAGAATTTCTGCTGAGAGATGCTCTGTTAGTCTGATGGGCTTCCCTTTGTGGGTAACCCGACTTTTCTCTCTGGCTGCCCTTAACATTTTTCCCTTCATTTCAACTTTGGTGAATCTGACAATTATGTGTCTTGGAGTTGTTCTTCTCGAGGAGTATCTTTGTGGCATTCTCTGTATTTTCTGAATTTGAATGTTGGCCTGCCTTGCTAGGTTGGGGAAGTTCTCCTGGATAATATCCTGCAGAGTGTTTTCCAACTTGGTTCCATTCTCCCTGTCACTTTCAGGTACACCAATCAGACATAGATTTGGTCTTTTCACATAGTCCCATATTTCTTGGAGGCTTTGTTCATTTCTTTTTACTCTTTTTTTCTCTGAACTTCTCTTCTCACTTGATTTCATTCATTTGATCTTCAATCACTGATACCCTTTCTTCCAGTTGATCAAATAGGTTACTGAAGCTTGTGCATTTGTCACATAGTTCTTGTGCCATGGTTTTTGGCTCTGTCAGGTCATTTAAGGACTTCTCTACATTGGTTATTCTAGTTAGCCGATCTTCTAATCTTTTTTCAAGGTTTTTAGCTTCTTTGCGATGGGTCCGAACTTCCTCCTTTAGCTCGGAGAAGTTTGATTGTCTGAAGCCTTCTTCTCTCAACTAGTCAAAGTCATTCTCTGTCCACTTTGTTCTGTTGCTGGCAAGGAGCTGCATTCCTTTGGAGGAGAAGAGGTGCTCTGATTTTCAGAATTTTCAGCTTTTCTGTTCTGTTTTCTCCCCACATTTGTGGTTTTATCTACTTTTGGTCTTTGATGATGGTGACGTACAGATGGGGTTTTGGTGTGGATGTCCTTTCTGTTTGTTAGTTTTCCTTCTAACAGTCAGGACCCTCAGCTGCAGATCTGTTGGAGTTTGCTGGAGGTTCACTCCAGACCCTGTTTGCCTGGGTATCAGCAGCAGAGGCTGCAGAAGAGAGAATATTGGTGAACAGCAAATGTTGCTGCCTGATCATTCCTCTGGAAGCTTCGTCTCAGAGGGGTACCCGGCCGTGTGAGATGTCAGTCTGCCCCTACTGGGGGCAGGCCTCCCAGTTAGGCTACTTGGGGTCAGGGACCCACTTGAGGAAGCAGTCTGTCCGTTCTCAGATCTCAAACTCTGTGCTGGGAGAACCACTACTCTCTTCAAAGCTGTCAGACAGGGACATTTAAATCTGCAGAGGTTTATGCTGTCTTTTGTTTGGCTATGCCCTGTCCCCAGAGGTGGAGTCCACAGAGGCAGGCAGGCCTCCTTGAGCTGCGGTGGGCTCCACCCAGTTCAAGCTTTCCAGCAGCTTTATTTACCTACTAAAGCCTCAGCAATGGTAAGCACCCCTCCGCAAGCCTCATTGCTGCCTTGCAGTTAGATCTCAGAATACTGTGCTAGCAATGAGGGAAGCCCCATGGGTGTGGGACCCTCCAAATCAGGCATGGGATATAATCTCCTGGTGTGCCATTTGCTAAGACCCTTGGAAAAGTGCAGTATTAGGGTGGCAGTGACCCGATTTTCCAGGTGCTGTGTGCCACAGTTTCCCTTGGCTAGGAAAGGGAATTCCCTTACCCCTTAAACTTCCAGGGTGAGGCGATGTCTCACCCTGCTTCGGCTCTCGCTCGGTGGGCTGCACCCACTGTTCTGCACCCACTGTCCCACATGTCCCAGTGAGATGAACCCGGTACCTCAGTTGGAAATGCAGAAATCATCCGTCTTTTGTGTTGCTCACGCTGGGAGCTGTAGCCTGGACCTGTTCCTATTTGGCCATCTTGGAACCACCCCCCTCCAGATTTCTTATTTTTGCATAGGATAGCTTTGGCTACTCTGGGTTTTTTATGGTACCATATAAATTTTAGGATACTTTTTTCTATTTCTATGAGGAATGTAATTGATATTTTGATGAGAATTGCATCGAATCTGTAGATTCTTTGGGGTAGTATGAAACTTTTAACAATATTGATTCTTCCAATTCATGAACATAGAATATTTTCCATTTTTTTGGTGTTCTATTCCATTTCTTCACCAGTGTTTCGTGGTTTTCATTGTAGAGATATTTCACTTCTTGGGTTAAGTTAGTTCCTAGGTATTTAATTTTACATGTAACTGTTGTAAATAAGATTACTTTCTTATTTCTTTTTCATATTGTTCACTGTTGGCATCTGGAAATGCTACCAATTTTTGTATGTTAATGTTGTATCCTGCAACTTTACTGAATTCATTTATCAGTTCTAATAGTTTACTTGTGGAGTCTTCAGGTTTTGTCACATATAAGATCATATCATCTATTAAAAAAGGATAATTTGACTTTCTCCTTTCCAATTGAATGTCCCTTATATCTTTCTCTTGTCTGATTGTGCTGGCTAGAACTTCCAGTACTATTTTCAGTAACAGTGATGACAGTGAGCATTCTTGTCATGTTCCACATCTTAGAGGAAACCCAAATTTGGGTTCGCCACTCAGTATGATACTAGCTGTGGGTCTGTCATACATGGCTTTTATTGTTGAGGTATGCTCCTTCCACATCTAGTTGAGGGTTTTTATCATGAAGGGATGTTGAATTTTATCAAATGCTTTTTTGGCATCAATTAAAATTATCATATGGTTTTTATCCTTCATTCTGTTGATATGATGATCTTGTTGATTGATTTGCACATGTTGAACTATCCTTGCATCTCAGGGATGAATCTCACTTGGTTATGACAAATGATCTTTCTAATATATTGTTGAATTCAGTTTGCAAATATTCCATTGAGGATTTTTGCACTTTAAATATGTCATGCCACTCTCTCATGGCCTGTAAGGAGGTTTCCACTGAAAAATCAGATTCCAGATTTATTGTAGCCCCATTGTCTGTTGTTTCTTTTCTCTTCCTGCTTTTAGAATCCTTTCTTTATCCTTGACCTTTGGCAGTTTGATTAATAAATGCTCTGAGGTAGTCTTCTTTGGGTTAAATCTGCTTGATGTTCTATGACCTTCTTGTACTTGGATATTAATATCTTTCTCCAGGTTTAAGATGTTCTCTGTTATTATCCCTTCAAAAAAACTCTCTTTCTTTCTTTCTTTTTTTTTTTTTTTTTTTTTAGATGGAGTCTCACTCTGTTTCCCAGACTGGATTGCAGTGGTGTGATCTCAGCTCACTGCTACCTCCACCTCCTAGCTTCAAGTGATTCTTATACCTCAGCCTCCCAAGTAGCTGGGACTACAGGCATGTGTCACCACACCTGGCTAATTTTTGTATTTTTAGTAGAGATGGAGTTTCACCATGTTGGCCAGACTGGTCTCAAACTCTTGACCTCAGGTGATCCACCTTCCTTGGCCTACAAAAGTGCGAGGATGACAGGCTTAAGCCACCATATCCAGCCTGTATTTCTTAAAAAAGATGAAATTCAGTTTTTATGAGACTGGCTCTAATAAAGATGAACATTAGTGGTTTATTAGGGATATGGGCAGATCTGCCAAATTGCCACATCTCTGCCAGCTGCTGTGTGAGGCTCATGAGTAGTGACCACTGAGTGGCCAGGACAGCAGCAGGTGCTGCAGGAACAGGTGCTTCCTCACTGGTTGCTCTATCTTGAAAACCCATGGCCCATGTCCCAAGGCATGGAAAGAGTTGGGGGGAGCCTCACCCCATAGCCACCATCACCTCAGGCCATGAGAATTATTGCTAGATTACTGTCTATGTTCTCTTAAGGCCCAAGGTCTCTCAAGTCACCCTGCCTGGCCTGGGACTCACCCTTCAAGGCTATGGGCTCCCCTCTGGACCACAGCATGTCCAAAAATGCCATCCAAGAGTCAAGTCTTAGAATCAGGGACTTTCAAGAGCCCACTTGGTGCTCTACCCGGCCACCCGCATGGCCGTGCTGGTGCCTAAGGTGCAAGACAAAGTCCCCTTTATTTTTCCTTCTGCTTTTCTTAAGCAGAAAAGATTTTGCCCCATAGCCACCACAGCCGGTTATATGCTGAGTCTCATCTCAGGCCAGCAAGTCACAGAGGCTCACCCAAGCCTTTCAATGTAGTACCTGGGTGTCACTGTTGTTCATTAAGGGCCTAAGGGCCCTTCAGTCAGCAGATGAGGAATGCTGCAAGTCCAGGACTGGGTCCTTTCCTTCAAGGCAGCGGGTTCCCTTCTGGCCCAGGGCGTGTCTAGAATGTCAGAGAGCCAGGGCCTGGAATGGGGCCTCCCAACTCTGACCAGTGCCCTACCTTGCTGCTGTGGCTCAGCTGGTATCTTAGATGTAAAACAAAGTGCTCCCCACTCTTTCCTCTCCTCTCCTCAAGCAGAATGAAGGGGCCTTTATCAGAGCTGTGAGCTGTGCAGCCTGAGATTAGGGGAGGGTTGATGCCAACACTCCCTTGGCTACCCCAGCTTGTATCTCAATATGGCATATCTTCCCCACCCAGCTTGTTGTCTCTTGGCCTAGTTCAGCACTAGGACTCGCCTGTGAATTGCAGTCCTTATGGCTTAGACTGCCTTTTGACGTTACTTGGAGACACAAAGTGCTGTAGCCCTCGGTGGCTAGGTTTACAGACACTCAAGTTCAGACCATCGGGACTGGTGATTTTCCTCTGGCTAAGGCTGGTTTAAATGCTCCCTTCATGGGTGGACATCAGTTGAGTTTGGTCTAATTTTCCTTTTTGCTCTAACAGAACAGCACTGGGTTCACAGCCTCATACTTGCTGTGTTCTCCCTCCCCCAGCACTCAGAGACACTCTCCACACTATGTCAGGCTGCTAGGGATGGGGGAGGGGGGGATGTCAGCCATTCAGGACTTTAAAAAATCTCTTCAGTGCCTCTTTCAGTGACATGAAGTTAAACCTAGGTACTGTGAGTGTTCACCTTACTTTTGGTTCTTATGAAGTTGTTTTTTCCTGTGTTAAGTTGGTGTCCTTGTGGTCGTGGGGAACAGTGGAATTTCTATTCCTTCATCTTCTTCCCTGAATTTATTTAAGAGGATTTTACCTTGAAATTTGTTTTCTCATTTAATGGATAAAATTAAGAACCTCCTTCATATAACCAGAAATTTTAACTAAAGATTAAATATGGCCAGGCGCGGTGGCTCAAGCCTGTAGTCCCAGCACTTTGGGAGGCCGAGACGGGCGGATCACGAGGTCAGGAGATCGAGACCATCCTGGCTAACACGGTGAAACCCCGTCTCTACTAAAAAATACAAAAAACTAGCCGGGCGAGGTGGCGGGCGCCTGTAGTCCCAGCTACTTGGGAGGCTGAGGCAGGAGAATGGCGTAAACCCGGGAGGCGGAGCTTGCAGTGAGCTGAGATCCGGCCACTGCACTCCAGCCCGGGCGACAGAGCGAGACTCCGTCTCAAAAAAAAAAAAAAAAAAAAGATTAAATATAATTATTTATGTTCTTTCTTTATTCTCAGAAACCTCTAAAATGGCTATCAAGATTATATGAAAGAGTAAGATAAATTAGTTAAGTCATGGATATGCCAAACACTAAGTTAGAAAACTTAAATGAGAAGCAAGAGTCAAAAATTAAGAATTCATAATAAATCTGATAAGGCCTAAAACAGATTTCACTGTGCATTATTTATCAACAAGGTTTTACTAGATCAAATATATGACATAACTGTTAAATTCAAAGATGTGAGGATATAAATTTCCTTTTTAAAAATTGATACATAATAGATGTGCGTATTTTTGAAGTAAATGTGATAATTTGATACATTTATATAATCAAATTAGGGTAATTGGGGTACCCATCACCTTAGTTATCTTTTCTTTCAAATGTATAGTAAATTAATGTTAACTACAGTCACCCTTATATTTTCTTTCAGTTCTTCATAAAAATCAGCTATAAAACATTCAAAGAAATCTCAGCAACTTTTTTCATTATCTGTCTTTTTTTTTTTTTTTTTTTTGAGACGGAGTCTTGCTCTGTCGCCCAGGCTGGAGTGCAGTGGCGCAATCTCGGCTCACTGCAAGCTCCGCCTCCCGGGTTCACGCCATTCTCCTGCCTCAGCCTCCCGAGTAGCTGGGACTACAGGCGCCCACAACCGCACCCGGCTAATTTTTTGTATTTTTAGTAGAGACGGGGTTTCACCGTGGTCTCGATCTCCTGACCTTGTGATCCGCCCGCCTCGGCCTCCCAAAGTGCTGGGATTACAGGCGTGAGCCACCGCGCCCGGCATCTTTTTTTTTCTTAATTTGCATTTAAAATAATTTCTATCATATTTTATAATGTAACGAGTTCCTGCGCTCATTAAATCCCACAGTTTCTGATGTGTTTTTACAATAATCTGACTCACCTTGACTCTGTTACTCAATCTTTACATTTATCTTGCCTCTCTTTAATAAATTCTTCCCCTTTATCCACCTCTTCAGCTTCATATTTGTTAAGCTGCTGTTGTGGGTTGCTTTCTAGTTCTTTAGTATAAGTCGTTTCTATTCTGTTTCTCAAAAAAAGCTAAGGACAAATGATTGTATAAATTTAGCTCCTTCCAAGAAACAGAGAAAAAAAGAATAAATCTTGTAGGGCAATGATAGATGAATAAAAGTCTCACATAGCTACTATGTAGAAAGCTACACTAAGTATGCTAGCAGTGAAGACACACATGGATTGAAAGAAGAGACGTTGTAGAGAATGTGTTCTAGGAGGAAAAACATAGGTTGGGATAAATCATTTTTAAAAGATTGGGGAGGAGGGAGAAAGAAAGAAACAAACAAAAGGACATAACCTACCAGTCAATCAAGTATGAGCTTGAAATAAAGCCATGGAATAAAGCCAAAGCCAAGGAAAAGGAGAAAAACATCACATACAGTAAGGGACATGGAGAAATACAGATGCACAACAGAGACTTTGGTTCATAGTATATTTCCAATAATACTGAGTAGTATTTATAATTAGCTTTTGGTAAAGATTTCTGTGATATAGAATTGAATTGTGTACTGTAAAACGAGACATTCAATTAGCTAAATATGGTCATCTACCACAACTTAAAAGCTGGAACATTACTACCTCAGAGAGAGAAAAATGGAAAAGGAAACATTCCATCAACTTTCTACTTGGAAGAAAAATACTAATCAGAATTCTAAGCAGTAATATATGGATTGAAAACATGTATTTAGTAGAACATGGGTTGGGGCTTTTAAAAGTTTAAACATTTTAAATCTAAAATTTTAATTTACACTTACAGTTGGAAGACTAGAAAATATATTAACACTTTAACCCTCTTTCCTATTGATGATCTATTTCTAATTTTCTTATTTATGACACATTTTTTCAATATAACTCATCTGAATTTATACATCCTAAATATTAAAAGTGAATAAAAATTTAGGCTATATCTTATAAATGAATGGATTTATTTATTAGATATGTTAGGCATATTATATTATTGCTAACATTCCATTATATAGAAATGCATTTGTCTGTTCATTCGTCGTACTCCAGGATACAAAAAAAAGTTCCCTAACCTCCAGTAGCTCATAGTAATAAAAGAGTTTTTAAATGGTTACTAAATAAATACAAAAACTTCTGAAATTTGAAATTTTAGCATGTGATATAGGATTTAGTTTGGATATTTTTAAGAACCACAACACAAATAATTCTGAAATTAAGTCCCACCGTATGGTTATTAAGAGTCTCTGCTTCTAGAACTGGTTGTTATTTTGGACAAAGCAACCATTCTTCAATTAGGTCAAGAGTATTAAATATAGTCTTAATGAAATGACAGTGGAATCTCATTGTAATAAAGATTTTGAGAAAGAAAATGTAAATTTCTAAATTTCCACAGTTTTTTAAAAATCAGAGGCAGGTTCTTGCTATGTTGCCCAGGCTGGTCTCAGACTCCTGGGCTCAAGCAATTCTGCCACCTCAGCCTCCTGAATAGCTTGGACTACAGGCATGCACCACCATACCCAGCTACATTTTCACAATTTCTAATATTATTTTAGACTAGTTACATAACCAAGGATAGAAATAGGAAAATAGCTCACATCTAAAAACTGTATATATAATACTAAAATAATGTGTCTAAGAAAGAAAAGTACATGCTATCTGCTGTACAGTTTTTGAACCAAAAGTCATCAAGGAGATTCCATGATTACTATAATAAGTAATTAGATCCATTAAAGATTTATTTAGGCATAAGTATTATAAAAGCTATCTTAGTATAATTTAAACATCACACACAGTAAGAATACTTATTCAAATCAACCTTGACCAAATTTCAAATTTGCTCTATTATGAGAAAGCTTTGCCTAATATAATTTTCCTGTCACTACATATTTTCCAGCCCATTCTTTTTTCACCCCCACTCCCTCTACATATTTGCCAAGTCTTTGTTATTTATCAAAGTAAGAAATGTTCAAAAATGTTTAGTCATGTTTCTTTTATGGTTTTCTCTAATGAACTTTCCATAGCCAACATAATACAATAATAAGTAGATTACTACTAAATTTCAAGAGTAAATGTTATAGAAAATTAAATTCAGAATGAGAAAATTAATTTTGCAAGAGACCTTTTTACCTCAGTATCAAAATCAAAGTCTTCATTAGCTGACATAGGTCGTGAGTCGTCAATAGATGGTTTGTTGAAAAGCCTTTAGAATAAAAATATACAACAAAAATGAGTGTGTTAATTTCTTTAGGCAATTAGAAGGTTCATACCTGAGTGCCCTCCCAAAACAAAACAAAACAAAAAACAAAAGTAAATCTTGTGGAAGTTTAGCTATCTGTATTTAAAATAATGTCTCTTAATATAATTAAAATTTGGCCTCTGTTGCAGTAAAGATCTTAATTACCTATTTCTACTTCCTCCTCTCCAAAGCTATGGAACAGTCCATGAAGACTCACCCTTAATTCCATAACAAATCATGACAGCTAATATATTGGTAGAGCCTGAGAATAATTGGGCTTCGCAAATTATTTGTTCTGGAGGCAGAACTTAAAATCCAAGTAATGGCTGATGTAACTTTTGTTACTTGAACTGGAAGACACCTGATAGCTTAAAATAAAGTGAAAAGATCCACTGTCCCTTCTCTATGATCTATCTCTAGTTCAAAGACTAATCTGTGTCACTTGAAAATGGCAGTCTTGGTTCTTCTGCTTGGAAACCACTTAAGCAGGCCCCCATTGCTTCCCTTTTCCTTAAAATATTACAGAATCTTCCCTGACACATCTAAAATACTTGAAAGCTAAATGTATGAATGTCAAAGGACAAATGTATATATTGTTATTAAAAATGATCTTCTGGGAGATATTAAAACTTAATTATAAAATCTAATTATTTTCCCTACATAGACTCTGCCAAATTCAGGGCCACATAAAGTATGAAGCTCTTAAAAACCTCCATAGGCACTCAGATACCAAAGGAGAGAGACTTCTGGAAAAATAGAATCCTGGTAGTTGTATCTCTATTTCCCTAAGAACTATCTAAATATCTTTCTTCCTATGGGCTCCCACTTCCAGATCCCTCTTCTGCAGGGCTCTATGGCAGTCCCCAACCTTTAAATCTTTAGCCAACGAAAGCACAAATTCCTAAAAGAGTGGGCTCAAATGACCAAGAGACAGAGCTCTCAATTTTATTGCTGCTAGAAAACAAGCTAAATGGAATTTCAGTCGTCTTCCCCCAGCATAGCCATGTTATCAGCTACCAAACTGATGGTCCATGACTGATTTGCCAGATAATCTGACCCCAGCCCTACTTGAATTGGGAAAAGAGGCAGAGGTAAGAGGATATGTGCTCTGGGGCACAGATCTACATAGTTCAGGAACCTTCAGTCCTCTAGTACTGGAGGGACTCAGCCCTCCCTCTATAAGTTGAGGTGGAAGTAGATAATACTACAATTCAATCTGCTATAGAGACTCTTCTCAATGGCTCAAATTCTTTTAACATCTTTCAATAGAAACTTTGAAGTTGATCAGTCACTCTAATTAAACAAACAAGAGCAGCAATCTGTTCAGGACTCCCCTGAACCACCTACTTAAACATGCCCTTCTAGATAAATCCCAATATCCTGTCTTCTTCATTACTATAATTTATCTTTATAAAACTTGTCATAAACCCCAATATTCACTTCTCTTTTCTAAAAACCTTATTCCTATCCAACCCAGTGTTATTTCTCTTCAAACATGGGCTTCCCCTACTAGTTTAAGTCTTCTCTTCCATTGGGTTCCCCAGTTAATTCCCTTCCTAGGCTCATCCACTGTGTTCACTAGACCCACTTTCCCTTTCTATTATTAAAACACTCATTAAAAGGATGATAAACAAGGAAGAGTAATGGGCTTTGAAATGGGTTCAAATCTCATTTCTGCCACTTCCTATATCCAAATAAGTCATCTTAATCTCTTTGAGTTTCAGATTCTCCATCCGAACAACCACTTCACCAGAATGTTAAACACAGGTTGAAGTACTGGAGGGTATTTTGATTAGTCACTAAGATTCCTTAAAATCCTGAAATTGTGTATGCTTTTGATTCTGTCTGTATAAAAATGGGGAATACTTAGCTGGCAGAAATGGAAAAATAATAGAACAAAGGAAACACCACAGAAAGCAGAGAAGAAAGTTAACAACTAAAGAAAAGATTGTAGAAAAGTCATGGAAGAAGAAAAAAGACTCTTAAAAAAAGCCCATGGAATTAAGCAGGGTAGTGGCCTAAAGGGAAAACTAAAGTAGGGAGTCAATAAGTAGATAAATCAATTAGAAATAGGCTCTATTTAGATGCTAAATATAACTAACATAATAAGTAAATGTAACATAAATAGCCTTCACTTACAATAAAATAATTCCTCTCTAGGACATGACTGGTCTTGTCTATGTAAAACCCATGCTCCTGTGGCCATAGCTAAGTGAGATCTGCCCTAAAATGTTTGATAGTAAAAGCAAGGTACTGATTACCTCTGAAATTGCCAAATATATTAAAACAAACTCTTAGACTAACCAGGCTTCTGAGAAAAACTATAAATGAGAGTTAACTAAATTTGACTTTCTGAATCGATCTGGTTTGGACCTGTACTTTGATTCCAGTGCTGTACAGGTCTCTGCCAATCTATGTAGAGGGGCAAGAGAAGGGATTTGGGAGCCAGGCAGGCTGCCAGTCAAATCATGGGCCAGCTACTTGTTAACTATGGGGACATGGGGCAGTTAATCAACCTAACTGAACCACAGTTAGCTAATTAGGAAAAAGTAGGTTATAATAACAGAGAACCTTTCAAAGCTGCTGTGATAACTATATGAGATGAGATAAGCACATAAAATAGTGTCTACCCCAGAATACAACACTCAACAGATGTTAGTTTCTTTTCTCTATATTCCCTCAGGTAACATATAATATTTTTAAAATCTGTAAGTCCTACCTTTTTACAGGATATCCAGGAATCTCATCCACTATTAAAGAAAAAAATGCATTTTAAGTCAACAATAGAAAAACACAGAATATTGAAAGTATAAGAGGGCCCAGTGGTACATGCATGTAATCCCAACTACTCAGGAGGCTGGAGGCCAGGGGATCACTTGAGAAGCCCAGGGGTTTGAGACCAGCCTGGGCAACACATTGAGACTCTGCCTTCATTAAAAGAAATCATGTATACTTTTGTGCATGCTTTAGACCTTTCTTTTTTTTTTTTCCCACAAAGTATTCCTTTAGGACCATACCTTGAGACTACACTAGAACTAATATTGATTATACTACTGGTAGGAAATTACTACATTAAGAATCCTTACTTCTCCTCCTTTGTATCAATCAAATGCAAAAGAGAATGGGATTTGCCAAAATGTGATACCTACAAATGAATTCCTGTGTACAATAATCATAATCCTAACCAAACCCTATCAGACTGACTAGCAAACTGAGTCAAACTTCAAGAACATGCTTTCTGGACTAATGAACTAGTAGTAGTTAGAACAGCATACAGTAATGCTTCATTCATTTTTATAATGATCATGCATCTGGTTGGGTGCAGTGATACATGCCTGTAGTCCTAGCTGCTCCTTTGGCTGAGGCAGGAGGACTGCTTGAGGCCAGGAATTCAAGGCCACAGTCACACTAGTCAATAGCTACTGCATGCCAGCCTGGGCAACATAGTGAGACCACATCTCTTAAAAAAACTAAATAAATAAATAAATAAAAGACTGTGTATCATTCAGGTAACTGTGATGATTGTAGAATAACATATAACCGTCAGATATACTATAATACTGTACTACTGATCATAGAGTTATGTTTTGTTTTCAATCTTTTTCTTAAATTTTTATAAAACAACAAAAATAAATTTTACCTATTAAAGTCAGTTCTTAATAGAACAAGTCAAAATGCCCAAAAAATGCATCCAAAGTGCAGTATGAGTTTTTCATTGCTCCCACCAGTGAGTTTGATTATTAAGGATCAACAGGACTTTTAACTTATTGAAGGGGGAAGAAAGTTATCTTGTATATAAATGACTAAAATGGTGAGAGTCTGATTGTCCACATAATCTAATTAAATCAGTTTACTAATTTCTGAAGAAATGTAATTCCAGAAAGGCATTTTACATTTAAACAGTGTGAAATAAAACAATTTGTATTTGACAATCCAGGACACACTTAAAATCTTGGCAGACCATCATCAGTCACCCTGTCATTGTGGTGCAGATATAAAGAAGTTTATTTAGCACTGGAAAGTAACAGAATACCATATATACTTTAGGATAGGTAGCCAATTCTTTTAAAATCAAATAATAGACATTTGTCAAATATACATATGTTAGAAATGTGTTCTAATAGTACTTTCTTTAGGGATGAAGTTCAAAGGGAAGCAGTGAAAGCAGAGATATCACAAGAGGGCAGATGAAAAGGAGATTGCACTAATAAATAGAGTCAGGTACTGACTTCCCTACTGATGTCACCAGAATTCCAAAAATACTGAGAACTACTCTATATAGCATATCACCTCATATGTTTCTGTGATATTACATTAGTGTTCTGCAATAAAATATTTAAATCAAAAGAAATTCAAACTGCTGATCTGTAAACTATTTCTGATCAAAACTTAAAATTTTGTCAAAGCATGGCTGTATTTTGATTCCATCTTAGAGGAAGGATATGAGTATCTGATAATGGCTTCCAGTTGTTGCTGTCAGATTTTTGTTTGGGAACACATCTAGAAGAGCTTATCAAGGGTTTGAGTACAAAACAAGCGTTTCCCCAAAAACCAGATAAGAAAGATTACACTTTTCCTCATGTGGACCCTTAGGTTCTAAAAATTCTGGGAAAATGTTGGCACAGGAACTCACCATCTAGGCCTGACTCTGTGTAGGTAGCTGCTGCAGTTACAAAAACATTAGGTAGGATGGTGGTAGGTGTATTCTTCCATACTTGAACACCAGAAGTACCATGTACCTAAATAATAGACCTTACAACTCTAAAAGTGTTCTTTTGAAGAGAGTACCACCAAAGAGCTTTTAAAATATTAATTTAACTTACTTTTTAGTAATCTTACTTGTTAGAATTTACATTCCCCCTCCTTGAAATTCTCACATTTTAAAATTTTTGCAACACCCCATCCTCTGATAACCTCTCCAACTTTTCTCTAGCCACTGCTCAGACTTCTTTACTAACTTCTTTTCCTCTGGTAAATGTTGATATTCCCAGGATCTTGTCACTGGCCTTCTGATTATTCCATGTCTTTCCTATCATGGACAAGCTCATTCAGATCTATGACTTTGCCTACATTATTCCAAGTCTGCATCTCCAACCTCAGTTCTACCTCCAGCTAGAAATGCCTAAAATCCAATTACCTACTGAAAATACCCCCATGAATATTCCATTTAACTCCACATGCACAGAACGAGGTTAGTCATTCCTGCTGATCTGCTGCTCTTCTCCATTCACCTGCAAATCTCCTACTCCTTCCTCATGTCCAGGTTAAAAGCTAGTTCACAACCTGTAAATCATCTGAGATTTCTCTCTGTGCCCTAAATTTGTACATCCAATAATCACTAACTCATATTGTCTCTATCTGTTCTCTGCCTCCGCTTTGTATTTCCACTACCACTGGTTCTTAACTACTGGCTTTTACAAACTACCAAATATTAATATTATTTCTTAAATAAAAAAACAAGCAAAACAAATTAAAAAGGCAAAAACCAAGAGAAAGATCAACATTTTAAAATTACTAAGTAGCTTTCTAACATCATTTATTTCACCATGGATGGGTGAAAACCACATAATGGATTGATGCTAGTCCAAGGATTGGTGACAAGGAAGCTATAGCTTTGGCTACTGTAAAAGCTTCCTTTGTCTTCCAGTCTCTTTATGTGGTACTTTCCATCTATCCTCCATATGAGGAGTCATCCAACTGCAGGCCGCAGGCCCAACCCAGCCTTATTTACAAAACCCAGTTTTGTAAATAAAGTTTTATGGGAGCTCAGTCCTGCCTTTTGCTTACATATTATCTATGACTGCTTTCACACTACCATGGCAGGGTTGAGTAGATATGACAGAGACCACATGGCCTGAAATATTTCCCACCTAGTTCTTTACATTAAAAGCTTATGAATACCATAATCAGAATGTCCTAATACTCAGATCTAATCTTGTGACTTTTCTGCTCAAAATTCTATAATGAATTCCTACAGAAAACATTGCTGCCTCCCTACCCAATGACCATTCCTTATTCTTTCTTGCTGGAGAACTACAAGTCTGTTTGAATATTTATCATCCTAATATGCCTCCCCATCCCCAACAAGAGAAATGACTATTCTAATTTAATCATGGTCATTACATTTGTTTTCCCAGTGCCTGGTTTAGGAATGAGCATGTGGTGTAACAAAGCCAATAAAATGTGAAAGGAAGCCCACTGCACGCTTCTGAGTTTTCTCCCTATTTTAAAGAAACATGAGAAGAAAAGCAGCCCTTCCAGCCTTTAGAAATTGTGTTATGAGAACATGATGTTTGGAGCTCTTGCTAATTAGCCAGCCATGAAAGGAGACATGTACAAAACACTACTGACAGCACAGCTGAAAAAGGAACACCAAGTGGGACCCAGTGTTATCACTGAACCACCCACCAAAGCAACTCTGCTTCCTGTTGTTTTAGTCAATGTTAGTTAGGTCCTTTAATATTTGCAGCCCAAAGCACTCTACCTGGTAAATTTCCCATAGCCTGCAGGATAAGATCTACTCAGTTTAACACTATAAAGTATTAAAAAGTCCATCATGAGCATGCCTTACCTAGGTTTTTCCCTCATTCCCAACCACTCCCATCTCAGATTTTGCAACAGCAAAAAAGAACTGCTCATAAACCCTGCAAAGTTCACTCAAGCATCTTACCTTTTGCACCTGCTGCTCCTTCTCCCAAGCACGCCATCTTGTTAGATGTTCCTTCTGCCAAATATACAAACTTGTTAGATGTTCCTTCTGCCCACATCATGCTTCTGCCTCTTTACCTAGAAAAGTTCTACCCCTTCTGCATGCTTACCTGAAATCCTACCCACTTTTTGACAGCTTTCATTCCTCACCACATACTTCAAATGTCTGGCACATATTTAACATGATAAATGATCATTACACACTTCCAGACAGCATCCAGCACATAGTAGTAGGCACTGAATGAAGTAGCAAATAATATAAATGAAAATGATCATAACAAGCTCCTGACTGTTTTGTTTTTGTTTTGTTTTTTGAGATGGTCTTGCTCCATTGCCCAGGCTGGAGTGCAGCCTCCCAAGTAGCTGGGACTACAGATGCATGCCACAATGCCCAACTAACTTTTTCATTTCTTGATTTTTATTTTTAGTAGAGTTGAGGTCTCACTGTGTTACTCAAACTGGTCTCAAATTCCTAGGCTCAAGCAATCATTTTGCCTCAGCCTCCCAAAGTGTTGGGATTATAGGTATGTGTGACCATGCCCAGCCCTGACTGTTTTTTGTTTTTTGTTTTTGTTTTTTTTCTTTTGAGGCAGAGTCTCTCTCTGTTGCCCAGGCTGGAATACAGTGGTGTGATCTCGGCTCACTGCAACCTCCGTCTCCTGGATTCAAGCAATTCTCCTGCCTTAGCCTCCCAAGTAGCTGGGATTACAGGCGTGTACCACCACACCTGGCGAATTTTTGTATTTTTAGTAGAGACAGGGTTTCGCCATGTTGACCAGGCTGGTCTCCAACTCCTGACCTCAGGTGATCCGCCCACCTCGGCCTCTCAAAGTGCTGGGATTACAGGCCTCAGCCACCACACCCAGCCCCTGACTGTATTTTTAAATGTTTGTATTCTGTAACATGAAAAAAAAAGAAGCCTACTCCCTAAAACACTCTTGATAGTTTATTCATTAAATAGACAAGTATATAAATGAATAAAAATATTTTTTTTGAAAATTATTGGCCAGCTGCGGTGGCTCACACCTGTAATCCCAACACTTTGGTAGGCCGAGGTAGGTGAATCACCTGAGGTCAGGAGTTCAAGACATCTGGTCAACATGGTAAAACCCCATCTCTACAAGAAATACAAAAAAAAATTAGCTGGGCATGGCGGTGGGCGCCTATAATACCAGCTCCTCGGGAGGCTGAGGCAGGGAGAATTGCTTGAATCCAAAAGGCAGAGGTTGCAGTGAGCCAAGATGGTGCCACTGTACTCCAGCCTGGGTGACAGTGCAAGACTCTGTCTCCAAAAAAAAAAAAAAAAATCTTGAAAAAACACACAGATATGAAATAAGGACAGCTGCAGTCTATTATGAGCACCTTAAAGACCAAGACTACGTGTTTGTCACCTGTAGCTTGCAAAATCTAACTTGTAAAAGTTCTTCAATTGATATGTACTAAATTAAAAATGTCCTCACACAGTTCAGACTGTATAATGTATTTGGTGTCACATTTAGGTAGCATAGTAGCATTTTTGTTATTGAGAAGCACTTTTATACTTTTATTATAATTTGTTGAGCCTAGAGTTGGACTATTTGGGTATTCATTACAATAACCTTTTGGCTACTGGTAAAAGAGTATTTTGTTCTAACAAAATTACTGTTATCATGACAATTAACTAGTGGAGAGAAGAACTGATCTTGTTCTAATGAAGTAAATGTATCTCATTCAATTTCAAATTAGGAAGAATGAAGTCAATAAGTGAGACCTTGTTGGTATAAGAATATGAAACATGACCTGCGCTTTTCAACAAGAAATTGCTTTTCTGACTTCTACACTTGGTATCTTTAAAAAATAATTTTCTATTAGTATTAGTGTACACTGGATAAGTTTTATAGTTCTTATTGACATTTATTTATGGTACCAGAAAGGTATTGTTGAGGTCCCAGTTTTAAAAAGTTACTTTTTTTAGTGACATAAATCACTATGTAATACAGTTGACCTTTGAACAACAGGAGTTTAACTTGCAGCAGTCTAATTATATGCAGATTTTCTTCTACCTCTGCCACCTGAGACAGCAAAACCAATCTCCTTTCTTCTCCTCAGCCTACTCAAGTTGAAGACCATGAGGATGACCCACTTCCACTTCCACATAATAAATAGTACATATATTTTTATTCCTTACGATTTTCTTAATAACCATTTTTCTCTAGCTTGCTTTCTTGTAAGAATATAGTAACACACGTAACATACCAAATGTCTTCGCTGACTGTTTATGTTATGAATAAGGCTCCTGGTCAATAGTCATCTATTAATAGTAGCTAATTTTGGAGGGAATCAAAAGTTACACACAGGTTTTCAGCTGCACACGGGGTCAGTACCGCTAAATCCTATGTTGTTCAAAGGTCAACTGTAATTGACATTTATTTACTAAATAAAAGCCTTTTTTTTTTTTTTGAGATGGAGTTTTGCTCTTGCTGCCCAGGCTGGAGTGCAATGGCATGATCTCGGCTCACAGTAACCTCAACCTCCCAGGTTCAAGCGATTCTCCTGCCTTAGCCTCCCACGTAGCTGGGATTACAGACATGCGCCACCATGTGTGGCTAACTTTGTATTGTTAGCAGAGACAGGGTTTCTCCATGTTGGTCAGGCTGGTCTCGAACTCTCGACCTCAGGAGATCAGCCCGCCTTGGCCTCCCAAAGTGCTAGGATTACAGGCATGAGCCACACCATGCCCAGCAATGAAAACCATTTATTTTAAAAATTAAGTAGAAGCTCCAATTTCATAACACATCCAGTTTGCTATAATGAGACTATAAATAAAACATACCACATACTAACTGAAAAATCCTTTTTCTTATTTATACAAAAAATATCATATAAGATTTTAGGGACTACGATTAAAGAAACGATTCCTTTCAGATAATACTGTTTGAGATTATGAATTATCTACACATAACTTTTTAAATAATTCTGAAATCTAACCTACTAAGAAGAAATTTAAAACACACACATATATGTGTATATGTGTGTGTATATATATATGTGTGGGTATATGTATATATGCAATTTACATAGTAAGCTTTTAAACTACTCTTTGGTGATTAAAACTTCCTAACTCTTATTTGTTAATCTATGGTAAGACCACCAAGAGCAATTTACTACCAGAAGTCTTACCTGGATTGCTATTTTGAGGATTTCTAGGTGTCTCGTTTTCTTTGTATTCAGACATTAGTTGGTGAATGCTATATCTAAAAACGTAATAAGTAAAATTACTATTTAAAAACTGATATAAAAATAATTACCAAAAATATTAAATTCTTAGAGTATTTCAAATGATATCAGTGTTAATTTTAGAATTTTAATTATCCCATACACTTCTAATTTGTAAGCTCTACAAACTTCTCTTTAAGCTTCTAATTAAAGAAGAAAAAAAATAACGTGAAGTACTCATGAACTGAAGGCAGTATAGTTCAGTAAATTAACTTGCATTAGCCTGACATAATGGAAAGTGTCTTAACTCAGAATAAGCCCTAGCTCCATAACCAAAAGCTACTAGTTCTTGGATAAGTTGTTTTTGTTAGGTTCAATGTGTTCTTCTAAAAAGCGAGAATTTTGCTGTCTTATTTTACTAGGTTGTTATAAAAATTTAGTGAGATAACATATTTTGAATGCTCAGAAAAATAGTGAAGCAATGAAATAATTTGTTCTTGAACTTTATTATTGGTGAAACTATCTTAGAACTGCAAATAAAATCCAATGTGTATTTTTTGTAGGTTCTAATATTGAAACGTTGTAGTATTTGGGAAATGTTATTGAGTCCTAATTTTGTTTATTAGGTGTTCTACTCTTTGTGGCTTATAATTTAGGGCATCTCATATATTTCATGGTTTGTAACTACATTTATAAACCTATTATCTCACTAAATTAGATAGCATAATTGTCTACTGTTACTGAGCTCATCAATCATACCAAAGGCAAAAAACTAATAGATATCAAGACCTGCCTTAGACTACTATCCCTTCTTCACAGACTCAAACTCTGAACCAGTAGATCTTTGTTAGAATGATGCTTAATCTCCATGTTCACCTCCAATTGACATAAAAGATAAAACTCTTTTTGTAAGTTCCATGAAGTAGATGCAAGTTGACATTCTCATTTCTGAGATACATACTAACAATATATTTGCACGCAGTATCCCGTGTTTTACTCAGCTCCATTCTCATTCCATAGATCACTCTATGTGAATATTTTTGTAGTGAAAATCATAATTTCAATATTAAGTGCCAACCATTTTGCTTTGACTCATGCTGTTTCCTTGGAGCTAGTCAGAAAATTGTGATATGACCTTCCAGGGACTGCACAAAATACGAACCACTTCATGAATTTGTGTGTCAGCCTTATGCAGGAGCAATGCTAACTTTCTCTGTACTATTCCAGTGTTACTATGTGTGCTGCTGAAGCAAGCACAAAACCCTGCTTTACACGTGAATACTCATGAGTCCTGGATGAGACTTAGCTCTGATAAACCCAATAAACATACTTGAGATTCAGATAATTCTATTGAATGGCTTCCTGTGAGGTAGAATATGAAAATATTTTTAAAACTTGAGGTAGAATTGCAAGTAATTAGGCCCAGCACGGTGGCTCATGCCTATAATCCCAGCACTTTGGAAGGCTGAGGCAGGTGGATCACCTGAGGTCAGGAGTTCGAGACCAGCCTGGCAAACGTGGTGAAACCTCGTCTCTACTAAAAATACAAAAATTACCCAGGTGTGGTGGCACACGCCTGTAATCCCAGCTACTTGGGAAGCTGAGGTGAGAGAATTGCTTGAACCCGGGAGGCAGAGGTTGCAGTGAGCCAAGATCACACCATTGCACTCCAGCCAGGGCAACAGAGCAAGACTCCATCTCACAAAAAAAAAAGAAAGAAAAAGAAAGAAAGAAAGAAAGAAAGAAAGAAAGAAAGAAAGAAAGAAAGAAAGAAAGAAAGAAAGAAAGAAAGAAAGAAAGAAATGCAAGTAACTTGGGAGATTTTCATTATTATGGAAATCAGATCACTTGAAGATAAAACCACAAATTGGAAAAAAAAAAAAGAAAAGAAAACAGAAAAATTGGCGCCACTGCTCTGAGGAAGGATAATATAGAACCTTCCACTCCCTAAGAAAATACACTAACCAGCATATAAAGGAACCTCAGAGTACAGATCTGGTAACAATGGAGTAAGAAAACACTGTTCTCTTTCTGCAACATTATTTAACCTCTTTGACAGTTTAGAACAATCTCAACTAACATTTAATAGAGAAAAGACAAACAAGGGCCTCAAAGGATAACTTACCATGAAGGCCTCAGCTAAGTCTAGGCTAAGATGTGGGCTCCACATAAGGTTTTGAGTGTGGGGGAAGGTTGGTCAATTTTCTCACTATGTGTGTGGCTAAAGCTAGGATGCCCAGCTGTCAGAGCAGGATGCTGGTGCTTTGGGAACAATGGCTGAGCATATATGTATGTGAACTAAAAAAGTTATAGCTATGAAGTCTATGTATGAATCACCATGAAAACTGAGGGCTCTGAATTAGTAAGCGAATCCTGGTGGGAAAAGTCAAGCACTAACAGACAGCAGAACCCCTTTTAATGGCAATAATTCAGGAAAAGAATCAATGGAAACAGCAGAATGATCAGAATGTCCTTTTCTTCCCTTCCTTCTGACTGGTAAAAGAGTGTCATTTTATCCTTCTTGGACTTAGAAACCCCTTAAGTTCTTGAAAAATTAAAGGAGGAGGGAATAGGAGATAGCCCTCAAAAGATAGTACGAGATTTTCTGCTAAACTGAACATTTCAACACCCAAATAATTAATTAGAGAAATGAGAGATGTGGCATTATTTTTATCCTGTGCATGTGGCTATACTTGGAGTAAAAGGGACAATGTTGGGATCTCTAAGATAAAGATCTCAAAAGTCCTCAGATAAAGAATTCTGCACCCATTGATATTTCTAACCAGTCTAGCCTTTTGCCTGATTTCTGGTTGATAAAGTGGACTAACTCACTGTCACTCCAAAACAACCTGAATTAAACTATAAAATCTCACCTGGTGTATAGGATGCAAGAACTACAATTATTTTAAACCTCAATTTAGTGTAAACTAGCTTTCTAATGTAAAAACTTGCCTACTAAAAGGACTAAAAATGGCATAATCTTCTGCAGCCCATCTAGACATATCTTGGGAAAACACATCAGCATTTTGCTGAAGAATACTGACTATACTTGCTGATTCACAATGTACAACAAGAACGAGGGCTGTTTTAAAACACCAGAGAGATAAATTCTTTCTTAGGAACTTTAAGAAAGTTATTTAAAAAGCTAATTTGGTATCCTTTACCAATTTAATATTTTGCCTGTCCATGTAGAAATAAACATTTACATGTACTAACAAACATAAGCATCTTGGGTGCTCAAGTGTTCATCTTCATAAATTACCACCAATGCTTTTTAAAAAAAAAAAAAAAAAAAAAAAAAAAGCCTCTTGTCCCATTAGAGTATTACATCATAGAAGTTGCTAACTTAAAGTCCTTTGATGAGCAAGAAACTTTGCTGAGATCACTTATCTAATGTAGGCAAAGATTTAAAGACAGATACATTGTAATTCAAAATCAGCTAGGGGTCAGATAAGTAAGAGCCGCCTGCAGGCAGAAAACAACAATACTAATACTAATGGTAGTAATAATAATAATCATAGTAGTGTCAGTTAATGATGCCCATATACATGTGCTAGGCACTGAATTAAATGCTATATATACATATACATATAAAATCTTTCCTCCACACAACCACCCTTGAAGGATATATTATTATCCTCCTTTTCATATAGAAAAACATATTTGGTGATAAGTAATGTTCCCAGGTCACACACCTAGCAAGTGAGAAAGCTAGGACTTAAACCCAGTCTTGTGTGAATCTAAAGCCTGGCTCTTTTCTCTTTTTCACCCACCTATGGCTTGTCTTCATTAGGAAAAAAAAAGCTACTCATTTAAAGCTGTATTTTCTTCCTCTGCCCATAGCAATTAGAAATAAAAACATCAGGGTCAGGTGCGGTGGCTCACGCCTGTAATGCCAGCACTTTGGGAGCCTGAGGTGGGTGGATCACCTGAGGTCAGGAGTTCAAGACCATCCTTGCTAACATGGTAAAACCCCATCTCTACTAAAAATACAAAAAATTAGCTGGGCATGGTGGCACACACCTGTAGTCCCAGCTACTCAGGAGGCTAAAGCAGGAGAATCCCTTGAACCCTGGAGTTGGAGGTTACAGTGAGCTGAGATCGCACCACTGCACTCCAGCCTGGGCGACAGAGTGAGACTCTGCCTAAAAAAATAAATAAAATAAAATAAAAACATCAAAATACACTAGAAATAAAATAGAAAAAGCTAATGAACCCACAGTATCTGGTAATAGCAATTAACAGCCACGTAGGGGTAGGTTAACATTACTATTTTTCAAAGAAAGCAACTTAAAGAGTCATCTAGAAGAACAAATGATGTTCAACTCCTATTTATGTCTAACACAGCATGTTTAAAGGAAGAGCTTATAAGAAGCAGAGGTTAAAAACTACTATAAAAGAGTTAAGAAGTTCAATATTTATTAAATCTTAAAGTATATTAAAGTTAAAATCCACACTTCATACAACTAATAAAACCAATATAAAAACACTTTGGTCAGGTCACATGACCAAAAACATCACATTACAAATAACAAACCCCAGTCAATATAATAAGAGAAGATGAATCCTACTACATACTGTTCTCTTTGTTGCCCAGCCCAAATAATTGTTTTTCTATTTAACAGATGATTTGTGTTGATATCTTTTACTATATCACAATAATTACAAGTTAATCTTCTTATTAATCTAATATTTCTAACTAGAGAGACTGTTATTGTAGAATATCAGTCACGTTTTAAAAAAAAGAACTAATTACTGTACCTTTCAAACTTAGCTGCACTTAAATTTTCTTTTTGCTTTCTTAAAAAGTCTACCATTTGCTGTTTTTGTTCATGCACAGCTAGCAAAAATGGTGTGAGTTCATCCTGTAAAACAGCAAGAGTAACTGATAATTCACAACCTTACATATTTCTCAACTGAACTGGAAACATTATATTTATGTAAGTAAGTAAGTCCCTTCCTTTTTATTATTCTTTGCTTTCCTGTGTGCTGTTCCTTCCCTTGGAAAAACTCCTCCTCCTCCGCCTCACCACATGAACTCTGGTCATCTCCAAAACTCACTTCAACACCAGTTCCAATAGTCTTTGCTTCTGTCACAGCACTTAGCATAGTATATTGTAATGATTTTATTGTTTTCCATGTAAACCAAGAGCTTCTTGAGGGCAGTGGCTTTATCTTTTATCTCTATATTCCCAAATCTTAAGACATATTAGTAAAAGCTTCAAGGGTTTTTATTAATGATCTAAATTATTGCATCTAGACAAGTGTTTCTTAAGCTGCATTGCAAAGAATGTTTACTCTACCAGATGGGTAACACATCCAGTTACAGCCAGGAATAACCTAGAAATGCTTAAAGGCATGCTAATGCAAAGGTGGTGATGGCAAATATAAAAAATAAGAGTTAAATACAAAGAATATTTACCATAAATAAAAAGAATATAGAATTTAGCAGGTTTTTTTAAAACTTCTAAATTTTAAAATTCAACTCTGGTGCTAAGGGATTCATATAAAATATAGGTTATATATTATAAACAAATAGAAACTGTCTTGAAAGCCTTGACATCTTTATCAAAATATACTGTAAGACGAGAGTTGTCAAATGCTTACAAGGGCAAAGGGGGTGACCTAAGTGAGGGACCTAGGTGGACACCACAGCAAACTGGAGAACACAGGCCTCATAGAAAGGGGTAACCTCTGCACATCAGACCGAACAGTGATGTGGGCTCAAGGGACACCAGATTTGATTCTTAAGAGAAACCTAAAATCCAGATTTGTATATGAGTCTCCGCAATTTTACATGTTGACATAATTTACGAAGGCAAGTGAAACATACCTATGGACCACAATTAGACTGTAGCGCCTGCATTTTTAAACTTGCCATGGATGTGTTGCCAAATGGTTGTGCAGAAAGCAAGTGTTTGCATGTAAAATGTTTTCTTTCTTTAGTTTTGGATGTTTTACCAAAAAAACAGTCCCCAACATGTAATAAAATTTGCTACTAAGACTCATACCACCCATTTCAATAATTTTTCTAGCATTTATTTGTTTAAAATCTATTAGTAAGTAGTTTTCTGAGATTGTTAGCCAAATAGATATTTAGTTCATAGGAATGTTGAAACTAAATGATTAAAAGAATTTATGGCCGAGCGTCGTGGCCCACGCCTATAATCCCATCACTTTGGGAGGCCGAGGCGGGCAGATCACCTGAGGGCAGGAATTCAAGACCAGCCTGTCCAACATGGTGAAACCCTGTCTCTACTGAAAATACAAAAAATTAGCCAGGCATGGTGGCAGGTGCCTGCAATCCCAGCTATTCAGGAGGCTGAGGCAGGAGAATCTCTTGAACCCGGGAGGCAGGGGTTGCAGTGAGCCAAGATCGTGCCACTGCACTCCAGCCTGGGTGACAAGAGCGAAACTCCATCTCAAAAAAGAAAAAAGAATTTATATCTGTATTCTTAGTAATTTCATGGTTTTCAGAGTTTAAAACTGTCATCCTGATTATGCCAAAATCTATGAACAGACATACTGATGTAGCCCGTAATGCAGCTTCAACAACAACAAAAGGTTTAGAACTTGCTACAATTCTAATTGAGGAAACTCCACTTGTAATAAAGATTTATTGGACTAATCACCTGAATGGTAACAAAGAGATGTGAAGTCCTGAAGGGATTACCCTCCATTTAGTGAAATACTGCCCAGGCTGAGTGCACTAGCTCATGCCTGTAATCCCAGTACTTTTGGAAGCTGAGGCAGAAGGACTGCTTGAAGCAGCCCAGAGGTTGAGACCAGCCTGGGCAATATAGTGAAACGCTGTATGTACAAAAAGTTTAAAAATTGGCTGGGCATGATGGTGCATGTCTGTAGTCTCAGCTTCTCAGGAGGCTGAGGTAGGAGGATCACTTGAGTTCCAGGAGGTTGAGGCTGCAGTGAGCTGTGATTGTGCCACTGCACTCTAGCCTAGGTGACAGAGCAAGATCCTGTCTCAAAACCATTTTAAAAAATAAAGATTACCCATAGCAAATGTATAAAGACCCTCTGAAAGGCAGTAAATAATAGTGGGAAGGAAAAGGTGTTATTCTGTAAGCTGATAGATATTGCCAATAATATTTCTTTTAGCTTCCCAACCACAATGGTAAAGAAAAATGGGCTAATATTATTGAAAGGGAGAGATTTAAAGGAAGTAGTACCTATCAAACTCCAACTGTTCTAGAGATTTCTTAACTCTAGAAGAGTTTTTGGAGATGGCAATTTACATATTATATTTATCTATTCAGTGATTCTTAACCAGCCATGTATCAGAATTTTGAGGAATTTGCTGTTATTTAGTCAGAGACGGGGTCTTACTATGTTGCCCAGGCTAGACTCAAACTCCTGGGCTCAAGCAATAGCCCCACCTCAGCCTCCTGAGTAGCTGGGACTGTAGCCATGTTTCACCATGCCTGGCTCCAAGGAAATATTTTTAAACATATATGTCTAGGCTTTATTAGATTTACTATATCAAAATCATCAGAGGAGAGGTTAGCTGTGTAGAATTTTTTATATTTCCCTAGGTTACGGTGATGCACAGTTCTAGCTGAGAACTAGTGCAATTGACAATTACTTCCATCATCTCTCACCACATGACCAATTACCTTCATCTTTGAGGATTTGGCCAAAAAGAGGAAAGAGTAAAAGAGAAGTTTTACTCTCTGTTTTACATTTACTGAGAGTTTTTACTCTCTCTTTTACATTTACTGAAAACTGCACATAATTTGTTTGGGTAGGAATAGAATAGGGACTAGTAAACTCAAAATCCAACTTGACTTTGTAAGCTCCTTATCTTCCACCTTCCCCTCAAGACAGTCTAGATTTGAGAGCAGAGTTTAGACATTTATCTAAGTGGCTGTTTCTGCCAGCATAGGATAAGTCAGTTAATTACTTGAGGGTTTCCCACTTCATCACCACCTATTCAGAGCCAATCCGGTTTCCTCACGGTCCTCCTAAAATTGATCTCTAAACGAGTGTGCAACTCATTAACTCTCTCCCAAACTGAAAACTATTATCCCCAAAACTGAAAAGAATATTGTCTAGACATAAACTGGAAACAAACAAACAAAAAGCAAACAACAACAAAAAAATTCTTCTTGGTATTTTCCCTCAAGTACCTAATTTCCAAATTGGCCTGCATATTTCTGGTTGCTCTCCTTTCCATTTTCCTTTCCCTTTCCATTTTTCCCTTTTAAGCCCTGCCACTGAGAGTTAAATCATTTTCATATATATTACTCTATGTAGGAATTTATCAACAGCATCAAGATTTCTTTTATTTAAAATGTGTTAGTTTTCTTGGCATTTTAAGATAAAGCCTATTTCAAGAGCAAATTTTACTTTCCAGGGTAATTAGAAAAAAAAAAAAAAAAACTTGAAAGAAAAAATTTAAAAGTATTACCTTTTACAAATTCAGTGTTTTCAAAAATTTTACCATAAATACATTTAAAAAGATATACCCTCTAATGCCTCTTTAAAAGTATCAATATTTAAAGTAACATTTTATAATTAAGTTATTTCCAAATATTTTTATGCAGGTTTTGCTTGAGCTTCCAAATATGGAAAACTGACCTGTACGTAAGTCAATGTTAAAACAAATGCATTTCAAATATTTTGAAATCAAAGTTGGTTGATCTATACCTTGTTTGCTGATTCAATATCAGCATGGTGTAAAAGCAGTTTTTTTGTCATTGGTATATCCTCATTGTAGACGGCATAGTGTAAGGTAGTATTGCCATAGACATCTGGAAGGTCTGGGTCGGCACCGACTTCTAGCAAAATAGTCGCACATTCCTCTTCCTGGCATTGTACTGCCTGTCAGTATTAGAGCAAGCAATAGATTGTAAATTCTAGGAGTTCAAAATAAGCATTCCACAAGTTTCACCAATGAGTTCTGTTTAAACGAGATGAATTTTATTTTATTTTATTCTATGTATTTGTATCAAATCCATCTCATGCTGAAATTGTTGACTACTCTGTACCTTTAGCAGAGCTGTCCTGTTTTTGTTGTCAAAGACATTAAGTTGACATCCTCTGTCCACCAGAAGAGCTACCACTTCTGGATGGCCGTTGGCACAGGCCAAATGCAGAGCAGTCCTATGAGAGGGAGACGACATTTTTAGGAAACTATCAGAAAACATAAAATCATAAAATCATATGAAAACATAAAATCATCTGTGTAATTATAAACATTGAGCAGCATGTGATTTCTCTGCCTTCCAAACAAACATTTAATTTTTTGTGAAGAAATCACACTTTTTACTCTCTCTTATTACTCACTACATTAATGAAAGAGCAGCCTATTTCAATAGAAAGACCTTGGCCTTTGGATTCAGTTCAACTTGGACTGGAATCCTACTTCAAACTCTGTCACTTCCCACTTACTGCTTAGCCTTTTTTGCCTCAATTTCCTCATTAATAAAATGGGGTTAAAAATACTGGCTGTTTCACAGGACACTATTGTGATGCTTGCCTGAGACTCTGTACAAAGTATTTAGACAGTTCTTAGCACAAATAACAGTTCCGTATTTGTTAGATATTACAATTATTACTAATACTACTGCTTAACAAAGACAAGATTTTAGTTAAGTAAAATGATACAATTATATCTTCTTTGAGGTATGTTTAACGATTAGAGGTAACATTGTATTTCGATCATTCTAAATTGCTCACTTGCTCATATTTTAACATCTCTGACTTTGGAATCCCATTTACAATTTTTGATTTATTACAACTAAAATTGGCAACATTTAAATAATTCTCTTATTGAGACATAAAATGATGGGGCATCACAGAATCCATGGTGCCTTGCAATAAGTGGAAATGGTATATACAACACATGTAGGGCCGTTCTAGTCATATAAATGTCATTTAAATAAATTTTAGTTCTTAAAAGTACCATGGAACAAGAGGACTGAAAATAAAGATGACAACAAATGTTTAAAACAAACTCATTCTTACTTTGATTTTCAAAAAAAAAAAACACTTTAAGCCAAAAGAAATTCGGAATTCAAATGAAAGCATATGACTTATTTTATTTTCTATTTAGATTTATAGAATGGATGTAAATCAGGCACTTTCAATGATTAATATTCACATTTAAGACTGTTATAAACTTTCAAAAGAGTAGTTAAAAGTTATATTTTGCGGCCGGACACAATGGCTCACATCTGTAATCCCAGCACTTTGGGAAGCCGAGGCAGGCAGATCACCTGAGGTCAGCAGTTCAAAACCAACCTGGACAACATGGTGAAGTCCTATCTTTTCCAAAAATACAAAAATTAGCCAGGTGTGGTGGCGTATGCCTGTAATCCCAGCTACTCAGGAGGCTGAGGCAAGAGAATCACTTGAACCCAGATGGCGGAGGTTGCAGTGAGCCAAGATCAGCCAAGATTGTGCCACTGCACTCCAGCCTGGGCAACGGAGACTCGGTCTAAACAAAACAAAACAAAACAAAAACAACAACAACAACAAAATTCTATTTTGCTATTTTCCACCTTCAGAAATGCTTAAAGGAGGAAGGAAAAGCTTCAATTGAGATTAAGTTCTAATACTCCAATTTTAAATCTCTCAGCTTGTTCAAGCTAGGCATGTAAATATGAAGTTTTTAAGGATGAAAGGGTCCTGAAAGATAGTAGAATATGTGTACTACATAACAGGTGTCCAGCTTCTGTTTGATGGATAAATTGATTGAAAGAATGAAGGCTGTGCATGGTGCCTCATGTCTGTAATTGCAGCTCTTTGGGAGGCCAAGGTGGGAGGATTATTTGGGCCCAGGAGTTCACGACCAGCCTGGACAACATGGCGACACCCTGTCTCTACAAAAAGTACAAAAATTAGCCAGGCATGTTGCACACACCAGCAGTCCCAGCTACTCAGAGGCTGAGGAGAGGATCACTTGAGCACAGGAGGTCGAGGCTGCAGTGAACCATAATCGTGCCACTGCATTCCAGCCTGGGTGAGAGCCTGTCTCAAAAAAAATTATTTTTATTTAAAAAAGCAATGGAAAATTACAGTTGGGGAGTTCAACGTGTTTACAGAAAACTCCCATAAAATAAAGCAATACTTTTGTAATAGTAATACTCACTTATGTTTGCTATTTTTTATTTTCATAAGGACACAACTAAACTAAAATTTTTAATCTATTTTTTGCATATATGTAGTAAATCTATATATAATAAAAATATATGTATGTAATAAAAATGTATTCATAATAAAACCTTTAAGCACAGATAAAAGGATTCCCCCTTCTCCAAAAGAGGCTAAAAGTTAGCCTCTTTTAAGAGGCTAAAACCACAAAAATGGTTTTTGTGGTTGGAAGAGACCAAACCACAAAAATAAAATAATAGAAAGTGAGAAATTATTTTTATCTAGGCAAGTTTCGTGTATTCCTCTTTTCCCAAGGATTATTTCATTAATAATAAGCCTTTACTGTAACTTTTATACATGCTCATTGCAGAAATCACAGACAAGAAAAAAAAGTTACTTATAGTACAAATGCCCAGAAATAAATGTATTCATATTTGGTACACATTTTCAGCTAAAACAAGAGCATAGTCTATGTGTATATACACTCAAAATAATTTTTTCTCAATTGCTATAGCAAAGTACATCTTCACATGTCAAAATAAGTCTGTATCTAGTCACACCTTCAACAGCTACTATTCCATCCTATGGATGCACTGAAATTTAGTTCTAAAATCCACCATATGGGTTCTTCTTAATACATTGAGGTTTTAAGCAGTACTGAGAAAAACAAATTGGATGTATCTCTATTTTTTACAAATATTTCAGTATAATGGAATTGATGAGTGAAGGGCATATATGTTTTTTAAATGTGGTGCTTATCACCAAATTCTCTATCTGAAAAGTCATCAGCAACTTAAACTTTAAGCAGCCGTGTAAGTACCACTGTCTTCATTTTCACAAACTTTGTGGATAGGAAACAGTATTTTATTTCTTTTTTAACATGAATTACTTCTCTTGCAAGGAACACTAAATGTTTTTCCTATGTCACTTATGGATGTACAAAAAAAGTACTTTGCCCAAATTTAGAATTATTTTATTGTTGAAGATATGAAGATACATTGTTCACCTGATGTGTATGTATTACATATGTGTGTATTATATGTACGTGTTGTAAATATTTTGCAAGTAGGTTGTCTTTTTTTCTTATTTACAAAGTGTTTTAAGTTTTATTTTGCTAAATCAACCTTCAGAATGCTTGCTTGTGACGTTCTTAAGAAGGTCTTTATCAACATAAAAATGTATCTGTATAAATAGGCATGTGTGTCTTCTTCTGGTACTTTCCTTATTTTGTATACTTAAAATGTTTGATCTATATTTCATCGGGAACTTATTTTTGCGACATAAAAATCTAGTTAGTTTTCTCCAAACAGCAGGCATTTCATTTATGAATAATTCACCCTTCCTACTAATCTAAAATGTCAACATTATCGAGCTCTAAATTCTTACATATATTTGGGCAATTCTAGATCTTCTATTCTGTTTCATTCATTTACCTGTCTTTTCAGCTGTTAATAAACAATTTGTGGAAATTAATAGCACATTTTGATATATAGAAAGGCCAGTCTTTCTCACCTCATTACAAAAAACATTTTCATGTCATCACAACAGTAAAACACAGACAAGTTTAACTTTAAAATATTAAAACTTTGATATTTTTATTTGGTTTATGTGAAGTTGATACACAAAGAGCTCACATCTTGAGAAAAATGAATCTTCCTACTCAAGAACAGGAACGACTTCCCACTTCAAAGTTTCCTTCTAAGGTTCTTCAGTAAAGAACGTATTTACATAGGTGTACATTTATATAAAAATAAATATTAGATATAATCTGAAGAATTTTTAGTCCAGAAATTGAAATGTCATGGGAATTATTGCTCTCCTTATGCACCTGTCTATAGAGTATATAACATCATGTTGGCCGGGAGCAGTGGCTCACGCCTGTAATCCCAGCACTCTGGGAGGCCGATGCGGGAGGATCATCTGAGGTCAGGAGTTGGAGACAAGCCTGGCCAACATGGTGAAACCCCGTCTCTACTAAAAATAGAAAAATTAGCCGGTCGTGGTAGCGTGCACCTACAATCCCAGCTGCTCAGGATGTTCAGACAGGAGAATTGCTTGAACCCGGGAGGCAGAGGTGGCAGTGAGCCAAGATCGCGCCACTGCACTCCAGCCTGGGCAAAAAGAGCGAAACTCCGTCTCATAAAAACAAAAAAAAATGTTTTGAAATGTGTCCATTAAAGATAAAGTGCTGTATAGACTTAATTAACCCCTCCAAGGTTTCCCCATGCCAGGTCCTGTGGAGCCTGCGGAGGCAGGAAAGCCAGGACCCCGGGGTCAGGAGGGCTCACCCCCTACCCCGCATCCCCCCGTCAAAAAGGGGGCGCTTCTCCCGCACCCCCGCCTCCCAGCCCCCGCCCCCAGCCCCAGCGCCTGTCACCTCTTTTTCTTGTCTCTCTCATCCAAGTCAGCGTTCCCGCGCGAAAGGATGCGCTCCACCTTGGAGACTTCACCCCGGCTGGCAGCTCTGTGGAGCTTGCCCAGGTGTTTCTCTCGGATGTTGTACCCGCGCTGGGTGAAAGGGCTGTCATCGTCCTCGACATCGTCCCCCCTGCACCTCCGCCAGCAGGTGGAGCCGCAGGGCCCCTTCATGGCGGAGGCTATCAGAGACACCTCAGCACCAGTCCGCCTATCACAGCCTCAGGGGCCCAATAAGATCAAGCCACTCTGGTCAGCCACCACCTCCAACCAGGAAACTCCGCGGCTTCCAAAGTCAGAGCCAGTAACAAGCGAAGCCTAGCAGCCAGGCCGCGCGAAGCGAAAGCCCGTAAGCCCGACTGCGCATGCGCACCTCTGACAGCTCGTCACTGCGCGTGCGCACAACCGACGGCCGGCCAACCGTTCTCAGCGCGCATGTGCATGGCTCACGTGTCAGAAACATCGATGACAGCTTGTTACCAGCCCTGCGTTCCTGCCCCACGTCAGTGGGAGTTGGCAGAGTTTTCAGGACATTCCCTGGGAGGGGAAGGCATCCTGAAGTTCCAGCTACCCTAGCCCTAGTCACGTGTGAAGACAGCGTTCCCACGTGGGAACACATGACTGAGGCTACAGCAGTTAGAGAACCTTGAGATGCTGAAGGCCTCGCCTGGGGAAACCCCCATGAGGACACTCTCTGGCGGGCAGAGCTCCATGCAAATCACGGCTGCAGCTTGGGCGCCAGCGAAGGCTGCTGAGCTCAGACCTGGGGACCTCAGAGTTGGCAGAGCACCACCCCCTGCCCAGCCAGCAGACCCTCCCGGCGCAGCTTCTAGCACTCGCCTGTGCCCGCTCCCCTGGCTTGTGCCCAGAGCCACCAGGATGGGGCCCAGCGGCTGGTTCCGCCCATAGGCAGCCACTGTCGTGGCAGTCCGGCCTGGCCGCCTCGGTTGAGACTGACCCCGGGGTCCACACTGCTGAAGGAAAGACAGACAGAGGAGATGCTGGGTTGCACTCATCTCTGTCATATTAGAGGCATTCCTCAGCTGTCTGGGGATCCTGAGCGGTCTGCTCTATTTAAAAGGTCAGGACACTAACACACTGATTGGAGGCTCAATCCCCTGATGCTTAGCAACTGTGAGCTTTACCAGAGGTCAATCATTGGGCATTCACTTTAGAAACATCCAGTATTTGTACAGTATCTCTGGGGAAACGACCATGAAGGGAGACCTAAAACACATTTCTACAAACCTCTGCCCATAGAATACAGACCTGGCGGTTGGCATCCTGGAAGCTGAGCATGAGAAGAAAACTAGGGATCAGGGGCGATGGCTCACACCTGTAATCCCTGCACTGTGGGAGGCCAAGGCAGGCGGATCACTTGAGCTGAGGAGTTCGAGACCAGACTGGGCAACATGGAGGAACCCAGTCTCTACAAAAATTAGCCGGGTGTGGTGGCAGGCACCTGTAGTCCCAGCTTCTCAGGAGGCTGAGACAGGAGAATCGTTTGAACCCGGGAGGCGGAGGTTGCAGTGAGCGAAGATGGCACCACTGCACTCTAGCCTGGGTGACAGGATGAGACCCTGTCTAACAAAAAAGAGAAAAAAAAAAGAAAGAAAAATGAGAGAAGAAAACTAGGAGCCATTCACATAACCCTGTTTTCAGTACAGCACTCCTGTGGCCTACTATACCTAGTGTTTGCCAGGCCAGAGACATTCTCTTTTTTTCTTTTTTTTTCTTTTTTTTTTTTTTTTGAGACGGAGTTGCACTCTTGTTGCCCAGGCTGGAGTGCAGTGGCTCGATCTCAGCTCACTGCAACCTCTGCCACCCAGGTTCAAGCGATTCTCCTGCCTCAGCCTCCTGATTAGCTGGGATCACAGGCGTCTGCCACCACGCCCGGCTAATTTTTTGTATTTTTAGTAGAGACAGGGTTTCATCATGTTGGCCAGGCTGGTCTCAAACTCCTGACCTCAGGTGATCCACCCACTCGGCCTCCCAAAGTGTTGGGATTACAGGCCTGAGCCACCGTGCCCATCCGATTTTCTGCTTTTTCAAATCTCACCTTTACCTCTACTTCCAGAAGTACCTGAAAGTGCCAATTCCTGCGCCTGGCCCTTCCCAACAGACAGAAAAAACTGACTCCTAAGCCAGCAGTAGGGAGAACCAAGTCAGTTTCCACTTGTCCATGTGCTTTTCAACTTCCAAGTTTTACATATTTTATTTCCTTTCTCTTTTTTTTTTTTGTTTTGAGTTTACATATTCTTTTAATCTTCTTTTTGCTTACTCTCAAAGCTTCACTAACATGCCAGGTGATGCATACATTGAATCAGCCATCTCTACCTAGAACTGAAGCTGACCCTCAACCCCCAAAGAAATCCCAGTCCTAAGTTAACAAGAAGAAACACAGAAAACCCTACTCCCCTTTTAGTCTCCTGAGACCAACCAAGTCTCCTGAGTCCAACCCTATGGAACTATGAAAGAGGAAAGTTCCCGTGATCTTGCAATCCGGGCTGTAGTGGATTATAACAGCTGTTGTTTGGGACTGCCCAGCACCTCTCCTTTTGGTGCACCTGATGCAGACATAACCAATCATAGTATCTCATTACCCGGGGCAGGGGGATTGGCCCAGGAGTGGACATATGCTTCAGCCACAACCAATCAGCGTCCTTCCCTGGGATAAATATGCGGCTTCTGGGAAAAGCAACTGCAGTAGAAAAGGGGCTTTGAAGATGAAAAGTTGGGCGGCACCAGCGAGGTGCCCAGGTGGGAGGTGCTGATGGAGCCGGGAGGACGCTGCTGAGCCCCTGCTGGCCTGACAGCCAACACATGATGGCAATAGAGGAGTTCAAAGTGTGCCTTCTCGGGGACACCGGTGTTGGGAAATCAAGCATTGTGTGTTGATTTGCCCAGGATCACTTTGACCACAACATCAGCCCTACCATTGAGGTATCTTTTGTGACCAAAACTGCGCCTTGTGGAAATGACCTTCACAAGTTCCTCCTCTGGGACACTGCTGGCCAGGAACGGTTTCATTCGTTGGCTCATATGCTATGGAGGATCGGCTGCAGCTGATACAGTGCATGATGTTACCCAAACAGGATTCATTTCATATCTTGAAGAAGTAGGATAAAGAGCTGAAAGAACATGGGCCAGAAAAAATTGTAATGGCTATTACTGAAACAAGTGCCATCTCTCAGATATTAGGGAGTTTCCCCTGAAGGATGCTGAATCCATGGGTGCCATCATGGTTGAGACAAGGGCAAAAATTGCTATTAATATCAAGGTATCAGCCACCAGATCTCATCCTTGGAGAGGATGAAAATGGAAACAACGGAGCGATCAAACTCAGGAAGAAAATCATGCAAACCAGCCACAGATACTGTTGGCTCAAGGCCAGCTGTCCCTGACACTTGAAGAAGCCAGACCCCATGCCCTGAGTGCTGCTGAAAGACCCCATGCTTGGTGGCCTGGCACCTCACTTTCAGAAGAGCAAGTGAGCTGGCTTTACATCCTGGAAGACCTACAGAGTGGGGCAGGAAATGTCCCTAAAACAGATTTTAGAAAACTCTGGAAAAACCCACCACACCACCACAAAATGGCAGTCAGTATGTGAAATGCACATGGAAGGGATGATAGTTAATAGGTAATAAGTGTAGTTACATTTTTGCTAAAAACCTTTAAAAATTCTTGGATTTCTATAAAGGCCTACTGACTTATTATGTGTATGGGATTCTAAAGTGGTGTTCCACTCAGATTTCCTGTGCTATCTATCCAAACTTCAGTAACTTCTGCAGTGCCGTTGCCTTTGTTACCTAACCAACCGTCACGGAAAGGCAGATTTAATTCGGGAGGTTAGTTTTTAGCTAGCTTTAGAAGTAAGCCTTTATCGCTTTTCTGAAGGAAATCAGAGAAGTGTCAATGGACCATCACTCAGACTGAGACTTGAGCTATTATAGAACCTGGGAAATATGTATTAGAAAACTGTTGTCTACACCTCTTTTAATTGGTGAACATTTTTCTAAGTTGTGGTCATATATAAACAAAAAAACCAAATCAGACTAAATCATTGCATGTAATTTTGGGATTGGGAGGCCTAGTTCCTCAAAAAGCTAAATGGAATTACCATATGATGATTACCATAACAGCTGTATTCACAATAGCCAAAAAGGGAAAATAATCCAAATGTCCATCAACAGATGAACGGATAAACAAAGTGGTCCGTGCATACAACGCAATATTCAAATATAAAAAGCTATGAAGCACTGCTGCATGCTGCAACATGAATGAGCCTTGAAAATATTATGCTAAGAGATCAAACAAGAAGTTAATGACCATGTATTGTATGATTCCATTTCTATGACATGTCCAGAAGAGGCAACTCCATAGACACAGAAAGTAGATTAGTCATTGCCAGAGCTGGAAGAAGAAGGGATACAGATTTCTTTTGGGAGTGAGGGACATGTTCTCAGGTTAGATCATGCTGATAGTGGTACGACTTTGAGAATATATTAAAAACCACTGAACTGTACACTTTAAAGATTGAATTTTAAGATGTATAAATTATATTGCAATACAAAGAAAATAAAGGCAGAATCCATGTGGTAGGAGGTGGTTAATCTACTCGACGGATTTATTTTCTCATCATCTTAAATATAAACAGTGGGGAGGGCCGAGCCCTAGCGGGCCGGGGGGAATCGGCAGGGTTGGGTCCCCTCTGCGCTCAGAGCCGCCCCAGCCTGTGCCCGAGGCCTGGTTACAGAAGGAAACTTGGCCCTTTCCTGCCGGTATTGTGGCGGGGAGCTTCTGTCTAGGGAGGGAGGCAAACGGCCTCGGGCAGGCCCCCACCTCCAGGGACAAGGGAAATGAGGGCGAGAGCCCCACAGGCACTGGCGGAGACGCTGCTGAGCCTCGGGAGGATGATCTGGAAGAAGCTGGGATCAGGATGACGAAACTTTTGGCGACGCAGAACAAAGGCACCACGCCCCAGGGCAGGAGGCCGGGGAGTCACCCACGACCACACTCAAGTTCAAAACGCAATTCTGAAAGGGCAAGAAAGTTCAGAAAGTCCATTGCTAGGGCCAGGAAGTAGAAACCATGGAGACCCCAGGCTCAAAGATTAGTGGTTCCAGACCCCTCAAGCCTTCACGTGTAACTACGCGACGAGTGCGGGCTGAGCTGACACCAGGCCGGACAACAGCTGCCAGTGTCCTGAGGTCTGAGCATTTGCTGCATGGTCACCTAGGGAGCGACGTCGGCCAGGAATGCGAGAAAACGTTTCCTGTGAAGGCAGTGGATAAAGCTGAGAAATGCCACACAGCGGACAAGCCATTTGTGAAATGCGCACTAAAGGTTTCACCACAGAGGCCCACCTGAAAGAACGCCTAAAAATCCACTTAGGGGCCAGGCGTGATGGCTTATGTCTGTAATACCAGCACTTTGGGAGGCCAAGGTGGGTGGATCACTTGAGGTCAGGAGTTCGAGACCAGCCTGGCCACATGATGAAACCCCGTCTCTACCAAAAATATAAAAATTAGCCAGGCATAGTGGTACACGTCTAAAATACCAGCTACTTGTGAGGCTGAGGCAGGAGAATCACTTGAGCCCAGGAGGTGGAGGTTGCAGTGAGCACAGATCCTGCCACTGCACTCCAGCCTGGGTGACAGAGTCAGACTCCGTCTCAAAACATACACACGGCCGGGTGCAGTGTGTCACACCTATAATCACAGCACTTTGGGAGGCCAGGGCAGGCGGATCACGAGATCAGGAAATTGAGACCAGCCTGACCAACATGGTGAAACCCCATGTCTACTAAAAATACAAAACTTAGCCAGGCGTGGTGGTGGGTGTCTGTAATCCCAGCTATTTGGGAGGCTGAGGCAGGAGAATCGTTTGAACCCAGGAGGCGGAGTTTGCAGTAAGCCAAGATCACGCCATTGCACTCCAGCCTGGGTGACAGTGGGAGACTCCATCTCAAAACAAAAAGAGATACACACACACATACGATGCACACACACTGGATGTAATCCCTACAGTTGTGAGCTGTGTGGAAAATTATTTACTTAAAGCACTGTCCGAGAGTTCACAGTAACAAAAGAGTTTGCATGCCACATGAGTGACAAAGCCTTCAAACCCAAGTCCCACCTCAAGATCACAAAAGAAGACACAGAAGGGAAACGCCTTGCATGTGGCTCCTGCACTGAGGCATTTATTTGCCAAGATGTCTGCTCCGTAAAGGCACGAGAACTATGTGCCCTGTGAAAGGATGCAGGTTGCCCACAGTGCCATCCAGCAGGGGACCCAGCTGCTGCAGGCAGCATCGATGGCAGAAGCAGAGCAGCAGCTGGAAACACAGCCTGGAGCTCGGGGTAGGGGACAGAGACACTGCCTGGGAAGTAGAGACAGAGATGACATGGATCATAATGAATGAGGGCCAGTTACCCATTTCTGTGGAAGTGTATGGAGCAATGAACTCAGTTGACTTCAGGCAGTGCTTAGATATTTGTAAGACTTTCCAAAGAAATGACGTTCCTCAGTTCTGACCACACCATTTCACTGCCTTGTCTGGTGATTTTGACAACTCCTGTGTCCAATTCAGAAGTCAGACTCTATTCCATCTTTAATTGCACTACACTCGCCACACTGTCAAGTGCCCTGCACAGAGTACTAAGTGAATTTTCTAATCACAATCCTGTTGACTTATGGTCAAAAGAGCAGGTTTAGTAACTTAATAATTAAGTTCTTCAGAAAGACGCAGAAAATATTGGTGGGTGACCAAGAACAATGTGCAAATATAAAACCAAGTTCAAGAAATGCAGAACGGTGTTAGATTTATGTTTGGATTAATTTTACATTACAGTTTTTCACTGTTTTGTGGACAAATCATGATTGCTTTGCTGAAGTGTTTCTTCATCCGTTTTGATTGCCCTGTACCTACCCCAGAAGCTGAAGTCACACAGACCGAAGGCTGAGCAAACCCATGACGGTGGTGATCTTGGGGCTGAGCTCTTAGGTTCTTGTGATTGGGGGCAATGCCATGCCACACCAGCTAAGATTTGTGGAGTGGTGCAGTGTGAGGAGAAAAGGCCCTCAGAGACAAGGCTTTACATGTGTAACAATTCCAAGGTTTCCTAGATTAAAATAATTCTTAATTGATTTTGAAATTGGATTTTTATTTAGAATTGAAATCAGAACAAGAACAGATATGTTTCTTTAGATACATTTGTGTAACTTCACAGAATGTCATCAAGATTTTGGGATCTCCGGGGCACACGATTTATCCATAAAGGAGATGCAGTATATTTATTTGATTTAAAATCTGTTAAGTGTGTAAAAAATAAACAATGCAGTAATCACAAATAAAATACCTATTTAATAAAGCATGCCCTATTTAGCAACATCTTAAAGTAGGTAGCTCAAGGTTAACTCTATAGACCTGAAAATTATTAAAATGTTACTTTTGAAATATTTTCAGTACCAATTTTTCATAAATTTCATCCGGCTTCCAATAACTGTCCACCTTAGGAAGGTGTCACGGGCTAACTGTCTCTCACAAAATTCGTAAATTGAAATTATGTTGAAGTCTTAACCTATGTGCCTTAAAATCTGACTGTATTTCGAGACAGGTCCTGTATATTAAAAGTAAAATGAGTCCTTATGGGTGGGCCCTAATCCAATGTGACTGGCATCCTTATAAGAGATTAGGAAACAAACAGGCACAGAGTAGAGACCATGTGAAGGCAGAGGGAGAAGTCAGCCATCTACAAGCTAGACACCTGCAGATTGGTACTCAGTGATACCACAGGGGACCCTCTGCAGGTTTCTGTTGCTGTCTGTGCATCTCCTTCCTTTCCAGTGCTCTGTCTTGCAAATTCTGGCTGCCTTGGCCTCTAAACTCTGAGTCTGTCTCCCTGACTTAGTGAATTAACTGGGCTTCATTTCCACTCCCTGTACTGAGGCCTGGAATCTGCCTTTAGGCACTAAGCTCGTGTAATTGTAGAACTTACTTTTTCAGTTTTCTTCTTAGGTATTATCGCCCTGTGTTGTCTGTTATGTAACATCTGGAAAACCATTGTCTCAGGTATCTTGTCCAGTTTTCTAGGTAAGGTATGGGGGAAAACCTGAGACCTATTACTCGATCTTGGCTAAAAACTGGTCTGGAATCGTCCAGATTGCAACAATTTCCAAAGGAAGTGGGAGACTCTATATTAGTAGCCAATTGGTAAGCAGGTCAAATTTCTAAGATTTCTCTAGCTCATTTTTGTTGAAATTTGACTAAATGGTTGATGTTTGACTGTGGACACATTTGAGAAAACTTAGATAAAGGGGAGTCTGGATGGAATGGATCCATGACATTAACCCTTTCAGATGAACACATTCACATCCCAGAATCTCAGATATTCCTGGTTCTATTTGCTTACATCCAAAATTAAGACTTTTCTGCATTCAGGCCTATTTGTTTGGATGATGTCAAAGGTGGGTGGAAATAATCTTTGCATTGTTCTCATGGGAAGCATAATACATTATAGTTATTTGTGATTTTTGTTGTTGTTGTTGTTGTTGAGATGGAGATTTGTTCTTGTCACCCAGGCTGGAGTTCAATGGCATGATCTCGGCTCACTGCAACCTCTACCTCCTGGGTTCAAGTGATTCTCCTGCCACAGTCTCCCTAGTAGCTGGGATTATAGGTGCCTGCCACCACACCTGGCTTATTTTTGTATTTTTAGTAGAGACAGGGTTTCACCATGTTGGCCAGGCTGGTCTCGAACTCCTGACCTTAGGTGATCCACCCACCTCGGCCTCCCAAAGTGCTGGGATTACAGGCGTGAGCCACTGTGCCCAGCCTGTGATTTTTTTTAAGAGACGGGGCCTCACTCTGTCACCCAGGCTGGAGTGCAGTGGTGCAATCATAGCTCACTGTAGCCTCTAACTCCTGGGTTCAAGCAATCCTCCTACTTCCACCTCCTAGAACCACAGATGTAGTTAGAATCTAGAGTAGCTAGAACCACAGATGCATGCTACCATGCCTTCCAAATTTTTAAAACTTTTTAGAGGTGAGGTCTTGCTGTGTTGCCCTGGCTGATCTCAAACTTTTAGCCCCAAGCGATCTTCCCACCTCAGCCTCCCAAAGTGCTAGGATTACAGGCATCCAGCCTAAAATAAATTTTTAAGAAGCAGCTGACAACTTCCATTAATGCATGGAAAGTCAACATTGGAAATATGACTGCCCAAAATTCTGCAAATGTTGATAATGGCTAAAGGCTATTCTGTCTAGCAAATTTTAGGCTAAGAAATTTTGTGGGATTGCAACTACTGTGATAATGCATAAGAGGATCATGTGCCTCGTAAGAGATGTTTAAAAATCAAGAGGTTCATAATCAATAGCTTAAAAACAAACTCATATTTCTTGTATCCCATGCAATTCTGCAGAATAAATGGTTCTGGGGCAGGGGCAATGGGTGAGGTAAAGTAATAAACAACTCTTCTTTATGTTTCTTTTAGAAGTCCCACCATCTATAGCACTTAACACAGGATCAGACAAAAAGTTCCCGGCACATATTTAGATTCACTGGTTGATGGCCATCATCAGAATGGCTGCTCTTGTCCACATCAAGGAATCTGAGTATCCATGAACAGATTTACTGGTGACTGGTACAAATAATCAATCTTATAACAATCAAAGTAATTTAAAATATAAATGTTTTTAATCTTTGTCAGTTGGAAAGGCAGAAAACTTTAAGATTATACTCCCTAAAGCAGCGTTTTTCTTAACAGCCAAAAGATGGAAACAATCCAAATATCTATCAATAGATAAATAGAGGAATAAATAAACTGTTGTATGTACGTAAGTGGAATAGTACTAGGCCATAAAAAGAAAGTACTCATGCCTAGCTATAGAATCAACATAGGTTGCTACAACTTGGAAGAACCTCAAATATATTATGCTAACTGAAAGAAGCCAGACACAAAGGGATACATATTACATGATTCCATTTATTTGCTATATCAAGAATAGGCAAATCCATAGAGACAGAAAGCAGATTAGGTCCCTATTCACTTCTTGGTCTCCTCTGTTCCAAAAGACCCCCACAGGCTCCTCTGGGGCTTCCATCGTCCTGTGACCTGCAGGTACTAGCAGATCTGTTGGGAGACCATTCAGATACTACAGAAGCTGGGAAATGGACTAATGGCCTTTGAGGTTGTGGGCTGTAACTTCACCCTGTAGGGGTGGGCTTGGCAGGATCCTTCCCAAAAGGATCTCTATAGGGAATGCAACATGGGAAACTTTTAGAAACATAGCTTCTATAGGAAACAAATGAGAAAACCAGACCTAAGGATCAGTATAAAAATTCTTGGAGAAATCAAAGATGTCATATGGTAGTAAGACTGTGTGAAAGTAAAGAAGGTAGTCAGCATGGAGAAATATTCAGCCAGATTCCAAATCTTAATCTGAACAAGAAAATTCCTACTGGAGTAAAGCTGTTGTGGGAATCAGGAGACTGGAGAGACCAATAGGTGGATCAGGAGGATTTTATTGAGTGCACTAGTGGATTAATATCAAGGGACTGGGCCTAGAACAAAGACAGGACTTGACTTTTTTTTTTTTTTTTTTTTTTTTTTGACACGGAGTCTCGCTCTGTCGCCCAGGCTGGAGTGCAGTGGTGCGATCTGGGCTCACTGCAAGCTCCACCTTCTGGGTTCACAGGACTTGACTTTTATACACACTTCTAAAAGGGGGTTGGCTAGTTTGAAACAAATTTACAGTGGTGTGAAGCGTAGTAGAGCAAAAGTGAGTGTACAGAAGCAGAACAAAGGCAGTAAATCAAACTGTGACAGGTTCATAACTCAGACTTACATGTGACTCTTGCTATGCGGCCAAGATGGCTGTTATGTAGGTTTGCTCAAGTCCCTTGCAGGAGCTTATAACCTTCGCTATGGTGCCTAGATGGCTGCAATCCAGGCCTGCTCAGGCATATCTTATGACCTTCACTGTGCTACTTAGATGAAAAACAGAATACTTTGAGTTAGTAGTTACAGAAAACAGGAACCTATAAACTCATAAGTTTTCTCATACTATAGGGGAAAGGAAAATAAGAACAATTTGTTTTTCTTCTCCTCATGTTGAGGGAGTGCTGGGAGACTCTCCAGAGCACATTCCTTGGAGCCCTGGCTTCTTAGATAATGTTATCAAGACTTTGCCTGGGTCTGGAGTTTGCCTGTTACTTCTTTTGGGATGAGTCAACCTAATACAGAAAGCTTGTTTTTCTAAAAAAAAATCCTTATTTTTCTCTTTTTATTTTTCTTTCTTTTACTTTCCTGCCCCAAATCCATGTAAAAGCAGCATGTGTAGAAACGTCTTCACCTGCCATGCCTCCCTTTAGAGGCGTATCATACCTAATTCTAGACACAAATCATGAGTGTGAGGAATGCAGAGAGAAGACATACACATATAAACAATGTGGAAAAGTCTTCATTTCTCACCAGTGTCCAAGGACACATGGTAATACACACTGGAAGTTGATATTATGAATGTACAGTATGTGGGAAAGCCTTTGATTTTCCCAATTCATTGCAAATCCATCAGAGAACTCACACTGAAGAGAAACCCTACATATGAAATCAATGTGGGAATCCTTCAGTTTTTCCAGGTCCTGTCAAATACATGAAAGAATTCACACTAGCAAAAGACTATGAATATAGGGAACGTAGGAAAAGATCCATTTTGCCTTTGTCTCTTAAAATACATGAAAGGATTCACACTGGATAAAAATTCTATATATGTAAGAAATGTGGTAAAGCTTTTAGATATTTCAGTTCCCTTGATAACCACGAACTACAGCAAAACCCTATCAATATAAGGAATGTGTTAAGACTTTGCTCATTCCAGCCCCCTTCATAATCATAATTAAACTCATACTAGGGAGAAACTCTATGAATGTAATTAATGAGGTAAAACCTTCAGATATTCCAGTTCCCTCCACAACCGTAAAAGAACTCATACTGGTGTGAAGCCATACAAATGTAAGAAATGTGAGGCTGGGCGCGGTGGCTCAAGCCTGTAATCCCAGCACTTTGGGAGGCCAAGATGGGCGGATCACGAGGTCAGGAGATCGAGACCATCCTGGCTAACACGGTGAAACCCCGTCTCTACTAAAAAATACAAAAAACTAGCCGGGCGAGGTGGCGGGCACCTGTAGTCCCAGCTACTCAGGAGGCTGAGGCAGGAGAATGGTGTAGACTCGGGAGGCGGAGCTTGCAGTGAGCTGAGATCCAACTACTGCACTCCAGCCTGGGTGACAGAGCGAGACCCCATCTCAAAAAAAAAAACGAAAGCAATGTGGTAAAGGCTTCACTCATTCCAGTCACCTGCATAACCATGAAACAACTCATACTGGGGAGAAACTCTATGAATGTAGGGAACATAGGAAAGCATTTGTTTTTCCATGTTCTCTTATAAGACGTTAAAATATTCACACTGGAGAAAAACCCTATGTGTGTAAGAAATGTGGTAAAGTATTCACTCTTATTTGTCCCCTTTAACTACATGGAAGAACTCACACTGGCCCGGTGTGGTGACTTACATCTGTAATCCCAGCACTTTGGAAGGCCAAGGTAGGTGGATCACCTGAGGTTAGGAGTTTGAGACCAGCCCGGCCAACATGGCAAAATACTGTCTCTACTAAAAAATACAAAAATTAGCTAGGCATGGTGACGTGCACCTGTAGTCCCAGCTACTCAGGAGGCTGAGGCAGGAGAATCGCCTGAAACTGGGAGTGAGCCAAGATCATGCCATTGCATTCCAGCCTAGGTGACAGAGCAAGACTCCATCAGAGGAGAGGGGAGGGGAAGGGAGGGGAGGGGAGAAAAAGAAAAGAAAAGAAAGAGAAGAGAACTCATACTGTAAAGAACCCTTATAAAAGTAAGAACTGTCATCAAGCTCTCATCCTTAGATGTTTAGTTCCAGGAACCAACTCTCATACAGCCTTTCTCAGTTGAGTTTCTATCACTTATAACTGAAAGAATTCTGGCAATGGGCTATAACACAACTATCAAAAGAATAAGGTGGATTTGTATGTACAGACATATTTTTCTGCAATATATTAAGGGAAAATAGCAATAGCAACTTTCAGAGCATTGGTATATTATGCCTGTTTTGCTGTTTTTAAAAGATATATATTTTTCTATTAATAGTGAGAACTGGAAAAAGAGGAGAATGTTCATTTCAACACATATAAGACTTTAAAACATATATACACATACATATATGTTTAATCACAGAATAAAACAAAATGTTATAAAATTAAATGCTATGCATAAATTTTGCATCAAAGCCCAATTATCAAAATTTATTTCAGCTCAATTTCCATAAAAGCCTATGGAATATACTTCCTAGGAAGGAATAAGAATAAAAATAGCAAACTGAATTACAAAGAAACATGAATGACATGGCTCTTATGAGCTCATTAGTGTTTTATAGAACTCTTTTCAATCTCCCTCTGAAAAGCAAAATCCAGAAAATGGTTATTTCACCATCCTTCTACAACTCCAGAAAAGTGAAGTATACACACTTGAAATCAAATGATTTCTGGACAGTTTATAAAAATATATTCATGTTACTATCTATGGTGCAATAATACAAGAAACTGAGGAATGGAAATACATCTGAAGAAGCTGAAATAAAATACTCAAATCAAGGTATAGAATTTTGCTACCTGTCATAAATTCAAGGTCACACAAAGGGTGGACCATAAGGATAGGACACACGATTAGTCAACACAGAAGGCTATCCTTTTTCCACATCAGTGTTTTCATCTCAAATATCAAATCCATACCCTTCTAGAGCACTCCCTAAATTCCCTATGCTATACCATTTGAGATGTTTAACGCTCCATGATTGAGGCAAAATGTATTGCATATAACTTAAATAAGAACAAAGAAGGCCTACTCATTATAATGAATCATGTGAATAAAAATTAATATAAGCTTAGATTTAAGCTAAAATAGAAATGAAACCTGAAAAACTCCATGTTATAAAAAGGAACAAGGAACGTATTGTTACTAACTTATCTACAAAATCTAAACCAAGATAAAGTAGAAATTAAATTGAAAAATCAATGTGATTTGGAAGGCCGAGGTGGGTGGATCACCTGAGGTCAGGAGTTTGAGACCAGCCTGGCCAAAATGGTGAAACCCTGTCTCCACTAAAAATACAAAAATTAGCCAGGCATGGTAGCAGGCACCTGTAATACGAGCTACTCGGGAGGCTGAGACATGAGAATCACTTGAACCCAGGAGACTGAGGTTGCAATGAGCTGAGATCATGCCACTGCACTCCAGCCTGGGTGACAAAGCAAAGCTCCATCTCAAAAACAAAACAAAATAAAATAAATACAAAAAAAAAATAGCTGGTCATGGTGGCGGGCACCTATAATCCCAGCTACTCAGGAGGCTAAGACAGGAGAACTGCTCGAATTCAGGAGGCGGAGGTTGTAGTAAGCCGAGATAGCGCCACTGCATTCCGGCCTGGGTGACAGAGCAAGACTCCATCACAAAAAAAAAAAAGAAAAAGTGTTTTGTTTTTTTTTAAGTTGAATAATTGGTTTTTATCTTAAGGCATCACATCTAGAGGCAAAAATTTAAAAAAAGAATAAAAGGTTTTAATATCAACATTTGGCTGAAACTGATGCAGAAATGAACATTACTTTTTGAACCTCTTTGCAACAAGATTTTTTTTAAAGTAAAAATACCTTTCAATGATCAAATAATAAATCTAACATAAATCCTACATTTAGTAGCATCCAAAAAATAAGAATTCTTTTTTTACTCAAATTTAAAAAACAAACATAAGCACACTTAATGGGAAAAAATGTAATACTCTTTCTAAAGCATGAAAACAGATACCAAATACCATGTGTTCTTCAATGGACCACAAATGCTACACTGACACTATGGCCCATAGTGGGTTTGAAAAGATATAACAAGATTCAATTTTGTTATTTCATCACTATAATTTTAATCATTAGGCATATTAATGTCACATACAGTTTTTAAAATATAAATATTTTTAAAAGCTGTGTTTTACAATATGATACCAAGAACACACAGCAAATACAGTTTGTACAGTTAATCATTTTGACTATGTCAGTAATATAATCAGAATACTGCAATGGTAAGAGAAAAATGCTTTTTTTTTTTTTTTCTTGAGACAGGGTCTCACTCTGTCACTCAGGCTAGAATGCAGTGGCACAATCACACCTCACTGCAGCCTCAACCTCCTGGGCTCAAGGATCCTCCAGCCTCAGTCTCCTGAGTAGCTGGAACTACATGCATGCACCACCACACCCAGCTAATTTTTTTTTTTAATTTACTTTTAGTAGAGACAGGGTCTCACTATGCTGCCCAGGCTAGTCTCGAACTCCTGGGCTCAAGTGATCCTCCTGCCTCAGCCTCTCAAGGTGCTGCGATTACAAGTGTGAGCCACAACCTGGTCTGAAGAATACCTTGTTTTTAATCATTCCCATTCAGCAATAGTAAAAATGTTCTATGTACAACACTGGCTCTGAATAACACATTTCATTTCTGCTTCAAACTTCCTATGCTGTCTATTACTGTTTTGATGACTGAATAGCTCAACAGAAAAATGCATCCCATTGACAGTCTCAATAATAAGTCTGATTAGGCAGATAAATTCCCAATCATAAAAGCTTTTAAGACAAGTATTACGCAAATACAAGATGGAAATCAGACTCACTGTAATTGGGATGAAAAGGCAACTCTAAGAAGAACCCTGTACATACGACATCTATTGCATTTTTATGCACTAGTCTTACATTCCCTTCCTTTCTTCCTCATCTTTGAAGTGCTAAAGGTAATTACACTAAAAAGTTACTACCAGGCTTAATATGAGAGAACCATGTGTACAAGAAAGCAAGACTTTCAGATAAGCAATCTCCAAATATTTTCTATTTTATATGCATTTATGATTTTTCTTATAAAAAGGGAGTGTTTTATGTGCAACACCTGCAAATGGAAATAAATCTACCTTTCACTCAAGCCCCAATAATCAAATATAAAACACAGACATTAAAGCAAACTACAATGGCAGCAGTGATTCTTAGGGCAACATGTGCAAAATCCAGTCTTTTGCTACCTACTTACATCACTGTGGTCAGAAAAGAAATGTACCAAAACTACCTTTCCCATTCCACTTGAACTGGTTCCCCACAATCCCAACGAACATCTCCTGTGACATTAAGTTGTCATCAGCTTGAGTGATCCCCAGTTCACTCAACCTTTTCTTCTTCATCTGGCCTTTTTGTGTGGAGGCAGCAATTAGTTCATTTACAATTTCACAATTTCCCTCGACTTGCTCAGAAAGGTCAGTTCTTGCATAAAGCTCCATTTTACCAGTTGCACACTGCATCAGCTCTTCTAGATCCACTCCTTCAGTCACATCTGGCTCTCCACTTGTCTGAATTTTAAGTGCTTTATTTTCTGGAGAAACAAACAAATAATAACAAAGTTAAATACACAAGCTAACCCAACTAAAACATGTATTTCTACACAGTCTGTTAGAGCTTGCAGGTTTTTTTCAGCAAAGGATTTCTGCTGTCCTCTAACTGGATTTTACAAATTGTTTGCCATAAGATTCTCAACAAGCAGCTGCCTTGCTTTCTATGCCAAGGTTCCCTGAACCTCAGGCAGGATCAACAATTTTGAACTCTTCCTTCACCCTTTTCATCCCAGAATCACTTTTACTCAACAGACATTTCTTGGATAGTTACTATCTGCTAAGCACTGTGTCAGGAGCTAGGATGCAGACTGATAAGATAGCGCCACTTTTCTAAATGAAGTCCCAATCTAGCAGCTAATTTTAGATAGGCCCCATGATCCCCACCCCTGGGATTACTTTCATGGCTATAAAATGGCAGAAGAATTTTGCATTGTAATTTTACAATGTAATTAAGATTGCTAATCAGTTTTCTCCAGCTGGTTGCAAGAGAAGAAGTCAAGAGAAATTCAGAGCATGAGATTTGCCTTGAGGAATGTTCTCTGTTGCTGAGGTGGGGGGACCACAAGGCAAGAACCTGAGAGCAGGCTCTAGGAGCTGAATGCCAGCCCCAGCAAACAGCCAGCAGCCAGCAGCCAGCAAGAAAATGGAGACTTCAGACCCACAAGCTAAAGGAATGAATTCTGCCAATGAACGACATGAATGCATCTGGAGGCAGAGTCTGCCCCCAGAGCTTTCAGATGAGTCCTGCCCAGCTGACACTTTGATTTTACTTTTTTGAGACCTGTGAAGAAATAAAGAAGTTGCAGAGATGTAACTGGAGCGGATCCTGAAGGATGACAAGGACTACCCTTTAAACTCTTTCAACCTGAAAAAGCTGATTAAATAAATAAACTGCTTTAAACTTTCCTCACCTACATCAAAGCTTGATAGTGATCTACCTCATAGCTTGAAGTTCACAGATTTCCACTGAGTTAGTTCCCCTTTGCTGCCAAGAACGGCAGGTGACAGGAAGGCATTTACTTCCACCAATAAAAACAGAGATAAACTCCACTATCCCCTCCAGGAAATGCAGCCTGCAACCTGGTACATTCATTTCACTGCCTCCAGCCTTAACAAATGCCAGTAGGAGCCACTGTTGCTATCACACACCCACCATAGCATCACACACCCACCGTTGCTATCGCATACCCACCGTTGCTATCACACATCCACCCTCATTGAAAGCTAAGCATGATAAGGGAACTGCACAGAAACCACAATATCAAGATTTTGAATGACAGTTGAACTAATTGACCTTGAGAGTTTCTTTCACATTCTATAATATCATGGCTTTATCAAGGTTCTCTCTCTCTGTCTGCCCAAGCATATCCCAACAACCTTTTTTAAGGAACAGAGGAAGACTCAGATCCTTAATCAGCATTTAATGCTGAAATAAATTATGTCTGGTTTTTATATTAAAAATTACTAAACATACCTTCAGTTCCATCTTCAGCATTTTCTTGCAGGTCAGAGAAGATTGTAGGTTTCACCAAGACAACACCATAACCTTCATTATTATGTATTATGTTATTCACCATGGATATCTTGGGAATGTCATAATGTTCATCTAAGAAGTCCTGTGACATTGAAAACAAATGTTTTAGGAACTGTCATATTCAACATTTCCTGCCTTAAAAATCTTCTTTATTCATACTATTCTAAAAATAAAGGAGAAAAGCTATGCTTCGTCCCATGTTGTAGCACAGTCTGAGCCCTTAGTGACACAGCTTTCCTCTGTCATTTCTGCAGATCTATAGGTAACAAAGCATTCTCACAAGAGATTCCAATCACTGACTACCGATATTATCAAAATGTGTATACTGCTTCCTTTTCAAAACCAGAAAAACAGAACCCAACAATTTAATAAAGCATAATTTGTAGGTGAAGCCATTCTATCCGTTGAAAAGTGGGTGTTTTGGCCAATGCTCACCTTAATGAGGATCCCTTCCTTGCAGTGATGGATCCCATTGTCACTCAGGGTGCACTGACTCCCAGGGTAGATTTCTATACCGGCACCCTGTGAGTCACAGTTTGAGATAATGACAATCAGTTTTTAAAAGGCAAGACTGTAAGAGATTACTACAATTACTTCTTAGCCTTTAACACAGTACAAATGTACAGCACAAAGATAAAGTATTTTACAGGTAAGTGTTATCAGCCATTTTTAATCAACACTTCCATTTGTTCCATTTCTAGCAAGTTGTTGACAATTTATCACTTTCAAAACCACACACACACACACACTCACACACAGGCTAAGAGTGTCAACACTTGATTCTTGCTCTACTCTCTTTCATTCTAGATAAATGTTTTCTGATTCTGCCAAGAAAAAAAGTCATTAACAATTTTGTTGAAAGATGTACTTATTCAAAATGACCATTCTCTCAGATACTCAATTAGTTGGAGAAAAGTATTTGAATTTAGTAAAATATTGTAATTTGTGGATAGAAACAAGATCCCACATTTTCCAAAACGTGCCAGTTTTAAAATACCCCAACCCAACTTAAAAATCATTTCTATGAGTTAAACAATGGCTTTCCCTACCACACACGTTAACATTAGCAGCCAGTTCAAGCGTCATTCAAACAGAGTAACCAGAAAGATCAAACATGACACTATTCTCTCACACCTCATGGCACCAAAAAACATAAGAGTAGTAAGAATTTATTTCCCAATGCTATGCAAGGCACTCTGGAAACAAAAATGATTCACTCAAACCTCTATAGTTATTTCAGCAACCATTTGGGAATAATTTAACACACAACAGCATCGATGAAGAAGAGTTGCTACAACCATTGATAACACATCTACTGCATGTATGTTCAGTTAATTTTCTAGTAGCAGTAGTATTCCATGAGAAAACATTTATTATTATTTAACCCTGTACATGTGCCTGAATCATATGTATACACCAATCTAACCCTTCTGTAGAGAGGACTTTAAAAATGTGCTAATTGGGCCTACTTCTAGGAGATTTTCAGTTTGGGGTTATGTGCAAAAAAAGATTAGGGGTGATTACGTTAAAAAATATCTACAGCAAGATAGTTAAAATTAAATATCAAACTATCAGGAATCACATAAAATTTGTAAAGGAGAACAATTTAAACCTGTAGTCATGTAGCAAATGAAAGTCATATTCAAAATATGTTATGAAAAGGAACAGATAATTTGGCAATTAAAAAGTAACTGAGGAGTCTGCCACTTCTGGGATGATGGAGTAGATGTCCCTATTCCTCCTGCTAGGTACAACCAAAAACAATGGGCATTATATATAAAACAAGCATAAGACTAAAAAGTGGAGGGAATAAGACAGACCAGCTAGGGACCTCAGGACCTAAGAAACAACACCAACACAGTGGTAAGTTCCTTTCTTTTTGCTTCATAATCCCTAGACTTGGAGTTGAAGAAGCCAGCAATCCAGTACACCAACAGACATACACTTAAAAAAAAGCTGCTGTAACAAAAGGACTAGGCAACCTAGAAAGACAGAAAACTTTTAGATAATAATAGCTCTATTGCAGGTAAACACCACAGAATAAAACAGCAGCCCCAATCTCACCCATGCCAGCAAAGGTCAAGAGAAAAACCTAAACTTTTGCCCCCTCAAGGATGTAACCAGGTACCCAACACCTTGACTGGGGCAGTACCAGAGAAGATCAAGCAAGGAGCCAGGACTTTCATCCCCACCAACCACAGTTGCAAGGCCCTCCCTGCAGCAGTGTCAGTGAAAACTGTATGAGGAGCCTGGACTTGTACCCCTACCTGGCAGGGCCAAGACAACCACTCCCTCCCTATTGGGGCAGTGTCAGAGCAGGCCTCGTGGAGATTCCAGACTTTCACCATTGCCCAGTGGTAACAAGACCACTCCCATATATCACAGTGCCAGTGGAGACCATGTAGGAAGCTAGACCTCCTATCCCTACATAGCAGTAACAAGGAGCTCCCCAACCCAACTTGGGTATCAATGGAGGCCAAGTGGGAAGCATGACGTCTACCTCCACCAGTAAAAAGACAATGCTCATCTACCCCTAACCCTGTCCCTTCTTGTAGTATGTCAGAGAAGCCAAGTTAAAACAGAAGATCCAGATTCTCACAACATAATACAAAAATATTTGAAAATCTTGTGTCATACCAAGAATCAGGAAAATGTCAAAATGAATAAGACAATCAACAGATGCCAAAACCAAGATGTCAGAGATGATAGAATTAACTGACAGTGATTTTAAAGCAGCCATGATAAAAATGCTTCAATAAGCAATTATGAACACATAAAAAAAATGAAAAATGAAAGTCTCAGCAAAGAAGTAGATGATATAAAAAACCAAATGGAAATTTTAGAACTGAAAAATACAATAACTAAAATAGAAAGCTCAGTGGATGTGCTCAACAGCAGAATGAAAACAACAGAGGAAAGAATCAGTGAACTAGAAGACAGAACAATAAAATTTACCAAATAGCAGAGAAAACATACTGAAAAAGAAAAGTAAACAGAGCCCCAGGGGTCTGCTGGAATATAACAAAAGATCCAATATTAATGTCATCAGAGTCCTGGAAAGAGAAAAGAAAGAGGGTGAAGCTAAAAACATACTTGAAGAAATAATGACTAAAAGCTCCCAAATTTGGCAGGATTTGGATAATAAGCCTACAGGTTCAAGAAGCTGAGCAGACACCAAACAGGATAAACTCAAAGAAATCCATGCCAAAATACATCATAATTAAAATAGTGTAAGCTAAAAACAAAAATCTTGAAAGCATCAATGAAAATTTTATGCCTTACCTATAGGAGAGCAAATATGATTGACAGCATCAGAAACCATGGATGCCAGATGAAAGAGACAAAGTATTGTTCAAGGGCTAAAAGAAAAGAAATTGTCAACCCAGAATCTTATAACTAGTGAAAATATTCTTCAGGAACGAAGAGGAAATCAAGATATTCTAAGAAGAAGGGAAAATAAGAAAATTTGTCACCAGCAGACCTATCTTCATAGAATCACTAAGGGAAGTTATCTAAACAAAAATGATAAAAGAGAGGATCTTGGAACCTCAAAAAGAAAAAAAAAACCTACACAGTAAGCAAAGATATAGGTAAATAAATACAGTAAGCTTTCCTTCTCTTGAGTGTTCTAAATTATGTTTGACATTTGAAACAAAAATCATAAAATTGTCTAATATGGTTCTAGATGTATGTACATAAGGGAAATGTTTAAGACAGTTATAAAAAGGAGATGGTAAAGAATAATAAAAGAAGGCAAAGTTTCTATACTTTCCTTGAACTGGTGACACCAGTAAACTGTTGGTACATATAATATAAAACCTAGAGCAACCACTAAAAAAGCTATACAAGGAGATATTCTCAAAAACAAATGAAATTCTGAAAAATATTCGGGTATCCACAGTTGGCAGAAAAAAAGCAAATCACGAAATGAAAAGCAGAACAAACAGAAAACATGAAATAGACTAAAAGTTTAACATTAATAATTAAATGTAAGTGGTCTAAATACAATTAAAAGACAGACTGCCAAAGTGGATTAAAAACATGACTCAACCATATGCTGCCTACAACTCACTTCAAACAGAATATAGGCAAGTTGAAATTAAAACAATAGAAAAAGACAATGCTAAAGGGATCAATTCAACAAGAAGAGCTAACTATCCTAAATATATATGCACCCAATACAGGAGTGCCCAGATTCATAAAGCAAGTCCTTAGAGACCCACAAAGAGACTTAGACTCCCACACAATAATAATGGGACACTTTAACACCCCACTGTCAACATTAGACAGATCAATGAGACAGAAAGTTAATAAGGATATCGGGGAATTGAACTCAGCTCTGCACCAAGCAGACCTAATAGACATCTACAGAACTCTCCACCCCAAATCAACAGAATATACATTCTTCTCAGCACCACATCGCACTTATTCCAAAATTAACCACATAGTTGGAAGCAAAGCACTCCTTAGCAAATGTAAAAGAAGAGAAATTAAAACAAACTGTCTCTCAGACCACAGTACAATCAAATTAGAACTCAGGATTAAGAAACTCACTCAAAACAAAACTGCTCAAATACATGGAAACTGAACAACCTGCTCCTGAATGACTACTAGGTACATAACGAAATGAAGGCAGAAATAAAGATGTTCTTTGAAACCAATGAGCACAAAGATACAACATACCAGAATCTCTGGGACACATTTAAAGCAGTGTGTAGAAGGAAATTTATAGCACTAAATGCCCACAAGAGAAAGCAGGAAAGATCTAAAACTGACACCCTAACATCACAATTAAAAGAACTAGAGAAGCAAGAGCAAACACATTCAAAAGCCAGCGGAAGGCAAGAAATCACTAAGATCAGAGGAGAACTGAAGGAGATAGAGACACAGAAAAACCTTCAAAAAATCAATGAATCCAGGAGCTAGTTTTTTAAAAAGATCAACAAAATTGATAGACCGCTAACAAGACAAATAAAGAAGAAAAGAGAAAAGAATCAAATAGACACAATAAAAAATAATAAAGGGGATATCACCACCAATCCCACAGAAACATAAACTACCATCAGAGAATACTATAAACACCTCTAGGCAAATAAACTAGAAAATCTACAAGAAATGGTTAAATTCCTGGACACAAACACCCTCCCAACACTAAACCAGCAAGAAGTTGGATCCCTGAATAGACCAATAGCAGGCTCTGAAATTGAGGCAATAATTAATAGCCTACCAACCAAAAAAAAGTCCAGGACCAGATGGATTCAGAGCTGAATTCTACCAGAGGTACAAAGAGGAGCTGGTACCATTCCTTCTGAAACTATTCCAATCAATAGAAAAAGACGGAATCCTCCCTAACTCATTTTATGAGGCCTGCATCATCCTGATACCAAAGCCTGGCAGGGACACAACAAAAAAAGAGAATTTTAGACCAATATCCCTGATGAACATTGATGCAAAAATCCTCAATAAAATACTGGCAAACCGAATCCAGTAGAACATCAAAAAGCTTATCCACCACGATCAAGTTGGCTTCATCCCTGGGATGCAACGCTGGTTCAACACACGCAAGTCAATAAACGTAATCCAGCATATAAACAGAACCAAAGACAAAAACCACATGATTATCTCATAGATGCAGAAAAGGCCTTCAACAACAGTCAACAGTCTTTCATGCTAAAAACTCTCAATAAACTAGGTATTGATGAAACGTATCTCAAAATAATAAGAGCTATTTATGACAAACCCACAGCCAATATCATACTGAATGGGCAAAAACTGGAGGCATTCCCTTTGAAAACTGGCACAAGACAGGGATGCCCTCTCTCACCACTCCTATTCAATATAGTGTTGGAAGTTTTCGCCAGGGCACTCAGACAGGAGAAAGAAACAAAGGAGATTGAATTAGGAAAAGAGGAAGTCAAATTGTGCCTGTTTGCAGATGACATATATGATTGTATGTTTAGAAAACCCCATCATCTCAGCCCAAAATCTCCTTAAGCAGATAACCAACTTTAACAAAGTCTTAGGATACAAAATCAATGTGCAAAAATCACAGGCATTCCTATACACCAATAACAGACAAACAGAGAGTCAAATGATAAGTGAACTCCCATTCACAATATCTTCAAAGAGAATAATATACCTAGGAATCCAACTTACAAGGGATGTGAAGAACCTCTTCAAGGAGAACTACAAACCACTGCTCAATGAAATAAAAGAGGACACAAACAAATGGAAGAACATGCCATGCTCATCGATAGGAAGAATCAATATCGTGAAAATGGCCATACTGACCAAGGTAATTTATAGATTCAATGCCATCCCCATCAAGCTACCAATGACTTTCTTCACAGAATTAGAAAAAAACTACTTTAAAGTTCAGATGGAACCAAAAAAGAGGCCACACTGCCAAGACAATCCTAAGCCAAAAGAACAAAGCTGGAGGCATCATGCTACCTGAATTCAAACTATACTACAAAGCTACAGTAACCAAAACAGCATGGTACTGGTACCAAAACAGATATAGACCAATGGAACAGAACAGAGTCCTCAGAAATAATACCACAACCATCTGATCTTTGACAGACCTGACAAAAACAAGAAATGGGGAAAGGGTTCCCTATTTAATAAATGATGCTGGGAAAACTGGCTAGCCATATGTAGAAAGCTGAAACTGGATCCTTTCCTTACACCTTACAAAAATTAATTCAAGATGGATTAAAGGCTTAAATGTTAGACCTAAAACCATAAAAACCTTAGAAGAAAACCTAGGCAATACCATTCAGGACATAGGAATGGGCGAGGACTTCATGACTAAAACAGCAAAAGCAATGGCAACAAAAGCCAAAATTGACAAATGGGATCTAGTTAAACTAAAGAGCTTCTGCACAGCAAAATAAACTACCATCAGAGTGAACTGGTAACCTACAGAATGGGAGAAAATTTTTACAATCTACCCATCTGACAAATGGCTAATATCCAGAATCTACAAAGAAGTTAAACAAATTTACAAGAAAAAATATCAAACAACCCCATCAAAAAGTGGGCAAAGGATATGAACAGACACTTCTCAAAAGAAGACATTTGTGCAGCCAACAGACACATGAAAAAATGCTCGTCATCACTGGCCATCAGAGAAATGCAAATCAAAACCACAATGAGATACCATCTCACACCAGTTAGAATGGTGATCATTAAAAAGTCAGGAAACAACGGGTGCTGGAGAGGATGTGGAGAAATAGGAACACTTTTACCCTGTTGGTGGGACTGTAAACTAGTTCAACCATTGTGGAAGACAGTGTGGAGATTCCTCAAGGATGTAGAACTAGAAATACCATTTGACCCAGCCATCCCATTACTGGATATATACCCAAAGGAGTATAAATCATGGGCCGGGCGTGGTGGCTCAAGCCTGTAATCCCAGCACTTTGGGAGGCCGAGACAGGCAGATCATGAGGTCAGGAGATCAAGACCATCCTGGCTAACACAGTGAAACCCCGTCTCTACTAAAAAAATACAAAAAACTAGCCGGGCGAGGTGGTAGGTGCCTGTAGTCCCAGCTACTCAGGAGGCTGAGGCAGGAGAATGGCGTGAACCCGGGAGGCGGAGCTTGCAGTGAGCTGAGATCCAGCCACTGCACTCCAGCCTGGGCGACAGAGCGAGACTCTGTCTCAAAAAAAAAAAAAAGGAGTATAAATCATGCTGCTATAAAGACACATGCACACATATGTTTATTGCGGCACTACTCACAATAGCAAAGACTTGGAACCAACCCAAATGTCCATCAGTGACAGACTGGATTAAGAAAATGTGGCACATATACACCATGGAATACTATGCAGCCATAAAAAAGGATGAGTTTATGTCCTTTGTAGGGACATGGATGAAGCTGGAAACCATCATTCTGAGCAAACTATTGCAAGGACAGAAAACCAAACACTGCATGTTCTCACTCATAGGTGGGAACTGAACAAGAACACTTGTACACAGGGTGGGGAACATCACACACCAGGGCCTGTCGTGGAATGGCGGGAGGCAGGAGGGATAGCATTAGGAGATAAACCTAATGTAAATGACGAGTTAATGGGTGCAGCACAACAACATGGCACATGTATACATATGTAACAGACCTGCACGTTGTGCACAAGTACCCTAGAACTTAAAAGTATAATAAAAAAAAAGAAAGAAAGAAAGAAAAAGACATATCATGCAAACAATAATCAAAGGAAAGCAGATGTGGCTATATTAACATCAGATAAAGTAGACTTTGGAGCAAAAAAAATCACCGGAGACAACATAAAGTAATCATAAACATGCTGACTCACCAAAAAGACACAGCAATCCTAAATGAGCATACACCAAGTAACAGAACTGCAAAATATGTGAAGCAAAAACTAATAGTACTGAAAAAGCAAACAAACAAATCCAGTTATAGTTAGAGACTTCAACACCCCTCTCTCAACAACTGACAGAAGAAAAAATCAGAAAGAATACAAAAGAACTCACCACCACCAACCAAGTTGATCTAGTTGACATTTTATAGAATATACCACCCAACGACAGCAGAATACACATTTTTTTCATTTGCTCACACAGTATGTATTCAGATAGACCATATCCTGAGCCATAAAAGAAACCTCTAGAAATTTAAAAGAATTAAAATCATATAGTGTGTTTTCTGACCAAAATGGAATGAAACTGGAAATCAGCAACAGAAAGATAATAGTAAAAACTCCAAATATTATGAAATTAAACAATACATTTCTAAATTGTGACGAACCGGAGAATAAAAATAAAAAATATCAAAGTTTACAAAACAGCTACAGCAATGCTGAGAGACAAGTTTATAACATTAAATGCTTACATTAGAAAAGAGAAAAAGTCTCAAATCAATAATCTCATCTCTCAGGTGGAAAACCCAAAACAAGTAAAATAAACCCAAAACAAGCAGAAGGAACAAAATCATAAAAAGAACATAAAAAAGTAACACTAAAAATTACAATTAAATTTTAAAAAAGAACTAAAATAAATGAAATTGAAAACAACAATTATCAAAAAGAAAAAAAAAACACAGAACAATGAAACAAACTACCAACATCAAGTATGAAACAGGCATCATTACTATATACCCTGCAGATATCAGAAGAATAAGGAAATACTACAAACAATTCTATACATATAAATCTGACAATTTAGAACTAGTAGTCCAGTATCACAAAAAGCACAAACTACCAAAATATACTCAATATGAAATAGGTCAGTTGAATACCCTTCTAAAACTAATAATGTAATTTAGTTCATAATTTTAAAAATTCCAAAAGAGCAATCTCCAGGCCCAGGTGATTGCATTGGAGAAATCCATCAAACATCTGAAGAACAAACAGCAATTCTACACAATCTCCTCTACAAAATAGAAGAGAAGGGAACACTTCAGTATTCATTTTATGAAGCTATTATTATCGATAATAAAACCAGACAAAGACAGTGGTACAGAAAACCAAAACTAGAGTCCAATATTCATGAATATAGATGCAAAATTTCCTAACAAAAGATTAGCAAATATAATTCAGCAATATATAAAAAGAATGATATACCATGAGCAAGTGGGGTTTATGCCACAGAGGAAGGCTGGCTCAAAATTTGAAAATCAACCAATGTAACTCAACATTTTCTGTTTTCCAATAAGAAAAATCATGTGATCATATCAATCTATCCAGAAAAAACATTAAAAGTCAGCCTATTCCTGAGAAAGGAACTCAGAAAAAAAGAAGTCAAAATCCACTTATGATAAAAATTCTCAAAAAAGAAGAGCAGAAATTCTTCAACTTCATAAAGATGATCTAAAAACCTGATCAACCTTGTTCTTTTTGATGGAATACTAAATATATTCTCTCTAATATCAAAACCAAGGTAAGGATGTCTGCTTTCATAGTGCTGGAAATTCTAGCCACTGCAATAAGGCAAGGGGGGAAAAGGCAAAAAGATTAGAAAAGAAAAAAAAGAACCTGCCCTTATTTGCAAATAACATTACTCTGTATATAGAAAATCCTAAGGAATCTACAAAAACATTCCTGTAAGTACAGTTCAACAAAGTCATAGGATATAGCATAAACATATAAAAAATAAATTACATTTCTATATACTAGCAATGAACATATGGACATTGAAATTAAAAATATCACAGTAACTCAAAGTGAAATAATTAGGTACAAATCTAACAAAACACATGCAACATTTGTATACTGAAGAGTACACAATGCTGACAAAAGAAAACAAAGATTTGGCTGGGTGTGGTGGCTCATGTTTATAATTCCAGCACTTCGGGAGACTGAAGCTGGAGGACTGTTTGAGCCTAGGAGTTGGAGAACAGCCTGGGCAACATGGCAAGACCCCATCTCTACAAAAAATAAAGTAAAAAATATTAGCTCGGTGTAGTGGCATGCACCTGTGGTCCCAGCTACTTGAGAGGCAGAGGTGGGAAGATGGCTTGAGCCCAGGAGACTGAAGCTATGCCATGAGCCATGTTCATGCCACTGTACTCCAGCCTGGGTGACAGAACAAGACCCTATCTCAAAAAAAGGAAATCAGAGATTTTAAATAAATGGAGAAATACATTGTGTTCAAAGATTGGAAGGCGTTAATCCTTCCCAAAATGACATATGGGTTTATTAAAGTTCCTATCAAAATCTCAGCATGATCTTTTGTGGATATAGACAAAATTATTTTAACATTTGTATTGAAAAGCAAAGGAACCAGAGTAGCTGAAACAATTTTGAAAAAAACAAAGTAGGAGAAATCACTCTACCTGATTTTAAGACTTAATGTATAGCTACAGGTGTTGGTGGAGGGATGGCTACGCAGATTAGTGAAAAAGAATAGGAAAAGAAATGAACCATGACCTAAACCTCACACCTTAGACCAAAATTAACTAGAAAATGGATCACAACATTACGTAAAATATAAAGCTACAAAAATTTTAGAAAAAAAATAGGAGAAAATCAGGATCTTGGCTAGGCAGAGTTCTTTTTTTTGTGAGACGGAGTCTCGCTCTGCCGCCCAGGCTGGAGTGCAGCGGCCGGATCTCAGCTCACTGCAAGCTCGGCCTCCCGGGTTTACGCCATTCTCCTGCCTCAGCCTCCTGAGTAGCTGGGACTACAGGCGCCCGCCACCGCGCCCGGCTAGTTTTTTGTATTTTTTAGTAGAGACGGGGTTTCACCGTGTTAGCCAGGATGGTCTCGATCTCCTGACCTCGTGATCCGCCCGTCTCGGCCTCCCAAAGTGCTGGGATTACAGGCTTGAGCCACCGCGCCCGACAGGCAGAGTTCTTATTACCAAAAGCTCGACTCATAAAAGGAAAAACTGACAGACTGGCCTTCATCAAAATACTTTGCTCCATAAAAGCCCATATGAAGAAGGTGAAAAGACAAGCTACAGAGCGGCAAAAAAAGTCTCCAAACCACATACTTGACAACAGACTAGTACTTAGAATATACAGAGAACTCTCAAACCTCTACAGTAAAAGAGAACAAACAATCCAATTAGAAAATGGGGCAAAAGTCACGGATATTTCAATAAAGAGGACATAAGAGTGGTAAAAAAGCATATGAGGGCCGGGCGCGGTGGCTCACACCTGTAATCCCAGCACTTTGGGAAGCCGAGGCGGGCGGATCACAAGGTCAGCAGATCGAGACCGCGGTGAAACCCCGTCTCTACTAAAAATACAAAAAATTAGCCGGGCGCGGTAGCGGGCGCCTGTAGTCCCAGCTACTCAGGAGGCTGAGGCAGGAGAATGGCGTGATCCCGGGAGGCGGAGCTTGCAGTGAGCCGTGATGGTGCCACTGCACTCCAGCCGGGGGACAGAGCCAGACTCAGTCTCAAAAAAAAAAAAAAAAAAAAAAAAGCATATGAGAAAATGCTCGACATCAGTAACAACTGGGGAAATGACAATCAAAACCACAATGAGATATTACTGCACACTTACCAGAATGGCTAAAACAAAAAATAGCCAAAACACCAAATGCTCTTGAGGACAGGGAGAAACTAGACCACTCAAACATTGCTAGTAGGAATGTAAAATGGTACAACTACTCTGGAAAACATTTCAGCGGTTTCTTTAAAAAAATCTAAACGTGCAACTACTATATAACCTACAATTGCATCCATTGGCATTTACTCCTTAAAAAATGAAAACTGTGTTCACACAAAAACCTGTACCCGAACGTTTATAGCAGCTTTACCGACAATAGGCAAAAACCGGAGACAATCTAGACATCCTCCCACAAGTCACTAAACAAACTATGGAACCATCACACATTGGACTATTCCTCCACAGTAAAAAGGAGCAAGCTATTGGTACATACAACGACCTAGGTGAAGCTCCACAGAACCGCACTAAGTGAGAAAAGTCAATCCCAAAGAGCTACATACTGTGTGATTCCATTTCTACATTTTTGAAATGATGAAATAAATAGAAATGAACAACAGCTTAAGGTGTGCCTGGAGTTAAGGAAGGAGTTGGTGGGAGACGCAGGTGAGTTTAGCTCTAAGAGGGCAGCATGAGGGGTCCCTGTGGTGATGGGAATATTCTTTCACTTAACTGGATCGATGCCAGTATTCTGGTTGTGATGTCGCACAACAGTTTCACAAGATGTTACCGTTAGGGGACACTGGTGAAGGGCATAATGCAGGACCTCTCCCTGTTATTTCTTACAATACTGTGTGAATCTACAATTACAAAGTTATAATTTTAAGGGTCTAAACCTCTCTTAAAGCTACATAAAGTAATTGTGAGATTTATTACTTTTCTTCCTATCATTTGAAAATGCTACATGAGAAGACCCTTGCACAGTTGAGTTTGACTGACTTGGTAGAAATGACTGTCTGAAGAGAGTGGGAGTACGCACATACATCTTGGTCCCATATTTCATATTTTCATTTACAACTTAAAACTACTTCTCCAAGAGCTTCTACCTTGGCGCCATATAAATCCGAGTTCTTCATTAGAAACTCTGCCGATGTCCGCACTGTGACTCCGGTCGTCTCACACTGCAGCACACAGTTTTCCAGCGTAGTCTTACCACGGTGAACAACTGGGATGAAAATACATGCTGACTGCTTTAAGAAGTAATGTGCCTTTCCCAATGTTAGAGATAGCTTGGTGCTGACATTAGCTATGGTCTAAATATTTCTCAATGGCTATCATTTAAATATTCTTACCTAAATTACAAATTCATAAAATATAAAACAATGACTATTTTGAGTTATTTTCTACAATCCAAAAGCAACTATCTTTAAAAAGAATGACTTGACCTCAGATACAAAAGTACTTTCCATTACCAGAAAAAAAAAGCATCAGAGAGCAATTTTGCTGAGTATCTTGGAAGAAAAAGGCTTTGATTCAAGAAAGGGGATACAAAGATTCCAGGAAACAAGCACTACTCCAGTGTGGAGATAACTTCATTCTAGTGCTACCTTGAATACAGAGAACACAACACTGGAAAGCTTTAAAAGAAAAAAATCACCACACAGAAAAGAAACTAATATTAAACAACAAATTCTCATGAATAGGCTATTTTTCACTTCAGGGTTAAGATTGCTAAGTCGTCACACTATGTACACAAAAAAATAATTTTTTAGGCCGCATGCGGTGGCTCACACTTTGGGAGGCCGAGGCGGGGGCAGATCACCCAAGGTCAGGAGTTCAAGACCAACCTGGCCAACATGGTGAAACCCCGTCTCTACTAAAAAATACAAATATTAGCCAGGCGTGGTGGCAGGCACCTGTAATCCCAGCTACTTGGGGGCTGAAGCAGGGGAATCGCTCGAACCCGAAAGGTGGAGCTTGCAGTGAGCTGAGATCACGCCACTGCACTCCAGCCTGGGCAACAGAGGGAGACCTCCGCCTCTCAGTTTCAAGTGATTCTCCTGCCTCAGCCTCCTGAGTAGCTGGGATTACAGGCACCTGCCACCACGCCCAGCTAATTTTTGTATTTTTTAGTAGAGACAGGGTTTCATCATGTTGGCCAGGCTGGTCTCGAACCCCTGACCTCAGGTGATACACCCACCTCAGCCTCCCATAGTGTTGGAATTACAGGAGTAAGCCACAGCACCCATTCTAAATGAGTAATTTTTTTTTTTTTTTTTTTGAGATGAAGCCTCACTCTGTTGCCTGAGCTGGAGTGCAGTGGTGCGATCTTGGCTCACTGAAACCTCTGCTTCCCGGGTTCAAGGAATTCTCCTGCCTCAGCCTCCAGAGTAGATGGGATCACAGGTGTGTACCACCACACCTGGCTAATTTTTGTATTTTTAGTAGAGACGGGGTTCCACTATGTTCGCTAGGCTAGTCTCAAACTCCTGACCTCAGGTGATCCACCCTCCTCGGCCTCCCAAAGTGCTGGGATTGCAGGTGTGACCCACCACGCCCAGCTTCATAAATAAATAATCAGCCTTCCATACACACTCATACCCCAGAGATATTGCAGGTTGAGTTCCAAACCACCACAATAAAGGAAATATCACAACTGAAGTGAGTCACACATTTTTTTTGGTTTACCAGTGCATACAAAAGTTGTCTATGGGAGTCTGCAGCGGGTGGATCACTTGAAGCCAGGAGTCTGAGACCAGCCTGGGCAACAGGGCAAGACTCCATCTCTACAAAATACCAAAATTAGCCAGATGTGGTGACACATGCCTGTAGTCCCAGTTACTTGGGGGGCAGAGACAGAATTGCTTGAGCCCAGGAGTTTGAGGCTACAGTGAGCTATGATCGTGGTATTACACTCTAGCCTAGATGACAGTGAGACTGTCTCTAAAAACAAAAAATAAATAAAATTTATGTTTATACTAATGAGCATATGAGTTTATACTAATGAGTACTATGTTTATAATGCATCTATTAAGTGTACAAAAGCATTATGTTTTTTAAAAATGTATACATCTTAATTTAAAATACTTTATTTTGCTAAAACATGCTAACAATCCTCTGAGCTTTCAGTAAGACATAATCTTTTTGCTGGTGAAGGGTCTTACCTCAATGTTGATGGCTGCTTACTGATCAGAATGGTGTTTGCTGAAGGTTAAGGTGGCTGTGACAATTTTTAAAAATAAGACAACAATGACGTTTGCCACATTGATTGACTCTTCCTTTCATGAAAGGATTTCTCTGTAGCATGTGATCTTGTTTGATAGCACTTTACCCACAGTAGAAAGTTATTCAAAATTGGAGTCAATCCCTTCAAAGTCTGCCTCTGCTTTACCAAGTTTACATAATACTCTAAATCATTTGTTGTCATTCAACCATGTTCACAGCATCCTCCCCAGGAGATTCCATCTCAGGAACCCACCTTCTTTGCTCATCTATAAGAAGCAACTCCTCATCTGTTCCAATTTTGTTACAAGATTGAAGCAATTCAGTCACATCTTGAGGTCCTACTTGCTATCATCAGGCTCTAGTCCTCTTGCTATTTCCACATCTGCAGTTACTTCCTCCATTCAAGTCTTGAACCCCTCAATCATCCATGAGGGCTGGAATCAACCTCTCCAGAACCCACGTTAATGTTGAGATTTTAACCTCCTCCCATGAATCATAAATGTTCTTAATGACATCTAGAATGATGACTTCTTCCCAGAAAGTTTTCAGTTGACTTTGCCTAGACCCATCAGAGGAATCACTATCAATAGCTGGTAGAGCCTTATGAAGTGTATTACTCAAATAGTAAGATTTGAAAGTCGAAATTACTCCTTGATCCATGGGCTACAGAATGGATGTTATTAGGAGACATGAAAACAACATTAATCTCCTGGTACACCTCCCATCATTAGTTCTCTGATGAACAGGTACATTGTCAATAAGCAATCATATTTTTAAAGGAGTCTTTTTTTTTTCAGTAGTAAATCTCAATAATGGGCCTAAAATATTCAGTAAACCACGTTATAAACAGATGTGCTACCATTCAGGCTTTGTTGTTCCATTTCTAGGGCACAGGCAGAGTAGATGTGGCATAATTCTTAAGGGCTCTAGGATTTTCAGAATGGTAAATGAGCACTGGCTTCAACTTAGAAGTAACCAGTTATATTCACTCCGAACGAGAGTGTCAACCTGTCCTTTGAAGCTGTGAAACCAAGCACTGACTTCTCCTCTCTAGCAATGAAAAGTACTAGATGGCATCTTCTTCCAATAGAAGGTTATTTCATCTACATTGCAAATGTGTTGTTTAGTGTATCCACCTTCATCAATTACCTTAGCTAGATCTTCTGGTTAACTTGCTGTAGCTTGCATCAGCACCTGCTGCTTCATCTTGCACTTCTATGTTACAGAGATGGCTTTTTTCCTTAAACCTCATGAACCAACCTCTGCTAGCTTCAAACTCTTCTTCTACAGCTTCCTCACCTTCTTCAGCCTTCACAGAATTGAAGGAAGTTAGGGCTCTGCTCTGCAATAGGCTCTAATTTAAGGAATGTGGTGGCTGATTTGATCTTCTATCCAGACTATGGAAACTTTCTCCATATCAGTAATAAGACTGTTTCGCTTTCTTATCATTCATGTGTTCACTAGAGTAGTGCTTTTAATTTCCTTTATGAACTTTTCCTTTACATTCAAAACTTCCCCAACTGACACGAGAGACCTAGGTGTCAGGCTGTCTCAGCTTTCGACATGCCTTCCTCACTAAGTTAAACATTTCTAGTTTTTAAATTTAACATGAGAGACACGTGACTCTTCCTTTCACTTGAACACATAGATGCCATTGTAGCGGTTATTAACTGGTCTAATTTCAATATTGCTGTGTCTCAAGGAATAAGGTAGTCCAAAGAGAAGGAGAGAGATAGGGGAGTGGCTGATTGGTGGAACAGTCAGACCCACAAAATTATCAGTTAAGTTCACCATCTTATATGGATATGGTTCATGGCACCCCAAAACAACTATAATAGTAACATCAAAATCACTGCTCACAGATCAGCATATCATCTATAATTTTTAAAAAAAAAAAAAAAGGCTTGCAATATTGTGAGAGTTACTAAAATGTGACACAGAGACACAAGGTAAGCACATGCTCTTGGGAAAATGGTGCCAACAGATTGGCTTGAAACAGGGTTGCCACAACCTTCAATTTGTGGAAAAAAAAAAACTCAGTATCTGTGAAGTGCAATAAAACAAGGTATGCCTGTACTCAGAGTGGCATTTCATTAAATTCTATCTTCCATAGAAAGTACAGTTTTCCTTCAAATCTTAGAACAAACGATACACCAAACATTCATATACTTACTTAAGATTCCCTCTACAGCATCGTGCTGAACAAATTTTATGCCTGAAATTTTAATATCAGCACCGGTGCAGTCCACAAAAGTGTCGCCTTTGCCCCTCTTTTCTATCACAATGTCATCTGGTAGGCCATATCCTAAGGAAGAGAGAGGAAGAACACTCAAGATGGGTGAGGAAAAACACCTAAACATGAACACTCTAGAATAGGTTTCTCTAGTTCAAATGACTGCAGGTGATAACAAGACCAGTCAACATGTTGCATTTAAATAAAATCTATCTACCCACATATCCTCTTTAATTTAAACCAGGGTATCCAATTTTTAACAATAACAACTCTCTGACTAGTTCCCGTATCAGGAAGACTACCCTATCAACTATCCCACATAAGCTCAGCACTAAATTAACTTACAAAAGTGCTAAAAAAAATAAATAATGTTCGAGACCAGCCTAGGCAACATAGTGAGACTCTATCTCTACAAAGATAAAAAAAAATTAGGCGTGGTGGCATGCACCAATTACTCACTACTCAAGGAGGCTAAGGTGGGAGGGTCACTTGATCCCAGAATTTTAAGGCTGCAGTAAGCTATGATCATGCCTTTGCACTCCAGCCTTCATTCTGGGTGACAGAATGAGACCCTATCTCAAAAAATAATAATAATAAGGACTTACAGCTAAGTCAAAGAACTTTAAAGCACTCACCCTTAGAAGTTTGTTTCTAACTCTAACATTCTATGATTCTAATATAAATTACATTTGAAACCTAAGCAGTTCTCAAGATGATCTAAGTTCAATATTCTCTTAAACAGTTGGCTTAAAATCTGACAAACTGACGAGTTACTAGAAAAAAAAAAACAGTCTACCTCCTTAACAAATAAAAAGCATCAGATCAAGGCCTGGTGCAGGGCGCACGCCTGTAATCCTAGCACTTTGGGAGGCTGAGACAGGTGGATCACTTAAAGTCAGGAGTTCAAGCAGCCTGGCCAACATGGAGAAATCCTGCCTGGACAAAAAATACAAAAATTAGCCGAGTGTGGCATGTGCCTGTAATCCCAGCTTCTCAGGGGGCTAAGGTGGGAGAACTGCTTGAACCTGAGAGGTGGAGGTTGCAGTAAGCCAAGATCGTGCCACTGCACTCCAGCCTGGGCGACAGAGCGAGACTCCGTCTCAAAAAAAAAAAAAAAAAAAAAAAAAAAAAGAGCATCAGATCTCGGTCAGGAGCAGTGGCTCATGTCTATAATTCCAGCACTTTGGGAGGCCGAGGCAGGTGGATCACTTGAGGTAAGGAATTCAAGACCAGCCTGGCCAACATGGAGAAACCTTATCTCTACTAAAGCTACAAAAATTAACCAGACATGGTGGCGGGCACCAGTAATCCCAACAACTGAGGAGGCTGAGCCAGAATCGCTTGAACCCAGGAGGCAGAGGCTGCAGTGAGCTGAGATCACACCACTCCACTCCAGCCTGGGCGACAGAGCAAGACTCCATCTCAAAAAAACAAAAAACAAAAAAAAATCAGATCTGTATAAATCTTACTTGAACCATTAACGCAAGTCAAACACCTGAATGGGCTTACAAAAAACTGCAGTATCAGAAAACTAAGGAATTTGCTTGACTTCCATTATAAAACAGAACCACATAGACAAAGCTGTAAGAAATAACTCTCATTGTCTAAAGATGAGTCTTTGAGTAAATGAAAGCAGTAACTGTTTTTAACAAGCAAAGCCACTCAATGTAGCTACACTGGAAGAGGACAAAGGCTTTGGGGTCCCTAGAGAATGCAAGGGGACTCCACACACTGGAATGCTACCAGGGGTGGACTCTGGATGCCTGAATTATGAGTGATTTTGTTTCTGATTGTTGTATGTATCTGACTGTACTTTGCATATTTTCTACAATAACCATTGCTTTTTATCATCAGAAAAATTAAAAGTACAAAAAGAATTGCATACTGAGAAAAGATTCTTACACAAATTTTTATATAATTATGTATTTCTTTCCACTTAAAACATAAAACCATCACCTAAAGAATGGATTTTTGAAACAAGAAAGAAAAACCCTATTGTAAGTACTATTGACACCCTGCACATAGTAGGTACTCAATATGTATCTCTTGTTATACAGGTTAGCTATAGATCACTATCAGATGAGCTTGAATCTAACTCATGAACACTCCATATATGCACACTAGAGATACCATCTGATTCCCCAATTCTCAGACCCATACTGTTAGTCAATATACAGCCATTTTTATACTTAACTATCAGAATTCTATGTCTATTTATGACACTCTGGGAATTACATTAAAACTTCCTCACCAATCTAGGAAGAACTCTTATCTACCATACAAACTATAATATCAGTGTTATTTCCACTACGCCAAAAAATAAAGTGTTTTTATCACAGTGATTTATCTTGCCGATGTATTATTTATATACACACATCTATTATACATCAAAAATTGGAGAGTAGAAAAGAACAAAAATTGTACACATGAAACAAAAAAGGAAGTGAGATGATGTACTAGGAACAGGAGAAAACTTCCAGCCTCAGTTCTTTAGAAGTTTTGACAAGATAAAAAGTATAGCTTAAGCAGTTTCTGAACAGCTGCACAAGTCCCAAAATGATATATGATTTTTTGCATTACAAGCTTCACTGCTAACTTGAAGCTATTTTGGTAAATAGTTGAACAGGTGTAACTAAATTTGACACGTTATGAATATATACAGGACCAAGATGAACAATTGTAAAGTAACCTAAATTCAGAAATCACTCTAAATGAACAATAAGATTATAACTGTCAAAAAGTTATTTTTTTTTTTTAGACAGAGTGTTGCTCTGAAACCCAGGCTGAAGCATAGTGGTATGATCTTGGCTCATTGCAACCTCCACCTCCCAGGTTCAAACGATTCTTCTGCCTCAGCCTCCCGAGTAGCTGGGATTACAGGGTGCAACAAAATGCCCAGCTAATTTTTGTATTTTTAGTACCAACAGGGTTTCACCATGTTAGCCAGACTGGTCTCAAACTCCTGGTCTCAAGTGATCTACCCACCTCGGTCTCCCAAAGTGCTGGGATTTCAGGCATAAGCCACCGCACCCGGCCCAAAAAGTTATTTTTAATAGAATCTTTCAACATTAATCTTTTCTAAAGTATACTTTGGTCAAGACACAAAGTGTAGTATTTGTGACATTCAGCAAGCATTTAGAGAACTAAGATAACTGGTACCAATTTCAAGTTAAATGCCCTTCATTATACCTCTCACGAAAATAAGCTAAGTGTAAAACAACAAACAAAAAGCCATGCACTAACATATCTGCAACATCTATGAGATAAAAGCAAGCAACAAATTTTTAAAATATTAAAATTTTTTAAAATATTGCTAGGAATCTTTTTTTAATTCTAGAAATTAGATTTCCTTTCCATAAACCACCTACAATCTGGAAAGTATGTTTCTTCCTAATGGTCTTTTTTCTATATGAGCCTGTGAACATCTCCCCAACATACACACTGCTACAAAGAACTACAACTCAAGTTGCTGAAACACTGGGTCAACCTCTTTTAAGCTTTCCATGTCCTTAATGCTTCAAGGCAGCTCACCAGAAATCAAACGGGTTCAAATCACATTCTTGAAGTTTCAACAAGATCAGTGATTTATTGTTTACTTAAACATATCAGGTGTGAGAGTTTAGCTGTGTGTCTTCCATACTCACCTTCCAACTCAATGGAGTCAGCAATGGAGAAAGTGCCATGTACCACATAATGGCCAGGACAAACAATAACAGTGTCACCTTCGAAGCAGGCATTTATAGCAGATAGTGGATCACTATGGAACTAGAAAACAGTAAGAACACATTTGTAAATATACACTCCCAAAAAAGTAATTTGAGTATTACTCTAGGTACTTTCATGTCTTACTTTGAAAATGCAAGCCAAAAACTGCATATTTAAGCATCTCCTTTGATAACGCACTGACCTAACACATGCCTGGTAAGTGACTACTGAGGACTAAAGGCAGGGCTCTGACTACTTCCCATTGCACAGAAAACCATCTCGGGAAAGCTCCTGTAAATACTTTGTGGGATTTGTGAAAACCTGTGGTGAATCAGAAGGAAAAAAAGCCACCTGAAGCGAGAAACACTCCGTTTACCTGAATTTCTCTTTCTTCCTCACCGGGCTCCTGACAAAGCCTGTCTGTGAGCAGGGACCGGAGGAGACCAGCCACCATGGTGGAGGAGACCACGTGAGTGATCTTCTGACCGCTGGGACGAACACCCTTTGCTTGGATATTAGAATTCTTCTGATAACCGAACACATACCTTAAAGAAACAAAACAGGCCTATCAATAAGACAGCAAGTAAGAAAAGATGCCAACTAAGAATTACAAAGACACACATACCTCAACAAAGGATTCTCAATGAGTTTCAGCTTTTGTTTCAACTGTTCCATCTCCGAATACAATTTTAACCCTTCCACCATGGAGATATTTTCCTGCTCAGAATCAGAGTTACAATTTGACAAACTGCTTCTCAGATTTAAAAACTTCCTGTAACTCTCCTCACACTGAGACAACAGATTGCGGTAGTCAACAACAAGTCCTGATGGAACTCGGTCTTCAAGAATGTCATAATGCCTGAAAGTTTAAAAGCAAATTGAAATCCACTGCCTTTCAGGCACATTTTCCCATCATTAAAACAGCCCACTTAGCACTCCAAAAGCCAGTAAGAAAAGTGTTTTATAGTATATAACTCAGGTGCATGTTAAGTCTTTCTGAATAGCACTCTAATAATAATAATAATAAGTGGAAGTTGTAGGAAGTTTAAAGCACCACTTCCTTAAGGTCACTAATTTTTCTTCTCTTCAGGAGTTGTTTACTTTTTTTTCTTGGATCCAAGTATTTGTGCCTTAGAAACACTGAAAGTTCATGTTGCACAATTTGTAATTATTATTTAATAAGAAATTATTTTCTTCTCATATATTAGATTCAAAAGTTTAATAAGAAGGTGGCAGGGGGTAATTTGGGAGTGGGAGTAGGGAGAGCAGTATCTCAAATTGTTTCACAACAATGTTTAAGATTACTATATTTTTCATGGATCTGAATATGACTTTAAAAATTTATTAAAGGTTACCATATTTATAGGATCAAAAAGTAGAAATTACTCAAATAATATAGTCCCTCCTTCCATTTAAAGCACTATGGCACAAAATTATGCTGAATATTCCCTAGGGAAGATTATTACAGAATTTTTAAAAATAAGCCCTTGAGATTCTGAGGGGGAGAAAAAGGTGCCATTACTAAACTAGAGAGTGACTGAAACAAAATAACTTTGTACTGGACAACCATACTGGCACTTCAAATGTATTAATTTATAAACTTTCTCAAATATAAAAACAGAACACGGAGTATTTCTAGATGCAATAAAATAATTTGTATATGCACAATCAAGTTAATGATATAAAATTAACGGGTTTAAAAATAAAGTAAAAGAGGCCGGGCATAGTGGCTCACACCTGTAATCCCAGCACTTTGGGAGGCCAAGGCAGACAGATCACTTGAGCCCAGGAGTTTGAGGCCAGCCTGGGCAACATGGCAAAACCCTGTCACTACAAAAATACAAAAATGAGCCTGGCGTGGTGGCATGCATTTGTAGTCTCAGCTACTTGGGAGGTTGAGGTAGGAAGATGGCTTGAGCCCCAGGGGCCAAGGCTGCTGTGAGATCTAATTATGCTACTGTACTCCGTACTCCAGCCTGGGCGACAGAGCAAGACCCTGTCTCAAAAAACAAACAAACAAACAAACAAACAAACAGATGCTCAGGGCCCCATCCAGACCAATTAAATGAGTCTCTGGACATAGAAGGGTATTTTTTTAAGTTCCCTGGGGATGCTAATGTGTAGCCAAGAGTGAGCACAATTGCCTTAAATGATTTTTTTTTTAATTTAGTCACGCTCTAAATAAGATAGGGAAAAACAAAAGCAAGATAGAACCATATCTTAAACAAATTTAGATCATAGTATGAACACTTAAACATTTTAAATGAATAAAAAAGAAACTTTTCCCACTTTTCAAGTAAGTGAATTAGGTGAAGCTTGAAAAGCAAGGATTTTGTCTACTTTGGTTAATCCAAAAGAAACTGAATGAACAGCTGTGAAAAAAAAAAAGGGGGGAAAAACAAAAAAAAAATTTAAATTTTAAAAATAAAAAAAGAAATTGAGGATGAAATCATGTTCTACTAAGTTGTGAAGATTAAGACTCAAATTTTAAAATAAGTTTCTTAACATTTCCAGTATCCATGCCCATTAGCTTATTTCTTTTCATTATATTGCTACTTCATAGTCTAGAAGCAATGAACTAACATTTGTGTCTCAGACCCCGAAGTTCTGAAGTAGTGTTGGTTTTTTTCAGACCTCCTTTAGTCACGTATAAGCAGTGTGTTTTGAAGTAGAAAGGAAAAATTTACTGAACAGTACAAAATCCAGACAGTCTGGTTTGATTTTGCCTATTGATAGCCCCACTCCTATCTTAGCCCAGAGACATTTTTTAAGTCTGCCCACATCTGATAACATTCCAGTCTCTCCATTGAGTACCACCATGTCTTCTGTATAACCACACACAATTCCTCCCTTATGCCTTCCCATCTGCCAGTGATGTACAAGCTATGCATGTAAGTCATTGCTTGTCGTTAGCACATGCAAGGCTGTCAAATCAGAATACAACTTTTTTCCAAGTAAAGATTGAATTTGTCCAATATACGTTATGTTCCCTTATATTTCACGTCAACCAAAATCAATCATTTCTTTTCAAGAGCAAGGGTATCAAACCTAGAAAATACTCAAGCTTATTGAAATTTTGGGATTTTATTGAATATGCTATGGAAAAATAGGAAATGCACAATGGAAAAACTGGAAAGCCTAAATAGAAATCATAGCCCATTTATGAAGAGCTAAAATCCGACATACATAATTCTAAGCCAGGTAAAACTATTCATCAGACTTTCAAACTTTTTTTTTTCTTTTTTGAGACAAGGTCTTGCCCTGTCACCTAAGCTGGAGTGCAGTGATTTAATCACAGCTCATTGCAGCTTCAAACTCCTGGACTCAAGCGATCTTCCTGCCTCAGCCTCCCCAGCAGCTGGGACTATAGGCGTGCCCTACCATACCCAGCTAATTTTTTTTTTAGGTTTGTAAAGGTGGGGTCTCACTATGTTGCCCAGGCCGGTCTCAAACTCCTAGGGTCAAGAGGTCTTCCCGGGCTGGGCACGATGGCACAGGCCTGTAATCTCAGCATTTTGGGAGGCAGAGGCAGGCAAATCACTTGAGGTCAGGAGTTCAAGACCAGCCTGGCCAACATGGTGAAACTCCATCTCTACTAAAAATACAAAAATTAGCTCAGTGTGGTGGCGTGCACCTGTATTTACAGCTAGTCAGGAGGCTGAGGTGGGAGGGACACTTGAGCCCAGGAGATTGAGGCTGCAGTGAGGGAGATCATACCGCTGCACTCCAGCCTGGGCAACAGAGTGAGAGCTTGTCTCAAAAAAGTTGTCTTCCTCCTTCAGCCTCCCAAATTACTGGGATTACAGTCACCATGCCAGGCCTCACACATTTTTCATGTTATTATTATTTACTATTTAAGCCAAGAGAAATTCACTAAATCAACTTGAGCTCCACAAAAATGTAAAGGCCTACTGCCTTATCTTCTCATCTTGTCTTTCATACAGGGGGAAAAAAAATCATCTTTTACCCAGGGAAAAAAATTACCTTCTACAATTATTTTTTTGGAGTGCAAGTTATAATTTCATTCTTATTGCAGCACTGCCTATGAAGTTACTGCTATTGAATACAAGAAAAAATTACTGGTCTTAAAGCACCATCTAGTGGGAAGATAAATGCCACATTTAATAAGGTCATTAAGATTTAAGGCAGGAGGCTGACAAAATATCTTAAGGTAGATCTGTTAGTTCAGCCTGCTATGTTTCACTACAGAAACTTAGAGTAAAGCCATATACCTTTAAAGTATTATTTACAAAATTAAAGCCAATAAGTCTTATATAATTCAAATAATGTCACTGTTTTTCAAACAATCGAATTTAACAAAGGGCTTCTTAACCCACTAGTTCAATTGAATTTTATTCAAATTAACAAAACAGTGAGCTACTAATTTAGATGTTCTTGAACTTCCTGCTTTTTTTTTTTTTTTTTTGAGGCGGAGTCTTGCTCTGTCACCCAGGCTGGAGTGCAGTGGTGCGATCTAGGCTCACTGCAAGCTCCGCCTCCCGGGTTCCCGCCATTCTCCTGCCTCAGCCTCCCAAGTAGCTGGGACTACAGGCGCCGCCATCACGCCCGGCTAATTTTTTTGTATTTTTAGTAGAAACGGGGTTTCATTGTGTTAGCCAGGATGGTCTCGATCTGCTGACCTCGTGATCCACCCGTCTCGGCCTCCCAAAGTGCTGGGATTACAGGCTTGAGCCACCGCGCCCGGCCGAACTTCCTGCTTTTTGACTTAATTTATAAACACTGAAAGTAGGTTTCTCTGCACTTGTACAAGTTTCACTTAATGACTTGTCAAGGGGTAGTACAATTTGTACATCAGTTTATTTCTGTCTATGAGCTCCTGGAAAGAAAATAGAGAGAGAGAGAGAGAGACAGAGAGAGAGAGAGAAAGAGTGTGTGTATCTCACACAGGCAAAATTAAACCATGGGTAACTATTTTTCCAATATGTACAACAAGGTCAGCAATAAATACTTACAATCTTAATCGAGGTTCAACACATCTGACAAAATAATCGTATTCATCCTCCTCTTCTTCATCCCAACTCCTCCAAATGTTATGGTAGAAAAATCTGAAATGGAACTTAGTATCATTCAAATTCTATCACTGGCTCAAAACATTAAGATTTTGGAGGGGTGAGAGCTAAACAGTAAATCAAAACAATTCTCATAGGAGAATGCTGCATATTTGCTATGGTTGATAGTCATGAGTCACATAACATAGAGACCTTTTTTGGATCAGTTAAAGAAGAGAAGTTTCTCCACATTGGTTTTGTTAGGACTTTTTTTTTGAGACAGAGTCTCACTCTGTCTCCGGGGCTGGAGTGCAGTGGTGTGATCTTGGCTCACTGCAACCTCCACCTCCTGGGTTTAAGTGATTCTCCTGCCTCAGCCTCCTGAATAGCTGAGATGGCACCCACCAATACGCCCAGCTAATTTTTTGTATTTTTAGTAGAGATGGGGTTTCACCATATGGGCCAGGCTGGTCTCAAACTCCTGACCTCGTGATTCACCCACCTCGGACTCCCAAAGTGCTGGGATTACAGGCGTGAGCCACTGCGCCTGGCCAGGACTTTCTTTTTATTGGAAGAATTATTTATTGACCACCAGTACCTGGATGGATGGTAGTGCCATTTGCTGAGACAAAAAACACTGAGAGAGAAACAGGTTTGGGGTTGAAAATAACAGAGGAATATATAGCCCAAACCTCCAGGGAAAGGTCTGGGCTGGAGACATAAACCTGGTAGCTGTCAACACATTGACGGTGTTAAAGCAATGTATAAGATCACGTAAGGGCATAATCATAAGGCAGTGGTTCTCAACCCTCATTGTACACTGGAGTCCCCTGGGACACTTTTAAAAATTGATTCCCCTGTAATTCCAGCTACTCAAGAAGCTGAGGCACAAGAATCACTTGAACTGGGAGGCTGAGGCTGCAGTGAACTCAGATTGCACCACTGCACTCCAGCCTGGGTGACAGAGTGAGATTCTTTCTCAAAATAAATAAATAAATTTAAAAACAAAAACAACTAGTTCACTCTCCCAGGCCAATCAATCAGAATCTGGTGGGGGTGGGGAAGGTGCAGGGGAACCAGCATCCATACTCTTCTTTTCTTTTTTTTTGAGACGAAGTCTTGCTCTTGCGGTCCAGGCTGGAGTGCAGTGGCTCCATTTTGGCTCACTGCAACCCTCCCGGGTTCAAGCAATTCTCCTGCCTCAGCCTCCTGAGTAGCTGGGATTACAGGCGTCCGCCACCACGCCCAGCTAATTTTTGTACTTTTAGTAGAGACAGCATTTTGCCATGTTGGCAAGGCTGGTCTCGAACTCCTGACCTCAGGTGATCCCCCCGCCTCGGCCTCCCAAAGTGCTGGGATTACAGGCATGACCCACAGTGCCCAGCTGTATCCATATTTTTTTAAAGCGCTCCAAGTGATTTAACAAATTTATTCTGGAAAATCCTAAACATATACAACAACAGAGAAATAGTATCATGAATACCATGTATCATCAGGCAGCTTCAACAGTTACCAACTCACAATCTTATTTCATCTCTGCTTCACCCCGGCACCCTCTGCTCTCCTCCCCCACCATCTTGATACTGGATTTTTTTGTTGTTGTTCAGATGGAGTTTTGCTCTTGTTGCCCAGGCTGGAGTGCAAGGGCACAATCTCGTCTCACTGCAACCTCCAGTTCCTGGGTTCAAGTGATTCAGCCTCCCTAGTAGCTCAGATTACAGGCACCTACCACCACGCCCCACTAATTTTTTGTATTTTTAGTAGAGATGGGGTTTCACTATGTTGGCCAGGCTGGTCTCAAACTGACCTCAGGCAACTCACCCACTTCAGTTTCCCAAATATACTGGATTATTTTGAACCAATCTCAGACACATCAAATCATTCACAAGTTTTTAGTATGTATCTCTAAAATAAATCTTTATACCAAAAGTTTTAATTCCTTGATATTACCAAATATCCAGTGTTCAAATCCCCCTAATTGTCTTCTGCTGCTGTTTCACAGTTGACTTGTTCCAATCAGGCACCAAATGAGGATCCACTGCTGCCCTTGACAGACACGTCTCTTAAATCACTGTTAGCCTATGTATTACCTCTCCCTCTTTTTTCCCTTGCAATTTATTGACTAATTTCCCACACTCTAAATTTTGGTGATTACATCCCCATGGGGTCATTTTTCTTTTTTTTTTTTTTTTTTTTTGAGACAGTGTGTTGCTCTGTTGCCCAGGCTGGAGTGCAGCAGCACGACCTTGGCTCACTACAGCCTCCGCCTCCTGGGTTCAAGCAATTATCCTGCCTCAGCCTCCCGAGTAGCTGGGATTACAGGCATGCACTACCATGCCCTGCTAATTTTTGTATTTTTAGTAGAGACGGGGTTTCGCCATGTTGCCTAGGCTGGTCTCAAACTCCTGGGCTAAAATGATCCGCCTGCCTTGGCCTCCCAGAGTGCTACGATTACAGGTGCACCCAGTCCCCATGGGTCATTTAACATGTGCTTCATGTTATTTCTAGTAAGATCTACAGACCTGCGGGGCTTCAGGAAGGATTTTTTGCAAGAATACTTCAAGGGAGGTGTAATGTACTTCAGTCAAGACGCAGGAAGAGCAGAGCCTCATTCAAAAAGCCACTGTCTGTGTGGAGTGTGTACATTTTTCCCATGTCTGCATGGGTTTTCTCCAGGTACTCTGATTTCCTCCCACATCCCAAAGATGCATGCATGAGGTGAATTCTGTGTCTGCCTTGTCCCAGTCTGAGTGTGAGTGTGTGTCAGTGCACTCTGTGATGAAATGGGCTCCTGTCCACGGCTGGTTCCTGCCTTGTACACTGAGCTACGGGAATAGGCTTTGGCCACCTGCAACCCTGAACTGGAATAAACAGGTTGGAAAGTGAATGAATACAAATTACTGTCAAACAAAAATTCATAAAGTATACAATAATCATACAAATGCACAACAATCAATGCTGTGGCATGAAATTGCTCAGTGAGCCCACTATGTTTATCATTGTTTTGAACTGGGTGATGGTAGGAAGTGCTCCTTATAATTTCCGCTTTGCAAACATTTATTCCTTCATTTACTCAACACCACAATGACCACTGTCACTCACTGTTTCACCGAAAATTGGAAACTGGGTCAATAATTATCTTGTTTGCATTAATATGTCTTAATGTATGTATAGCTCATATTTATTTCAGTGTTTAAGATTAGAATTGTTTGGGGTCTTTATTTAGAAGTTTGATGATGTCTTCATGACCAGAAATATGCTGCAGAAACTTTAACTTTTGTTTATATCAGTCAGCCTATGGTAAAATTGGTTTCATTAACATTGCAGTTTCTAAGAACCTACCAACAACAGTAACTAAGGACTTTACTAAAACGCCTAGCCAAGTCTTTTTGTGAGGTTAAGATTGATCAACAGATACAGGTTGTCAGCCTGATCCACCCTCTATAAAGTTCTCTTTCCCTAATGGTTGCAGTAGTCATTGATGTTCACTGTCTAGAACCTTTATTTCATTAGTGGTTACAAAATACTGATATTCTATCACTTTCTTCATGTATTGGTTGGAATACTTTTATAAAGAAATTCCTCAGGTGATTCCAAAGTGGTTCCAAGGTTGATTAGGGAAAAAACAGTAGATGGCCTAGAACTGATCGCTGGGTAACTCCAACATTCTAAAGTTTGAGCATGAGAGGAAAAGCTGGCCAAGATGACTTAAGACAGCAAGCCAGTAAGACACCAGCTGAACAGTGGTGTCCCGAAAGCTGAGAAGAGAGTGTGTTAAGAAGAGGGAATGATCAAATACCTAGAATGTCAAGAGGTCAAGCAAGATGAGATCAGAGGCAAGATGAGATCAGTGAAATGTCGACTGAATACAAGAACATAGAAGTCTTTGTGCACAATTTCAGAGATGAGGTCAGGGTAGAAATGTTACTGGGACGCCAGCAAGTATAGACTGTGATTATATATAACCCTTTCAAGAAGTTCTGCTGTGAAAAGGAAGCACTGAAAATGAAACCAGCCATCTCCTAATTACTGTAGATTGGGCTATTAGTCCCTTCACCCTCTAGTGGAGTCTTTTTTTTTTTTTTTGTAATGAACTTAAGCATGCCTCTACTCAACTAAAAAAACCTCTGCTGGCTCCCTTTTAGCCCTCAAAAAGAAGTCCTGAACGTGGTACTATAAATAAATTCATAATCTGGCCCTATTGCACCTCTCCTGCCTCAGAGCCGTTGTACGTAAACTCTCAATTTCACAAGCTCTTTCAAACCTCCATGTAACTTGTTAGTCAAGCTGCCAGAAGTGCCTTCCGCCTTTTCCACATGATAAACTTATAGTTCTATTCCATGACTCCACTCCAATGTCATCCTCACCAGTACCATGCCAAGCATTTACACATCATTCCCATCTGCACCTCCCCCAGTGTTGGTTCTTTCAAGCCAGAAACATGTAAGTCAGCCTTGACTTCTCTCACTTCATTCACATCTTCTCATCTCTGATATTCACTCGACCAAGTCCCAGTCATTCTACTTTCTCAGTAAGCCTCCATCTGTCCTCTCCATATCCCCACTCTAGTCCTCTCTCTTGCCTCTTAAATGGTCTCCCAATTCCATCTCCCACCATTTTTCTACACAGAAGCCACAATGAACCCTTGAAAACACAAAGCAGCACTTTAGGGGACTGAGGTGGGAGGATTGCTTGAGCCCAGGAGTTCAAGACCAGCTTGGGCAACACAACAAGGCCCCCATCTCTATGGAAAAATTGTGTCAAAAAATTAGCTGGGCAGTGGTGGCACATGCCTGTAATCCCAGCTGATCCAGAGGCTGAAGCAAGAGGATGACTTGAGCCCCGCAGTTCGAGCCTGCATTGAACCATAACTGCACCACTGCACTCCAGCCTGGGCAACAGAATAAGACCCTGTTTCCAAAAAAATAAAAACACAAAACACAAAACTAGTCATATTTGCCCAAGAATAAAAATCCTTCAGTGGCTTCCCACTGCTCTTAAAGACAAAAATGACTAGCCAGCTAACAAAGCCCCACACTGTCTGGGCCCTGCCAACCTCTCTAATCTCGTTTCCTAGGTCTCTCCCAGCACTGTCTGTGTTCCAGCCATGCTGGCCTTTCAGCTCCTTCAACACACTGAGCTCCTAAATCTGTTCCCTTCCCCACCCCTGCCTCCCCTTTCACCCAGCTAACCCAAGTTCAAATGTCATTATTCCAGGAAATAACCCTAGAACTGCAACTTGACCTAATCTTAGGACACTCTGTAATTCTTCACAGCACTGACTGCTATTTCCAATCATGCAGACAACTGTGCGTGATTATCTCTTCAAGGCTCATCTCCCACCTTTAGACTAACAGCTCCCTGATGATGGTGTGTCTCATGCACCAGACATACTCCACCCTTGACTAAGGACCTGGCACTCAAATATTTATTGAATCAATGAACGAGTGAAATCCCTCATAATTTGACCCTCTCTGGGCACTGACCCAAATCTCAGCCCTCAAAATGCAGTGTACATTTAACCAGGCTCCTCTGCAAATAATACTACTAAATAACATTCCAGATACTTATTTTTCTACCAACTTCTATGCCCATAGAGATTAGCTCTCTGATTCCTAATTTCCTAAACTTATCAGTTATCTCTTTATCTTCAAATGTTTCAATTGACAGATTTTTTTTTTTTAATGAGAAAAATAGAAGAGAGTTATTTGGGTTCCAGACAGAAACCGGTTCATTAGATTCACTCTGCTTGGCCCAATACTGAACATCTAGGGTTAAATGTTCTTGCATACAATTAGAAACTGTCCGTAAGATGTTGGCAGCAGGGCCTGAAACATTCTGCTTCTGTGCAGAGCATTCGAGTTAAGCTCAGCAAAACTAGGCTAACTTACTAATGGTATAGAAAATGGAAAGTACTTTTTATACTACAAAACACCAAGCAATATTATTTACATTATGGTCATTATATATTACTCAAATGTTATACTCAGATATTTGACTGTGTAGGGGTCAGACGAGATAGGCACCCCTAACCCCCGCATCATTCAAGAGTCAACTATACTAGTTTTGTCAGCTTTTCTATTAGTTTGAAATTATCATAAAATGACTTAAAACGTTTTTAGGCCAGGTGCATGGTGGGTCACGCCTGTAATCCCAGCACTTCGGGAGGTAGAGGCAGGTGGATCACCTGAGGTCAAGAGTTTGAGACCAACCTGGCCAACATAGTGAAACCTCGTCTCTACTAGAAGTATAAAATTTAGCCGGGCATGGTGGTGGATGCCTATAATCCCAGCTACTCAGAAGGCTGAGGCAGGAGAATCGCTTGAACCCAGGAGGTGGAGGTTGCAGTGAGCCAAGATCACGCCAATGCACCCCAGCCTGGACAACAGAGCAAGACTCTGTCTCAAAATTAAAAATAGAAAAAAATGATTTAAGACATTAATTTTTTTTAATTTAAAAAAGATTATCCTATCTTTGGATATTTTTGAATACTGCAATGACCAAGTTTACAGTTGAGTTTTAAATCTGGGTCTAACACAGACCAGAATTACTTCATTTCATCCAAAGTTTCTGGCCACAAGGTTATTTTTCTCAACTTCTTTTCCTACCTGACATGCTCAATTGCAAGGGCTGTCTGGTCAAACACTCCCGAATCATCAAACACCACCCAGAGCTCCTGCAGGGGCAACCGATGTTCCTTCAGATCGAGGAGCTCCTTCATGCACTCCATGGTAAAAGTGCTCACTTGAGAGTCACAGAGGTATGGTTCAGCAAGCCTCACCACTGCCTTCAAGGCTGCAAAGTCCACATCTGTGGCCTGAAATTTAAAATAATGAGACTTAACACATGGAAATCAAAATTAAGATATACCTATAAGATACTACTGACAATCTGATTTTTTTAAAAGCATACAACGTGGGTGGGGAGCCTTTACCCATAACATAAAGGATGAACAAATCAGGCTGGCTCATGGAGCTTACACTGTAATCCTCATGGAGCTTACACTGTAATCAGGGAGATCAATAAACACAATGATAACGAGTAGGTGACAGAGAATAACTAGCAGGGGTGGGGATCTGGTTCTGCTGAGATGGCCAAGGAAATCAGCTCTGAGCCAAGCTGAGGAGGATGAGAAGGAAGCAGCCATGTGAAGAGCAGGGAAAGCGCAAAAGGCCTGTGCCAGAGACAGGCTTGGCAGCTGAACGAGCGGGAAGGCAGTCCTTGCTGGAGCCAAAGGGAGGAAATGGAGGAAGGGGGTGGTGTGCAGTGGAGCAGCAAGACATGAGGTGAGAGAGAGAGAGGCAACAAGACAAGGACATGAAGGACATCTGAAGGAGCTTGGATTTTACGTGTTTTCTATACAATGAGAAGCCATAAAGCCAATACTAAGCCCTTGGTAAAGACAATGCATTAGGAGTTTTAAGCAGAGAAATGGCATGCTTCTGTTTTGAAACAATGACTTTGACTGTTTTCAGAGAACGGACTGGCAGGGGGCGCCCTATCATAACCAAACGAATAGGCCTGAACTTCAACCAAAAAATATTAGCATAATCCAAAATTTTAAAACTCACAAGCAATAGCTGCAATCCACTGCCTCGTACATAATCACTGCAGTATGTGATGCCATTTTCTAAGGGAGCTGCAGCGACAACTTGTATTCACATACCCTGGTTTGACATTTTAGGTTACTAGGGCTTTTTGTGGTCAGTTAACAAACACTGAGAAAAATTCAAAGCTGTAATTAGAATGCAAATATAATGTAAAAGGCCTAGTCAGCAGAAGAATAAGATTGCTTTTACATTCTGCAATGGGACACAATGTCAAGAGATTAACCACATATAAACAAACTTGCTATGCAAAAAATGGGCTAGTTTTAAAATGCCACTTAGCGGAGGTTGCAGTGAGCCAAGATCATGCCACTGCACTCCAGCCTAAGCAACAGAGTGAGACTCCATCTCAAAAACAATAAATAAATAAAAATGTCTCTTAGGTTTGAGCTGCTTAACGAATTACAATTAAGAAGTTAAAAACTTTTTTGAAACCATTAACTTCATAATTAGGCCTAATTTTTTAAGTGATCTCAAATACCTTCTTTTAATTAATTTATACCAGTTTAATTCCCTGGTAACAACTCCTCAGTTGCCTTTAAAATTTGCAGAACACTTCCTGCAACATGGCAATGAGATGTGAAAAACATGCTATTTGAATCAGCTCATAAACTTTAATTAAAAATAAGCACTTAGGCCGGGCGCGGTGGCTCAAGCCTGTAATCCCAGCACTTTGGGAGGCCGAGACGGGCGGATCACAAGGTCAGGAGATCGAGACCATCCTGGCTAACACGGCGAAACCCCGTCTCTACTAAAAACACAAAAAATTAGCCGGGCGAGGTGGCGGCGCCTGTGGTCCCAGCTACTCGGGAGGCTGAGGCAGGAGAATGGCGGGAACCCGGGAGGCGGAGCTTGCAGTGAGCTGAGATCTGGCCACTGCACTCCAGCCTGGGCGACAGAGCGAGACTCCGTCTCAAAAAAAAAAAAAAAAAAAAAAAAAAAAAAAAAAAATAAGCACTTAGGCTATAACAGTCTGAAGTAAAGTGCTTATAGCTACAGACAAAGGTCTTAAAAACAAAATTAACCTTACCTCAACCAGTACCTTGAACACGTTAGTGTGCCAGACTGCCCGCCATCCAGATGGCTCAAGGACCTTCTCCAAGAACTCAGCTGTGAATTCCTGTACCTCAGAGGCCTTGCAGTCAGCTACAAACAAATTAAACACAAGAAGAATTGAGAATACATAAAGCAGAGGGAAGTTAATAAATCCACTTTCTCAGAAACAACAACTGGCAATCTGAGGGACTGAAACAAATAATCTACTTGTAAAATAAAAAGATAAAAGACAGAAAAAACCAGCCGGGCATGGTGGTTCATGCCTGTAATCCCAGCACTTTGGGAGGCCAAGGCAGGTGGATCACCTGAGGTTGGGAGTTCGATACCAGCCAGACCAACATGGAGAAACCCCATCTCTAGTAAAAATACAAAATTATCTGGGTGTCATGGCTCATGCCTGTAATCCCAGCTACTAGGGCGGCTGAGGCAGAATCGCTTGAACCAGGGAGGCGGAGGTTGCGGTGAGCCAAGATCACACCATTGCACTCCAGTCTGGGCAACAAGAGCAAAACTCCATCTCAAAAAAAAAAAAAAGCAAAAAACCTACTCACCTAAAATGTAATCTTGATAGGCTCTGAATCGCTCATAGAACAAAAGTTGATTTGTTTGGAAAATTTCTGGGAAAAAGGTTTTTCCTTCAGGCATAAAACTTTGTAAACTAGAACCTGGTTTATCACGGTAGCTACAATCACTGCATGACTCTTCATCTTGGAACAAACCTAAAAAAAAAAAAGCAAAAATAAGCAAGCTCCAGTGTCTTATTGAATGCTTCGATTTTCATATCCTTGCATAGAAATCCCAAACAAAATACAAACAAGAATTTGAATATGAATGGTCTACTTACCTCTACCACTGTCAGAAGAAACTAGTTTTCCAAACTTAAAAAGATTTCAAAATGCAAATTCTACTTCAAAACAATAAGAATTTAAGATCTTTCAAAGTTAGATTTTTGTTGTTGTTCTGTGAGGTTTTGTGGGTGAAAGGACACAAAGATACAAAAATGCGTACCCTCCCTTCCCCCCCGCCCCCCGATGTTGCTAAACTCTTTGTTCTGCTTTCTAATCTCTGCACGTACCAGAGGTTTCGTAAGTTCTGTAAGTACATGTTTTTCTTTCTGAGGCCAGGTCACAAGGAATGTTTAAGTAAGATAGCCAGGTCACAAGGTGTGTTTAAGCAAGAGAGCCATAAACTGGTTGTGCAACCTGACGCAATATAATTAACTGCCTTTGTGTAAAACTGCTCTTCTGCCTCAAGGGTTGTACTGAAATATCAGAAATGGCGGGAACCAATCATAGTTTGCCAAATCGCTTTGTTCAAACTCCAGCCAATCATACCTCTAATTTGTATAATGATTCTATGCCTACTTTCCTTAGACTATATAACATTGTTCGGAGCTCAGTGGGGGAGCTCTCCTGCCCGTCTCGTTTCACGAGCAAGTGAGAGCTCCAGGTTCGAACCTGTAATAAAGATCCTTGCTGCTTAGCTTTGACTCTGGACTCTGGTGGTCTTCTTCGGGGAATAAACGGTCTGGGCATAACAAATGGGGGCTCGTCCGGGATTTCCCCCAAGCCCACCAGACCCCCAAGTCAACGGATCTTAATCTGTAGGTAAGCCGGCTTTGTCACTGTCTGTCTTTGTCTCTGTCTGTCTCCCTGAAATTTCGCGAAATCCGTAATCTGTAACCTGTATTGGTCTGTTCTGTAAGTGGCACGGTCTTGGCGGACGCGCTAGAAGACAGCCACTCGGGACTGGTGGGAGACGTCCCCCAGTGCCCATCTGGGGGCCTCCATCCTTGGTTGCCCCGTCTGACTCAGGTCGGAAGTCCGACACGCGCTCGGGAATGCTTATCGTTATCACTGTCTGTCCGTTATTGTTAAGTGTTAAGTGTAAGCCCAAAATGAAACATAAAACCTTTTCTTCCCCTTCCAGGACCGGACCTGTCGGATACTCCCCTCTGCTTCACACTCATTTTCGTCCCCCCTTCTCTTTGTAGGAGCAGTCCAAAGATGGGCAACAACCAGAGCATGCCGCTCTCACTCCTTGTTACCAATTTTAAGGATGTGAAGGCTCGGGGGCATAACTTAAGCGTAGAGCTAAAGAAAGGAAAGCTAGTTACTTTCTGCCATTCGGAATGGCCCTCTTTCGGCGTAGGGTGGCCCTCCGAAGGAACTTTCTGTCTCTCTATTATTACTAAGGTAAAAACTAAGATTTTCCTGCCAGGGCAGTCAGGACATCCTGATCAAATTCCTTATATTCTAGTGTGGCAAAATCTTGTGGAAGACTCACCGCCCTAGATAACTCCATTCATCCTTGAGCCTTGCAAGGTCCTAGTAACGCGACCTACAAGACAAAGGACTCCCTCTGCTCCCTCGGCCCCTGTGCTGCCGGACAGCCAGGACCCCCTAACGTTAGAACCCACATTTCCCCCACCATATCCGCACCTTATCCCGCAGGACCCAGTCCCCCAGGGTGGTGCTTCCGTAGAGGGAAACCGAGAAGCGGAAGCAGCCGAGAGCGAAAGTAACCTGGGGGGGCCGGCCGGCCGAACACGAGGCCGCGTACAGCGGGACCAAGCTTCCCGACTCCCTGACTCCACTGTAGCCCTGCCTCTCAGAGAAATAGGATCGCTCGATGATACCGGGCTCTCCCGTCTCATGTATTGGCCTTTTTCCACCAGTGATTTATACAATTGGAAGTCCCAAAATGCTCGGTTCTCAGATAATCCCAAAGATCTAACCTCGTTGTTAGACAGTGTCATGTTTACTCACCAGCCGACCTGGGATGACTGTCAACAGCTCCTCCGAATCCTGTTCACAACGGAGGAGCGGGAAAGAATCCAAGTTGAGGCCAGAAAACTGGTTCCAGGAGATGACGGCCAGCCAACTGCAAATCCTGACCTCATTAACGCGGCTTTTCCTTTGACCCGGCCCAGATGGGACTACAACACGGCAGAAGGTAGGGGACGACTGCTCATTTATCGCCAGACTCTAATGGCGGGTCTCCGGGCTGCAGCTCGCAAGCCCACCAATTTGGCTAAAGTATATTCTGTGTTACAAGGTAAGACAGAAAGCCCCGCTGTGTATTTAGAGAGATTAATGGAAGCCTTCAGACAGTTTACCCCTATGGACCCGGAAGCACCGGAAAATCAGGCAGCGGTAGTAATGTCCTTTGTAAACCAGGCAACACCAGATATTAAAAGAAAACTCCAGAAATTAGAAGGTTTAGAGGGAAAGCAGATTCAGGACCTCCTTCAGATGGCCCAGCGAGTTTATAATAATAGGGATACTCCAGAAGAAAAACAGTTCAAGGCAACCAAAGAAATGACCAAAGTCTTAGTAGCAGCTTTCCCCCAGGCAGGGAATGGCCAAAGCAGAAAGCAGAAAAAGCAAGGCTCTAGGCAAGGATTAGAAAAGGATCAGTGTGCTTATTGCAAGGAACGTGGTCACTGGATTAAAGACTGCCCAAAGAAACGGAGACCAGCTAACTCTACCTCCGTACTCGTTACCCAGGACTCTGACTAGGGAGGACGGGGTTTGGACCCCCTCCCCGAACCCAGGGTAACTTTGCAAGTGGAGGGGTCCCCAGTTCGCTTCTTGGTCGATACTGGGGCGGAACGCTCAGTCCTAACCAAACCAATTGGAAAAATGTCTAAGAAAACATCCTGGGTGCACGGGGCCACAGGCATCAAAAAATACCCCTGGACAACCCAGAGGACTGTAGACTTAGGAACGGGAAAAGTCTCCCATTCCTTCCTAGTCATCCCAGAGAGCCCCTGCCCTCTACTAGGGAGGGACTTGCTGACAAAGATGGGGGCCCAAATCCACTTTGAGCCAGAAGGGCCCAAGATAACTGATTCCCAAAACAGGCCAATATCTATCCTGACTGTCACCTTAGAAGATGAGTACCGACTCCATCAAGAGCAAAAGCCCCCCGATCAGGAAATTGACTCTTGGCTCCAGCGTTTCCCTGAAGCGTGGGCAGAAACTGGGGGCTTGGGGCTAGCTAAACATCGACCTGCCATATTTGTGGAAGTTAAGCCAGGGACGGACCCGGTTCAGGTTTGGCAATATCCTATGCCCCTGGAGGCAAGAGAAGGAATTACGCCCCATATCCGCCGACTCCTAGACCAGGGAGTCCTACGGGCTTGCCACTCATCCTGGAATACTCCACTGTTACCTGTTCGTAAACCCAAAAGTACGGACTACAGGCCAGTACAGGATTTAAGAGAAGTTAATAAAAGGGTCATGGACATACATCCCACTGTGCCCAATCCATACACCCTTCTGAGTGCCTTACATCCCGAAAAACAGTGGTATACCGTTCTTGATCTAAAAGACGCTTTCTTCAGCCTTCCTCTGGCTCCCAAAGTCAAGAACTCTTTGCATTTCAATGGACGGATCCTGAGAGGGGCATCAACGGTCAGCTAACATGGACCAGACTGCCACAAGGGTTCAAGAACTCGCCAACCCTGTTCGATGAAGCCCTTCATGAAGATCTGGGTGAGTACCGGCGGCAACACCCTGAAATAACTCTTTTGCAATATGTTGATGATCTCTTAATAGCGGCCAGGTCCCCGGAAACTTGAGTTCAAGGGACTGAGGACCTCCTGAAGACTCTGGGGGAGCTAGGCTACTGAGCCTCAGCAACAAAGGCTCAGATCTGCAAGTCAGAGGTAACTTATCTGGGGTACCTATTAAAAGGGGGGCAACGCTGGCTAACCAAAGCCCGAAAGGAAACAGTCCTACGCATCCCTAGACCCCAGTAAACACAGCAAGTGAGAGAATTCCTGGGGTCGGCAGGGTTCTGTAGGTTATGGATACCCAGATTTGCTGAGTTAGCCAAGCCCCTATACCAGGCAACAAAGGAACGGCAGCCCTTCAATTGGACGGAAGAGGCTGAGCTGGCCTTTCAGCAAATCAAAACTGCCTTGTTATCAGCCCCCGCGCTGGGGCTCCCTGATGTCTCCAAGCCCTTCCACTTATACGTGGATGAAAGTAAGGGTGTTGCAAAAGCCGTGTTAACACAGTACCTAGGCCCCTGGCAGAGGCCAGTTGCCTATTTGTCAAAAAAATTAGATTCAGTGGCTGCTGGCTGGCCACCCTGCCTCCGGATAATCGCAACGACCGCCCTAATGGTCCGAGACGCTGATAAACTTATCATGGGGCAAGAGTTGCGCGTTATAACCCCGCATGCCATTGAAGGCGTCCTCCGGCAGCCGCTGGACCGATGGATGAGTAACGCCCGGCTCACCCACTATCAAGGACTGCTGTTAAACCCCCTCAGAATAACTTTTCTGCCCCCAACCTCTTTAAACCCTGCTTCACTGCTGCCAAATCCAGACTTGGACGCCCCGTCCCATGAGTGCACTGAGATACTGGCTCAGGTGCATGGGGTGCGGGAGGACCTGCAAGATCGTCCACTCCCCGACACAGAACTCATCTGGTTCACTGATGGCAGCAGCTACGTCCACCAAGGCCAGCGGTATGCAGGAGCGGCTGTAACGTCAGAGACTGAGGTAATCTGGGCAGAACCCTTGCCTCCAGGGACATCGGCCCAAAGAGCCGAGCTGATAGCACTCACACAGGCCCTCACCCTAGGGGCAGAGAAAAAACTAACAGTATACACGGATAGCCGCTATGCTTTCGCTACTGCGCACATACATGGGGCCATCTACAGAGAGAGGGGACTATTAACAGCTAAAGGCAAAGAAATAAAAAACAAGCAAGAGATCCTAGCTCTATTAACTGCTTTGTGGAAACCAAAGAAATTGGCTATTGTACATTACCCTGGGCATCAGAAACCAACTACGCCAATTGCTCGAGGCAACTTCTTAGCCGACCAAACCGCAAAGAGCATAGCAAAAGCTCCCAGTCAGCTCCTCGCGCTCCAGCTCCCTGATCCTGGCCCGCGAAATTTGCCATGTTTTCCCGACTATACCGAACAGGATCGCGAATGGATGGACACGCTTCCCCTAAAACAGGTTCAAAATGGGTGGTGGACTGATATAAATGACCAAACCATCCTACCAGAAAAATTAGGACGGCAGGTGTTGGAACATATCCACCGGACAACCCACCTGGGTGCCCGGCGAATGATAGACTTAATCAGGCACGCCAAGTTCAGAATCAGACGCATAGCTGAACTGGCCAGCAATGTCACAACAAATTGCAAAGCCTGCCAACTGAACAACGCTTGCCCCCAAACCCAGACTGCCGCAGGAATCAGGTGTAGAGGAACTAGGCCTGGTGTCTATTGGGAAATAGACTTTACTGAGATAAAGCCTGGAAAATATGGGTATCAGTACTTACTTGTCTTTGTAGATACTTTTTCAGGATGGACAGAAGTGTTCCCAACTAAGAGAGAAACTGCTCAGGTTGTAGCAAAGAAAATTTTGGAAGAAATCCTCCCCAGGTATGGCTTTCCCGTCCAAATAGGGTCAGACAATGGACCAGCCTTCATTGCTAAGGTAAGTCAGGATTTGGCTTCCATTCTTGGGGCAAATTGGAAATTACATTGTGCTTATAGGCCCCAAAGCTCAGGACAGGTAGAAAGGATGAATTGGACTCTAAAGGAGACCTTAACTAAATTGACCATGGAGACTGGCGCTAATTGGGTAGTACTTCTCCCCTACGCTCTGTTCCGGGCCCGAAATACCCCTTACAGACTGGGCCTCACACCATATGAAATCATGTATGGCAGACCCCCACCCCTGGTCCCCAGTCTAAAAGATGACATACTCAAACCTGAAACTGAAAACGTCTCTGAGCTCTTGTTCTCCTTACAAGCCTTACAGAAAATTCACCAGGAAATTTGGCCCAGACTACGAGAACTGTACGAGGCAGGACCTCCGCCAACGCCTCATCCGTTCCAGCCGGGAGACTGGGTCCTAGTCAAGCGCCACCGGCAGGAAACTCTTCAACCCAGGTGGAAAGGACCACTGCAAGTACTCCTGACTACTCCCACCGCTCTCAAGGTAGAAGGCATCGCTTCGTGGATCCACTACACACACGTCAAACCAGTGGACCCATCATCCGACCATCTCGGGCCGTCTGGAGCACCGGTTACATGGACTGTAGACAAAGCTAAGAACAATCCCTTAAAGCTAACCCTGCACCGTCATCCCCATAGCCGTAACCATGTCTAGCTTACCTATGCTTTTATGCCTTATGCATCTGACTCTCCTCACTGCTGTGCCGTCTAATCCCTATGTCTGGAGGTTCTGGCTCTATGAGAACAAAACTCACCCCAGGGAAACCCCCCAAGCGGGTAAACTGCTAGCTAGCGCAGACTGCCCCCTCTCCGGGTGTAATACTATAGTTTACCTCAATTTCACTAAGTTCCAGATTGCCCAACCAGCAATACCCATGATCTATTTTGAATATGATCAGACTGAATATAATTGTAAAAATTATTGGTGGCACCAGAGTGCAGGTTGCCCATACAGCTACTGTAAGATGCACTCTGTCCGATACTGGACAGAACAACAAGGGTGGTATTTTTACCAAACTGAGTCCCCAGTCACCTATACCTGGATAATTAGAGACCCGTGGGACTCTCGGTGGACAACCCCGCAACATGGAGGGGTATACTATTCATCAACTAGTACCTGGCCCAGTAGCCACTTATATTTGTGGCAAAGTCTAGTCCAGATTCAACCCTTAATCCATACACAGATCCACAGACAAGAAACCAAGTTATCACAGGACTTGCAGCCCTTCTCTTGGCTGACCTTACTACAGGAAGGGCTAGCAGTCACCAACCTTACTGGCTTAGGCGACCTGTCCTCTTGCTTTATGTGTGCCACCCTAGGAAGACCGCCATTAACCGCTGTTCCCCTATCCTCATCCCCCCCCAACAAACTATATACCAGACTCTAATTTATCAACAGTTGCAATACCCGATGTAGCCCTGTATCGTGACCCTTACCAGGAAAAATACCCCTACTGTTATTCAGCACTCAGTAGCAGCCTCTGCAACCAGACGGCTACATACCCTAATAGCCCCATACGTGCTCCCCCTGGTGTATTCTTCTGGAGTAACATGACCCTGCTAAAAACTCTGTCCAAAAGCATCTCTGACGGGCAGCTGTGTATCCCCATTACACTAGTTCCCCGACTGACTCTGCTGACCCCGGCAGAGTTTATAGGCTGGGCAGGGACTGCCCCAACTGAAACTACGTGACATAGACGGGCAGTTTTTCTACCGCTAATTGCCGGAATATCCTTAACCACCTCTGTCGTTGCGGCGGGGCTAGCAGGAGGGGCGTTACAACACTCCATGATAGAAAACGATAAGTTACTTCAACAGTTTTCCCTGGCTATGGAAGCATCAGCCGAGTCACTTGCATCTCTCCAGAGGCAACTCACTTCCCTGGCCCAGGTAACTTTACAGAATAGAAGAGCCCTAGATCTGCTCACCGCAGAAAAAGGGGGAACCTGCATGTTTCTCAAAGAGGAATGCTGTTTCTATATTAATGAGTCAGGATTAGTTGAAGAGAGAGTCCAACGTCTACATAAACTAAGCTTAGAAATGAAAAAGCAGCAATTCGCTACAGCTGCTAACAATTGGTGGAACTCTTCAATGTTTTCCCTTCTGGCCCCCCTTTTAGGCCCCTTGATGTCCTTATTACTTCTATTTACCATAGGCCCCTGTGTAATAAATAAGATTTTACAATTTGTCAGAGAGAGATTTGATATGATCCAACTCATGGTCCTCCGCAGCCATCACCAGCCTCTCCTGCACCCAGAAAGTGAGGTTGCACTGTAAAACTCCGAAAATCCAAGATTGGATGTCCAGTTACTTATGAGAGGGGGAAATGAAAGGACACAAAGATACAAAAATGCGTACTCTCCCTTCCCCCCCGCCCCCCGATGTTGCTAAACTCTTTGTTCTGCTTTCTAATCTCTGCACGTACCAGAGGTTTCGTAAGTTCTGTAAGTACATGTTTTTCTTTCTGAGGCCAGGTCACAAGGAATGTTTAAGTAAGATAGCCAGGTCACAAGGTGTGTTTAAGCAAGAGAGCCATAAACTGGTTGTGCAACCTGACGCAATATAATTAACTGCCTTTGTGTAAAACTGCTCTTCTGCCTCAAGGGTTGTACTGAAATATCAGAAATGGCGGGAACCAATCATAGTTTGCCAAATCGCTTTGTTCAAACTCCAGCCAATCATACCTCTAATTTGTATAATGATTCTATGCCTACTTTCCTTAGACTATATAACATTGTTCGGAGCTCAGTGGGGGAGCTCTCCTGCCCGTCTCGTTTCACGAGCAAGTGAGAGCTCCAGGTTCGAACCTGTAATAAAGATCCTTGCTGCTTAGCTTTGACTCTGGACTCTGGTGGTCTTCTTCGGGGAATAAACGGTCTGGGCATAACATGGGGAAGCAGAAGGCTGTTTGTTTTTGTTTTTGTTTTAGAAACGGTCTCACTCTGTCACGTAGGCTGGAGTGCAGTGGTGCAATCATAGCTCACCACAACCTCAGACTCCTGGGCTCAAGCTACCCTCCTGCCTCAGCCTCCTGAGTCTCTGGGACTACAGCAAAGCATACAGCCTGTGATTTATACTGCAGTTAGCAAGTTACAATAATCAAGTATCTTAGTTAGTTATTTCCAAAACAATTCCATAAAGCTCCTTTAAGAAAGGGAGCTGACTTCCTCTCAGATGGGTTAAACCCTCCCTTTATTTCCTACAATATCAGTCTGTCAATCACCCCTCAATAAACAGGGATGAGAGAGTCTTAATAATCCATAAGGTTTACTTCAGTAAGATTATTCGGTTCCTCCTCACTGATTTCAATGACTCTGTCTAAGGAAAAGATTGGAAAATGCAAATCACATTAGGTTTGGGCTGTATATAATGTTTCATAAGGTATGATTCAGCCAGTGGCATATCTAATTCTGTGTAATAAGATGTTTTTAATAAATGAAACAACTACTAAATAAGCAATGCTAAAAAGGGTAGCATTTAGAATGTAGAGTAGTTTCCAGAGGTGGTTTCAGGGAAGGTAACTGAGCTGTTAGCAGATACCTTTTTTCTCCCTCCCCCTTGATTTTCTCCTTCCCTTTCCTCCTTCCTTCCATTTCTTTGTCCCTGTTCAGGCCACCAGAAGTATTTGACCCACAGATGACCAAAGTGTACTGAAGGGTCTACTGCTCACAAACACTGATGCACATGAGCCTTAGAAGGCATCAGTACCTTACTGGTTATGTGACAATCACTCTGTGCCTCAGCTTCCTCGTCTATAAAGGAAAGATAAAAATAGTACACCTGCCGGGCGCGGTGGCTCAAGCCTGTAATCCCAGCACTTTGGGAGGCCGAGACGGGCGGATCACAAGGTCAGGAGATCGAGACCATCCTGGCTAACACGGTGAAACCCCGTCTCTACTAAAAAATACAAAAAACTAGCCGGGTGAGGCGGCGGGCGCCTGTAGTCCCAGCTACTCGGGAGGCTGAGGTAGGAGAATGGCCTGAACCCGGGAGGCGGAGCTTGCAGTGAGCTGAGATCCGGCCACTGCACTCCAGCCTGGGCAACAGAGCAAGACTCCGTCTCAAAAAAAAAAAAAAAAAAAAAAAAAATAGTACACCTACTTCAATTAAGAAGATTAATTATTTGTTAATAATTTACAACAGTGCCTATTATATAATGTATGTTTACTAAAGAAACAGTAGTACTTTAGCACCATTCTTTTTTTTCCAGCACCATTCTTTATAGCTTTATGGAGGTATAATTAACATAAAGAAGTTATATGTATTTAAAGTGTATAACAAAAATAAAAATAAAAATAAAAATAAATTAAAAAAATAAAAAATAAAAAATAAAGTGTATAACATGATGGCCAGGCGCGGTGGCTCACACCTGTAATCCCAGCACTTTGGAAGGCCGAGGTGGGCGGATCACCTGAGGTCAGGAGCTCTAGACCAGCCTGGCCAACATGGTGAAACATGGTGAAACCCCGTCCCTACTAAAAATACAAAAATTGGGCCGGGCGCGGTGGCTCAAGCCTGTAATCCCAGCACTTTGGGAGACCGAGGCGGGCGGATCACGAGGTCAGGAACTCGAGACCATCCTGGCTAACACAGTGAAACCCTGTCTCTACTAAAAATACAAAAAACTAGCCTGGCGAGGTGGTAGGTGCCTGTAGTCCCAGCTACTGGGGAGGCTGAGGCAGGAGAATGGTGTAAACCCGGGAGGCGGAGCTTGCAGTGAGCTGAGATCCAGCCACTGCACTCCAGCCTGGGTGACAGAGCGAGACTCCGTCTCAAAAAAAAAAAAAAAAAAAAAAAAAAAATTAGCCACGTGTGGTGGCGGGTGCCTGTAATCCCAGCTACTTGGGAGGTTGAGGCAGGAGAACCACTTGAACCCCAGAGGCGGAGGTTGCAGTGAGCTGAGATTGTGTGCCACTGCACTCCAGCCTGGGCAACAGAGTGAGACTGCCTCAAAAAAATAAAATAAAAAATAAAGTGTGTAACATGATGTTTTGATATACCTTTACATTATGATTACCACAGTAAAGTGAATTAATATTTCCATCACCTCGCATAATTACCTTTTGTGTGTGTGTGGTGTGAACACTTATATCTACTCTGTTAGCAAATTTCAAGTACAAAATTTGCGTCGTCACTGCATCATCACGTCATTGTCTATTAATACTGTAATAATAATACAGTATTATTAACTATAGTCACCATGCTGTATGTACATCAGATCCCCAGAACTATTCATGTTGCATAACTGAAACTTTGGACCCTTTGACCGGCATCTCCCCATTCCCCCCACCCACTGGCAACTACCACTCTACTCTCTTTCTGAAACTTCCTCTTTTTTAGATTCCCCATATAAGACATGTCATGCAGTATTTATTTTTGCAACCACTTTAAAAACTTTATTTCACTTCATCTTCACCACAAGTACAACCATTGGCTTAGTCTTCCAGATAGGAAAACTGAAGCCAAGTGACTTTTGCCACTTGGAGAGGTGGGTTAGCAGTGGAATTGTCACACTTCTGTTTTCTCACTTTGTTGGGACTCTGCTACACAATACAACGGAAAGTGTTAACGTAAAAACGTGAACCAGCTTAAAATACCAGAAAAAAAAATAGTAACGAAACTCTATGAGGAGGAAGAAAGGGCAGAGAACTAGGAGACCCCGGCTCTATTTCTGGACTCTGGCCCAAGTTGGCGCTCCTCACTTTGGACACGTCACTACCCTCCGTGGACAGGACAGCCATGTAGGCCAAGGGTTCAAGCTTTCCTCTTCTTCGGAAAAGGGAAGTGTGGTTCGTGATCTCCTTTGAGATGCAGATGAAAAAGATGACCTCTTGAGCAACGGTAAATGCACAGTTTCCGCAAAACCCATCTGGATTGGGAATTCCTAGACCAATCCAGCTCCCTCCAATCTCGGGGCGGGCTGAGGCCAGAGAGTGCAAAGACAGGGGGAGATGGGGAGAGGGAAGAGAGGGAGTCCCTCACCCCCACGGCACCGCCCGACTTTGACGTCCGGTCACTGAGTCCCGGCCGCGCACCGCCGTTCCCGCCGCCCTGGACAGACGGGTCCGGAAGGCCCGCGACCCAGGCGCCCTCCGAGGGTCCCGACGCCCCAGGCCTCCGCTCAGAGGCGGCACCTCGGGCCGGGCATGGAGAGCTCACCTTTCTCCAGAGACGCCGGCTCCTGCTCTGCCGCCCAGCCCGTGCGCTCCGGCGCCATGGCCGCCGCCTCCAGACCGCCGCCAGTCAGCGATCCGTCAGCCATTTCAAATTTCCGCGGACGGTCGCCCAGGCAATGACGTGATGACGCAGGCTCTGCTGATTTGATAGTCGGGCCGAGGCCGTGGACCAATTAGAGTCCGGCCCCGCTCCAGCCCCCACCAACCCCGCGGCGGCGCCCCAGGCTGACAGCTGTTCTTGTTCAAGTGCCCGGCCTCTGCTTTTCTGGGATGAAGTTGAAGAAAGTCGAATTGGGACATAATTTGGAATGATTTTCCGAAAAAACGAACGAGCAATGCCTGGAAATGAGATATAGTGGAAAAGTCACTGGGTTGAGAGTCAAAAAACATAATATTTAAACTTATCTGGGTTATTCCTAGTGGTATTGCCTTGGGCAAGTTATTTCACCTCCCAAAAGCACAACTTCAACTGAAAAGGATGCTGGTCTACGTGGGCCCAAAACTTTTCACCACCGAACACCAGTCTCTCTCTGTCTTTCAATACACACACAGGGAGAGAGAGAGCGCGCGCATATTTTCAAACAATGTCAAATTAAATTTAGTAAGTAAATTTGTTAATTTGGATTAATCAAAGGCAACTATAATCTCCATCATAATGGCTAACATTTACTGCATATTGTGTGCAAGACACCCTCCTGCATACGTTACCTGGATTGTTCTGTTTAATCTTCACAATGATCCTATGAGACAGAAGCTATTATTATAACCATTTTATAAATGAGCGAATGGAGTCACTAAGAGGTTAAGTCGCTTCTCCAATCTAACCCAGCAAAGCCAGGATATGAAACCAGCCAGATTCCATGAAGAAACCCTTTAATGTCTCTGCCAGGCCATCCCTGCTAGAATAATGAGGTCAGCCCTAGATAGCTCAGGTTACCAGGACACCATGTGGGATGCGTCCACGGGGTACCAAGATCCTGGTCATGACAGTTAGTCTGTGCAGTCTTAATGCGGGGAAACATTTCCACTTATTGCTTTGAAGAAACACCTTGGGCTAAAGTCTCTCCGATCCCTTACAGCTGAAATAAAATGGAGCGAGGAGGGGTGACTGTGGAAACCTGCACTTAATTGGGCTAACTTTTCCGGGAAGCAAGATTTCTTTGACTGTTGTGTGCAGAATCTAACCTTACATTTATTTGCTCACTGAACAAATACTTATTGAGCACCATGAAGTAAAAACACAGAAAACAATAATCAAGACTAACAACAGGCCTTGAGGACGACGCTAGCTTTCTCATTATTCTCCTCTTCAACCTTGCCACCCACAAACCTCACAAATGGCAGCATTTCTCGTCACCCATTTGCATCATCACTGGAGACAACACAGTTCTCTTCTCATCCAATTACCAAATATTTCATCAACCATCAAGATATTACTAAAACCAGGCTAAGCATAGTGGCTCATGCCTGTAATCCCACCACTTTAGGAGACCAGGGCAGGCAGATCACTTGAGTCCAAGAGTTTGAGACCAGCCTGGGCAACGTGGTGAAAACCCACCTCTACAAAATAAAAATTTAAAAAAAATTATCTGGGTGTGGTGGCATGCAGCTGTGGTCTTAGCTACTTGGGAGGCTGAGGTAGGAGGATCTCTTGAGCCCAAGAGGCAAAGGTTGCAGCGAGCCAAAATTGCGCCACTGCACCCCAGCCTGGGCAACAGAGTTAGACGTGTCTCAAAAAATAATTTTTTAAAAATATATATACATATATTACTCAAACTTCTGCTTCTGGGAAAAGTCTTGGAAAGGAACAGGAGGCAACAGGATCAAAGACTAAATACCTATGCTTTTGCAAACTCCACTAAGAACAAAATATTAAACTAAATACGTTTGCCCGTTGTGGTGGCTCACACTTGTAATCCCAGCATTCCAGGAGGCTGAAGTGGAGATCACTTGAGGTCAGGAGTTCGAGACCAGCCTGGCCAACATGGTGAAACCCCATCTCTCCTAAACATAGAAAAATTAGCTGGTCCTGGTGGCATGCGCCTGTGGTCCCAGCTACTCAGGAAGCTAAGGCAGAAGAATCGCTTGAACCTGGGAGGCTGAGGTTGTGTGAGCTGAGATCACACCACTGCACTACAGCCTGGGCCACAGAGTGAGACCCTGTCTCAAAAAAAAAAAAAAAATGCAGCAGTGTAATAGAAAATGATGGGGGAGACAAATTCAGACTTTTATGCAAAACACCTGATTTTAAACTTAGCAACTAATTTTTTTTAAATTTAAACACTATACAAGCCAGAAAAAATTTATTTCTCAGGCCAAATTGTCCCATGGCCCACCAGATTGCAACCTCCATTCTAAGCCCAAACAACTCAGGGCACAGTGCAGGGACCAGCAGGAGCTTGTTGGAAATGCAGTCTCTCCCACCCCAACCCCAGACCTGCTGGATCAGAATCTGTGTGTGGCAAGATCCCCAGTTCCCAAGTGACATCATTCACATTTGAAGCAAAGCCCTTCTGAACTGACCTCTTTCCTGAGGCTTTATTGGTTTTCACATCCCTGGTGGAAAACTTGATGTGGGTTCTCGCTTGTGATTCACCTTGGCTGTGCCGCAAAGCCAGATCCCAGCACAGCCCTTCGTCCAGCGCAGATGCCTCAGCTGCATCCTACCTCCCTGCCACAGCCTGTGTGGGCCCCAACCGTCTCGCACTCCCACTGGTGCGAGAGCCTCTGGGAAGTCGCACTCTGAGAAGCCTTCACCTACCCTACCCGTTTCCACAATTAACTGCTCCCCTCTCACTGCCCCTAATACAGGAGTCGCAAACTTAAATGCCCCAAAAAGCCAGGCTGATACCAAGCAGGGAAGTGGCTGCTAGTGTATGTGCAGTGAACCCGGTGTTGTTAGGGTGACCTTTCAAGAAAAGTCAGAAATCAAGGTTTTTTTTAGCTATCTCCATGTTAAAATGTGACCAACAGGCTGGGCTCAGTGGCTCACACCTGTAATCCTAGCACTTTGGGAGGCAGATTACTTGAGGCCAGGAGTTGCAGACCAGCCTGGCCAACATGGCAAAACCCATCTCTACTAAAATTACAAAAAAAAATTAGCCAGGTATGGTGGCGGGTGCCTGTAATCCCAGCTACTTGGGAAGCTGAGGCACGATAATTGTTTTAACCCAGGAGGCAGAAGTTGCAGTGAGCCAAGATCGCGCCACTGCACTCCAGTCTGGACAACAGAGTGAGACTCTGTCTCATAAAGAAAAAAAAAGAAAGAAAGAAAATGTGAGCAACAGGTTTCAAAAATGTTAAACACCATGCCAGCCAAATAAACCTATCTATAGACCACCAGTTGGCAATTTCTGAGATTTAGTCCACTTGTTACATTGTGTCAGAGCCCGTGAGTTCTTTCAAGGCAGGAAACATGTCCTGTTATCTTTTGTATTGCTAGCACCTACAACTGAGCCCGACTTAGTAATGGGAAAAACTAACATACTGTTCTCTGCTATAGAATGTGATATCACTATGTCATTAGCCAAATGGCTCGGGTTTAAGAGTCAAGCGCCGGGGGCCTGGACCATGAGGCTCTGCACCCAGCTGCCTGCAGTAATCACAGATTCATCAGCAGTATCACTGCCTGAGTCAGGGTCGGTGAAGGCTGCCTGTATTTGGTGTCCTCTGCCTCCAAATCAGACTATCAGTTTCCCCAAGAACAGAAATTGCTATGGGCTTTGATCCCCTGAGAGACGAGGGTCCCACTATAAGTTGTTACTGGATCCTCATGTGAATGCTTTGAGAGCAGATACGGACCAGGACAGACAGTGTATATTCTAAACAGCAGAGAAAGGTAGGGAGGGAGCCTCAGTCCTAGGAGGGGGCCCATTGGGGTGAAGCTTGTCTCTCCATCTGCAGTTGTACGGAGCCTGGGTGGGCCTGAGCGTCTTCTGTAGGAGAAAAAGGTGGCCTACCTTGCCATAGGCTGCAGGGAGAGGAGAGACGCTAGGTCTCTGCCACTCTGATTGGAGAGTCTTATAATTTTGGATAACAAAAATCATTAGTTTTGATTGGAAAACCATAACAAAGAAAAGCCAGGCTGGAATCTTGGCTTGCATTTTCCACTAGAGGGCAGCTTAAATTTTCAAAAGAAAATAAATCTTGTCCACTTTGTGAAGGATTGACGAGTCTGTTCAGTTTCCTCTTGAGAGACAAGACCCTGCATGAGGCCCCTGGGGATGAGAAGGGAATGAACTTAGCCCTTGCCTCATGGAGCTGGCAGTCTGGTGGGGAAGCAGCAAATGAAAAAGAGGACACCCAGCGAGGGTGCACTCAGAACCTAGAATAGTTGCCGTCAAGGAGAGAGCTGCTGTCAGGAGACAGATTCCCAGGCAGGGCCTCTGCATGGAGGTCTTGGGAAGACTTCCCTGAGAAGAGGGCATTGAGTAGGAGCTTCAGGGTAAGACGCAGGCAGCTGCTGGCCAGAGGTGGAGAGGGACAGATTCTGGAAGAACAGAGGTGGGAATTAAGGAGAGAGAGTGGGAATCCAGGAAGAGGGGAGCCCCAGCTCAAGAAGCCCTGAGACATGAGAAAGGGTGGGGTTGCAGAAACAGAAAGGCGTCAGGATAGAGTATGAGATGGGGAGTGGCCAGAGATGAGGTTCTGGGATAACAAAGCCCCAAAGGCCTTTGAAAAAGTTCAGATTTTAATCTACACATAATGGCATGCCATTGATTAGCTTCAAAGAAGAAAAGAGGTGACTTGACTGCTGCTCTGGCAAGAGCTATCTGGCCGTTGTGTGGAGGACACTGCAGGACTTACGGTTTGGGAACATCTGTCTCCTAGCCACAACATTGTGTAAAACTAACAGGAACATCGCATATTGCACGGTGCTCTCTCATTTACAAAAGGGGTTTCACTGAATGCCCAGCCCCTCTCCTTCCCCTTTCCCAGCTTTACTATGAGATGTTTTTAGCCTCAATTTATACTAGACGAAATTTGTTTAGTGAGTTCTTATGAGGTGCCCAGAGTCAGAGGGATCAGTTTATGGAGGAGACTGGATTCAAACTGAGGTTGACCTGACATCCAGCTGAGGGCTCTTTTAATTATGACCTTGGTTCTATGGCCTACATATATATATATACACACACACACACACACACACACATATATATTATGACCTTGGTTCTATGGCCTACATATATATATGTATATATATGTGTGTGTATATATACACACACATATATATATACATATACATACATATATGTATATGTATATGTATATCTGGATATATAGTGTGTATATATACACAAACACACACACATAATGTGTGCAAATTTTTTATATGTTTATATGTGCATAAATATAATATTTAAAAATATACAAAAATATATATATAATATATACAAAATGTGTATATATGTATATATGTGTATTTCTAATATATTTTATAATTTATATATAAACAGATAAATATATATATAAATTTGCATACATCATGTAAAACGAATGCTCATATCCTGGTCTTTGAAACCCTGCAGAAGCAGGTCAGGCATTTAACTCTATGTGCTCTATGTGTCTGGATGTATGTAGTCTGGGAAACCAGTCCAGGACACAACTGAAAATTCTTCAGAAAGAAAGAAGAGGAGAGGGGAGCCAGTGTCCAATGATCTGCCCTCTCCCTCCAAGCCACGGGCACCCCTAGCCCTGCACAGGCCAGTGTTTGTGCATATATCACACCTACTGAAAGAACAGATCAATGTGCTCGCTTCTGGATATGAAGAGTAATTGGGGCCGGGCACTCATGCCTGTAATCCCAACACTTTGGGAGGCTGAGGCGGGTGGATCACCTAAGGTCAGGAGTTCGAGACCAGCCTGACCAATATGGTGAAACCCCATCTCTACTAAAAATACAAAAATTAGCTGGGAGTGATGGCGGGTACCTGTAGTCCCAGCTTCTCAGGAGGCTGAGCCAGGAGAATTGCTTGAACCCAGGAGTAAGAGGTTGCAATGAGCTGAGATCTCACCACTGCATTCCAGCCTGGGTGACAGAGCAAGACTCCATCTCAAAAAAAAAAAAAGTAACTGGGACTACATTTACTTTTCCATCAACAAACAACTAGAAAACTGGACAAAATATATGAAACAACAGTTTTCAAGCAATGGACACAGCAGGACGATGATCCCTGAAAGAAGGGAAACAAATGATGTGAGTCCTGTCATTACCTGACTTTCTGTCTGAGACACCTTCCAAACTGCAGCCAGGAAAGGGAAATTTCAGCAGAGCACAGCATCTCACTGAGCTGAGGAAACAGAGATCAGAGTATGGCAAGAGAGAGAGAGGTAGCTGGAATTTTGAAAAAAGTACCAAGAGACTTGATCACAGGCCAGGCACAGTGGCTCACACCTGTAATTTCAGCACTTTGGGAGGCCAAGGAGGGCAGATCACTTCAGTCCAGGAGTTTGAGATAAGCCTCGGCAAAATAGTAAGACCCTATCTCTAAAAAAAAAAAAAAAATTAGCTGTGGGTGGTGGTGCACACCTGTAGTACCAGCAGTCTGGGAGGTTGAGGTGGGAGGGTCACTTAACCTCAGGTGTTCGAGGCTGCAGCGAGCTATGATTGTGCCACTGCACTCCAGCCTGGGTGACAGAGTAAGACTGTCTCAAAAAAAAAAAAAAAAAAAAATTCACAAAAAGAATGCCAGGGCCGGGCGCGGTGGCTCAAGCCTGTAATCCTAGCACTTTGGGAGGCCGAGACGGGCGGATCGCGAGGTCAGGAGATTGAGACCATCCTGGCTAACACGGTGAAACCCCGTCTCTACTAAAAAATACGAAAAACTAGCCGGGCGAGGTGGCGGGCGCCTGTAGTCCCAGCTACTCCGGAGGCTGAGGCAGGAGAATGGCGTAAACCCGGGAGGTGGAGCTTGCAGTGAGCTGAGATCCGGCCACTGCACTCCAGCCTGGGCGACAGAGCCAGACTCCGTCTCAAAAAAAAAAAAAAAAAAAGAATGCCAGAAATCTGCAGAGGGTTCGCCTCTAATCTCTTCCTGAATACTAAGCCGCACGTGAATAGAATGAAACTTCATGAGGCTGGGCAAAACGCCCAGTTAAACCATTACCACAACTCACACAAGGATGAGAGACATTTCAGTTCAGACCAGGCAGAGCAGTAACTCCTGAAAGGACTAGTTACCTAGAATACAAACACTCACAAAACTCTACATAGTGACGGAAACAAACCAACTAAAAAATGGGCAAAAATGTGAGCAGACATTTCCACTGAAGTGGATATAAAGATGGCAACTAACGTGAGAAAAATGCTCAGCATCACTAACCACTAAGGAAATGCAAACTGAGACTCTTATGGGACTTCAGGTGTCCATTTTCTGGCTGGGCCAGAAACCTCTGTGGGCCCACATGGAGTTCTTTTCTTGGCCTGTGTCCAGGAAGAATGAGGTACGAATGAGATACGCAGACAATAAAGGTGAACGAGATGAAGATGAGCTTGATTAAATGTTAGAACAGCACTCAGGAGACCATAGCTCCTCTCTGTAGTCAGATCATCCATTAAGTGTTCAGTTCTCAGCAAAGGAGAGGCCCTGAAGACAGTGGGTCCTCTTTGCCTGCAGGTCCTCCCTGCAGTTCTTCAGCAAGAGAGGGTAAGTCCTCTACCCAGCGCTTCAGCAGGAGACGGTAAGGTCTGCAGCTCTCAGAGGAGAGGCAGCCCTGGAGAGTGGCTCCTCGCTGCTGGCAGGTCCTCTCCGCAGCTCCTCGGCAGGAGAGGGTAAGTGTCCTCTCCTTAGCTCCTCGGTGGGAGAGGACCTTCTCCACAGCTCTCAGTGGTGGGGAGGCGGCCCTGGAGAATGGTTCCTCTCTGCCGGCAGTTCGACTCTGCAGCAATCAGCAGAGACGGTAGGTCCTCTCTGCAGCTGCTCATCCCCTGCGCTCCACCTGTCAGCAGAGAGAATACTCCTCTCTGCAGGTGATCTTCAAATGACTTCCACCCTGTTGGATGTCTGACTGTCTTCTGCCCTACTCTGGCTGAGCCCAGGGCTTTTATAGACCTCAGAGGCGAGGAAGTGCGTGCTGATTGGTCCATGAGTGGCCATGGGTGGGCCCAGAAGAGACACCACAAGTCCCCACCCCAGTCCGCTGGATTGGTAGCGCGGCTCCCAGCCTTCAGGGCCTCCCTGGCCGAAAGGTGGGGCCTTACCAGGACCCACCCCCTTCCGCCCAGGCCTCCTGCTGCCATTCATGGCCCTAGGATTCAGCCCCAACCCCGCTGTGAGATCGGAGCAGGTGCAGGAGAAGAGAGGGGCCAGGCAGTGGAAGCAGACGCCCCCGGCCTGCAGACATGAGGGTGGGGTGCACCCGTCCTGGGCCGGAGGGTGTAGCTACTCCGGGTTCTGCACCTGGGAGGGTGGCTGCAGTTGCACCCGGGGAGCTCCCACCCCACCAACTCAGAGGGGGTGGGGTTCCTGCTTGTCCCGGGCTCCTGCTTGCTCCATGGAACGGGAGGACCAAGTCTACAGCCAGTCCGGAGGCTGCAGGTGCACCCAGGAGGGCAGATCTTCCCTGCTCCTGCCCCTCTCCAAGAGCCCAGGGAGGCTAGGATCCACAGCCCCAGTTTGGGTGGCTGTTGCCCCCGGTCAAGAGGGCAGGCTCCTGCCTGCTCCGTAGAGCAGGAGGCCTGGGTCTGAAGCCATGGTTTGGGCAGCTGCAGTGGCTCCCACAAGCTCCATGGAGTGTGCAGCCCCAGCCACGCCTCCCTGCTGCAGCCAGCGTGATGGCAGCAGCCACTGGCGTCAAAACCACAATGAGATATCACTGCATGCCTATCAGAAAGGCTAGAATAAAAAATTAGAAAAACAGGCAGGGTGTGTTGGCTCACTTGAGGCCAGGAGTTTGAGACTAGCCTGGCCAACATGGCAAGACCCCATCTCTACAAAAATACAAAAATTAGTCGGGCATGGTAGTGTGCACCTGTAGATCCCAGCTATTCGGGAGGCTGAGGCAGGAGAATCGCTTGAACCCAGGAGGCAGAGGTTACAGTGAGCTGAGATTGCACCACTGCACTCAGGCCTGGGTAACAGAGCAAGAATCTGTCTCAAAATATAAAATAAAATAAAAATTAAGGAAAACATCAAAATGCTGGTGAGGATACAGAGCAACTGGATTGCTCAAACATTGCTGCGGGAATGTAAAATGGTGACAGCTACTCTGGAAAACAGTTTGGCACTTTCTCAAAAGAAATGTACAGCTACCATATGACTCACAACCATACTGCTGGGCATTGATCCCTGAGAAATGAAAATTGTGTTCACGCAATCACCTGTACACTAATATTTATAGCAACTTTATTCCTAGTAACCCAAAACAGGAAGAAAAAAAAAAAAAAAGATAGCCTTCAATAGGTGAATGGTGAAACTGATATCTCCACAATATGTGTATCAGTCAGAGTTCTCCAGAGAAACAGAATCAGTAGATTTTACACACATACACACACGCACGAGAGAGAGAACTTTAAGGAGGTAGGTCATGCAGTTGTGGAGTCTGGCAAGTTCACAAACAGGCAGGCTAGAGACTCAGGTAGGAGTTGATGCTGTAGTTTTGCAGCAGTTTCTTCCTCTCCTTCCTCAAGGGAAACCTTGGTTTTTGCTCTTAAGGACTTCAACTGATAGTATGAGGTCCACCCACATTATCAGTCTCCTTTACTTAAAACCATTGGTAGATGTTAACCACATCTACAAAATACCTTCACTGCAATACCTATATTCTTGTTTAATTAAATGACTAGGTACTATAAGCCTAGCCACATTGACACTTAAAACTAACCATTATACCATACTTAGCAATTAAAAGGAGGAAACTACTGCTATCCATAACAAACTGGATGACTCTCCAGAGAATTTTGCTGGGAAAAAAAAAAAAAAAAGCCAATCCCAAAAGGTTACATACTGTATAAGTCCATTTATATAATATTTTTGAAATGATAAATTTTTAGAACTGGAGGAGCAATTAGTGCTAGCCAGAGATGGAGAGAGGGGTGGGGGTGGATGGGAACAGAAAGGTGGTCATAAAACTGCAACATGAGGATCCTTGTGATGCTGGAACTGATCAGTTTCTTAACTGTGGTGTTGGATAAGTGAACCTACACAGGGGATAACTTGTGTAACACTTAATACACTCACACACACACACATGCCTATACATACATATGCACATATACAATGAACGCAAGTAAAATTAGAGAAATCTGATTGAGGTTAGTGGATTGTATCAATGCCAGTACCCTCATATAATAGATACTATGTCATTCTATATTTCTAGGTATAAGGGATACTATTATATGTTCAAATGTTACCATTGGAGGAAACAGGACAAAATGAATGTCCGTTTCTCTGTATCTTTTTTTAACATCAATTTTATTAAGTTACAATTTACATCAACAAAATGCACCCATTTTAAGGGTACACTTCTATGTTTTGACAAATGTATACAATCGTATAATCACCACCACAAAGAAAAGATGTAGAATATTTTCATCCCAAAACATTCCTTATGTCTCTTCCCAATCAACCACCCTCACTGCAAAACCCATGGTAACCTTGATCTACTGTCACTATAGATGTGTCTTTTCTAGGTTTCATATAAATAGAATCATAGAGTGTGAATACTATATGATTCCAATTACATGACATTCTAGAGAAAGCAAAACTATGGAAACTAAAAAAGATCAGTGGTTGCCAAGGGTTGGGGGAGAGAGTGGGATGAACAGGCAGAGCACAGAGGATTTTTAGGACAGTGAGTCTTTTCTGTATAATACTATAATCATGGATACATATTACAGTATACATTTGTCAAAACCTATAGAATGTGCAACACCAAGAGTGAACCCTAATGTAAGTTATGGACTTTAGGTTGATAATGATGTGTTGCCAATGCAGCTTCATGGGTTCTAACAAATATATCACTCTGGTGGGGGATGTTGATAACGGGGAAGGCTGGGGTAGGGTATATGGGAACTCTCTGTACTTTTCACTTAATTTTGCTGTGAACCTAAAACTGCTCTTTAAAAAATAAAGATTTTTTAAAAAGAAAAAAGTAAGAACAGCTCACAAATCTTAAATGCAGTTGATATACTCTTTTAAAATTTTTTTTAATTAAAAAAAAAAGGCTGGGTGTGGAGGCTCACACCTATAATCCCAGCACTTTCGGAGGCCACAGCGGGAGGATTGCTTGAGCCCAGGAGTTCGAGACCAGCCTGGGCTCCATAGTGAGATTTTAAAAGAGGAAAGAAAGAGAAAGAGAGGAAAGAAAAGGATGGGAGGAAGGAAGGGAGGAAGGGAGGGAGGGAGGGAGAGGGAGAGGGAGGGAGGGAGAGAGAGAGAGAGAGAGAGAGAGAGAGGAAGGAAGGAAGGAAGGAAGGAAGGAAGGAAGGAAGGAAGGAAGGAAGGAAGGAAAGGAAGAGGAAACAGCTCAGCACCTACCAGACCTATAAATTGTAGAGTCTTCAGGGCGGGATCCACCTCTCCTTCATGTCTCTGTTCTTCCACTGGGCAATTTCATCCAGTCTTACTACAACTCTAATAAGTATGGACCATTTTTCATAGCACTAGCTCTCCATATCCAATTGTCTACTACATATTTTAAAGTCAGCAGGTCCAAATCTAAACTCTATCACTCCCCTCAAACTTGACCTCCATCCAGGATTCTCCACTTGAATACTTGATACCATTATCTATCCAGTTTCTCAAGAGAAAATAGAGGAGTCACCTCTCTACACCGAATCCATCAGCAAGTCTTGTAATCCAACTTCCAAAGTGTATACCAAATTCTTAACACTTCTCACTCCTTCTCTGCAATCATCACCCTATTCCAAAACATGATCATCCCTTGTCTCGGCAACTGCAATTACCTCTTAATTGGTCTCTCCCTCCCCAGCCTAGTGTAAATGATCCGCTATTTTTACAGCCCCCTGCTTTCTTCCTATGCAGCTCTTATTACAATTTATGCTTTTCTGGTTTTCCTGCCTCCACTTTAACAGGCAGTACTGGCCAGCCTGGTGGCTTCTCCTTGGAATCCCAGTGTTTTTGGGAGGCCAAAGTAGGAGGATCACTCAAGGCCAGGAGTTTAAAACCAACCTGGGCAACATAGCAAAACCCCATCTCTACTAAAAATTTAAAAATTAGCCAGGCACAGTGGCCCGCACCTCTAGTCCCAGCTACTTGGGAGGCTGAGGTGAGAGGACCCCTTGGAGCTCAGGAGTTCGAGTCCGCAGCCAGTTATGATTGCACCATTGCAATCTAGCCTGAATGACAGAGAAAGACCTCCATCTCTTTAAAAAAAAAACAACAACAACAACAACAATGAGCTCCATGAGCACAAGAGTCAAGTCTGCTTTCTTATCATCTTGTCCCAGTGCCCTGCACACTAGCTGGCACACTAAATGTTCACAGAACTCATCAGTAAAGAAATCAGGACATGGCATGCATACTGCCAAGGACCAGACCCATAGCCACCTTCCCAGGAGGCTCCATTCAACAGAGGGACTGCCCCCGTTGCACTTCTCATGTGGTTTGATTTACAAGTGTTTAACTTGCCAGCAACTTCTCAGGATCATACATGTGCCTCTGCATACAGTGAAATTCTGTTTGGTCTTTGATTCATGTCCCTTCTCAGAAAGGCCTTTCCTGACCACCAAACTAAACTAGATCTCACGCCATCATCCCATCATCCTCCAGCACCACACCCAGTGAGCTTCCTGCAGTGCATTTTCACAATCTGTAATTATGAATTTCTTTCTCTACTTGTTTGTTCTCTGTCTCCCTCCAAGGGTGAGCACTATGAGGATGATGTTCTGTCTACTAATATCTCCTCAGTACCCAGTACAGAGCCTGGAGCCTGGTTGGAGCCTAATAAATACTTCTTGAGTGGAGGAAAGGATGCATGGAAAGTCCTCTTGGCCCTCATTAAACAACCAGTTCCAAAAAATGGGCACTTTCTCAGAAATTGGAACGAATGTGATTTTTCTGCTTCAGTTCTCACTAAACTGCCCAGAAACCTCCTGGCTTCTTGGAATGTCTGTTAAGAATTCCGGCTATCCCAGTGAGCATTTGCACACACAGCACAGCTGGACTGGCAGGCTCATGATGCAAGGAGGCCTGTTCTCCCCAACTCCACCACCCTTATCACTGCTCTCACCCAGACCTTCCTCCTGTCCTCCTAAGGAAAGGTCCCTAGAATGGAACAAACTCTTCCTCAGGAAGCCTCCTAGCCCTATTGTCTGAGGGAGCCTCACATTTTCTTCTTCTTTAGAGGATACTCTTGAACAGCTGGGTGATGTGCCCTGGGAAAGGCATCATTCTGTATAGTCCTGAGCTCAGAAGCAGAGCCAGGAGGCATTGTCTCTTCAGGACTAAGTGTTTCTTCTCTTCTCAAACCATATCTGAGCCTTAGTTCATCCCATGCAGTCCCACGACTTCAACATCTTCACTCCTCAAAGCCTGCCCTGTGGACCAGCAGCGGCACCTGGGAGCATGTTTGAAATGCAGATTCCCAGGTGCTGCCTGGTCCTACTAAATCAGCATCTGCATTTTAACAGACCCCCAGGTGACTCACAGCACATGACAATATGTTCCTCCGTGCCTGACGACTCCCAAGTTACCTCCTGTCCTGACATCTGTCCCAGTCACTTTGCAGCTGCTCATGTCACATCTTGGCCTGGAAGCCCATCAGGGATCTGAAACCCAACAGGCCCAAACCAAACCCTTAGTTCCTGTTCCCTAGACCTGCTCCTCCCCAACCTTCTGGGCCATGGTATCTTCAGGCACAGGGCACTCCTAAGGCACTGACTGAATAACCCATTCTTCATGGGCTGATTCATTGCTCAATTGCTGGACTGGAGGCCAAGAAGAATTGTAAGGAGAGCTTACCAAGTGATAAAAAGCCTCAGGGCCGGGGCACGATTGTGCGTGCCTATAGTCTCCACTACTCAGGAGACTGGAGGAAACCTTGAGCCCAGAAGTTTGAGGCCAGCCCGGGTAACATAGCAAGACAGTCTCTAAAGAAAAAAAAAGTCGGAGGGATGTTGGAGTTATACAGCATTCCAATACAGTCCCCTCTTGTGTCCAGCTTAGTGACTTTATCATAATGAACTCCATCCATGTGTATCAACTTGGGTACATCCCAAAGCATTGCTGAATAATGAGAAGTGGCAAATGGCATGCCAAACCTACAGGAGTGATCACTAGCGCTGTCTACCAAATATTTCCAGTTCCTGCAGGCACAAACTTTCCCATTCCTTAGAGCTAGGTGATTCTGTTAGAGCAGGCAGGTAGCCAGGCAGGGGCAGCTTTCTTTTTGCACATCTCTGGTCTGAATTCTTTCCTTCAAGAAGACCAAGAACCGGAAGACTTCCTCGCCCCTCTGGGTAACAATTCCACATGACTCTCCCTGGCCATGGAAATATGAGAAGCAACATGAATCACTTCTGCATGGAAGCTTTAAAGGACAATCCACTCTTTTTTTCTTCTTCCCTTTCTCAGCCTCTCGACCTGAGTCTCTTAGTGGCTCCAATGAACCGATCCCTGTTGTAGACACTTGTCAACCATGTGTTGGAGTAAGAAATAAATATTTGCTGAGCCACTGAAATTTTGGAATTATTTGTTACCACACCAAAGCCTACCCCTTCCTGAGTGATACATCTGCACACACATACACACGTACACACAGACACATACACACACACACCACCAATAGATATGTTTTCTGAGAACATAATGTATTATGGAATTATCTTTAGGGCTGGGTGCAGTGGCTCGTGCCTGTTATCCCAGCACTTTGGGAGGCTGAGCCAGGAGGATCGCTTGAGCCCGGTAGTTCAAGACCAGCCTGGACAACACAGGCAGGCCCTATCTCTACAAAAAATAAAATTAGCTGAGGGTGGTAGTGCACGCCTGTGGTCCCAGCTACTCAGGAGGCTGATGGGGGAGGAAGGCTTGAGCCCAGGAGATTTAGGCTGCAGTGAGCCGAGATTGCACCACAGCACTCCAGCCTGGGTGACAGAGGGAGACCCTGTCTCTAATTAATTAATTAATTAATTTGTAACTTTTGTATAAGTAATCAATGTTCACTATAGAAAAATTAGAAAATAAGAACAAGCTTTGGGTATCTCATCGCTCACAAGACCTCATCATGGTCTGAGAAAGCCCATTCCCTTCCACCCATCTCAGAGGCTAAATCTACTCTGTGGCACCCACACAATTTGCTTTGCTTATAGCTGCAGTTCTCCACCCACTTAGGGTTTAATTGGCTTGGAGTGGGGCCCAGGTATTCACATTTTTTAAAAATGCCTTTAGCCTAGGTATGGTGGCCCATGCTTGTAATCCCAGCACTTTGGGAGGCAGAGGTGGGAAGATGGCTTGAATCCAGGAGTTTGAGGCTAGCCTGGGCAAGAAAGCAAGAACTTTGTCTCTACAAAAATAATAAAATCAGCTGGATGTGGTGCTGAGCACCTGCAGTCCCAGCTACTCAGGAGGCTGAGGTGCGAGGATCACCTGAGCCCAGGAGTTCAAGGCTACAATGAGCTATGATTATACCACACACTTCAGCCTGGACAATAGAGTAAGACTCCATCTCTTTAAAAAAAAAAAAAAAACTGCCTTCCCAGCAGCCCCAGTCAGGGGCTTATAGATAAAACTCCCACCTCCCTGGGACAGAGCATCTGGGGGAATGGGCGGCTGTGGGTGCAGCTTCAGCAGACTTAAAAATTCCTGTCTGCTGGCTCTGAAGAGAGCAGTGGATCTCCCAGCACAGCATTCGAGCTCTGCTAAGGGACACACTGCCTCCTCAAGTGGGTCCCTGACCCCGTGCCTCCTGACTGGGAGACACCTCCCAGCAGGGGTCGACAGACACCTCATACAGGAGAGTTCCAGCTGGAATCTGGTAGGTGCCCTTCTGAGATGAAGCTTCCCAAAGGAAGGAACAGGCAGCGATCTTTGCTGTTCTGCAGCCTCCACTGGTGATACCCAGGCAAACAGGGTCTGGAGTGGACCTCCAGCAAACTCCAGCAGACCAGCAGCAGAGGGGTCTCCCTATTAAAAGGAAAACTAACAAACAGAAAAAGAATAGCATCAACATCAACAAAAGGATGTCCACACATAAACCACATTCGAAGGTCACCAACATCAAAGACCAAAGGGAGATAAATCCACAAAGATGAGGAAAAACCAGCGCAAAAAAAGCTGAAAATTCCAAAACCAGAACACCTCTTCTCCTCCAGAGGATCATAACTCCTCGCCAGCAAGGGAACAAAACTGGACAGAGAATAAGTTTGATGAATTGATAGAAGTAGGCTTCAGAAGGTGGGTAATAACAAACTCCTCTGAGCTAAAGGAGCATGTTCTAACCCAATGCAAGGAAGCTAAGAACTTTGAAAAAAGTTTAGACGAATTGCTAACTAGAATAACCAGTTTAGAGAAGAACAAAAATGACCTGATGGAGCTGAAAAACACAGCACAGGGCTAATATCCAGAATCTACAAGGAACTTAAATAAATTTACAAGAAAAAAACAAACAACCACATGAAAAAGGAGTGGAGAGGCGAGGAGTAGAGATATGAACAGACACTTCTCAAAAGAAGACACTTATGCAGCCAACAAACGTGAAAAAAAGCTCATCATCACTGGTCATTAGAGAAAATGCAAATCAAAACCACAATGAGATCTCATGCTAGTTAGAACGGTGACATTAAAAAGTCAAGAAACAACAGATGCTGGAGAGAATGTGAAGAAATAGGAACACTTTTACACTATTGGGAGTGTAAATTAGTTCAACCATTGTGGAAAACAGTGTGGTAATACCTCAAGGATCTAGAACCAGAAATACCATTTAACCCAGCAATCCCATTACTGGGGGATATACCCAAAGGATTATAAATCCTTCTACTACAAAGACACATGCACATGTATGTTTATTGCAGCACTATTCACAATAGCAAAGACTTGGAACCAACCCAAATGCCCATCAATGGTAGACGGGATTAAGAAAATGTGGCACATATATACCATGGAATACTATGCAGCCATAAAAAAGGATGAGTTCCTGTCCTTTGCAGGGACATGGATGAAGCTGGAAACCATCATTTTCAGCAAACTAGCACAGGAACAGAAAATCAGACACCACATGTTTTCACTCATAAGTGGGAGTTGAACAACAAGAACACAGACACAGGGAGGGGAACATCACACACCGGGGCCTGTCAGGGGGTGGGGGGCTGGGGGAGGGATAGCATTAGGAGAAATACCTAATGTAGATGACAGGTTGATGGGTACAGCAAACCACCATGGCACATGTATACCTACGTAACAAACCTGCACATTCTGCACATGTATCCCAGAACTTAAAGTATAATAAAGAAAAGAATAAAAACTTAAAAAACAGTAACAAAAATAAAATAAAGATACAAAGAGAAAAAAATGACTTCCAGTAATTCTAAGGTACCACTGAGAATGAAAACCACTGCCTTCCATCATCGCACCTGCCTACCTCTTCCTTGTCTCCCATCCCTATTACTGTTTCTTACGTTCCTGTTGAATTTGACCAGAATTGTTTCTTAAGTACCAACATTGTCTAAAGTGGCACTTTCTCTTTCCAGCAGCTCAGAGAACCCATTGCTTGGGTGCTGTCTCCTGAGATCCTGACTTGATTAGGTTTCCTTTGCTTGAATTCAAAGTTTTGTGTACATTGTGGGCACACACAATGAAACTGCCTAAAGACCAGAATTAAGTGCTCAGCAGTAACCCATGTGGAGAGATGGATGTTCTGACCCAGCAATATCCACTTGGAAGGGGTTTGTAGCATGGCAGACCAGTTGGGGGGAAACTTCCATCGCCCAAATTCAGAGGGCCTTTTATTTCCCTCAGTTACCTCTAACTTTTTCAGAACTTTTTCTACAAACAAAAGATACAGGAGGGAAAAAAGTCAAGAATTTTATTTCATGCTTCTGCCTTTACAGATATTTTTATACCCAGGAACAGTGGCAACTAATGTTTGAGGGCTTATTTTAAGATAGACACTGTTCTAAGATTCAGGACAACACAATGGTCTAGTCAAAATACTGTCCCATTTTACACACAAAGAACCTGAAGCTGGGTGTGGTGGCTCTTGCCTGTAATCCCAGCACTTTGGGAGGCTGAGGTGGGAGGATCACTTGAGGCCAAGGAGTTCAAGGCCAGCCTGGGCAACATAGTGAGACCCCAGGTGTGGTGGTGCGCACTCACGGTCCCATCTACATGGAGGCTGAGGCTGTAGGATCACTTTAGCCCAGCAGGCTGAGGCTGCAGTGAGCCATATTCACCCCACTGCACTCTAGCTTGGGTAACACAGGGAGACTCTGTCTCAAAAAAAAAAAAAAAAAGAAAAGAGATAAAAGAAACAGAGGCACACAGAGGCTAAGTTGCCTGGAACAAATAGCTATCCAGTGATAGTGAGCATTTGAATCCAAGCCACTTGACTCCAGACAGAGCCTCTGCTCTTAGCCACTGTGATTGAGTGACACTTACAGGAACAGTAGTGGGGACTGAATTGGCTTAAAGCAGGGTCCCCCAATCCCTGGGCCACAGACCGATACCAGTCCCTGGCCTGTTAGGAACTGGGCCGCAGAGCAGGAAGTGAGCGGTAAGTGAGCAAGTGAAGCTTCATTTGTATTTGTAGCTGCTCCCCATCAACTGCATTACCCTCTGTCAGATCCCTAGTGGCACCAGATTCTCATAGGAGCAGGAACCCTATTGTGAATTGTGCATGCGAGGCATCTAGGTTGCACACTCCTTATGAGAATCTAATGCCTGATGACCTGTCACATTCTCTCATCACCCCCAGATGGGACTGTCTAGTTTCAGGAAAACAAGCTCAGGGCTCCCATTGATTCTACATTACGGCAAGTTGTATAATTATTTCATTATATATTGCAAAGTAATAATCATAGAAATGAAGTGCACAATAAATATAACACACTTAAATCGTCCTGAAACCATCTCCCTCACACCCTGTGTGGTTTCTTCCATGAAACCGATCCCTGGTGCCAAAAATATTGGGAACCACTAGTCTAGAGTAAAAATATTGAATGAGCATATAGTTACCGGATGTTCTTAAACATTGGAAGAGGAAGTACAATGCAACACAGTGCACATGCAGGTGCTAGATGGATGAATGTGTAAATGTTATGGAGGATGCTGAAAATGATGAATGCTTTCCTGCAAGAAGGAACACCGCTAACATCCAAAGGGGCCAACCTTGAGCCACTGCTTCCCAGGGAGGAAAGCACTTTGTGTATCACAAAGAGGCTATCTGGAGGACTTAGGCAATAGGTATAGCTGAGGAAGAGTTGGCTGATATGGAAATAGAACCCCCACCCCCAAATGCTGCCATATCAACACTCACTATTTGGCCTCATGGTTGTCACCTTGCTGTGCCAGCCTGAGGGGTAAAGCGACCTCAACATCCCCTCTTGCCAGCCCCTGCTGCTTCCCTGCAGGGGACTTACAGGGTGCAGATGGCATGACCAGGAATGCCATCTTCAAGATGGCAATGGTGTGGGTGATAGTGTGCCTCCTCTACGGGCCTGCCATCATCAGTTGGGACTACGTGGCCAAAAGAAGCATCATGCCCTGAGGGAAGAATGGGACAACTGGTGCTTCCTGATGACAGCCTCCAGCATTGAATCCTTCACCCTCTCATCAGTGTCACTTACTTCAACTTCAGCATCCATGTAAGATTCAGAAACACACCTCCCTGAAGAATGACAACAGAGATGAACTTCAGGGGAGAAAAAAGAAACACATGTCACATTTTTTCTTAAACCAGGAAAGAGGAGGAGCAGAGGAGGAGAGACCAGAGCCCCTTTCCCAGGCACCGGGGCTTTCCTTGGATGTCCTGAGACTCAAGATTTCTCACCTCTGCAGGTGGACCTCAGAATCCCACGCAGCAGAACCGCTACAGGGCAGCGAGAACGCCTGCAATGGCAGCAGGCAGCCAGGCCTCCCCAGCACAGTGTCTCCCGGGACAAGCGAGTGTCCACGTCGATGGACATCATGGTGTGTGTATTTGTTCTGTGCTGGGCTCCTACACTGCTCGTGATCATCCAAGCTGCCTGCCATGGGTCACACGTCCAGCACTTCCTCTATGAGACATGCTTCTGGTTCCATTGGCTGAATTCGGCTATCAGCCCTGTTCCATACCCATTCTTCCATGAGTTTCAGAAAAGCATTCCATCAAACCGCTGTGTCCTGGAAAGGCCAAGCAAGATCCACCCACCCCCATATGTACATGTGACAGAAACTACTCTTGTACTGTTAACGGTGGAGGCTGTCCAGGTTCTTGGCATCTTGAACAAAGAACTGGACAAAACCCACAAACAAAGCAAGGAAGGAATGAAGCGATTTACTGAAAACGAAAGTACACTCCACAGTGTGGGAGTGGGCCTGAGCATAGGGGCTCAAAGGCCCTATTACAGAGTTTTCGTGAGTTTCAATACCCTTTACTTGGGGTACACCTTATGTAAATGAAGTGGACAAAGTTACAAAGTCATTTACAGAGGACGGCCTATGGATGCCATAGCTGAAGTGTGAATTGGCCTTATGTTCCCTGCCTCCATACCCTATTTTCCTGCCTCAGTACCAGATCACCTAAACCCTCATAAAGGAAAATTTTAAAAATCTCAGAACCCTCAAACTCCCTATGCCAAAGGGAAAGTTAAATCTCAGGTTGAGTCGTGCACCACCGTCTTCCAAATGAACAGCTGTTACCAGCTTTACACATCAGCCAGATCCCTAGGGAAAGGTCGAAGGCCTCAGGCATCTCCAGATGCTCCCACAGATCATTCTTAAGTAAATTTGTAATCGCCCAATGGGTTTACCTTGCCCGCTGTCTAGACAGAGCTGGTTTATCAAGACAGGGGAATTGCAGTGGAGAAAGAGCAATTCACACAGAGCCGGCTCTGTGGGAGACCGGAGTTTTTTTGTTTGTTTTTTGTTTTGTTTTGTTTTGAGATGGAGTTTCGCTCTTGTTGCCCAGGTTGGAGTGCAGCGGCAGGATCTCAGGTCACTGCAACCTCCGCCTCTGGGTTCAAGCGATTCTCCTGCCTCGGTCTCCTGAGTAACTGGGATTACAGGCACCTGCCACCATGCCCAGCTAATTTTTTGTATTTTTAGTAGAGACAGGGTTTCGCACTATTGGCCAGGCTGGTCTTGAACTCCTGACCTCAGGCATCCACCCGCCTTGGCCTGCCAAAGTGCTGGGATTACAGGCATGAGCTACTGCACCTAGCCTGGAGTTTTATTATTACTCAAATCAGTCTCCCCGAGCATTTGAGGATCAGAGTTTTTAAAGATAATTTGGGAGGTAGGGGCTTGGGAAGTGGGGAGTGCTGATCGGTCAGGTTGGAGATGGAATCACAGGGGGTTGAAGTGAGGTTTTCTTGCTGTCTTCTGTTCCTGGGTGGGATGGCAGAACTGGGTGAGCCAGATTACAGGTCTGGGTGGTGCCTGTAATCCCAGCTACTCATGAGGCTGAGACAGGACAATCATTAGAACTTTGGAGGCTGAGGCAGGACAATCATTTCAGCTAAGATTGTGCCACTGTACTCCAGCCTGGGTAACAGAGAAGACTCCCTCTTAAAAAAAAAAAAAAAAAGAAGAATCATTACTGACACTTGTTTGAATTTGGAGGAAAGGAAAGAAAACAATATAAGACAAAACACTGTGGCAGGAAGATACTAAATTATAAACAAGGCCTAAGTCCATTGCAAGGTAGGGGTTAAGTCACACCTTACAAACCATGAAATCCTCATTTAAATGGGTTTTTAACTCGGAATAATGTGGCTTACCTTCCAACCTGACTCTCACAAGGCATCGCATGACTGACAGCAGACCACCTCCCACCTTATCAGAACTTAAGCACTCCTTTCTACTGACTTCAAGTCTTTAGACGAAGCTTAACTCTTTCAACCAACTACCAACTAAAGCATCCCTAAAACCCACCTATGACTTGTAATCCGCAGCTATGAAATGTCCCGCCTTTTCAGACCAAACTAATGTATATCTTCCGTGTATTGATATGATTTTATCAGCAATTCCTGCCTCCTAAAACATATAAAACCAAACTGTGGGCCAGGCATGGTGGCTTATGCCTATAATACCAGCACTTTGGGAGGCCAAGGTGGGCGGATTGCTTGAGCCCAGAAGTTCAAGATCAGCCTGGGCAACATGGTGAAACTGCATCTCTACAAAAATACAAAAGCTAGCCGGTCATGGTGGTGCACACCTACAGTCCCAGCTACTTGAGAGTCTAAGATTGGAGGATCACCTGAGCCTGGGAAGTGGAGGCTGCGGTGAGCAGTGGTTGCGTCACTGCACTCCTGCCTCAGCCTCCCAAGTAGCTGGGATTACAGGCATATGCCACCATGCTTGCTAATTTTTGTATTTTTAGTAGAGACAGGGTTTCACCATGTTGGCCAGCCTGGTCTTGATCTCCTGGCCTCAAGTGATCCACTTGCCTCGGCCTCCCAAAGTGCTGGGATTACAGGCGTGAGCCACTGTGCCTGGCCAATGATCTGTCTTTTAACCTTCATACTGGTCAGTTGTGCCTAAACTCCAAAAGCAAGGCGGTGCAATGTGGCGAGTCCAACCTCCCTTCTCATCATGGCCGAGAACTTGGTTTTTCAGGTTTCACTGGGGTCTCCTTGGCCAAAAGGTAGTCCATTCAGTCAGCTGGGGGGCTTAGCGTTTTATTTTTAATTTACAGTACTAGTATATGAAAGTATTCCATCACCTTTGTGTATATAAAGACAAGGCTTGAAAAAACAATGATAGAACCTGATTTCTAAAAATATATCAGGCAGATTTTACATTTTACTGTTTTTCTTACCCTCCCTCTTTTACTTTTTTCTTTCTCCCTTCCTGTCAGTGTGCATAGATTTTACATTTTACATTTGCAAAACCATACCAGAAGATATGGTATCCAATGCAACGTCTCTGGGTAGGTGGAGGAATGGCTGATCTCCTCGTCTTTGCTCTGCACATGGGAAGATAAGCTTGTAATGAATATTATCAATCAGTGTGCAATTCAATGGACTTTAGTTTTGGGAGCTAGACTTGGATTGCAGACCTGAAGTTACAATTGGCTCGTCCTTGTTTATGGGAGGTCAGCAAAGCATTTGAAATCACCTTTGCAAAAATTGTAACTGAGGAAATTATGACAGTGAAAGAGATCAGACCCAATCTTGCTTCTAACCTTTAAACTGTCCTTGTTCATTCCTGGGCATAGGTCGAACTAACCTTGGGAAGTAATTTATAGTTTGACTCTGAAACACAATTGATAATAGCCCTTTCCCAACAGTTATGAAGCGTCCAAAGGTTTCCTTCTGTTTCTATTTCGCTAAGTGAAAATGGATTTAAGTCCCAGCCTGAGATTTTACTTATTTGAAAACACTACTGACGCAAGGCTGAACACAGCAATGAGTGTGTTCTGGCTGGGTGAGGTGGCTCATGCCTGTAATTCCAGCACTTTGGGAGGCTGAGCCGGGTGGATCATAAGGTCAGAAGTTCGAGACCAGCCTGGCCAACATGGTGAAATCCTCATCTCTACTAAAAATACAAAAATCAGCCAGGCATGGCGGTGCACGCCTGTAATCCCAGCTACTCGGGAGGCTGAGGCAGGAGGATCACTTGAACCAGGGAGGTGGAGGTTGCAGTGAGCCAAGATCACGCCACTGCACTCCTGCTTGGGTGAGTGCAAGACTCCGTCTCAAAAAAATAAAATATACAGTCCATCTCCAAAGATTTTGGAAGCATGGACCATTTTGTTGGGACAATGCAGGGTGCCCTACGGCAGTACAGCCAATACAAGACCATCCCAAATGAATTGTTTTGCATTACCACAAGCCAGGAAACATTTGTCTTTAATCAAACCTAAGGCAAGTCACTACTCTTGGGAATTCAAGTGTGTGGCAAATGTGTAGATACTGGCACCTGAATCAGTGTCTGTCGTCCATACCCACAGCATCTCCATAGGACCAACCCCAGCAAACAGGAAGGTCTCCCGCACAGATTTCTCTACCTTTCATTTACAATATGCAGTCTGGATTCCCATTGTCAAACACAATTCTGTTGGGAAATCCTTTCTGCTTGAGCTTATTACCTTGAGGTCTCTGAATGAGAGAGCAAATTTAACAGGTCTCTCTGGAACCTAGACTTTGTGTTTAAATCCCCTCAGTGCCTGTGGTGGTGCATTTATTCCTTAAAGTCTGTCACATTTTTCAATGGCTCTGAGAGTTGCACATGAACTGTACACTACAAGTCATCATCATTCTCCTAGGTGCTCTGATGCCTGATCAACTCAAACGCCTCTCTCTTTGAGCTGTGTGTATCAGCAAGGGCTGTTAATGGACAGGGCGTTTTTGCAGTTCATTAACCTGATGACCACCAATCTCAGGCTTGAGGATGAGTCAGGCACATGGATTTCTAGGCAAAGAAGGAATCATCCGGACTCTAAGAATCACTAGTTTCCTGCATGGAGACAGGAACGGGAGAGTAGGAAAGTCTAACACAGCAGGCATCTCTCATCCAATCACAGCATCGTCCTAGCTGTGTCCTCCTGAGCTATCCCTAGCCCTGGCTCAGCATTTCCATCCACCTGTGAAGGATTCCCCACCACACCCCATTTAAGGACAGGTACTTTTTTGTAAGATACAATAAAAATTACTAAAAAAGGAGAACAGGGAATAGCAGACACACAAAACACAAAGCCAAATGTTTATTACATCCGATAGACATAAAATTACTGTCAAATTGCTATAAAAGGTTTTAAATGCCAAGTCAATTTTTAAATACTTATTTCACTACAGACAGCCAAGAGTATAACTTGCTTCAGTCCATGGGTCTATCTGAGTAGCCTGGAACTGCAGGCCAAAGCACTGGCCTCAGAAGGCTAAATAGGCTATTGGACTTGACGTTCCATGAGAATTCACACAACCCTCTGCAGAACTTGCCCATCTCCAATCCCTCAAAGCTCTTCTTCACTGCTCTCCTGGGCACACCCATACCATCTTCTGTAACTACGGGTCTGTCTTCACAGCAGACTAACATTCTTGAAGCTAGGGACTATGATCTTCTTCACCTTTAGATTTAGTGCCTAACTATATCTGGTACTGAGTTTTTGTTCAACAACAAAAAAATCTGTAAGTTAAGGATACCAGCAGCGCTTTGCTTTCACTTTTATTTACTTTTTTTGTTGGTTTATTATTTTTAAAATTGGGTTTATCTCAACCCAGAAAATGAGATAATTTACACACTGTACTGACATTATTTCACCTGCAAACCAACCTCTCCAATTCAGTTCAAATTCAAGTATTCTCATGTCTTTTCTACTATTCCAGTTGTATTTCACAAAACATGTAAATCATATGGCTATGTCAAGCCATAATCAGGTTTATACAGGGTAAACTAACACCTGCAAAGAACAGAAAGGGTTTGCTGGACTATGACATACCACAGAATGGCTTAAGATTTGATACATTTTAGTGGTACTAATTCTTGGGAAACATCTGTTCATGTAAACCCCAGCAAGGGCTAGTCATTAAGTGCTAGCAATGGGAGGGCAAATGGTGAGGGGTTAAGTGATGTAGTCATTTGAAAATGTCTATAAATTCTCCCTTCAAGAGGTGGAGCTTAATTCTCTTTACCCTTGAATATAGGCTAGACTTAGTGACTCCCCACTAACAGAATAAGGCAAAACTGAGAGTGTCACTTCCACAGGGAGGCCATTGAAAGGCACTGTGGTTTCCTTCTTGCTTTCGTACTCAGCCACCATGCTGTGAGGACACTCTATGGAAGGGCCCTCAAGGAGAAGAACTGGGGCCCCTGCCCTCAAGGAGAGGAACTGGGGCCTCTGCCTAACAGCCAGGTCAGTAAGCAGAGAAGTCAGCCCCAAAGTGTCAGATGACTGCAGCCCCAACCAGTATCTTGCTTGCAACCTTATACTCTTTGCCTTATACTCTTCGCCAGGACCACCAGCTAAGCTGCTCCCAAATTCCTGATCCAGAGACCTGTGAGATAAATATTTGCTGTTTTAAGACATTAAGTTGGCCGGGCGCGGTGGCTCAAGCCTGTAATCCCAGCACTTTGGGAGGCCGAGACGGGTGGATCACGAGGTCAGGAGATCGAGACCATCCTGGCTAACACGGTGAAACCCCGTCTCTACTAAAAAATACAAAAAACTAGCCGGGCGAGATGGCGGGCGCCTGTAGTCCCAGCTACTCAGGAGGATGAGGCAGGAGAATGGCGTAAACCCCGGAGGCGGAGCTTGCAGTGAGCTGAGATCCGGCCACTGCACTCCAGCCCGGGCGACACAGCGAGACTCCGTCTCAAAAAAAAAAAAAAAAAAAAAAAAAGACATTAAGTTTTGGGATGGTTTATTATATAGTAGGTAACTAGTATTGCTGGTGAGCCTTTGGGGGGTTTATGTGAATTCATCATGCCTTGGGAAAAGCAGGGTAAAGTTGAGGAAAGAAAAGGGGTATAAATGACTAAAAGAGTAGATGCTGCCTTGTTCAACAAGTGCTTAAAACCAGAGTTAAGTGAGCTCTGTGAATATATGAGAATGACTATTAAACTCTATAGCCACTCTATTAGTTCTTTTTATCAATTAAAGATAGTATGAAAAGAGAAAAAAAGCTCCAAAATTGTTAATAGCAACTTTATTGTTTCACTGGTGCAAAAAAAAAAAAAAAAAAAATCATAATTGTGATGCATTTCCTGCTAAATTTACAATGAAGGTGATACATAAATTATATAGATCACAAATTTTCTTTTATACTATTTAAAACCAAATTATATTGATAAATATGTCCAGAGGACAACATAGGTTCTTAATGGATGGCTGAGTCCAAATATGCAAAATATAACTTCTCGTTTTGACCATGGTGTTTTAAAATTCTCAAACATGCATTAATATATTCTAGTTTTAGGGAAAATCTTACACATGGCCTTATCTTGCAATTTAGGGAAAAGCCCAAGCTGAATTTCACATACAGTATTCCTTTCTTCTAAATTAATCTCAAATTGGACTAAAGAACAAAAGAGACAGACACTTTTGGGTTAGTACTCCCCAATAATGAAGAAAATACACAATCAACAATGAAACAAACAAAAAAAAAAAGGAGGAGAGCTTCATTAGTAGCCAAGATAAGTGCTTGTGGGGTTTTTTTTGTTTTGTTTTGTTTTGTTTTACAGATCACAGGAATTTTAAATAGCAGATCAGTCATGCTACTTGGGGTGATCAGACAGACTTGAACACTTACCAAGTGAATAATTTTATTAAGGTCCTGAAGGTGAGTGTCCGGAGGTGCTGGGTAAAACACATCACAGGTAAGAAACGGGAAACCTACCTCAGCATTTCTGAAAGGCACAATCTATGGAAGGAAAACCTAGCATAATAAAACCCTCACTGCATGTACATGGAAAGGAGTATGGTGAGCTGTTTCCTTTTTAAAGGATGAGACCTTCATAAATTGGCCCCTCGGATTCTGGTGATTCCCGCCGCAAGCGCAAATGCTCCAGTGTGTTATGAAAATGTTTGTTAATCTGCTCTGTTTCTTCACTGGATTCAAGATTCGGGAGGTCTTCTCGAATCTTTTGGATAAGCTGGTTTAAAACCTGAATTGTTACCTACAAAAGAATATGTACAAATTCATGATCAAGCACATACCACAAAAAATGAAAGACAATTTATTTTTATTTATTTTTTTGAGATAGAATCTCACTCTGTCGCCCAGGCTGGAGTGCAGTGGCGAGATCTCGGCTCACTGCAACCTCCGCCTCCCGGGTTCAAGCGAGTCTCCTGCCTCAGCCTCCCCAGTAGCAGGGATTATAGGCATGTACCACCAGGCCCAGCTAAACACAATTTAATAAAATTGCTTTGAGGAGCTTCTGCTACTCTCATCAATTACCTAAGTAATTATGAAAAAAGAAAGATGGGGATACGATTCCTAGTTTGAACATCTACTGACTATCAAAAAAACCCAAACAACCCTTTAAAACAAGCAAAATTGGCCCCAGTGCTGTGGCTCATCCCTATACTCCCAGCACTTTGGGAGGCTGCGGCGGGCAGATCACTTGAAGTCAGGAGTTTTAAGACCAGCCAGGTCAACATGGTGAAACCCCATCTCTACTAAAAATACAAAAATTAGCTGGGTGTGGTGCTGGGCACCTATAATACCAGCTACTCAGGAGACGGAGGCATGAGAATTGCTTGAACCCAGGAGGCAGAGGTTGCACAGAGCTGAGATTGCACCACTGCACTCCAGCCTGGGTGACAGAACGAGACTGTGAAAAAAAGGAAAATTTTATTTAACTTACAAATCTTGACCAAAACTGTATTGCTAAAAGGATACTGCATTTAGGAATTATCTTTTTTTTTTTTTTTTTGAGACAGAGTCTTGCTCTGTCGCCCAGGCTGGAGTGCAGTGGCATGATCTCAGCTCACTGCAAGCTCCACCTCCTGGGTTCATACCATTCTCCTGCCTTAGCCTCCCGAATAGCTGGGATTACAGGCGCCTGCTACCATGCCCAGCTAATTTTTTTTTTTTTTTTTTTTTTTTTTTTGAGACGGAGTCTCGCTCTGTCGCCCAGGCTGGAGTGCAGTGGCGCGATCTCGGCTCACTGCAAGCTCCGCCTCCCGGGTTCACGCCATTCTCCTGCCTCAGCCTCCCGAGTAGCTGGGACTACAGGCGCCCACAACCGCGCCCGGCTAATTTTTTGTATTTTTAGTAGAGACGGGGTTTCACCGTGGTCTCGATCTCCTGACCTTGTGATCCGCCCGCCTCGGCCTCCCAAAGTGCTGGGATTACAGGCGTGAGCCACCGCGCCCGGCCTGCCCAGCTAATTTTTGTATTTTTAGTAGAGATGGGATTTCACCATGTTGGCCACGCTGGTTTCGAACTCCTGACCTCAGGTGATCTGCCCGCCTTGGTCTCCCAAAGTGCTGGGATTACAGGCGTGAGCCACTGTGCCCGGCCTAGGAATTGTCTTAAACTAGAACATTATGACAAATTAGGCTATTACTTGACATCTGTAAATTATTTTATATTTTTCAAATGAACAGTGATTAAAGTATCAGAATGATAAACTTTTGTACATATCAAATTTCCTGAGTAGGAAGGGAAAATGTTAGTTTATTAACAACACTTTACTAATTCACTTACCGCATCATTTTCCTTTTCATAAAAATAGATATATCTGTTCAGAATTTCTATAAAAAGCTGCACTTGTAGAGAGGGGTCCATGCACTGATTTGCTATTTTTAGAGCTTTCTTTAGGCACTCCATTACCCTCTTGCCTCCGTGAAGCTAAAATAAAAGGGCAGGGGGACAGTGAAGAGATTAACGAAACGTCCCGTTTTCATACAAAGAAACACAACACTACCGTGCTCTTTCGTGTTCTAAAGGGACACAACAAATTTAAATCCTTTTCATTCTCCTTCTTCTTTTGAAGTATACAGCTGTATTTTTTTAAAAACAGGTAGTGGTTTGAACTTGCTATGTTACAATATCCTCAAAGCAGAGGCTTCACTACAGGATGAGACTCTTTTTTAACAAAACAAAGCAATTCTCTTCATCAGATTTCCAAGCACCCCAAATGTTTCACCTCCAGAACACAAGGCCATGGCAACCGATCCCTGTTATCGATCCTGTCTGCTATCATGCAGTCAGGAATGACCTTACCTCCTCCCCATTTTTGTCCGTGTTTCTGCCAGACCAGAAGAGGTGTGCACAGGTGCTCACAGCTCGGCCCTGATCGGGTTTCTTCAGAAGTTTGGATGCAGCAAGGGCACACTGAGTCCTCAGAGGTTCGTGATTCTCTTCACTGAAGCACTTCATCCTTTCAAAAGTGCCAATGATCAAGGTGATGGCAGCTAACTGTGCTTTGGAATCGCTGATTTCATCTTCATACAGAGAAAAGGCCTAGTGAACACAAAGCAGAAAGGACTTTCAAGAACCAACCATCCTCTAGTTGAGCATTTTCCAAAGTACTTCTCACCGAACCTCCATCCTGTGAGACTTCTGCAGCCTTCAAATCAGAAAATGCTGCACCCTCTCGAGAGCCACAGGACACAGCTGAGATGGTAAAAATGCTAAAAAGTTGCAATAAAGAAACTTCTTTCAACTTTGTTTAACCCGGGTTCCCAAACTGAATTTTGGGAATGGAATGCATTTCCCAAATTTCATGTTCCATGGAACACTTTTACCATGACCCACTTGGAAATCTTAGATTTCATCAGCAAATGATCAATACCAGTCAATTATGACAATAATATTAAGAGGTTCCATGATGGTGGGAAGGTGGTTGTTACATATTCAGTAAAAGAAGAGTAAATTCATGTCATTACCACCATGCCTGCAAACAAGCAACTGACTCAGTAGAGCTGACGTGACAACACAGAAAGAACAGATCATCACCTGGGACATGAATTCATATGCGACTGTTTCATGATTTTCAAAACCAATTTCCCCAGCAGCTAGTGCTCCTTGAAGAAAAAGTCTTAAGGGCAATTCTGCCAGCTCTGCTTTGATCAAAGCACTGATAGTCTGGTGGGCAAATGAAAAAATCTTCTGGCATTTCTTTTCCCATTTGTCATCCTAAAACAAGAAAAAACATTTTAAGTTACCTTAAGTTCAAAATTAACTTGTTCCATGATTCCATTTTATTTAAAACTTTTAATAGAACAAAATAGTGAACACGGTAAGTTGAGCGCAGTTTTCCTGTCATTTTCCTTCTCTGTTTCAGTTATAGGGCACACAAGTAAATCAAGCAGGATGTCTTCTCAAAACATCATTTGAAGTTAAACTGCTTTTGCAATGTTAACGTATTTGATATTTGTTTTTTCTTTTTGAGACAGTTTTGCTCTTGTTGCCCAGGCTAGAGTGCAGTGGCGCAATCTTAGCTCACTACAACCTCCGTCTCCTGGGTTCAAGTGATTCTCCTGCCTCAGCCTCCAGAGTAGCTGGGATTACAGTGCCTGCCACCACGCCCAGCTAATTTTATATTTTTAGTAGAGGCAGGGTTTCACCAAGTTGGCCAGGCTGGTAACTCCTGACCTCAAGTGATCCGCCCACCTCAGCCTCCCAAAGTGCTAGGATCACATGCATGAGTCACCGCACCCAATCTGTTTTTTCTTTCCTTTTTTTTTTTTAAGCTCTGTTACCCAGGCTGGAGTGCAGTGGTGTGATCACAGCTCATTGCAGCCTTGAACTCCTGGGTTCAAGTGATGCTCCCACCTCAGACTCCCGAATAGCTAGGACTACAGGCTCACATCATCATACCTGGCTAATTTTTATTTTTTTTATAGACACAGAGTCTCATTCTGTTGCCCAGGCTGATCTTGAACTACTGGCCCCGAGCAAACCTCCCGCCTCAGCCTCCCAAAGTGTTGGAATTACAAGCATGAGCCATTACAACTGGCTGATATTTGTTTTTTCTGATTCGTAAGTAACATTCCAAAATTGGAGAAAATTAGAAAAATACACAAAATCATCCACACATCATCCCTAAATCTACCATCCAGGGATGATCATTGGTAACATTCTGATGCTAAATGTCTTCCTTTCTTTCTACATAAATGTAACTGGAATTTTTGTGTGTGGTTTTCTTTTTTCTCTTTGGCACGATCTCGGCTCACTGCCACCACTGCCTCCTGGGTTCAAGCCATTATTCTGTCTCAGCCTTCTGAGTAGCTGAGATTACAAGTGTGCCACCACGCCCCCGCTAATTTTTGTATTTTTAGTAGAGAAGGGGTTTCACCTTATTGGCCAGGCTAGTCTTGAACTGCTGACCTCAAGTGATCCACCCACCTCGGCCTCCCAAAGTGCTAGGATTACTGGCCTAAACCACCGCATCTAGCCCTTATTTTCTTACTTGAGAGTTAAACAAAATCGATTCAAGTAATTTGTATCTAATTTTTCTTTTTTTTTTTTTTTTGAGACGACGTTTCACTCTTGCTTCCCAGGCTGGAGTGCGATGGCACGATCTCGGCTCACCACAACCTCCGCCTCCCAGGTTCAAGTGATTCTCCTGCCTCAGCCTACCGAATAGCTGGGATTACAGGCATGTGCCACCACACCCAGCTAATTTTGTATTTTTAGTAGAGACGGGGTTTCTCCATGTTGGTCAGGCTCATCTCAAACTCCCGACCTCAGGTGATCCGCCTGCCTCGGCCTCCCAAAGTGCTGGGATTACAGGCGTGAGCCACCGCGCCCAGCTCTAACTTTGAGTTCACTTATTTTATCCTAACAATTTTCCCGATACTAATTTAAAATCATTGTAATGACTAGAAAATATTACAGAGACTGGCTATGGCATAATTTATTTAACTATTCCCTTTTAGAAATAATCTCTAATATTACAATGAATGTTCTATATACACTAAGCTTTACTGAGACCCTAATTATTCCCTTAGTATAAATTCTTGGAATTCTACTTGTAGTAAAATTATTGGATATTTTAACACCCTACTTACATACTGCCAACTTCCTAGAAGTATTACAGTAATTCACACTGCCAACATTAGATGAGAATGAATTTTCATCACACCATCGCCATTGCTAAACCTTATTTTTCATTTCTCTTTGCCAATTTGATTTCTTAAAAGGTTCGCTGTTGTAATTACAAGCAAGGTTAAATATTTTATCATGATTGACTATCCAAATTTCTTCTTGTTAAAGCAATCAGTTCTTTTCATTTTTAAAAGATGGCAACAGGCAGGGCATGGTGGCTCATGCCTGTAATCCCAACACTTTGGGAGGCCAAGGAGTCAGGAGGATCACTTGAGCCCAAGAGTTTCAGACCAGTCTAGGCAACACAGTGAGACTCTGTCTCTACAAAAAATAAAAAATTAGCCAGTGTGGTGGCACATGCTTGTAGTACCAGCTACTCAGCAGGCTGAAGTGGGAGGATCACTTGAGCCTAAGAGTTCAAAGCTGCAGTGAGCTGTAATCACACCACTGTATCCCAGTCTGGGTGACAAAGACCTTGACTCCAAAAAAAAAAAAAAAAAGTGACATTGACAGTCACAGACCTTGGCGCAGTGTATGGCAACACAGTAAGTAATGGTAGTAAATAAGTAAAGGCTAGTTACTTTTATTTATTTGCCCTAAATCATTTTGATCCCAGAATTTTTTCATCTTATAACTGAAAGTTTGTATTCTTTGGCAACTAGTGTTCTAGTCTTTGCTTATACAAGTTCAACCATTTTTTAGTGACTGGGTCTCCCTCTGTCGCCCAGGCTAGAGCGCAAAAGAATAATCATAACTCACTACAGCCTCCAACTTCTGGGCTCAAACTGTCCTCCTGCCCTAGCCTCTTATTTTTGAGATGGAGTCTCACCTTGTCGCCCAGGCTGGAGTGCAGTGGCGCAATCTCGGCTTACTGCAACCTCTGCCTCCCGGGTTCAAGTTATTCTCCTGCCTCAGCTTCCCGAGTAGCTGGGATAACAGGCATGTACCCTCACGCCTGGCTAATTTTTGTATTTTTACTAGAGACGGGGTTTCACCATGTTGGCCAGGCTGGTCTCAAACTCCTGATCTCAGATGATCCACCCACCTTGGCCTCCCAAAGTGCTAGGATTACAAGTATGAGCCACCACACCCAGCCCTGCCCTAGCCTCTTGAGTAGGTAGGACTACAGGCATGTACCACCACACCTGGCTAATTTTTTAATTTTCTTTTCTTTTTTTTAGACGGAGTTTCACTCTTGCCCAGGCTGAAGTGCAATGGTGCGATCTTGGCTCACCGTAACCTCTGCATCCCAGGTTCAAGTGATTCTCCTGCCTCAGTCTCCCGAGTAGCTGGGACTATAGGCATGCGCCACCATGCCCAGCTAATTTTGTATTTTTAGTAGAGATGGGGTTTCTCCGTGTTGGTCAGGCTGGTCTCGAACTCTGACCTTAGGTGAACCGCCTGCCTTGCCCTCCCAAAGTGCTGGGATTACAGATGTGAGTCACCACAATCGGCCTTTTTATTTTTTAATAGAGATTGGGTCTTGCTATGTTACCCAGGCTGGGTGAATTCAACTTAAAAAACAATTCTACATATAAATGAAGTCATGCAGTATTTGCCTTTCCGTGTTTGGCTTATTTCACTTAGAATAATGTCCTCCAGATTAATCCCTATTGTCATAAATGGCAAGATTTTCTTCATTTCTATAGCCGAATATTATTCTACTATGTAGAGAATGTATGTACATATATATATACACACACACATACACGTATATACACACACATATATACAAAACACAATGTCTTTACTCATCTATCGATGGACACTAAGGTTGTTTCCGTATCTCAGCCATCGTGAATAATGCTGCAATGAACATGGGAGTGCAGGTATCTCTTTGAGATACTGATTTCCTTTCCTTTCAATACATAACCAGATGTGGGACTGCAGGGTCACATGGTAGTTCTAGTTTCAGTTTTTTGAGGAACCTCCATACCGTTTTCCATAATGGCTATACTAATTTATATTCCCACCAATAATAAACAGGGTTCCCATTTCTCTACATCCTTGCCAACACTTGATTTTCTGTCCTTTTGGTAACAGTTATTCTGACAGATATGCGGTAATATCTCATAGTGGTTCTGATTTGCATTTTCCTGATAAATGATGTCGAACATCTGTTCATATACCAGTTGGCCATCTGTATGTCTCCTTTGGAAAAATGTCTATTCAGATCCTTTGCTCATTTTTAAATCAAGTTATTCATTTGCTTGCTACTGAGTTGCATTCCATATATATTTTGGATACTGACCACTTTTCAGAAGTACAGTTTGCAAATATTCTCCCCCATTCCATTGGCTGTCTCTTCACTCTGCTGATTGTTTCCTTTGTTGTACAGAAGCTTTTTAGTTTAATAGACTCCCACTTGCTTATTTTTGCTTTGATTGCCTAGATTTTTGGTTTCACATCCAAAAAAATCACTGACCAATGACAAGGAGGTTTTTCCCTATGTTTTCTTCTAGGAGCTTTATGGTTTCAGGTCTTTAATCCATTTTGAGTTCATTATTATATATGGTACAAGATGAGAGTCCAATTCTATTCTTTTGCATGTGGATATCCAACTTTCCCAATACTATTTATTGAAGACACCATCCGTTTCCCCTTTGTGTATTCTTGGTGTCCTTATCAAAGATTAGTTTATTGCACATGTATGGGTTTATTTCTAGACTCTCTATTCTGTTCCGTTGGTCTATGTGTCTGTTTTTACGCCAGTACCATATTGGCACACTGTCTTAATTACTATGGCTTTTTAATGTAGGCTGGTTGCTATTTTTATTGTTATATTCACAAATTTCTATCCGTAAATGCTGGTAAAGAGTGAATGATAAGCTGGCCTAATACAAATTGGCCAAAAGTTGCTGTTTCATGCTGGTAGGTCTACTTAATACATCCTTTTTTCTCTATTATGAGAAAATCAAGTCCCTACTGAGGCCGGGTGTGGTGGCTCACACCTACAATCCTAGCACTTGGAGAGGCTGAGGCAGGAGGATCACTTGAGGCCACAAGTTCGAGACCAGCTGATCAACATGGCAAGACCCTGTCTCTACTAAAAATACAAAAATTAGCTGAGCATGGTGGTGCACACCTGTAATCCCAGCTACTTAGAAGGCTGACACACAAGAATCGCTTGAACCCAGGAGGTGGAGGTTGCAGTGAGCCAAGACTGAGCCACTGCACTCCAGCTGGGGGACAGAATGAGACCCTATCTCAAAACAAACAAACAAACAAAATTAAGTTACTGAGGTTGTTCCTTAACATTAACCTGACTGTCCAACTTTCAGGTACATGAGCTTGAGGTATTTTCTTCAAAACTACACCGTGAAGACTCAAGCCATGATTCTGGTTTGAGGAAGAAAAAAGCTCATAAAAAGTTGCCCACAACTCATGATATTATGCAATTATATGCCTTTAGAGAGAAATGACTGCAATGCTAGACCCTCTCCTTAGGTTTTAAAGCTAACCTGAATTAGAACTTAGGAAAGAGTTTCAGCATAAATTCACACTGCTTTAATCTTGCATTTCTAAGTGCTTTTTATGTGATCCCTCATTTAGTATGTGATCCACCAACATCACCATTAGGAACACTTAGCACAGGATAAGTAACAAATACAGAGTTGCCAAAAATGGGATTTTATTATACCACTGTCTATTTTTGTATGTTTGAAATTTTTTATAACATAAAACAAACACACACACACTCAGAGTGATGAAAAAGGAAAAAAGTGCCTAAATATTTAAAAGTAAACTCACCACTTTAGAATTCTCTTTGTATCGAAAAGCCAGCTGGTAAGCTGCAAATACCAATGGTGGCAATGTGAAGCGAATCCGCTGATTTCCACCAGCTCCAAAATGTTTTCGTGCTGTGTTCAAAATCTGACCCAAAAGCATTAAAGAAAAAAAATTTCCAAACTATGATTAATCATTTGTGAAATAAATGTGGGCTCTAATCATCATTGCTAACATTTTGTGAATATATACAATGTACCATAGTTTATGGCAGGCAATTTATATATTTCTTATCTCCTCAAGTTGTCACAACAATTCAGAGACAGATACAATTCCATTTCACAAATGGGGAAGTATGAGTTTCAGAGAGGTTGTATAACCTGCCCAAGATAGTGAGTTAGAAGCAAAGATATATTTAAATATATTTTCATATACACACATGCAAAGTATGCTGCATTGATAAAGAATGTAGGCTCTGGCCAGATGTGGTGACTCATGTGTGTAATCCCAGCACTTTGGGAGGCCAAAGGTGGACAGATAAGTTGAGGTCAGTAGTTCGAGACCAGCCTGGCCAACATAGGTAAACCCCGTCTCTACTGAAAATACAAAAATTGGCTGGGCATGGTGGCGTACACCTGTAATCTCAGCTACTCGGGAGGCTGAGGCAGGAGAATTGCTTGAACCCAGGAGATGGAGGTTGCAGTAGTCTGGGATCATGCCACTGCACTCCAGCCTGGGTGACAGAGCAAGATTCCATCTCAAAAAAAAAAGAGAAAAAAAGAAGGCTGTGAAGACACTCAGAGACTCACATTTAAAAGTAAATCCTAATACTTGTTACATGTGTGGCTTTGGGCAAATTATTTACCTTCTCTTAGCCACAAGTTTCTGTAAACTCCCAGGGTTGTTGGGAAGATCAAGTGACCAAGTGAGGTTTCACCACTACTTAGCACAAGGCATACGCTCAGTAATATTAACTATTACTATGATACAAAACAACTATATGCATATTACTGGTACATCATACCTCCTCATTCCAAAAAATATTAAGACCGAAAAGGCTAATATACTTTAAAAGAGCTACTTGTGAAATATTCCATGAATTCTGTGTTTTTCTTGGATTTTTTTTCTGAAATGGTACAACATATAGCCAATTCAGAAAAATTACAAGAAAAAGAGTTTATAAAATGTTTTTAATATGTGTGACACAATGACATTCAGATTTTGTGAAATTCCTGATATGGCAGATGAATAAGAGAATGCATTTTCCCTCGGGCAGTCAGAGCTAATGACCCTATTATTAAAGATCGTTATACATGGGAATAACCAATCAGCCACATGCAGAAGGCATACTTTTTTTTGAGACAGAGTTTCACTCTTGTTGCCCAGGCTGGCGTGCAATGGCGTGATATCCACTCACTGCAACCTCCACCTCCCAGGTTCAAGTGATTCTCCTGCCTCAGTCTCCCAAGCAGGTGGGATTACAGGTGCCTACCACCATGCCTGGCTAGTTTTTTGTATTTTTAGTAAAGATGGGGTTTCACTGTGTTGGCCACGCTGGTCTTGAACTCCAGATCTCAGGTGATCCATCCACCTCAGTCTCCCAAAGTGCTAGGATTATAGGTGCGAGCCACCATGCCCAGCGGGAAGGCATACTTTCTAACTACTACATTTGGTATGCAATAGAAAATGAAAACACACAGACACACACAATCTCACACACAAACTTAAGGGAAACAGTTAAAATACTCAGTCACTCTGTACAGATGACATAGCTCACAGAGCACAATACCACAGTCCTGGAATGTTTGCTACTAAGCCAAGAGAAAGACCATCACACTATCAACAGCAGTCAGCCTCTTATTTCACACTGATTATGAAGAAGTACAGGAGTGTCAACTACAATGAAGAAAGTCAACAGAAAGAGATAAAACAGTCAGGACATCCTCAAGCAAATGTCTTTTTCATCATAGCAGCCTAACAGCCTTATGCATCCAAGAATGGTTAAACTACTTTGCCCAAACAATAATTAAGCAGCCAACCGTGCTAACCCTTCACTAAAATAAATTCTCTATCTAGTATCGATCACTGATACCCCTACTCAGGCAACATGCTTTATCCATTTCACAAAGTTTCCCTGTGGACTAATAATAAAGAGAACCTCATGTGATTGTTCTTTATCAGAAAAAAAAAAGTTAAGAAAAAGGCAAAATGAATTTTAAAACCTCTCATCAAAAAACAAAAACGCACATTTTCAATGTGACAAATATAATTTATACTTGCAAATTTGGAAAAGTAAAATTAAATGTAAGAATTGTATTTCTTATAAAGTTTATTATAAGCAATACATAGTTCAGAAAAAAATCAACATGGAATACTTATGGGCACTCAAGTAAAAGAAGAGACTTTTTTGTAATTCTCAGAGAGTCTTCAAAAGAAATCAGAGCAACTGAATTGTTACTCACATGCTCCAGAAATTTACAATTATGTTTATATATAAAGTAAAAGCCCACAGATGCTATGAATCTCTTTTTTTTTTTTGAGACAGAGTCTCGCTCTGCTGCCCAGACTGGAGTGCAGTGGCGCAATCTCAGCTCACTGCAACCTCCGCCTCCCGGGTTCAAGTCAATCTTTGATTCAGTTGCAATTCCTTCAAAACCGTCTAAGACCAGAAGGTGAATTAAACCATTTTAAGCACTTCAACATGTGATTTCACTAGGAGCTGATACAGGGATATACTAATAGTAAACTCATACCAAGTACTGCTGGTCAGGGTCCTCAGAGCGCAGTAGATGAATGAAGCGGCCCACAAGGCTCTGCTCATCAGCAAAGTCTTCTGGATCAGGGTCCTCTACAGGCTGATCTGGCTGATCTTGAATCAATGTGGATACCAAATTCATGATGGAATCCACCTGTAACATGTGAGGCATAAGAAACCCACTGACGTGAAACCATTGGCATATAAAGCCACTGTCAAAAGTGTTTCCAGTTATAAAATTACAATACAGTATCAACAAGATATTCCTTTTTTTGGATAGAAAGTCGATACACATGTATGCCATACACACATATACAGACAAAAGTCTGGACAGATATGCACAAAATGTTAATTTACAGTGGTTATTCTCTATCTGGTGGAATTATAAATGTTTTATGATTCTTTATACATCTCCAATTTTCTAATTTATATAATGAATAAGTTACTTGTACATTTTCTTTAGTATTGAATTACCCTCCCCTCCCATCTCAGGTATCTAGGTCCATAGTCTAAAATTGTAACACTGTTTCCCTAAAATAGCATGTAGGTATTCTCTTACCTGGTCTTGAGAGACAATTTCTGTATTATAATCCAGAACGTTACTAAGCACATAACAACTCATGCTCTTTCTGGACTCATAGTCAAAGTACTCAAAGAGTGGGTGAAAATGTTTTAATTTCAAGACTGTTAAAATATTGTTGTAAGTGTCAACTGGTATTTTCAAAAGTCTGGTGAGTTCCTTTGAAACTGCACTACTGGTAGCAATACTACAAAAAGAAAAACAGAAGTCTTAATGAACAAAATTAACTTTCTCTATACACAAATAGCACTTGTTCTGTAAGAATTTGAAATTTTTCATTACACATTAAAGGAAATGGGTCAGGTGAATCATACCACCACAGAAGACTGTAACAACCTCCTTTCAAGAGGATAAAAAATGCCTATCTAAACATAAATATATATATTCATCTATTATTTTTCTGTTGATACAAAACTAGAAACAGTTTCCAACTCATGAACAGACGGTATAGCTGGAGTTAAGATGACTGTCTAGAATTCGATGACATTTCTAAGGGAAGTATTTTAAGTGGTACTTTGGTTCCCAGGGGGCAGCCAACAAGTATTGTATATTCACGATGAAAATAAATAGGAAAAAAAATCCATGCAAAACCAGCAATTTGACACAATAGAAAAATATATAAACTATTTCTTCTGTATCAGATGTTGGTGATTAAGGAAAAGCAGGCTGACTGACTTAGGTAGTGGTTAGTAAAAGCATTCTGTAGATACTGAGGCATATTGGGGCATTTATTACAACCTCTTTAGAGTTTGTTATTTCCAATGATTTTGTCTATTTTTACTTTAAAATTCACTTGGGGAGAAAGACATAGATACATCATTTAGTTTTTTTATTTAAATTTTTTTAATTTTTAATTTTATTTTTTATTAGAGACAGGATCTCGCTCTGTTGCCCAGGCTGTTCTCAAACTCCTGGGCTCAAGTGATTCTCCCAACTCAGCCTCCTGAATAGCTGGGATGACAGGTGCAAGCCACCACACCTGGCACATCATTTAATTTTCACTCATACTTATTCCATATCTGAACTTGTTTTCCGTTCGCACACACACAAAACCAAAATGACCAAAAGAAAAGGGTAACACAAACGGAGGAAAAAAAGAGTAAATTTTCTTGATGCAGGTAAACCACTAGAAGGGAGATAGAAAGGAGGAACATGACATGAGGTAAAATTCTCAAGAATATGGGCGGGGGAGGCAGGCCTGGCTTGAACCAAGTCCAGAGCAGTGGGGAATGGGGCAGGAAGGGAACTGCGGGGGAAGGTAACAGGATCCGAGCTGCCCACAGTGGCCACTACAGGACGCCACAGGTCTAGGACAGAACAGCTGAGGAGGCTTCAAGTTGGAAACAGGACTGTTCATACTTCCTTGAAGGTATCAAAATCAAAGCTCAAAATAGAAAAGATATTTAAACCAATTTAATTCTGCACCTTAAATATACATACACCCTTCATTTTTCACCATGTGCTCATTCGTAGGAAAACACCTCTTATGGAAATAAATACTGCCTGAGAAAGTTTCCTTACCAGTTTAGGAACTCATTCACATACAGCAAGCTCGTCCAACCCGCAGCCCACAGGCTGCATGCAGCCCAGCATGGCTTTGAATGCAGCCCAACACAAATTTGTAAGCCTTCTTAAAACATTATCAGTTTTTTGCAAGTTTTTTTAAAGCTCATCAGCTATTGTTAGTGATAGTGTATTTTATGTGTGGCCCAAGAAAATGTTTCTTCCAATGTGGCCCAGGGAAGCCAAAAGACTGGATGCCCCTGATACACAGAAAGAGATCCAAATTGGAGTCACTGGTCCCTGAAGACTTCATATGGTCCATAGGTACCACAATTTCATTAATATACACAACCAAGTAATTGGTCACCACTTTCTACCCCTAGTAGTGCTAAGCATGACAATCTTAATGCATGATTAAAACAAGACAAATGCCAGCATTTCAAAAAACAATTGAGAAAGAAAAGCAAATCTAGGAAAAAAGTGTCTTTATGAGGATTTTTACAAAAATGTAACTGACTTACTGTTCAAGGTTGAGCTTATTGAATATCTCCACTGTTGTTTCTAGAACTTTATCAACATAGTCCACACGATCAGGGTAACATTTCATGGCAAGATTAATGAGAGAGACTTGTAAAGATACAACATCCTCTGAAGGCATGTCTTGTCTAGACTGGAATGTTTAGAAAACCATACAATTTATTTTAAACAATTGTAAAAGGAAGGCAGAGAAGTTTCAAAATTTTGAGAACTTAGGAGAAATGCTACACAAACCTGTATCACTGTAGCCACCTGCTGTGAAAATATATCAAAAAGTTTAATATCCGCTGGGATTCCAGGTCCATCTTCACGGTGAGCAAATAAAGCTAATCTAAAAAAAAAAACAAAACGCCTTTATTTTAAAAGATACAGGGTTTGGGTAGTGAGATCATGGATGACATCTTATTCTTTATTGCTTTTCTATATTTTGTATGAGCCCAAAAGGCTTGTTTTTTTAGACAGAGTCTCACTCTGTCAGCTAGGCTGGAGTGCAGTTGTGTACTCTCAGCTCAATGAAACCTCCACCTGCTGGGCTCAAGCTATCCTCCTCCCACCTAGGCCTCCTGAGTAGCTGGGGCTAACAGCATGTGCAACCACGCCCAGCTAATTTTTGTGCTTTCTGTAGTGATAGGGTTTCACTATGTTGCCCAGGGTGGTACTAACCTGGACTCCAGCAAGCCTCCCTCCTTGGCCTCCCAAAGTGCTGGGATTACAGATGTGAGCCACTGCACCCGGCCTTCTCAATTCATTTTTAACTAAACAGTTTTGCCAGTGCAACCTTTTTTCTTCAGCATTCTTATTTCATACCATACTAAGTAGATTTTCAACAAGATAATTCTCTCAAACTCTTTGAAGCATAATTAAGTAGATATGGACAGAAATGCATTAAAGTGACAAATGTATTCAACAACCATGATTCAAATAAATAATCTTTAAAAAATAAAAGTACATAGACTATTTTAAGATACTGCATTTTTACTAAAGTTTGAAATACAACTAAGTCTAAAATTCATAAAATTAACTTTTATTTCCCTCATCTTAAATTACTCAAAATAATGTCTGTTTCATTATCATTATCTGTTTGTCACAGTCACAACTACATCCACATTTTGTTACGCCCAGAAGCATCACTACTGACAGAGATGGGTAAGTGACATTACAGGCAACACAGGAAAATCCAGTTACTAGCTTCCTTTAAGAGGGGGCCCAATCAGTATGGGATTTTTGCTGCCCAGGATTGAGCTGATAATTTGGAAAATTTTGTAATCTGAATTCTCAGACTTTAAAATGAATAACTTAGTTTTTCAAAAAACATACAAAAGGTATCTGCAGAAATAAATCTTCACTTAGGTTTCTGGTTTCATGACAATGCTTACAAGTAGTAGGACAGACATTCTGTACTACTACACAACATGGCTGCAAAAAAGTCACCCATTGGCCAAACACAGTGGCTCACATCTGTAATCCCAGCACTTCAGGAAGCGGAGGCAGGCTGATCATTTGAGCTTAGGAGTTTGAGACCAGCCTGGCCAACCTGGCAAAACCCCATCTCTACTAAAAATACAAAAATTAGCCGGGCATGGTGGTGCATGTCTGTAATCCCAGCTACTCGGGAAGCTGAGACACTAGAACCCCTTGAACCCAGGAGTTGGAAGTTGCAGTGAGCCAAGATAGCACCACTGCACTCTAGCTTGGGTGACGGAGTGGGACTCTGTCTAAAAAAAAAAAAAAAAACTAAGAAAATAAAACTTAAAGTGGATGTACTAAACATATTTGATACTTAAAATTTTTTCTTTAAGAAAATGTGGGCTGGGCGCGGTGGCTCAAGCCTGTAATCCCAGCACTTTGGGAGGCCAAGACGGGTGGATCACGAGGTCAGGAGATCGAGACCATCCTGGCTAACATGGTGAAACCCCATCTCTACTAAAAAATACAGAAAACTAGCCGGGCGAGGTGGCGGGCGCCTGTAGTCCCAGCTACTCGGGAGGCTGAGGCAGGAGAATGTGGCGTGAACCTGGGAGGCGGAGCATGCAGTGAGCTGAGATCCGGCCACTGCACTCCAGCCTGGGAGACAGAGAGAGACTCCGTCTCAAAAAAAAAAAAAAAAAAAAAAAAGAAAACGTGATGATAGAGTGATTACTTGAACATTTCCAATCATCTGTATCTTATGGCTACTCTAAACCAAATGAGTTCCCACTGCAAGATACTTACATCACAGGAAAAAACAAATTTTGTTCTTCAATATGATCTCTGGATTTGTACAATTTAAAACAAAAGTCTGCACAACGTCTTTAAATGTCAATTAAACACACAGAATAAATATCTTATCTTCATGTCTCCTGCACATTTAAGTTAAGCCTCTTTCGTGTCTAACCAAGGCAAGTACCTAGTACTCATACTCACAAAGCTACACTATTTATAGTATAATTAAATTAAGATCATTGGTATGATAAAGATGTAACAGAGACAAATAATTCAAAAAATGTTTAAAATTCATTATTGTCAAGTCCGAGCATGTATCCTCCAGTGTTGGAAGGTCTTACCTATCAATTAAAGCAATGATTATGTTTTTCACATTTACATTCTGGTGTAACTCAGCACAGGCCCGAAGAAAAGGATTCAAAGTCTGGAGGTGAAATTCATCAGGGAAAACCTGAAAATCAAATGATCAATACAAGTAAAAGTATTTCACATAATATTCTGAACTAATATGGTAAAGTTCACATTTGTGGGGAAAAAAACACTGTAATCTGGTCGGGCGCGGTGGCTCAAGCCTGTAATCCCAGCACTTTGGGAGGCCGAGACGGGCGGATCACGAGGTCAGGAGATCGAGACCATCCTGGCTGACACGGTGAAACCCCGTCTCTATTAAGAAATACAAAAAAAACTAGCCGGGCGAGGTGGCGGGCGCCTGTAGTCCCAGCTACTCGGGAGGCTGAGGCCGGAGAATGGCGTGAACCCAGGAGGCGGAGCTTGCAGTGAGCTGAGATCCGGCCACTGCACTCCAGCCTGGGTGACAGAGCGAGACTCCGTCTCAAAAAAAAAAAAAAAAAAAAAAAAAAAAAACACTGTAATCTTATACAACTAAATTTGAACACATTACTTCTGAACCTCTCTACTAAACATAAGCTCAGACAGAAATATTCCAATAAACAAAGTGCACCTACAATTAAACTAAAGCTACAGAGACCAAGAAAACTCAGATGACTCATTCCTACAGTTTGGAGGAAAACAAACCACATTGATACAAAGACCAAGTTATAAGTCGGAAACAGAAAATCCCTGTTTTTAAATTGTTTTTAGAAGAAGCAAGATTACATGAAAAAAAATTTTTTTTTAATTATTTTAAGTTTTTATAGAAATGGCATCTTGCTATGTTGCCCAGGCTGGTTTTGAACTCCTGGCCTCAAGAGATCCTCCCACCTTGAACTCAGAAAGTGCTGGGATTACAGGTGTGAGTCACCACACCCAGCAAGGAAAATTCTTTATTCAGGAAAGCTTATTTCCTATTCCTTCAAAATTTTTTCAAAACAAACTTAACGAAAGATAAAATAGGTCATTTTTAAAAAATGACATGTTCCCACCTACCTGAATAATACACTCCATGAGATATTCTTGAGCCAAAGCATCCCTACAGTTTACAACTTGCTCCAATATGCCAGTCAAAACAATCTAAAAGAGAAAAAAACACACATAAGGGTTAAAATCTGTTTTCAAACTCTTAAGCTATTCCTCTAGCAACACATTTGAACTACTAACTTGAAAATCATATTTGAGATTTTTCTCACCAAGACTTCACTTCTAATCTTTAAAAGCTATTTTCTTTTTGAGACAAGGTCTTGTTCTGTTGCCCAGGCTGGAGTGCAGCGGGACACTCTCCACTCAATGCAACGTCCACCTCCTGGGCTCAAGCCATCCTCCCACCTCAAGCCTCCTGAGTAGCTGGGACTACAGGTACATTCCGCCATGCCCAGCTAATTTTGGTAATTTTTGTAGAGATGGGGTCTCTCTATGGTGCTCAGGCTTGTCTCGAACTCCTGGACTCAAGTGATCCATCTGCCTTGGCCTCTCAAAAGTGAGTTTTTTTCTCCATGGCTTGTGCTTTTTTGTGTATCCTCAGAAATCTTTGTCTAATCCTAGGTCATAAAGATTTCCTCTGTGTTTTCTTCTAATAGTTTTAGGTTCTATATTTAGGTCTCTGATAGATTTTGTTTTTTCTGTACGGTATAAGGGATGAGGGTCAAGGTTCAGGGTTTTTTGTTGTTTGCATATAAACATCAAATTGTTCCAGAATCACTTGCTGAAAAGGTTGCCTTTGTACTTTTATCAAAAATAACTGCTCATAAATATCTGGGTCTATTATGGATTGTCTAGTGAGAGATCGGTAAACTGAGCTGCTGCTTGTTTTTACAAATAAAGTTTTACTGGAACACAGCCATGCCCATTCACTTCCATATTGTCTGTGGCTGCTTTTGCAACATATCTGCAGTGTTAGTAGTTGTAGACCAGGGGTGTCCAATCGTTTGGTTTGAAGAAGAATTAGAAGAATTGTCTTGGGCCATACATAAAATACACTAATAACAGAAGATGAGCTTTTGAAAAAAAAAAAAAGCAAAAAATCTCATGTTTTAAAGTTTACAAACTTGTGTTGGGCCACGTTCCAAGCTGCCCTGGGCCGCAGGTTGGATAAGCTTGTTGTAAGGCATACGTCTTGCAAAGCCAAAAACCATTTATTATTTGGTCCCTCACAGGTAAAGTTTGCCATTCCCTGTTTTATTCTCCTCCATTGATTTGTGTGTCTATCCTTTTCACCAATACCACACAGGCTCTCACTGTAGCTTTAGAGTAAATCATGAATTCAGATAGTCTGGGTCTTTCAACTTGTTCTTCCTTTTCAAATTTGTTGTAGCTGTTCCAGGTTCTTTGTTTCCTCATATAAACTTCAGAATCAGCTTCTTAATTTCTACAAAAGTCTGCTAGGATTTTGTCTGAGATTACATTGGATCTATAGATCAATTTTTTTTTAATGCTATCTTGACAATATTAAGTCTTCCAATCCACAAACATTGCATATATATCTTTCCATTTAAGTCTTCTTCAATAAAAGCCATTTTAAGATGTTTTTCAATGTACTATTACATAACAAAAATATTCTGATTTTAAAAATCAGATTTCATTTTATCTCAGAACATAAGAAGAGGTAACAAAAAGATATAAACCTGTTTGTAACGTTCCACATTTACACCTTCCAACTGACTGAGGCGCACCAAATTTGTTCCCACTAAAATTCTCAGTTCTTGTCTTTCTCGTTCTCTTTTTTCTCTATCTCGGCTATGTCCCTGATGCTGCATTCGCACCCAGAGTTTGTTCATTTCTGCAAAGTTGAGTAGTACAAAATCCATGGAATCACTGATGTCACCAGTTGTTTCTTCGCTGCAAAGAAACAGAAAAGTCTTTACACAGTATTTACAGAACCAACTTACTACTATCCCTCTCCTTTGTGCATTTCCTACTTATCTCTGTAGTACACCAATGCTTTATGAAAAACCACTTTCAACTTCATTGGCTTAGTGTTAAATTTCAAAGGGAACAGACTCTAGGGTAAAAAGTACCATGAAAAGGACACTATAAATTTAAAGGGCAAATTACTTTCCCCAACTCTGTATCTGGAGTTGGGCCAACTGGACTTGCTCTTATGGCAAATTCCTTAATTCAAAAGGCTAGAAGGATGGACATGGGGGCTCATGTCTGTAATCTGTGCTTTGGGAGGCCAAAGCAGGAAGATCGCTTTAGGCCAGGAGTTTAAAACTTGCCTGGGCAACATAATGAGACCCCATCCCTACAAACCAAAAACAAAAACAAAACGCTAAAAATTTCAACACTTATGGTGTATTGCTAACTACATCATTTTACTGTTGAATATTTTGTTTTTAATTGGAATGTAAGTTTTGTGAGGGAAGAGACCATGGATTTCCTGCTTTATTTTTCTACGTCTCCTAGGATGGAGACTTCGGCAGCTTTCAAAAATTTTTATTGATTGCCTAACTAAATGCTCAAAATGGACAGTCAAAACATAATAAAGCAAATAACTTCATCGATTTCTCTACACTGTTAATTTTTTATCTTTTCTGTACTGTTTAAAAAGAAATTGATGCAGATATATTAAAAACCATTGAATTGTACATCTCAGAAATAAATGATTTTTTTTTTAAAAAAACAAAATCTGTTGGAGCAAACTGGAAAAAGATTAAAAATTTTAAAAAGAAAATAAATGAATAAACTTTTTTAAAAAGGAATGAAGTTCTTTAATCTGAGGACCTGTCATGTGAACAGCTTACCCCACTGAAGACCACAGTTGGCTGACCATCTGCCCCTGCTGTGGGATAAAAGTACAGTAGACTTTGATGCTAGAATACTGATTACACAAGAGAAACGAGTGTCTCTGAATGGCTTTTATTATTTCTCTTCTGGAGTTAATAGGTAACTTGTAACAGATAACTCAAATCACTTATATTCCAAGGTAACTAGCAGTCTATAAATTATAAAAACTGATAGACATTAAAGGAAAAATTATGAAATCCAGCGGGCTCACACTTTATTATTTCATTACAAATTTAATTTCCAAATATAACCCTCTTAAAAAAAATTGTATTTTCAAAGAATATTTAATGTAGTGCAAAAATGCTCAATTACATTAACTGAAAAAAGCAGGTCCTAAAAATCCAAAGATAAAATTTGCATAAGAGGACATTGTAGAGCATGCTACATATACTGAGGAGTTCTATATTACAAAGAAAATCTCTATACAAATGCTACCTAAATGGCTGACTGGGTGGAAGAATTATTCATACCTACTTTCTGTACATGTTTCCACGCTTTTATACATTCTACAATGAAAAAAAATGCTGCAACAAAATCAAGAAAGTAAGTCACTTACTCTGTTGGCTCTCCTTCATCAGGTAAGATGTTTCTGGTACACTGAAGAAGGTAATTTCGAAGAAACAGACCCCTCAAGGGATGCTGCACACCACGGCACATTTCTACCAAATCTTTCAAAATATCCTTCCTGGACTGAGGAAATGACTTGACATATACAACTCCAACTGTGATCAAAAGGTAACTAGGAGAAGTATGAAGAAATGCTGATTATAAATAAAATATTGAAATCAAGAACTTATTTCCAAACACACTGAACAAAATATTAAAGATAGGAACCATGTTGTTTTCTCCTGCATGACAAGGAAAATATCTGATTTAAAATATAACCACTGATCTCTAAAAATACATACACACACACACTTATACTGTACATACACAACATAGATATTACCTTTAAACATATTAGGAAGAGAACAATTATATTAATTTTTCTAACAGTCAAGACATTAAACAAAATAGCAAGCATGTACATTTTTTCTATTTCTAAAATTCCTCAAATATCTACATAAAACGTAAATCTAGTTACTCTAAAAACAAGTAAGAGAGTATCTACCAAAATGTTAATCTCTATTTGTTAAGAAATTACCCTTAAAACTTTTTCTTAAGCTGATAATCATAAAGGACATAACATAAAGTGGGAAATACAGACACAAAAGTCCTCTGATTTGTTATTACTTACAGCCTTGGGATAATGTTTCCAGCATACTGTACAAGTTCATAGAGATCTGCCACTTTCCTTCCTTTAGCAAACTCATCTGTCAGGTAGACCTCCAAGTAGTGCAGTTCATCAGAAATGGCCATATCTTTTAATTATGATTAAGGACTAAAAATAAAGATAAGTCAACCTAAGCAAAACTTTGAAACTTGGTGGAGTCATTGAAACTTGGTGGAGTCATTATTAACTACTGGGCAGGTATCTTAAGTTTTAGTCTTTTAAGAGAGTGTTCAAGTGAAGGCAGAATTTTAGTTGGGCTTTTCTTACTTTAAAATAAGGGTTTTGGCCGGGCGCGGTGGCTCAAGCCTGTAATCCCAGCACTTTGGGAGGCCGAGACGGGCGGATCACAAGGTCAGGAGATCAAAACCATCCTGGCTAACGCAGTGAAACCCGCCTCTACTAAAAAATACAAAACAACTAGCTGGGCGAGGTGGCGGGCGCCTGTAGTCCCAGCTACTCCGGAGGCTGAGGCAGGAGAATGGTGTAAACCTGGGAGGTGGAGCTTGCAGTGAGCTGAGATCCGGCCACTGCACTCCAGCCCTGGGTGACAGAGTGAGACTCCGTCTCAAAAAAAAAATAAAATAAAATAAGGGTTTTAAAGCATGTGTGGTGAAGCAAAGCAGTAAATATAACGGTTACCTGTCAAGACTGTTAATGGGTTTTGAAATGGCAAATGATTAAAATTCCTGTCCATTTGAGGCTGCTGCGTAATAATATCTAAGTATTAAAGAATCAACTGCGTCATAGCCTGAATATCCTCATGAAGGGTCTGAAAATTGAGATGCACCGACAACACACTTAAAGACATTGAGGCATAGGAAAGGAGTACTCTCCAAGTGTTTTCCTCACTTAGCACATCTGCATGGAGGAGTGCCATGTGACTCAGATAAGGAAGTAACTCCAGACAAACTTCATAAAGAACAAACAAAATTATCCTTATCAAGAAAAAGGTATGGTCCAAATGTCTTCAACATTCAAAAGATACAAAGTTCATAGTAGCTCTTTGGTGATAACATAGAAGTCCGGAGTTCACCAAGCATATTAGAAGCATGTTTTAGAGCATCCATAAGCTTGTTTTTGTCCTACAGAAATACCAAGAGAATAGATGAGAATGCTTAATTTAAATAAACATTTATCTTGGTTGTACAAACTCCTTACATCAAGGACTTGTTACATAGTTTTAAAAGTATACAGCACTTAAATGATTTTTAATCACATAAAAAAATCAACTTAGATCAGTTCACTTTGCCGTCCCTACTGAAAAAGAAAAAGATCCATGATACCTAGTAGAGTTCACATAGCTAAGACAGCAAGCTTCTTGATAGAATGTTAATCTTTTCAATCTATAGAGACTAGGAAACTAGCTCCATTCATCACATTTTACCTGCAATTAAAAGAACTGGCATACGGATTCAGGCGAAGGAAGATACTATCCTGACATGGCTTTGTCATGGGTTAAAGACTCTTCAGAGCTGTCTGAAATAACTATTCATGTAAGTTTGCTTTCTTCTTACATATTTCAAACCCTCACAATGCCCATATGTTCCACTTAACTCAGAAATGCAAGCAATTCAGTGAGACAGAGGAAACACTATCCATACCCAGGAAGAGGAAGAAACAAGCAATAGCAAAACCATCTTCTCCGTTCCAAGACATTTATTTTTCATTCCCAACTTGTTGGGAATGAAACCAATAAAAGATACAAGAGCATATTACTGTGCTTTGGAAAACATAGTAAGACATTTTACAAAGGTAAGACAGCAGCATCTTCATCACAGTAATTTATAGCTTGAAGTACCAACCAATTTGGCTCAATTCCTTATCTTTTAATCCAGAGAATCTACAGTATCTACACAGATTATCTCTTACTTTATCTTTTAGAATATGAAAATATATAAATAAGTGTTAAGTATAATTTTTAAGCTATCTTCTATAATAAATATATTCAGGAAAGAAATTAAAGTTTTCAAGTTATTTAGAAAAAAAGCTGAATAATTCAAATGCAAAGCATTTAAATTCATTCATTCAACAAACATTTACAGAGTACCTGTTATATGTTAAGTACTCCTCAGGTCCGAGGTATAGAACCAAGGAGGCTAGTAATTCTGGTCAGACACTGGTGTGGTAATATTACAGTAATGCGTAAATAAAAGGAAAAGCCTCTTGCTCTTATAAGCATGTATTCTAGTAGGGAAGACAGACAATCCCAAACCAAAAATATACATGTGAGTAAACAGGCCTCTTTGTTGAAATTGCTCCACACAGTGCTTGAGGAAGATGAGACTGAAGATAAATGCTGGTGGACAGTGAAGATTAGATTTGCCAGAAACAGTGGTGCCACCTAACTCTAGAAAACACTGCACATGCTTCCTTAGGAACACACGAACTGCAACCGTGCCTCCCACATTTCCATTCTTACCAGGCATCTCTTCATTTGGAATGACTGGACCTTTACAGCCTGTATGGCTTCATCCAAGAGCTTTTCCTGCTCATCCTGAGGGGACTGCTGTGTTGTAGGCTGAAAAATAAAAAATTCCACTGAGGTCTCGAGCACATTCTTCTAGTAAATATGTTATTTCTATAGTTCTAGCCATAGTCCTTCTCCAAGACTGTCACAAAAGCATCAATCCAGCTCTATACCTCAGACCCATTTACCAATTATTTTGTTTTTTGTTTTTTTTTTTTTGAGACAGAGTCTCGCTCTGTGCCCAGGCTGGAGTGCAGTGGTGCGATCTTGCCTCACTGCAAGCTCCACCTCCCAGGTTCAAGCCATTCTCTTGCCTCAGCCTCCCGAGTAGCTAGGACTACAGGCGGCCACCACCATGCCCGGCTAATTTCTTTTTTATTTTTAGTAGAGATGGGGTTTCACCGTGTTAGCCAGGATGGTCTCGATCTCCTGACCTCGTGATCCGCCTGCCTCAACCTCCCAAAGTTCTGGGATTATAGGCATGAGCCACCGCGCCTGGCCCATTTACCAATTAACAGCTGCTGCACACAGAGCCATGCCCCACCACTGAAGTTAACAGAGTAAGACTGACAAAGGAGAACAGTATGTGTACAGAGAATTGCCTCTCTCTCAGAAACTGACTCAACATTCTTGTAGTAGGCTGACATCAAAGAAACTTGCGGTGGTAGTTCATGGCTGTGTTCTGCTAACACACTCTGAATCAAACCCAGACAAAGCCATCTGACCAATCGAAATCTTGTGATAGGTATAGCTGAAACCAGTCTCTAAAGCCTCTCTTTTCCCCTAGACTACTTATCATCTGCATTTCAGTCTATTCTTAGACAGACTAAGGAACTAGTTTACAAGAACACTGACCAGCCCCTCCTTGGCAATATATAACAAGACTAAACAGCCTAGAAATAAAATAGCCGAAATTGTTAGTGACTTACAGTAGAAAACAATAAAGAGCACTGCCCTCAAATAGCTTACATCATTTCAAATGTACTGATCTACAGCTACAGTGGACAAAATATGTCTAGACACTCTTTTCTTTCCCATCAGCAAAAGTCTGCTTGCAAAATGAATTCAATCTCCCTGTCAAGAAGAATTAACCACTTCTTCAAGTCATATAAACACGGTTTACATCTCCACCACAGCATGCATCACATTATCATTATAAATGATGGTCATTTTTACATCCTTGCGACCCAACACACTGCTTGACACATAATGGGTGCTCCATAAATGTTCACTGCATAAATGAATACACTGGTTTTAGAATGTTTAGATATTTAACAAAAAAATGACTGAATAATTAATGGATGAATAAACAAATTGTGGTACATATATACAATTACAGAATATTATTCAAACATAAAAAGGAATGAAGTATTGCTACATGAACAAACCTAGAAAACATCATGCTAAATGAAAGAAGCGAGACACAAAAAGCCATATGTTGTATGATTCCTCTTAAATGAAATATTCTGTACAGGAACAGAAAGTAGACTGCTGATTACCAGGAGGGAGGCTGAGAGGAATAATCGCTTAATGGGTACTGGGTTTCTTTTGGGGGTGGGGAAAATGTTTTAAAGCCAAAGGTGGTGATTGTACAGTATTGTGAGCACACTAAATTGTTCACTTTAAAATCATTAATTTTACGTTATGTCATTTCACTTTTATTTTTTAAAACAATGACTAAAGACAAAATGCCTCTCACACAATGAGTTGAAGAGGTGGAAGGCAAGGACTTACACATCAACCTGCAAGTAAAATCTAGTCTGTTTCATTAACTAAGAAAAGTAAAACAACATTTCATTTTGAGATTAACAAAGAAACGTGAGTCACATAAAACCCACGTCTGAACTAGCATAGTTTTTTATAAAAATTGAAAACTTTCTCTTGTTCTAATTTTGGAAAGAGAAAAATATTAACTGAATAATGAGCAATGCCATGCATCTCCCCTTTTTTTCCCATGACTAACTCTAGTAAACTGAGCTCTGCTGCAAGCACTCTTCCTCAGAAGCACAAACAAATTTCTTTTTTTTTTTTGAGACGGAGTCTCGCTCTGTCGCCCAGGCTGGAGTGCAGTGGCCGGATCTCAGCTCACTGCAAGCTCCACCTCCCAGGTTCATGCCATTCTCCAGCCTCAGCCTCCGGAGTAGCTGGGACTACAGGCGCCCGCCACCTCGCCCGGCTACTTTTTCTGTATTTTTTAGTAGAGACGGGGTTTCACCGTGTTAGCCAGGATGGTCTCGATCTCCTGACCTCGTGATCCGCCCGTCTCAGCCTCCCAAAGTGCTGGGATTACAGGCTTGAGCCACCGCGCCCGGCTAAACAAATTTCAAAGAAATGCCGGGCGCAGTGGCTCAAGCCTGTAATCCCAGCACTTTGGGAGGCCAAGACGGGCGGATCACGGCGGATCACGAGGTCAGGAGATCGAGACCATCCTGGCTAACACGGTGAAACCCCGTCTCTACTAAAAAATACAAAAAATAGCCGGGCGAAGTGGCGGGCGCCTGTGGTCCCAGCTACTTGGGAGGCTGAGGCAGGAGAATGGTGCAAACCCGGGAGGCGGAGCTTGCAGTGAGCTGAGATCCGGCCACTGCACTCCAGCCTGGGCGACAGAGCGAGACTCCGTCTCAAAAAAAAAAAAAAAAAAAAAATTTCAAAGAAAAAGTTAGGTATCTTTTAAACTTCACTTAAAGGGAACATGAATGGCCAGGCGCGGTGGCTCACGCCTGTAATCCCAGCACTTTGGGAGGCCGAGACGGGCGGATCACAAGGTCAGGAGATCGAGACCACGGTGAAACCCCGTCTCTACTAAAAATACAAAAAATTAGCCGGGCGCGGTTGTGGGCGCCTGTAGTCCCAGCTACTCGGGAGGCTGAGGCAGGAGAATGGCGTGAACCCGGGAGGCGGAGCTTGCAGTGAGCCGAGATCGCACCACTGCACTCCAGCCTGGGCGACAGAGCGAGACTCCGTCTCAAAAAAAAAAAAAAAAGGGAACATGAATTTATCCCAGCAGAACTATTACCATAAAATGCTAGTTTCAGAGGCAAGGATGACCACCAGCATTTAAAGATTCTGACTTAATGAAATTTACTACTCATCATGGGCTAGTCTTCTCTGAACTTTAGTGAAACCAGGCCATCATTTGGAATATTTTGGCTCCTTACCTCTGGATGCAATAGATTTAATAATAATTTGAATCAATGGATTTCATTAAGTTCAACTGATCCATTTAGAGATAAACAGTGATACATCTGAATTTTTTTTATTTTTCTTTAAGATACATCTGGATATTTTAATTAAAAATGACTTACTATAGTGGTAAAATGTACGGAAAATTTACCATTTTAACCACATTTAAATGTGCAGTTCGGTGGCACTAAGTTAAGTACATCCACATTAATACAGTTACCACCATCTATCTCTAAAACTTTTTATCTTTACAAATGCAAATGGAAACTGTAGCCATTAAACTCCCATTCCGATCCCCCAGGCAATCCTACCTTCTTTTCTCTGAGTTTGACTACTCTATATACTTCATATAAGTGAAATCACACAATATTTTTCCTTTTATGTCTCACTTATTTCACTGATTATAATATCTTCAATGTTCATCCATGTTGCAGTATGTATCAGAATTTCCCTCCTTTTAAAAACGAAATATTTCATTATATATCTATATATATATATATATACACACACATACTACATTTTGCTTATCAATTGACATGTAGGTTGTTTCCATCTTTTGGCTGTTGTGTACGATAATTTTTATTACATAGCAAATGAAACTGTGGCTACAAAGGGTTACAAACAGTTACAAAAACATTTGTATAGAATGACTAGAAAGATTTAGAGATGTACAAACAAAGGAATGCAATTTTAGGAAAATTCTTCTATTTTGTCTCAACTGGGCTTAAAATAGAAATGTAAATACAAAATGTTGAAGATTACAGAATGACTTATTACAAAGTAAGCTACAAATGAAGACATAAAGCTATAGTAATGCAGTCTATTTTTATATATTACTCATAAAACAGTGTAGTTATGCTAGCAACAGCTATTCTAAGGGCTATTCTTGATGCCTTCCTAGGAAGGGTCACATAGAGCCTTAACAATTATAATATGAACACGCTATCATTAAACACAAGTCAATTAACCAATGTTTCCTCAATCATTAAAGCAGTTTTCCATTTGTAAATGACTGTACTTCGCAGATACACGGATCAGAAGAAAATGGAAACCCTACAGAATGGGGATCAAATTAACATTTGTGATTAGGCCCATTTTAGCTTGAGACCCACAAACAGCCCTCTCAAGACTACAGTTATAAGGTGCAGAGCAAAGCAAAGGTCATCATGAACTGATCACTTGGAAAACTACTCTCCATTCAAACAATGTGCTTTTGTTTCCTCTTCTATGAAACAGAGATGAGAGCACCCCCACCACTGTTATGAAGAACAAATGAAACCAAAGCTCAAAACGTGCCTACTACTTAGTAATAAGCACTTAATAAGTGCTACAATTATTATTCAGTTTAGATACAAATAATTATCTCCACTTACGTCAGAAACCTATTGTGGTTCAATCTCCCTGCTCATATGCTGTAGATGTAATCTGACAGTACAAGGTAAACCAAATGTAACACTCATCTCTTCAAACAAAGATACAGAATATCATGTTAATGAAAGAACTATTTTAAAAATGACAGGGCATACATTGACAACTGAAGTAGAGAGAAATAAGGATGATGAGGGCATAAGAACTTCAAAATGTAATTTGAACACCAAATGGCTCTAACTTCATTTCCAATACATATCCCCAAGAATCCTTTGATGGAGCACACTGAACATTCTGGCTTCATCTATTAGCAATACCTTTTCTTTCCACCTGGAGAATTTCTGTCCACCCTCTTTATAGTCTCAGTTCACGTTACTTCCTGTAGTTCCTCCCAAAATCCCCAGGCAAAACTATCCCTCCATGACCCCAAAGCACTGAGTTGACAATGTTAGTAAAGCAATCCACACACTGTATTACAGTTAAGTTCTACAAGCTTATCTCCCACAGTAGCCTCTTAAGTTCGACATTGGAACCCAGTGCCACAGTCCGTGACACTAAAGGCACACAAGATGTTTGATGAATTGAAGTGGATTCTAGAAGTTTAGGGCTTGGAAGGGCCAAAGGGGCCAACACTTTCTTTCGGATGCAAAAGTGCGACACCAAGAAGACTAAACGACCTGCCTAAATTATAGACAGTGACTGTGAAAGAACGAATACTCAAGTTTCCTTTCCCAGTAAAATTCATGAGGACAAGATTGTGTGTCTGGCTGATTGCTCCCAACTGGTTCACCCAACAAAGAATCGGAGTGCGTAATACAACCTCAATTAAGTGTTTTCCATTACAAAACAATATAAATGTCAATCCATAAACGCTGGGAAACACACAAATCCTAAAGTTAAATTTTGCGCCGGTCTTGTTTCAATTCCCAATTGCAAATATTCTGAGAAACAGACAAAAATCACCTTGTAAGGCAATGTTATATGAAAATAGTATTTGTAAAACACTTAATCCTTTCCGGCACTAAGACAGTTAAAGTGAAATCTGTTTCCAGGCTTACAGATTTACAGAAGCCTGTCTACACAGAGTGAGTAAGATAATTAAAGCGGACATACAGTATATACTCAAAAAATTTATTTGCACAGTGCAGGCTATGTCAAACGCTAATAAAATGCAAGTGACAACTTGCCTCTGTGGGAACCAGACAGAAAGATTCACATTTTGAGGAAGTTCAAGTTTACCGGCCAACAGCCACACCACGATTTGCTGCCGTCATAGACGGGCCCTAAGGAGAAGGACTGCTTCCAGCAAGTCAAATACTTGGATTTCATCAACCGAGAGACAAAAGAGCCAAGGTGCGCCCAACGCACAAATGCTAAAGGAAACAATCAGTCTCCTTTCCGACCGTCAGGATTAGAAGACAGCCTGATTCCTTCCAGGAAATTCATGTAAGCAGGTCCCCAGAACTCGCTGACAAACACTGCAGCCGAAGGCGGGTATGAGGCCAAGAAAAGCCAAGGAACCACTGCGACCCCTCCAGGAGGGCGTGAGGACGGCCGAGCACAACTAGGCACAAAGGTAGAAACGCAACATCTGGGCGGGTCCTGGCGCCAACTCCGATCTCAGGGCCTCCGCGCGCCCAGGGGGCCAGATGCTCAGACCTTGGACTACGGGTCCCCTCGTGGCGGGCAGGCGGCCGATTCCACTTACAGGAGGCCGCAGGCCTTCATGGACCCCAAAGCCTACAGGCCAAGTCACCCCCACAGAGAGGCCGCCCCGTCTCTCAGCAACGGCCGCAGCCAGGAGCCGCCGCCCACCCCGGCCCGGATCAGCCTGCCCGCGGCCTTTCTCCTCCTGTCCCCTATCCCGCAGGCCAAATCGGGCTGGTCTTAGTCCCGAACGGTCTTTGGGGCCTCTTCTCCACTCGCTAGGGTCCGGGGCGGTGGGAGAGAGCAGGGACTACAAGGAGGGTCGGCTAGGGTGCTACTGCCCCCTCAACACTCACCATGGCGACTCCCCACAGCCTGCAGCAAGGAGCACCCACCCCGCGCGGAGCCTCCCGCGGTCATGTGACGCTGCGGCCCCTCCAAGCCCCGCCCTCTCTAGCCCCACCCCCGGGCCCTACAGGCTGCTCATTGATTGGCCTACTTCTAGGAACCGAAGTCTCGCGTGCTTATTGGCCCCGGCCACTTAACGCTAGATGGACGGACCTGGGCGCCAGCCAATCTCACCACAGCGTGTGAGAGTGGGCGGTGGGTGCAGCGCAGTGGGGATCCCCCGGCGGCAGACAGGAGACAACAGGAGGGAAAGGCAGTGTGTGATGAGTTTGTCAAGAAGAAAGGAATGGAAGGAGGGAAAGCCTACAAGTCCACACTCACCATATCTGCCTTGGCGAGTGGGCTAGTGATGCGCATGCGCGAAAGGAAGACCCTGATTGGCTTGTGGGACGGTCTCAATGTCCTGTCCCAACCAATCCACATGAGCCGGGGGTGGGGCCTGGCTCTCACTGGCTGGTGCAGCCTTTGCGCGCGGGTTTCATTGCCCCGCGGCTTTTGCCCGAGTTGTTCGCTTTAGTCCCGGCGCTATGGGGTCGGAGCTGATCGGGCGCCTAGCCCGGCGCCTGGGTCTTGCCGAGCCCGACATGCTGAGGTGAGTTCGGCCGCGCAAGACCAGGGCTGGGCTCCCGCCTCGCGGCCCTGGGCCCTCAGGCGAGGCCGGCGCCCTTCCCAGGCGTCGGGCGGCGCGGAAGTGACGGGGAGCGCTGGGGCCGCGCGGGGTTTAGGGCCTACTTCAAGAGAAACTTCCCGGCCGTAAGCTTGAATGAGATGGCAAGAAGGGCGATAGCAAACGGTGATGGCAAACGTCCCTGGGAACAGCCAGCCCTGTCCGCGGGTAGCACGGTGGTAGAAAAATGAGCCAGGGAGAATTTGCCGCTCATTCCGCCAACGCCTACTGCAGTCGGGTTTACAGCAGGGAACCCGACAACGTGGCGCAGACTCCGTTGTCTATAAGGGCGAGGACCTTAACCGGGCCGTGTGCCAGAACCACTGGGCGTGGGGTGGAGCGCGGCCTAGCGGCTGCCTTTAACAAAACAACAAAAACTCGGAAAAGCGGGCGCTGTTCCCGCTGAGGCCGGATTGATGGCAGGTGCTAGGCGAGGAAAGATATGGCAAGAGCTGCCCAGGCAGGGACGACAGCTCCTGCAAAAGCCTTGAGATGGGAAGCGGGATCCGGGGTTCGAAATAAAGCCATTGTAGCTAAAACGTGGAGCAGTCAGGCGAGGGAAGGCAAGGAATAGAGCACTTAAAAGATTTGAAGACACGCCTGCAAGACTCGGTAGTCGTTTAGAACAGTGGTTCTCAAAATGTGGTTCCTGGGCCAGCAACAGCCATATCATCTTGTCTCTTGTTAGAAATACAAATTCTTCGGTCCCACCTCAAGCCTACTGATTAGTAACTCGGCCTGGGACCCAGTAATTTGTTTTCACAAGCCCCCAAGGTGATTCTCGCCTACAATTAAGTTTAAGAACTACTGATTTAAAGGAATAGGAGGAAAGGAGGAACCCTGGTCTAACCTGCCTGCCTCTGTGATAGTTCATGCTTGTTCCAGTAATGGAAGGAGGAAAGAAGGGTTATTTTTTTGTCGAAATTTAACTTCCTTTTGCCTGAAAGCATTTGAGCACAGTGATGTTCGGAGTCAGTGCTGGTTCTGTCTTCCTCTCCCCAGAGGTATGACCTTCATTCCCAGCCCCAGATAAACGTGCCACAGGAGTTAGGTTTAGTGTGAAGCTAACCAGGCTGTATTCATTGTTTACCAACGTGTTGAGCAAACTTCTGAATAAGTTGTAGCAAACACACTGCCCTTTTAACCAGGAAAGCAGAGGAGTACTTGCGTCTGTCCCGGGTGAAGTGTGTCGGCCTCTCTGCGCGCACCACGGAGACCAGCAGTGCAGTCATGTGCCTGGACCTTGCAGCTTCCTGGATGAAGTGTCCCTTGGACAGGGTAAGTAGGTCCCACCGAATGTCTGAATAATCCAGTGTAACAGTGAAGCTCTTTTAACTTTTGGTTGAACTAAACCCCAGTAAAATCCCTTGTTTTAGATTGGTCTGGCTATTCTTGTATGTTATTCTGGAAATACTGTAGAATCATTTTGCTTTGGAAAAAAATTTTGCCATGTTTTCTTTACTCATCACTGTTTTCCCTGACCACCTCTTTCTCGGCTGGAGGCCGTCTTCCACATTGCTGCTAGCATTACCCTCGTTTTAAAGCACGTCCAAACCCCTGTGCTTTTCTTCCAATGTCACAGTGTTTGAGAGAACAAGCTTTGGGGTCAGGAGGAGTTGCGTGTTGAGGTCAAATCTCCACACTAGCTAGTTCTGTTAGCCTCCAGTTGTCATCCATAAAGTGAAGATAAAATCCAATTTCGCTGGATTATTGTGAGGAGGATTAAACGTACATAACACCGTTAACACGGTACCTGTGTCATAATGTTACACTCATTAAATGGTAATATTAAAAACAAAGCTTTGTTGATGACCATCAAACCCTCCAGCCTCTCTTGAATCCTGGCCTCAAGCTACAGTATTCACTTAACAGACTCTTCACTTCAATGATTTGTGGCTTTGAAAATGCAATACCTTGTTTTTTCCTGTAGTACTCTTCTGGTAAACTATTTGTCTTACATGACCCTGTCTTATTGTTACATTGAAACTTTACTCAAGTCTCCCAGACAGAGCTGGTTTCCCACAGTGGAGCCTCCTGTTTCTTTTCCTACTTTCCTTTTCCTCTTTCACACACACACACACACACACACACACACACACACACCGCCGCCCCATCCCGTCCCTACTCCACTCCCAGTACTTCTCTCCTTCCTTTTCCCAATAAATAACAGTTAGCACCTTTGTATAAACACAAGTAACCATATATGTGTTTCCTGTGGTTTTTTACTGCCTGTTTGACTATGTTAGTATTGTGTTATAATTTTAAATCATCTGTGCATATGCATGACTGCCTGCTTTTGTATAGTTTGAACTCTTTGAAAGCAGTACTTCCTCAGCCTGACATAATTACCAATTTTTTTACTAAATGAAGCTAAACCTTTAGGTATTAAGGTTTGCCACAAAATTAACTTTGAAAAGTTATACTGCTTATTAAACAAGTGTTTAAGGGTACTAATATATAGAATGTAAAGTTTTTATGATTTGTGTATGTGTGTTTCCTTTCACAGGCTTATTTAATTAAACTTTCTGGTTTGAACAAGAAGACATATCAGAGCTGTCTTAAATCGTTTGAGTGTTTACTGGGCCTGAATTCAAATATTGGAATAAGAGACCTAGCTGTACAGTTTAGCTGTACAGAAGCAGTGAATATGGCTTCAAAGATACTAAAAAGGTATGGGGCATAAAGAACCTTAATTGAAAATGTATACCAATAGGCGGGGTGTGGTGGCTCACACCTGTAATCCCAGCACTTTGGGAGGCCGAGTAGGGTGGATCATGTGGTCAGGAGTTCAAGACCAGCCTGGCCAACGTGATGAAACCCCCTTTCTACTAAAAATACAAAAATTAGCTGGGCATGGTGTCATGCACCTGTAATCCCAGCTACTCGGGAGGCTGTGACAGGAGAATTGCTTGAACCCAGGAGGTGGAGGTTGCAGTAAGCCGAGAATGCATCACTGCACTCCAGCCTGGATGACAAAGCAAGACTTCCTGGTGGGGGGTGGGGAGTGGGGCGCACCAGAAAATTTATACTGATAGATACAAATTATCTGTTGTCCTATTCTGGTTAATTTTCAGTCTTAAAAAAATAACTCATGTTAAGTGACAGCACACATATCTCATCCGTTTTAAAAGCTTGTAAGTTCTGGTTTGCACTTTCAGTCTCTTTTCAAATAATATTTTCTAACAGATAATTCTGCAATAACTTCTCCTTTAGCTATGAGTCCAGTCTTCCCCAGACACAGCAAGTAGATCTTGACTTATCCAGGCCACTTTTCACTTCTGCTGCACTGCTTTCAGCATGCAAGTAAGTATTTTATCAGTAAAGTTACCAATTTACAAGTTGGTTTTTCATCCCCAAGGAATACTTCTAATTTAGTTGATATCAATTCAGAGCATCTTTTCCCCTAGAAATAATATTAGGAATAGTGGCCAAGTGACCATATTCCTAGTTTATCCCATAATGTAGCTAACAACTTGGAACTAGTGTGGTCAGAATTCCACCAGCCAAATAGCAGCTGTATACATATGCTGGGAATTCTGATTTCAGCCTGCCTTTTATAAGAGATGATATCTCTTATAAAAGAGATATCATTAAAACAATCTTCATATGTGATTTTCTGCTCGTATATTTTTAAAAGTACTGGCTGGGCCAGGCATGGTGGCTCCTGCCTGGAATCCCAACACTTTGGGAGGTGGAGGCAGGAGGACTGCTTGAGGCAAGGAGTTCAAGACTAGCCTAGACAACATAGTGAGACCCGAATCTCTTAAGGAAAAAAAAAAAATAGCTGGGTGTCAACGCATGCCTCTAGTCCTGGCTTCTCAGCTACTCAGGAGGCTGAGGCTGAATTCTCACTGGAGCCTAGGAGTTCTTGGTTATAGTGAACTGTGGTCATGCTACTACACTGCAGCCTAGGCAACACAGCAACACCCTGTCTCTAAAAAAAAAAAAAAAAAGCACTGGCTACAACTGTTCTTCAAGGAATTTATAACATATTTTAGTGATAAATTCTCACATCTGAATCTTAGAATTGTGGGTTATCTATGTGTATACTGAAATGTTACCTTGGAAATATTAGTAATAGTTGATATCTTTGTCTAAAATTGTCTTGTTTTTATCTTGCCAGAAAACTCCTTAGAAAACAAAATGTAGTTGGCCCTTAAAGAATGGATTTCTCACTACCTACTCACTAATTTTGGTATGCTTGGCTCTATTAGCTACATACCTAGGAGTATTAATTGGCATTTGTAGAAAACATCTTTTCAATTCAACAAAAGTATGTGCATATAAAGAGGGAATGTAGCTGTTATTGTAGAAAACAGTGAGACTAGTCAACCCTACTTTTGAAACCATATTATGCTGAGTAAGAAAAGGTCTTGACAGGTCTATTATCCTGAAGAAAAAGCTTATTTTGTGTTTGTAATTAGTGGTTGCTGTGGAGTGTTACTAGGAGAGTTTATTTTCAGGGTGGGGTGGGGTTGTTACATTCCTGTAATATAAATATAAATATCCTGTGAGTTAAAACGAGTGGAACATTCAAAAGTCCTATGATTGTCATTCATTAAATTAATCTGAGATTTACTAAAGAGTTCTAAAAGTCACAAAACACTACAGCAAATGTCTTTTATGTACTCCTTTTGTTATAAAACAGATCCCATGTGCATTTTAACTCTCAGTCCAATAAACAACTAAACAACTTAGCACAGATAATAACATGTTTGGAATGAAGGAAAAAACTAGAGGCTCTTAAAGCATGGTCAAAAAGAAAATAAGTTGATTATCTGGTTGCTCAGAGAAGAAAACTGTACAGGTTTTGAGAAAAGCAACTTATGAAATTGTTTTGTAGGATTCTAAAGCTGAAAGTGGATAAAAACAAAATGGTAGCCACATCCGGTGTAAAAAAAGCTATATTTGATCGACTGTGTAAACAACTAGAGAAGATTGGACAGCAGATCGACAGTAAGTATTCTGTAGTTCAAGAATGTGTCATTTGAAAATGTAGTACTTTTGTTTGTAAAAGTCAAATATTTTCAAATGTGTAAACTGGCTGCTTCCTAAATTCTGTATTACATGTGGACCAGGTATGTTTTTATTGATGTTTCTAACCTATGACTCTATGAATCTATGCCTGGAAAATAGATTCTTTATTAACGTGTTCCCATGTTAAATACCAGCCTGTAGATACATAAGCCAGGATAGAAATGATTCACAAGTCTGACAAGAGAAGCCAAAGAAAAGAGAAGTCTAAGATCATTTGTCTTCTCCTTCTCATATTTGATCAGTTAAGGTGTCTAATTTTATTTGTGATCCAAAACATGCCCAAATACTGAAATTGAGGACAGGAGAAAAATTAACCTTAATAACACTTCTTAAAGGAGAACCTGGAGATTTAGCTGCCCCACCACGGAAGAAAAAGAAGATAGTGGTTGAAGCCCCAGCCAAGGGTAAGTTTTACTAACACGGTACTGACATTGACATTTTATGCAGTGAACAGCCTAGTGCTGCTCTAGCAGGTTGCCTGACAGGAGTCCAGTTTTAAGTAAATTCTGACTGTGAATCATTTGATAAGACCAGTTTTCCAAGCAATCAATAATGGAAGTAACATCAGTATTGGGTAATTAAGAATATGTCTGGTCTGGCACAGTGGCTTATTCCTGTAATCCCAGCACTTTGGGAGGCTGAGGCGGGAGGATTGCTTGAGCCCAAGAGTGCGAGACCAGCCTGGGCAGCTACAGCTAGGTGTTTGTCTTACCTGGGCATGGTCTGATGGGAAGTCTCTAGTTGTACAGCCAGTCAGCTGGTTGGTTGGTTGGTTGTGATTGGCTGGGGATTATTTTTGTCTTTCAGAGGTTCTTTTCCCCCCACAAAAAAAAAAAAAAAAAAAAGTTTCCAAGTTAAGTTCCAGGTTGCTTATAAGAGCTTTAGCTACAAAGACAATCTCAGGCAAATGGCTGCATTATTGTTTTTTTGAGACGGAGTCTCGCTCTGTCGCGCAGGCCGCAGTGCAGTGGTGCGATCTCGGCTCACTGCAAGCTCCGCCTTCCGGGTTCACGCCATTCTCCTGCCTCTGCCTCTCGAGTAGCCGGGACTACAGGCGCCCGCCACCACGCCCGGCTAATTTTTTGTGTTTTTCAGTAGAGACGAGGTTTCACTGTGTTAGCCAGGATGGTCTCGATCTCCTGACCTCGTGATCCGCCCGCCTTGGCCTCCCAAAGTGCTGGGATTACAGGCGTGAGCCACCGCGTCCGGCGCATTATTGTTTTAATATCACCTACCAGCTATGTGATTTTTTGTCTGTTTGTTTTTTGGTTTTTTTTTTTGTTTTTTTTTTTGAGGCATGGCCTGGTTCTCTCACCCATGCTAGAGTGCAGTGGCACGGTCTCAGCTCACTGCAGCCTCCGCCTCCTGAGCTCAAACCATCCTCCCACCTCACCCTCCTGCATAGCTCGGACTACAGGCATGTGCGACCACAACTGGCTAATTTTTGTATTTTTGGTAGAGATGGGATCTCAACTATGTTGTCCAGGCTGGTCTTGAACTCCTGGGCTCAAGTGATCGGCCCCCTTTGCCTCCCAAAGTGCTAGGATTGCAGGCATGAGCCATTATGCCCTGCCACTGGCTATGGGATTCTAAGAAAGTCTGTAATTTCTGTGAGCCTCAGTTTCCTGATCTATAAAATGTGATTAATATTATCGCCTATTATGGAGTGTAGTAGGGGTTAAAGGAAATAATGCCATTTAAAGTACTTGGTTCAGTGCCTCTCAAGCACCAGTTAAGTGCTTGATAGACGTTAGCTATTGTTAGATGTCTTGGAATGCTTGGAGTGTAAGGGAGAGAAAAAAGTGATAGCTAAGCTAGGTGTGGTAGTGTGAGCCTATAGTCCCAGCCATGGTCCCAGTTACTCAGGAGGTGGAGGTGGGAGGATCATTTGAACCTAGGAGTTTGAGTGCAGCCTGAGCAACATTACAAGACCCCATCTCAAAAAAAGTGATAACTGCTGTTTCTCCACTTCATTTCAGTGTCTTCTTTTCTATTTTAGACAATTTAAACAGGTTTACCTTTTTTTAAATTTCATTTCTAAGCATAAGAATTTTGAAATTGCTTTTGATGATTTTCTGTCAGAAATGAAGAAGGTAGAGGAGATGCCACATAAACCACAGAAAGATGAAGATCTGACACAGGATTATGAAGAATGGAAAAGAAAAATTTTGGAAAATGCTGCCAATGCTCAAAAGGCTACAGCAGAGTAATTTCAGCTTCCAGACTGGTATGCATTCCAAACTGATAGTACATTGCCACCTCCAGGAAGACTTGAGAGCTTTGGGATTTTGTTTAAACTTTTATAACAAGGATCCTAAGACTATTGCCTTAATAGCAAAGCAGCCTACCCGGAGGCTAAGTCTGGGCAGTGGGCTGGTCCCTGGTGTGGGCATTAGACCAGCCACAGCGCCTGATTGGTATAGCCTCATGCGCTCTCCTACAAAATGGAATTGGAGGCCGGGTGCAGTGGCTCATGCCTGTAATTCCAGCACTTCGGGAGGCCGAGGTGGGTGGAGCTCGAGACCAACCTGGCCAACGTGGTGAAATCCCGTCTCTACTAAAAATATAAAAAGTAGCCAGGTATGGTGGTACGTGCCTGTAATCCCAGCTCCTCAGTAGGCTGAGACAGGAGCATCACTTGAACCTGGGAGGCGGAGGTTGCAGTGAGCCGAGATCGCACCACCACACTCTAGCCTGGATGACAGAGCGAGACTTATCTCAAAATAAATAAATAAATAAATGGAATTGGAGTCATTTTGCTTTGTTTTAAATAAATGGCAGTCCCTTGTCTTATTCAGAATATAAAACTCAGTCTGAAAGACATCTTACAGATTTTTACTTCAGGTTTTGTGCAAGGTATTTATTGTACAGCCTAACTTAATAAATGTTATTTGTATATGCATTCAAGTTGTACTTGTCATCAGTTTGGGGGAATCCTTCTTATGCTCAAAGCTATGTCTCCTCTATCAGGTTCCTGTCCACTGAGCCACACTGCCCGCCAGACCACAAACTCAGATCAGACTTTAAAACCCTGCTCAGCCACTTATCACCTGTGAAACCTTTAGCAAATTAATTAACTTTTTTATGCCTCATCTATAAAGTAGGAATAGAAATGGTACCACCTCATAGATAATATGGAGGAGTTTCTGAGCCAATACATATAAAGCATTTAGCACAGTACCTGCTATGAGTAAGCATTTAGAAAATATTAGAATAGAGAAAGAATCTCACATATGGAGGTCTCATAATGAATTAAACATTAGCACCTTTTTAAAAAATCAAGTTTTTCTTTTTTAATGTCTACATATTGAAAAATGTAAACTTAGTAAATACTACTTGTTTTAAGACTATGGAAGAGGACCGTTTCATGGATGGTAAGAAGTTGCTAAAGGCATCATGCCAGACATGATTTTAACTAAAATTAAGAATATATGATATAATTAGGCCGGGCGCGGTGGCTCAAGCCTGTAATCCCAGCACTTTGGGAGGCCGAGACGGGCGGATCACGAGGCCAGGAGATCGAGAGACGATCCCGGCTAACACGGTGAAACCCCGTCTCTACTAAAAAATACAAAAAAACTAGCCGGGCGAGGTGGCGGGCGCCTGTAGTCCCAGCTACTCGGGAGGCTGAGGCAGGAGAACGGCGTAAACCTGGGAGGCGGAGCTTGCAGTGAGCTGAGATCCGGCCACTGCACTCCAGCCTGGGTGACAGAGCAAGACTCCGTCTCAAAAAAAAAAAAAAAAAAAAAAAAAAAAAAGAATATATGATATAATTAAATATTTCCATGATAAAGGGATTACATCCAAATGTTTAAAATCTACTTAGAATGGCATCAGTAATAATAATGGTTGCCTTTTTTCTGCTACAAGTAATGAATACCTGCTACATAGATCTAGAATGACTAAAGGTGATGTCTCTTTTTTCCCCCCTACCCTTTTTAGTTTTAGAACTTTAGCAGACTAAGGCTAAAGAAATACCACAATCAAATGATCCCAACATAAGCATGTCTGGCAAGGCCTGTGGTATTGGGGAATAAACATGAGCTTTGGAATCACACACACTTGGGTTTAAATTCTGGCTCTGCTACTTCTCCCCTAACAAAAGCCCAAAATCTCACTGAGCCTAAGTTTTCCTATTTATAAAATAGAAAAGCTGGGCACAGTGGTGTGCACCTACAGTCACAGCTACTCAGGGGCCAAGGCAGGAGGATCACTTGAGCCAAAGAGTTTAAGTCTGTAGTATGCTATGATCATACCTGTGAATAGCCACTGCACTCCAGCCTGGGCAATATAGGGAGACCCCATCGCTTAAAAAAAAAAAAAGAATAACAATAGCTAAAGTAGAAATACCTGCCTTGTGAGGATTAAAGTTATTATTGTATTTGTGAAGTGCACTTTGGGAGGCTGAGGCAGGCAGATTGCCTGAGCTCAGGAGTTCAAGACCATCCTGGGCAATATGGCGAAACCCTGTCTCTACTAAAAATACAAAAAATTAGCCAGGTGTTGTGGCTTGTGCCTGTAGTCCTAGCTATGCAGGAGGCTGAGGCACAAGAATTGCTTGAACCCGGGAGGTGGAGGTTGCAGTGAGCCGAAATCGTGCCACAGCACTCCAGGCTGGGTGACAGACGAGACTATCTCAAAAAAACAGAAGCTATGTAATTTGTTATTTGGTGCCAAGATTTAGATTTCTAGCTCCCAGCCTACATCTTTGTCCTATGCTGGATGCTTCCTGCTTTCAAACATCAGACTTCAAGTTCCTCAGTTTTGGAACTCGGACTGGCTCTCCTTGCTCCTCAGCTTGCAGACAGCCTATTGTGGGACCTTGTGATCATGTAAGTTAATACTTAATAAACTCCTCTTTATATACATATATATGTATATACATATATATATGTATATACACATATATGTGTGTGTATATATATCTCCTGTCCATCTAGAGAACCCTGACTAATATAGATGCTTACTAGTTAGTGAATTCATGTGTTTCAGTACTGTTATAAACACTTTTTGGAAGCTCACTTCTTTAACAGTTCTTCATGGTTTAACTGATTTAAAAGGTTTTTTTGTCATGTTTTCAAATACAACAGTAAAGAGGACAGTATAATGAAACCCATACACATCACCTAGACCCAAATTATTAGATGTTGCCATACTTGCTTAACTATACCTTCCTTTTTCTCTGAAGTCATTTAACCACATTGCCAATATCACATCTCACAAAATTAATAGTAACTCTATCATCAAATGTGAAATTCATAATCTAAATGTCTCAAAAATATCTTTTTATTGTTTGCTCAAATCAGGGTCAACACAAGGTTCACACTTGACATTGAGTTGTGAATTTTTAATTATAAAAGTAATACATGCGGGCCAGGCACAGTGGCTCACACCTGTAATCCTAGCACTTTGGGAGGCCGAGGTGGGCAGATCACGAGGTCAAGAGATCAAGACCATCCTGGCCAGCATGGTGAAAGCCTGTCTCTACTAAAAATACAAAAATTAGCTGGGCGTGGTGGCGCATGCCTATAGACCCAGCTACTCGGGAGACTGAGGCAGGAAAATCGCTTGAACTCAGGAGGCGGATGTTGCAGTGAGCAGAGATTGCGCCACTGCACTCCAGCCTGGCAACAGAGCAAGACTCCATCTTGAAAAAAAAAAAAAGGAATACGTGCTTATTGTAAAAAAAAAAAAAAAAAAAAAAAAGATTCAAAAGGTTCAGAAAGATAAATGAAAAGTGGAATTCCACCTCTTCCAATCACCCACTTTTCACATTCCACTGTTAAGTTTCTTGCATATCCTACAATTTTTTAATGCACATATAAGCATATGTCTCTTCACAAATGGGATGATACCATATATACATTCTATAATTTTTTTAAGAAAAAATGGCTTTCAGTATATCTAGATATATCTATAACAGCTGTGAGGTATTCCACTATATGGATATGGCAAAATTCATTTAACTAAAACCAAACTAATAGGCATGTGTTGGTTGTTTCTACTGGGCCATTAGCAACTGTGCTATAGTAAACATCATTTTGCATAAATCTCTATACAATTGTTCAAGTACAGAGGGATAAATTTCTAGAAATAAAATTACTGGATGAAAGAAAGCATGGGCATGACTTTTATTTGGATACATATCCATCAAAAGTGGGAGAATGCCATTTTCCCCACACCCTCACCAATTCTTCACCAATCTGACAGGTGAAAAGAGGGGGCCCCAACTACCTTTTCGAGTTTCTCTGCCCAGCAGTTTCCAGTGACTGTACATGCACATGGAAAAGTCCCATTAGAAATAGTTGACCCAACACAGTTGCAATTAAATATTTGAGCTAAGTACATACTAGCAAAGTACTAAAATCCAGAAAAACTCAAGCTTCATAAAACCTCAAATTTCAAATCAGGGATGCTAAAATCCACATAGCTCACTTGTGTGGGCCTGGCCTAAACAGACCCCTCAAAGGAACTTTGGAGGGAAATTGTTTCTCTAGGTAAGGAATAACAGCATAAAGGGAAAAAAATTAAAATTGATAGATACAGGATTCTTTCTAGATCTGCCCTGTCCAATATAAATGCCACTAACCACATGTGGCTATTAAACACTTAAAATGTGGCTAGTGCAACTGCAGAACTGAATTTCTAATTTTATTTGATTTTAATACAGGTAAAAGTGGATACTTCAGTTATTGGAAAACTGTGAGTTATATTTCAAACAACTTGAGTATGTAAATACATTTTTCCACAGTAAGTTTTAAGAAATCTAAATACAGGCCGGGCGCGGTGGCTCAAGCCTGTAATCCCAGCACTTTGGGAGGCCGAGGCGGGTGGATCACAAGGTCAGGAGATCAAGACTATCCTGGCTAACATGGTGAAACCCCGTCTCTACTAAAAATACAAAAAACTAGCCGGGCGTGGTGGCGGGCGCCTGTAGTCTCAGCTACTTGGGAGGCTGAGGCGGGAGAATGGCGTGAACCCGGGAGGCGGAGCTTGCAGTGAGCCGAGATCACGCCACTGCACTCCAGCCTGGGAGACACAGCGAGACTCCGTCTCAAAAAAAAAAAAAAAAAAAAAAAACGAAATCTAAATACAGATTAAGTACGTCTGATGAAAACCTAGCATCTGAATTGACAAGATTTTTTGTGTGGGGGGGGTGGGGGGTGGGGACAAAGTTTTGCTTTGCCACCCAGGCTGGAGTGCAGTAGTGTGATCTCAGCTCACTGCAACCCCTGCCTCCTGTTTAAGTGATTCTTGTGCCTTAGCCTCCCAAGTAGAGCCCAGCTAATTTTTGTATTTTTAGAGATGGGGTTTTACCATGTTGGCCAGGCTGGTCTCGAACTCTTGGCCTCAAGCAATCTGCCCACCTTGGCCTCCCAAAGTGCTGGGATTACAGATGTGAGCATGCCCAGCCTTGACATGTGTTTTTAAGTGTAAAGTATACCAGATTTTGGAGACTTAGTATGAGAAAAAGAATAAAAATCTCTTTTTTTTGAGACAGAGTTTTGCTCTTATTGCCCAGGCTGGAGTTCAATGGCGGATTCTTGGCTCACTGCAACCTCCACCTTCTGGATTCAAGCGATTCTCTGGCCCTAGCCTCCTAGTAGCTGGTAAAATATCTCAATTTTATCTTGATTATGTATTGAAATATTTTTGATACACTAACATATAAATTATTAAAATTGATTTTCAATGAGTTTTGTTAGAGAAGCTACTAGAAATGTTTTAATTATGTGTATAGCCTGTACTATATTTTTGTTGGGCAGTGCTGCTCTAGATATGGTAATTAACTACCTTTTTCTGGGGAGATGATTCTAGCATTCTCCAGAATCTTAAGTCCAAAGGAGGGTATGAACCACAATAGAACTACAAAATACACACTCTAGCTCCTTCTGGAGGCTGCCCTCAAAAAACCTTTTAAGGAAAGATAACTGACATTTAAAAAATAAGACATTTTACCAAATCACTGTCACTGTCTCATCAAAGGACAACTTCCAGCAGCTGTGTCTTCTGATGTTCATTCTTCAGCTGACCAACTTGGAGCAGGCCTACACTTGCTGATACTGAAACTGTTCCCAACGAGGGTTAGCCTTCCAGAGGAAACTTAACAACCTGAGAACTGCAGCAGCAGGATAACCTCTCCACCTGCCTACCTCTCCATCAAAAAAGAAGAGCCTCTGTTTTGGAACAAAAATCCTGAAAGGTGGTGAAACTGTTGCATGTCTAATTAAAATCTAAAATTCACAACATTGACTAAAGCTGCTCACCTGAGGCTAAGCACAGTGGCTCACGCCTATATTCCCAGCTCTTTGGGAGGCCAAGACAGGTGGATCACCTGAGGTCAGGAGTTCAAGACCAGCCTGGCCAACATGGCAAAACCCCATCTCTACTAAAAATACGAAAATTAGGGCCGGGCGCGGTGGCTCAAGCCTGTAATCCCAGCACTTTGGGAGGCCGAGATGGGCAGATCACGAGGTCAGGAGATCGAGACCATCCTGGCTAACATGGTGAAACCCCGTCTCTACTAAAAAAATACAAAAAACTAGCCAGGCGAGGTGGCAGGCGCCTGTAGTCCCAGCTACTCGGGAGGCTGAGGCAGGAGAATGGCGTGAACCCGGGAGGCGGAGCTTGCAGTGAGCTGAGATCCAGCCACTGCACTCCAGCCTGGGCAACAGAGCGAGACTCTGCCTCAAAAAAAAAAAAAAAACAAAAAACGAAAATTAGCTGGGCGTGGCAGCACATGCCTGTAATCCCAGCTACTTGGAAGGCTGAGGCACAAGATCACTTGAACCTGGGAGGCAGAGGTTGCAGTGAGCCAAGAACATACTAGTGCACTCCAGCCTAGGTGACAGAGGAAGACTCTCTCAAAAAAATAAAATAAAAAACTAAAGCTGCTCACCCGAGAAAAAAAATGGGAATAGCACAAAAATCATGTAGAAGTAAGGAAATTTAAAAGATTGTGTATTTTTAAATAACAAAGTACTCCTTTTAACCATTTTGCAAGTTGGTAAAGTATCTAAATATACATATGTACAAGTTTGTAAATGTGTTAGTTGAAGCTGGGTGTGGCGGCTCACACCTATAATCCCAGCACTTTGGGAGGCTGAGGCAGGTGGATCGCTTGACCTCAAGACCAGGTTGTGCAACATGGCAAAACCCTGTCTCCACTAAAAATACAAAAATTAGCTGGGTGTAGCAGTGGGCACCTATAGTCCCAGCTATTCGTGATCGCCTGAGCCCAGGAGGCAGAGGCTGCAGTGAGCCAAGATCACGCCACTGCACTCCAGCCTGGGCAACACAGTGAGACCCTGTCTCAAAAAAAAAAAAAAAAGTGTTAGTTGCTTGCCATGTTGAGAACAGTGTGATTTCAGTGAAGGGATCACAGGGCTACTCTAATGCATACAGAAAAGTGTTTAAATGTACAGTGGACCCTTGAACAATGTGAGGGTTAGGAGTGCCCTACCCCCTTGCAGTTGAAAATCTGGGTATAACTTTTGTCTCCCCAAAAACTTAACTACTAATAGCCTACTGTTGACTGGAAGCCCTATCAATCATATAAACAGTCAATTAACACCCATACATACACATGTACATGTGTGTGTATATATACATATACTGTCTTTTTTTTTTTTTTTTTTTTTGAGATGGAGTCTTGCTCTGTTGCCCAGGCTGGAGTGCAGTGGTACAATCTTGGCTCACTGCAAACTCCACCTCCCGGGTTCAAGCAATTCTCCTGCCTCAGCCTCTGGAGTAGCCGACATTATAGGCATCTGCCACCACGCCCCAGTAACTTTTGTATTTTTAGTAGAGACGGGGTTTCACTGTGTTGGCCAGGCTGGTCTCGAACTCCTGACCTCAAGTGATCTGCCTGCCTCCCAAAGTGCTGGGATTATGGGTATGAGCCACCGCACCCGGCTTATATACTGTATTCTTACAATAAAGTAAGCTAGAGAAAAGTTATTAAAATCATAAGGAGGAGAACATATATTTACTATTCATTAAGTGAATCATCATAAAGGTGTTCATCTTCGTCATCTTCCTGTTGAGGAAGCTGCGGAGTGGGATGAAGAGGAGAGCATGGTGTTGCTGTCCCAGGGGTGGCAAAGGCAGAAGAAAATCCACGTATAAGTCGACCGTGCAGTTCAAACCCTGTTCAAGGGTCAACTGTACATGTATATAGGAAGTGTACGTGTAGAGTGACAACATCGAGCGTGCTACAGCCTGAGGCAGCAGAAGAGCCGCTTTCCTTGATGTCTCAGGATGTATCATTTCTGTGTTTTCTCAGAAAGCTGAACCTCATTACATTCTTATCTCTTTCATAAATGGCCTATCAGCTTCCAGACTTACAAGACCAGAAATTTGTAACTAAGACAGAGGGGTTAGGACAGGGCAGAATTACCAGAGAGGTGCAGGTGTGTGGAGATTTAAAAAACACATTCAAAATGATCACTGCTCCGATTTGGCTATGAGAGTTGACATATTTTGACATTTCAAGTGATGCTGATTCTCAAGAGGGAGCATAAGTTAAAGCAAGTTTGAAGATCACTGTCCTAAATCCACATGGCTTGACACAAGAATGGGGTAGTACAATAAAATGTCAGCTCATACCTGAGCAAATCAAAATTCTAGGAATTCTTTGTACTGGAGGAGATAATACGAATAACATGGCCCCTGCAAAGTAGTCTACTGAGTTATTTAATCAGTGTGAGTTTAGAATTTAAATTCGACATATGCAAAGTACCCACCTAAAGCATCCCTACACTTACCACCAAAAGTAGGTATATTTGAAAGGTACACAGAGCATTTCACACGTAGTGATCTTACAAGGCAGAAAAAAAACGTTCTTAGGAAGCTTCTTTACAGCCACTTTTCATCCACAAGGAAGGCAGCAGCCATAACCATTTTTACAAAATAAGTGGAATCAATAATACCAAAAAGCCAAATTATTTAAATTTTCGAGTCATCTCTTCACTTCACCACTGGCCTCAGTAATTTCTGGACCCACTGGAGCAGCAGAGTTGAAGGTTAGGGAGAAGTCGGAAATTTCCTTAACCTGTTGGCAGCAGTCACCACATAGAAATGTTTCTTGAGGCAAAGAGAATAAAAGAAAAGAAAAAGCATATATTTCAGACCAGTTGCTTTATGAAGAAACAATAAAAGGATTTAAGTGAGTCCAGCTGCTGGGGTTGGTTTAAATCTGATCACCTAAAGGAAAAACAAGTTTCTAAAATAATTATAGAATAATCATATGACTTTCAGGGGCATGTTGGGAGTAAATATGAAGTGGGAAGATATATCATCCTACCCCCTTTTTTTCTTTTTTTTTTAAGGGGGGGTGGGGGTGGGGATGGGGTCTGGCTCTGTTGCCCAGGCTGGAGTGCAGTGGCATGATCTTGACTCACTGCAACCTCCACCTCCTGGGTTCAAGCGATCCTCCCACCTCAGCCTCCCAAGTAGCTGGGACTACAGGCAAGCGCCACCACGCCCAGCTAATTTCTGTCTTGTTTGTAGAGATATGTCTCCACTATGTTACCCAGGCTTATCCTGCCCTTTTCACATTTTAAAAATGGAGCACCCTAGAACAGTGTCTTATTTTTATTTTTTATCAGCCTACATCGTGCTTTGATAGAACAGTGTTTTTCAAATTGTGATTCACAACCAAGCAATGGGTCATGAAATCAAATTGGTGGGTTGTGAACAGCATTTTAAAAATAAAGCCAAGTGGCACAGAATAGAAAATATCAGAATACATCATACTCTGTTAGAGAAAATGTTGTGATTTTTTTAAAACAGAGATGGGAGTCTCACTCTGTCACCCAGGCTGGAGTACACTGGCAAGATCATGGCTCACTGCAGCCTCAAACTCCTGAATTCAAGTGATCCTCCCCACTCAGCCTCCCGAATAGCTGGGACTATAGGTGTAGGTCACCATGCCTGAGTCAAATTTTTGTTGTGTGTGTGTGTGTCTTTCCCAGTATGTGTGTACACGTATAGGTATTCTTGTGTACTGGCTCCATACATAAAGGGTTTTGTTCGTGCTTTTGGATCCCCAGTGAGGATCTAAGTCTATATTAAATTGTTGGAAGCCACTTCCCTGGATTACAATTGCTTTTTTTTTTTAACTATACTTTAAGATCTAGGGTACATGTGCACAACATGCAGGTTTGTTACATATGTATACATGTGCCATGTTGGTGTGCTGCACCCATTAACTTGTCATTTACATTAGGTATATCTCCTAATGCTATCCCTCCCCCTCCCCCCACAATAGGACCCGGTGTGTGACGATCCCCTTCCTGTGTCCAAGTGATCTCATTGTTCAATTCCCACCTATGAATGAGAACATGCGGTATTTGGTTTTCTGTTCTTGCAATAGTTTGCTGAGAATTATGATTTCCAGCTGCATCCATGTCCCTACAAAGGACATGAACTCATCCTTTTTATGGCTGCATAGTATTCCATGGTGTATATGTGCCACATTTTCTTAATCCAGTCTGTCACTGATGGACATTTGGGTTGATTTCAAGTCTTTGCTATTGTGAATAGTGCCACAATAAACATACGTGTGCATGTGTCTTTATAGCAGCATGACTTATAATCCTTTGGGTATATCCCCAGTAATGGGATGGCTGGGTCAAATGGTATTTCTAGTTCTAGATCCTTGAGGAATCGCCACACTGTTTTCCACAATGATTGAACTAGTTTACAGTCCCACCAACAGTGTAAAAGTGTTCCCATTTCTCCACATCCTCTCCAGCACCTATTGTTTCCTGATTTTTTAATGATTGCAATTCTAACTGGTGTGAGATGGTATCTCATTGTGGTTTTGATTTGCATTTCTCTGATGGCGAGTGATGATGAGCATTTTTTCATTCGTCTGTTGGCTGTACAAATGTCTTCTTTTGAGAAGCGTCTGTTCATATCCTTTGCCCGCTTTTTGATGGGGTTGTTTGTTTTTTTCTTGTAAATTTGATTGAGTTCTTTATAGGTTCTGGATATTAGCCCTTTGTCAGACGAGTAGATTGCAAAAATTTTTTCCCATTCTGTAAGTTGCCTGTTCACTCTGATGGTAGTTTCTTTTGCTGTGCAGAAGCTCTTTAGTTTAATTAGATCCCATTTGTCAATTTTGGCTTTTGTTGCCATTGCTTTTGGTGTTTTAGACATGAAGTCCTTGCCCATGCCTATGTCCTGAATGGTATTACCTAGGTTTTCTTCTAGGGTTTTTATGGTTTTTGGTCTAACATTTAAGTCTCTAATCCATCTCGAATTAATTTTCGTATAAGGAGTAAGGAAAGGATCCAGTTTCAGCTTTCTACTTATGGCTAGCCAATTTTCCCAGCACCATTTATTAAATAGGGAATCCTTTCCCCATTTCTTGTTTTTCTCAGGTTTGTCAAAAATCAGATGGCTGTAGATGTGTGGTATTATTTCTGCGGGCTCTGTTCTGTTCCATTGGTCTGTTTCTCTGTTTTGGTACCAGTACCATGCCATTTGGGTTACTGTTGCCTTGTAGTATAGTTTGAAGTCAGGTAGCGTGATACCTCCAGCTTTGTTCTTTTGGCTTAGGATTGTCTTGGCAATGCGGGGTCTTTTTTGGTTCCATATGAACTTTAAAGCAGTTTTTTCTAATTCTGTGAAGAAACTCATTGGTAGCTTAATGGGGATGGCATTGAATCTATAAATTACCTTGGGCAGTATGGCCATTTTCACAATATTGATTCTTCTTATCCATGAGCATGGTATGTTCTTCCATTTGTTTGTGTCCTCTTTTATTTCACTGAGCAGTGGTTTGTAGTTCTCCTTGAAGAGGTCCTTCACATCCCTTGTAAGTTGGATTCCTAGGTATTTTATTCTCTTTGAAGCTATTGTGAATGGGAGTTCATTCATGATTTGGCTCTCTGTTTGTCTGTTACTGGTGTATAAGAATGCTTGTGATTTTTGCACATTGATTTTGTATCCTGAGACTTTGCTGAAGTTGCTTATCAGCTTAAAGAGATTTTGGGCTGAGACAATGGGGTTTTCTAAATATACAATCATGTCATCTGCAAACAGGGACAATTTGACTTCTTCTTTTCCTAACTGAATACCCTTTCTTTCTTTCTCTTGCCCAATTGCCCTAGCCAGAACTTCCAACACTATGTTGAATAGGAATGGTGAGAGAGGGCATCCCTGTCTTGTGCCAGTTTTCAAAGGGAATGCTTCCAGTTTTTGCCCATTCAGTATGATATTGGCTGTGGGTTTGTCATAAATAGCTCTTATTATTTTGAGATACGTTCCATCAATACCGAATTTATTGAGAGTTTTTAGCATGAAGGGCTGTTGAATTTTGTCAAAGGCCTTTTCCACAATTGCTTTTAAGATAGGTTTTATGTCCATGGTACTAAAGAATTCTGTTGTAAACAAAATTATAAAGTTTTAAAAGTTTAACAGGCCTTTCTTATCTTCCATTTCTAAAATGTGGAAGAATCAGGCCTCAAGCTCTAAGAAGTTAGTTCAGGAGCTTCACTGTGATTGCCACTGAGAACATACGCTTAAGCTTCATTCTGTTACTTCAAGTATCCATATAAGCACAACCAAATGTAAGTTTTATGCCAGTTATTTTTGCTCTGTGACATTTTTAAATCAAGTTAGCAGCTTTTGACATGAGAGAGATTTTTCCCCCTAAATAATCTTTCTGTTTAGAATCAAAATGTAAGTAAAAATTTGGCTACAGGCTGGGTGCAGTGGCTCATGCCTGTAATGCCAGCACTTTGGGAGGCTGAGGCAGGAGGATTGCTTGAGGCCAGGAGTTCAAGACCATCCTAGGCAACTTAAAAGACCCTGTCTGTGCAAAAAATAGAAAAGTTAGCAAGGCATGGTGGTACATGCCTGTAGTCCCAGCTACTTAGGAGGCTGAGGTGAGAAGATTGCTTGAACCCAGGAATTTAAGGTTGCAGTGAGCCATGATCATGCCACTATACTTTAGCCTGGGCAACAGAGCTAGACCCTGTCTATAAAAACAAACCCAAAAATAAGAAAAAAAGAAAAGTAAAGAAAACTTAGCTGCAGTTTTTTCAAAGGACAGATTAGAATGACAAATTTCACGTTTACTAAGAGAAAAACCAAATACCTTCCATTTTCTTTGAGCTATGTATTTCTGCAGCAGTAGTTGGGATTTGAGACGAGTTTTGGATCTTGAAGCTTTGGCAGGCAAATTATTCAGCCACTCGTGTTTCAGGCACTGTGTGGCACTCATTCTGCAGCTGTGAAATCAAACAGCAGTTAAGACTTTTAGTTGGAGTTGCATTTTCTCATCCAAAAATCTGTTCAGTTGGGTAGGAAGCCTGAGTCAGTGGAACAGATTAATCATTTAGGCAGATTCATGCCATGTACAAAAAAGGGAACTCCTTGTGTCTAAAATTCCCTTCCTTCAAAGTGCCAGAAGGTCGTCAGCAAAATGTTCTCTGACCTCTATAGCGGGAACATATTCCAGTGATTCTGGGAGGAACCACTTCCCAGAGCAGGCTAAGAAGTTGAAGCAGGGCAGTAGGAAGGCTAGCTATGCCTGGAATTGCTCTTAAAGAAGCAAAAGAACAGGAAATTTGAAGGAAGTCATTTCTCCTTCCAGAGTATGAAGGCAACTTGTTCATCTGACTTAGATTTTTTTTTCCTCTCACATAACTTTTCACAGTCAGAAAGAAACAAAACTGTAAAAGTCAGGGAAACACAAGCTATCTTAGAGCCCAGACTCTTAGGCCTTAGCCTTGGGTTGTTAATACCTTTGGTTATGTCCAGTTATTACCTTATTCTGAGTATCAAAAAACTCACATGGCTTGACCCATGACTTTGATACAGATGCTGAAGCCTAAATAGATCTTCTTCACCAAGAAACAAGGTATTCAGATCTTTCTTCTGCAAATAACATCTGCATAGCTCAGGTTTTTTTCAACCTTAGCCTATGACAAGTGATAACTTGCAGATAGGACCAATCTACATATGCTTCTTTCTAAAACTGTATTTTATGCCCCTACTTGTTTGTTTCATTTATTTCCTTTGTCCCTTTCTCTGTTCCCTTTATTCTTCCAAAGAAGTAGCAAACTAAGAAATCTTGAAAGGAATTTGTCCACAGAAAGAAAGACCTTCACAGTCAGCAGTCCTGCCCAGCTCCCAGACCTGGGGTCCCCATGAGTGACAAGCGATGAAAGGTACCTCTTCTCTTTGACCAGCAACCGGGAAACAAAGTCCTTGGCCTCCTCTGAGAGCCCTTCAAAGGTGTCAGCATCAAAATCCCAGCTACAGTTTACAATGAAATTCATGGTCTCTGCATCTGTTTCCCCTAGAAATGGGGACAAGCCACTGAGTCTACAGAAAAGAGAAAGGACCATCAGTAGGTAGAGGCCACATTTGCCAACGTGCATTGGCAGAATAGAGAAGCTTACAGAGTTCAAGTGGACCTAGCCAGAACCAAGAGGGTTCAAAAGGAAAGCACCCCCACTACTTCTCCACAGGATGGGGTCCAGTGTGTTCATTAAAGGGAGGACACGGAAGGATTTAAAATTTGGAGGCAGGAAGAATTTTTGGAATAAGTCCCCTCTTGTGCTCACCTCTTTGCACCTCATTCCTGAAGTAAAGAGTAAAATTAGGGCCCTACTTCATATGCCCAGTTATCAAGTACACATTGATTTAATTTTAGAAATAGAAATAGTCTTCCATGTCCTTGAGACAGCCAGGCTTGTTTAGATGCTACCCAGGCCCCAAGCCAAAGGAAAATGGGCTTTATTAGGCTCCCGCTAGAGGGAGGGTAAAAGAAGCAGGATACCGTGACGGCCAGCCTCAGGGATCTGAACTTCCCCAGCCTGGTGCAGCTCACACATCCGAGTGCAGGGACAGTGCGTAGCAGTTACACAATAATCAGAAGATCAGAAGCAAAACATGACTTTGCCTCTGAGAAAGCAGCCACAGGAAGTCCACAGCCGGACAGAGAAGAAAACAGGGAGCACGGGTTCAACGATGCCATAAAGGGTATCCTGCCCTGCCCCCCACCCCCTTACCCCTTCAGTGCACTCCAGCCTCATTTGGGTTTTTATTTTGTTTTGTCTTTAAACAGGGCCTCATTCTGTCACCCAGGCTGGAGTGCAATCATAGCTCACCGCAGCCTCAAACTCATGGGCTCAACCAATCCTCCTGCCACAGCCTCCCAAAGTGCTGGGATTATAGGCATGATCCAGCTCCATTTGTACCAGAGCACATGCATGTCTCTGCTGGAGGGCTTTCTCTCCAGCCGAAGCTTGCTTTCCCCACCCAGAAGTATCAGGAAATCAATTCCACTCCATCTCCATTAGTCCACATGGAATAACTGATAAGAGTTAGTGTATAAATACCCCAACTCCCTCCCCTAGATGAAATAACTCTCAGGGGGTATTCCATGATGGATTCTGGAGTTCCCCAGCAGAATGAAACTCTAGTTGCCCACAATTGGGCCTTACTCCTGAGTCATGAATACTTTTGTTTTTTTCAGTTATTACTTTTATGTCTCAGTACCAAAAAATTCAATGGCTCAAGCCATAACTTTTTTTTTTTTTTTTTTTTTTTTTTTGAGACATGATCTTGCTCTGTCACCCAGGCTGGAATGCAATGGCATGATCATGGCTCACTGCAGCCTCAACCTCCCAGGCTCAAGCAATCCTCCCACCTCAGTCTCCCTAGTAACTGGGACGACAGGCACGCACCACCATGCCCAGCTAATTTTTTTTGATTTTGGTAGACAGGGTCTCTCTGTGTTGCCCAGGCTGGTCTTGAACTCTTTGGCTCAAGTAATCCTCCCACCTTGGCCTCCCAAAGTGCTGTGATTACAGGCATGAGCCACCGTGCCCAGCTCAACCCATAACTTTGATACAGCTGCTGAAGCCCAAGTAGGCCTTCCTCACCAAGAAACAGGCCTTTAGACCTTTGTTCCAGGGAATAATATCAGCACATCTCAATTTTTTCAATATTAACCTACTACAATAACTTGGAAATACGACCGCCTTGTAAATATGGTAACTGGCTTGATAATATACCCTTCCCTGGCTCCTTTCCTTCCCCGTCTCACTACCCTATTCCTCTATTGGAGTTTCCTGGGGATACTTCCCAAATAGACTACTTGTACTCAAAATTTTGCTTCTAAGACTACCCAAAGGAAGACAAATGACCCCCATCCCCATTTCAGAGCCAGGCTGCTAAGCACTCACAGCATGTAGGTGATGACTCCCACACTCCACATGTCCGTGGGGAATGAGACAAACTCATAGTTGACGACTTCTGGGGCCAGGAATTCAGGAGTGCCGAAGTTCACCTTCAGCTTCTCTCGAGGCTTGTACCTGGGGAGGAGGGAGGGTACAAAGAACCATGGGGTGAGGCCTGGGAGATGTGGATGCTGGGGCTCATTTCTGGTGGGATGCAGACATTCCCCACTTCCCATCAGCCATATGGCCTGGACCCCACACCCACACTACACTTGTGAATTACTGGGGAATACTCAGATCCCAGGCCCCAAACTTCAGGCTTTTCTAAGTCAGTGATAGAATCAGAAAACTACAGTCTTCCTCCTCCAGGCATTTGCTTCTGTCAGTAGTCAAATTTATAGAAACAGAAATAAGGAAGGGGTTGGGGCAGGCAGAAAATGGGAAGTTATTATTTAATGGATATAGAATCTCAGTTTTGCAAGATGAAAAAGTTCTGTAGATTAGTTGCACAAAAATATGAATGTACTGATTGTACATGTTTATGGTATATATGACGCTTTTTTTTTTTTTTTTTTTGAGACAGGGTCTCACTCTGTCACCTACGCTGGAGTGCAGTGATAAGATCTCAGCTCACTGCAACCTCCACCTCCCAGGCTCAAGCAATTCTCTAACCTCAGCCTCCTGAGTATCTGGGGCTACAGGCACATGCCACCACATCTGACTAATTTTCTGTATTTTTTGTAGAGATGAAGTTTCACCATGTTGCCCGGGCTGGTCTCAAACTCCTGAGCTCAAAAACTCCACCTGTCTCAGCCTCCCAAAGTGCTGGATTACATGTGTGAGCCACTACACCCAACCGGTATAGATGATGCTTCGATACATGTGTACATTGTGGGATGGCTAAATCAAGCTAATTAACATATGTATTACCTCACATACTTATTTTTTATGGTGAGAACACTTAAAGTCTATTCTCTTGGCAATTCTCAAGTATACAATACATTGTTATTAACTATAATCACCATGTTGTACAATGGCTCTCTTGAATTTACTCCTCCTTTCTAATTGAAATATTGTATCCTTTGGCCAACATCTCCCCAGTGCCACCTGCCCTGCCTTCGGTAACCACCATCCAACTCTGCCTGTAAGAGTTTGTCTTTTTCAGATTCCACACCTAAGTGAGATCACGTGGTACTTGTCTTTCTGAGCCTGGTTTATTTCACCTAACATAATGCCCTACAGAGTCATCCATGTTGCTGCAAATGACAGGATTCCCTTCTCTTTTGAAGCAGAACAGTATTCATTTGCATATATATACCCCAGTTTCTTTATCCACTGACGGACACTAGCTGATAACTTTTATGTTATGTATTTTTTAAACCACAATTCCAAAAATAAAAAATTAGAAAAAGTTCTGGACATGAAGTTTAAGGCTAGGAAGAGAGTCAATGGCTGAGTGGGAAAGGGGGGCAAATAGTGTGTTTTAGAATCACTCTTGAAGAAAAAGAGTCTCTAGCTAAAATTTCATGGGCACTTTTTATTTGCCAGGTACTATGCTAAAAGTTTTATACATGCGTGGCATCTCTTTCCCTCCTTCCAAGAGCCCTATGAAATAGGTAGGATTATTATCCCCATTTTATAGATGAGGCAATTGAGAATAACAATAATAAAATAAATAAAATGAATATTCTGCCAATATACCCTGCTTCCTTTAAATCAGCTTTCAGAGAGCAGTCTCCTCTCCTCCAAATTTGCTGAGAGCCAGGCAGACAATGACTCAGCGCCAACACAGCTAAGCCCATCCAGTGAAAGAGCAGCAAGGTGGCGGGGGTTGAGGGACTGGGCCAGGGGACTAGATGGTTAGATAGATAGATAGATAGATAGATAGATAGATAGATACATGTTATGAGATACATATATGGATACATATATATATATGTGGGCTGTGTATCTATATATACATATATATATGTTTGTGTATATATATATATTTTTTTCTGGCTTCTAACTTGCATAGTCCTTGTTATAATGTTGGGACACTTTAGGCCTCAGGAGAGAATCTCTCTCTCTGTGTCCTTCTCCAGTCCTTCTTTCACCTGCCCAAGGCAGGACTCTAATCTGACTATGGATCAAAAGACCCTCATTCTAGAGAGTGTCCTGCCCCCTACCCTAAAGGAAGGAATGCAATACAGAGAGGCTAAGAAAAAGACAGGCCTTGCTGGGTTTAGATCATGGGCTTTTTGTCCAATCATCTTTCTGTGCCATTGTCAATCATGCCTATGTAATGATGCCTCCATAAAACCCCAAAAGGACAGGGTTGGAGAGCTTCCCAAGGGCTGAAAACGGGGAGATTCCTGGAGAGGGGACACTCAGGGAAGGCATGGAAGCTCCATGCCCCTTTCCCCATACCTCGCCCTATGTCCCTCTTCACCTGTATTCTTTGTAATATAAACAGGTAAATGTAAGTAAGTGTTTCCTTGAGTTCTTTGAGCCATTCCGGCAAATTAAGCAAACCCAAAGAGGGGGTCGTGGGAACCCCAACATGAAGACATTCCATCAGAAGCTCCAGAGGCCTGCACTTGTGACCAGTGACTGGGGGAAGAGGGGGTATCCTTGAGGACTGAGCCCTCAACCTGTGGGATCTGACGCTATCTCCCGGTAGGGGATGTCAGAACTGAACTGCAGGACACCCAGCTGGCATCCGCTGCTCGCTGGTGGGGAACCCACCTGCCCGCTTTTGATCACAGAAGTCTTCAGTGTTGTTTGCTGTGGTGTGAGAGCAGAGGAAATATAATTTGAGAGCTTTTCCCCAAACAGCCACTCGGCATGGAGGTTTTTGGTTTGACTAAGTTTTGGTAAATTGACCTACAGCCCTTTTCACCTCCCCACCAGGTAAGACTCTGGCCTATAGGATAATGTTCAGACGTGTGAGCCCCGCATTCAGGATTCCCCATTAGTGCCCTCATCTTCGACTGTATTTTCCCCCGACCGGCCTGCACATACAGGGTGCACCCTGTTCTCAGCCCACAACTCACAGGGCCCCCCCACCTCCCCTCCAGGTAGTGCTACACTAGAGCTGGCTCTCAGGTGCACGGGAGACCTGAGTGCCTCTCCTTCCAGCTCCGCCTTCAGTGATATCATCTTGGTAGCTTGTAATTAGCAAACACTGGCAAAGATTACAAATCAAACCCATCCCCTCTCACTCCCCACTCCCTCAGGGCTGGTGCTGAAGCATTTGCCAGCATAGCAGCATTGCCTGCAGACAGCAAATCCTGTCCACCAGTCCCTGCCGACTGCTCAGAAAAGCCTTCCCTGACTCCAGGGGCGTCCAGTGGTTGCTTCTTTCTCGGTGTTCACAATGTGTCCCTGCACATGCTCATTTGGCAGCGGACCATCAGGTATTTGAGAGTGTACTGCATACACCAGCGTGTGCATTCTCAGTGAAGACAATATTGCCCCGTGGGGGACAAATATTGGTTCTTGGGGGACAAAACAGTCTTAGCTATTACAATGGTTTGTGGCTCTCCAAAGGGCCACAGCACATAAACAGATACATGGTACATCAGTGGTATTAAATTTCATGGCATTGGGGGACTAGGCGATTGGGGAAATAAAGTCAAAAAGGGCTCACTACAGGGCAGGTAGCGATAATGAAATAGGTTGAGAAACACTGCCCTAGTGTATACGACATGCAAGCGTGTGGGAGGCATCTGAATTTTATAGCATATTATCAGGGAAAATACTAAGCAACTTGCTAACATGGTAGATTGCATGTGATTTTTTTCTGTTTATGAACTACAATACACTGTGTGATAGAGACCCTGAAGGCCTCGTGGGATGATGTGAACTTCCTCCTGCATTTACACTAGCAGCACATGGGGCACTGAAAATGCATCATCACACTGCAAATGGGTAACGTTTACACTTCAACCAGTGGAGGAGTGACCAGGAAAACCAGCACTGAGGGTGTGGATGCTGCTTGGGAGGCAGGTGCCGGAAGGCAGAGCTGAGCTCAGGCACGCGGCTCTGCATCCAGGGGCGATGCTGTGTTTCCTTCCACTCGTGGATGTGGTGGAGGGCACGGCGTGGTGGCTCATGCCTGTAATCCCAGCACTTTGGGAGGCTGAGGTGGGCAGATCACTTGAAGTCATGAGTTCAAGACTAGCCTGGCCAACATGGTGAAACCCTGTTTCTACTAAAAATACAAAAATTAGCCAGGCGTGGTGGCGGGCACCTGTAGTTCCAGCTACTCGGGAGGCTGAGGCAGGAAAATTGTTTGAACCCAGGAGGCAGAGGTTGCAGTGAGCTGAGGTTGCGCCACTGCACTCCAGCCTGGGTGACAGAGAGAGACTCTGTCCAAAAAAAAAGGGCCGGGCGCGGTGGCTCAAGCCTGTAATCCCAGCACTTTGGGAGGCCGAGACGGGCGGATCACGAGGTCAGGAGATCGAGACCATCCTGTCTCTACTAAAAATACAAAAACTTAGCCGGGCGAGGTGGCAGGCGCCTGTAGTCCCAGCTACTCGGGAGGCTGAGGCAGGAGAATGGCGTGAACCCGGGAGGCGGAGCTTGCAGTGAGCTGAGATCCGGCCACTGCACTCCAGCCTGGGTGACAGAGCGAGACTCCGTCTCAAAAAAAAAAAAAAAAAAAAAAGAAGAAGAAGAAGAAAAAGAAAACAGCCAGCCATTAGGAAAGAGAAGCAGCTTCCAGAAGAGTTGAAAATTTAGCTGTAGCTGAAAGACCTACCTAGAAGATATGTGATTTGGCCTGCCATGGTGGCTCATGCCTGTAATCCCAACACTTTGGGAGGTCAGGCAGGCGGATCATGACGTCAAGAGATCGAGACCATCCTGGCCAACGTGATGAAACCACATCTCTACTAAAAATACAAAAATTAGCTGGGCATGGTGGCGGGCACCTGTAACCCCAGCTACTTGGAAGGCTGAGGCAGGAGAATTGCTTGAATCCAGGAGACAGAGGTTGCAGTGAGACGAGATTGCGCCACTGCACTCCAGCCTGGGTGAGAGCATGAGATTCAGTCTCAGAAAAAAAAAAGAAAAAAAGATATGTGATTCCCAGAGAAATGTCATTCTTGGAGGCAACAGAATCCTGGAGGAATCCTGGAAGCTGGGCATACAACTACTGCCATGTTTCTGCCATGTTTACGAACTGCGGATGTCTGAAGGTTTAGGGGAAGCCTTCCCAAATGCCAAGGGTCTGCTACTACCACTGCCAAGAACCCACACCCCTGGGCATGCATGCCATGGGCAGGAGCTCTCCAGGCGCACAGTATTCAGCACACGTGACTGGACTTCACAGCACCTATCTGTGAAGAGAGTAGGGTGATGGTGAAGGGGGCCGCTGAGCAGGGTGCTGGGCTGCTCAGTTCTGTGGGCTCCCCAGGCCTCCTGGGGTCAGGGCGTGCTGGGCTATGTGATGCATCTGCCACCACCCCTGCCCTCCAGGAAATGACCAGTTTAAATACAAAAAGTGAGTGACAGTGTTGGGTGGTGCCATGGGTAGTGTGGCATCCCTGGGCTACACAGCAATATTAGCCACACTGCACTAGCCTTCAGGTATTTTAAGAGACTATGAGATTTTTAACATCGTATACAATGGGCCTGATGTGGTGGCTCAGGCCTGTAATCCTAACACTTTGGGAGTCTGCGGCAGGAGGAACACTTGAGGTCAGGAGTTTGAGACCAGTCTGGCCCACTTAGTGAAACCCCATTTCTACCAAAAATACAAAAATTAGCCATGTGTGGTGGCGGGTGCCTGTAATCTCAGCTACTTGGGAGGCTAAGGCAGGTGAATTGCTGGAATCCGGGAGGCAGAGGTTGTAGTGAACAGAGATTGCACCACTGCACTCCAGCCTGGGCAACAGAGTAAGACTCCATCTCAAAATAATAATAATAATAATAATAAATATACAATGTTTACTTTATTATTTATTTATTTTTAGACAGGGTCTAGCTCTACTGCCCAGACTGGAGTGTAATGGTGTGATTTTGGCTCACTGCAGGCTCAAGTGATCCTCCCACCTCAGCCTCCCAAGTTGCTGAGACTACAGGTGCTCACCACTATGCTGGGCTAATTTTTGTATTTTTTGTAGAGATGAGGTCTTGCTATGTTGCCCAGGCTGGTCTTGAATTCCTGGGGTCAAGAGATCCTCCCTCCTTGGCCTCCCAAAAGTGTTGGGATTATAGGCGTTAGCCACTGTGCTGGGCTTACAATGTTTACTTTATGCCCTGAAACTTGAGAACCTAACCTCCCGGATAGGATGGGTCCACATTGTCTGTGTATTTTCTCATTTAACGCTCATAACCATCCCCATGCCAGCAGGTAATGTATTACATCACCATTTCACCAAGATCTAAACCAGTCCTGAGAGGTTACAGAAACACCTACCCATGGCGCCACCCAACACCGTCACATGCTCGCTTTTTGTATTTAACCTGGTCATTTCTTGGAGGGCAGGGATGCTGGCAGATGCATCACATAGCCCAGCACCTCTTGGCCCCAGGAGGCCTGGGGAACCCACAGAACTGAGCAGCCCAGCACCTCGATCAACAGCCCCCTTCACCATCACTGTCCTCTTTTCTCAGATAGGTGGAGTGAAGTTCAGTTAATTCCACAGCCTTTTAGGAAGAAGCAGAGCCCACAACACAAAGCCAGCCCATGCAAGAGCAACAAGGCCTGTCTGCAAGTCAAAGGCCACCAGCCTCTGTGCACAAGAGCTTTCTTGCATCAGTTCCAAAACTCAAGCATTAGCTGGGTCAGGAGTAACCATACCTAGAGAGCCACAAAGAGTCCCAAGGAATTTTGTTAAGGTATCTAAGTAAAAACCCCTTACCTTCTGGCCAGCCCGAAGTCAATGATCTTAATTTGATGTCCTGTCTGATTGATGCACAATATGTTCTCCGGCTGGGAAAGAAAGAAGTCTGCTTAGCCCAAGCAATAGCTGAGGAGGTCTGCAGCTGCCACACTTGTCTATAGGCCTCTGTTTTCCAGCCTTCAAGGGACATAAATGGCTCAGGGCAGCCCTGCAAGGGCTGGATAGATAAAGGAAATACATGAAGGGACTGGCAAGACAATAAGGATTGGAGTGGACTGTGGGGAACTGGAGGCTCCCAGCCTGTGTAAAGGGACAGCACTACCCAGTCCCAGACACTGGTCACCATGTAGGAGTGTAGGCACAACGCCAGAGTTTCTCAGTCCTCAAGAGAAGCCGAGAATTCAGGGATTTTTGTTGTTGTTGTTGTTGTTGTTGTTTTGGTCAGTTTTGTTTTTAATTAAAAGAACAGAGGTGGGGTCTCACCATGTTGCCCAGGTTTGTCTCGAATTCCTGAGCTCAAGAGATCCTCCAGCCTCAGCCTCCCAAAGTGCTGAGCATACAGGTATGAGCCACCATGCCCAGCTAGGAATTCAGGTTTTTATGTGAAAATTCCATGCTTTTAAATGTTAACAACTAAATGAAATCTAAATTCACATCTCAGAGCCCAACAGAATACCTCTGTGAGGTATAATTGGCCCATGAACTGCTTGTATGGAACTACTGGTTTGGGGGTGGGTTCCCAACCCTGGCTGTATGTTGGAATCATCAGGGGAGCTTTTAGAATCCCAATGTTATACTGGAATGCTAAGAGAATTAAAAAAAGAAAAAGAAAAAGAAAAAATCCCAGTGCCCAGGCCTCAACCCTGACCAATTACATCAGAATCTCTGGGGTAACACCAAAGCATCACTGGTTGGTTAAGGAGAGCAGAGCTGCTGAATGTCCACCTGCCACTCTGCAGTGACAGCTGTGGCCCATGGCATGAGGGTGGCAGCCTTGGCACGCCTCCCCTCTTACGGCATTTGGATCAGCTCTGAGGCCCTGAGGGAGTCTGGAAGGATGCTCTCTGCTCATGCATGACAAATTTGGGGGTAAGTGTGTTGGGGGTTTGGGGAGAGAAGCTGAATGAAGATGTAGGGCTTATGACAGACAGGACTTTGCAGACCTAGGGTCTAGTGCCTGAGGCCTAGGGGCTCATTACCTGGTTCTGTAGCCCTAGATGAGTCCCTCTCCATTCCTGAAGACTCAACGTCTCCATATGTAAAACGGGAGTAATAACCTCTTCCTGTCTGCCCCTCAGGAGGGTGTGAGGATAAAATGACATAACATGCATGAAACACTTTACAGCTTCCAAAGCAAATGTCAGCTACTGTTTCTCCCAACAGAAGCTTTCACTCTTACTTATGTTACAATGGGGTTGTACAATTCCTTCAGAAAGGTGTGAGAGAGTGGTGTTTAAAAATCTCTATGTCTTCTATATAGGATCTAGAATAACACTATCTGATAAAAATATAACACAAGCCACATATATAGTAATTTAAAGTTTTCTAGTATGCACATTTAAAAGGGTCAAAAGAAACAGGTGAACTTAAATTTTATAACATTTTAAGTAATACAAATAATACTGATTTTTTCCATAAAACTCACCTTTTTTGGGGTGGGGGTGGGGATAGTGTTTCACTCTTGTCGCCCAGGCTGGAGTGCAGTGACACAATCTCGGCTCACTGCAATCTCCGCCTCCCGGGTTCAAGTTATTCTCCTGCCTCAGCCTCCTGAGTAGCTAGGATTACAGGCGTGGGCCACCACGCCCAGCTAATTTGTTTGTATTTTTAGTTGAGACAGGTTTCACCATGTTGGCCAGGCTGGTCTCAAACTCCTGACCTCAGGTGATCAGACTGCCTCGGCCTTCCAAAGTACTGGGATTACAGGTGTGAACCACCTCGCCCATCCAGAACTCACCATTTTAAAGTGTGCAATTCATTTATTTTTAGTATATTCACAGAGTTGTGCAATGATATCACTATGTAACTTTGGAACATTTTCATCACTTCAAAAAAAAAAAAACAAACCCATACCCATCATCAGTCCCTGTCCATTCTCCCCTCACTTCCCATGCCATGGCAATCATTAATGTCCTCTTTCTCTGTGGATTTGCCTATTCTGGACATTTCATATAAACAGAATCATAAAACATATGGCCTTTTGTGTCTGATTTATTTCACTTACCAGAATGTTTTCAAGGTTTATCCATGTTGTGTAGCAGGTATCAGCACTTCATTCCTTTTCATGGCTAAATAATATTCCATTGTATGGATTAGACCATATTTTGTTTATCCATTAACTAATAAAATTAATGAACATTTGGGTTGTTTACACTTCTGGCTATTATAAATAATGCTGCTAAAAACATTTGTGTACAAGTTTTTGTGTCAACTTATGTTTTAATTCTCTTAGGGGTATACCTAGGAGTAAAATTGCTGGGTTATATGGTAATTCTATGTTTAGCATTTTTAGGAACTGCCAAACTTTTTAAAAAGTGAATGCACATTTTACAACCCACCAGCAATGTATGAGGGTTCCAATTTTCCCATATCCTAGCTAATGCTTTTTTTTTTTTTTTTTTTTTTTGAGATAGGGTTTCACTCTTGTCACCCAGGCTAGAATGCAGTGAGTGCTTTGATCTCTGCTCACTGCAACCTCTGCCTCCCGGGTTCAAGTGATTCTCCTGCCTCAGCCTCCCAAGTAGCTGGGATTACAGGCATGTGCCACGACACCCAGATAATTTTGTATTTTTAGTAGCGACTGGGCTTCTCCATGTTGGTCAGGCTGGTCTCAAACTCCAGACCTCAGGTGATCCACCTGCTTTGGCCTCAAAACAAACAAACAAACAAACAAACAAACAAACAAACATTTGGTATAATTCACCAGTGAAGCCATATGGGCCTGGGCTTTGCTTTGTGGATAGTTTTTGGTTACTAATTCAATCTCTAATTGCTATAAGTCTATTCAGATTTTCTATTTCTTCTTGAGCCAGTTTCACTAGTTGGTGTCTTCCTAGAAATTTGTCCATTTCTTCTAGGTGCTCTGACTTATTGGCATACAATTTTTTATCATATTTCTTTATAATCCTTTTTTATTTCTGTAAGACCAGTAGTAATGTCTCCTCTTTTATTCCTGATTTTAGTCACTTGCATCTTCTCTTTCTCTTGGTTAGTATAGCTAAATATTTGCCAATTTATTGATCTTTCTAAAGAACTAACTTTGGTTTTAATGATTTTCTATATTTTTTTCTGTTTTTTATGCTCCAATTTTTATTTCCCTCATTCTGATTGCTTTGAGTCAATCAGACTCAAAGAACTTGCTGTTCTTTTTCTAGTGTCTTTTTTCCCCCTTTGAAACGGGGTCCTGCTCTATTGCCCAGGCTGGAGTGCAGTGGCACAATCATACCTCACTATAGCCTCCAACTTCTGGGCTTAAGCAATCCTGCCTCAGCCTCCCAAGTAACTAGGACTACAGACATGGCTAATTAAAAATAATTTTGTTTTTTAAAGACAGGGTCTCACTATGCTGCCCAGGCTAGTCTCAAACTCCTGGCTTCAAGAAATCCTCCTGTCTTGGCCCCCTAAAGTGCTGGGATTACAGACTAATAATATATTTTATTTAACTGGATATATCCAAAATAGTATCATGTCTAAATACTGATGCAATTGTGTCCATTCTTTTTCATATTGTCTTTGAAATCCATTTGAAATCCAGTGTATATTTTACATCTACAGTGTATCTCAATTCAGACCTTAAGTTTTCATCAGAATTTTTTTTTTTTTTTTTGAGACAAGTCTCACTCTGTTTCCCAGGCTGGAGTGCAGTGACACGAGCTCAGCTCACTGCAAGCTCCGCCTCCTGGGTTCACGCCATTCTCCCACCTCAGCCTCCTGAGTAGCTGGGACTACAGGCTCCCGCCACCACGCCCGGCTAATTTTGTTTTTGTATTTTTAGTAGAGACAAGGTTTCACCATGTTAGCCAGGATGGTCTCGATCTCCTGACCTCGTGGTCCCCCCACCCCGGCCTCCCAAAGTGCTGGGATTACAGGCGTGAGCCACCGCGCCCAGCCCAGAAATATTTTATCTGTATTTAGATTTCAAGAAATTTAGAGTTGAAAAGTAAATTCATATATCCAAATTGTTCCAAACATACTAATAGTTTTCCAATAACTGCATCAAGGGTCAGTTTATTAATTTAAATTAATAAAATGTAAAGTTTGGTTAGTCATACTAGCTACATTTCAAGTGTTTAGTGGCCCCATGTGGCTTGTGGCTATTGTCTTGGACAGTGCAGTTCCAGAGCTCTTTCTCTATATTTAATCCACACAACACCCCAAGAGGTAGGTATTATGTTTCTCTATTTCACAATTGATGAGTTTAAAGAACTTACCCCAAGTCTCACAATCAGAAGGGGCTAAACCCCCACAGCCCCTTTAATACAAGTGGCAAGAACAGATATCCTTGTCTTATTCCTGATTTTAAGGAGAAAACATTCAGTCTCCTACTACAAACTATAGCGTTAGCTGAGAGAAACAGCCTCAGCAGCGATCTCCTCTCTGCTGCAGCCACAGGCGGTGCCCCAAAGGCTGGTCCTTGCCCCAGAATCACAGGGCAGGTTCCTGAGCTTTTCCTGGCTGCCCACCGCAGAGCAGCTGGTGCAGGAGGCTTGGGATGAGCTCTAATGAGCAAAAGGGGCCTGAGGCCAATCTCCTCACCCCTACCAACTTTCCAAGCACCCCACCTTACAGTCTGATGTCCACAAGGAAAGACGGTCAGAAGGGGCAATGTGAATCCTCACAGATGCAGCCAACCCACCGGCCTTCTGTGGGGAGCCACCGACATTCACCCCCTTCCTGAAATGAGTTGTAAAGAAACACCCTCCTTTTGGCCCAGAGGAGTGGAAAATCACAGAAACTCCCACCATGTCTCAAGTGATTGCTATCAGCCAGGCACCGTGCCCAGGGTGTTATGTACCTGACACTCCCAGGACACTCCTAGGAGACAAAATAGTGGAATTCAAAAGTGTATTCACTCCATAGAGTATCACACAGCTCTTACAGAGAATGAGGAAAGATGTCTATACTGTATGACTAACAAAAGCAACATTAAAAACAAGATGTGGGCCAGATGTGGTGGCTCACGCCTGTAATCCCAGCACTTTGGGAGGCTAAGGCAGGATTGCCTGAGTCCAGGAGTTTAAGACCAACCTGGGCAACATGGTGAATCCTTCTCTCTATAAAAAATAGAAAAATTAGCCAAGTTTGGTGGCACGCACCTGTAGTCCTAGCTACTTGGGAGACTGAGGATCACTTAAGCCTGGGAGGTCGAGGCTGCAGTGAGCTATGATGGCACCACTGCACTCCAGCCTGGGCAACAGAGAGAGGCCCTGTCTCCAAAAAAAAGAGAGGAGAGAGGAGAGAGAGAGAAAGAGAAAGAAAGTCAGAAAGAAAGAGAGAAAGAGAGAGAGAGAGGAATGCATTGTAGGATCTCCTTTTGTGTGTGTGTGAGTCATGCCAGCTTGCTCACAGAGAAGTCCCCTCAGCAGGGAGGCCTGGTGGGAGGAACTTTCACTGTGTATTTTACACACTATTCTGCTGTCTATATTTGTTACCAAAAGCCTATGTTCCCTTTTGATCTTTTAAAAAAACTAATCTTAAAGGTATTTTTAAAGAAGAAAAGCTCATTGTTTCACTTAATCTTCAAATAATACTTAAAGAGGTACAATTATCCAGATGGAAGAACTACAGCCCCAAGAGGCAGCAAGAGTGGCCTGTCCAGACTCCAGAACTACAAAATGACAGAGAGCCAGGAATGGAAGCTGGGGCTGTCTGTGGACAGAGCTCTCAATGGTGAGAGCACGCCAAGGGCTAGGGCATCAGGGGCCCCTACCGCATGCCCAGGGCAGAACCCACCTTGAGGTCCAGGTGCAGGATGTAGTGCTGGTGCAGGTAATGCACGCCCTCACAGATCTGCCTGGTGAACAGGACCACATCCAGTTCGGTCAGGTGGTACTTCTCATCAGTGATCCGGTCGAAGAGCTCACCCCCGTCCACGCTGCCAGAGCAAAGGGAGAGGCAGGTACCAGCCTGAGCAAGGCTCTTCAGGGCTTGTCCACTGTCATCACGGGGCCAAAAGAGGCCAGCCTGGGTAGGCCCACTGTCACACCTCATGGGTCACAGGGCTGCTGCCATTGCCATTGGGTTTTTTGCGTGTTTTGTTTTTAGACAGAGTCTCACCCTGTCGCCCAGGCTAGAGTGCAGTGGCGCAATCTCTGCTCACTGCAACCTCCGTCTCCTGGGTTCAAGTGATTCTCCTGCCTCAGCCTTCTGAGAAGTTGGGATTATAGGTGCTCACCACCACACTCAGCTAATTTTTGTATTTTTTCATAGAAACAGGGTTTCACCGTGTTGGTCAGGCTTGTCTTGAACTCCTGACCTCAGGTGATCTGCCCGCCTCAGCCTCCCAAAGTGCTGGGATTACAGGCGTGAGTCACCATACCAGGCCTGCCACTGGGGTTTTACTGGGACCTTTGCTCCAGTCCACTCCCAGCAAAGATTAGGGGTGGTAAAAAGGAAGTGACAGATCAAAGGGAAGAAGGGATGGCCATCAGTGTTGATGATCCAGGCACACTCTAGATGGTCCTGACCAGGGCCGCGAACTCATTCGCCTATGGAGGCCAACTCGGACCTTTGTGGCATAAGCCTAAATGGACCAATGAGGCCATCCGTGAAGCAAACATGTTCTGAAGACACACAGTCTTTCACTTATTTTTTGTTTTTCCACTTTCGATAAGGACATGACATGACAAACGCTTTATTCTCTTCAGCTGCGCCCCGAAGGAAAACAGCAACACAAATGCAAATATGAATGGCCTCTGAGTCCTTGGCCCCAGCACTGGGGCGGTTGGGAGTGCTGGGGATTGTGGCAGAGGAAGCCTGGTCACCCTGTCTACAAACGGCAGTCCCTGGAAGCTCCCACACATCATTTCCACTTGGAAAGGCAGGCCCGGCATTTACAACATCTTTTAAGTTTTCGAGAAAAGCCAGATATCTAGGTTTTAATGTGAAGATCCTAATTTCCAATGGTTAACAACGAATCCCACATTACTAAAAATAGGCAGAGTGTGGTGGCTCACACTTGTAATGCCAGCATTTTGGGAAGCTGAGGCAGGAGGATTGCTTGAGTTCAGGAGTTCAAGACCAGCCTGGGCAACATAGCAAGACCTCATCTCTACAAAAATTTTTAAAATTAGCTGGGCATGGTGGCACATGCCTGTGGTCACAGCTTCATGGAAGGCTGAGGTGGGAGGATCACTGGAGTCTGGAAGTTCGAGGCTGCAGTGAGCTGTGATCACACCACTGCACTCCAGCCTGGGCAACAGAGTAAGACCTTGTCTCTAAAAAAAAATTTCAATTTAATTTTCAAAAAATTACTAAAAATAGTATAGGCCAATCAACATACGTACACCTGCAGGTCAAATCAGGCTCACTGGCCACTGGTTTGTGAGGAAGTTGCTTTGTCCTCCACATTCCATATTGGAGGTCAAATAGCCAAGCCAGAGAAGACAGGATGACACGACCCTGGACATGTCAGGAAGGGGAAAGGACAGAGAGGGCTTTGCCTTGAATTAAGGCTCTAAGCCCTAGCGCTGAGCCCTGGCTTGAGCCGAGGCGGCCGCCCCGCCTCTGATACTCACTACTCCATGACGAGGGTGCAGCTGTGCTTGCTCTCGAAGGCATCATAGAGCTGGATCAGGTTCACGTGGCTAAGCTGGTTCATGATGTTGATCTCGTTCTTCACATCCTCCTTAGGGGAACCAGAGGACAGAGGGATTTCCAAGCGAATGAGTCAGGAGGAGGAGCCAGCTGACCTCCCAACACAGACACAGAACTCCTCATCCTTCCTCAGTTTCCTATTCTCACACCAGGTCTCCCTGACTCAACACCCAAACCAGATTCTACAACACAAAGGGCCTGAGTGTGACCCACTCATCTCACAGACAGGAAACCTAAGGCCCAACAAGGACAGGAGAGCTGACTGGAGGGTGGGAATCCTGGAAAAGAGCAGGAATAAGTAGCGTTTCCAGCGCAGCATGGGAGCCTGGGGGCCCTGAGGGAAGGAAAGGAATCCTGAGGCTAGCCATAGGGACCTGGCCCAGGCAGATGCCTCACCCGGTCCTTGGCGCTCTTCACTTTGATGATCTTGGCAGCCAGTGGGAGGCCTGTGGACTTCTCTGTGCACCTGTGGACCTGGCCAAACCGGCCCCTGCAGAGACACAGCCACACGGCAGGCTGAGAGCCCAGAGGCTCATCCCACACCCATCCCCGGACTTCTGGGTCCAACTCCTCCACACACAGGTCATGTGGACCATCTTACATCCCAGAGTGCAGCCTGTCATCACCCCAAAACCCTGCTGACTATCCTGAAACCTGCAAAGCAACTCTTCACCCCACACCACCCAGGCCATCCTGCACCCCAGGGAACATCCCCTCACCCCACACCACCCAGACCATTCCACACCCCAGGGAACATCCCCTCACCCCACACCACCTGGGCTATCCACCCTAAAGAAGCTTCTCCTCACCCCACCCCATGTTGGCTCTCTGGCCACCTCCAGGCTGTGCCTCCCATACCCATAGGGTGCCTGCCCTCCCGAGCCTCCCCTCCCCGACGCCACGTGGGCTCTCCTGTCCTCTCAGGCTATTCTCTTTCCTCCACTCTGTGGGCCGTCATGCACCCCACACCGTACGGGATGTCCCACCCCAGCCTGGGCTCCATTAGCTCGAGAGAGTCATCCTGCTGCACCCACCCCAGTTCTCCAGGTGGTCCCGACCCCACCCCGTGACTCCTGCTCTGAGCCCCCCCCACCAAGGCAGATGCCCACCTACCCTCCCAAGACTTCGTGCTGGCACACCTCGTAATCTGCCGAGATGGAGGTCTCCTTGACGCTCACTACCCGGTGTTCAAAAGGAGCTGGCGGGGCCGGACTGTCATCTGCTCGGGAGGCAACAGGAACCCGTGAGCCTCCTCTGTGCAGCCCACACCTCTCGGTCACCTATGCCAGACCCACTTAGCTTCCCTTGGTCCACCAGGCCCTACGGCCAACCCTGGTATTTGAAACCTTTTCTCCAAACCATCTCGGTAGAGCCATCCATTCGGCAGAGAAGGGAGCTGAGTGTCAGAGAGGTGAGGTGACCACCGAGGTCACACAGGGAGCCCGTGACAGACGACACTCAAATCCGGGTCTCCCAGCACCCAGGACAGTGCCCTTGGCAAGGCTGAGAAGTTCTATCCAGTCTGTTCATGATGTCTAGAAGGCGATCCTAGTGGATCTGTGTGGCCCGCAGGAAACAGAGGGCCCACGTGGACAAGGTGATGGGGCAGTTAGTGACGCCACTATTTTTAAAGGGCCTGTAAAGTCAGGGCTGTGGAAACTCGCGCTGGTATTATGAGAGGGAGGCAGCTGGAGAAATAAACATCCACCCTCTCTCCTCTCGCCCTCCATCTCCTGCCAGCTGAGCCCAACCAGAAGCTCAGCATGACAGCCCGTGATGGAGCCAGGGGGCAGGCCCCGGGGCACAGGACTGGGGAGGGGGTCAACAGGGTATCTGTCTGCAAGGGAAATAGAGGACAGCCAGCACTTGGAAAGGTTTGTTTGCTTGTTTGTTTTTTAATGGTTTAGGGTTGTTTTATTTTAATCTTGTCCTTCAGAGGTGATATGAATACCTAGAAATCTTACAGGAAATAGACTAAATGAATAAAACAGAATCTAGAACACACAGCAAGTGCAGTGGTGTGAACCGGTTGTGCATCAAGGGCTGGAAGGAAGTCGGCTCGGCTGGCTCAGCTGGCGTTTGTTTGTTCAGGGCTCGCCACGGGAGCACTCTGCCTGCTCTCCGACTACAGGGAACTCTGAGAGCGGTCCGTGGACAATTCTCAGACCAAGAGGGTGTGACCCTAGGGCTGGAGGGGTTGAGGGCTTTTAGGTCACAAGAACACACCCTGGGTCACTAGCCTGGGTGGGTGGGAACCGCTGACAGTGGTCACATACTCCAATTCATGTCTTTGCTTTTTAACAGAAGCCTTCTCTCTCTATATCCAAAATGAGACTCATGGAGGCAAGCGCAGGCAGGCAGGTGGCGGTTAAGAATCCTCCCCAGTGGCCAGCCACAGTGGCTCATGCCTGCAATCCCAAAGCTCTGGGAGGCCGAGGCTGGAGGATCACTTGAACCCAGGTCAAGCCTGCAAGGAACTATGATCGTGCCACTGGACTCCAGCCTGGGCAACAGAGCAAGACCCTGTCTCCAAAAAAGGGAAATGTACCCAGGTGGGCCACACATGTCCCCTCTCCCTTACCCCTGCAGCCAGCCCAAGTTCAGGCCCCACATCTCTGTGCCTTGGTCTCCAGCCCCAGGATGTACCTGGAGATGTTCCCGACTCTTGGACGCTCCCAGACTCATATGAGCTACCCCTGGAAGTTTCAGGAAGACTCCCCAGGAGTAGGGGCTCCAAACTCCCTCCCCTCAGGGCTCATGTCTAACCAGCCAACAGCCCCACTTACCCAGAACCACGCTGCCAGCCTCGACGCCTGGGGGCATCCTCCTTACTGCTTCGGCTCTCCCTGGAGCCCTGGCTGCACAGTCCTGCTCAGGCTCAGGGTTTCCTGCTCCTGGGCCTTTGCCCTGCTGCAGGCCCAGGGCCCCAACTGCGTGGTCATCGTCGTCCCTCCTGGCCAAGCTTGGTCTCGTGCTAGGCTCAACCCCAGCCCTTTGATCCTCCTCTGACTTCGCCCCCCTGGGGCTGCTGCTCTCCTGCAGTGGGGAGAGCTCTCTGGCTCCTTCAGGAGTCTGTTCTCTGGGCTCCGTCCCAGGGGCTTGGAGGCAGCGCCCAGTCCCAGGTGGGCCCTGCTCGCCTGGCTGGGCAGCTGCTGGAGCCTCTGTGGCGGGGCTGGGTCCAAGGCTGCCCCTGCGTGTCACCAGCATCTCCCCAGGAGTATCCATCTCTTGCATGTGGATGGAGATCCTGGGGCAGAGAGAAACACGGTGCTGAGGTTAGAGGCAAGGACTCCAGAGTCAGAACAGATGTGGGTTCCAATGCCCACTGCTGCCATCATTGACAATGGCCCTGAGGCCCTGCTAGACAGGACACCAGGGCAGGAGCTGGCTTCAGTGGCAGGTGGTGCCATCAGCTCTCAGGATCCCGCTGGATGAGGGTCCCGGGAAGCTTGACGGTGGACAGGGGTGAGGACCATACACCCCCAAGAACCTGTTTCTGCCCCAGGAGAACTGAGGCCTGTAGGAGGTAGGCCCAGGTCCCTCTACCTTCCCCGGGCCCTGTTCCCCTTTCACTTAAATGAAGAGAAGGAGAAACCAAGTCAAACGTCACACTGGAAGCCCCAGTTCAGAAGTATTTGTTTAAAATCAGTCAATTTCAGTTGGGCACAGTGGCTCACACCTGTAATCCCAGTACTTTGGGAGGCCAACATGGGAGGATCTCTTGAGGCCAGGAGTTTGAGACCAGCCTGGGCAACATAGCAAGACTCCATCTTTACAAAAAATAATTTTAAAAAACTTAGCCAGGAGTGATGGTCCCAGATACTCAGGCTGAGGCAGGAGGATTGTTTAAACCCAGGAGATGGAGGCTACAGTGAGCTATGATCATACCACTGCACTCCAGCCTGGGCAACAGAGTGAGAGAACCTGTCTCAAAAAATAAAATAGAATAAAATAAAATCAGGCAATTCTCATAAAAAACTAGACTTTCTGTTCATCTTGAACAAACAGAAGAGCTAGCTGTGCTGGGCCCACGTGCCCACGTGGTTGAAGAACAGCCTTCCACCTCAGCACAGGCCCTGCGCACCCTGGCGATGCCCCAGCTCACTTCACTCCTTTTCACTACCCAGACCTTGCAATACTAGGGTTTGTGAGCCCAGCTGGAGGTGGGAAAGGCCCTCTGAACCCCGACCTCCAGAAGGAAAGACCCTGATCCTGCCAGTCACGTCACCCGGGAATCCAGACCCTCCCTCTCTGAGTCTCCCCAACTCTGGCTGCCTCTCGGTGGGGCTTCTTTTTGCTGGGCCACAGTCCCACAGCATGGGGTCTATGTGTGTTGGGGGGGTGAGGGTGACAGTGTCTGGCGGGGACTGAGTCTCAGCAGGGAGGCAGGTGGCCTTGATTCTGGGCTTAGCTCTGCCAGCAGGTTGCTGGACAGCTTTGGATAAATCTGGCCTCAGTTCCCTCTTTTGTCATCAGGGACAGTGACACCTTACAGATGTACCAAGAGTCAATCAAGAGAGGAAGGCACAAATGCAGGGGTTCAAAAGGCCTAAAATGGTGCAACTGCTGTGGAAAACTGGAGGCTCTTCAGAAATTAAAAGTAGGATTACCGTATGTTTCAGCAACTCCACTTCTGGGTATATATCCGAGAGAATCCAAAGCAGAGTCTCCAAGAGACATCTGTCCCCTCATAACGGTAGCAGCATTATCCACAACAGTCAAAAGGTGGAAGCAACCCAAATGCCCAGTGACAGATAATGCACAGGTGGTGTCTATGCGTTATATAGCACAGAATACTATTCAGTCTTAGAAACGAGGGACGTTCTGACACGTGCTACAGCGCTGATGGACCCTGAGGACACTGTGCTCAGTGAAATGAGCCAGGCACAAAAAGACAAATCCTGTGGCCAGGTGTGGTGGCTCACATCTGTAATCCCAGCTCTTTGGGAGGCCAAGGAGGATGGATCACCTGAGGTCAGGAGTTTGATACCAGACTGGCCAACATGAAGAAAGCCCATCTCGACTAAAAATACAAAAATTAGCCGGGTGCTGTGGCACATGCCTGTAGTCCCAGCTACTTGGGAGGCTGAGGCAGGAGAATCGCGAATCGCTTGAACCCGGGAGGTGGAGTTTGCAGTGAGCTGAGATCACGCCACTGCACTCCAGCCTGGGTGACAGAGTGAGACTCTATCTCAAAAAAAAAAAAAAAAGAAAAGACAAATCCCGTATGATTCCACTGATATGAGGACCCTCAAAAATCTGTGTCTCAGATTCACAGAGACAGAAAGTACAATGGCGGCTGTCAAGGGCTAGGAGCAGGAGATGTTATTTAGTGGATGATGAATCTCAGTTTTGCTAGATGAAAACGTCCTGGAGATCTGTCTCACAACAACGTGAATATACTTAACACTACTGTGTACACTTTTAAAAGGTTAAGATGGGGCTGGGCACTGTGGCTCACACTTGTAATCCCAGCAGTTTGGGAGGCTGAGGCAGGAAGATCACTTGAGGCCAGGAGTTCGAGACCAGCCTGAGCAACATAGTGGAATCCGTCTCTACAAAAAAAAAAAAAAAAATTAACCAGCCATGGTGGGACATGCCTGTAATCCCAGCTACACTGAAGGCTGAGGCAGGAGGATCTCTTGAGCCCGAGAAGTGGAGGCTGAAGTGAGCTGAGATAGCACCACTGCACTCCAGCCCCGGTGACAGAGTGACACCCTGTCTCAAAAAAAAGGAGGGGGGCACTAACATGTTAAATTTTACATTATGTGGTTTTTATCCCTATTTATTTATTTATTTATTTGTGACAAAGTCTCACTCTTGTCCCCCAGGCTGGAGTACAATGGCACGATCTCGGCTCACTGCAACCTCTGCCTCCCAGGTTCAAGCGATTTTCCTGCCTTAGCCTCCTGCGTAGCTAGGATTACAGGCACCTGCCACCATGCCCAGCTAATTTGTGTATTTTTAGTAGAGACAGGGTTTCACCATGTTGGCCAGGCTGGTCTTGAACTCTTGACCTCAGGTGATCTGTCCACCTCGGCCTCCCAACGTTCTGGGATTACAAGTGTGAGCCACTGTGCCTGGCCAGTTTTTATCCCAATTTTTAAAAAGAAAACAGTGAAGGCTTTCTCCAGCAGCTGAAGGCCCCGTCCCCGTGTCTCAGTGGCTGGACCTCTCTGATACACCTGTCCCTAGGTGCGTGTGACTCATTGGATGAGCGGTAGAAATCCTTCCAACACTGTGCCTTGGGACTGGGCATGGTTCAGTAATGATAGGTAGGAGGGGAAGTGTGGCATCCACGCCAAGCCACTCCAAATCTAACTCAGGCCTCCTGCCAGACCAAGGGACACAGGAAATTGCTGCTAGTCAACAGTCAGCTGAGAAAGCCAGCAATCATGACTTCCCTTTGGGTCTTCACTTCCAGGGCCATTGAGTGAAGCCCCTAAAGGCACTTCCAAGCAGCTCCTGCCACTTTGAGTACCCAAAGCTGTCCACCTGCCGGGTGGCAGACCCATGCGGGCAGTGCTGACCAGTTCCAGCTCAGTGCCTCAGTAGGCATGGCCTCAGGATCCTCTGGGTTTGTTTGCTGCTGTTGTTGTTTGTCTGAAATAGGGTCTCACTTTGTCTCCCAGGCCGCAGCGCAATGGTGTGATCATAACTAGCTAGAGCCTCAACCTCCTGGGCTCAAGTGATCCTCCCACCTCAACCTCCCCAGTAGCAGGCATGGATTACAGGTGCCCGCCATCATGCCCATGGCAGCCCAGCTAATTTTTGTAGAGATGGGGTCTTGCTTTGTTGCCCAGGCTGGCCTCAAGCTCCTGGGCTCAAGCGATCCTCCCGCCTCGGCCTCTCACAGTGCTGGGATCAAGGCGTGAGCCACAGCGCCTGGCAGGATCCTCTGCACAGGCAATCACGACCCATCAGAGCTGATACTTCCAACCTGTTTTCCTCAAAATGCACCCAGGTCGGAGGTGAGGAAGGGCAGATAGTGATCTCCTCACTTCCTGAGGCTGCTGCAGGTCTGCTGGGCCTGAATTCAGCCAAGGGTTGAACCTGAGATAGAGAACTTTTGAGGCCCATAACAACTTCATAGACAGTTCATCCCCAGCCCCAGATTCCACATTTAGTGTCCTGGTTCCAGTCCCGGGATGCCTGCCAGGAACCCCTTCCTCCAGCCTGTGAGGCCCCCTGGGAGGCTCCCATTTCCTCCTAGAACCAAGTCTGACAAATGATCTGGGCTTCTCTGCCTGTCACCACAGCAAACACAGACACCAGATCCACTCCCTGAGGCAGGCCTGGGTTCTCCATGACAGGTCAGGGCCACCCTTGGCAGGCACAGAATATGCTAGGAAACACCAGGTCCCTCCGAGAAAAGCCCGGGGGCACAGCACCCTTCAGCAGGGCCGCCCTGGGGACCAGGACATGCTGGGGAGGGCATGGGAGTCTGCAGGTTCTTCACTCTGCTGCAGACATCTGCCAGAGCAGGTCCTCAGGCTGCGTTCTAGGGCCAAGACAGCTGCCACGACTCCGCCTCCAGGACCTCTGCGTGAGCCTCCCGAAAGCCCCTGGGGCTGACTCAGCCTGCACCCCTCTCACATTCCTGAGGTTCCTGTCCTTCTTGCCTCACCGTATTATTTAGAACTTAATTAAATGTCGACTTGAGGAAGCAGGATGGTGCAGTGATTGGGGCACAGGTTCCGGAATCCGGTAACCCGGATTCAGATCCCAACTCTATGAATTCCTAGCTGTGGGGCCCTGGGCACTTGGAGCCTACGTATTCTCATCAATGAAATGGGGATGACAACCACATTCATCTCCTGCGGACGGCTTGAGAATAAAAGGGGAAGCCAGTGAAATGCCCAGCCAATGGCCAGCCCGGGGCAGGTGCTCCATGAGCCCCATCTTTTAGCTACTGTTAGTACTGATCTTAGAGCTAGTGATTCTCAACCCTGCTCTCCATTAGAACCACCTGGGGAGCATAGAAAAAAAATCTAATTCCTGAAACTCACTCCAGACCAATTCAATCCACATCTCCAGGCATCTTTATTTTCCAGACTACCCCCAGGTACTTCTGGTGGGCAGCCGGTGAGCAGTGGCACTCTAAGCTCCCAGAGGCAGGGCCCAGGCCTCCTTCCCACTCCCCTTGCAAGAACAGCCCAGGAACATGGATGCAGTGGATGCTGCCCACAGCCGAGCTCCAGCGAGGTGCCGCAGTCCATCCCCTCCCTTGCCCAGCCTGGAAGAGCTCCCCTTACCTTGGAGGTGTTTTTCCACCACTGTGGGCTGCCCTGGCCTGGGATGGCAGCCCTGGAGGCCCTGGGCACTGGGGGCCAGGCCCTGGAGTCAACCTCGTGCCTTCCTCTAAGGGCCAAGGGTCAGGCCTGCTGGATGACGCTCCTTGTCCTGCACCTGGTGCAACCTCCAGGCTCGGGGAGACCACATTGACCCTGCCGGGTGCTGGAGCCAATTCCAGGCCAGTCCTGGGGCTCTCGCTGGGTGTCTCAGGAGGCTTGGCTTCCACCTTTGTGGGCAGGGGCAGGTGGCCAGGGAATGCCTGGGCTGGGCCAGGAACACCATCTCCCTGGCCTGGTGAGGCCCATGCCTGGGCGGGGTCAGCTCCCAGCCCCGAAGCTCTGATGGGGGGCAGCCTCTCCACTGTCCCCTCCAGCACGTCCACCTTCTGGCTCTCTACAGGAAAACAGGCAGGACAAAAACGCACTCCCATGTGGAGGAGTCTGCCGCAAAGATACTGCGAGGAATCTGTACAAGGCCATTCAGTGCTCAGGTTTACAACAGCCAAAGACTGGAAACGACCCAAATGAAAGGGGCTGGTTGACTAAACCATGAAGCATCCAACAAGGAGTTGGCACAGTCGTGAAAAAGAAGAAATTAATACCTCTATGGAAGCCTGGGCAACACAGTGAAAGCTTGTCTCTACTAAAAATAAAAATTTTTAAATGAGTTGGGCATGGTCGCACATGCCTGCAATCTGAGCTACTTCGGAGGCTGAGGCAGGAGGATTGATTGAGCACAGTAGATAGAGGTTGCAGTGAGCCATGTTCACGCCACTTGCACTCCAGCCTGGGCAACAGAGTGAGATCCTGTCTCAAAAAAACCATCTTTAAGCGCAACTATGGAGTGATCTCTGGATATACTGTAAGTGAAAGAAAGCCAGGTGGAGAACGGTGTGTCTGGGGTCCTGTTTCTCTAAGAAGGGAGTATGTGTGAGCGTGTATGTGTGCACGTGTGCACATAACCACTGACCATGTTGTCTAGGTAGACTGGACCTCAAGGGAAAGAAAAGACAAAAGCTTTTTAAATGGTTACTTACGTATCAGGGGAGGAAGCGGGGTGCAGAGAACAAAGGTAGAAGATAGACTTCTCTTTTATTTATTTATTTTTTTGAGACAGAGTCTCGCTCTTGTCACCCAGGCTGGAGTGCAGTGGCGTGATCTCGGCTCACTGCAGCCTCTACCTCCCTGGTTCAAGCGATTCTCCTGCCTCAGCCTCCCAAGTAGCTGGGATTACAGGCACATGCCACCATGCTTGCTAATTTTTGTATTTTTAGTAGAGACAGTGTTTCACCATGTTGGCCAGTCTGGTCTCAAACTCCTAACCTCAGGTGATCCGCCCACCTAAGCCTCCCAAAGTGCTGGGATTACAGGTGTGAGCCACCATGCCCGGCCTCTTATTTTTAAGCAAAAAAAAAAAAAAAAAAAATTCATAGTGATGGAGTCTCACTATGTTGCCCAGGCTCGTCTCAAACTCCTGGGCTCAAGTGATACTCCTGCCTTGGCCTCCCAAATTGCTGGGATTACAGGAAGGAACCATTGCATCTGGCCTCTAGACTTCTCTTAATACACATTGTTTTGTCTATTTGACTTTGGAACCATGTAAATATCATGCAAAATTATACAAGAAAATTAAAGGTTAACAAAGTAATCCATAAACATTTAAAGCATTTGAGTACCAAGTTGGTGGCATCGCCTGCACAGAAAGGTACTACAGTTGGCCCTTGAGCAACACAGGTTTGAACTGCGTAAGTTCACTTAGATGCAGATTTTCTTCCTCCTCTGCCACCAAGACAGTGAGACAAACCTCTCACCTTCCTCGTCCTCATCAGCCTACTCAATGTGAAAATGACAAGAATGAAGACCCACTTCCACGGAATGAATAGGGAATATATTTTATCTTCCTCGTGATCATCATAATAACATTTTCTTTTCTCTAGCTTACTCTATTGTAAGAATACCATATTTAACACATAAAACATTACGAGCATGTGTTAATCGCTTATTTATGTTATCAGCAAGACTTCCAGTCAACAGAAGGCTATCAGTAGTTACATTTTGGAAAAGTCAAAAATTATACTTGAATTTTCAACTGTGCAGAAAGTCAGTTCCCCAACCCCGAGTTGTTCAAGGGTCAACTGTATTCCAAGTGGTTTTGAAACATAGCAATTGACTATGTGTCTCTGGTGGGATATATATGACAAAAAACCCTGCAAAAACAAACAAAAAGAAGCTTTGACAGTTGCCCAGGAATCATACTGTGGGCCATGTCGTTGGGGACTTTATTCTGAAGCTGTTGTGTCTGCAATGTCAGATAAAGCAAACGGGGTCCCACTCACCTTCCCCAGGCTCCCTGGCATCAGACTGCACCCCACTGGCGCTCAGCACATGCTTTGGTTTTGCTCCTTCTTCTTCCACTCGCTCTTTGTTCTAAAATAACAACCATTAAAAAATGTCATCATTATCATCAATATTGCCTTTCAGGCCACAGACATTTGCTGAGCACCTCCCGCGTGCTTAAGGTAAGGGCATTTAGGTTATTTCACACAGTATCACAGTAACAGTAACATTGGAGAGTAGACACTGCAGTTACCACTTTAGAGAGAAGGACACTGAGGCCTTCCCAATGTCATAAAATTTAAAAGAGGAGGCACCCACCTTCACACCAAGAACCACTTCCTTTCCAGGGCTTCACCATATTCCCCATAAGGGATGAACCCAGCTCCTGATACAGGGTTCAAAATAGGCTGGACCCCAAAAGACTTAAGACTAGAGATGGAAAATAATCATTTAAATATATATGTGTGTGTATATATATATATATATATATTTTTTTTTTTTTTTTTTTTTTTGAGACAAGGTCTTGCTCTGTCATCCAGGCTGCAATGCAGAGGCACAATCTCAGCTCACTGCAACCTCTGCCTCCCAGGTTCAAAAGACCCTCCCAGCTCAGCCTCCCGAGTAGCTGGGATTACAGGCATGCATCACCATGCCCGGCTAATTTTTGTATTTTTAGTAGAGACAGGGTTTCACCATGTTGGCCAGGCTTGTCTCGAGCTCCTGGACTTAAGCTACCCTCCCTCCTAGGCCTCCCAAAGTGCTGGGATTACAGGTGTGAGCTACCATGCCTGGCCAGAGATGAAAATAATCTTAATATGCCAACCCAGATCAATTGATCATGGCTACTACAGCATTGGTTTCGGTTGAATTCTGAAGTCAAATCCCTGCTTGGGGGAAACAGTGCCAAGGTCAATTAGTAATGTGTGCCTGGGAGCTGGGTTGGGGGATCCCATGGTCACCTCTTTACAGTGTAGCAGTGTAGCCAGGGGCATGGACTCTGGAGCCAGCCATGCTGGGTTTGAACCCCACCTTCACCACTTGGTCAAGATCCTTAAATTCTCTGCATCTCACTTTCCTCATCTGTAAAATGGGGATAATCACATTATCGGCCTTGTAGAGTCAGTGGGAAGATTTGGGAGTAATGTGCAAATGTCCTAGAAGTGTGCCCAGCACATAGTGGGTGCTCAATAGCTCTGCTGATTTTGTCCTGCCAGGAACCAAGAGCTATCAATGTTAAATGAGCCCAGTGTAAGGACACTGACCCAGAGAAGCTCTCAGCAGCTTTTCCTTAAATCCAAATGGTCCACACCAGACCAGTGTCTGGCCTGCCCATGCTTTCACCCATAAAACAGCCCAGAGCCCTCAGTATGCTCAGCTAGTCCATACTTAAGCAAGTATTTCCAGATGGTCTGACCTCTTGCTGGGTCCTCATGCAAGAGCACGATGTTTCTGGGGTTTGCACCCTTCGATGAAGTCCCTAAGATGAATTCTGGCACATGTTACAGCAGCAGTGCCAGCCACAGCCCAGAGCCTTGCTTGCCCCCGAGGTGTAAAGCACTCACCAGTCTTGGGGCTTCTGTGGCCAAGGCAAGAGAAGCCCCTGTATCAGTGAGTGCCTTTCGCCTGGGGGCCCAGCCAGGGCCTTCCCCTGCCTTGCCACAGAAGCCCTTAATTAGAAGCCCAGAGGCCAAAAACAGCTCAGGACATATTTTGTTGGGCTTGGATTTTTTTTTTTTTTTTTTTTGAGACAGGGTCTCGCTGTGTTTTCCAGGCTGGAGTGCAGTGTTTGGATCCCAGCTCACTGCAGCCTCAACCTTCCAGGATTAAATGATCCAGTGATCCTCTCACCTCAGCCTCACGAGCAGCTGGGACTACAGGCACGTGCTGCCACCTCCAGCTAATTGTTGGTTGATATTGTTTTATAGAGACAAGGTACTCACTTTGTTACCCAGGTTTAACTTTTTCAATTTGTTCCCAACTTTTAAAATCTATGAGATTTTTACAGTTAGGATCCCTTTTGGGGTGACAGAATTGTTTCCCATTTTTACTGTGGTGGTGGTGACATGGATAGAAACATTTGTGGAGCTATATATTTGACATGTGCATAGTTTGTGAGTATGTGCAGTTTATTACATGTAAATTATACCATCATAATTATTATGTAGTTACTAAACCTTAATAAAACTCTCTAGGAAAAAAAAAAAATCTAAGTACCCCAGCTTTTCTTAAAAAAATCTGAGGATGGCCGGGCATGGTAGCTCACACCTATAATCCCAGCACTTTGGGAGGCTGAGGAGGGTGGATCACCTGGGGTCAGGAGTTCAAGATCAGCCTGGCCAACATGGTGAGATGAAACCCTGTCTCTACAAAAATACAAAAATTAGCCAGGCATGGTGACAGGCACCTGTAATCCCAGCTACTCGGGAGGCTGAGGCAGGGAGAATCACTTGAACCCGGAAGGCGGAGGTTGCAGTAAGCCCAGATCACACTGCTGCACTCCAGCCTGGGGGACAGAGTAAGACTCTTGTCAAAAAAAAAAAACACACACACACAGAAAAAAACCTGAAGATCTGGCAACTCTAGGCCAAGATGGCAAAACTCGGCTAGGGCAGTCTCCTCTAAGCAGGGCACTACAGCTGTCCCAAATGTCTCCCCAACCCTAAGGTGTTGGTTCCACTGTTTGTCTACACCATGCCCACTACTCTAAATTACTACCTGCTCATTACTTTGCGATTCCAGGACACCAAGCTTTGACCTCTGAACAGTAAGGACATAGCACATGGAGAACACACAGCCCAGCACCTGGCGTGGGGGAGGCACTTCATCAAAACTGCTCGCTGCCACTGTCACCAGGATCACCAGAGTCATCAATGTGGCCCAGATCCCTTGCTCGGCAGACAGCTCCCCCTTATCCTTCTTCAGACTCTGTCCTGCCGCCCCCAGAGCTGGGGGGACTGGAGGCATGAAATAGACCTCCTCCTCTTTCACCCACTGGCAGAAAGGGACTTGGACAGACTGTCCTTTGGCAGACCTTGTTGGGTTCAAACTGTCCTCTGCTTCCCCCCTCTTTAGGGTAGGCAGGCCCATGCATGTGCACCCCCCACCCCCAGCTGGGTTCTGTCTTCAGGGCTCAGCCTTCTAGTCCCTGCTGTTTCTGTGCTTCCTCACACACCATTCTAGAGGACTGGTGCCTCTGAACACATATGCCCGGGACTGTTTTCCAGAAGAGCACACCTGGCTTCCAGGTATCATCAAATTCACTGCTGGAACCAAATGAAGTGCCACTGGGGACTTCTGAAGATCTCAGGAGGACCTTCACAAAGTCCTGGCACAATTTTCAAATTTAACCGCCAGTGCTAGGATTTAATTCCATTCCAAAGATGGTTGCCATGCTCCACTCTCCCAGGAAACTCAGTCCCCAAGAAGCCTCCATAATGCACAGCATTCAGCACTGACGATGTGTTTAGCAGCCGTGGCTGTGTCTCAGTTCACCGCTCATTCTCTGAGCCCTTCCTGCAAGACCTGCCCTGGCCTCACAACATGGAGGGAAGCAGAGGTTTCCTGTCATGGGCCAATCAGCAGCCGACAGCCTGATGGGGAGACTGGACCAAACCTAAAGACATTCCTGATACGTTTATTAAACGCCAGGGCCAGAGGAGAGATTTAGTAAGTTCCAGTGGAGCAGGACAGACGGGAAATGGCACAAGAACTCAAAAAGTAGGAAGTTCTGTGACTTCCCTTAACCAGAAATGCCTTCATGCAACATATGTAACAGCTAATTTCATTACTATATGAAGCACTCTTACAAATCAATAAGAAAAAGGCAAAAAAAACAAAATAGGAAAGAGGGGGAAAAGATATGAGCAGGCAGTCCACAGAAAATACAAAAGGTTTCAAACCTGTGAGTGATGTTCAGTCTTCTAGCAAAATAAATATAAATCAAAACTATAAGACATATTAGTCTAGTTTTGGTTATATTTGAAATTTTCCATAATAAAAACCTAAAATTTTTTTCATAAGTTCAAAAGGTTACCTTTAAGAGACATAAAAATAATTGTCTTATTTGGGTCTGATACAAATAAACTATAAATTTTTATTTTATTTATTTATTTTTGTGTGTGTGTGAGACAGAGCCTCACTCTGTCGCCCAGGCTGGAGTGCAGTGGTGCGATCTCGGCTCACTGCAACCTCTGCCTCCCGGGTTCAAGTGATTCTTCTGCCTCAGCCTCCCGGGTAGCTGGGACTACAGGCGCCCGCCACCACGCCCAGCTAATTTTTGCACTTTTAGTAGAGACGGGGGGGGTTCACCATATTGGCCAGGCTAGTCTCGAACTCCTGACCTTGTGATCTGCCCACCTTGGCCTCCCAAAGTGCTGGGATTACAGGTGTGAGCCACCACACCCAGCTTTTTTTTTTTTAAGATGGAGTTTTTGGTCTTATTGCCCAGGCTGGGGTATGGTGGTGCAATCTTGGCTCACTGCAACCTCCAACCTCCTGGGTTCAAGCAATTCTCCTGCCTCAGCCTCCTGAGTAGCTGACATTACAGGCATGTACCACCATGCCCAGCTAATTTTTGTATTTCTATTAGAGACAGGGTTTCAGCATGTTGGCCAGGCTGGTCTCGAACTCCTGACCTCAGATGATCCCCCGCCTCAGCCTCCCAAAGTGCTGGGATTACAAGCTTGAACCACCTCGCCCAGCCTAAAATATTTTTAAAGTATAAGATAATCAGGGAAATTAGAACACCGAACTTCAGTAATACTAAAAAGTTATCATTCGGCCCAGTGCAGTGGCTTGTGCCTATAATCCCAACACTTCGGGAGGCTGAGGCAGGAGGATCGCTTGAGCCCAGGAGTTCAAGACCAGCCTGGGCAACGTAGTGAGACCCTGTCTCTAAATAAAAATAAATAAATAAAGGTATTCACTTTATTAGGTGTGATGACAGTATCAAGATTATGTTTTTTTAAAAGAGCCCTTATCTTTTTGCTATAAATGCTAAACATTTATGAAAGAAATGATCCAACATCTCAGATTTCCTTAAAATAATCCGAAGGGAGAAGTGGGTGGGGAAAAGAGAAAAAAAAAATGCACAATAATTTCCCATTTTCATTCACCAGAAAGGCAAAGAATCAAAAGCATTCCCACACCTTGATGGTAGGAGACTTATTTGGAGTAATTTCTTTGAAGGCTGATTTGCCTTTATCCGTATCAATTTACCATTTGGCTTGGCATTTCCACTGTGAGAGTGTATCATGCAGATAAACTCACACTTGTGTTCAGTGACATACATCTATGGATATTCACTGCATCATTATGTATAGTTGCCAAAAATGAGAAACAATAGAAACAAACGAGGATCTGGGCTGGTTAACAACTGAAGACACAGCCCCCCAAAGGGAGTACTCGGAACATATTCATAACAATATAAACATCAATCAATGCCCAAAATATATTAAGTAAAAAATTAGAAATCAGGGCCAGGACAATGTGAATAACATTTAAATTAAAATAAAACAATTCTGCCAGGAGCGGAGGCTCACACCTGTAATCCCAGCACTTCGGGAGACCGAAGCAGGCAGATCACTTGAGGTCAGAAGTTCGAGACCAGCCTGGCCAATATGGTGAAACCCCATCTCTACTAAAAATACAAAAAAATTGGCCAGGCATGGTGGTGGGCAGCTGTAATCCCAGCTACTCAGGAGGCTGAGACAGGAGAATCGCTTGAACCCAGGAGGCGGAGGTTGCAGTGAGTCAAGATCACACCATTGTACTCCAGCCTGGGTGACAGAGTGAAGCTCCGTCTCAAAAACAAAACAAATCAACAAAGCAATTCTGGTGGACAGATTGTGGGAAAAACAAAACAAAACAAAAGGGTGCTGTGGATACCAAGTTGCTTGTAGACACAGCCTCTATCTGGAAGGATTCAAAGGAAATCAGAACCCATGCTTGCCTGCGGGGCAGGGTATTGGTGTTCTGGGGCCTGGGGGATGGAATAGGAAGGAGATGTATGCTCTTTACATTATTATTTTTTTACTATGTGCATATTAATTTGGTTAACGCTATTGATTAGATCTATTTTATTACTTACAGTCGTGACTCTGTATCTGCCAGGGATCGGTTCCTGGGCCCCCTCCACACCAAAATCTATGGCTGCTGAAGTCCCTGATATAAAATGTCATGGTATTTGCATGTAACCTACACATATCCTCCCATACACTTTAAATCACCTCTAGATTACTTATGATACCTAATACAATGTAGATGCTATATGAGTAGTTGTTATACTATCGTGTAACAACTGTATTATTATTTAGAGAATAATGACAGGAAAGAAAAACCTGTCCGTGCTCAGTACGGACACACCATCATAGGACTAACTACATTTTGATCTGAGATTTGATTGAATCTGCAGATGTAGAACCCACAAATATGGAGGGCTGACTATAATTAGATTAAATTTCTTTCTTTTTTTGAGAGACAGGGCCTCACTCTGTGGCCCAGGCTGGAGTGCACTGGCACAAACATAGCTCACTAAAGCCTCTGTTTCCAGGGCTCAAACAATTCTCCCACCTTAGCCTCCCGAGTAGCTAGGACTACAGGTATGTGCCACAATGCCTGGCAAATTTTTAAATTTATTTTTTGTAGAGACGGGGTCTTACTCTGTTGCCCAGGCTGGTCTCAAACTCCTGGCCTCAAGAAATCCTCCCACCTTGGCCTCCCAAAGCACTAGGATTACAGGCATGAGCCACTGCACCCAGCATAATTTTATTTCTTTAAAACTGGGCTTGGTTAGGGTCACACTGCCCTGCAGGCCAAGCCCTCAGGAGAGGCACCGTGGAGACAGCAGGGGCTGGGGAGAGGGGCAGCTCTGACAGGAGCTGCAGGGCAGGGAGGGGAAGGGGCAGCAGGGGAGCTCCGGCCTGGTGCGGGGAGGGGAGGCACGCTCCTGTCCTCGGCAGCTGACACAGAGTCAAGCGCAGACCCCTTTGACCCCAGCTCATCTCTTGCCAGAGGCTGGTAAGTCACTTCAGGGGTCTGAAATGGTGGCTCCAGGTTGTCTGAGTGTTGTTAAGTGGCTGACCCCTAGCTGTCCCCAAACAGGGTGTTCCCTCTGCAGACCTCACCCCCCATATCCTTCTCCCAGCGGCCAAGCTTCCATTAGCCTGCAGGATTGATTATGCAACTCTTGGGAACAGCCGCTCCCAGGAATGCCACCCTCCACCCCCGGGCTCCGGCTCCTGCCTGCTGTCCCCCTGGGTCACTGTCAACACTCGTCTCCCCACAGGCAGCTGCACTGTCCACCCCCTCTGGAGCTAAGCTCAAGGTTGGGAACAGGAGGTGGCGGGTGGGTTTCTGAGCGGGGCTCCATCAGGAGAGACTGGCCACTCCTGCCTGTCCCATCCCATGTGTGAAGGAGCAGAAGGGCAGTCACGGGGGTGTCAGAGAAGTGTGGTGGTCCTCTCTCCCAAACCACCAGCGTGTCCCCCACGGCTAGGTTCCCTGGAGCTGCCAAGACCCCGTAGTCCTGGCCAGAGCCCCGCTTCTTCCCTTCCCTGGGGAGAATGGCAGGCAGTATCCTGCCTGGAAATCCACTTATGACCCGTTTAAGGTTCCGGCTCTCCTTTTCCCCATCAACAGATCACACAGGAAGGGGACACCATGCCTCCAGCTCTCCAAACACTGGCTGCCTGGCCAGTCTCCCACCAGGGCCGGGGCCTCCCGTCCAGCTAGGGCAGGGAAGCAGGAACCAACCTCCTCGGGGCTGTCACCTGGGCTGCCTCCCCTCCAGGGGACATGCCCTTGCATGAGGAAATCCGCCACCTTCGATTTCTGCAATGTGGCCCCCACCAAAGCGATGGCCCTGTCCACCGCAGCCACCATCCTGAAGAGGGCCTCCAGCCTGGCACCGTGCTGGGCCGCATCCTGCTGCATGGCCCTCACCAGCTCCAGGACCTCGGGCCACCCGGCCTGGGTGTCAGCGCGGGGAACCCCATCAGCCCCGCCTGGGCCTGGTGCCCGGGAGGCCTCCAGCCTGCGCAGGCCCTGCTCCAGGTGGCCCATGTCTCGGCACACGCTCTGCAACTTCTCTGTGACATCTTCTTGGAAGTGAAGGAGCTGGTCCACCTTCTCGTTCAGCATGTTCAGCTTTTTGTCCATGGTGGTTAAGCAGGCCTTGCCCAACCCTGGTAGCCCCCAGTGCCCCAGACTCTCCTTGGAGGTTCCTGACATGCTGGTGCAGGCTTGACCAGGGTAAGAGTGGGGAATGACGAGAGGCACAGACCCCTGGTTCTCACTCAGGCGGTGGTGTCTGCAAGGTCATTGTCCTCCGCAGCTGACAGCCTCCCGGCAGCACCAACCCCCACGATGGCCTGGGCTGTGTGAGGAGCGCAGAGACCCGGGTTCTTCCTGTACCTTGGCTTTGCTTATCTCCCACCCTCCACGGGCCTGTGAGTGACAGGCCGAGGTCGGCCCAGGCCCTTCTCCTTGGGGCCCCTTTGACATCACGGCAGCATTTAACATTCCTCTCTGAGAGGCTGCTGATGGGCAAATATGTTAAGAATCTGCCCAGAGCAGGCAGGGTTCATGCAACTACTGGTTCGGTTCAGTGGAAAGGAAAGGGTCCTTTGGAGAATGGACCTGCTGGCTGGGCTCCAGGAGGGATCCCAGGGCAGAGGAAGGTCCTTAGAGGCCCAGAGCCCTGAGGCCACACATATCAGAGTCACAGTGAAAAGCAAGACAGAGACAGAAAGGAATGTGAGACCACTCAGCAAAGTTGTGACTTCTGCCATGATGAAAATTTTGATGCTTCTGCAAATTTAAAACAAACTTCAGGTGCCCCTACTACACCAGCGTTCAGAACATGTGTTTAGACTGTCTGTGGGGTGGCTGGCTGGTCCCTCCCCACCAGGGCCTTCAGTCACTAGTCACTGGTACCTAAAAATAGAACTGAGGGCAATGGCCCTGGCCACCTGCCAAGTGCTGTCCTGAGGGCCCATGTTCTTCACTGGGCCCTCGGGGGGACACTCACCAGAGACACTTGCTCCCCCAATAACAACTATGCAGGTATCACACACGCAGTTTCCATACTGAAACAGACTTAGCAGGGACCCAGAGCACAACAGGCCTATGTTTCCTGTGGTTTACAAATGTTTTTGCCTTAGAAGCCCTGGGTTCAAATAAAACATTTTACAGAAGTATCAGTCAATAAAGCAGACACAAGCAGAGATGCTAAGGTTACCCCCGAGGTGGGGCACAGGGAGCCCCTCAAAGTCCCAAGTACTCCACGGGGCAGTCTGACCTACACCATTTCCATCCAGCTCCCCTTGGGCAGAAGGCAAGGCCCAGAGAGGGGCATTTGCCCAAGGTGGCCCAGGCAGGCACACGGCCTCCTGAGGATGGTCCAGCCATGGGCAGGGCTGCCCCCAACGGAGGGGGCTTTAGTGTCCCCGTCAAGCTTCCCCCTTCTGAATAAAAGCAATTATTATAAAGTCTGACCTGGACATTTGGAATCTAAAAGCACTATTAGGGACGGGTGCAGTGGCTCACATCTATAATCCCAGCACTTTGGCAGGCGGATTGCTTGTGTCCAGGTGTTCGAAACCAGCCTGGGCAACAGAGCAAGACCCGGTCTCTACAAAAAATAAGCCAGGCAGGGTGGCACACACTTGTGGTCCTAGCTACTCAGGAGGCTGAGGCGAGAGGATTGTTTGAGGCTGCAATGAGCTCTGATCCTGCCACTGCACTCCAGGCTGGGCAACAGAAGGAGACCCTGTCTTCAAAATAAATAAATACATGAAAGCACCATTAGAGGTTTTGCTATGTTAAACCATTAACCTATCAATGCAATGAGCTTGCTATGCAAATGCAGCTTGACCACAGCCTTCTCTACCTACCCCTCTATCCTGCTAGTTGCCCCTGGGCAGCCCACAGAGAAATCCAAACCCATTCCTGAGAGCACAGCCATGGGTGTCGTTGGTGGAATGACCCAGAACATGCTAGAAAGAGCAGGGTCTGTTATATTCACCGCCGCTGAAAAACACACAAATAAAGTCTCCTTGGAAAAGGAAATTTGAAGGGTAACCCCGTGTTCCAGTTCCTCTGGGGATTCACCATGTGCCTCAGGAGGACCTCATTTGCCACAGAAGACTCCCCCAGTCGACCAGGGCAGCGGGCTCTCCCAACACTTCACGCTTAGCACTTCCCTGCAGATCTGGGCTCCCTGGGCCAATCTTTGGGAAAATGGCTGCCTAGAGAAGTCTCTAGAAGTCTAACACACCCAGCCCCTGTGCCTCTCCCCAGTTGGTGCCTATACTTTTTGTGGAATAAAAGTCCCACCAGACAAGAGAGGCAGACCCTGGCCTCTGGAGAACCAGCATCCAGGCAAGTCCTAGGTTAATACAGCTGGAAAGGGCCGGGGGCAGTGGCTCATGCCTGTAATCCCAGCACTTTGGGAGGCCAAAGCGAACGGACCACGAGGTCAAGAGATTGAGAACATCCTGGCCAATATGGTGAAATCCCGTCTCTACTAAAAATACAAAAATTAGCTGGGCATGGTGGTGCGCACCTATAATCCCAGCTACTTGGGGGGCTGAGGCAGGAGAATTGCTTGAACCAGTGAGGCAGAAGTTGCAGTGAGCCGAGACTGCGCCACTGGCGACAGAGCGAGACTCTTGTCTCAAAAATAAATATATAGGCCAGGTTCAGTGGCTCATGCCTGTAATCCCAGCACTTTGGGAGGCCGAGGCAGGTGGATCACCTGAAGTCAGGATTTCGAGACCAGCCTGGCTAACATGGTGAAACCCCATCTCTACTAAAAAAATACAAAAAATTAGCCAGGTGTGGTGGTGCATGCCTATAATCCCAGCTACTTGGGGGGCTGAGGCAGGAGAATCTCTTGAACCTGGGAGACGGAGGTTGTGGTGAGCCAAGATTGCGCCATTGCACTCCAGCCTGGGCAACAAGAGTGAAACTCTGTCTCAAAAAATAATAATAATAAAAATAAATAAATAAAGCCAGAAAGATAACTTCAAAGTCTAAATGAATCCAAAGGAAAACACCAAATACCCAGACATGTACCTATACCAAACGTGAATTATCAGGCACAGTGGCTCATGCCTGTAATCCCAGCACTTTGGGAGGCCAAGGCAGGCGAATCACTTGAGGCCAGGAGTTTGAGACCAGCCTGGCCAACATGGTGAAACCCCATCTCTACTAAAAATACAAAAATTAGCAGGACATGGTGGCGAGCGCCTGTGATCTCAGCTACTCAGGAGGTTGAAGTATGAGAATCGCTTGAACCCGGGTGGCGGAGGTTGCAGTGAACCAAGATGGTGCCACTGCACTTCAGCCTGGGTGACAGAGCAACACTCTGTCTCGAAAAAGAAAAAAAGAAAAGAATTAAATTACAAAAGGATTTGTCATGTCTTCATTAAGCATTTACATTAACCTTGTAAACAAACAAGTTTACAAGGTAGCTCATTTGCTAAGAAGGTGGCTACGGCTGGAAGCTCCCTGAGGGCAGACCAATCCTCTTGGGCTTGGCCTGGATTCCCGGAGGCACCAGCTGCCTGGCACATGGCAGGTGTTCAACATGGAGGAATGAGCTAAGGAGGAGGCAGCAGGAGGCTGAGCAGACCGTCCTGAGACTTTTGTGGAAGGAGGAGGCATCAAAGTGAGCACAGGGCAGGAAACCCTGACAATCCGGGAAGGGAGCTCCAGGGAGCTCCAGGGAGCTCCAGGGCCCTCTGGGAGAAAGCCTAGAACACACCGTGGGTGGTTCCTGGGGCTTCTTTGGTGGAAGGGAGTAGCCAGAAGGACAAACTTTAACCTCTTTCATTCTCAGCTTTAAGAGATAGGAGTTTGGAGCACATGGATTTCCTGTAGGGATGCTTCTCTCTAACTCTCCCTGATGCATAGGACACAGCAGGGGGCTTGGCCAGTTTTTGTGTGATGGTGCTTGCCCAGAGGATGGGGAGGCATTGACCCCCCAAGCCCAGAGAAGGAAGACCAGAGAAGAGGTAGCTGAACTAGATCGACAGAGCAGCAAATACAATAACCCCTTGTCCTTCCTGGGTAAGGACAGGGCAGGGCAGTGGATCCTTTCCCGGGAAAAGACAGGCTGACCTCTATTCACCCTAGGTGGGGGCCAGCACACACTAAACCCCAAGACTCTTCCCTGGCCTTCTAGTGACCTAATAGTCTTGGGGATCATGAGGTGAGAGAGATTTCAACACCCTCATTTTATTTTACTTTGTTTTTTTCTAAGATAGGGTCTTGATCTGTTGCCCAGGCTGGAGTACAGTGGCACAACCACAGCTCACTGCAACCTGGAACTCCTAGGCTCAAGCGATCCTCCAGCCTCAGCCTCTTGCATAACTGGGATTACAGGTGCATGCCCCCGCACCCAGCTAATTTTTAATTTTTTTTAAATGTCATCACCCAGGTATTAAGCCTAGTACTCATTAGTTAGTCTATACAACAAGCCCGCATGGCACAAGTTTACTTATGTAACAAACTTGCACATGTATCCCTGAACTTAAAATAAAAGTTAAAAAAAAAAACTTTCTTTTATAGATGGGGTCTTTCAATATCTTTCCAGGCTTTTTTAACCCAGGAGAGTGGTGGCTCACACCTGTAACCCCATCACTTTGGGAGGCTGAGGCAGGAGGATTGCTTGAGCCCAGGAGTTCAAGATCAGCCTGGGCAACAGAGCAAGACTCCGTCTCTACAAAAGAACATATATGTATATATTAGCCAGGCATGGTGGCATGTGCCTGTCATCCCAGTTACAAGGAGGCTGAGGCAGAAGGATCTCTTGAGCCTGGGAGGTTGAGGCAGCAGTGAGCAGCAATGGAGACACGTACTCCAACCTGGACAACGGAACAAGACCCTGCCTCAAAAAATAAAATAAAATAAAATAAAATAAAATAAAATAAAATAAAATAAAATAAAATGATATCAAGGCTCTGACTCAAGTTGAAAGACTGACCTTTCATATTTCTCTCCTTCCCCTCCAGAGACTTCGTGGTAAAGGAAGAAAATAAATACACACCTGCAATGATGAAGAGAATAGAAGGGGCTGTTGGTGAATGAGTGTTATCAATGAATTTCTGGAAAACTAGTGGAGGAGAGGTAACTGGAGAAACAAGAAAGAGAAAACTGCAGCCTCACTGGCCACAAGGGTGAATACAGATAAGCATGGAGCCAGCTTTCCCTGTAGGACCCCAAAGAGGCTTCAGACCCCGAGACCCCCAGTGGGGTAAATAGGGAGCAGGAATGCAAGACTGAAAAGTCCATCCCTCTTCCTGCCCCACACCCCGGCACAGAAGGGCCTGGCCAGGCCCACCCTCCCTAGAGATCAGAGCCTGCTTCTGGAGAAATGTAATGGTCCACACCATAATAGTTCTAGGGGCTGGCTTTTGGGGTTTCTCAGGAGCGCCCTACCTGCTCATCCTCAACAAAACCACGCAGTTAACAAGCCTCAACCACCCCAGCTGTCAGTACCTTCTTCAGAAATATGCACAGACAAAAAGGATCACTGAATGTTCAAAGAAAGCCTTCAAGATGAAAAGGGAAGACTAAAGCAAATAAACAGAAACATGATCATAGAAGAAACAGAGGAAATGAGAAACAGAAAGTTTCAAAAAGGCTGTCATTTGGCGGGGTGAGGTGGCTCACACCTGTAATCCTAGCACTTTGGGAGGCCAGGGAGGCGGGGCTCAACTGAGCACAAGAATTCGAGACCAACCTGGGCAATATAGAGAGACCCTGTCTCTACCAAGAAACTTTTTTAATTAGCTGGGTGTGGTGGCATGCGCCTGTAGTCCAGCTCTTTGGGAAGCTAAGGTGGCAGGACTGTTTAAAGCCCAAGAGGCGGAGGTTGCAGCGAGCCATGTTCGTGCCACTGCACTCCAACCAGGGTGACAGGGCAAGACCCTGTCTCAAAAAACAAACAGACAAGCCTGTCATTTGTAGCCACAGAAAAGCATGAAAGCCTATTCCATTCTTTAAAAAAGGAGAGGATGCTATGGAAAAAGAACAACTGTAGAATAAAAGAGAAGTCTTGGAATTTTAAAGTATGAATAGTGGAATTTAAAAATATGAATAGTATAATTTAAAAATTCAATATAGGGATGAGAAGATGAAGCTAAGATACTATCCCAGAAAATAAAACTAAAAGATGAAGACATGTGCAGGAGAGAAGCTGTTCGACAATGAGTCCAGCTAGCCTCACATCCAATTAACTGGAGTTTCGAGAGAAATGAAAGAAGGAAAGAATTTATAAAAGAAATGCTACAGTCATTATGAAATTTTGGAACACAGGGATAAAGAGAAGATTTTAAAACTCCCCAAAATGTAAAAGAAAAAAACCACACACTTGTGAGAATTTGTCCCCTTCAAAATTAATGTCAAAATTTAATCCCAGTGTGGCAGCATTGAGAGATAAGGCCTTTAAGAAGCAACTGGATCATGAGGGCCCTACCCTTACGGGTTAATGGATGAATGGGTTATCATGGGAGTGGGGCTGGTGGTTTCATAAGAGGAGGAAGAGAGACCTGAGGGAGCACACTCAGCCCCTCCCCCATGGGATACCCTGGGCCACCTCTGGACTCTGCGGAGAGGGCCCACCAGCAAGAAGGTCCTCACAAGATGCAGCCCCTCAACCTTGGACTTCTCAGCCTCCATAACTAAAGAAATACATTCCTTTTCTTTATAAATTACCCAGTTTCAGGTATTTCTGAAAATAGACTACCATACATAGCAAAGAACTAGAATCAGAATGACATGAAACTTCTCATCCTAAAAACAACTGGATGCTGGAAGAGAGGCTGGCTGTCAAAGTCTAGATAGGAAAGCACTTCCCCTTAGAATTTTGAAGACACTGCACCACCATTAGGGGACAAAATGAAGGGTTTTATGATTTGCAAAAATGCAAAAAATTCATGCTTTTTTTTTTTTTTTTTTTTAAGACATGGTCTCACTCTGTCACCCAGGCAGGAGTTCTGTGGCATGATCTCGGCTCACTGCTGCCTCAGCCTCCTGGGCTCAAGCAGTCCTCCACCTCAGCCTCCCAAGCAGCCAGGACTATAGGCGTGTGTCACCACGCTTGGCTGATTTTTGTGGGTTTTTTTTAGAGATGGGGTTTTGCCATGTTGCCCAGGCTGCTTCTGAACTCCTGGGCTCAAACAATCGACCTGCCTCAGACTACCAAAGTGCTGGGATTATAGGCTTGAGCCACTGCACCTGACCCATGCATGCTTTCTAAGGAAGCTACTTTGAGGATATACTACAGCAAAATGAGGGGGTAAACAGCCTGGCCAACATGGTGAAACCCCATCTCTACTAAAAATACAAAAAAGTTAGCTGGGCATGGTGGTGGGTACCTGTAATCCCAGTTACTCGGGAGGCTGAGGCAGGAGAATTGCTTGAACTCGGGAGGCAGAGGTTGGAGTGGGCCAAGATCGTGCCACTGCACTGCAGCCTGGGTGACAAGAGTGAAACTCCATCTCAAAAAAAAAAAAAAAAAGAGCTCCAAGAAACAATAGCTTCAACCTAGGCCCAAAGTTGAAGCAAGAAAATCAAGAGTGTTCAACAGGAACCCTCCCAGGGGAAAAAGAGCATACAATAGAATGCAATTAAACACATGCAGTAAAATGGGAAGAGCACAGGGCCTGGAGCCAGACTGCCTGGATTTAATTTCTGCCTCTGCCAGTTATTAGCCACAGCCCTGGGCCAGTCTTCACTTAACCTCTCTGAGTCTATACTTCCTTGTTTGTAACAGGAGAATAATAATAACACATACCCTTATGGAGTGGTCGGGAGGTGCCATGAGAATGCCTGGGAGGCACCCAGCAAGTGCTCAGACATTAGCCATCAGCATGATGATGGCAGATACTGCAAAAGGGGAACAAAAGGAATTAGAGATGCCAGGACAACTGGAGTTCTTTTTTCCTTTTCTTTATCTTTTTTTTTTTTTTTGAGACAGAGTCTTGCTCTGTCACCCAGGCTGGAGTGCAGTGGCGCGATCTCGGCTCACTGCAAGCTCCGCCTCCCGGGTTCAAGCAATTCTCCTGCCTCAGCCTCCCGAGAGTAGCTGGGACTACAGGTGCACACCGCCACACCCGGCTAACTTTTTGTATTTTAGTAGAGATGGGCTTTCACTGTGTTGCCCAGGCTGGTATCGAACTCCTGAGCTCAGGCAATCCGCCCGCCTCAGCCTCCCAAATTGCTAGGATTACAGGTGTGAGCCACCACGCCTGGCCCAGAGTTCTTACAAGAAAGAATGAGATTAAAATACAATCACTGATTTTGCATTGAAGAATATTTACAGTTGTAGTAAAGTAAACCCTTTATTAAGTAAAAGCAGCGACATCTGTCTTGTGAGGGTGAGAGAGGGAAAGTGGGGAGTGTGAGAGAGCTAAGTCCTCATTTATCTTACCAGCAACTCCATAGATCATGCACAAAACAGAGAATGAAGAAATATGGAGGCAAATATCAAAAGAAACAAAGAAACAGCTTCAATGTGTTTGCTTCTGGGGACCAGGATGGGAGATGGGTTATCCAGAACCTAAGGACAGCCTCTAAGGGGACAAACACACGGTGCCCTTCGTAGATTTGTGTATTTCTTTATAACAGTCGTGTTGCAGTGTGTAGCAGCGAAAGGTCTTGTTCTAACACAATCAAATATGATGACAATTTTCCGAGAGAAGGTAGCCACGTGTTGAGAGGAAAGTTTTCTAATTCACACAAAATGCCATAGGGGCTCACGGTGCACCTGGCACTTAGCCTCTCTGAACGCAGCTTTCCTCATCTGCACTGGGGGCCCATTAACTGCAATAACCACACGGCTGTTGGACATTAACGTAAGCAGTAAGCAAAACATCTAGCACAGCACCAGGCACGTGGTAAGTCCACGAAAATGGCAGCGATTGGAACAGCCATCCTTAAGACCAACCCCACACCTTCTCCCTTCTGACCACAGATGGTCAGCCCAGCAAGGCAGCAGTGTGCTTGCTCGGTCACTTCGTTGTGGGGTGGGGGGCAGGAGGAAGAAGTGGGGGGACAGCTTCTCAGTCCTAAGCCAGCTGACCTCCTCCCAGCCCAGGCCACCTCCCTGCCCGCACCACACCATTACTGGAATGCAGTGCGGAAGTACACACATTCCCTCCATGGCGCCAAGCTCACTTAAGAAAGGAAAGCAGGATGAAGAAGAGCTCCCCAAAGCCACGCAGAGTTCAATGTGGACAACTTTAGGGGTAGCTGCCATCCACATCGTCTGTCCACCACACCCTGCATTTGTTGCAGAGGCCCAAGCTGACCATCCCCAAACTGTCCCCCTAAACCAAAGCTTTCTGCTGACTTTCTTGGCGCAAGATAACCCAGGATTGGGGAACAACTGTCACCAGGTCTCCCTTAGTCCCGTGACCCAACCAATTGTTCCTCGGGCTCTTACTTCAAAGCACACTTGCCCGGAGCTGCCCTTACCGCAAATATCTGGGTGTAACCCGACGCCCGCTACTGGCCTCTGGTGCTGGGACCGCGCAGTGCTGGAGTGGGGCACAGAGTCCCCATCCATCAGCCGCTGTGACTGTGCCAACTCCGTGTTTACTCTGCCTGGAGATGGATGCTGCCCAACTGCCCGGAGCGCTGGGAATGAGGTGGGCTGGCCGGCCAGGCTGATTTCTCTGGAAGAACTCAGGCAGGAGCGATAAGCCTGGCATTTCCGCTTATCTCTGACCCTGTCCCCGGCCCCAGCGGCATCCAGAGGCTTCACTTGGTTATCTGCCTTGCTGGGCTCTATCTGCCTCCCCGGGGGCCTACTTCCTGCATCACTTAGCAAAGTGTCCATCTGTGAAACAAACACTGTGTGGTCCAAGGAGAAAGGAATGAAGAGAGGGAGTCCTCGGGTAGAACTGACCTGAGTTCAAAACCCCGCAACCGGGTGCAAGGGGCCCTGGGGATGTGCAGGGACTCCTTGCCTTCAGGGAGCCCTCAGGACAGAGGAGAGGCCAGGTCCGCAGCAGAGAGGTGGCAGCCCTGCAGGTCTTCAGTGGGGCTGCTTGTACCCTGGCCGGGCCTGGTCGGTCACCTCTGGGCTGGGAGGGTCCTGCTATTGGCCCTCCAAATAAAACTACTCAGGAGGCAGCAAAGAGGCACAGAGTCCCCAAAGCCCGGGGCTGCAGTGCAGGAGAAGACAAGGAGACAAGGACACGTGGCTCTGCCAGGGAGGTGCCAGGGAGGGCTCCCTGGCCAGATGTTCGCAGAGCACCTGGGAGAGACCAAGTATGCACACGCACACTGCCATGCATACACACACACACTCTCTCTCTCTCTCTCTCTCTCTCTCTCGCTCAACTTTGGGACCACAAATTAACTAGCTTGGCTGATGGGAAGGAGAGACAGGGCTGCCGGCTTCTGTACGCACTCACAGCCCCTGCGCTGAGCGCTTTAGCTGCCTCTCCTTATTTGAGACACACTGCAGCCCCGTGGGGTGGGTCATTGTTTGTCATCTCCGTCTCATAGAGGAGGAGCAACCTGGAGAACTTTAACAGCTGCCCAGGGCCACTCCACCAGAAAGGCATGGGGACAGCGTTCTGAACCCATGCTCATCACTCACACCCTCCGCCACTTTCACAGACAGCAGGGATCTCACACACTGGAAGGGTCATCTCCCTTATTTTGTAGATGGAGATTCTGAGGCCCAGAGATGGAAAGGGGCTTTCTGAAGGTCACACAGCACGTCAGCAGCAAAGACAGGGCCAGATGGTAAAACCATTGCCCTTGGAATGACCTGGAATGACCTGGAACTCCCCGGCTCTGTGGGTTGAGAGGTGTGTGCGGGGGTACAGAGTGAGACTGGCCTACACCCCCAGGCTCGGCTCTGACGGTTGTCTGAGAAGATGGGGAAAGGGCCGAGGGGCGGGGACTCTGAGATATTCAATGTTGGTTGCTTATTCTTTCATAGTAAAATGTCTATGACCTGTCTCATCCTGGCCATGCAGAAAGATGATAAAGCAACAGCCACAGCCCTGCTGGGATGAATCAAGGAGCTGAGCTGGGGAGCAAAATCAAAGTGCAAGTCTGACTCTACAGAAGCGGAGAGGGAACAGCAGCCGCAGGGAAACCCAGCCTGGTGACAGCGTGTCCCCACTGGCTCTCTGGTGCCGCTGGGTTTGCTCCCAGATCTCACTGCCTTCTGTGTGTGGCCCTGCACCCCTGGGCGAAGCCTTCTCATTTCCTCTCTTCTTTCTCCACATGCAAGTCAAACTGTTCCCTGCCTATGCAAAGTCAGATGGAATCAGCCCCAAAATGCTAGAGAATAACAAAAAAGCACCCTCTTGAGCCAAATCCAGACCAATGGCCATTCATTCATCCATCCATCCATCCATTCATTCACTGAGTAACAGGAATTATTAGGAAATAATAACACTAGTGTTGATTGAGCCAGGCATTGTGCTACATCCTTACATCAATTACTGTACTTGCCCTTCACAACAATTCGAGGAGGAAAAAACTGTTATCCCCGTTTCACAGACAAGTAGACTGAGGCACAGGGTGATGAAGGCATGTTCCAAAGTCAGTGTAAGATGCTGGATTTAAACGCAGACTCCAGAGTTTGCCTACAACTGAGGGTAGTATCACTGTAGCTTTCTTTTCTTTCCCATTTTTTTTTTTTCCTTTTCTCCACTTTTTTTTTTTTTTTTGAGACGGAGTCTTGCTCTGTCGCCCAGGATGGAGTGCAGTGGCACAATCTCAGCTCACTGCAACCTCTGCCTCCTGGGCTCAACCAATTCTCCTGCCTCAGCCTCCCTAGCAGCCAGATGACAGGCAGGCATGCACCACCACACCCAGCTAATTTTTTGTATTTTTAGTAGAGATGGGGTTTCACCATGTTGACCAGGCTGGCCTCGAACCCCTGACCTCAAGTGATCCACCGACCTTGGCCTCCCAAAGTGCTGGGATTGCAGGTGTGAGCCACCACACCCAGCCCCTTTTCCACATGCTCTAATCTCACTGAAACTTTCTGCTTTCTGTCTAGAACCCAACTTTTTCTCTGAGGGGCTACATCTTCCAGCTGCCATTTCAGAAAACTCAATTATGCTTGCAGGTTGGAACCAGGCCAACCCACCTCATGCAGGGTTCCACCTGCAAAGTCCTTGAGCACCAGTGTTCCCGATCGCTGCTAATCCAAGGGGGAAGGACCACTGCCCCATTTCACTTGTGGAGAGACAGGTCACAGGGAGAGTCGCGCAAAGCTGGGCCTCAGACCTGGCTCCGCTGCTCTCAGGCCTGTGTTCACTGTGGACAAGAGGGTTTCTGGAAGTCCCCTCAACTCCTACAAACATACATACAGCTTCGAGACCCCGCCTCACCTCCCCTGGCTGACAAGAATCAGAGAAGCGACTGCAGGGTCTTGAAGTTAACTCGCTTCTCTCAGCCCGACCATGGGCAGGCCCCGTGCTCAGCACCTTAGCTGCACTGTCTTATTTAATCCCCTTCACTGTGCCCACTCTTGTGGGCTCCAAGCTCTGCTTGTGCCATGGGAAACCCCAAAAGTCTGGACAGCAGTGAGGTTAACACATAGGAACAACAGAGAAACTGTGAAGTGCAGGGGACGTGAGTGAGATGGGGCGACTGTGTAACTCATCAGTGCTCCCAGCCCCACCCCACATCCCATCAAAAGAACTCTCTCTTCACCTGTGAACTCTCTCCCCTCAGTCTACCCCTACCCTCTGAGCTGAGCCCAGTCCCAAGATGTCTTGGTATCAAATCCGAAGAACTGGTAGCAGAGGTGGGACCTGAGGGTCCGTAGGAGAGGACTTGGTTGATCTGGGTAGCAAAGTCCCAACATTGGGGTAGGAAAAAGGTGACACAGACACCTAGCAGGGTCTGAGGTCTGGGGAGGGACAAACCCTCAGGCAGCCCCAGGATGTGGGAGAGAAGGGATGAGGACAGAGGAGGGCTTGGATAAATGTCTGCTCCAAGATATAAATGGTTGTTGGGGATCAAAAGTTGGAATGACACAGCGGCCAGGGAAGGCTTCTGGGGCCCTAGACCTACAGAAACTCAGCCACATGGTGCCAGCGAACTCAGCGTGTAAGAGAGAGGCAAAGAAACTGGGGAGGACTTCTTGGAGGAAACGGGACTTAAGCTGAGCCTTGAAGGATGGGCAAGACTTGGAAGGCTAAGAAAAGACGGTTCTAGTGAGGTCACAGAGGGAACAAAGCCCTCTGGTGGAGCCTGACAGGTAGGAGTGAGGATGCAGGGCCCACCCTCCAGCCATGTGACATCAATGGAGGCCCAGCAGGTAGAATAAGACGGTGGACCAGGAAAATTAGGCGGAGACATACAGACCTGAAGCAGCAAGACAGAGGGACTGTGATGCTATGGAACATTTTGGGGTGGGCAGTAACATGATAAAGTCAGTATTTAGGAATGAATGGAAGTGGTTACCTGGGGCGGAGGGATTGGAGACCAGCCTGGCCAACATGGTGAAACCCCATCTCTACTAAAAAATACAAAAATTAGCCGAGCGTGGTAGCGCACGCCTTGTAATCCCAGCTACTCAGGAGGCTGAGGCAGGAGAATCACTTGAACCTGGGGGGTGGGGGTTGCAGTGAGCTGAGATCGCACCACTGCACTCCATCCTGGGCAACAGAGTGAGACTCCATTTCAAAACAAAATAAAAAGCGAATTCCACAGGCTGTAATGTGTGTGTATTGCACTGCATGTGAGTCATGACTTAATCAGTTCTGTTAGCATGAAAAAAAAAAAAAAATGGGAAGGAGGATAGAAGGGAGTGGTAGGGACCGGGCGCGGTGGCTCACGCCTGTAATCCCAGCACTTTGGGAGGCTGAGGCAGGCAGATCACGAGGACAGGAGATCGAGACCATCCTGGCGAACACGGTGAAACCCCGTCTCTACTAAAAATACAAAAAAATTAGCCAGGCGTGGTGGCGGGCGCCTGTAGTCCCAGCTTCTAGGGAGGCTGAGGCAGGAGAATGGCATGAACCCAGGAGGCGGAGAGCTTGCAGTGAGCGGAGATCACGCCACTGCACTCTAGCCTGTGCGACAGAGCGAGACTCCGTCTCAAAAAAAAAAAGAGAAGGGAGTGGTAGGGACCAGCATCCACATAGAAGCTCAAATCAGCAAGTGTTTACCACTTCTGGGAAGCATGTTGTTGCCAAAACACAGGGGCGCTAAGTGGAGCAACATCTCAGGGAAGGAGTCTTTGAAAGTTCTTCCAAGGTCTCTCATTCCGCCATCCCGCAGGCCAGCAACAGAAGCAGGACCCCTCCCTGCCGCAGGCAAAAATCTCTAAGGATATGCAATGCTCTTCCAGGTTTACTAGGTAAAGACTTCACCTCAAGCATATACATAGAATCCCATTTTTGTTGAAAATATACATGTATGTATGCCAGTATGGTTCATTCCGCATGAGGGAATTGCAGATAATCTATATTTTCTATATTTCATGTATATTTTTCTAATAAAACAGTTTATTACTCAACAATTTTTTTTTCTATAATAGTCATCATTCACCTAGAGCCAGAGGAATTATTCTAGACAGATGATATGCCTAAGAGACAGGTTTAACTAACCAAGAACGCAGAGCAATAGACTCCCGCAGGACCCCAGCAAACGGAAAACATTTACTAACGTTATTGGGAGGTCTGAGGTCAATTGCTTAGGCTTAAATGAACAGAAACACGTATATTTAGCAGGCGCAGGAAGACTCCTCAGAAATCACACATGTCACGGGGAAAGAATAATTATCCCCGTGTGCTTTGCTTTTAAATAGATTCCCCACTCACCTTGGGAAGAAATGTTCAGACTCCACGTACAACTCATAAACCACACAGTAGAATTGGGGAGTTTTGTAAAGCAAAGTTGGCAAACATTTGGCAACAATCACTGTAGCATTCTCAGATGATCTGAGCACCTGTATTACTCATCACAGCAACAGGTGGAAAACAATTCTGAAGTCTGAGTTACACATGCAGTTCTCCCAGACCTGTGCAAAACCAAAGCAAGCCCATGCACTTACAACCAAGAGCTGCTCATTTTTCTTGTCGTTTTTGATCAGACTCCAAAAGTGTTTTCTGGAGGGTCTACATGTCCCTAATGCACAGCTGAAAACACACACACACACACACACACACACACACACACACACAGAGTAGGTTTATCACTGCACTTACATACCACCTTCCATCCATGGGTCCCAAGGGATCTGTCCAAAAATCTTGTTTTCATAAGTCTCCAGTGAGATGCATAAATATTGTTACCTCCATCTTATACACAGATAAACTTAAACCTGGAGGCAGTTAAGTGGCTTGTCAACAGTTATAACCCAAGACAAGATCTGTGCAAGCTGCCCTCTGGTCTCCCTTCCTCTACTGGCCGGCCCTCTGAGCGTTCTCGTTGGCTCCAGTTTAAATCATGTCCGCAGACCATTGTTTCCCTGGCAATGGAGGTGGTATTCTATTTCCTGCCCTGAATCTGGCCTGGGGACCTGACTGCACCGCATTTAGCCACAAGTGCATCAGCCGTGTGTGCGTGAGTGGGGACAGCTTGGCTCCCTGGAAACCTAAGTGGCGTGTGTCAGCTGGCCCAAGCCTGCTCAGAGCCGCTCCAGGCCATGCTGCTAATTCCCCCATCATTTGCCCGGAACAACCCACAATGAAGGCAATGACGTCCCTTGGAGCTGGGCGAACAAATGGGAACATCTCAAAGGCAAACTCATTGCAGTCTGGCCCTTGGGGAGAAATAGCTCTCAGGCATCTGGGACCCGGGTGCCTAGATCAAAACAGCCCTCCCTCTGCTCATTTCCGTGGATAATATAGCAAAGCATGCAGATCACTGGTTACATTCCTGATGGGCAACTGAATCTGCACTTATAATTCCCAGTTGCCATGTTTACTTTTATGTTTATTAATTAAGTGTCCTGGAATGACCACTCAGAATTAGATCCAGAAAATAAGAAGTTACTGGGGCATTCACTGGGTAACAAAAATTACTACCTGAAAAGTGTTTCTCTGATGGCTATAGTCACACTAGAAATTGGAAGTGGAGGCTGGGCCTGGTCGCTCACACCTGTAATCCCAGCCCTTTGAAAGGCCAAGGTGAAAATACTGCTTGAGGCCAGGAGTTTGAAACCAGCCTGGGTAACATAGTGGCCCCTGTCTCTACAAAAAATAAAGATAAAAAACATTAGCCAGGCATGGTGGCGGGCACCTATAGTCCCACCTACTTGGGAGGTCATGATAGGAGAATCATTTGAGGCCAGGAGTTGGATTCCGAGCTAGGGCAACATGGCAAGATCCTGTCTCAAAAAAAAAAAACAGTAATTAGCCAGGTGTGGTGGTGGATGCCTGTAGTCCCAGCTACTTGGAAGGCTGAGGCAGGAGGATCATTTGAGCCCAGGAGTTTGAAGCTGCAGTGCTCTATGATCAAGCCACTGCATTCCAGCCTGGGTGATAGCGTGAGACCCCGTCTCAAAAAAAAAAAAAAAAAAAAAAAGGAAATTAGAGGTGGAGATTTTTGGGTGAATTTCCTGCCAGGTGGTCAGTAAATATCATGTATTGTCACTTTTAACTAATTTCAACTTCTTTGCCTCTAAAGTGCCCTGTGGACCTTACTGGATAACCAAGCACATCACATGAACTAAAGCTGGGTTTGTCAAGTGGCCCACGTACTCCCAAAAAACCCACACGTGCGCCTATCAGAGCCAGTGATCACAATACCTCATCTTGGTTGAGCATATACTCATGCCAGGCCTCCTGCCAAGCATTTTAAATTCCTTAGTTTTAAAAAATACTAGGCTGGATGTGGTGGCTCATGCCTGTAATCCCAACACTTTGGGAGGCCACAGCAGGCGGATCACTTAAGGTCAGGAGTTCGAGACCAGCCTGGCCAACATGGCAAAACCCTGTCTCTACTAAAAATACAAAAGTCGGCCAGGCGTGGTGGCGCATGCCTGTAATCCTAGCTAGTCAGGAGGCTGAGGCAGGAGAATCGCTTGAACCCGGGAGGTAGAGGAAGCAGTGAGCCAAGATCGTGCCATTGTACTCCAGCCTGGGTGACAGAGCGAGACCCGGAAAAACAAACAAACAACAACAACAAAAAACTAGGTATGTATCATTAATATCCTTGTTTTACAGATAAAGAAACTGACGCCTAGAGAGACCACACAGTCACTGTATTAGTTTCCTATGCCTGCTCTAATTACCACAAACTTAGTGGCTCAAAAGAAATTTATTCCTTCATAGTTCGGGAACTATGCTGACTAATGCGTGCTCTAGGGGCCTCAGAGGAGAGCCCATTCCTTGTATCTTTCAGTTGCTGGCAGCCGCCGGCTTTCGGGGTTTGTGGCTGCATCGTTCCGGTCTCTGCCTCCAGAACCACACCTCCTCCTCTGTGTGTGTCACACCTCCCTGTGCCTCCCTTTCATATTAATACACGTGATCGCATCGAGGCCCCACTGGCTAATCCAGGACAGTCTCCCAATCTCAAGATCCTGAACTTAATCACATCTGCAAGGTCCTTTTTTTGATTTGTAAAGTGACATTCACAGGTCCCAGGGATTAACATAGGAACATCTTTTTTTTGGAGGGACCATTATCTAGTCTACTACAGTCACCCATCCAGTAGTTAACAGGTGGTGGCTGCAGGTCTCCCTTCTCATATGCTCAAGAGGGCTCACTGAGCCAGATGGGGTGGCTCACGCCTGTAATCCCAGCACTCTGGGAGGCTGAGGCAGGAGGATTGTGTGAGGCCAGGAGTTCAGGGCCAGGCTGGGCACCATAGGGAGACGTTGTCTCTACACAAAATAAAAAGTTAGCTGGGTATAGTGGTGCATGCCCGGAGTCCTAGTTACTCTGGAGGCTGAAGCAGGAGGATCAATTGGGCCCACGAGTTTGAGGATGTATTGAGCTATGATTGCACCACTGCACTCCAGCCTGGGCAACACAGTGAGACTCTGTTGAAAGAAAAGAAAAGAAAAGAGAGAAGAGAAGAGAAGAGAGAAGGGGAAGGAAAGCAGGAGGGAGGGGGAGGGGAGGGGAGGGGAGGGGGGAAGGGGGGAAGGGGGAAGGGGGGAAGGGGGAAGGGGGGAAGGGGGAGGGGAGGGGAGGGGAGGGAAGGGGAGGGAAGGGAAGGGAGAAGAGTTGGTTAGTGGTGAACATGTAGCACAGAGGCTAAAAGCCCAAGCTTTGGCCCCAGAGAGACTGGGTTTGAAGCCCAGCTCTCAGGAATCTGAAGCACTGTGTGACTTAAGCAAGTGACCCAACTGCTCCGGGCCTCAGTTTCCCCATCAAGGCCTATTGCATGGGATTATTTTGAGGATTAAGTGAGAAAATGAATGTGAAACTCATACAACAGTGCCTGCACATAGTCAGGTGGCCCCTGAGTGGTAGCTGCTCTTGTTAAGAGCAGGATGTAAGCTGGAGTTCTGACCCAGTCTTGCAAAGGGAGACCTGGTGAGTACCAAGTTTCTGCAGATTAAAAAAATGTGAAAATGGGAAGTAAAGTCATCCTGCCACACAGCCAGTGAAATTCAATGCTAATCTCAGCATAGCAGACCTCTGAAAATCTTTTGGTGTGGAATGGTAGAAAAGACCTGCCAGAGCTGGCCAGCTAAAGGATTTGTGCTCTTTCAAACATGGAGACCTCGGCTGGGCGCAGTGGCTCATGCCTGTAATCCCAAGCACTTTGGGAGGCTGAGGCAGCAGGATTACTTCAACCCAGGAGTTCAAGACCAGTCTGGGAGACATAGTGAGAGCCCATTGCTACAAAAAATAAAAAAATAAGTTAGGCAGGCATGGTGGCATGTCACATGACTATGGTCCCAACTACTCAGGAGGCTGAGGTGACAGGATCACTTGAGCCCAGGAGGTGGAGGCTGCAATGACCTGTGATTACACTACTATACTCCAGCCTGGGCAATAGAGCAAGACCCTGTCTCAAAAAAAAAAAAAAAAAAAGAAAGAAAGAAAGAAAGGAGACTTCTCCCTTTCTCCAGGGAAAGTATGGATCTAGATCCTAAAAATGTGTGTTTTTGTCTACAGATGTTCTCATTGGTTTGTGTTTTTGTTTTTGTTGTTTTTTGTTGTGGTTGTTGTTGTTTTTGAGACAAGGTCTCACTCTGTCACCCAAGCTGTGAAAGGAGCTGGGCACATTCCTCAGCCCCGGGCTCAAAACTCCCTGAGCCTAGCACAAACACATCCCATCCTCCCATCCCACCACCATATATCTCTCAAACTCCCTGAGCCCAGTACAAACACCACCTGGAAAGTCTCCGATAAGGGGACAGCCGTTCAAGGTTACTGAAAGCGCAGGAGCCAAAAGAATTTCTTTGTTCCCCTGCAACTTTCGGGCTATAAAAAGCAAACGCTCGCATTGTTCGGGGCCCTCTTGTATACTGTGTAAAGGAGGGACCAGGTTCGAACTTGTAGTAAAGATCCTTGCCGCTTGGCTTTGACCCTGGACTCTGGTGGTCTTCTTTGGGGAACAAACAGTCTGGGCATAACAGCTGGAGTGCAGTGGCACAACCACAGATTACTGCAGCCTCAACCTCCCAGGCTCAAGCAATCCTCCCACCTTAGCCTCCTGAGTAGCTAGAACTACAGGTGTGCACCACCGTGCCCAGTTAATATTTTTATTTTTAAAATTTTTGTAGAGATGGGATCTCGCTTTGTTACCAGGGCTGGACTCAAACTCCTGGGCTCGAAAATCCTCCCACCTCAGCCTCCCAAAATGCTGGCATTACAGGAATGAGCCATTGTGCCAGGTCCATGTCTTCATTGTTTTAAATGGGATTTGACTGGAAATTAACATTGCGATAGTCTCTTTGAGGTTAAACCGATTCCAGTTGCAAGACCTATAACAAAAAGAACAACTGATAAATCAAGAACTTAAGAGTGTAGAGAATAAGAAAAGTAGGCAGAAAATAGTAGGAAACAAACAGCAGGGGAGAAACAAGGACATTTTAAACTTGGGCACTTGTTATAAATATATTTAACAGAAGAAATGCAAACTGGCTTGTCTCCTTAACTCGGAGCAAAATAAATTTGATTTGATTCTGCTTCTTTCATGAACTGGGATAGAATAACACGTTTTATTAAATAAGTTTTAGTATTTTATTTGGCTGATGTTTAAACTGCACTTCTAAGTTTTACCATATTTATGTATGATCCACTCAACTTGTTTATTTCATCCAATTAGGTTTTTCCATTCAACACACTGGGCTTCTTTACAGATATGACCAGGATTTCTCAGTTTCAGTGAGAAACATGCTAAGAGTCAACGAAACGAGAAAGCAACAGATCCTGCCTTTTTAGAAAACTGTAAACTACTTAAACGTCACCCAGTAGAGGAAAGAATGATAGCTCTACATCTACCGACATGGAAAGTCACCCAAGGCAATGACCGAGTTAAACAAAAAAAATTACAAAATAATACATACAATTTAATCCCGTCTACATTGAGAAGAGACTGATAATCAGACGGATGAACATGGATACGTAAACCCATTAACGATGGTTAGCAAAGATACACACTCAATTATTAACAGCAGCCACTTCCTGGGAAAAAAGCAGAACTGGGGCGGGGAAATAAAGGGAAAAGCCATTTTGTATTTGCATTTTTACAAGAAGCATGTGTTTTTTAGGGATTTTGTTCTTTCTTTCTTTCTTTCTTTTTTTTTTAGACAGTGTCTCACTCTGTTGCCAGACTGGAGTGCAGTGGCACGATCTCAGCTCACTGCAACCTCCACCTCCCAGGTTCAAGCGATTCTCCTGCCTCAGCCTCCCAAATAGCTGGGACCACAGGCGTGCGCCACCATGCCCAGCTAATTTTTGTATTTTTAGTAGAGATGGGGTTTCACCATGCTGGCCAGGATGGTCTCGATCTCGACCTCATGATCCGCCTGCCTCAGCCTCCCAAAGTGGGATTACAGGCATGAGCCAAACCGTGCCCAGCCTAAGCATGTTTTTGTATATTACTTACATATCTTTTAAAGCAACACATTATTTACTTCAGTGGAAATAATATGTTAATTTACAGTTCTTTTACTAGAAATACTACCCATGAGACAACAAATGCTAAACGTGCATGTGGGTTTTTATTTTTCATTTTTTATTAATAAACCAGACATGCTGTCTCTGCCTTGACTCTTCAGATTGATGGACAAGAAGTCCAATAAGGAATAAACTCATACCCTGAGGACAGGGTAAGTGGGTACCACACAGGGATGACAGTCCCTGTACCCTGGAAGCTGAGGGCAGATAGGAGAGGGTTAACAGACAAACAGCAGGTGGCAGGGAAGGGCTGCCAGGAGGCTTGTGAACTGGGAAAGCTCTAGGGTGGATCAACTGTACCCACCTGCTTCTCTTTCTCCTCCCCCACCTTCCCCCATCCCCAGGCCCTCAGACACACACCCTACAAGTCCAGGCAGCTGGTATCTACCCTCAGGCAAAAGTAAACAAACAAGTCCTTGACAGCTCTTTAAAGAAATTAAGCATTGGGCAGGGCGGGCTTGGTGGCTCACGCCTGTAATCCCAGCACTTTGGGAGGCCGAGACAGGCGGATCACGAGGTCAGGAGATCGAGACCATCCTGGCTAACACCGTGAAACCCCTTCTCTACTAAAACTACAAAAAAAAATTAGTGGGGCATGGTGGTGGGCACCTGTAGTCCCAGCTACTTGGGAGGCTGAGGCAGGAGAGTGGCGTGAACCTGGAGCAGAGCTTGCAGTGAGCCAAGATCGCGCCACTGCACTCCAGCCTGGGCGACAGAGCGAGACTCCGTCTCAAAAAATAATAATAATAAAATAAAATAAAAAAGAAATTAAGCAATCCATATTGGAGAATCAAAGGCTTTTAGTCATCACCTTGGTACACTAAAATCCTCATTCTGGGCAATCAAGTGACCTCATCCTCCTTGACCCCACACCCAGAGCACCCACTCAGAATTCTCACTGGGGAGAAGCCACCGAGTCATATAGGCCTTCTTTTTAAGATATGACCAGACAACCAAAGATCACCAAGACATTCCCAGGACCAGCAGCCTGAAAAAGAAACACTAAGATATATAGGTGAAAAATGAACTCTGGTAGAAAGAAAGATCATCAGGGAATAGAAGAAAACTTGGCTCAAAGAGGTTTTTTGTTTGTTTGTTTGTTCTGAGACAAGGTCTTGCTCTCTCACCCAGACTGGAGTGCAGTAGTGCAGTCATAGTTCACTGAAGCTCCAACCTCCCGGGCTCAAGCCAGCTTCACAAAGTGCTAGGACTACAGACATGAGCCACCTCGCCCAGCTGACTAGAAGAGGTTTAAGAAAAAGTTTATAAAACCAGAACAGGTCGATCTGAAAAAAGAATAATCAGAAAACACGAGGAAGCAATTAGATAGATTAAAAATATGATAGCTGGCCGGGCACAGTGACGAATGCCTGTAATCCTAGCACTTTGGGAGGCCTAGGCAGGTGGATCACCTGAGGTCAGGAATTTGATACCAACCTGACCAATATGGTGAAACCCCATTTCTACTAAAAAAAAAAAAAAAAAAAACTCAGCTGGGTGTGGTGGCGGGCACCTGTAATCCCAGCTACTTGGGAGGCTGAGATAGGAGCATTTCTTGAACCAAGGAGGCAGAGGTTGCAGTGAGCCAAGATCACACTTCTGCACTCTGGCCTGGGTGACAGAGCGAGACTCCGTCTTAGGAAAAAAAATGATAGCTGAAATAAAATGTTCAAAGGAATAATAAAAGAGGAAACTTCCCAGAACCTAGGGGAAAAAATAAATTGTGAAAGAACAGATGAGAAACAAAAGGACAGTTCAAAACTCTACAATTCACTAATGGAGTCCCAGGAAAAGAGAATAAAGACCAGGATGAACTGCAGTCTGCTATTCACTGCAATCAAGACTGCGCTCCAGCCATTTCCACACCTTTGCATCTTTCACTCCCAGGGCATCTGATGGGAACCTGTTTGGCTGCCACTGTGGGAGCTTAGCTCCTGGATTTACTATGCCACAAAGACTGGGGGATGGTATTTTGAGGAAGGGGAATTGACAGAGGGTGGTCAAAAAAATGACAAATGTGCACGACTTTCTTAATGTGGCCTGCTTGCACCAAGGAAGCCAGGGCGATAGCCTGTGTGTGGACGCTTGCTCTCTAGGGATAACTCATTTCAGTCATTGAAAGAAAAGCTAAAATCAGAGCAGAGTGAGCAAAGCCCTTCAGCTCATCACTGACGACTTGTCTCCAGGGTGATATCAGTTCACCCTCTTTGGGTGTGGTTGTTCCATTGCTTACAATCGCACACAAGTCCCCAGCTCATGTTTCTCCATGTTTGGACAAGAGCATCACAACTTTTTGCAATCCCTTGGTCTACAGCATAGAGCAGGCATTGTCTTGCATGAGTGCCTGGCTAAACCCAGTCTACATTGATGGTAGATTTCTGTCAATTTGAAACAACTGGATTTTCCATCCTAGGACGTTAAAAATTGGTCTGGTAAGACGCAGATTCTAGAGACAGTCTTTAGGTTTCAGCCTAGAGAGGCCATGAACGAAAGCCCATAAATCAGAAAGGACAAGGTGAAACACACACACACACACACACACACATACACATACACATACAAATGAGGATGTACATGACAAAAGGCTCAGATAAGAAACAAAGTATCTTTGTCAACAACGGGGTTTGTAAGAGAAGAGTAGGGCTGTGATGTAGATAGAAGTAGATTAACTAAGCAGGGTGTGGTGGATTACTCTGCCTGTAATCCCAGAATTTTGGATTGCTTGAGCTCAGGAGTTCAAGACCAGCTTGGGCAACATGGCGAAACCCCCACCTTTACAAAAAATACAAAAATTAGCTGGGCATGGTGGCACGTGCCTGTGGTCCCAGCTACTTTGAGGGGGCTGAGGCGGGAGGATCACTCGAGCCCCGGAGCCCAAGACTGCAGTAAGCCATGATTGAACCACTGCACTCCAGCCTGGACGACAGAGCAAGACTCTGTCTCAAAAAAAAAAAAAAAAAAGAAGAAGTAGCAGATTAACTGGAGACCTGGAGACTTTCAAACCTCAAATGAAGAAGTAGAATCCATTAAAGACAGGTTTAGGGAAGTCATTAAGGTTAGAGGTAGAAAGATGAGGACATGGTAAGAATTCTTAGGAAAGGAGACTTTTGAAATAATACTTTGTTCAGGAAGAAGTGGTGACACCAATGAAGAGAGAACACAGTAACTGAAATAAAAGCCAATCAAAATATGAACAAGGGCAGGCGTGGTGGCTCACGCCTGTAATCCCAGCACTTTGGGAGGCTTGGGCGGGTGGATTGCTTGAGTCCAGGAGTTCAAGATCAGCCTGGGCAACACAGCGAGACCCCTGCCTCTACAAAAATACAAAAATTAGCTGGGTGTAGGGGCGCACCTGTAGTCCTAGCTATTTAGGAGGCTGATGTGGGAGGACTGCTTAAGCTCAGGAGTTTGAGACTGCAGTGAGCCATGATCGCACTACTGCAGTCAGCCTGGGCAATAGACTGAGACCCTATCTCAAAATCCAAAACAAAATGTGAACAAAATACTAGAATCCACCATTTGAATCTGGGCCAGGTGTGGTGGCTCATGCCTGTAATCTCAGCATTTTGGGAAGCCAAGGTGGGAGGATGGCTTGAGCTCAGGAGTCTGAGGCTGCAGTGGGCTGTGATCGCGCCACTGCACTCCAGCCTGGGTGACAGAGTGAGACCCTGTCTTAAAAAATAAAAATAAAAATAGACCTCAAAACCCCCCAAAATTTGAATCTGAAAAGAAAACCTGCAACATATGTAGCAAGAACACCTGCATCAACCAGAAAGGTTACGATGAGCACTTGGCCTTCTGCGCTCGGAAGTAACATTACCAACACAGCTTAAGGACCAAAAGGTCTTTATATCCACTGAAATCCTCTATTTTCTAAATAATACCTATGTTGCTTTCCTAGTCAGTTGCAATAATTACTAAGTTATTTGAAATGTGTTTTCCTGTTTCTCTTCCACCCAACAAGCTGTCAATACTTCTGCTCCAAAACAAGAGTCACACTGACCTAGGTTTGTATCCAGGCTCTGTCACGTATGAAGTATGTGACCTGGAGCAACTTTCTTAGCTCTTTGAGCTTTGTTTTCCTGATTTGTAGTGATCAAACACAATCATATATGGAAAGTATTTGGCACCGTGCCCAGAGCAGCGACTACTCCAGAAATGGTCACTCTTTTCTACCGTTTTTACTATTGTTTCTTGTAACCACACTCAAATGTTGGCACACCATAAAAGAATTCATAACTGCTCACATGTGTTCAAGTGATTTTTTTATTTTTATTTTTTTTGAGACAGAGTCTGGCCCTGTCGCCCAGGCTGGAGTGCAGTGGCACGATCTTGGCTCACTGCAACTTCTGCCTCCCAAGTTCGGTGCCTCAGCCTCAGCCTCCCCAGTAGCTGGGATTACAGGTGGATGCTACCATGCCTGGTTACTTTTTTGTATTTTCAGTAGAGACAGGGTTTTGCCATGTTGGCCAGGCTGGTCTCGAACTCCTGACCTCAAGTGATCTGCCCGCCTTGGCCTCCCAAAGTGCTGAGATTACAGGCATGAGCCACAATGCTCAGCTTCAAGTGATTCTTTTAACTTGTAACAAACATGAGTTTTACTTTTTTTAGGTGTTTTATATTCCTATAACCTCAAAATCCCACTTAAAACTTTGGACCCCGAGTTTCCTGATGAAGAGGAGGGGTGACATTTATCTGTATCCCTAACGCCAAGGGCATGTGGCTCCCAACCGAAATAGGGCACCTGGCAAGCTTCTGTTAGAGTCATTGCTGTTGCTGGTGACATGAAATGGCAGCAACCAAAGGCCAATAAGTGAGTGGTTTGTTTTGTTGTGTTCTTATTTTACTAAAGAGATAAAATTTTCCAAGCAAAAGAAACGTGAAGCTTAACAGGTCTATCACGGGAGCCTTATGAGTCTCATTCCTAGATCGTATCCCTGGTCAGCCACTGTGGGTTTTTTTTTGTTGTTGTTGTTTGTGTTTTTTTGAGACGGAGTCTCGCTCTGTCTCCCAGGCTGGAGTGCAATGGCGCGATCTCTGCTCACTGCAAGCTCCGCCTTCTGGGCTCACGCCACTCTCCCACCTCAGCCTCCCAAGTAGCTGGGACTACAGGCGCCCGCTACCATGCCTGGCTAATTTTGTTTTTGTAGTTTTAGTAGAGACGGGGTTTCACCGTGTTAGCCAGGATGGTCTTGATCTCCTGACCTCATGATCTGCCCGCCTCAGCCTCCCAAAGTGCTGGGATTACAGGTGTGAGCCACCGTGCCCAGCCTTTTTTTTTTTTTTGGATATGGAGTCTTGCTCTGTCACTCAAGCTGGAGTGCAGTGGTGCAGTCTTGACTCACTGCAATCTCTGCCTCCAGAGTTCAAGAAATTCTCCTGCCTCAGCCTCCCATATATCTGGGATTACAGGCGTGTGCCTCTACCATCTGGCTAATTTTTGTATTTCTAGTAGAGACAGGGTTTTACCATGTTGGCCAGGCTGGTCACTTGAATTCCTGACTTCAAGTGATCCACTCGCCTCGTTCTCCCAAAGTTTTGGGATTATAGGCGTGAGCCGCCACTCCTGCCTCCTGGTCAGCCACTCTTTAGCTGCATAGAAACAGAAAGGGCAGACTCTGGAAACAGCTCGGATACATGGGAAGCAACTTGAAATCACCATCTGCTTCATCTATTGCAAAGAAAAATCTGTCACATATGGGCAATTATCATGGAAACATGAAGCAATTTTCTATGGAGTACTTTCTAGATATGTTAGATATAAAACATCAGAAATAATACCAAAAATCCAAAGATCACTTGGGGAGCAGATAGATTTGGGCATTAAAACACAACCCCTCCCAGGCCAAGTGCGGTGGCTCACTTTGGGCATTTGAGGCAGGTGGATCACTTGAAGTCTGGAGTTTGAGATCAGACTGGCCAACATGGTGAAACCCCTTCTCTACTTGAAAATACAGAAAACTAACTGGGCATGATGGTGTGCACCTGTAGTCCCAGCTAACTGAGAGGCTGAGGCAGGAGAATCGCTGGAATCTGGCAGGCAGAGGTTGCAGTGAGGCAAGATCGCACCATTGTACTCCAGCCTGGGCAACAGAGCAAGACCCTGTCTCAAAACAAAAAACAAAAAAACCACAAGCCCCACTGAAACAATCCCATTCAATTGTTTTTTTGGTTTTTTTTTTTGTTTTTTTTTTTTTTTTTGAGAGGGAGTCTCGCTCTGTCGCCCAGGCTGGAGTGCAGTGGCCGGATCTCAGCTCACTGCAAGCTCCGCCTCCCGGGTTTACACCATTCTCCTGCCTCAGCCTCCCCAGTAGCTGGGACTACAGGCGCCCGCCACCTCGCCCGGCTAGTTTTTTTTTTTTTTGTATTTTTTAGTAGAGACGGGGTTTCACCGGGTTAGCCAGGATGGTCTCGATCTCCTGACCTTGTGATACGCCCGTCTCGGCCTCCCAAAGTGCTGGGATTACAGGCTTGAGCCACCGCGCCCGGCCAATCCCATTCAATTGTTGTTCTCAAAAATGGTCAAGTGATTTAAATAGATATTTCTATAAGCAGGACACAGAAATAGCCAATAAGCACATGACAAGCTGCTCAATATCACTAGTCATTAGGGAAATGTAAGTTAAAACCACAATGAAATACCACTTCACACCCATTAGAATGGCTATTACTCACAAAAATAAGAAATAACATGTATTGGTGAGGAGGTGGGGAAACTCAGACACTGCATGGCTGATGGGAATGCAAAAATGATGCAACCACTATGGAAAATAGTTTGGTGATTTCTCAAAAAGTGAAACATAGGATTACCACATGATCCAGCAGTTCCACTCCTAGGTACATTTTTTTTTTTTTTTTTTTTGTTTTTGAGACGGAGTCTTGCTCTGTGCCCCAGGCTGGAGTGCAGTGGCGCGATCTCGGCTCACTGCAAGCTCCGCCTCCCGGGTTCACGCCATTCTCCTGCCTCAGCCTCCCAAGTAGCTGGGACTACAGGCGCCCGCCACCTCGCCCGGCTAATTTTTTGTATTTTTTAGTAGAGACGGGGTTTCACCGTGTTAGCCAGGATGGTCTCGATCTCCTGACCTCGTGATCCGCCCGTCTCGGCCTCCCAAAGTGCTGGGATTACAGGCTTGAGCCACCGCGCCCGGCCCACTCCTAGGTACATAACCGAAAGAATGGAAAACAGGAACTCAAACAAATACTGGTACATCTATGGTCACAGCAGTATTATTCACAGTAGCTCAAAGGTGGAAACAACCCAAATGTTCAACAGATGAATGGGTAAACAAAACGTGGAATATATAAACAGTAGAAAGTTATTCAGCCTTATTATTACTTATTCAGAAGGAACGAAATTCTGATACCTGATACAACATGGATGAAGCTTGAAACCATTATGCTAAGTGAAATAAGCCAGATACTGAAAGGCAAATGTTGTTATGATCCCACTTATATGAGGTACCTAGAATAGGCAAATTCATAGAGACAAACAGTAGAATAGAGATTGCTAGGGGCTAGGGAAGGAGGGAATGAGGAGTTACTGTGTAAGGGGTACAGGGTTTCAGTATGGGATGATGAAAAAGTTCTAGAATTAGATAGTAGTAATACTACTAGTAGTAACACAATGCTGATGATACACAGCATTGTGAATGCCCTTAATGTCACTGAAATGGACAGTTAAAAATGATTAAAGCCAGATACGGTGGTTCATGCTTTTAATCACAGCACTTTGGGAGGCCAAGGCGGGCAGATAGCTTGAGCCCAGGAGTTCGAGACCAGCCTGGACTATATGGAAAAGCCCTGTCTCTACAAAAAACACAAAAATTAGCCAGGTGGGGTGGCAGGTGCCTGTTGTCCCAGCTACTTGGGAGGTTGAGGAGGGAGAATTGCCTGAACCAGGAAGTTGAGGCTGCAGTGAGCTGTGATCATGCCACTGCACTCCTGCCTGGATGACAGAGTAAGACCCTGCCTTGGAAAAAAAAAAGGAAAAGAAAAAGTAAATGTTGTTATATAGTTTTTACCACAACTAAAAAAACCGTAACTCCACCTTGACCCACATTCTAAAGTTCTTGGGCCATATATAATGCATGAAAATGTTTGATAAGTACATCTGGGAAGCAGCTCAGCCTACGAATGATACCATAATACATAATGAATAATAAAATGATCTGAAGCAGATTTCTCTTACTGGTAAGGTCAGAAGTGACTTTTTTTTTTTTTTTTTTGGAGACAGTCTCTCATTCTGTCACCCAGACTGGAATGCAGTGGCCCGATCTCAGCTCACTGCAACTTCCACCTCCTGGGTTCAAGCGATTCTCATGCCTCAGCCTCCTGAGTAGCTGGGATTACAGGTGCCCACCACCACGCCCAGCTAATTTTTTGTATTTTTAGTAGAGACAGGGTTTCCCCATGTTGGCCAGACTGGTCTCCAGCTCCTGACCTCATGTGATCTGCCCACCTTGGCCTCCCAAAGTGCTGGGATTACAGGGGTGAGCCACCTTGCCTGGCCAGAAGTGACTTTTTTAATTGACAAAAAAGAAAGAGGCCAGCTGTGGTGGCTCATGCCTGTAATCCCAACACTTTGGGAGGCTGAGGTAGGTGGATCACTTGAGGCCAGGAGTTTAAGACCAGCCATGGCCAACATGGTGAAACCCCATCTCTACTAAAAATACAAAAATTAGCCAGGTGTGGTTGCACACACCTGTAATCCCAGCTACTCAGGAGACTGAGGCATGAGAATCACTTGAATCCAGGAGGTGGAGATTGCAGTGAGACAAGATCGGGCCACTGCACTCCAGCCTGGGTGATGGAACAAGACTGTCAAAAAAAGAAAAAAAAAAAAAAAAAAGAAGGAAAGAAAGAATAGAAGGAAAGGGAAGGAAAGGAAAGGCAAAGCCAAGCCAGAGTTTTTTGAGAGCTATGTTGTTAAATACACAGTGAATGAAGATTAGTACGGAGATCAGAGCAAAGGCATGGCCTTTACCATGCAGCAGGAAAATTAGTTGGAATCTCAAGTGTTTTTTTATTAACAGTAACTGGTTAAAATCAATATGTAGCCTATTTGCACATTTTAAAACCTTACAGTAAATATGAATATGAGCTAAATAATAAAGATAGGGTACTCCTACATTCAGCCAAGATAAAGCAGGACTGGATTTACCCTCCTAAGGTAACAACTAAATGTGGACAGGATATGGGAAAGATCAGTGCTCAAGACACTGGACATGGATGATGCGGACAGTGAGGCATGAGAAGTGACGAGAAAATGAGGTGAACCCTCTGATGGCCCCAGCATCCAGATGTTAAGCAGAGACATGGAACACATTTTTATTTTAAAATTTTTTATTTATTTTTATTTTTTTGAGACACAGTCCCACTCTGTCGCCCAGTCTGTAGTGTGGTGGCGCAATCTCGGTTCACTGCAACCTCCACCTCCTAGGTTCAAGCAATTTTCCTGCCTCAGTCGCCCGAGTGGCTGGGACTACAGGCCTGCACCGCTAATGGCAGTGGCTGCTGTAATCACGCAGGCTGCCGCAGGGGCTGCATACTCCATGGAGCCTGAGGGAGCCTCGCCCCTGCTAAATTGGAGCCAGGAGCTCCCCGGGTGCAACTGTAGCTGCCCAAATCCCAGCTGCAGACCCAGACGCCCTGCCCTCCCCAACTGCAACTGTGGATCCGAGCCTCCGTGTGCTCTTGTGGGGATGGGGTGTGGTGCGGGGGCACGGGAACAGGCAAGATCTGCCCTCCCAGGTGCAGCGGAACTGTGGCTGCAGACCTGGGCCTCCCACTCTACAGAGCAGGCAGGAGCCGGGGACAAGCCTGAGCCTTCCGAGTTGTGGGGACTGGAGCTCCAGGGTGCAGCTGCGGATGCCCTCCCAAGTGCAGGACGGAACGTCTCTGCAGCCCGCACCTTCCAAGGCCCCAGGAAGGACCTTCCCCCCACCTCTGCAGGCTCAGGGGTGTCTGCTGCCACTGCCTGGTCTCTCTTGGCTCCTGGTGCCTGCTCCGATCTCAGAGCAGGGTTGGGGCCCAGCCCCAGGGCCATGAATGGCAGTGGGACACAGACAGAGCCCTGGGTAGAAGAGGCAGGTCCCCAGGAGGGCCCCACCTTCAGACCAGGGAGGGCCAGAAGGCTGGGGGCTGGGCTGCCCATCCAATGGACCGGAGTGGGGACTTGTGGTGCCTTTTCCTGCTGGCCAGTGGCGGCCCATGATGCCCATGGACCAATGGGCACACACTTCCTCCCCTTTGAGGTCCATAAAAGCCCTGGGCTCAGCCAGAGCAGGGCAAAAGACGGCCAGAGGATGAAGCGGCAGAGAGACAACAGGGTGACCAGTTGCAGAGAGGAGTCCCCTGTCTGCTGAGAGCTGGAGAGGATGGGACCACCACCTGAAGAGAAGAGCTACCCTCTCTGCAGAGAGCTGCAGAGACTACCTGATTGCAGAGAAGAGGCATTCTCTCCAGGGCCTCCTCTCCACTGAGAACTGCAGACATCTGGGAAGTCCGGTTGCACAGAGGAGCTACCCTCTCCAGGGTCTCCTCTCTGCTGCGAACTGAACACTTGGTGGATGTCCTGCCTATAGAGAGGAGCTACCCCCTGCAGGTCTCCTCTGAGCTACTGTAACACTTAATAAAGCTCATTTTCATTTTCTGAGTTGTTGTAATACTTGATAAAGTTCATCTTCATGTTCACCCTTCACTTTGCTGAACACAGGACAAGAACTCAAACAATTGGTCACTCTTCACTTCTCTGCTCTTCCTGGACACAGGACAAGAACTCAGGCAAAGGTGCCATAGCCTGCCGAGGTTTCTGGGAAGAAAACTGACACCGCAAAGATCCCGGCCGTGCTTTAGTAGAGATGGGCTTTCACCATGTTGACCAGGCTGTTCTCAAACTCCTGCCCTCAGGTGATCTGCCCACCTTCACCTCCCAAAGTGCTGGATTACAGGTGTGAGCCACCCACTGGGCCCCCCTGGAAAACATTTGTTAAAGTCCGAAGTTGAAATTCTAGAGATGAAACCTAAAACATTTGAGATGAAAAATACACTGGATGGGACTAAAGACAGGTTAAAAACCACAAAGGACAAAAATAAGTGAAGATTAAGATACAGTCATAACAATAGAAACTATCCCCAAAAAAAGAGGAAAAAAAGAGCAGTGAGCTGTGGGACTTTAAGTGGCCTAATATCTGTGTAATTGGAGTTTCCAAAGGAGAGGCGAGAAAATAGTGGCCACGTCATTTCCAAATTTGATGAAAACTATAAACCCAGCCAGGTGCGTTGGCTCACATCTGTAATCCTAGCACTTTGGGAGGCTGAGGCTGGAGGATCACTTAAGCCCAGGAGTTCAAGACAAGCCTGAGCAACATGGTGAAACCTCATCTCTACAAAAAGTTTTAAAAATTAGCTGGGCATGGTGGCATGAACTTATAGTCCTAGCTACTTGGGAGCCTGAAGCAGGAGAATCGCTTGAACCCAGGAGGTGGCATGCAGTGAGCCAAGATCACCCCACTGCACTCCAGTATGGATAACAGAGCCAGACCTTACAAAAACAAAGAAAACAAAATGAAAGAAGAAAGAAAGGAGAGAGAGACAGAGAGAGAGAGAGCACAACTATAAATCCACAGATAAAAAGAAGAAGCTCAATGAACCTCAAGCACAAGAAACATCACTCTGTCATCAGGCCTCAGTTAAATGTCATCGTCCCAGAGAGATCTTCCCTTACCAGTAAACTCTAAGAATCATTATATATCTTGTTTTTTAAGTGGTTTACTTTTTTATTGTGTATCCTTACCCCCACCCTAACGTAAGCTCCACAAGGACAGGGACCTTGTCTGCATCCTCACCACTGATTCCCAGGGCCTAGCAGAACACCTGACATTTAGCAGGTGCTCAATACGTACTTCATGAATGACTAGTAAATGATCTCTTCCATTCGTAAGCTTTAGGAATCAATTCCTATTTCAAAATCCCTCTCAAATTATCAAAATATTCTTTTTGCATTCCCGACCTTTCCTTCTGCTCCCAGACTAATATAATGTTACCATTCCACAATATTGGCCAGCCACAGTGGCTCAAGCCTGTAATCCCAGCACTTTGGGAGGTCAAGATGGGTGGATCATCTGAGGTCAGGGGGTTTGAGACCACCCTGACCAACATGGTGAAAACCTGTCTCTACTAAAAATACAAAAATTAGCCGGGCGTGGTGGTACACACCTGTAGTCCCAGCTACTCAGGAGGCTGAGGCAGAAGAATCACTTGAACCCAGGAGGCAAAGGTTGCAGTGAGCTGAGATTATGCCATTGCACTCCAGCCTGGGCAACATAGTGAGTGTCCATCTCAAAAAAAACAGAAACAAAAACAAAACCCCCAAAAAGGCCAATATGGAAGCACCAATTCTATCTATCATCTATCTATCTATCTGAGTCAGGGTCACTTTTTAAAAATTTGACATAATTGTACATGTTTAAGGGATACATAGTGATATTCTGATAATACAGTATAGAGTGATCAAATCAGGGCAACTAGCATATCCATCATTTCAACCAGTTATCATTTCTTTGTGTTGGGGATATTCAATATCCTCTTTCTAACTATTTGAAACTATATACTAGCCTGGGCAATATTATGAGACTCTGTCTCTACAAACTACTTTTAAAAAATTTAGCTGGTCATGGTGGCACCCACCTGTAGTCCCAGCCACTCGGGAGGCTAAGGTGGGAGGATTGCCTGAGCCCAAGAGTTTTAGGCTGCAGTGAGCCAGGATCGCTCCACTGCACTCCAGCCTGGGCAATACAGTAAGACCCTGTCTCAAAAAAAAGAAAAGAAGAGAAAAAAGAAACTATGTATTATTAACTATAGTCATCCTATGGTGCTATGGAACACTAGAATTTATTCCTCCTCTCTAGCTGCAATTTGTAGCACTAATTCTTTTTGACTAATAGTAAAGTCACTTCATTTCCTGAGGAATGACCTATTTAAAAAACTATCCTTCCTCTCCAGAGTGACTCCAGGTAAGGTTCCAGCAGCCCCACTGCCTGCCGTGACATCCAGCTCTACCAATCGTGTATTCCCAGCACTCCAATAGACCATCATTTTCATCAATACAGCAGTTTACTAAACACTTTATGCTTTGGTAAACACTTTATGCTTTATATACATTGTCTAATCTATGAGGAGTTTACAGAGGAGCAAACTGAGGTCTAGGAAGGTGAAGTGACATACCGAGTCACATCTCTAGTAAGTGGCAAAGCCAGAATGTAAATCTAAGTCAGTCTGTTTGACTCCAAAATGTTGTTCTTTATGCCACACTAAGATGAAATTTAAAGTATTATGAAATTGTAGCTAAGAATCAAACAGTATACATCTCTCTAAGAGGGTCATAACCTTTTAATCATCTTTTCTGTCTGATAAAATGAAAAAAAAAACAAATTCTTAATATATATGTTTGACAACTCAGTCACAGAGCCTCTGCTATTGCCTGAAATAAGAATCAACAACAAATCATTGCCTTGGCCAAAATATTTTCTGTTAAAGCTAGAAACATTTTAAAATCTGAAGTCTTGGAAGACAGAAATTATTTTACAGAAATTCATGTATCAAAGACATGTAATTGAATCACGAAAAATAAAGTCTCTATGTTCTAGGGATTGGCTGAAGCAAAACATATTTCATTGACTTTAAGATGCACTTTCTTTTTTTATTTTTATTTTTTATTTTTATTTTTTGAGATGGAGTCTCACTCTGTCGCCCAGGTTGGAGTGCAGTGGCGCGATCTCGGCTCACTGCAAGCTCCATCCCCAGGTTCACGCCATTCTCCTGCCTCAGCCTCCCAAGTAGCTGGGACTACAGGTGCCCGCCACCACGGCCAGCTAATTTTTTGTATTTTTAGTAGAGACGGGGTTTCACCGTGTTAGCCAGGATGTTCTCAATCTCCTGACCTCGTGATCTGCCCGCCTTGGCCTCCCAAAGTACTGGGATTACAGGCGGCCCTTTTTTAAATTTTATTTTTTATCTTAGGTAAAGACAGGGTTTCACCATGTTGCCCAGGCTGGTCTCGAACCCCTGAGCTCAGGGGATCCACCCACCTCAGGTTCCTAAAGGGCTGAGATTACAGGCGTGAGCCACTGTGTCCGGCCAAGATGCACTTTCGTCCCTCACTTTTTAACATCTCTGAAATTCACGTGCATCATACAATCAATGGTATCTGACACCATCAGCCAGGTAGCAGTTGTGGTATGGTTATCATTGTCTGCACATGAGTGAACTTGGCCACAGCTGTTCATCATCATTAATTCTATGTGTAAATAAGTCTAAAATAACTTTTTTTTTTTTTTAGAGACAGAGTCTTTCTCTGTCACCCAGGCTGGAGTGCAGTGGCGTGATCACAGCTCATTGCAATGTCAAACTTGTGGGCTGTATCCTCCTGTCTCAGTTTCTTAAGTAGTTGGGTCTATAGGCGTGCATCTTGTTTGGTTAATTTTTTTTTTTTTTTTTTTTTTTTGCAGAGAGGCTGTCTCCCTATGTTGCCCAGGCTGGTTTCAAACTTCTTGCCACAAGCAATCCTCCTACCTTGGCCTCCCAAGGTGCTGGGATTACAGGCATGAGCCACCATGCCCAGCCTAAAATAATTTTTAAGTATAAAATTAAAATGTTAAAGGTTAATTGGCTTCCTTATACATGTTACATAACATGAAGGTGTATTTCACAGCTGATGGTGTCTTAGATCAAATGAGGTTCAACATTTTGTTCAGAAAGACTTTTTTTTTTTTTTTTTTGAGACAGTCTCGCTGTGTCGCCCAGGCTGGAGTGCAGTGGCATGATCATGGCTCACTGCAACCTCCGCTTCCTGGGTTCAAGCAATTCTCCTGCCTCAGCCTCCAGAGTAGCTGGGATTACAGGCACCCACCACCATGCCTGGCTAATTTTTGTATTTTTTTTTTACTAGAGACAGGGTTTTACCACATTGGCCAGGCTGGTCTCGAACTCCTGACCTTGTGACCCGCCCGCCTCAGCTTCCCAAAGTGTTGGGATTACAGGCATGAGCCACTGCACCCGGCCAGATTTTTGTATTTTTAGTACAGATGGGGTTTTTACCATCTTGGTCAGGCTGGTCTCGAACTCCTGACCTCAGGTGATCCACCCACCTTGGCCTCCCAAAGTGCTTGGATTACAGGCATAAGCCACTGCACCCAGCCCAGAAAGACATTTTTAATGGCCTTTTGAACAGGTTGGCAGCTCATCTCTTCCATCCCCCACCCCTAATATGTGAGGTGTATTACCCAGCATAACAAAATAACAGAATTTTCTATTGTTCAGCAGACACACAGGCAGCCAGAGGACTGGGCCTCCTAAGAAACAGAAAGAATGGGACAAACAGAAAGGCCTCTGTAGGCAAAGGCTTGGTGTTAGTGAGAGAAACTAGCAAGTGCAAGTTTTGAAACCAAAGTCTTCAGCACTAGCAGCAACAGCACAACCATACCTGTCTCTAAGTACCAAAAACACACCAGGCACTGAGTGCTTGACGTTAACTCATTTAATCCTCCAAAATTTGTGGGGAAAAAAAAAAAAAAAAAAAAGGTACTATCGTTACCATGATCTTACAGGTGCAGAAAGGTTATGTAACTTGTTCAAGGTCACATGGCCAATAAGAATGATGTTGGGCACCGTTACCTGGCTGGCCAATTCTTTATAGCAGTGATATCTAGAAAGCTTTACCGATCAGGATCGTTGTGGAGGGCACAATCACATGGAGGGCTATCCAGGGGTAGAGTCATTGTCAACTGCAAAGTGACAGTGACAAGGTGGAAAGTTGACTCAGGAACAACCTGAGGGTTACTGGCCTGGTAGGGAGAATATTTAGACAAGACTTACAGATGTGTGGATTAAATGAGTGCCACCAGTTGACAGAGATAATGGCCAAAAAGGAATTGTCACTTGAATTGGCACTGCAGATAGGTAAAACGGAAGGAAGCTTAATGAGCGAAGACCTTCAAGCAAGAGACTTATCCATCTGAGGATCTGATAGATTTTTCTCATAGGGATTCCAGCCTGTCCCAATATACATACTACTGTCTTAGAGAGATGAGTAAGGAGGAAAAGAGTCAATCCTTAGCTACCTCCTATACTCCTAGGACTTTGCTATCCATGCCTGAAATTTGTAGTCAGGAACTGAGTCCCTGATTTTGTGAAGCTCCCCGATTCTGAACATAAGTGGGCTGTCCAGGAAGCTAGCAAGTTCAGTGCACTTTATCCCCAAACTGAGTTATAATCCAAGCTGCCCTTGACCCCCAAACAAGGGCAGGGGTTGGGAGGTTCATACATTAAATGGACACTCTTGAATTCATATTTAAAAAGGAATAAATCAACACTAGGCATGATAAAGGCAGACTGGTAAAAAGATTAATTTAACTCTAAAAGCCCGTTTTTGCTCTTCTACTATAACATCTTACATGTAATAATTACAGATGTCATCTTTGGTCCACCTGCCAGGCACTATGCTACATCTTTTACCTTCTGAAAGGAGAAATTCCACCCGTGAACAGCAGTCTCACCCCATGCCCAAGAGTGCTAGCCTGTCCTCATGCCAGCCTGCCCTAAGGATTTCAGGCTTGCCTAACCAGCCTTTACAATCATGTATGTAAATTCCTCGCAATACATTTCTTAATATCTGCTATTGGTTATCTCTGGTTGAACACTGACTGATAGACTCTGGTACTGGAAGTGTTTCTAGAGGACAGGACTCTTAAGAATGAATTTTCTGAAGTATTTCTGGATTTTCTGAAACTGATTTTCTAATTTTTTTTTTTTTTTTTTTTTTAGACAGATTCTTGCTCTATCGCCAGGCTGGAGTGCAGCGGCGCGATCTCGGCTCACTACAACCTCTGCCTTCTGGGTTCAAGTGATTCTCCTCCCTCAGCCTCCCGAGTAGCTGGGATTACAGGCGCCTGCCACCATGCCCAGCTAATTTTTTGTATTTTTAGTAGAAACGAGGTTTCGCCATATTGGCCAGGCAGGTCTCGAACTCTCGACCTCAGGTGATCCGCCCACCTTGGCCTCCCAAAGTGGTGGGATTACAGGTGTGAGCCACCGCACCCGGCCAACTTTCTCATCTTATTAAAGGCATTCATGACTCTATTTCCCATAGTAAAGAGGGCCCTGGTAATCCACGACAAGATGTGGCAATAGAGATACACAAAATATCACCACTGGATTCTTCTAATAAAATACCTATTGAAGGTGAGACACTAAGGGACTGCACGTTTTCCATATTAGAATATTTTAGTCAAGGTAAGAAGTATAATGGAATTACCTCAGCACGTTAGAGAGTTGTGAAAGAAAAGGATGAGCTCAGGGCTTCAGATTCCCAGCTCAAACTTTTCACTGATCTGAAAGCTATGTCTGCCCTGAAAGAAATTCTCATCTCCTGTAGCCCTGCGGCTCATTCAGCAAGTGACTGAATTACAAGGCAAATTGATTTCCCAACTTCCTAGAGTGTCTTCTGTTAAAGTGAGGACATTGATTGGGAAAGAATAGGATCCCGAAATCTGCAAGGGAGACATGAAGCTAGGGACACTGAACCCCTAAATTCTCCTGTCGTCTTTGCCAGCGGAAGCAGCTCTTCCACTCTTGCCTGAAAAGCTAGCCTTTCTTTGCCTGAAGTTGCCCTGCAAAGCACTGCAGATTCTCCTCAAGACACCCTCCCACCACCCCTTTCCTTCTCTATAACTACACTTAAGTCCTGGAAGACTCTGAAAGATGAGTTACAGAGTGTGACCCTTTTCTGCCCAGGCCTCCCACTGCCATTCATGGCCTCAGGGCTCCGTCCCAACCTTGCTCCAAGATTGGAGCAGGTGCCGGGAGAGGTGAAGGGCCAGGCAGTGGAAGCAGACACCCCAAGCCTGCAGAGATGGGTGGGGAGGGGCTTCCTGGGCCCCCAAGGGTGCATGCTGCAGAAATACCTTGGTCCTGCGCCTGGGAGGGTGGCCACAGCTGCACCTGGGGAGCTCCCACCCCGCCAACTCGGAAGGGGCAGGCTTCCTGCTTGTTCTCAGGTCCTGCCTGCTCTGTGAAGCGGGAGGCTCAGGTCTGCAGCCTCCTCCAGTGGTCACAACTGCACACAGGAGGGCAGATCCTGCCTGCTCCTGGCCCTGTCCCAGAGCACAGCGAGGCTCAGATCCACAGCCGCAGTTTGGGCAGCTGTAGCCCCGCCCAGTAGAGCAGGAGGCCTGGGTCTGCAGCCTTAGTTTGGGCGGCTGCGGAAGCACCGCTCCCGCCCTAACTCGGAAGGGGCGGGGCTCCCACTGGCTCCATGGCGTGTGCAGCCCCAGCCGCCCCTGGCTGCTCTGGCTGGTGTGATGGCAACAGCCGCTGCCTTCAGATGGATGTGGGTCCACTAAGCAGAGGTTCTGAACTTGATGTTTTAACCCAAGGACTCTAACAGTTTGGATGGTCAACTGAACCAAGGGCCCATAGGTGGCCTACACCAAATCAGTCAAAAGGTCAGAGCAGCCTTGGTATATGATAGAGGAAGGCATCCAAAAGGTTAGGGATATGTTCTTCCCTCTCTTATCTACTTGCCATCTCTAATATGAAGTGTATTCATAATGGTTAACTTTATATCACAGGATCAAAGAAGCAGCAGGAGCATCCTACCAGGACGTTGCATTGTCCTCTGAGTAAGTCTGCACGTTTTCAGTTGTAACATGTCAGGTGAAATTGTGACTCTCTTATTGCCTTTGTTTGGAGATTAATATGGCTTAAGGAGATAAGTATGGGTGTCACAAGGGGTGGACTGTGATGCATATGTGAACTTGACTAGGCCACATCCCCCAGTTATTCGAACACAAACCTAGGTGCTGCTGTGAAGGTATGTTGTAGATGCGATTAAAGTCCATGATCAGACTTCTGGTTTCAACTTTAGAGACCTTAGAATTCAGCACTCTCATCCTTACAAGAAACACCTGGACGAACTAAAACATCAATGACTTTTCCTGGACCAATCAGAACTGAGGTAGTGGGGCAAACCGCCACCCTGCAATCTGGAGACATAAACAAATACAGAGCCACAGTCCAAATCTGCTTACACAGAGCATGAGAACCAGGCTCAGATGTGACTTTGCGATGATCAAACAGGGAAACAACTATGACTAATATGCTAAAGGCGCTAATGGAAAAAGTAGACAACATGCAGGAATAGGTGGGTAATATTAAGTGGAGAGATGAAAACTCTAAGAATCAAAGGAGGCTGGGTGTGGTGGCTCATGCCTGTAATCCCAGCACTTTGGGAGGCCGAGGCGAGTGGATTGTGAGGTCAAGAGATTGAGACCATTCTGGCTAACATGGTGAAACCCCGTCTCTACTAACAATACAAAAATTAGCTGGGTGTGGTGGCGCATGCCTGTAGTCCCAACTACTTGGGAGGCTGAGGCAGGAGAATTGCTTGAACCTGGGAGACGGAGGTTGCAGTGAGCCAAGATCGCACCACTGCACTCCAACCTGGGCGACAGCGTGAAACTCCATCTCAAAAAAAAAATCAAAGGAAATGCTACATAAATCAAAAACATGTAACACAGGCTGGGCGTGGTGGCTCACGCCTGTAATCCCAGCACTTTGGAAGGCCGAGCTGAACAGATCATCTGAGGTCAGGAGTTCAAGACCAGCATGGCCACCATGGTGAAACCCCATCTCTGCTAAAAATACAAAAAATTAGCCAGGCATGGTGGTACACGCCTGTAATCCCAGCTACTCAGGAGGCTGAAGCAGGAGAATCACTGGAACCCGAGAGGCAGAGGCTGCAGTAAGCCGAGATCACACCACTGCATTCCAGCCTGGGCAACAGAGGGAGAGTCCATTTCAAAAAAAAAAAAAAAAAAAAATCAACAAACATGTAACACAAATGAAGAATGCCTTTGACAGCCTCATCAGAAGATGGGACAAAACTGGCTCCAAAAAGAATTGCTCGGCTTTAAAGTTTGTCAAGAGAAACTCCCCAAACTCTTATGCAGAGAAAAAGAAAACAAACAAACAAGAATATCCAAGAACTGAGGGATATTTCAAAAAGGAAACATGTGTCTAACTGGATACCAGAAGAAGAGAGAATGGAGGAAAAAAAAAAAAAGTTGAAAGTAACAATGGCTGAGAATTTTCCAAAATTAATGACAGACACCAGACTAACAGAAGGCCAGAGAAAACCAAGAAGAATACGTACCAAAATATTTATCCTAGGCACATCATGTTCAAAGTACAGAAAACTAAAGACAAAGACAAAATCTTGAAAGAAGCCAAGGGGGAGAAAATACCTTATCTAGAGTGGAACAATGATGAGAATTACAGCAAACCTCTGTCAGAAAACATGCAAGCCAAGAAAGTGGAGTGAAATATTTAAGAGTTGAGATTTTTTAAAAACCAAAACTTAGAATTCTATACCCAGTGAAATTATTCCTCAATAGTGAAGAGGAAATAAAGACTTTCCAAGCAAAAACTGAGGGACTCCCCTGCCAACAGACAGCCTAGCAAGAAAGAAATGTGAAAAGTTCTTCAAGGAGAGGGAACATGATGTAGGTGAGAAACTTGGATACATAGGCAGGGCACAGTGGCTCATGCCTGTAATCTCAGCACTTTGGGAAGCCAAGGCAGGAGGATCACTTGAGGTCAGGAGTTCAAGGCCAGCCTGGCCAACATGGTGAAACTCCATCTCTACGAAAAATACAAAAAAAAAAAAAAAAAAAAAAAAACAATTAACCAGGTGTGGTGGCGCGTGCCTATAATCTCAACTACTTGGAAGGCTGAGGTGGGAGAATCACTTGAACCCGGAGGCAGAGGTTGCAGTGAGCCAATTTCATACCACTGCACTCCAGCAGCCTGGGTGACAGAGCAAGACTATCTCAAAAAAAGAAAAAAAGTGGGCCGGGCGCGGTGGCTCAAGCCTGTAATCCCAGCACTTTGGGAGGCCGAGGCGGGTGGATCACGAGGTCAGGAGATCGAGACTATCCTGGCTAACATGGTGAAACCGCGTCTCTACTAAAAATACAAAAAAAAAATTAGCCCGGCGTGGTAGCGGGCGCCTGTAGTCCCAGCTACTTGGGAGGCTGAGTCGGGAGAATGGCGTGAACCCAGGGGGCGGAGCTTGCAGTGAGCCGAGATAGCGCCACTGCACTCCAGCCTGGGAGACACAGCGAGACTCCGTCTCAAAAAAAAAAAAAAAAAAAAAAAAAAAAAAAAAAAAAGAAAAAAAGAAACTTGGATACATAAAGAAAGGAAGAGGCCAGGCATGGTGGCCCATGCCTGTAATCCCAAAACTTTGGAAGGCTATGGCAGAAGGATCACTTCAGGCCAGGAGTTTGAGACCAGCCTGGCAACACAGTGAGACAGTGCCTCTACAAAAAATTAAAAAAGAATGTTGGAGAAAAAATAAATGATAAAATCTTTTCTTTTTCTTTTTTTTTTTTTTGAGACGGAGTCTCGCTCTGTCGCCCAGGCTGGAGTGCAGTGGCCAGATCTCAGCTCACTGGAAGCTCCGACTCCTGGGTTTACACCATTCTCCTGCCTCAGCCTCCTGAGTAGCTGGGACTACAGGCGCCCGCCACCTCGCCCGGCTAGTTTTTTGTATTTTTTAGTAGAGACGGGGTTTCACCGTATTAGCCAGGATGGTCTCAATCTCCTGACCTTGTGATCCGCCTGTCTTGGCCTCCCAAAGTGCTGGGATTACAGGCTTGAGCCACTGCGCCCGACAATCTTTTTTGTTATCTTTAATTGATGTGTAACCGTTCATGCCAAGTGTAGTGGCTTGTACCTATAATCCCATCTACTCAGCAGGCTGAAGCAGGAGGCTCAGCCTGAGCCCAGGAGTTCAAGGCTGAGGTGAGCTATGATCACTACTGCACTCCAGTCTGGGCAACAGAGTGAGATCCTATCTCTAAATAATATTTAAGTATATTATTTATTTATTGGGTGATCACAGCACATAGATTAGTGAATAAATGATAGCAATGTTATAAGGGATAGAAAAGAGGAATTGGGGATGCTTTAAGGTACCTGTACTACACATGAAGTGGTACATTATTGTTTGAAAGTGAATTTTGAGGCCGGGCGCGGTGGCTCAAGCCTGTAATCCCAGCACGTTGGGAGGCCGAGACGGGCGGATCACGAGGTCAGGAGATCGAGACCATCCTGGCTAACACGGTGAAACCCCGTCTCTACTAAAAAATACAAAAAAAAAAAAACTAGCTGGGCGTGGTGGCGGGTGCCTGTAGTCCCAGCTACACGGGAGGCTGAGGCAGGAGAATGGCATAAACCCGGGAGGCGGAGCTTGCAGTGAGCTGAGATCCGGCCACTGCACTCCAGTCCGGGCGACAGAGCAAGACTCTGTCTCAAAAAAAAAAAAAAAAAAAAAAGAAAGTGAATTTTGATTACTTGTAAATGTATATCACAAACTCTAAAAGCACCACTACAATTACTTTAACAGTAGTATAATTGAAACACTGAGAGGAGCGAAAACAGTCATAAAATGCTCAATTAAAACCAGAGAAAGCAGGAAAAAAGGGGGAGAAAAGGAAACAAGTGTAATAAACAGAAAACAGTTACAAATATGATAGACATTAGTCAAACTATATCAATAATCACTTTAAATGTGAATGGTCTAAATACATCAATTATAAGTCAGAGATTATCAGAGTAGACAAAAAATAAATCCAACCATCAACCCACCTTAAATATAAAGCCCATAATTAGTTGGCTTTAAAGATTACTGTAAATATTCTGAGTGAACCTGATTCAATCATTTGAATAGTCTTAAGGGCAGAGCTGAAGCTTCATTCCCCCAAAAGAAATTCCACCTGTGAACAGCAGCTTTTCCCAGTGCCTAGCAGTTCCAGTCTGCTTTTCCTGATGGCTCCTTGCAATAAATTCCTTTTCTTTTTTTTTTTTTTTTTTAGACAGAGTCTAGCTCTGTCACCCAGGCTGGAGTGCAGTGGCACAATCTCAGCTCACAGAAACCTCTGCCTCCCAGGTTCAAAAGATTCTCCTGCCTCAGCCTCCTGAGTAGCTGGGATTAAAGGCACCCACCACCAAGCCCAGCTAATTTTTTGTATTTTTAGTACAGACGGGGTTTCACGTGTTGGCCAGGCTGGTCTCGAACTCCTGACCTCATGATCCGCCCACCTCGGCCTACCAAAGTGCTGGGATTACAAGCATGAGCCACCGCGCCCGGTCGCAATAAATTTCTTAATAGTTATCTCCTACTGGTCCTCTTTCCTTGGTTGAACCCTGACTGACAATGCTTTACCCTCAACAGATAAAAGCAGAAAGGAAACCCTATAGTAAGATTATGGCATAAAACATTCAGTATTTCAAGTGGCCCTTTTCGGGGGGCATCCTAGAGGTTTTTGCACTCCATACAATGCTCCACAGTAAGATTCAGATGAGTAAAGGTTTCAACTTTATTTTGCCAGGTGGGAGAAGGACTAGAGAGAAAGGGGTAGTAGAAAGTAGAAAAGAACCTATATAATGCCATAGTAAATAATAAAATAGAAGTTGAGGTTCTGGAATTGAGTTCCTTAAAATTACCCATTGGATATAAATATAATAGAGAATAGAAAAACAATAGAGAGAATCGATGAAACCATAAATTGGTTATTTGAAATGATCAACAAAATTAACAAATATTTAGCTAGACTAAGGAAAAAGAAGATGCAAATGACTAAAGTCAGAAGTGAAAATGAGAACATTACTACTGACCATACAGAAACACAAAGGATTATAAGAAAAGACTATGCACAATTGTATGCCAACAAATTAAATAACCTAGATGAAACAAATTCCTAAAAACACACACACTACCTAAATGATTCAAGAAGAAATAAAAAATCTCAACAGACACATAATGAGAGATTGACTCAGTAATCAAAAACCTTTCAACAAAGGAAAGTCCAGAATCAGATGGTTTCACTGATGAATTCTGTGAAACATTTAAAGAATTTTTCTTTTTTTTTTTGGGACGGAGTCTCGCTCTGTTCCCCAAGCTGGAGTGCAGTGGCATGATCTTGGCTCACTGCAACCTCTGCCTCCTGGGTTCAAGCGATTCTCCTGCCCCAGCCTCCCGAGGAGCTGGGATTACAAGTGCGCACCACCACGCCCGACTAATTTTTGTATTTTTAGTAGAGATGGGGTTTTGCCATGTTGGCCAGGCTGGTCTCAAACTCCTGACCTCAGGTGATCCCCCTGCCTCAGCTTCCCAAAGTGTTGGGATTACAGGCATGAGCCACTGCACCCGGCCTAAGGAATTTTAATATCAAATACTTCCATAAAACAGAACAGGAGGCAACACATACTAACTCATTCTATGAGGCCAGCATTACCCTGATATAGACAAAGACATCACAAGAAAAGAAAATTAAGCTGGGCGCAGTGGCTCATGCCTATAATCCCAACACTCTGGGAGGCCAAGGCAGTAGGATCACTTGAGCTCAGGAGTTTGAGACCAGCCTGGGAAACATAGTGACACCTCACCTCTACAAAAAAATTTTTTTAATTAGCTGGGTGTGGTGGTGTGTGCCTGTAATCCCAGCTACTCAGGAAGCCTGAGGCCAGAGAATTGCTTGAGCCTGGGAAATCAAGGCTGCAGTGAGCTGTGATCATGCCACTGCACTTCAATCTGGGTGAGAGAGCAAGACCTTGTCTCAAAAAAAAAAAAAAAAAGAAAGAAAAGAAAAAGAAAATTACAATAAACATTAGCAAGATGGCAGAAAAGGAGAATGTTGACTTTATCTCCTCTCACAGACACACCAAATAAACATCTACACACAAATTAAATCCCTCTGAGAGAATGCCAAAAACTAGTTGAAAGACTCTAACACACTGAGCAACTGAGAAAATATTCACATCAGAACAGGTAGTAAAAGCTGAGACACTTTTGTGCACAAACCCCACCACAGGGACAGCACTTTACAAACAGGAAGAATCCCCCAACTCCCAGCTTCTCCTTCAGGAATGAAGGGTTTGTTTGTGAGCTCATCTAGCTTGTAGAGTTAAAGGGCACTTCCAGTGGCTGTAGCCCACCCAGGACTAGTCCAGAGAGAATAAGCTAAGAGGCCTAGCTCCAAGTATCTCTCTGAAAGAGGTCTGCCTGCACACTTTTCCAGCTACTGCCTGAGGTTCGGGCTTCTGGCTAGCCTGTATCTTGGAGCAAACAGAGCAGATAAACAATAAACCTCTGCAAGGCTCAAGGGAAGAATGGGCACTTCCTGCACCTTCTCCCCCAGCTCAACCGAGTGATAAATCCAGGTCTGAAGATTTCCTGGAAAAAGTATATGTAGGCACCAAGTGCCTCAATTTTAACAGCTCCCATATGAGCAACTGATTCCTAAATCACCTAGCTCTGGGAGTTGACGGGGCTCTGTATTCTGGAGTCTCCCTAGGACACAGAAGACAAAAAAAGCTGGTTGCTAAATGGGTGCACATCCGGTGGATTCCTTTGAAATTCAGAATGTGCAGACTGCATAAAAGTGCAGACATTTGCCACAGATCCTCTTCCAGGCTTAGGACAGAGTGAGTGGGAGATAAACTCTAGCTCTCAGCTTCTCCCTGAGGTACAAGGAATTGGAACATAAATCTAGCACTCTGACTTTTCAAGCTGCATCTCAAGGGACTGACTTCTGTCTCACATATCTTGGGGCACTGACAGAAGCTGGCACACCCTAGTATCCAAAGGGCCATGAAGAACAAAGCAATTTGGAAAAGCAAAAAGATATGAGAGGCATCTAGAGTTAGAATATCTGGCAGGGCTGGTTGGTGAGGTCCATCTCCCAGATAAGGCCAGTATGACAAGACTAGAAGAGGTGGCTGTCTTACCTACTGTGCAAAAACCAACACAGAAAGTCAAGAAAAATGAAGAAACAGGGAACTATGTTATAAATATAACAAGATAAATCTCCAGAAACAGAACCTAGTGAAATAAAGATATGTGATTTACCTGATAGGGCATGTGAAATAGACATTCACCAAGATTAAAAGAGTAATTCTTGAACTGAAAATTTCAACAGAGATAGGAAATATTTAAAATTATCAAGCAGAAATCACAGAGCTGAAGAATAACTGAACTGAAAAATTCAATAGAGTTCAACAGCAGACTAGATCAAGAAGACAGGATCAGTGAACTAGAAAAGAGGTCAATCACAATTATGCAATCTGAGAAGCAAAAATGAAAAAGAATAAAAGAGTAAAGATATCTTAAAAGACTTATTGGAAACCATTAAGTAGAACAATTTATGCATTACTGGAGTACTAGGAGGAGAGAGAGAGAGGGAGAAAGACATGGCTGAAAACTTCTCAAGACTGGGGAAGAAAAGAGAAATCTGAATTCAGGAAGCCCAAAGGATGCCAAATAAGAAGAATCCAAAGAGATCTACACAGAAACATATTATAATCAAACTGACAAAAGGTAAAGACAAAGAATTTTGAAGCAGCAAGAGAAAGGCAACTTGGTACACACAAGAAATCCACATTAGACTTAACAGTTTTCAGCAGAAACCTTGCAGGACAGAAGGGAGTGAAACAGTATATTCAAAGTACTCAAGGAAGAAAACTGCCAATCAAAAATATTATGCCCATCAAAACTATCCTTAAATAACAAGGGGCTGGGCCAGGTGGGGTGGCTCATGCCTGTAATCCCAACACTTTGGGAGGCTGAGGCAGGCAGGTCACCTGAGGTCAGGAGTTCGAGACCAGCCTAGCCAACATGGTGAAACCCCATCTCTATTAAAAATACAAAAATTAGCCGAGCATGGTGGCAGATGCCTGTAATCCCAGCTACTTGGGAGACTGAGGCAGGAGAATCACTTGAACTCGGGAGGTGGAGGTTGCAGTGAGCTGAGATCACACCACTACACTCCAGCAAGAGCAAGACTCCATCCAAAAAAAAAAAAAAAAAAAAAAAAAGGGGCTATAAAGACTTTCTCAGACAAACAAAAACTGAGGGAGTTTATCACCACTAGACCTGTCTGACAAGAAGTAAGAAATGATATGCAGAGTCCTTCAAGCTGAAAGAATGCTGAACAACAACAGGAAAGCAAAACAAAGCATAAAACTCACTGGCAAATGTACATATACAGGCAAAAAATCTTTTATTATTCCAACAGTGGTGAGTAAATGGACTGCAATCCTACTATAAAAGTTTAGGCCAGGCACAGTGGCTCACACCTATAATCCCAGCACTTTGGGAGGCTGAGGTGAGCAGATCACTTGAGGTCAGGAGTTCGAGACCAGCCTGGCCGACATGGCAAAACCCCATCTCTACTTAAAAAAAAAATACAAAAATTAGCTGAGTGCGGTAGTGCATACCTGTAATCCCAGCTACTTGGGAAGCTGAGGCAGGAGAATCACTCGAATGTGGGAGGTGGAGGTTGCAGTAAGCCAAGATCAGGCCACTAGCCTGAGTAACAGAGCAAGACCCTGTCTCTTAAAAAGCAAAAGAAAAAAAAATCTTTCGAAGTATTAGGCCAGTCTCCGTGGCTCACACCTGTAATTCCAGCATTTTGGGAAGCTGAGGGGGGCGGATCACCTGAAGTCAGCATGGCAAAACCCCATCCCTACTAAAATTACAAAAAAATTAGCTAGGCATGGTGGCAGGCACCTGTAGTCCCAGCTACTTGGGAGGCTGAGGCAGGAGAATCGCTTGAACTGGGAGGCAGAGGTTGCAGTGAGCCGAAATTGCGACATTACACTCTAGCCTGGGCAATGAGTAAAACTCTATCCCAGAAAAAAAAAAAAAAAAAAAGGTTTAAAGTATTAAAAACAACTAATACTAAAATATGTTAATGGATACATAATATAAATAGTAGACAATTGTGACATCAATAGCATAATGTGGGAAGAAAAGAGAGAAAAGCATTCTTGCATGCAAGGGAAGTTATCAGCTTAAAGTAAACTGTGAGAACTATATTGTGTGTAGGCCCCTTGATAACCACAAAGAAAAAGGGAATCAAAACCTAGCAATGCAAAATAATAATAATAATAATAATAATGATACAAATGACAGCAAGAAAAAAAAAAAGAGGAATAAAATAACCACAAAACAAATAAAGCAATTAACAAAATGGCAAGAGTAAATCCTTCCTTATCAATAACTACTTTAAATTTGAATGGAATAAAGACATTAAAATCATGCTGAAGAGGTATCTGCACTCCTATGTTTATTGCAGCATTGTTCGCAATAGCTAGATATGAATTCAACCTAAATATCCATCAACAGATGACTAGATAAAGAAAATATGGTATATACAACAATAAAATATTATTCAGCCTTTAAAAAGAAGAAAATCCTGTCATTTATGATACTGTGGATGAACCTGGAGGACATCATGCTAAGTCAAATAAGGCAGGCACAGAAAGACAAATGCCACATGATCTCACTTATATGTGGAATCTAAAAAATGTCAAACTGACAGTACTAGAGTAGAAAGGTGGTTACCAGAGGCTGGGGATTGGAAGAAGGAGAGAACAAGGAATCAGAGTATCAAATAAATGATCTAAGAGTACAAAGTTTCCATTAGGATGAAATAAATATATAAGATCTAATGCATAGTATGGTAACTATAGTCAAGGATAATGCATTATGTATTTCAAAATAGCTAAGAATAAATTTTAAAGGTCTTACAACAAAAAAATGAGGTGATAGGTATGTTAATTAGCTTAATTTAATAATTCCACATTATATAATACATCAAACCATTACATTGTGCCCCGTTCATGTATACAATTATAATACATCAAATAAAAATATATATATTTTTTTTTTTTTTTGAGACGGAGTCTCGCTCTGTCGCCCAGGCTGGAGTGCAGTGGCGCGATCTCGGCTCACTGCAAGCTCCGCCTCCCGGGTTCACGCCATTCTCCTGCCTCAGCCTCCCGAGTAGCTGGGACTACAGGCGCCCACAACCGCGCCCGGCTAATTTTTTTTTTGTATTTTTAGTAGAGACGGGGTTTCACTGTGGTCTCGATCTCCTGACCTTGTGATCCGCCCGCCTCGGCCTCCCAAAGTGCTGGGATTACAGGCGTGAGCCACCGCGCCCGGCCATAAAAATATTTTTAAAAAACAAAAAAAAAGTAAATGGAATAAACTCCACAATAGAAAGATGTAGAGTGCCTGAACAGATTTAATATTTATATGTTGTCTACAAGAAACTCATTTAGATTCAAGGACACACAAAGGCTGAAAGTGAAGGGATGAAAAAACATATTGCATGCAAATGTTAACCCAAAAAAGGTAGAAGTGGCTATACTCATATCCAACAAGGCAGACTTTAAGTCAAAAACTGTCACTAGACACAAAGAAGGTCATTTAACAAAAAATGGGTCAACAAGATATAACAATTAAAAATATGTATGTACCAAACATAAAAGCACCTAACAAAGCAAATATTGACAGATCTAAAAGTACAAATTGACAGCAACAGTAGTAGGAGACTTCAATACTCCACTTTCAGTAACAGACAGGACGTCCAGACAGAAAATCAGTAAGGAGTGAACTTGAACATTATAACAAATGGACTTAACAAACATAAATAGAACTTTTCATTCAACAGAATATACATTCTTCTTTTTTTTTTAGATACAGGGTTTCACTCTGTCACCCAGGTTGGACTACAGTGATATGAGCAGAGCTCAGTGTAATCTTGAACTGGCCTCAAGCAATCCTGCCCCTTCAGCCTCACAGTGCTGGGACTACAGGTGTGAGCCACCAAGCCTGGCCCACACATTCTTAAGCACACATAAAACATTCTCCCAGATAGATCACGTTAGGCCACAACACGTCTTAAATCATATCAAGTTATCTTTTCCAACTACATGGAGTGAAATTAGAAATCAGTAACAGCAAAAAAAATTTAAAAATAAAAAAAAGAAACATTCACAAATATGTGAAAACTAAATATAAACATACTCTTAAATAGCCACTGGACTAAAAAGGAAATAAGAAAATGGACCTCACCCTCTGCATGCCACCGCCCACCCAGCTCCGCCCACCCAGCTCCGCCCACCATGCTACTGCGACGAGCTGCTGCTCCGGAAAGGCCCCGCCAGCTCTGCCTCCGCGCTCAGCCTCTTCCCTGCCGGGAGAGGGTGAGGGTGCGCGGGCCAGCTGCTCCAGGAGGTGCGCGCGCTCGGGGTCCCCTGCATCCCCCGCACCCAAGTGGATTTGTGGCTGGTGCACAGCGTGGCAGCTAGGGATGCAGACATGGCCCACGGGCTGCTCGGCGCCACCGCCACGTTGACCAGAGGAGTCGGTGCCAGCCAGGCTGCGCAGGAGCGGGGCAGTGGGGATCCCCAAGCAGCTCGGAGTAGCCCCGAGGCCGGCGGGGAAGAACAAGGAAAATGAGGCACTAAGAAAAGAGCATGAAGCTGGGGCTCCCAGTTCCCAGCACGAGGAAAATGCATCAACCCAGAAGAACTCATTACAAAGCAGAACAATGAAGATGAAAACAAATAGCAGATGAACATGACTGGGAGGCAGAAAAGACCACTGAACCTAGAAATGAGCCATCTGAATAGGACAGATACTTTCTCTCTGGAAGATTGTTGTTTTCATCACAGCCTGAAAATTCACTGGAGGGATCCATCGGGAGATACCCCTCCTCTTTCAGGCAGTATCAATGATAGCATGAATTTCTTCAGCACATTATAATGGAAACTTTAGCCAGGCTATAACTCATGATGTCAATATTCATGAGGCCATGTTGCGGTGTCCCAACAATACATTTAGAAGAGATCCAGTAGGAAGGACTTCACAGGCACAAAAACCATTTCTACAGTTACATTCTCATACCACCAATCCTGGGCAAACCCTTCCTAGAACTAATTTGACAGGATCTCTTCCACGTGTTGACAATCAGATGAGGAATCTAAAAAGCCAAGACCTACTGTATTACCTTCCCGTAAATATATTTGAAAAACTTAATGTCATTAGCCACAATGACTTTGATCCAATGGATGTTTCTCGGCTTTTTGACGAACCAGATTTTGATTCTGGCCTTTCTTTAGACTTGTCACAATAGCACCTTATCACCAAGTCTAATTCTTCTCACTCTGTGAAGATGCTATAGGTTTTAGTATAGTCTCATTCCCATCATGACTTAGAAGGTGCTGTAGGAGGCTGCTACCCAGAACCCAGTATGCTTTGTCACATGGATCACAGTAGTGATTATAGTTTCCATAGGGATCTTGCATTTCAAGACGTATTTCATAACCACACTTACTACTTACAGCCAAGTGTACCAGAATCTACTTCTGAATCTTTTTCAGGCCTGGAAAGTCACAGAAAATGAGTAGGTACCTCAATGACACAGATAGAAACTTGAGCTGTGATGAATGGCATGCTAAAACTTTGCATATCCCTTTTTCTGTAGATGAAATTGTCCACATGCCTCTTTTTTTGAGACCAAGTCTTGCTCTGTTGCCCAGGCTGGAGTGCAGTGGTGTGATGTCGTCTCACTGCAACCTTCACCTCTTGGGTTCAAGCAATTCTGCCTCAGCCTCCCAAGTAGCTGAGATTCCAGGAATCCGCCACCATGCCTGGCTAGTTTTTGTATTTTTAGTAGAGACGGGTTTTCATCATGTTGTCCAGGCTGGTCTCGAACTCCTGATCTCAGGTGATCTGCTCAGCTCGGCCTCCCAAAGTGCTGGGATTACAGGCGTGAGCCACTGCGCCCAGCCCACCTGTTGATTCTTTCAATAGCATATTAAGTAGGTACTATCTGACAGACCTACAAGTCTTGCTCATCTGTGATATCAGATGAAGAAGGAAAAATAAAGTTGCTGCTCAGAACTGTTATAAATGCAAATTAGACATAATTTTGAATCTAGAGGATGATGTATGTAAATTGCAAGCAAAGAAGGAAACTCTTGAGAGCAAGCCCAATGTAATAAAGCTATTAACATAATGAAACAGAAACTGCATGACATTTGTGTTTTTAGATTAATAAAAGATGACCAAGGTAGGCCAGTCAACCCAAACCAGTATGTTCTTCAATATAGCTGTGATGGAAGAAGAGCAAACACTCAGGTAAGAAGAAGCTGTAGCAGGAAATATAAGTTGAAAGAAAATAAAAAAAAAAAAGAGCAAACACTGGGGATCTAATTATTTTAAGATATATTTTAGATTTTATGATTTAAAATGCAAAATAGCCTTATTTTCATTTAGTTTGTTAGCACTAAAATATAGTGGGCCTTTTAAACACTATTTTAGTTTAATCTTTATATTTAGCTTATAAATTTTTCTATATGGAAATAAACTTTATATGTGAATTTTTTAAAAAAGAAAATTTAAAAATATCTCAAGCTGGGAATGGTGGTACACACCTGTAGTCTCAGCCACTTGGGAGGCTCAGATGGGAGGATTATTAGTTTGAGTTCTGCCGGGGCAAAATAGCAAGACCCTGTGTGTATATATACATACATATACATACATATATACATACATACACACAAATGAAGACAAAAATACTACATATCAAAGCTTATGGGATGTAGTAAAAGCACTTGGGGAATTTTATAGTGACAAATGCCTACATTATAAAGGAAGAAAGATCCCAAATAACCTAACTTTACCCCTCAAGGTACTAGAAAAAGAACAAACTAAACCCAAAGTTAACAGAAAGAAGGAAATAATAAAGATCAGGACAGAAATAAATCAAAGAGAGAACGGAAAAACTGCAGAAAATCAACAAAATCAGTTGGTTTTTCAAAAAATATAAAAGTTGACAAACCTTTAGCTACACTAAGAAAAAAAAGAAGACTAAAAATCAGAAATGAAAGAGGGGACATTACAACTGATGTCACAGAAATAAAAAGGACCATAAGGGACTATTATGAACAATTATATGCCAACAAATTGGATAACCTAGAGAAAATGGGTATTTCTAGAAACATAGAACCAACAAAGATTGAATCAAGACCGGAAAACCTGAACATACCAATCACAAATAAAAACATTAAAGTTGTAATAAAATACTTTTCATCAAAGAAAAGCCCAGGACCAGATAGCTAAGAATTAATACTGACCAGGTGCAGTGGCTCAGCCTGTAATCCTAGCACTTTGGGAGATTGAGGCAGGCAGATCACCTGAGGTCAGCAGTTTAAGACCAGCCTGGCCAACATGGTGAAACTCCATCTCTTCTAAAAATACAGAAATTAGCCAGGCATGGTGGCAGACGCTTGTAATTACAGCTACTCAGGAGGCCAAGGCAGGAGAATCGCTTGAACCTGGGAGGCAGAGGTTGCATGAGCCAAGATTGCGCCATTGTATTCCAGCCTGGGTGACAAGAGCAAAACTCTGTCTCAAAAAAAAAATAAAAAAAAAGAATTTATACCAATCCCTCTTAAACTCTGCCAAAAAGTAGAAGTTCCAAACTCACTTTCTGAGGGCAGCATCACCCTAATACTAAAGTCAGACATCACAGTAACATAACATCCTTTTATGATAAAAGAATTCTCAACAAAATAAGTATAGAAGACAAATTCCTCAATGTAATAAAGGCAATTGATGAAAAGTACACATTCTCAACTAATATCATTAATGGGGAAAAAACTGAAAGCTTTTCCTTTAAGATGTGTATAAGGCAAGGATGCCCACTCAATACTTCCACTCAACACAGTACTAAAAATACTAGCAAGAACAATCAGGCAAGAAGGCATCATATCAGAAAAAAAGAAGTACAGTTATCCATTTGTAGATGACATGATCCTAAATATAAATAACCTAACAACTTCACAGAAAAAATGTTAGAATAAATGAATTAATAAGTTGTAAGATACAAAATCAACATACAAGTATCAGTTGCATTTCTTTACAGCAATAACAATCTATCCAAAAAAAACAAGAAAAAAATCACATTTACAATAGCATCAAAAGAATAAAATAGTTTTCAAAAAAAAAAAAACAAAAAAAACAGAGTTTCGCTGTTTTAAAAAAAAAAAAAAAACAACAACAGAATTTCGCTCTGTTGCCCAGGCTGGAGTGCAGTGGCACGATCTCGGCTCACTGCACCCTCCGCCTGCCAGGTTCAAGCAGTTCTCTGCCTCAGCCTCCCGAGTAGCTGGGATTACAGGTACCCGCCACCACACCCAATAATTTTTGTATTTTTAGTAGAGATGGGGTTTCACCATCTTGGCCAGGCTGGTCTTTTTTTTTTTTTTTTTTTTTTTTTTTTGAGACGGAGTCTCGCTCTGTCGCCCAGCCCAGGCTGGAGTGCAGTGGCGCGATCTCGGCTCACTGCAAGCTCCGCCTCCCGGGTTCACGCCATTCTCCTGCCTCAGCCTCCCGAGTAGCTGGGACTACAGGCGCCCACAACCGCGCCCGGCTAATTTTTTGTATTTTTAGTAGAGACGAGGTTTCACTGTGGTCTCGATCTCCTGACCTTGTGATCCGCCCGCCTCGGCCTCCCAAAGTGCTGGGATTACAGGCGTGAGCCACCGCGCCCGGCCGCCAGGCTGGTCTTGAACTCCTGACCTCGTGATCCACCCAACTCGGACTCCCATAGTGCTGGGATTACAGGCGTGAGCCACTGTGCGCAGCCCAGAAATAATTTTAATGAATGTAATAAATTTTAATAAATAATAATAAAGATCTGTACCCTGAAAACTATAAAACATTGATGAAAGAAACCGAAGACACAAAAAAAGGAAAGATATCCCATGTTCATAGATTTGAAGAATACTACTTAAATGTCCATACTAACCAAAATGATACAGATTCAACACAACTCCTATCAAAATTCCAATGACATTCTTCACAGAAAAAAAACAAACAAAAACTTAAAAACACAAAAGATCCCAAATAGCAAAACCAATCTTGACAAAGGAAAACAAAGTTGGAGGCATCACAATTCATGATTTCAAATTATATTACAAAGCTAATCAAAACAGTATGGTACTAGCATAAAAACAGACACGTACACCAATGGAAAAGAACAGCAAGTCCAGAAACAAACCCAATCATGTATGTTCAAATAATTTTCTACAAGGCCACCAAGAAGACACAATGGAAAAACGATAGTATCATCAACAAATGGTGTTGGGAAAACAGGCTATCCATACGCAAAAGAGCTACACTAGACCCTTACCTTACACCATATATAAAAAATCAACTCAAAATGGATTAAAAACCTAAACCTAAGACCAGAAATCATAAAACTACTAGAAGAAAACAGGTAACAAGCTAGAAAAACTCCTGGATATTGGCCTTGGCTATGATTTTTTGAATATTACACCAAAAGCACAGGCAACAAAAAGCAGAAACAAGCGAGACTACATCAAACTAACAAGCTTCTACACAGCAAAGGAAACAATCAAGAGTGAAGAGATAATCTGTTGAATGGGAGGACATATTTGCAAATGGGAGCACATACATCTAAGGGATTAATATCCAAAATACATAAGTAATTCAAACAACTCAATAGCAAGAAAATAACCCAATTTAAAAATGGGCAAAGCTTCTGAATAGACATTTCTTTTTTTTTTTTTTTCTGAGACAGAGTCTCGCTGTCGCCCAGGCTGGAATGCAGTGGCCGGATCTCAGCTCACTGCAAGCTCCACCTCCCAGGTCTACACCATTCTCCTGCCTCAGCCTCCCGAGTAGCTGGGACTACAGGTGCCCGCCACCTTGCCCGGCTAGTTTTTTGTGTTTTTTTAGTAGAGACGGGGTTTCACCATGTTAGCCAGGCTGGTCTCGATCTCCTGACCTCGTAATCTGCCCGTCTCGGCCTCCCAAAGTGCTGGGATTACAGGCTTATGCCACCGTGCCCGGCCTAAATATTTCTTTAAAAGGAGACATACAAATGGTGTACACATATATGAAAAAGTGCTCAGCGTCAGTAATCATCAGGGAAATGTAAATCAAAACAATAATATCAGCTCACACCTGTCAGGATGGCTATTATTAAAAAGACAAAAAATAACAAGTGTTGGTCAGGATGTGCAGAAACAGAAACTCCTGTATACTGTTGGTAGGAATGTAAACTAGTACAGCCATTAGGAAAATGGTATGGAGGTTCATCAAAAAACTAAAAATAGAACTACCTTATGATCCAGCAATCCCATTTTTTGGGTATATATCCAAGGAAATGAAGTCAGTACGTTAAAGAGATATCTGCACTCCCATTTTCATTGTAGCATTATTCACAATAGTCAAGATACAAAATCAATGTAAGTGTTCAACAGATGAATGGATAAAGAAAATGTAGTATATACACACAGTAGAATACTCTTTAGCCATTAAAAAGGAAATCCTGCCATTTATGACAATATGGATGAAACTGGTGAATATTAAGTGAAATAAGCCAGGCACAAAAAAATAAGTATTTTATAATCTCACTTACATGTGGAATCTAAAAAAGTCAAACTGACAGAAACAGAGAGTAGAATGGTGGTTATCAGTGGTGAGGGAGGGGAGCTAGGAAGATGCTGGTCAAATGAAACAAACTTTCAGTTAGGAAGCATAAGTTCAAGAGATCAATTATACAGCATATCGACAATAGTTAATAACATATTGGATACTTGAAAATTGCCAAGAGAATTGTTCTAGCCACAAAAAATGGTAAGTATACACGATAATGCGTATGTTCATTATCTTTACTTTAGACATCCTACAATGTGAACATACATATTGAAACATCATGTTGTATACAATATACAATTTTGTCAACTGAAATAATTTATTAAAATAAAACAAATGAACAGAGGTTCTGAGATCAGTGAGATAATACCAAAGAGTCTAACACTTGCATCACTGGAGTCTAAGAGGGAGAAAGTAGAGCAGAAAATATATGAATGGCTTAAAACTTTACATATTTGATGAAAGGCATAAACTTACATTTAAGCTCAACAAATCCCAAAGAAAATAAATTCAAACACCCAGGCATATCATAATCAAACCAATAAAAACCAAAGACAAAGATTCCTGAAAATACTCTGAAAAAAATAATAGGTTTCATATAGGGGAATTATTACTTTAATGGCTGCATATTTCTCATCAGAAACCATGGAGGCTGAAAGAACAGAACTGTCAACACAGTATTTTATATCCAGCAAAAATATCTTTCACGAATTAAGGCAAAATAAAGACATTCTCAGATGAAGAAAAATTAAGAGAATTAAATGTCAATAGACTTGCACTAAAAGAAATTTTCCAGATGTAAAGGACTGATACCGATGTAAACTTGGAACATCAATAATTAAAGAAGATAAATACAAATGAAAAATATTGTGGTAAATGTGATAGACTGTTTTCCTGTTGGGTTCTTAAAAATATCTATGATAGTTGTAAGGAAAAAAGACATTGTCTGATGAGTCTTATTTTTTATTTTTATTTTTTGAGACCCAGCGTCTAGCTCTGTCGCCCAGGCTGGAGTGGAGTGCAGTAGAGTGATCTTGGCTCACTGCAACCTCTGCCTCCTGGGCTCAAGTAATCCTCCCACTTCAGCCTCCTGAGTAGCTGGGACTACAGGAACATGCCACCACGCCTAGCTAATTTTGTGTATTTTTTGTAGAGACGGGGTTTCACCATGTTGTCCAGGCTGGTCTCGAACTCCTGGACTCAAGCAATCTGCTCGCCTCGGCCTCCCAGTCCTGTTTGAAACTCACTCACTGCATCACTCACTGCAGCCTCGAACTCCTGGGCTCAAGTGATCCTTTAGCTTCAGCTGCCTAGTAGCTGGAACCACCACACCCAGCTAATTTTACTTTTTGTAGAGACGCGGTCTCACCACGTTGCCCAAGCTGGTCTCAAACTCCTGGCTTCAAACAACTCTCCTGCCTTGGCCTCCCAAAGTGTTGGGATTACAGGTGTAAGCCACCATGCCCAGCCAATTAATACTTTATATAAAAGAAGTAAAGAGCTTAATTTTTCTAAATTTAAGACAAACATGCAGATTAAAAGGCAAGCCAAAATTAAATATTGCCAAGTCATTTTAATGGTCAGAATTAGAGAATCAAGTGCAATTACTAGAGTTGAAGAAGTCAAATATTTTTCAATTTGAAATCTTATCTGAGGGAAAACACTATCTGATTACTTTTAGGAAGCAACCCGGAGTTCATACTGACCTTTTCTTTTCCCTTAAGTATTTCTGAAATTTAAAGAAATAAGAATAGATTCTGGCTAAATTTTCAGGTCATTTGCAATTTTAAATTTTCTCATCATAAACCGCTTCAAGCTCTTTGATCACTTCCACTGATTACTACACAAGAAATAATTTGCAGAGTTTCCCTTTTATATCTTTTACATTTAAATACAAGAAAATGCCCATAAAAATCTAAGAAATGTTCATTTCAAAAACTAACAAAATCAAACTATAAGTATTAAAGTGCCCACAAAACCATTTTGGAATACCATGGAATTGAGTGAGGCAGGGAGTAACAACTCTCAAACTACTTTTATTTAATCTTACTTATATATTTAAGAATAAATCATCTTCAACAGACCTAATCTACTTGTGGAATCATTTCAAGGTATTCTGAATAATCACATCATTTATAGATATCAGAGCAGAACAAATTGGATTAAATAAAGAACTATAATTATACTCTTAGGACATTTGCTGATGACAGAGGTTTCTCTGACACCAGTGACAAAGTAATATTTTCTGAAACCATTACGACATGCCTAGACAAATTAAATTTTTTAGCTTTATAACAAGAAAGCTCATAAATGTATCTCAGAGCATACAATTTTTTGGAAAATTGGTTAAACAGGTTATGTCACAGAGGAAACCTAATTTGCCTCTCTGCCAAGGAAATTTTTAAATAAGCCAATAATTTAACATTATGAGATCTGAAGTAATTACTTTTCTACATGGCAAGCTCCAGCCCAGTCACCAGTACCTCCTTTACCATATCCAATGAATATTTTAACATGACTTCCCTCTAATGGTCTTCAGCTTTACATGGATAGACTCTGACATCGGTAATTCCTTAGAGAGGTGCTTATTCCACAAGCTGCTCTTGCTTTTTCTGAGGACATATATATATATATACAAGCGTTTTTAGATATTAATCATTTTTAAGTTTTTTTGCTTAAAATCAAAAGTTTCCTTACAGTATGTTTCAAAGATAAAATCACATTACATTATTGGGGAAACTACTAGCTAAGACTCTAAAATGCATACAAGGCTGGGTGCAGTGGCTCATGCCTGTAATCCCAGCACTTTGGGAAGCCAAGGCAGGCGGATCACTTAAGGCCAGGAGTTTGAGACCAGCCTGGCCAACATGGTGAGACCCCATCTGTACTAAAAATACAAAAAAAAAAAAAAAAATTGGCCGGGCCTGGTGGCGCTCGCCTCTAATCACAGCTACTCAGAACACTGAGGCATGAGAATCACTTGAACCCAGGAGGCAGAAGTTGCATGAGCTGAGATAGTGTCACTGCACTCCAGCCTGGGTGACAGAGCAAGACTCTATGTCTCCTAAATAAATAAATAAAATGCATACAAAATAGCTGCAGTAGTACCTGCAGACAGATACAGAATTAAAGGAAAAGGAATCCTTAGGAAAATTCTATATCCTATCTAGAGTACCTCTTAAGCTCCCTCTGCTGGTTACCATTTAAATAAAGTAGGAAAAATGTTCCTTTTTTCTTTGAGGGGGTGATGGGAGATGCAGGATGAAGGATGAAGTTGATAATGTTACTACTAAAATTGAAAGGAGATTCTCTTAAAAGGGGGCTAAATCTAACTGATGACTATCTTCTGTAAGAAGGCTTTAAAAGGATTTCCAAACAGATTGGGGGAAGAGGGACTGAAAATAAGGGGAGTGACTGCCAAGTTTGAATATGTTAATCATTAAATTGATATGCCAAAATGCAAAAGCATTTAGTATAAATCAGCTATAAATGATTATAACTTAACACTAGAAAAATTAAGAATTTAAATGTATTTCACAAACTTCACCAGAACAAAAAATTTTTATCACACTATTTAATCTACTTAGTTTCAATATTAAGGTTTATTTTTTCTTCCAGAGTGAAAGTAACAATTTAAATAATTATCAGGATGTATAAACGAATATCCATTCAGATAAAACATTACTGCTTAAAAGTGGCTATCTAAGAAATATTTTGCATGTAATAAATATATTTCATGTTTAGGTTAACAGGCACCATCTTGAGAGCAGAAGTTTTTTTTTTTTAACTAATAAATAAATTACATTCAAAAAAACAAGGTGTTTATATCTGAGTATATCATTAAATGTTTTTCTTCATATAGCACCCAAACTTCAAACTGTCTAGAAAGTATCTCCTAAAATATAACTCATACCTTAAGTAATAAAAATAAAGGCCAAGAAAAAAAATCAATTTAAGACAAAATGTACAGTTTATATTCTTAATTCCCCATTCAATAAAATATCAATTGCCAATTTACTAAAAGTAAATGAACTGTATAGATGCAATCTGTTAGCACTGAAAATCTGAAATATATATTTTTAAAAATCACTCTGACAGTATTTAAAATATTGCATCTCTGGTGGCAAACCTGAAAACAATCAAGCATCTTATTACCCTAGTTTTCATACCTACCCCACACCCCATCACTTTTTATCCTTTACATCCATCCAGCATTTTTTTTTTTTTTTTTGGCAAATACACTTACTTATATCCCAAACACAAAACACTGACAATACTCCTTGGTAAACAAGGAAATCCCAGAACAGTCCAAGCCTACACAGCTTGTGTGGCACAGGCTAAATGACAGGAGAGAAACAATCAATGGCCCTTATTGATGCAGTCAGAATGCTCCTGAGAGTCCGTAACTGTTTGAGAATTTGCTGATGTAATCCTGACAGAAGTTTCAGCAGGTTTGGCAGACCAAGTATCAGAGAATAAGTCTTTGATTGATAATTTTTCTATTTATTTCTGCCAAGGCGACTGAAAACACGAAAGCCTTTTCATCAGACAGGTTAGCATAGATGTCAATTTCCTTTTCCTGTTTCTCTGTTAAAAGAAAAAGGGAAAGTTTAATACAAAGGCAGTAGATGCAGTAAATTTAAATTTTTTAAAGCTTTCAAGTATTTCTTTAAATGACAGTATTATATATAATACTACAATATACATTAAATGTTACTATGCTACTGAACTAAAAAGTTTTTTAAATTATACAAAGGAGTTACCGAAATGAAGATTAAATGAAGACAATATATATTTCTATACACAGGTGATCTAACAGCTACATCATTTCTCTAAGAGCCTCATACATTTCTATCTCCTCACTGTCTCAATCAAAATGAATTTTCTCTGCTAGACAAAATTCACTCTGAGAGATGGTCCCCTTCTGAACATCAATGGTCACTTTATGAATACATTAACATACTCATCTTCATCTTCTTATACAGGAAATAACATTTATTTCTATCTTTCCCCTCTCGTTTACAAATGTAATCCAAGTTCACAGAAAATTTGAAAAAGAAAATAAAAATCACTCATAATCTCATGAGTCAGCAAAAATCACAATTAACATCTTGGTATGTATTCTTCCAAGTTACTTTTTCAGGATCCCCTGATTCTATTTTTATTTTGTTTTGACATTCTAATCAAAGTTAAATGCATATAATTTACAATCAAATCATTTTTATAAAACTTGTTAAACAGAAGTCCTTTGACCCATGCACATTTCCCATTCTCCAAATGCAACTACTTTTTTTGTGACTTTTTTTTTCCAGTTGTTCCTTTTTGCTTTTACAAAAACAAATCTCTAAGTAACATTTGTATAAGATGCTACTTCAGGGTTTTAGGCATTACTGATTCACTTTCCCCCACGGAAAATAAGGGTTACACTGTTTTGCATCTCTTGCCCCAGTAAACACTCTGCCCATCCCTCATCTTCTCACTATAGTTCAATCAGAACTTCAGTAACATCAATTTTCAATGATTACATTATTATGCCTACGGTAAGTGATTCCACTTTTCCTTTACATTGTTTTCCCTGAAGTGATTCTCTTTTTACTTGCTTAGTTCTCATTTCTAACTCAACCCAAAGTCTTTCCTAGTTGTATAAATTTTTCAGGATGTTTATACATATAAGGTATTTTATCATTTTTATCTTGTGGAAGAAATCTCTCCAAGTCTTCTAACCTGCTCCAGTATGAAATGGTTGCTCTCTAGGCCTACTGCACAATTATCATCTTGTGCTCTTTCATCAGCATCATGCTGGAGACTCTCATCTCTAGAGGCGGGTGGACCCACCTTTGTCTTGAATCCAAAGATCCTTTCTTGGTTTACTTCCTTATTTTGGTAGCAGGTAACTTATAGGGGCTTCCTGAGAAAGGGAGTATTGGCAGCAAATTTTTTGAGACCCTGAATGTCAGAAAATATATTTAGTCTACCTTCACATTGATTCATGGTTTGACTGAGTATAGACTTGTAGGTTTCCGCTTAGAACTGTGAAGGCAGTAAATTGTCTTCTGACTACTGGTGCCACTGTTGAGAAAACCCAATACCTTTTTTACAGTTATTTTTTAAATCAATGATAAATTTACATAGAGTGAAATACACAGATTCTGTATGTGTTCAACTGGAGGAGTTCTGACAAACATATACAAACATGTAACCCATGTCACAATCAACATATAACAAATTTCCTCCAGAAATCCCTCATGCTTCTTTCCAGCCAATCCCTCTCTACACCTACAAGCAACCATTGTTCTGATTTCTATTACCATAGAATCATTCTGTCTGTTCCTAAACTTCACATAAATGGCATCATATATAGTATGTACTCTTTTGTGTCTAGCTTATTTTGCTCAACATGTTTTTGACATTCATTGATGCTATTCATATATCAGTAGTTTGTTCTTTGCTGGACAATATTCCATTGTATTAGTTCCAACATCATTTCGCTTTTCTTTTTTCTGAAAACCTGAGGAATTTTCTTTAACCAAAGAGATATGAGATATAATGACAAACTCTGGCATAATTTATCTTTTTAACCATCCGTTAGACTGGGAATTTGTAGGCCCTTTTAACAAAGAAACTAAATGTCCTTCAGGTTGGGAAAATTTTCTTGAATAAATAATTGTCATTGTTAAAGTCATTGATGACTTCCTTCTCCTCCATCTTCCATGTTCCTTATCTGAAACTTCAGTTATTTACAGATGTCAGACCTCACACTGGTCCTCTAAATTTATGGTTTCCATTCTGTGTTTTCCATCTCTTTTCAATTGATATACTTTCTGGAACCTTTCTTCAATTTTATCTTTAAGCCTTTTATTAAAGTCGTTCATTTCTGTGTATCATCTATGTCTTGGGGTTTTTTTGGGAATATTTTAAAGCTCATATTCCAACTGGCTTTTTGACCTCTGCAATTTCCTTTTAAATATCATCTTGTTCGTTTTATAATTACAATTACTTCTTTTGCTAAAGATATTAATAATAGTTTATAGTTTTTCTTTTCCCTGCAAAAACTTTTTGTTTTCCAGGTTATTTTTTCTCTCCTGTTGATTTGGTCTTAGCCTTTCAAACTATAATATACACTTTCTTCCAGATATCTGGGTAATTCTTGGCAATATGCTCATATATAGGAGAGTGACCAAAGAAGCTGATTAGAAACATTTACACATATGTGGAGCTTGACTGTAGTCATCAGATTAGGATGATCCAATTAGGCCACTTCTCTGTGAATCTCTAATGAGCGTATCTTTATTTGGGGCCTTTTCTCTTGGATCCTTCAGATTCTCTAGAGAAGATATGTTCCATCTTTTTTTTTACCTGGACGCTAATAAGCCAAACTCAAGAACTCAGTATTTACTATGTCCTATTTTCACCTAGGCTTCCTGATCTTAACATGGTATCCTGGTTATCAACAGACACCTGGTGTTCCTGAGACCAAAGACTGTATTATTTATCTTTTTCAAAGGATAAAGTTGGGGGATAAGAGGGTAAACAGTCCTAGTGGGCTATTCATAAAAAGACTTGCAAACAATCTTCTCATTTTTAGCCTCAATTCCACTTCTACTTCCAGACATAACTGATACACAAATTTCCTGACTTTTAGGTAATTGTGTAATAAAAATCAGTTTCTTTCTTAGATTTCCCCAAAGGAGTTTAGAGCTAGATGTGTTTCTTCAATCCACCATCTTCAGCTTGAAGTCTACATTCATTCTTTTTTTTTTTTTTTTTTTTTCCCGAGACAGAGCTAGCTCTGTCACCAGGCTGGGCAATGATGCGATCTCAACTCACTGCAACCTCTGCCTCCTGGGCTCAAGCGATTCTCCTGCCTCCCAAGTAGCTGGGACTACAGACGCACACCACCACACCTGGTTAATTTTTTTTTTTTTTTTGTATTTTTAGTAGAGACAGGGTTTCACCATGTTGGCCAGAACGGTCTCGATCTCTTGACCTCGTGATCCACCCGCCTCCGCCTCCCAAAGTGCTGGGATTACAGGCATGAGCCATCACACCCGACCCATTCATTCTTAAGTTCATTAATATGATGTTCAGAATTGCCTAACATATTTTAATCAGTCAAAATGTCACTTCTATAATATCCAGAATACCCTTATATATAAAATGAAGACTTACATCAGACTAACAAAAATTATTATTTAATGATTTGTTTTTATGACTTTATAAAGATATATTATTACGATGATGTCTAACAAGCTTTCCTTTTCCATTCTTCCTTCTTATTCGGTTTCAAAATAGAAGTCATTTTTTTCCCCTTTGGACCTCTCATCTGACTAGATAGAAAAGTCCATTTTTAAGTTAGGTTTTTTAGACACATTGTCAGGTTTTCCTTAATTCACGTGTTAAAGTTAAAACTTGCTTCAAATTTTTCAAATGCTCTAAGAGCAAGGAAACAATAAAAACCAACGAAATAGCTATTTAGCACTAAGAAGCATATCCAAGAAATCTATTCTAAAACACCGACATTGGCCGGGCGCGGTGGCTCAAGCCTGTAATCCCAGCACGTTGGGAGGCCAAGACGGGCGGATCACGAGGTCAGCAGACCGAGACCATCCTGGCGAACATGGTGAAACCCCGTCTCTACTAAAAAATACAAAAAATTAGCCGGGCGAGGTGGTGGGCGCCTGTAGTCCCAGCTACTCGGGAAGGCTGATGCAGGAGAATGGCGTAAACCCGGGAGGCGGAGCTTGCAGTGAACCGAGATCCGGCCACTGCACTTCAGCCTGGGCGACAGAGCGAGACTCCATCTCAAAAAAAAAAAAAAAAAAAAAAAACACAGACATTTCAAAAGTTCATGTTAGGCTGGTACAAAAGTAAAACGACAATTACTTCTGCACCAGTCTAATGGTTCTTGTCCATATTATATTTAAGAGTACAATGGTTTACAACAAAGATTGGCAAACTAGGCCAAGTGCAGTGGCTCATGCATGCCTGCAATCCCAGCACTTTGGAAGGCCAAACTGAAAGGATCACTTGAGCCCAGGAATTTGAGACCAGCCTGGGCAACATAGTGAGACCTCATTTATACCAAAAGTAAAAAAAAATTAGCCTGGCGTGGTGGCGTGCACCTCTAGTCCCAACTACTTGGAAGGCTGAGGCAGGAGGATCACTTGAGCCCAGGAGTTTGAGGCTGCAGTAAGCCATGATCACTCCACTGCACTTCAGCCTGGGTAACAGAGTGAGAGACCTTATCTCAGAAGGAAAAAAAAAAAAAAAAGCAAGGAAAGAAAAAGAAAGAAAGAGATTGGCAAACTATAGTACAAGTACCAAATGTGGCCCACCACCTGCTTTATAAAGTATTACTGGAACACAGGCATGCCCATTTATTTATGCATGGTTTATGGCTGCTTTCCAGCTAAAATGGCAGAGCTGAGTAGTTGTGAGAGAGAGTATGGCCCACAAAGCCTAAAACATTTACTCTCTGGCTCTTTACAGAAAAAGTGTAATGACTTCACGGTCTACGTAAGATTCCAGTTTGTACTACAAAAACTAATTTAAGCAATTTCCTGCAATTTGCATCAAAAACAAATAAATTAAAAGCATATATTACTGTAGAAATAGCTTTCCTAAAATTTGTCTGTAATAAACAGAAAATGCCTAAAAAATATTTACAGCCAAATAATGCTTCCTTTTTCAAGTAATCATGAAATAAAAGCTGAAATCCGGCATATATACAGTTCTACCACAAGTATACAGATTTCATTTCCCCAGCTAAAGACTGTCATTATCTGCTTTCTCATCTCCTCTCACCCACCACCAGAAGCATTCTTTTCTTTCAGCTGCATTCCCTCTACTTCAACTGAAAAGAATGTTGTTTTCTGAGCCAGGCAGTAGTTCTCTCTTTTCCTTTTTCTCTGTTGACTTTTCTTTACCTAGTTTCCCTTCTAAAATAATCCTTGACATAGGTTTTCTGCACCCTATTGTTAAAGAAACATTCACATTGAATAAATAACTCAAACCCTCTGGAAGAGCATAATAGAAAGAAAGAGAAAAGCAGTAAAATTACCCAAGGAATAAGAAGTACCTCAGCACAGCCTTCCTAGAATACAGTAAAAAATGATATAAATCTTATTCCTTTAGCCATACAATAGTAAGACACCTTTAACTTTGATAAAAGCTAGGAATGGCTATACTGGTAAAGCTGTTTTCTAGCAATAGTAACTTTATTCAAATAAAAGCACATAAAGCAGAGAGAAATAGTGAACTGGTAGAATGTTCTCATTGTCTAAAATAAGTGAAATTTACATTTATACAAAAAGCACTTGAGTAAGACAGAACATCTGAAAAGCAAAGCATAACTCACAAATAGTGTAAGAAATTATAAATGCATTTCAATGAAGATGAAATCATTTTGATAGAGGTTTTTAAAGCACAATAAAGAGCAACTATCCCTTTTTTAAATTAACTCCTGGCTTGAAAGTCTCAATTTTAAAAAGATACTTGTGGACATATAGAGGTTCATTATACTATTTTCTCTACTCTTGCATATGATGAAATTTTCCATAAGTTTTTAAAAAGATGTATACATCAAAGAAAAAGAGAAACTGAAGTTTTAATGTCTAAAAACAAGTTATTGGTAGATATTTGTCAGAAGAAAGGAGAAGACCTGTAAGGAGAAAAAGAAATATACTCTGGACCAAGAATTCATCTACACAAAAGCTGCCTCAGAGCAGGAAGCACACAAATCGCCCAATAAGCAGTTAAAAACTCCACCAAGAACACTTTCAATAGTAAAAGTTTAAAACTCACAGTATAACAGTTTGAAATAGTCTTAACAGAACTCAGACTTGTCTTAAAAAGACAAAAAAAAAAAAAGGTCCCAAGACTGGGAAGCCGAGGAGGGCAGATTGCTTGAGCCCAGAAGTTCAAGACTAGCCTGGGCAACATGGTGAAACCCCCTCTACAAAAAAATTAGCTAGGCATGATGGTGCACACCTGTAGTCCTAGCTATTCAGGCGGCTGAGGGAGAATCACCTGAGCCCTGGAGGTTGAGGCTGCAGTGAGCCATGATTGCACCACTGCACTCCAGCCTGGGTGACAGAGCAAGACCCTGTCTCAAAAAGGAAAAAAAAGAAGGTACAATCATTTTAACAGGCTTCTCCAGGATGTCATATACAAATCACCTTTGAACTCTATTATCATCAGTTTATAGCAAGGTAAATTTTACCTAACTAAGCCTTTAGGTTTCCAATAAGAATTAAATTCCTGTGATTAAAAAAATAATAAGCATCCACCATAGAGGAAATGCTTTCAAACTAAAATATGAGTTGTGATTTTAAGTCCAGGAACTCAATGCCTCCACTTTCTTCACTACTACCTAATTAAGATCCCAGATCAATTTAATACTTGGAAAAAAAAAAAAAACTGCTTGATTTATTTCATACCTCTTTCTTCCTCATGCTTTTTGGCAGATGCACTTTTAGGTCTTCCTCTTCCTCGTCTGATATGATCTGAATGGCTGTTACTTCGAGACCTCTTTCTGTTTTCTAAATCTTTATTTACTGTAGAATTTATCTTCTCTCTCCTAACTCTCTCTGTTCGCCTCCTCTTGGCCTCATGCTTGTTTTCTGTATGGATGAATAAAAGTGATATATTTTAGGGCTTAGCAAGAACTGTTTGCCCAAGTTCTCATTGTCTTTCTTTTTCTTTCTAAATAGCACTACAGTATGCTTCCTGGCATATTTCATAGAACTACAACCATAACATGTATGTCTCCCCCACACCCACATAAGAAAAAAAGAAATTCAATGGAATTCAGATCGCAATAACACATGAAGTAGGAGGAATCTTGGAAGAGAAAACAAGTTTCTTCATTTGGCAGCTTAAATTTCAGCCTCTACAAGTTCACACAATTCCATAGCAACCTGTCTGCCTTTTTCTTCCTGTTTACAAGCTAAAAGTAGTGAAATATTAATAAAAGAAAAGAAAATTCCATACCTTTTTGCCCTCTACCTGAATTAAAGATTAAAATACGTGAAATATGCAAAAGTAAAACTGATCTTAAAGACAATATATTAAGCTTACAATAAAAATCAAACAGAAAGCATCCATAACAAATATAAAAACCCTAGGCAAGTGAGTAGTTTTCACTTTAGCCACAGATAAGGTAATTTCTGATATAAGAGCATGTTGCTCCATAAATGGAATAGCAATAGGGAAACTTTACTAAATATGGTGATTTAATTAATGCAAGAAGTCACTCCTCCCACTCTAAACAAATCAAAATGTTGGATAAGACAAACAATAAACTTAAAGAAAAAAATATATATGATACCCTGCTTTAACACATACCTGCAATCAAAAGCAAGAAAGAGAATTCCCCAAATGCCAAAAATCACAGTGGTAAAGGGGCAAAACAAACAGAAAAATTCATATCCAAAGAACTAAAGGGAACAATGTGAAAGACTATAAAATAAGTATGATAATAGACTGCTGTAAAAATGAAAAGTAAAATGTAATATTATCTCCAAATAACATATCCTTGGAGAATTAATCTGAAGTTTCAAATTAGACATATACCAGATAATACAAGAACATTTAATTATCCCAGATTGCAAGAAAGTTATTAAAGACAAACAGGGTGTTGTTAAGACTTGGGCTAACATGAAGAGGTTCCTACTATTATAGGACAATTTGAGTATCAATAAAAATAATAACTGTTAATAGACTGAAATATATCAAGCATATGAATATATTAACATTAAAAACAAAAACTACTTGGCCACCATATGAAGATACTAAAGAAGCAACTCATTACTTTGAAAATTTAAATAAAGGGAAAGAACAAAGCATTTCTTCTGCTTTTTCTATTTAAACTGTGCTACTCACAGGGTAACCAAAGGGCAGATGAAGAGGTTTCTCATGTTAAAGCTAATAAATGAAGAAGGAATGACAGAATCAGAATATCAACACTTTTCAACCTGCAATGAACTAAAGGTTCTAAGCACTGAACATCAGCAGGTACTAACATCACTAAAAGAGAGAGAAGCAGGCCAGGCACGGTGGCTCACGCCCGTAATCCCAGCACTTTGGGTGGCCGAGGTGGGTGGATCACCTGAGGTCAGGAGTTGGAGACCAGCCTGACCAACATGGCGAAACCCCGTCTCTACTAAAAATACAAAATTAGCCGGGCGCGGTGGCTCAAGCCTGTAATCCCAGCACTTTGGGAGGCCGAGACGGGCGGATCACGAGGTCAGGAGATCGAGACCATCCTGGCTAACACGGTGAAACCCCGTCTCTACTAAAAATACAAAAAAACTAGCCGGGCGAGGTGGCGGGCGTCTGTAGTCCCAGCTACTCGGGAGGCTGAGGCAGGAGAATGGCGTGAACCCGGGAGGTGGAGCTTGCAGTGAGCTGAGATCTGGCCACTGCACTCCAGCCTGGGTGACAGAGCAAGACTCCGTCTCAAAAAAAAAAAAAAAACAAAATTAGCTGGGTGTGGTGGCACATGTCTGTAACCCCAGCTACTTGGGAGGCTGAGACAGGAGAATCGCTAGAACCTAGGAGGCAGAGGTTGCAGTGAGCTGAGATTGTGCCATTGTACTCCAGCCTGAGCAACAAAAATGAACTCCATCTCAAAAAAAAAAAAAAAAAAAATTCCAATCTCTCCAGTCCTTAGATCTAACTTACAACTAATAGGAAAAAGAGAAGTTATTCAAGGAATATGTTAACTGACACCATGGGGATACAAACAGCACACACAAATGAACAGGTGATGCCATTTCTTCAACATCTAACTTGCAAGGAAAAAAAGAGAAAATAATAGACAATAAGAGGGTTAAAAAAAAAAATCAGGATCAGTAGCTCATGCCTGTAATCCAAAAGCACTTTAGGCATTTGGGAGGCCGAGGCAAGAGGACTGTTTGAGGTCAGGAGTTTGAGATCAGCCTGGGCCACACAGCAAGACCCTGTCTCAGCCTGGGTGACAAAGTGACACCCTGTTCTTACACAAATGACGGGGCGTGGTGGCTCATGCCTGTAATCCCAGCATCTTGGGAGGCTGAAGGGGGTGGATCACCTGAGGTCAGGAGTTCAACAGCAGCCTAGCCAACATGATGAAACCCCATTTCTGCTAAAAATACACAAATTAGCCAGGCATGGTGGTGTGCACCTGTAGTCCCAGCTACTCAGGAGGCCAAGACACGAGAACTGCTTGAACCCAGGAGGAGAAGGCTGCAGTGAGCTGAAATTGTGCCACTGCATTCTGTCCTGGGTGACAGAGCGAGGCTCTGTCTCAAAAAATAAATAAATAAATAAATAAAGAAGATATCACCCATATGCAATTTGTGGACCTTATTTAAAATCTGTTTTTAAAACTCTAAGATAATTTATGAGAAAAGTGAAAATGTGAACACAAGTTGGATATTTAATAACAAGGAATTATTAATTTTTTATGTTATAATGGCATTGTGCTTACATTTTTTAATGTTCATCTTTTGGAAACATAATGAAATGTTTATAACTGAAATTATATGGGATTTGCTTCAAAATGATGCAAGGGAAGATGTTCAGGATTGTGGATGGGGCAGGGTTGGTCATTTTCTACTTTTGCATATGCTTAGAATTTCTCAAAAAAATAAAGGTTAAGAGAAATAGTGATAAATAAAGCTTTATATAGTATGCCTATTAAAGTCTAACAGTGAATTTAGGTTTGTTCCCCCAGCAACCCAGTCATCTCTGCAAACTTCTTTACAGCCAAACTTCTCAAAAGAGGTGCCTGTACTTCCTGCCTTCAGTTTCTCATCTCCCATTCACTCATCAAATCTATTCCAGTATAGTTCCGATCCCAATGAAACTGATTGTCAAAAACAACAAAAGGACACATGCACACGTATGTTTATTGCGGCACTATTCACAATAGCAAAGATTTGGAACCAACCCAAATGTCCATCAATGATAGACTGGATTAAGAAAATGTGGCACATATACACCATGGAATACTATGCAGCCATAAAAAAGGATGAGTTCATGTCCTTTGTAGGGACATGGATGAAGCTGGAAACCATCATTCTCAGCAAACTATCGCAAGGACAAAAAATCAAACACCACATGTTCTCACTCATAGATGGGAATTGAACAGTGAGAACACTTGGGACACAGGAAGGGGAACATCACACACCGGGGCCTGTCGTGGGGTGGGGGAAAGGGGGAGGGATAGCATTAGGAGATATACCTAATGTAAATGACGAGTTAATGGGTGCAGCACACCAACATGGCATATGTATACATATGTAACAAACCTGCACGTTGTGCACATGTACCCTAAAATTTAAAGTATAATAATTTTTAAAAACACCTGTTATCAAATCTTAATAGACACCTCACTTACCATCTCACACCATCTCTCAAAACTTCAACAAAGATGACTACTACTTTCCTTGAAATTATTTCGCTTGATTCTCAGGCTCCCCTAGTTTCCTCATCTCACCAGCCACTCCTCCTAATCGCCTTTGTTGTGTGCTCTTCCCCCAGGTGCTTTCCCAATCTAATGTCAAAGCCCCAGGATTCTGTCCGGAGGCCTCTTCTCTTACTTAGACTTTGCCTAGATCATCTCATAAACCCACAGCATTAAACACTATTGTTATAATGGCTACAAAGTTTTCACCTTCTGCTTGATTTCTTCCCTAAACTCTAGACTGCCTACCTGACAAATTCACTTGAATGTCTCAAAGGCATTTCAAATTGTATCAAAAAACAACTCTTGATTTGCCCTCTCCCAAATCTGTTACTCCTCCTACTTTCATCATATTAGTAAAAAGCATCACCTGGTTGTACAAGTCAAATAACTTGTAGTCATTTGTGACTCATCTTGCTTCCTGTACCATCGCAAAGGCCCACAGGTACTCCTTGCAAAATATACCCATAATCTCTTCATTTCTCTCCACCTCCATGGGCAACATCCCAGCCAAACCTATTCTCTACATATCAGTCAACATTATCTTAAAAAAAAAAAAAAAATCAAACGGCATAGCTTCCCTTCTAAAGCCTCTCATTAGCTTTTTTTCCATATTTAAAGTAAAAATTCCTTACCAAAGACAAGTCCCCAACAGATCTGGCATTTGCCTCTTTCTCCAGTCTCATGATGCTCATGCTCACCACTTTGCTCACTACACTCCAGACGTGCCTTTCCTTTAATAAAACGAGCTCCTTCCTCCGCTGAGTCTATGTATATGCTAATCCTTCTGCCTAGAATTGTCTTCCCAAGGCTCTTCATGAGATAAGCTTTTTTTTTTTCTTTCAGATATCCATATACAGGTCACTTGCTCTGATTCTCCCAGCCCAAGTCACTTCCTGTAATCTACTACAGCTATAATCTGTTATTTATTTACTTATATGCTCAATACGTCTCCTCCATCAAAATACAGGCTTTATGAAAGTTAGGAATCCTTTGCCTACCTTATTTGCAGAACCTAGAACATTATTTACACAGACTGTTGAATAAATAAAATCGGATAGGACATACATTTACCTCACCACCTTCTCAAAATCCCATTGAATGAGAAGAAACATGGGAAAAGGGGAAGGAGAAAAAGGAAAATATATATGTGGTGCTGGAAACAAGAAAAAGGTACTATTAATGACCCAAAATTACAGAATTTCAGCAAACTGGCAACCTGATGGTTCTGATAATAAACAGCAATAAAATAAACTACAATTCAAAAATAGGAGTAAGTGATAGCTGCTATAGAAGGGAGAGCTGTTCCTCCCAAAGGAGGATTCTCAAGGATAATCCCAGGGCAGGACAAAAAGTATAGTAAGTGAGAGCAGGCCACCAGGTGATCATCAAAATAACTAGAGACTACTGCAGTACAGTTGGGTCTATGTATACAGAGCAACTGACATAAGGAAGCTCTTATGAACAGAGCAATGTGCAAGAGAACTTCAAACCTCCATAACATAGGAAAAAGCCAGCTCCTGACAGGAATGAAATATTGTAAGAGATTTCACATTCCACCCCAGAATGAAGCCTGCCTTATTTTGGCAATAAGGGAATTCACCAGTGTATTGCCTGCTCACCTCCTGCTACTAAACTCCCAGTTATACACTGAAGAGCTCTGTTGTCAAAACAGACATTTAAAACAGTATAGGATATTCACTAAACTTATCTACACTGATAAACCAAGTCCTTCATTTGTATCAAACCAACAGCCAATTAAACATTACTAGCTATAAGAAGAAAATAAAAGTCGAGAGAAGAGCCAAAATAAAACAGGAAGAACAAAGATAGTTCAACAAACAAACAAATAAAATATTCTAATGCATACCTTGAGAGATCTGAAAGGAGATTATCATTAAGAATAAAATTTTTTGCAGAAACAGAAAAACCCATCCTAAAATTCACATGGAATCCCAAGGATTTCCAAATAGCCAAAACAATCTTGAAAAAATTCAAAGTTAAAGGTCCCACACTTCTTGATTTCAAAACTTACTACAAAGCTATAATAATCAAAACAGTATGGTACTGACATAAAGGAATAAAAATAAAGCTCAGACATAAACATATACATACAGTCAAAGGATTTTCAATAGGACTCTGAGACAATTCAAGGTAAAGTACAGTATCTTCCACAAGTTGTAACAGGAAAACTGGGTATCTACACAATGTAGCATAATTCACATTAGCCAAAAAACCCTTATCTTACTCCATACACAAAAATGGATCAAATATCTAAATATAACCACTAAAACCATAAAATTGCTTTAAAAATCTTGGAAAAGCTTCATGACATTGGATTTTGGCAATAATTTCTTGGATATGATACCAAAAGCGAAAGCAAAAGCAATGAAAGAAAAAAAAAACAGGCAAAATGGATTTCATCAAAATTAAACATCTGTGTATCAAAGGACACTATCAACAGAATGAAAAGGCAACACATGGAATGGGAGAAAATATGGGCAAATTATTACAAGATAAGAGATTAGGCCGGGCGCGGTGGCTCAAGCCTGTAATCCCAGCACTTTGGGGGGCTGAGACGGGCGGATCACGAGGTCAGGAGATCGAGACCATCCTGGCTAACACGGTGAAACCCCGTCTCTACTAAAAAAAAATACAAAAAACTAGCCGGGCGTGGTGGCAGGCGCCTGTAGTCCCACCTACTCGGGAGGCTGAGGCAGGAGAATGGCGTAAACCCGGAAGGCGGAGCTTGCAGTGAGCTGAGATCCGGCCACTGCACTCCAGCCTGGGCGACAGAGCGAGACTCCATCTCAAAAAAAAAAAAAAAAAAAAAAAAGAGATTAATATTCAGAATAATATAAAGAACTTACAAGTCAACAACAACAAAAAAATCCCCAATTCAAGAATGGGCAAAGGACTTGAATAGGTATTTCTCCAAAGAAGATATATAAATGGCCACAAAGCACATGCAAAGATGTTCAATATCACATGAATAAGAAATGCAAATCAAAACCACAGCAAGATACCACTTCATACTCACCAGATTATTATAAAAAGCAAAGCAAAACAAAATCAGAAAATAAGTGTTGGTGAGGATGTAGAAAAACTGGAACATCTGTACACTGCTGGTAGAAATGTAAAATGGAGCTGCTATGGAAAACAGTAAAGTCAGTCCTCAAAAAATTAAAATAGAATCAACATATGATCCAACAATTCCTCTGGGCATATACTCAAAAGAAATGAAAGCAGATATCAGGACAGATATTTGTATACCATGCAGCATTATTCACAATAGCAAAAACGTTAAACCAATCCATGTGTCCACTGATTAATACATGAATAAACTAAATATGGCATATACATAAAATGCAATATTATTTAACCTTAAAAAGGAAATTCTCATGCATGTTACAACATGGATGAAACCTTGAGGACACTGTGTTAAGTGAAATAAGCCAGACCCAAAAGGACAAATATTGTATGATTCCATTTACATGAGGTGCCTAGAGCAGTGAAATTCACAGAGAAAGTAGAATGGTGGTTGCCTGGGGCATGGGGGAGAAGGAAATGGCAGTCATTGTTTAATGGGTACAGAGTTTCAGTTTGAAAAAAATAAGTTCCGGAATTGGATGGTAGTGATGGTTAAGAATACAATATGAATGTACTTAATGCCACTAAACTGTACATTTATAAATGGTTAAAATAGTATATTTTGTTATATTTTACCATAATAAAACTATTTTCAAAATTCTATGAAAAAGAAGAAATTAGAAAACAAGATACCCTGCTAAAGTTTAGGTGCTAATAAGCTAAATGGTGGACATGCTTGATGACAAAATTATAGATGTAGAAAGGAAAATCAACAAAATGTCCTGGAATAAAGCAAAAAGACAAAAAGAGAATGTGACAGAAAGTAAAGAAAAATGAAGGAAAGATCCAAGAAACCTAATAGATATCCCTATGACAGAACTGCTAATTATCTACCCATTATTCCTTCTCCCTGTCTTCATTAAGAACAGAATCTTGTTCTGTTAAAGAGGGCAATATGCCTAAAATCGGTATATATTCTCAAGACTCTCCCTGCAGGTGAGGTGGCATCTAGCTCTAGCCAATGACAGGTAAGTGAAACTGGGTAAGGTTTCCAGAAAGATTTTTTCTAGGGAAGAAGCATAGCTGGCATGCCCCTTTGTTTCTCTGCTCTTCCCTCTTCTTCCTTCTTGAAATGTGTATAGGATGCTTAGAGGTGCAATAAGAACTACCTCAGAACAATGAGGGTAAGCCACATCTTCTTAAGGTGGAAGAAAGAGAAGAGACTAAGTCTTTGATGAAATCATTGAGCCACTACCCTTGTACTGCCTATCTTTATCCTCCTTCCAATACAGTGTCAATTTCCAATACAGTGTACAACACAATCCTAACATGATCCTATAGGCATGCCAGAATGAAAAGGAAAGGAAATGGGGGGAAAAGCAATAATGGATAAAAACTGCCTTGAGTTGAAGAGCTGAGCTTTCAGATGGAAAGGACCCACTGAATGCCAAGGAAGAATGAGAACAAAATTAAAGTGTGAATGCAAAACAAAGGCACTCTCCACAATATAAGATAAGAAATGTACCATTATGTCTTGTCTGGAAAAGTTTTTCCAGGAATAAAGCAATTTCTGGGAAATTTGTTCCAAAAGTAAAAACACATGGGTTAAAAGGAACAAACACACAGTATGTAAGAAAGAGTGGTACCAAGCGTGGTGGTTCACCCCTGTAATTCCAGCACTTTGGGAGGCCGAGGCGGGCAGATCCACCTGAGGTCAGAAGTTCAAGACTAGCCTGGCCAACATGGAGAAACCCCGTCTCTACTACAAATTAAAAAATTAGCCAGGCATGGTGGCACATGCCTGTAATCCCAACTACTAGGGAGGCTGAGGCAGGAGGATCATTTGAACCCAGGAGGTGGAGGTTGCAGTGAGCCGAGATCAGGCCACTGCACTTCAGCCTGGGTGACAGAGCAAGACTCTGTCTCAAAAAGAAAGAAGAAAGAAAAGAAAAGAAAAGAAAAGGGATTATCCTGGGAGTACAATGGAAAGAAATCCTAGTACAAGAGCTGTACAGCAGACCTAAAAACAATCAGTCTTAATTAGAAGTCAAAGAACTCTATGAAAAGTGTTTTGAAGATGAATATAGATATCATAGACTGTATGATTAAGAATCTAAAAGTACAGGCTCAGAGGCAAATGTATGCATTTTTTTCATCAAAAGGCAAGAAAAACCCCACAAAAATCAACTACATAAAAGCCATGTTTCATATAGGAACGTACAGCACTTTTATGCAATTAGCAAGTAAGGAACGAGGCTTGCATTTTTTTTTAATTTTTGTATTTTTAGTAGAGATGGGGTTTCACCACATTGGCCAGGTTGGTCTTGAACTCCTGACCTCAAGTGATCCCTCTGCCTCAGCCTCTCAAAGTGTTGGGATTACAGGCATGAGTCACCGCGCCGGCCAGCAAGTAAAGAACAATACTTTCTGAATAACAAAACCAAACCTCCACAGTCAATTCAGAGTTGAGGACCACTTATACCACTCAATCACTTTGGATTTATAAAAGGTACAGGTGATAATCATTTCTCCATTTTTTTCCCTTAACTAAAAGTGAACTTGTCATTTATAAACTTCGTTGCTTATCAGCCTTAGCCTATTAACTTATATTAAAGAATAATTTGAAAACTAAGTTTAGGTTTTTTTCCCTTTTTTCTTTCTCCCCATAAAAAATGAGAAGGTTATTTACTTGACTATGCTTACCCTAAACCTTTTACTCATTGAAAATTACACAGTTAAAATACTAATAAGCAATTATAATTTCCTACTGTCTCAACTATTTTTTCTTTCCTTTACAGGGAACTCTAAATTTTTAATTTTATTAAATTTTAAATTCTAAATTTTATGAACTAGTGTCTCATTTAGAAATTTATTTTCTTCTACAGTTTTTATAATTAAAATTTTCTTCTTTTTTAATTTGAGATAGAGTCTCACTCTGTCACTCAGGCTGGAGTGCAGCAGCAAGATCACCACTCACTACAACCTCTGCTTCCCAGGCTCAAGCAATCCTCCCACCTCAGCCTCCCAAGTAGCTGAGACAACAGGTACATACCACTGAGGCCAAAAAATAGGGTCTGGAGGCAGGGAACTTAAAGCGATCTCACACTTCGGCTATAACAGGAAACATCCTCTTCATAGGGCATAGGCCAAGTAAATGACTTTGTAACTTTACTTCATCCTCTCTATAGGGGGTAGGCCAAGTAAATGACTTTGTAACCTTACTTCATGCTCTCCTTTTACATAGGGTGTGCCCCAAATAGAGGGTATTTAAACTCACAAAAACTCTGTAACAGGGCCTTTGAGACCCTATGCTCCAAGCCCACTCCCACACTGTACTTTATCAATAAATCCATTCAATCTTTCCTTGCTTTGTGTGTTTTGTCCAGTTCTCTGTTCAAGACACCAAGAACCTGGACATACTCCAGAGTTAACATCACCATGCCTGGCTAATTGTTTGTATTTTTCTTTTTTAGAAACAGGGTTTCGCCATGTTGCGCAGCCTGATCTCGAACTCTTGAGCTCAAAGCGATCTGCTCGCCTCGGCCTCCCAAAGCACTGGGATTACAGGTGTGAGACCTTGTGCCCAGCCTGAGCATTTCTTTCTTTCTTTTTTTTTTTTTTTGAGGTGGAGTTTCACTCTTGTTGCTCAGGCTGGAGTGCAATGGTATGATCTTGGCTCACTATAACCTCTGCCTCCCTGGTTCAAGCAACTCTCCTGCCTCAGCCTCCCGAGTATTTGCGATTACAGGTGCATGCTACCACGCCCAGCTAATTTTTGTACTTTTAGTAGAGATGGGGTTTCACCATGTTGGCCAGGCTGGTCTCAAACTCCTGACCTCAGGTGATCCACCCGCCTCGGCCTCCTAAAGTGCTGGGATTACAGACGTGAGCCACCACACCCGGCTGAGCATTTCTTAACACAGTGTTAGTGCTAACATGCATCTCTTTCTCTCATCAAAATTAATTTTAAATTTTAAAAAGTTCATTAATTCCACCTGGAGTTCATTAATTCCACCTGGCTCACACCTGTAATCCCAACACTTTGGAAAGCAGAAGCGGACGGATCACCTGAGGTTGGGAGTTTGAGACCAGCCTGACCAACATGGAGAAACCCCGCTTCTACTAAAAGTACAAAATTAGTGGGGCGTGGTGACAAATGCCTGTAATCCTAGCTACTTGGAAGGCTGAGGCAGGAGAGCGGCTTGAACCCAGGAGACAGAGGTTGTAGTGAGCAGATATCGCACCACTGCACTCCAGCCAGGGCAACAAGAGCTCTCGCTCAAAAAAACAAAAAAAGATTCATTAATTTCTATAATAGATTTTGCTTATATATACATATTTTCAGCTACATTAAGTTCTATATAGTTTTACTCTACCACCTCCCTAATTTCTATGAATGTTATGAAGGTATAATTGATTAGTATTTATGAAAAACATGAGTTTTAAACAATTCATATCTAGCTAAATCTAGTCAGCCTAACAGATTCTTTTCTTCCTGCACATCACAAACTGTGTACAATAATTAAATAAGAGCTTTCAACCTAGTGAAATGTTAAAAATATCTTTTATAGCTTTATTTTTTAAATCAACGAGCTTTAATTATAGTCCTTTTTTAAAAAAGATGTCTACTTATGCAAACAAGTCTTCCTTGACTCTACCTGTTATATAATTACCTATCTAGGCCAGGCGCGGTGGCTCACGCCTGTAATCCCAGCACTTTGGGAGGCCGAGGCGGGCGGATCACGAGGTCAGGAGATCAAGACCATCCTGGCTAACACGGTGAAACCCCGTCTCTACTAAAAATACAAAAAATTAGCCGGGTGTGGTGGCGGGCGCCTGTAGTCCCAGGTACTTGGGAGGCTGAGGCAGGAGAATGGCGTGAACCCGGGAAGCGGAGCTTGCAGTGAGCCAAGATCGCGCTACTGCACTCCAGCCTGGGCGACAGAGCGAGACTTCGTCTCCAAAAAAAAAATTACCTATCTATCCATTTATGTATTTCCTTATTAATACTACATGTAGAAATCATTTTGTGGGGTTTTAAAAACAAGCTCATGCTTCAAGTACTGTTTTGCAGTTTTTTCTTAAATTAACAATGTTTTAGAGATCTTTCCCGGTTTCAGTACATAAAATCTGTATCATTCTTTCAAACTAGCACATACTAGTAACTAAAAGATAATTTAGTTACTTAATTTAACCATTCCCCTATTGATTACATCTGGCTTACTAACAACCTTCTGCTATTATAAAGTGTTGCCTTGAAAATCCTAGTAAATGCTTGTGTATATAAACAATTAGGCTCTCTAGGCTACCTACCTACTGATTCTAGGCTCTGCATTCTAGGCTATGTGTATTTAAACCTTTTAACAATTACTGGTAACACTGGTCTCCAAAAAGGCTATACCAATTTTTGTTCCCAACAGTATGAGACTATCCATTTTGCCGTACTCATGAAAGTACTTAGAAATTCTTTACACTTATGTGAGCTGTGGGCAAAAAGAATGGCATTTCGTTTCAACTGCATTTCCCTGATAATTAATGAAGTTGGTTATCTTACAGATATATAGTGTACATTTTCATTTCTTCTATTAATTCTCTACTACTTTCCTCAAAACTGAAATGTTCTAGATCTCACTGACAACACTAAGCACTTGATAAATTGTAGTGACCTTAAACTCTTCTCAATGCCCTACATACTATGGGATTATCCAAGGCAAACCTTATTTCTAAGAAATTTAATTGTAAAAACGAGTATTACTGAGTACCTAAAACTTAACATGCTTTGCAAACGTTAGACATTTTCATACGCACTTCAATCCTCTAACACCGGTACTATAAATCTATCTTATAAACAAACAACAGTTGCTCATGGAGGTTAACTAAGTTGCTTAGAAAGGGAAAGAATTTGAATCTGAAGCCAGGTTTTCTGACCCCCATGTCCGTACTCTACCGAACCGTTTTTGAGGCTTTGAATACTCTTAATCCTCTCCCTAAAATCTTTTCCTCCTGTGGTTTCTATGGCACAGCCAATCCTTGACGTTTCTCCTTCCTTTCTGGTTTGGTTTTGCTGCTGATTCTTCCTCCTGCAGGGATTTCTGGGCTTCAATGTTTCATCTTCACTTCAAAGTCAAAAGACCACTCTTATTAAACAAGGAAACCTCAGGAAACTCCAAATATAAAATAATAATGAATTGCTTCTTAAAACTCACTCATGGCCGGGCGCGGTGGCTCAAGCCTGTAATCCCAGCACTTTGGGAGGCCGAGGCGGGTGGATCACGAGGTCAGGAGATCGAGACTATCCTGGCTAATATGGTGAAACCCCGTCTCTACTAAAAATACAAAAAACTAGCCGGGCGTGGTGGCGGGCGCCTGTAGTCTCAGCTACTTGGGAGGCTGAGGCGGGAGAATGGCGTGAACCTGGGAGGCGGAGCTTGCAGTGAGCCGAGATCACGCCACTGCACTCCAGCCTGGGAGACACAGCAAGACTCCGTCTCAAAAAAAAAAAACAAAAAACAAACAAAACAAAACAAAAAAAAACCTCACTCATTGCCACGACTTATATAACATTGGGCTGTTGGTTTTTCTCCTACGGCTGACATTTCTTCTCAGTTGATCTGACCTGTCTATAAAATTGGTGTTTGTCAAAGTTTAGTCCCTGAATGCCTTCCTCTTCCTAACTTACAAACTCTGCAGTGCCAGCTCATCCATTTTCCATGATGACAACTACCATCTAGTCACTGATGGCTCAAAAGTTTTATCTGCAGCTGAGGCTGCAGACTGTATGTCCAACTGAAAAAAAAAAAAAACTACATGGATGATGTTTCTATACCCAAAATTAAATTTTTCATCTTTCCCCCACAGCTTGTTTTCCCTCTCATATTCTCTTTTAACTAGCAATCCAAGTCAGAGATCTGGGAATCTTCTAAATTCTTCCCTGTGGTTTAACTGGTTAAACTTAACAACTCATTAACACTTGTATCATCTGTTTCTTCTTTTATTCATTTTGTTTTACACAAGGTCTCACTCTGTCACCCAGGCTAGAATACAGCAGTACAATCACAGTTCACTGCAGCCTCAACTTCCCAGGCTGATGTGATCCTACTGCATCAGCCTCCCAAAATGCTGGAATTACAGGCATAAGCCATCATGCCTGGCCCTGTTCCTTCTTTTATCTTTGTTGAGTTTCTTAACTCATTTCTCATCTGAATCACTGGTACATAAAATGAACTCAAAAATACTTGAATAAAAAAAATAAGCACTTTGTCTCCCTAAGAACAAGGACCATGTCTTAATTCATTTTTAGAAACTCAGCACTGAGCTGACATGCCACCCCAAAATAGCTACTGAGTGAATCATCATTTCAGGGTTCCTTTATCTAAACCAAACTCTCAGAAAGTAAGATCCAGAAATGCATTTTTAACAAGCTCTTCTGGATGAATCCTATACAGCCAACCCAGCAACCGCCTTTAAGAACCAATGAATTATGTTCATTCTCATGATTAGAAGAGAACTGAAACAGTGACAGAAATGGAACTAAACAAGTTTCCCGCCACTTCTATATAGACCTAAGATAAATAAACCTCTCAGACATAAATAAAAATTATTATTGAATCATCTGCTACTATAATCACTCTAACTCAGTATCCTTAGTTAACCTACTGCAATAATCCACTTCCATATTTGTACCCCTACAAACTGTTCTCTACACAGCAGCTGGAATGATCTTTCTAAAACTCAAATCAGAGGATGCCATCTTCTCCTCACTTTGTCCCACCCCATCTCAGGGACAGTTTCTCCTCACAGTTTACAAACAAAATCCAAACTTCTTACTCTGGTTTACAATCAGAGTAATCTAGCCTCTGCCTAGCCCTCTGAACTCATCTTCCACTCTTCTAACCATACTGTCTACACTGCCATCACAATGGTCTTTTTGTTCCTAAAATATACAAAATTTTGTCCAACCTTAGAACTTTTGCACTTGCTATTGCCATCTGTCAAGAACGCTCTTCTCCCTGACCTTATCATGGCTAGCCCCTTCTATCCACTGAGACTCCATTTAAATGTCACCTCCTCAGAGGGACCTTCTCTAACCACCCAATCAAAAGTAGCCTTCCAGTCACTACATAGGACTATAAAGCATTTATCACAAGGTTACATTTTCTCTGTATATTTGTTCACTATCTCCCACCCACAAGAATATAAGCTCCATGACAGCAGTAAATCTGCCTTAACAGTAGAATTCAATGCTTTGTGCCCAAGGCTTGGAACAGTGTCTAGCATACAGCAGGTGCTCAGTACGTATTTGTAATCAACCTACTCTTATTTCGAGGTCACCACTGTATGAAGGTCTGCTTTTAGCCAAGCATAAGTAACAAAATTGTATCTTTTAGTATTAATAAATATGTCTATTGAACAAATCCAATTTGTCTATTTTAATGGAAAAGCAACAAATTCAAACAAAATCATTTTTTGGATATCCTCGGTCAGGGAACTGTAAAATATAGCCAACATGTCTAAAAATGTTTTTCATACCAAAACCAAGTTATATTTTTCAATGGTCACTAGTTTAAAAAAAAAAAACAAAACTTTAAAGTTGCTGCAAATTTTACCAGCATTGTAAGAGAAAAAACTCAAATGTCCATCAACAGGAAAATGGATAAACAAATCTCCATACAAAGACTCCTACTAAGCAATAAAAAGGAATGAACTCTTATTGGTACATACAACATGGCTGAATCCTAAATAATTACACTCAGTGAAAGAAACCAGGCAAAAAAAGAGTACATACTGTATGATTCCATTTATATGAACAGTGACAGAAGGAAGATCTGTGGTTACCTAGAGTGGAGGTAGCAGGAAGGAGGGATTACAAGGGGAACTAGGACACTTATGAAACTGATGAATGTTCATAATATTGATTGTGGTGATTAACTGGTATATACATATGTCAAAACTTATCAAACTGTGCACTTCAAATACATCCAATTTACTCAATGTCAATTATTACTAAAACTATTTTTTTTAAGTTTGTCTATCAGATCAGGTCACTTGCTAAAACCCATCAATGGTTCTCCGACTTCAAAAATAAATAATTTGTTACAAGCGTTATCAGGTTGTAAGCGACTTAACATTTAAATGCAATACACATGAAACCAATGTCATAAACTAATTCCAATAGTTAATAAAAGTCAAAGACACTTTAATAGATTTAAACTTTTAACTTCAACAAAAAAATGTAAATAGTAAATTCACAAAAATTAACTTTGTATTTCTACATCAAAAAGCTAAAAAGGTATTAAACTCACAATTACCTGTAGAAGGTGGTGATTTCTCTGAGTGTTTTGCATTTAAAAGTTTTCTGCTAATAAATATGTAACCACAGGGACATGATTTACATGCAACAGGAACCTGTAGGAAAAAAAGAAAAATACATATTATTACTATTTTTCTATTGTTAAATTTCTCAGTGTCTATATGATCTCCTCAAATGAATGATAAATTACTTGAAGTAGGAATCACGTATTTATTTAAACCCCAACTCCTTACAACAAATTGTCTGAGATGAGTATCATATCACATAGATATTCACATTCTCTTTTTTCTTCTTTTTTTTTTTTTTTTTTTGGGACGGAGTCTCACTCTGTCACCCAGGCTGGAGTGCAGTGGCATGATCTAGGCTCACTGCAACCTCTGCCTCCCGGGTTCAAGTGATTCTTCTGCCTCAGCCTCCCAAGTAGCTGAGACTACAGGCACCCGCCACCATGCCCAGCTAATTTTTATATATATTTTTTTTTTTTTTTTTGAGACGGAGTCTTGCTGTGTCGCCCAGGCTGGAGTGCAGTGGCCGGATCTCAGCTCATTGCAAGCTCCGCCTCCCGGGTTTTTACGCCATTCTCCTGCCTCAGCCTCCCGAGTAGCTGGGACTACAGGCGCCCACCACCTCGCCCGGCTAGTTTTTTGTATTTTTTAGTAGAGACGGGGTTTCACCGTGTTAGCCAGGATGGTCTCGAACTCCTGACGTCGTGATCCGCCCGTCTCGGCCTCCCAAAGTGCTGGGATTACAGGCTTGAGCCACCGCGCCCGGCCTTAATTTTTTTAGTAGAGACAGGGTTTTACCATATTGGCCAGGTTGGTCTTGAACTCCTCACCTCATGATCTGCCCGCCTCAGCCTCCCAAAGTGCTAGGATTATAGGAGTGAGCCACCACGCCCGGCCTGATATTCATATTCTTCTACTGCTTAACAAAACAATGAGGACCATACCAACACCATAAAAAATAAATGCATATTAAATATGCACTGATGTGAGCGACCGATAGAAAACTGTAATAGGGTCAGAGCAAGGGGAAGTATGTGGAAAAAAAGGTAGCATTTCCTAAAAGGTTAGTTTGACAGCATTTTATGGTATAGAACAAATTTGAAAAGGGTGAGTGGGCAGGAAGTCATTAAAGTAACCCTGGTAAAAGATTATGAAGGACCAAGTGGAATAGTAAGAATGGAAATGGAAAAAGGTAGATCTGCCAGAGTTTCAAAGGCAAGAAAAACAGACAAAGGCCCAAACTGATGACTGGTGAAAAAGTGGGAAGAAGTGAAAATAACTCAGGATTCTAACATGAGAGGAGAAGATATCAACTACTACTGACAAAAAAGAATAAAGAATAGTTTACAGCAACCAGTTTTTTCTTAAATTGTTGTGGGTAGATAGTAGGTGTACATGTTTATGGGGTACACTAACACAGACATGTAGTGCCTAACAATCATATCATGAATCACACATTCATCCTTTGTGTTACAAATAATCTACACTTTTAAAGTTATTTTTAAATGTACAATTAAATTATTACTGACTATAGGACTGGGCGCGGTGGCTCACACCTGTTGGGAGGCCGAGGCAGGTGGATCACTTGAGGTCAGGAGTTTGAGACCAGCCTGACCAACATGGTGAAACTCTGTCCCTACTAAAAAAAAAAATACAAAATTAGCCGGGCATCGTGGCGCATGCCTATAATCCCAACTACCTGGGAGGCTGAGGCAGGAGAATCGCTTGAACCCGGGAGGCAGAGGTTGGGTGCAGTGAGCCAAGATCGCACCATTGCACTCCAGCCTGGGCAACATAAGCAAGACTCCGTCTCAAAAAAAAAATTATTGACTATAATCCCCCTGTTGTACTATCAAATATTAGGTCTTATTCTTTCTAACAACAACCAGTTTGAGAGGCAAAAGTATACTGACATAAAAAAAGAGAATGTAGGAGAAAGTAGGAATTTAGATCCAGAATCTTATATCTTAGTTCCAGAAATGACTCTGGACAAGATATTTAAGATCTTCAAGCTTCTGCTTCCAAATCTGCAAAATACGTAAATTTCCTTTCTCTACTCCAAACTTGTAACTGTTTTTTAAGCCAAGTGCTACTGAAAATCATTGAAAAAATTTTTTAGTTTTCCCCATAATCATTTCACCCATATCAAAGTTAACAATCCTTGGAATCAAGACTTGTTCACCAAAAGTCTGAAACTAATCTTGACGAAAAAGTATTTACAGAATAATTACAGTAAGAAAATTTCAATTTTCTTTGTAAGATAAATTCCCCCATTTGGCAGTTGTTCTGCTGAAGCTTTTTATCTATGTCTGTACAGAATGCCTCATCTTACAAAATCTAAATACTTGATCTAATTGAGCTAAATTGAAATTTTGGCAGAAGAATTCCTTTTCTTTGTATAAAAACATTGAACAAAGGATCTCCAGTTTGTATTTAAGAAAAATAGCACAGAAATCAATAAAAATAATCAAACTCCAGATTTGTCTAACAGCTTGCTTTGTTAAGAATGTGATGAGATCCCTTCAAATCACAACCAAAAAAAGTTACATTTTTTAAATAGTGTAAAATCTGTCTAAAAGAGATGTCTGCCATTTTTTCAAATTTCATATCTTCATATAAACCAAGCTCAAAGGCACTGACTCATTTCATTTACACCTAAACATATTATTAAGGGCATCCACAGTAATGTAAATTGTTTTAAATTAATGCTATCCAAAATACACAAATGCATGTTCTTACTCAACAGCTCCTTTCCTAATCAGCAAGCATTTTCTTTCAGCTACTGAAACTCAATAAATTTGAATCTGGGTTTCAGTCTTATACAAAAGAACATCATATCAATCCATATCCAGAATTAACAGTGTTGCAGTTAGATGAGAAATGTACATTTGGCTTTGAGACCCAGAATGCACAAACACTAACTCAACTGATAGGTTGATTTTCATCCACAAATGAAAGTGTTTTATGCTCAATAAACCTTCATGTGCCAGAGTTAATTCATTCTATCATCCTGTTTAAAATAAAAAGTTCCTTCCCCACAACCTCTGCCCTGGAAAAACAAACAAACAAACACACCACCACCACCATCACCACCCTAGATCCTGTAAAAACAATTATCAAATAGGTTGGACAACTTCAGTAATATTAACCTCATTTCATTAATTATAGTATAATTTAGATTTTAAACAAACACACTAAAGTTTCTTTACATTTCAGTTGATAAACACAACAGTAATGAAATTCTAATGTTATACTTTCAGGATTTTAAAAGGAAAGAAAATATTCAGGCCGGGCGCGGTGGCTCAAGCCTGTAATCCCAGCACTTTGGGAGGCCGAGACGGGCGGATCATGAGGTCAGGAGATCGAGACCATCCTGGCTAATACGGTGAAACCCCGTCTCTACTAAAAAATACAAAAAACTAGCTGGGCGAAGTGGCGGGTGCCTGTAGTCCCAGCTACTCGGGAGGCTGAGGCAGGAGAATGGCGTGAACCCGAGAGGAGGAGCTTGCAGTGAGCTGAGATCCGGCCACTGCACTCCAGTCTGGGTGACAGAGCAAGACTCCGTCTCAAAAAAAAAAAAAAAAAAAGGAAATATTCAAAGTATTGTTTACTGCTAGTTTACTGGGTATTCACTTTTTGAAAGAAAGATTTAGGTTGTTTGTATGTTTTACAAGTAAAACAGATATTTTTATTTTTATTTTTTTATTTTTTTTGAGATGAAGTTTACAGGTGCCTGCCACCATGCCCGGCTAATTTTTGTATTTTTGGTAGAGACAGGTTTTCACCATGTTGGCCAGGCTGGTCTCGAACTCCTGACCTCAGGTGATCCACCCGCCTCGGCCTTCCAAAGTGTTGGGATTACAGGTGTGAGCCACCGTGCCTGGCCTGGATTTTTTAAATCTGCAAAAAAAAAAAAAAAAAAAAAAATCTCGTCCTATAGTGTTTCACTGATTTTTCACCTTTTTTTTTTTTTTTTTTTTGAGACGGAGTCTCTGTCGCCCAGGCTGGAGTACGGTGGTGCGATCTTGGCTCACTGCAACCTCTGCCTCCCAGGTTCAAGCAATTCTCCTGCCTCAGCCTCCCCAGTAGCTGGGGCTACAGGTGCATGCCACCACGCCCAGCTAATTTTTTAGTAGAGATGGTGTTTCACCGTGTTAGCCAAGATGGTCTGGAACTCCTGACCTCGTGATCCACTAGCCTCTGCCTCCCAAAGTATTGGGATTACAGGTGTGAGCCACTGCGCACGCCATTTAACTGATTTTTTAAAAGCTCTAAAATAATTACATTACAGATAACTCATTTAGATTCTTTATTACTGAGAGAACCAAAGGAACTTATACCAGACATATTTGCTATCCATCACATAAAATTTCCTTTAAATTAAAAAAAAGCTGCTCTATTTTTTTAAAAAACAAAGACAAAAACAGAAGCATACACAAAAGATACCAGAAAACTGACAAGAATCTTGAGTACCACTGCACACAAAATAGCTCAGTGATTTTGAGTGACTGATGGATATGAAACCCCTTGAAAATAAAAGTATTGTGGTTTAATATGTTTTAGAATGATATGTTCAACAGAAGCCTGCAAAGGAGATGTTACAAAGCAGTTGATAATCTAGCTTTTTCTTGTTTGCTGATCTCTGTACCAGTCTTTCAAACTTACGCACACACACACAAGTAAATCTAATCAACTGGGAAATCTCAAATTTAAAGATTTTACATTTATGTTTATAAACTATACCTAAATTCTAATTTAATGTTTTTTAGGCAACTTAGAATCATAGCAGTAATCTAATGTTTAGAAAATGGCTTTCTAGATTATAATCATATTCTGGTTTGTAACTAAAAGAAGCCAGTACTTTTAAATTAGAAAGCTAAAATTAATCCATTATTTTTTCACATCAGGTTCATATCACCAAAAGTTTTAATTAGTCCTTATACACGTTATATTCACTTAAGTATTTGGAATAAAGGACAAAACAAACCAACTCATTAAATTACGTACTAGTTTGCTATGGGCAGAATTATGCGCCCCCCACATACCCAAATTCATATATTGAAGCCTTAACCCCAATGTGATGGTATTTGGAGATGGGGCCTTTGAGAGATAATTAGATTTAAATTAAGTCATGAGGGTGGGGCCCTCATGATGTGATTAGAGACCTTTTATGAAAAGGGAGGCCGGGCGCGGTGGCTCAAGCCTGTAATCCCAGCACTTTGGGAGGCCGAGATGGGCGGATCACGAGGTCAGGAGATCCAGACCATCCTGGCTAACACAGTGAAACCCCGTCTCTACTAAAAAATACAAAAAACTAGCTGGGCGAGGTGGCGGGCGCCTGTAGTCCCAGCTACTCGGGAGGCTGAGGCAGGAGAATGGCGTAAACCTGGGAGGCGGAGCTTGCAGTGAGCTGAGATTCGGCCACTGCACTCCAGCCCGGGCGACAGAGCAAGACTCCCTCTCAAAAAAAAAAAAAAAAAGAAAAGGGAGAGAGCTTGACCCTCTCTCCGCCATGTGAGGCCACCAAGAAGACAGCCATCTGCAAGCCAAGAAGAGAGCCCTCACCAGAACATAACCATGCTTGCACCATTATCTTGGACTTCCAGCCTCCAGAACTGTGAGAAAATAAATTTCTGTTGTTTAAGCCACCCAGTCTATGGTATTTTGTTATTACAGCCAAAGCTGGGAAAGCTGATTTTATATGAAAGAATAAATATGGGGAAGGGGGTGTATAATAAAATGAATGTGATCTTTCCAAATAAAACACTGATCCTGTTTTGTTGAAGTTTTTCAGAAACTCCTATAAGTTTAGTATCCTTTGCTCTTTTATATAAAAATAGTCATAAAAAACTGGCTATTTTTCCCAAAAGGTTGCTTTATGCCAATTAGAACGAAGTCAGGATTTGCAAATATTTGTGCCTTACAGAAACTGGAATGCATAACGCATACCCCATGTAAACCTTATACTTCTACACAATTAACTGGAATAATTGGAAATGATTTAAACACTGAAATAATCTCCCACAAAGAGTCATATCGCAAAGACCAGTTTTGTCAAAATTTAACAAATTTAGTTTAGTAGTAAGAATGAAAGTAACTCTTTGGAAAACATGACTAAACTGTTTTTATACTGCATACTGGCATAGCTCCTACACTGTATTTCTTGCACAACCTTTTTCTGATGAGCGTTTGTAGTACAGCCCATAAAGGATACTTAATAAAACATGTAACATGTTTTCTGTTACAAGATTTGAAAAACCTACAAGAATTATCCTTGAAAAATGCACTAAAGTCAGCTTATTAAAAAGTCACCAGCCATTTCAAATTACTCTTGATTTTAAAAAATTTAAAAAGGCGGGGGGGAGGGGAGGCGAGAAAGGTAGTCATTTTGAAAAAATTCACTCAGTGGAAAAGGAAAAAACACACCCAGATCTACACGCTGGTAACAAATGAGGGCCTTACGAATGCTTTTAATTGAAGGAGTTTTAACTCATTCGATGTTAAGGCTTAAAGGAATGTCTATTATTCCAGTAAAGAATTGAGACACGCTTCAACACAGAGAACACTGAAATGAGATGTTTAAATTACAACTATTACACCATGAACTCAATGTAGAAAGGAATCGTTTCAAATTCAAGAAACCAGATAGAGAGAGAGGGAGGGAGAGAGAGACAGAGAGAGACAGAGATATAGATCTAGAAGCAGACAGGCCAAATTTGTAACAGTGGATACTGCGAGGGGTGGGGATACTACGAGCGCCCAAAAAGGAGGAAGGGCTTAAACGGGGGCCTTATTCAATCATGAACCATTAAAAACAACGTAAATGCAGGATTCGCGATTGCACAGCAAAAATATAATAAATACGTGAGGAGGGGAAAAAAAAATCTCCAAATTCGCCGAAACTCAAAATCATTACACGCGGCCCGCTTTGTCCCACTCAGGCGCCCGCCCCGGTCGCTGAGGCGCCGTTTTGGGGGAGCCCCGCACCCGTCGGAACCGGGAACAAAGCCGCCCGGGCCGCAGGAGGGGCTCTCGGAGCCAGGGCCTGGCCTGGGAGGCGGGCGCACGGCGCCCTCTCGCCGGGGCTGCCGCCCGCAGGCTCCCACCGCTGTCACCGCCGCCGGCGAGAAGAGTCTGGGGCGCCAGACAGCCGCCCAATGAGCCCACCACAGGCGTGCTCCCCCAGCTGCCGGGACACAGCAGGAGGGGCTCGGTTGTCTGGCCGCCGCCAGGCGGATACTGGCTGGCCACGGCCCCGGGCTCTTCCCGCGAAACCCCTCGGTGCAGCCCGACCGGCCCCGGACCCCCACCGCCGCCGCCGCGGCCGGGCCCAAGGACCTGCCCACCGCTCAGCCACCGAGAGCCCGGCGAGGTCCCCCTCCACAGGCAACGGCCGCCAAGCCACTGCCGCCCGCCCGCGCGCCCGGCCCCCAGCACCCACCTGTTGGTCGCACTCGGGGCATGATTTGGTGGCCATCTTCACTTTCTTGGCTCGAGTTGCAGACATGCTCCTCTACCTCAGCGGCGGCGGCAGCGACGGCTCGGGCTCCTCCCCTCGCACTTCGGCAGCCCGGCCTCCGGCCGCCCCGTCCCCGCAAGCCTCACCAAGCCTCTGGCGGGTGCGCGCGCGCGCGCGTGCGCGAGCTCGCGCGGAACCTGCGCGCCAAGGGGGCGGGGCGGGGCGTCGGCTGGCGGCTCCTGGGGACAGCGACACGCGCTCCCACTACGACTTGCGACCCACAGCTCGCCCGCGAGCTCGCCCAGAGTATCACTGGAGGAGAAGAGACCTCCCGGACCGCCCCGGCGCGGCAGTGGCCACGCCTCCTCTCGGCCTGGCCGACTACGAGGGGGCAAGGCCTGGGCGGGACTCGGCAGTAACGGGCGTCGAGCTCGACCAACGAAGGCACAGGTAGGGCGGGCCGTAGTGCTGGGCACGCCCCCTCCCCATGGAACGAGAACGTGGGAGCGAAGGCTGGGGAATGAATGGTGAAGGGCGTAGCGTGGATCCTGGCATTTAATAAACTTCAGTAGGCTGGGCGCGGTGGCTCATGCCTGTACTCCCGGCACTTTGGGAGGCCGAGGCGGGCGGATCACGAGGTCAGGAGATCGAGACCATCCTGGCTAACACGGTGAAACCCTGTCTCTACTAAAAATACAAAAAATTAGCCGGGCGTGGTGGCGGACGCCTGTAGTCCCAGCTCCTCGGGAGGCTGAGACAGAAGAATGGCGTGAACCCGAGAGGCGGAGCTTGCAGTGAGCCGAGATCGCGCCACTGCACTCCAGCCCGGGCGACAGAGCAAGACTCCGTCTCAAAAAAAAAAAAAAGCAAACAAAAAAACTTCAGTAGATGTTACCAAGGCTAATCGTTGAGGAATTATGATAGACATTTTATGAGAGCATTGGACCTAGCAGCAGAGTGAAAATTTATTTATTTATTCAATATATAATTGCCTAAGTCCCACTGTCAGGAAAATTTGAATAAAATGCAGTGTCAGCCTTCAAGGAGCAGCCTAGCTGTGTAAACCAGTGCTACTCACTATCAAGAGGAGGGATCAGTTGTTTTTCTTTTTCCAATCTGTCCGTGACTGATACTTACTAAATTAACATTAAATAAATTATTCGAGGCCGGGGGCAATGGCTCACGCCTGTAATCCCAGCACTGTGGGAAACCCAGGCGGGCGGATCACTTAAGCCCAGGAGTTCGAGACCACGCTGGGCAACATAGCGAGATCCCCATCTCTACAAAAAGTAAAAGATTTTAAAAATTTAGCTGAGCATGGTGGCCCATGCCTGGAGTGGGAGGATCGCTTGAGCTTATGAGGTTGAGGCTTCAGAGAACCGAGATTGCGGCCACTGCACTCTAGCCTGAGTGATAGTGGGAGACCCTGTCTCCAAAAAAAAAAAAAAAAAAAAAAAAAAAAAAAAGGGCCGGGCGCGGTGGCTCACGCCTGTAATCCCAACACTTTGAGAGGCCTAGGCAGGTGGATCACCTGAGGTCGAGAGTTCGAGACCAGCTTGGCCAACATGGTGAAACCCCATCTCTAGTAAAAATACAAAAATTAGCCAGGTGCGGTGGTGCACGTCTGTAATGCCAGCTACTTGGGAGGCTGAGGCACGAGAATCGCTTGAACCTGGGAGGCGGAGGTTGCAATGAGCCAAGATTGCACCACTGCACTCCAGACTGGGCGACAGAGCGAGACTCTGTCTCGGAAAGAAAAAAAAAAGGCCGGGCGCGGTGGCTCACGCCTGTAATCCCAGCACTTCGGGAGGCCAAGGCTAGCTAACACAGTGAAACCCCGTCTCTACTAAAAATACAAAAAAGTAGCCGGGTATGTTGGCGGGCGCCTGTAGTCCCAGCTACTCGGGAGGCTGAGGCCGGAGAATGGCGTGAACCCGGGAGGCGGAGCTTGCAGTTAGCTGAGATCGCGCCACTGCACTCTAGTCGGACTTCGTCGGAAGGGGAGGGGAGAGGAGGGGACGGGAGGGAAGGGGAGGGGGGAGTTAAAAACAACTCTGCAAAATGTAAGCTTACTTTTAAATATTTAATTTGACAGACCCAGAGTTATGCTTAATAAACAATCAGAACAAACATAACAGAAAGAAAATAATTTACAAACTGTACACGTTGCTCAGAGAAAATTTGCCAATATGCATTTATTACAGAGACTGGCTATTCCACTGATAACTTTTTATTCTACAATTGTTAACTAAAGCAAAGTTATGAGTTACAATTGTATATAGTAAATGCCTGTAAGCACACTTTGTATAAATAACAGGTATATAAATGTTTAAAGCTTTTAATATGAAACCCACGAGATTGCTTCCTGTTTGATCATTTACAGGCATACTTTGGAGAGACTAGGGGTTCAGTTCCAAGCCATTACAAAAAAGAGAGCCACACTCAATTTTTTTGTTTCCCAGTACATATAATAAACATGTTTCCACTATACCATAATATAGTAAAAGTACAATAGCATTATGTCTAAAAAACAGTGTACACACCTTGATGTTAAAATTGGGCTACAAATCCTGGGCAAAATGGTGAAACCCGTCTCCAAAAAAAATTAAAAAATAACCAGGTGGTGACAGTGCATGCCTGTAGTCCCAGCTACTCAAGAGGTTGAGGTGGAGGATCCACTGAGCCCAGGAGGTCGAGGCTGCAGTGAACCATGATTGTGCCATTGCATTCCAGCCTGGGTGACAGAGAGAAACCCTGTCTCAAAAAAAAAAAAAAAAAAGAACGTAATCCTGCCACTGCTTTATCAACTAATATTTATGTAATATTCTAAATCCTTTGTTGTCATTCAGCTGTGTTCACAGAATCTTCCCCAGGAGAGTCCATCTCAAAAAACCACTTTCTTTGCTCCTTTATAAGAAGTAACTCCTCATCTGTTCAAGTTTTATCATGAGATTGCAACATTAATCTGAGCACTTTGGGAGGCCGAGGCAGGAGGATTGCTTGAGCTCAAGAGTTTGAGACCAACCTGGGCAACATGGTGAAACCTCATCTTCACAAAAAAATACAAATATTATCTGGGCGTGATGTGCATCTGTAGTCCCAGCTACCTGGGAGGCTGAGGTGGGAGGAATGCTTGAGCCCAGGAGGTCAAGGCTATAGTGAACCATAATCGTACCAATGCACTCCAGCCTGGACAACAGAGTGAGACCCTGTGCCCAAAAAAAAGAGGAGAGAATGAGATTGCAGCAATTCAGTCACATCTTCAGACTCTACTTCTAATTCGGGTTATATCTTGCTATGTGTCCCGCATTTGCAGTTACATGCTCCACTGAAGTATTGAACCCCTCAAAGTCATCCATGAGGATTGTAATCAACTCCTCCCAAGCTCCTGTTAATGTTTATATTTTGACTTGCTTCCATGAGTCATGAATGTTCTTAATGCCATCTAAAATGGTGAATCATTTCCAGAAGGTTTTCAATTGACTTTGCCCAGATCCATCACAGGAATTGCCATCTATGGCAGCAATAGCCTTACAAAATCTATTTCTGAAATAATAAGACTTGAAAGTCAAAATTATTCCATAATCCATAGCTTACAGAATGGATTAGCAGGCATGAAAATAACATTAATTTCTTAAACCTCCATCAGAGCCGTTAGGTGACCAGGTGCATTGTCAATGAGTAATAATATTTTGAAAAGAATCTTTTTTTCCAAGCAGTAGGTCTCAGCAGAGGACTTGAAATATTTAGTAAACCATGACAGATGTGCTGTCATCCAGACTTTGTTATTCCATGTATAGAGTATAGGCAGAGTAGATTTAACATGTTTCTTAAGGGCCCCAAGATTTGGGGAATGGTATATGAGCATTGACTTCAACTTAAAGTCATCAGCTACACTTGCCCCTAACAAGACAGTGAGCCTCTCTGTTGAAGCTTTGAAGCCAGGCCTTGATTGCCGCCTTCTCTCCAGCTGTGAAAGTCTTAGGTAGCATATTTTTCCAGTACAAGGCTGTTTCACCTACAATGAAAATTTGTTCTTCAATGTAGCCACCTTTACTAATAAAATTAGCTAGATCTTTTGGATAACTTGCTGCAGCTTCTACATCAGCACTTGCTTCCCCACCTTGTACTTTTACATTATGGAAGTGGCTTCTTTCTTTTTTTTCTTTTTCTTTCTTTCTTTTTTTTTTTTTTTTTGTGATGGAGTCTCGCTCTTTCACCCAGGCTAGAGTAAAGTGGCATGATCTTGGCTCACTGCAACCTCCACCCCCATGAGTTCAAGCGATTCTCCTCCCTTAGCCTCCCCAGTAGCTGGGATTACAGGTGGCCGCCACCATGCTTGGCTAATTTTTGTGTTTTTAGTAGAGATGGGGTTTCACCATGTTGGCCAGGCTGGTCTCAAACTCCTGACCTCAGGTGATCTGCCCTCCTTGGCTTCCCAAAGTGCTAGGATTACAGGTGTGAGCCACTGCGCCTGGCCAAGTTGGCTTCTTTCTTTAAATCTCAAGAACCAACCTCTGCTAGCTTCAAACTTTTCTTCTGTAGTCTTCTATAGAATTGAAGAGAGTTAGGGACTTGATCTGGATTAGGCTTTGACTTAAGGGATTGTTGTGGCTATTATGATCTTTTATCCTGACTACTAAAACTTTCTTCATATCAGTAGTACAGCTGTTTTTCATTCTCATCATTTGCATGTTCACTGGAGTGGCACATTTGATTTCCTTCAAGACTTTTTCTTTGCATTCACAACTTGGTCAGCTATTTATCCTATAGTGTAATAGTTAAATTTTAAATTATCTTCAGTGGAAAAATTGATTTCAGATCTATGATTTTCCTATGCAGGAATTTTCTTTTGAGGGAAATAAAATTCAAACTGTTCTATCACATTTGTAAAATGTTTAGTTATAGCATTCACAGAGGTGCAATGTCAAGTTCATTGTCTCTTTAATAATTACTGTAAAAACATGGAACATATTATAATAATTGTAAAATACCTGTTATTTCAAGTTTCTTACTTAAATTTGCATCTCTCAATCATAACTACTAGGGAAAAATATGCTGCCCTCCTTACTTGCACTAAAATTTTAAAATCCAAAACTCCTGCACAGAATACTAGCAAGCCATCTTCAGCATAGTTTGAAGGAATTATACATCATGATAAAGGAGGATTTATTTCTGTAATGCAGGAATGATTAAACATACAAAAATCAATCAGAGTAATATACCACATTAATAGAATGAAAGGGAAAACGATATGACCTTTTTGACATAGGTTCTCACTCTGTCACCCAAGCAGGAGTACAGTGGCTCGATCTTGGTTCACTGCAACCTCTGCCTCTCGAGCTCAAGTGATCCTCCTTCCTCAGACTCTCAAGTAGCTGGGATTACAAGAATGTACCACCATGACCAGCTAATGACATGACTATTTTGATTGATGCAGAAAAGGCATTTGACAAAATTGAACACCCTTTCATGATAAAAACACTCAATAACAGAAAACAAGTGTTGATATGGATATAGATATGGAGAAAATGGAACCCTTGTGGAATGTAAAATGGTGCAGTTTTTGTGGAAATGCGGCCTGGAGATTCCTAAAAAAATTAAACATAGAATTACTATTTGAGGCCTGGTGTGGTGGCTCACACCTGTAATCACAACACTTTGGGAGGCAGAGGCAGGCAGATCACTTGAGTTCAGGAGTTCGAGAAGCCTGGCCAACATGGTGAAACCCCGTCTCTACTAAAAATACAAAAATTAGCCAGGCATGGTGGCATGTGCGCGTAATCCCAGTTACTTGAGAGGCTGAGGCATGCGAATCACTTTAACCTGGGAGGCAGAGGTTGCGGTGAGCCAAGATTGTGCCACTGCACTCCAGCTTAGGTGATAGAGCGAGACTCCATCTCAAAAAAAAAAAAAAAAAAAAAAAAATTTCCATTTGATCTAGCAATTCCACTTCTAGGCATATACACAAAAGAGTTGAAAGCCAATACTCAAGCAAATACTTGTATGCCAATGTTCGCAGCAGCATTATTCACAGTAGCCAAATGGTAGAAACAACCCAAATGCCCATTCTCAGATGAATGAATAAACAAAATATGTTACATACCATATGTCACGCACCATATAACATCATTCCAGACTGCACATTCGACAGTGGTCCCATGAGATTATAATACTGTATTTTTACTGTACCTTTTCTATGTTTAGGTACACAAATACCATTGTGTTACAGTCACCTACAATATTTAATATAGTAACATGCTGTGCAGGTCTGTAGCCTAGGAACAATAGGCTACACCACATAGCCTAGGTGTATAGTAGGCCATACCATCCAGGCTTGTGTAAGTATACTCTACGATGCTCACACAATGATGAACTCACCTAATGATACTTTTCTCAGAACATTTCCCCATCATTAAGTGACTCATGACTGTGCATATAACAAAATATTATTTAGCCATAAAGAGAAAGGAAATTGTGACACCACAACATGGATGAGCCTCGAAGACAGGATGCTAAGTGAAATAATTCAGACACAAAATAACAAATATTGTATGATTCTACTTAGATGAGAGACCTAGCGTCATGAAATTCATAGAAACTGAAAGTAGAACAGTGGTTGTCAGGGCCTAGAGGAAGGAGGGAAGGGGGCATTATTGTTTAATGGGTATGGAGTTTCAGTATGGGATGATGAAAATGTACTGGCAATAGATGCTGGTGATGGTTACACAACAATGTCAATGTACTTAATGACACTAAACGGTACATTTTTAAACAGCTAAAATGGTAAATTTCATGTTATGTATATTTTATCACGATTAAAAAGAAAAAATATTCAATAAACTAGGAATACAAGGAAACTTCCTCAACATGTTAAAGGCCGTATATGAAAGACCCACAGCCAACATCATACTCAACAGTGAAAGGCTGAAAGCTTTTCGCTTAAGATCAGGAACAAGACAAGGTTGCCTGGTTTCACTTCTATTCCACATAGTATTAGAAGTTCTAGCCAGAGGAAATTAGGCAAGAAAAAGAAACCAGAGGCATCCAAATTAGAAAAGTAGTGGGCCAGGCGCCGTGGCTCACGCCTGTAATCCCAACACTTTGAGAGGCCAAGGTGGGCAGATCACCTGAGGTCAGGAGTTCAAGAACAGCCTGGCCAAAATGGTGAAACTCTGTCTCTAATAAAAATACAAAAATTAGCCAGGTGTGGTGGCACACGCCTGTAATCCCAGCTACTCAGGAGGCTGAGGCAGGATAATCGCTTGAACCTGGGAGACAGAGGTTGCAGTGAGCCGAGATCACACCATTGCACTCCAGCCTGGGTAACAGAGCAAGACTCAGTCTCAGGAAAAAAAAAAAGAAGTAAAATATTAGGATCATTAAAATACTGAAGATACTAGAAAAATTAGCACATCTGATTGACCAATCCTTGTCTTTAAAAGTTGGCACTTGGCCGGGCGCAGTGGCTCACGCCTGTAATACCAGCACTTTAGGAGGCTGAGGCAGGCAGACCATGAGGTCAATAGATCAAGACCAGCCTGGCCAACATGGTGAAACCTTGTCTCTATTAAAAATACAAAAATTAGCTGGGCCTAGTTGATTCCAGTCTGCCAAGATATTGGGTATGTGAGTGAAGTCACACTGGCCAAGAGATCAGAGGCTGCCTTCCTCCTTGCATGTGGTTTGTTTCTGGACACTCAGCTCTATTCCACTGATCTATACATCTATCCTTCTGCTAGTACTGCACTGGTTTGTTATGTAGCTTTAAAATCTGGAAGTGTGAGTCTTCCGGGTTTGCTCTTCTTTTTCAAGATGGTTTCATTATTCTTTTTCAGGGTTGTTCGGGGAAAAAATTCAGAGTCCCTGTAATTTCTATATGAATTTTAGGATCATTTTGTCAATTTCTGCAGAGAACCCAGCTGGATTTTTATAGGGATTGTGTTCAACAGCAGATCAATTTGGGGAATGTTGCCATTTTAATATTAAGACCTCCAATCCAGGAACATGGGATATTTTTTTTTAATACATTAAAAACAAACAAACAAAACTAGAGACAGAGTCTTGCTCATAACTCCAGCTACTCAGGAGGCTGAGGCAGGAGGATTGCTTGAGCCCAGGAGTTTCAGACCAGCCTGCGCAATGCAGCAAGACCCCATTTTAGAAAAAAAAAAGTTGATATCTCAAAATTGTATTGGAAGTTCTGGCCAGGGCAGTTAGACAAGAAAATGAAATAAGGCATGTAGATTGGAAAGGAAGAAGCAAAACTATTTCTATTTGCAGATGACATTGTCTTATATGTAGAAAGTCCTAATAAGTCAATCTATTATTAGAATGAATAAATGAGTTCAGCAAAGTTGTAGGACACAACATATAAATATCAAATCTATTTCTATATACTTGGACTCAACAATATGATAATGAAATTAATTCCATTTACAATATCATCAAAAAGGATAAAATAGAAACTGTTTTCATATCTCCTTGCCATGTTGCCCAGGCTGGTCTCAAATTTCTGGGCTCAAGTGATCCGCCCACCTCAGCCTCCCAAAGTGTTGGGATTACAGGCATGAACCACCACACCCAGCCAGGGTATCTTTTCATGTATTCAGATCGTTAACTCCTTTCAACAATGTCTTGTAGTTTTCAGAGTATGTTTTACACGTTTTTGCTTTATTCCTAAGTATGTTTTACACGTTTTTGTTTTACGCCTATAATCCCAGCTACTCAGGAGGCTGAGGCAGGATAATCGCTTGAACCTGGGAGACAGAGGTTGCAGTGAGCCGAGATCACACCATTGCACTCCAGCCTGGGTGACAGAGCAAGACTCAGTCTTGGGAAGAAAAAAAAAAAAAAGTAAAATATTAGGATCATTAAAATACTGAAGATATTAGAAAAATTAGTACATCTGATTGACCAATCCTTATCTTTAAAAGTTGGCACTTGGCCAGGCGCAGTGGCTCACGCCTGTAATCCCAGCACTTTAGGAGGCTGAGGCAGGCAGACCATGAGGTCGAGAGATTGAGACCAGACTGGCCAACATGGCAAAACTCCATCTTTACTAAAAATATAAAAAATTAGCCGGGCGACGCCGGGCGCGGTGGCTCAAGCCTGTAATCCCAGCACTTTGGGAGGCCGAGGTGGGTGGATCACGAGGTCAGGAGATCGAGACCATCCTGGCTAACATGGTGAAACCCCGTCTCTACTAAAAATACAAAAAACTAGCCGGGCGTGGTGGCGGTCCCAGCTACTCGGAGCCTGAGGCAGGAGAATGGCGTGAACCCGGGAGGCGGAGCTTGCAGTGAGCCGAGATCGCACCACTGCACTCCAGCCTGGGCGACACAGCGAGACTCCGTCTCAAAAAAAAAAAAAAAAAAAATTAGCCGGGTGTGGTGTTGCGTGCCTGTAATCCCAGTTACTCGGGAGGCTAAGGCAGGAGAATTGCTTGAACCCAGGAGGTGGAGGTTGCAGTGAGCCGAGATCACACCTCTGCACTTCAGCCTGGGTGACAAGAGCGAACTCCATCTCAAAAAAAAAAAAAAAGTCATGGAGAATTGCTCCCACTGAGTTCTATTAGTAAACAGGGCTAGGCTATATTCACTGGCCTGGTGGAAGAGAGTTACACAAAGACATGCAGTTGATTCTTGTTATTTGCAGTAGTTATGTTCTAGAAAGCCACTGCGAACACCGAATTTGCAAATTCTGACCATTGCTCCCAGGGAATATGCAGGATTCGCCTCTAGTCACATTTATCTCAAGAGATTAATCGAGAACCTTAGTCTACGTGTTTAAAAACACGTTAGTTAATATATATTGTTCATCCAGTAACATTGAACTCGGCCAGCAGCACAACAATTTGTGCCTGAAGCTTCTCCAACACATGTATATTTTCGGTAAAGCACATCAGACTTCTCGCACTTTGGAACACGAGGCAGCACTTCACCACTGTGCTTGGAGGCATTTTTTGTTTGTTTTTTTTTGAAAATCGCTCTTGTTCCCCAGGCTAGAGTGCAATGGTGGGATCTCTGCTCACTGCAACCTCCACCTCCGGGGTTCTTGCGATTCCTTGGAGGCCATTTTAAACAGCAAAATCACTAACAACAGCCCCTCCCCCCACCCAAAGTGTCACTAAATAGACCACCAAATGGGACATTTGTTTACAGTATTGGAGCAAAAACAAGAAGCAAAGCATCGACTTTGACCACTGCTGGGAATGGGAGTGTCAGTCAGCTGAATTTTTTTACCACTCTGAACATGTCCACAAATGACCGCAAAAGCACTTTAAATATTGATTTTGGGATTACAAATAAATTTTAGTGAGTAGGCTAATTTGTAAATACAGCATCCATGAATAATAACAATTCATAAATAATAAAGGTATCAGGACTCGCTACAAGCTACTATGGCATACAATAACAATTGTTTATGATCACCTTCCATATTATCACCTAACAAAAAGAATAATCTCAAATTTAATGCATTCGCTTTTACATAATTCACAATTTTTACTATATACCTAAGTGCACTGTTTATTTCAGCTGACTTTCTTTTCATAGCATGACTTTCTTAAGGAAAGAATCATTGTTTTCACTCACATTTTGATCTCTGCTCCTTAAACTGGTTACCTACTCCAGAGTATTTTATGTTGCAGCTGTGCCAACCACACAGACTTCTCCACAGTTCTAAAGCTCCACACCACATTTGTTGACTGTATCAGAGCTAGTTGTATTTGTGACCAAAGAAGGAGGAAAACAATTTTTTTCTTTGTATCACCTTCATGTTTAAAGTGCACATCCTAGCAATATCTCAGCATGTATTATGTTGCAAGGAAAAATACTTTGCTAGCTTCCTTTTTTCTATTATTATTATTATCTTTTTTTTTTTGAGATGGAGTCTTGCTCTGTCACCCAGGCTGGAGTGCAGCAGCGTGATCTTGGCGCACTACAACCTCTGCCTCCTGGGTTCAAGCGATTCTCCTGCCTCGCGCCTCCTGAGTAGCTGGGACTACAGGCATGCACCACCATGCCCAGCTAATTTTTTTGATTTTTTAGTAGAGATGGGATTTCACCATGTTGGCCAGGCTAGTTTTGAACTCCTGACCTTAAGTGATCCGCCCGCGTCGGCCTCCCAAAGTTCTGGGATTACAGGCTTGAGCCACTGCACCCAGCCCTTGTTCTATTATTCTTGCCACAGATTCACACAATATTGGCCGGGCGCTGTGGCTCAAGCCTGTAATCCCAGCACTTTGGGAGGCCGAGACGGGCGGATCACGAGGTCAGGAGATCGAGACCATCCTGGCTAACACGGTGAAACCCCGTCTCTACTAAAAAATACAAAAAACTAGCCGGGCATGGTGGCGGTGCCTGTAGTCCCAGCTACTCGGGAGGCTGAGGCAGGAGAATGGTGGGAACCCGGGAGCCGGAGCTTGTAGTGAGCTGAGATCGCGCCACTGCACTCCAGCCTGGGCAACAGAGCGAGACTCCATCTCGGAAAAAAAAAAAAAAAAGTAAAATTAAGATTCACACAATATTGTGTGATGGCAGGATCACTTGAATCCAGGAGGTTGAGGCTGCAGTGGGCTGTGATCATGCCACTGCACTCCAGCCTGGGTGACAGAGCGAGAGCCTGTCCCCCTCCCCCAGCCCTGCTCCCCACCAAAAAAAGAGAGACTGAGAGTAAGGTTGCAATTACTTTCGTTGCCAAGACTCAAAAGTCACAAACCATCATATGTGCTATATTCTATTTATTAGAAGTAACTCAAGTCCTGCCCACATTCCTAGTAAATATCTTTGTCATCTTACGGTTTTATTTATTTTATTTATTTATTTGTTTATTTGTTTATTTTTATTTTTTTTTTGAGACAAAGTTTCACTCTTGTTGCCCAGGCTAGACTGCAGTGGCACAATCTCGGCTCACTGCAACCTCCTTCTCCCAGGTTCAAGCGATTCTCCTGTCTCAACCTCCTGAGTAGCTGGGATTACAGGCGCCTGCCACCATGTCTGGCTAATTGTTGTATTTTTAGTAGAGACGGGGTTTGACCATGTTGGCCAGGCTGGTCTCAAACTCCTGACCTCAGTTGATCCACCCACCTCGGCCTCCCAAAGTGCTGGGATTACAGGCGTGACCCACCTCGCCCGGCCTATCTTATGGTTTTAGTGAACCTTTATAAGGAGCCGAAAAGCAGTAATGTTTATGTGGGAAATACTGAATGTCTGCTTCTGCTGGCTTTAACAATAGCTTTATAGAGATATAATTCACATACCACTTAAAGTGTGCAATTCAGTTTTTAGTATATTCACGGAGTTACGTAACTGTCATCACTATTTAATTCCCAGATATTGTCATCCCTGCAAAATGAAACCTTATACCCAATAGCAGCCACTTCCCATTCTCTATTCTCAGCACCTGGCAACCACTAATCTATTAATACTTTCTGTCTCTTTGGATCTGCTTCTTTTGGTCATTTCCTATAAATGGAATTCTATAGTATGTTCCTTTTGTGTTTGATTTCTTTCATTTAGCATAATGTTTTCAAGGCTTACTATGTTATGGCATCTATCAGTACTTGATTCCTTTTGATGGCTGAATAATATTCTGTTGTATGGATATACCACATTTTATTATCCAAATGATGTATATTTGGATTGTTTCCACTTTTTTTTTTAGGCCAAAACTCTAGTTTATTTCAGCATTGGCATTTTTTATCTTATCATAAAAAAATAAACTCTAGCAAGGGTGACGAAAGTCTCTACAGCGAGGCTAAGGGCTCGCCAGGTGTCCAACATCAGCGGTGCATGGCAGGCACTGGCCTGGTGATAAGTTAGGAAGCAGCAAGGGCTGGTGGCAGGTGTGGGCTGGGCAGGCATTAGGCCATAGGTGGCCTGGCCCTGGTGATGCCACTGTTTCATCTCAGTGAGCAGCTTTATGACACCCACCCGCATCTGCACCAGCTCTACCTCCGAGAAGCCCCGGAGATCAGCATTGGAGACGTCCAAGACCCCACCCACCACGGTCACATCCACACCATCTGTCCCTTGCTTCTGAAGTCACAGCCTCTTTTTTTCCCTTTTTTTGAGACGGAGTCTTGCTTTGTCGCCAGGCTGGAGTGCAGTGGCGCGATCTCAGCTCACTGCAACCTCCGCCTCCTGGGTTCAAGCTATTTTTCTGCCTCAGCCTCCTGAGTAGCTGGGACTACAGGTGCGCGCCACCATGCCCAGCTAATTTTTGTATTTTTAGTAGAGATGGAGTTTCACTATGTTGGTCAGGATGGTCTTGATCTCTTGACATCGTGATCTGCCCGTCTTGGCCTCCCAAAGTTTTGAGATTACAGGTGTGAGCCACCACGCCTGGCCGTTTTTTGTTTTTGAGACAGAGTTACGCTCTTGTTGCCCAGGCTGGAGTGCAATGGCGCGATCTCAGCTCACTGCAAACTACTCCTCCCAGGTTCAAGCCATTCTCCTGCCTCAGCCTCCCAAGTAGCTGGGATTACAGGCATGCGCCACCACGCCCGGCTAATTTTTTGTGTCTTTAGTAGAGATGGGGGTTTCTCCATGTTCGTCAGGCTAGTCTCGAACTCCCGACCTCAGGTGATCCACCTGCCTCGGCCTCCCAAAGTCCTGGGATTACAGGCATGAGCCACCGCACCCAGCCACAGCCTTTTTCTTTTCTTTGTTTTGAGACTGAGTCTTGCCCTGTCGCCCAGGCTGTAGTGCAGTGGTGTGATCTTGGCTCACTGCAACCTCTGCCCCCCGGGTTCAAGCAATTCTCATGTCTCACCCTCCCCAGTAGCTGGGATTGCAGGCGTCCACCACCATGCCCAGCTAGTTTTTGTATTTGTAGTACAGACGGTGGTTTCACCATGTTGGCCAGGCTGGTCTCGAACTCTTGACCTCAAGTGATCCGCCCGCCTTGGCCTCCCAAAGTGCTGGAATTACAGGCGTGAGCCATCGCACCCAGCCTGAAGTCACAGCCTCTTAAGCACCTCCGAGAAGCCAGAAGTCACAGCCTCTTAAGCACCTCCGAGAACTCGTGCTTGCCCAGGTGGGGCAGCCTGATGTGCACACTTGCTCCCGCAGCCCTGTGCCCCGGTTGGGAGAGCAGGTGAGGATGGAGCCCAGGTGAGGATTCCACATGAACTCGTCATTCCTAGACTTGAAGAGTTTCAATCCGGGAGAGGCCAGGGCAGAAGCAGTAAACTCCTCCTTCGTGTTGCCCCCCCAGCTGCACGGAGATGACCCGCAGGTGGTCCTCGTCGCCGCCCCACACCGGGAAGGTCTTAACTGTCCTTGTGCCGGATGCCGCGGGCGTTGGGCCTTTCCAGAGGCCAGCAGCAGGAGCGGTACCGGCTAGTGGAGGAGGAAGTGGCTGTCGAGGAGCTGCTATTGCTGTCCGTCCTGCTCTTGCACGCGTCGTCCGGTCCCGCCAGGTCGCCAACCAGTCTCTAGGGCGTCCACCGCGGGTCCCAGAGGAGGCAGAAGCCGCGGCCGTGCGCACCGCGAGCTCAGCACAGTTGGGGGCCAGGTGGCCGCCGCCCGGCAGGTTGTCGGGGTTGAGCTGGGTCTTGTGCTGATCGCTGGGCTTGTAGTGCCGTGCGGGTCCTCAAGGATCGGGCCGAAGAGATCCTTGAACACATCGTAGGACTCCTCGTCGGCCGCCACGCGGCCCACGGCCCTGAGTACGGCTGGCCTGGGCTGTCCACGCGGGTCTGGATGGCGTCTCCAGCGCGAAGCCACCCGTGGCGCGCAGCTGCGCGTTCAGCTGGGGCAGCGCCTCAGCCACTGGGTCTTGGTGGCTGCTCAGGTCGGGAAACTCGTCCTGAACTGGTACGCGCAGCTTCAGCGCCCCGCGGCTGTCGGAGAAGGGCGGGCGCTGGCGCTGGGTCAGTCCACAGCTCTGAACATGGCCACTTTTTAAACGTTATAAATAATTCTGCTATCAACATTCATATGTACCCTTTTCTCATGAGCATATTCTTAATATTGAAATTGTGGGATCATATGGTAACAGTAGTTTTTTTTTCCCCAGACTGGAGTGCAGTGGCACTATCTTGGCTCACTGCAACCTCCCCCTCCCAGGTTCAAGTGCTTCTCCTGCCTCAGCCTCTGGAGTAGCTGGGATTACAGAAGCCTGCCACAACACCCGGCTAATGTTTGTGTTATTTTAGCAGAGACAAAGTTTTACCATGTTGGTCAGGCTGGTCTCGAACTCCTGACATCAAGTGATCCACCTTCCTCCGCCTCCCAAAGTGCTGGGATTACAGGCGTGAGCCACCACACCCAACTTCTGTGTTTAAATTTTTAAAGAACTGGCTGTTTTCCAAAGGAGCTGCCCTATTTTTCTGTTTTCTCTTTAGCAATCTTTGTTTTAAAATATTATTTTGGTTTTGAATTTATTTCTTTGGGGTTTTTTTGTTTTGTTTTGTTTTGTTTGTTTGTTTGAGATGGAGTCTGGCTCTGTTGCCCAGACTGGAGTGCAGTGGCACTATCTCGGTTCACTGTAACCTCCCCCTCCCAGATTCAAGCGATTCCCCTGCCTCAGCCTCCCGAGTAGCTGGGACTACAGGCACCCACCACGACGCCCAGCTAATTTTTTTGTATTTTTAGTAGAGACAGGGTTTCACCGTGTTAGCCAGGATGGTCTCGATCTCCTGACCTCGTGACCCACCCACCTCGGCCTCTCAAAGTGCTGGGATTACAGGCGTGAGCCACCACACCCAGCCTTCTTTGGGTTTGAATGTAAATATTTAAATTTTCATCCTTTCATTGTTAGTACATGGTCACAAATAACGTAGTCTGTGCTTTTTTTTTTTTTTTTTTTTTTCTGTCACCCAGGCTGGAACGCAGTGGCGCGATCTTGGCTCACTGCAACCTCTGCGTTTCTGGTTAAAGCGGTTCTCCTGCCTCAGCCTCCCGAGTAGCTGGGATTTACAGGCACCTGCCACCACACCCGGCTAACTTTTGTATTTTTAGTAGAGACGGGGTTTCGCCATGCTGGCCAGGCTGGTCTCGAACTCCTGACCTTAGGTGATCCACCCGCCTTGGCCTCCCAAAGTGCTGGGATTACAGGCATGAGCCACTGCGCCCGGCCCTGAGCTCTTGACTGTACCTTTTGGCTTTCTCGAAAAAACAAAAATGTGGCCAGGCACGGTGGCTCACGCCTGTAATCCCAGCACTTTGGGAGACTGAGGTGGGCAGACTGTAGGAGCTCAGGACAAGCCTGGGCAACATGAGGAAACCCCGTCTCAACAAAAATTAGCCATGTGTGATGGCACACACCTGTAGTCCCAGCTACTCAGGAGGCTGACGTGGGAGAATCGCCTGAGCCAGGGAGGTCAAGGCTGCAGTGAGCTGTGACTATGCCACTGCACTCCAGCCTTGATGACAGAGTGAGACCCTGTCTCAATCAAAACAACACAACAACAAAATACTGAAAAAAGCAAAAATCATAATGTTTACTTTGCCACAGTTGGGTGAAAAATAAATGAAACAAATTTTAATTCCTTAATTTAGCTAATAAGATTAAACCATATATACATATTTTAAAGTCCTAATTAAAAAGTTAAATGATTATTAGAAGCAGCTTAATTGGGTGGTTCTGGCCCAGAGTCTCTCAGAAGGGAGTTGTAATCGAGCTGTTGGCCAGGGCTGAGCGTCTGAAGGCTTGACAGGAACTAGGAGATGTGTTTCCAAGATGGCACCCGCCCCTGACTATTGGCAAGTGGCCTTATCCCTTGCCACATGGACCTATCTATAGGGATGCCATAATGTCCTTGTGACATGTCAGCTGATTTCCCTCCCAGATGAAGTGATTCAAGAGAGAGGCCCACCTTGGGAGGCCCAGGAAGGTGGATTATTTCAGCCCAGGAGTTGGAGACCAGCCTGGGCAACACAGTGAAACCCTGTCTCTGCAAAAAAAAAAAAAGAAAAGAAAAGAAAAGAAAAGAAAAATTAGCTGGGCGTGGTGGTGCATGCCTGTAGTCCCAGCCACTTGGGAGGCTGAGACAGGAGGATTGCTTGAACCTGGGAGGTTCAGTCTGCAGTGAGGTGTGGTCATGCCACTGCACTCCAGCCTGGGCGACAGAGCAAGAGCCTGTCCCCATCCGCAGGCCCCCCCAACAAAAAAAAAAAAAAAAAAAAAAAGGCTGAGAGTAAGGTTGCAATTACTTTCATGACCAAGTCCCAAAAGTCACAAACCATCATGTCTGCTATATTCTATTTATTAGAAGTGAGTCAACAAGTTCGGTCCACATTCAAGGAAAGGAGAATTAAACTCCACTTTTTTTTTTTTTTTTGAGATGGAGTCTCGCTCTGTTGCCCAGGCTGGAGTGCCATGGCACGGTCTCAGCTCACTGCAACCTCTGCCTCCCAGGTTCAAGCGGTTCTCCTGTCTCAACCTCCTGAGTAGCTGGGATTACAGGCGCCTGCCACCATGTCTGGCTAATTGTTGTATTTTTAGTAGAGACGGGGTTTGACCATGTTGGCCAGGCTGGTCTCGAACTCTTGACCTCAGTTGATCCACCCGCCTCAGCCTCCCAAAGTGCTGGGATTACAGGCATGAGCCATCATGCCCGGCTTTTTTTTTTTTTTTTTAAAGACAGGATCTCATTCTGTTGCCATGGCTGGAGTGCAGTGACATGATCTCAGCTCACTGCAGCCTTAATCTCCCATGCTCAAGTGATCCTCCCAGCTCAACCCCTGCCCCAACCCTGTCCCTCCAGCTGAGACTACAGGCCCGAGACACCATGCCCAGCTGATTTTTGTTTTTTGTTTGGTTGGTTGGGTTTTGGTAGAGATGGGGTCTCGCCATGTTGGTCTCAAAATCAGGCTGGTCTCAAACTCAAGCTCAAGCGATCCACACACCTCAGCCTTCCAAAGTGCTGAGATTACAGGTGCATGGTTTAAACTCCACTTCTTAAAGGCAGACATGTCAAAGAATGTGTGGACATCTTTTAAAACCACTACACTGGCTGAGGTCAGGTGGCCTCAGTTACTTACAGTGTGGGCTTCCCCATAGGACTGCTTGAGTATCATTATAACATAGCATCTGTTCTTCTACAGAGCACATTTTCCACCAGAGAACGGGAGGGAATCCACAACGTCCTCTATACCTGAACTTCAAAACTCACACTCTGTCATTTTTGCAATATCCTATTAGTTACACAGATCACCCCAGTCAGTATAGGAGGGGACTAAATAAGGGCATGTATCCCAGGAAGTAGGGATCATCTTGGATGCCGGCTTTCATAGGTACTCAAATGAAACAGTAACTAATTCCATCAGGGCACGCTGGGGAGAGGTCCACAGAGGAAGTGACAGACAGGTGGGCCTTCGGGGTCCCACTGACCTGAAGAAAAATGAGAAGGATCTGTGTAGGTCATCTATCCTTGACCTGAAGACAGAAACAAAGAACCAGAATGGGTGCCAGAAGAGTCCACTTTTCACTGGTTTTTAATGCTGTTTCTAACTTTGCTCAAGATCTTTCATGCTTGCTATTAAAGTAACTGCAGGAGCTTCTAATCTCACAATATGCAATTAGACCTAGCAGGAGGTTCTTTAATAATAAGTATTAAGTACTTGATGAATGAACCAAAATGGCTATTCAACGCCACTTTTTGTTCTCTCTTATAATTAGGACCTGAGCTTCCCCTGGAGATGCGGAGACATGAGATGCAGCCTCCACCTCTGCACCTGTCACTGTTAACATTCAGGACACAAAGCCCCTATCAATGAGCCTTTTAAGGCTTTTATATTTTTGGTGGGAGAACAGGAACAGTAGGAGCCTTAGCAAATCTTTAAAATATAAACATAACCACTTATCTTAGAAAATAGATCCTAGGGCGGGTGTGGTGGCTCACACCTGTAATCCCAGCACTTTGGGAGGCCGAGGCTGTTGGATCACCTGAGGTCAGGAGTTTTGAGACCAGCCTGGCCAACATGATGAAACCCCATCTCTACCAAAAATACAAAAATTAGCTGTGCATGGTGGTGCATGCCTGTAATCCCAGCTACTCGGGAGGCTGAGGCAGGAGAATCACTTGAACCTGGGAGGCGGAGGTTGCAGGGAGCCAAGCTGAGATTGCGCCACTGCATGCCAGCCTGGGTGACAGAGCAAAACTCCGTCTCAAAAAAAAAAAAGAAAGAAAGAAAAAGAAAATAGATCCTGAGTTATAAATTAGAGGGCTTTGTGTTTTTTCTTGTTTGTTTTTTCCCCAGAAGCTTTGGGAATCATCACAATGCTACAAATGTGTCATCACTTGTTTATTTTTTTAATTTTTTTTTTTTTTTACAAATTTTATATATTTGCACAAAGGAACCATCTTCAAATAACAACAGTAAAAAAAATGAATACAAGTAATTGTCCAGCTGGGAGCAGTGGGCTCACGTCTGTAATCCTAACACTTTGTGAGGCCAAGGCAGGAGAATCGCTTGAGCCCAGGAATTTAAGACCAGCCTGGGAAACATAATGAGACTTTGTCTCTACAAAATATAATATAATTAGTCAGGCGCGTACATCGAGGCTGCAGTGAGCTATGATCATGTCACTGTACTCCATCCTGGGCAATAGAGCAAGACTTCATCTCGAAAAAATAAAAAATAAAAATAAAAAATAAACAACAACACCACCCTCAAAACTGTCCAGATGAAGAGAAAGAGTATGAGAAGCCTCATTTTGGGCTAGAAAAAGAGCTTTTCTTCTCCTCCTACAGAGCTAATAACACACTGTGTGGGCACATTCATTGTTGAGAAGCCACAGGCTCAAAGTGGCTCAAGAGGCAGCCTCTTTTGTAGCTGGGTAGCTCTGGACAGCCCAAGCCAGGCACTACCCTCGCTGAGCACTGTACTCAGCCCGCTGCCTGCCCTGGGCACAGAGGAGCCTCCGGGAAGTCCCACACCTTGCTTTGCCTCCTTTGTTTTCCCTTTCATGCTATTTACTATTTATTGGGCATCCACTTTGCAGCTTGTCCTTTATGTTACTCGTTATTCTTTCTCTCAAACCCTGCAAAGTGGAATCATGAGCCCCATCTTAAAGTTAAGGAACATGAAACTCAGGGAGTATCTAAATCAGGAATCAGAAATTTTGTGAAATAAAAACTCAACTCAAAATAGCTTAAGCAAAAAGAGTATTTCCTGGCTCACAGAACCAAAAGAGCCAAGAATCTGATGGGCTTCAGGCACAGCCGGATCTATGCACTCACGTGAGCCATCAGGGCCCTATTTCTTTCTCTGCCCCTTGTTTCTCTATCCCTTGCAGATAGAGTCTTCCTTATTGGTGTTGGAGGAATGACTGCAATAGCCAAATACACTACATTTCATTAAGTGTGGCAGCCATGAAAATGCTCCACTTGGATTTCTTTTCAAAAATAACTTGCAGGCTGGTATGGTGACTCACACCTTTCATCCCAGCACTTTGGGAGGCTGAAGAGGAAGAATCACTTTGTTACCAGAAAGGGGTCCTGATCAAGACCCCAAGAGAGGGTTCTTGGATCTCAGGCAAGAAAGAATTCAGAGCAAATCTATAAGGTAAAAGCAAGTTTATTAGGAAAGTAAAGGAATAAAAGAATGGCTACTCCACAGGCAAAGCAGCCCCAAGGGCTGCTGGTTGCCCATTTTTATGGTTATTTATTGATTATATACTAAGGAAGGGGTGGATTATTCATGCCTCCCCTTATTAGACCACATAGGGTCGCTTCCTGATATAGCCATGGCATTTGTAAACTGTCATGGCACTGGTGGGAGTGTAGCAGTGAGGATGACCAGAGGTCACTCTGGTGGCTATCTCAGTTTTGGTGGGTTTTGGCCGGCGTCTTTACTGCAACCTGTTTTATCAGCAAGGTCTTTATGACCTGTATCTTGTGCTGACCTCCTATTCCATCCTGTGACTTAGAATGCCTTACCATCTGGGAATGCAGCCCAGCAGGTTTCAGCCTTATTTTACTCAGCCCCTATTCAAGATGGAGTTGCTCCAGTTCAAATGCCTCTGACAACTTGAGGCCAGGAGTTTGAGACCAGCCTGAACAACATAGCAAGATGCCATCCCTATTAAAAAAAAAAAATGAGCAGGCATGATGGTACACACCTATAATCCCACCTACTTGGGAGGCTGAGGTAGGAGGATCACTTGAGCCCGGGAGTTTGAGGCTGCAGTGAGCTGTCTGTGCCCCTGCACCCAAGCCTGTGCAACAGAGAAAGACCCTGTCTCAAAAAACAAAACAAAAGCAAAAACACAAAAACTTGCCATTCAACTGCAAGGAATATAGTTAGTTACCAGTCTCCAGCTGTACCACCTTTAGGATCCATGTCTGGCTCAGTCAGCCACCAGCCAATGGCCAGACATAGCAAAGTGTACCAGGACCTGGTCATTTGTGCCCAATACATGACTCCTGTAATAGGTAATCTTTGCTCCAGAGCTCGGCAGATAATGTAAGATCTGATTGTGTTCTGAGCCTCTCCCTGCCCGACCCTACTTCCTCCTTCTTTATCCTTCACAGCTGTTGCCCTTTCCCCCAAACAAACCTCTGATACTTCAAACTCCATCTCCACATCTTCCTCCCAGACACACTACACCTCACTGGTCCCCCATCCCCACTCACAGCAGCTTTCCTGGCTTTACTCGTATTCCTTTGGATGTCTGTATGCTTTTCAGTTGCTCTGTAGAGTATAGCAGGCTAGTCAACCTTATGGGCTGGTCAGAGGCATCTGCAACAGTTGTGACAGCTGCGAAAAAAATGGATGCAAATTCTAAAGCCTCAGAAGAAATGAGTGAAATTTTCCATGCTTGGTTTATTAGAGCTATTTCTGAAGTAAGACTTTTAGGACTTATAAAACCAACAAATAGAAGACTGACCATGTGGCAAGGCTAACATGGGGTGGCTGCTAGAAGGCAAATGAGTGAAACCAGAATATCACGTTGAGTTTAAGAGAAAAAGGAGGCCTGTCGTATTTACATACCACTTACAGGAGCCTGTTTTGGTGAGAAGAGAAATGTGTAATCCCTTGTGATGTTTAACCAGAAAGTATGTTGCTAACCCCAAACAAGTGTATATCAAAACACCTGCGGAGTCCTTTAGAATTCAACAAATAACATACTTACATTATAACTAAAACCTCTCACACATTATTGCTGTACTTCTCACAAAGTCATTACTAAATTATGAGTAAATCTTTTTTTTTTTTTTTTTTTTTTTTTGAGATGGAGTCTTGCTCTGTCACCCAGGCCAGAGCAGAGGCACGATTGCAACTCACTGCAACCTCTGCCTCCCAGGTTCAAGTGATTCTCCTGCCTCAGCTTCCCCAGTAGCTGGGATTACAGGTGCCTGCCACCACACCCTGCTAATTTGTGTATTTTTAGTAGAGTTGGGGTTTCACCATGTTGGGCAGGCTTATCTTGAACTCCTAGCCTCTACTGATCCATCCACCTCAGCCTCTCAAAGTGCTGGGGTTACTGGCATGAGCCACCACGCCCAGCCTATAAGTAAATCATTCTTGAAGATACTTTGTCCAACCCAACATGCAGAAAGTCAAAGTGCCTGGGATGACTCCCGCACTTCCCCTCTTGCCCTCCCACTTGATCAATAACTGATAGGTCAGGAGTTCAATGCCAAGCTCTTGGCCTGCAGTCAGGTCAGACCTCCTGAAACAACTTCCCCTCCAGGGTTGCCCTGCAGGTCAAGCTGGAGCTACCTCCACAGGACTATGCCTGCGGTCACACCTGCTGGCTTCCTCTCCTCTGCCCTGCTCTCCGCTACTCCATTTTCCCTCTCTCCTGGGAGCACTCCTTAACGAGTTCAGTCTCACCGGAATCCACATCTTAGGGAGTACTTCTCTGAACCCAACCAAGAACCGGCCCCTGGGGTTGGTGCCTGCCCAGGAGCTCTGGCCTACGGAGCCATCCTGCTGAGCTCCTGCCCTCTTCCTGTCCCATCAGTTCCGGAGGGTGGAAGCAGCTTCCTCCAGTCACTGACCCTGGCCTGCTTCCCTGGACCTTGATTGTTTCCTTTGGTCCCTTCTCACACCTTTGTTAGTAGCCTATCGTTAAACTCTCCCCAGGCATCCCTTTGTAGTGTACTACTGAAACCGCCTTTGCAAAATTTATAACTGAGGAAATTATGACAGTGAAAGAGATCAGACTTAATCCACTCTATCTTGCTTCTAATATAGCAGACAGGCGGCAGACAAAACTCCTCCTCAGACACTGAGTTAAAGAAAGAAGGGGTTTATTCAGCCTTCGGGCATCAGCAAGACTCCTGTCTCAAGGGCTGAGCTTCCGGGTGAGCAATTCCTGTCCATTTTAAGGGCTCAGAACTCTAAGGGGGTGCGTGTGAGAGGGTCGTGATTGATTGAGCAAGCAGTGGGTATATGACTGGGGGCTGCATGCACCAGTAATTAGATCGGAACAAAACAAGATAGGGATTTTCACAGTGCATTTCTATACAATGTCTGTAATCTATAGATAACATAACCAATCAGGTCAGGGGTCGATCTTTAACTACCAGGCCCAGAGTGCAGTGCCGGGCTGTCTACATGTGGATTTCATTTCTGCCTTTTAGTTTTTACTTCTTCTTTCTTTGGAGGCAGAAATTGGGCATAAGATGATATGAGGAGGCCGGGCGCGGTGGCTCAAGCCTGTAATCCCAGCACTTTGGGAGGCCGAGGCGGGCGGATCACAAGGTCAGGAGATCGAGACCACAGTGAAACCCCGTCTCTACTAAAAATACAAAAAATTAGCCGGGCGCGGTGGCGGGCGCCTGTAGTCCTAGCTACTCAGGAGGCTGAGGCAGGAGAATGGCGTGAACCCAGGAGGCGGAGCTTGCAGTGAGCTGAGATCGCGCCACTGCACTCCAGCCTGGGCAACAGCGTGAGACTCCGTCTCAAAAAAAAAAAAAAAAAAAAAAAAAGATGATATGAGGGGTGGTCTCCTCCCTTACTAACCTTTAAGTTGTCATTTTTTTTTTTTTTTTTTTTTTTGAGATGGAGTCTCACTGTTGCCTAGGCTGGAGTGCAGTGGCACAATCTCAGCTCACTGCAACCTCCGCCTCCTGGGTTCAAGCAGTTCTCCTGCTTCAGCCTCCCAAGTATCTGGGATCTCAGGCGCCCACCACCATGCCCGGTTAATTTTTATATTTTTAGTAGTGATGGGGTTTCACCACGTTGGCCAGGCTGGTCTCGAACTCAGGTGATCCGCCCATCTTGACCTCCCAGAGTGCTAGGATTACAGGCGTGAGCCACCTCGCCCAGCTTAAGCTGTTCTTGTTCATTCCTGGGTGTTGGCCGAACTAACCTTGGGAAGGAATTCAGTTTCATGGTTTGACTCTGAAACGAAATTGATGATAGCCCTTCCCTAAAAAGACCCCTTTTTTGCCTGGCGCCCAGTCTGCCTTTGCCAGACTAACACATTAGCTACAAGATTAGAAATTGTGATTTAGGGGTCATGCAGCCTCTGACTCCAAGAGTCTGAACCTCCCCAAATTGCTCCTGGGGATAACATCACTATTGTCTTTTTTTTTTTTTTTTTGAGACGGAGTCTCGCTCTGTCACCCAGGCTGGAGTGCAGTGGCCGGATCTCAGCTCACTGCAAGCTCCGCCTCCCGGGTTCACACCATTCTCCTGCCTCAGCCTCCCGACTAGCTGGGACTATAGGCGCCTGCCACCTCGCCCGGCTAGTTTTTTTTTGTTTTTTTTTTTTTGTATTTTTTAGTAGAGACGGGGTTTCACCGTGTTAACCAGGATGGTCTTGATCTCCTGACCCCGTGATCCGCCCGTCTCGGCCTCCCAAAGTGCTGGGATTACAGGCTTGAGCCACCGTGCCCGGCCAACATCACTATTGTCAAACCTAAGATCAGTGCTTGAGATATTTTGCGGACCCTGCACTGGATGGATCAGCTGGCACCACCCAGACCTGTAATCTGGCTCACCCAGTTCTGCCATCCCACCCAGGAACAGAAGACAGCATGAAAACCTCACTTCAACCCCCTGTGATTCCATCTCCAACCTGACCGATCAGCACTCCCCACTTCCCAAGCCCCTACCTCCCAAATTATCTTTAAAAACTTCGATCCCTGAATGCTCTGATTTGAGTAATCATAAAACTTTGGTCTCCTGCACAGCCGGCTCTGCATGAATTACTCTTTCTCCATTGCAGTTCCCCTGTCTAGGCAGGTCTAGGCAGCGGGCAAGGTGAACCCATTGGGCAGTTACACTACCTACCTATTTTCTGCCAGAAACCTGAATCGTAAGTAGAACCATTACAGGATTTATTTTTAAAATATCCATCTTTTTAAAAATCCATCTTTTTTTTTTTTTTTTTGAAACAGTTCTCACTCTATGGCCCAGGCTGGAGTGTGCAGTGGTGCTATCATAGCTCACGGCAGCCTCAAACTCCAACTCGCCTTGAGCAGCGAGTTGGAGATGGAATCACAGGTTGGAGCTGGGACCACAGGCATGCACCACCATCTTTTGTAGAGACTGGGTCTTGCTATGTTGCCCAGGCTGGCCTTGAACTCCTGGACTCAAGTGATCTCTGGGCCTCAGCCCCCAAGGTGCTGGGATTACAGACATGAGCCAGCGTGCCTGCCCTTAAATGTCTGTCTGTCTGTCTGTCTGTCTGTCTATCTATCTATCTATCTATCTGATCAATCTATCATAGCAGTCTAGAGATTTGGAATGAAACAGATATTAATGTTGTGCAATGATTGCCCATTTTTATCATCCAGTCCATTTGGCTCTGGGACTATATGTATAATAATCTGATTTAGAGATAATACTGAAAGTCTGATTTTAAGGTTCTTCCTGAATATGAAAGTAGAGGTACTGACTTACCCCTTTCCTCCCAAATTGGCCCCTCAGAAAGGCCTTTCAGCTGGAAACAGCCAGTAAACAACTTGCAAAAGCTGGCATCTGACGCTAGATGGCAGCGGTGACCCACTGGTGTTCTTGTTCACCGAAGCCCATTAACAATTCCAGCTTGCCTGACCCAGCAGGTTCATCATTTGCAGTCCAGCAAAAGCCGGCTCTCCTGCTGGCTCTTCAGTCTCAAATCAGGGTTAGTCCACATTCCTCCAATGCAGAGGCAGTTCATGGTTTTCCAGCACTTTGGGTACCTGAGACTCCCTGCCCTGTCAGGACCTGGAAAGGTACCTATTGGTATCTCTCTCCAACCACCCTCCCTCAGTGCACCTGTTGCTAGACACTCAAACAGATAGAAACCCAAGGGTCAGGGTCTCTGAGGAGAAGACCAGAATATAGACACTTAGGGGGAACTCTCCTGGTGCAGGAAAGATTGCTGTGTTTGGCTCTGCCTGGCTAGATGACCTCCATAATTGCTTTAGCTGGCCTCCCTTACCCTCTTTGGACTTAGCAAATGAGTGCCATTGGTCTTGCAAGTAACTGAAGCCCTGTGCAAACTAGCCTCAGCCAAATAAAAAGATGGGGCAGTTAATAGCTTTTTTTTTTTTTTTTTTTGAGACCTCCAGGCTGGACGGCAGTAGCACTATCATGACTCACTGCAGCCTCAACTTCCTGGGCTTACGTAATCCTCCCACCTCAGCCCCCTGAGTAGCTGCGACTACAGGTGTGCACCATGTTTTTTGTTTGTTTGTTTGTTTGTTTTTGGTAGAGATGAGGTCTTCCTATGTTGCCCAGGCTGGAAACTCCTGGGCTCAAGCGATCCTCCAACCTCAGCCTCACAGAGTGCTGGGATTACAGCCATGAGCTACTTCACCCAGCCTACTTAATAGCTTTAAAAGCCATATGTGTGTTAATTTAGACACAACTGTAGCCACACGAGTTTCAGGTATGGCTGGATCCAGGTGCTCAAAAAAAAAAATCAGAAGTCAATGTGTCTCCATCTATCTCTACCCTTCTCTTTCAAGCACAATACCCAAAGTGCTAAAAGAAATGCAAGTCTTTCTTCCTAGTTCTGCCAAGAATCCCAGACTTGACTTAAATTCAAACTCATTCCTAAATTAATCACATGGGAGGAGGCGTGGTAGATGACACTCAATTTGGCTAGGTCAAGTGCCCATTATTAGAAAGAGGGTAGGTTGGGATGAGAATGAGGGAGGCTTGGATCCTCCAAAAATCAGGGTCCTGCCACCTGGAGAAGACACAAGATGAACCAACTCATGGATGCCCACGATGACCAGGCAGCGAGTTTCCATCCCCCTCCCACTCACTTTCATCGGTTTACTCATTTGGTACACTTCAGGACCTCCTGAAAGCACTTCCAGCCCTCCCTCTCCCTTCTTCCCAGATAAAAGTCCTGCTTATCCAGTCTCTGGGTCCTCCTATCAGACAGTCTCCTAACATTCTGTTTTTTTTCCTTCAAAGCATTCTGTTTTTTTCCTTGATCAGGTCAAGTTAATATTGTGATATATGTGATTGTTAATGTAGTGTGTAACTTTCCACTACACCATAAACTTCAAGGGGACAAGGTCTTGATGTCCCCAGAGTCTCATACAGTAACTGGCACGTAGAGGGTATTCAGGAAATATACATTTATTCATTCATTTGATAATTGTCTATTAGAAACTGAGGAAAATGGCCAGGCGCAGTGGCTCACGTCTGTAATCCCAGCACTTTGGGAGGCCGAGGCGGGCGGATCACCAGGTCAGGAGTTTGAGACCATCCTGGCTAACATGGTGAAACCCCATCTCTACTAAAAATACAAAAACTTAGCCGGGTGTAGTGGTGTGCGTCTGTAGTCCTAGCTACTCGGAAGGCTGAGGCAGGAGAATGGCGTGAACCCAGGAGGCGGAGCTTGTAGTGAGCCGAGATTGTGCCACTGCACTCCAGCCTGGGAGACAGAGCAAGACTCCGTCTCAAAAAAACAAAAACAAAAACAAAAAGAAACTGAGGAAAATAAGTTCAATCAGACATAGTCCCTTTCTGGCCTCTACCTTAGTGATGGAGGCAGACTAGTAAATCAATGATCACTGTCCAATTGCAATGCTTTCTCCAAGAATGGTGAACTCAAGGGAGCCTGGAGAAGGAATATCAAAATTAGAGGGCTCCAATAGAATTTCCCAGCAGAGTCATGACATTGGCCTAACTTTAGAAAAATGAGAAGGCATTAGAGAGATGAAGGAGAAGAAGAAGATTCCCTCTGAAGCATATTTGAAAAATTGGAAATGAGGCCGGGCGCGGTGGCTCAAGCCTGTAATCCCAGCACTTTGGGAGGCCGAGGCGGGCGGATCACGAGGTCAGGAGATCGAGACCATCCTGGCTAACACGGTGAAACCCCGTCTCTACTAAAAATACAAAAAACTAGCCGGGCGCGGTGGCGGGCGCCTGTAGTCCCAGCTACTCGGGAGGCTGAGGCAGGAGAATGGCGTAAACCCGGGAGGCGGAGCTTGCAGTGAGCTGAGATCCGGCCACTGCACTCCAGCCTGGGTGACAGAGCAAGACTCCGTCTCAAAAAAAAAAAAAAGAAAAAAAAAAAAGAAAAATTGGAAATGTAACATAGCCTGATGTATTCTGGGGGGACTTGACGACCTTAGTCTCATTGTATTAACTCTCTGGAACAGGAAGGAACGATCTAGGAACCAGGTCCTTTAGCTAAGCCAATGCCTTTTTAAAAACAGTAAAAAATAAAAGGACAGACTGGGCATGGTGGCTCATGTCTGTAATCCCAGCACTTTGGGAGGCTGAGGTGTGAGCATTCCTTGAGGCCAGGAGTTTGAGACCAGCCTGGGCAATATAGCAAGACCCCATCTCTTTAAAATTTTTTAAAAAAATTAGCTGGACAAGGCCGGGTGCGGTGGCTCAAGCCTGTAATCCCAGCACTTTGGGAGGCCGAGACGGGCGGATCACGAGGTCAGGAGATCGAGACCATCCTGGCTGACATGGTGAAACCCCGTCTCTACTAAAAAATACAAAAAAACTAGCCGGGCGAGGTAGCAGGCACCTGTAGTCCCAGCTACTCAGGAGGCTGAGGCAGGAGAATGGCGTGAACCCGGGAGGCGGAGCTTGCAGTGAGCCAAGATCACGCCACTGCACTCTAGCCTGGGCGGCAGAGCGAGACTCTGTCTCAAAAAAAAAAAAAAAAAAAAAAAATTAGCTGCACATGGTGGTATGTGCCTGTAGTCCCAGCAACTTCAAAGGCTGAAGCAGGAGGATTGCTTGAGCCTAAGAATTTGAGGCTGCAGTGAGCTATGATCACACAGCTGCACTTCAGCCTGGTGAGAGAGTGAGGCCCTCCCTAAAAAAAAAAACAACAGTAACAACAGAAAGGAGATTTATCAAAAGTAGAAGTTTTTTTTTCTTTTTTTCTTTTCTTTTTTCTTTTTTTTTTTTTTTTTTTTTTTGAGACAGAGTCTCGCTTTGTCACTCGGGCTGGAGTGCAGTGGCACCATCTCAGCTCACTGCAACCTCCGCCTCCTGGGTTCAAGTGATTCTTCTGCCTCAGCCTCCTGAGTAGTTGGGACTACAGGCGCACGACACCATGCCTGGCTAATTTTTGTATTTTTAGTAGAGACAGGGTTTTGCTGTGTTGGCCAGGCTGGTCTCGAACTCCTGACCTTGTGATCCGCCCACCTCAGCCTCCCAAAGTGCTGGGATTACAGACATGAGCCACTGTGCCCTGCCAAAAGTAGAATGTTTCTGGAAGAAGACTGGATACAAAGAATATGGAAACAGTCTCTGATGATATCAGTGCCTGGTAGTAGGACTTTAGTAAACATGCACATGCCTGGATAAAAATAATTGGCATCAACATGGTTTACTTTAAGCAGAGAATAAGCCAGCCAGAGATCTAGTCCATTAAGAATTCAAGCAGACTCCTAAAGGCACACAAAAGAAATAAAGGGTAAAAGAAATCACTTTAAAACAGGAAGATTTATATAACCCTGTCTGTGTAGAAGAAAAATGTTCCCAGCTTCGCATGCCATTCGCTGCCAGGATCTGAGATTGTTACTAAGAAAGAGATGGGAGGAGGGTGTTAAGGGAAATAAGATGCCAGGCCAGGACACAGGCACAGAGAATTTGACATTTAGGGTTTGAAAAGACCTGGGAACACAAGCCTCTTTTGCTTTTAAGGCTTCTCTTAATTGCCACATTTGAGGCCTCGGATTTATGAAGAAAGCACTTTTCAAAAGGACAATTTACGCTTCATTATGGGAAAGTTCAAGTGCAGTCCCCAATTTCCCCTCTAGTTGCAATCCTGAGTCATTTGTGGAGCAGTGGTGTCAAGTGGGGAGGAGAGCTATAAATGGTTTATAAATCAGTGCACGACGTCACAGATGGAAGCAGTTGCTGCACCGGATGGCAGCAAAATTGTGAATCAGTCTAAAGTTCTAGAACAATGTTTGTGAATCAAACCTCACAGTGAAATGCCCTTCATGGTATTCAACAGCTATGCCCTCACTCCCAGACCAGCCTCAAGCCAAACCACAACAGCCATGCCCTCACCCCCAGACCAGCCTCAAGGCAAACCACACCCCAGTGTGTGTGGGGGCCAAGGAGACTTTCACTTCACCCTTGGAAGATTCACTGAAAAATCAGCTCACAAAAGGTAGGTTAATTGGAGAAGACGCATGACATGTATACACAGGAGCCTTCTGAATGAAGACCCAAAGATACAGGGGAAGTTGTTCATTGTTATGCTTGGATTCGACAAAGTCTCGACAGCCATGTAGAAATAGGATTGGGCAAAAAGGGTCTGAGCTAACACTAATAGAGTGGGGAAACCTGTCAAGATCTGTTGGTCTAGATTCTTCTTGGCCTCTCCCAGCGGCATTTCTTCCCTCTAGGTATGGGGCAGGATCCTCTCTCGAATAGGGATCTTGTGACCTACAGTCAAACAGGGTAGGCCAGTTTTTTCACAGAATATTTTTAGGTTTTATGGCTGGCTTTGGGGAAAAAGGGTTTTGGTGTCTATGATCTGCCTTGAGGAAGAGGGATTCTAGTTTCTATAACTAGTTTTGGAGAGATGGGCCTAAAAGATGGGAGGGCAGGTCAGTGAAAACCTTTTGCTTCTGAGGCTGCTTCTGCAGCCTTCATTTGGGATATCGTGTTCTGAGCCCCAACACATGCAAAGGGCTGAGACCTGGAAGTTGCTCATTCCAGACTAAGATGGGTAAACTGATGAAAGGGGTTGCTTCAAGCCACAGCATCACTGTCCTAGGCCAAAGGAACACTGCCCTTTGTTGAACACTTGCTGCATTAGAAATTTCCCCTATTCTAAGGATCATGAAATCTCAGCAATGTCTAAGACATCTAGATCTTGTTCCATGCCAGTCAGAGTTCTAAGTATTTTATACATATTAAATCAATTTTATGTCAATAATTTTATAAAGGTGAGGCTATTATCTCCCATTGTACAGGTGAGGAAACTGAGGCACAGAGATTGGTAACTTACCCAAGGTCACATACCCTAAATGGTAAAGCCATTGTTAGAACCAAGGTGGTTTGGCACTGCAGTACACACCCTCAACCACTGTGACATGCTGCCTCTCGGAACTGCAGTACACACCCTCAACCACTGTGACATGCTGCCTCTTGGCACTGGAGTACACGCTTTCAACCACTGTGACATGCTGCCTCTTTTTGTTATTGTTGTTAAGTCAATTTTTTAAAAAATTGAGGCGAGGGCTAGAAGCAGTGGCTCATGCCTGTAATCCCAGCACTTTGGGAGGCCAAGGCAGGCCTATCACTTGAGGTCAGGAGTTCAAGACCAGCCTGGCCAACATAGCAAAACCCCATCTCTACTAAAAAAAAAATACAAAAATTAGCTGCGTGCGGTGGCAGGTGCCTGTATTCCCAGCTACTTGGGAGGCTGAGGCAGGAGAATCACTTGAACCGGGAGGTGGAGGTTGTAGTGAGCTGAGATCGCACCACTGCACTCCAGCCTGGGCGACAGAACGACACTCCGCCTGAAAAAAAAAAAAAAAAAAAAAAATGAAGTGAGTCTTGCTACATTGCCTAGGCTGGTCTCAACTCCTGGGCTCAAGAAATCCTCCCACTTCTACCTTCCAAAGTGCTGGGATTACATGTGTGAGCCCCCATGACTGGCCCTTTTGTTCGTGTGTGTGTGTGTGTGTGTGTGTGTGTGTGACAGAGTCTCACAGTCGCCCAGGCTGGAGTACAGTGGCGCAATCTCAGCTCACTGAAACCTCTGCCTCCCGGGTTCAAACAATTCTTGTGCCTCAGCCTCCCAAGTAGCTGGGATTACAGGTGCCTGCCACCACATTTTTGTATTTGTATCCAGCTAATTTTTGTATTTTTAGTACAGACGGGGTTTCGCCATGTTGGCCAGGTTGATCTTGAATTCCTGACCTCAGATGATCCGCCTGCCTTGGCCTCCCAAAGTGCTGGGATTATAGGTGTGACCACTGTGCCCAGCCTTTTATTTTATTTTATTTTTAATTGAGACTGCTGCCTTTCAGAGGGGGTGCCATCTGAGCTATGCTGAGTTATCTCTTGTCACATTCCCCTCTCCCTTCCTCTTCATTCAAGGAGTTCTGATGAGGCTGCCTTCTTCATTGGTAACCAGCAGTGGAGCCTTTGACTAGGTATGAGCCAGTCGGACATCAGCCTTGCCCTGACCTCAGTGATCTGGGTGGGACTCAGGCTGGGGCTGTGATGCAGTGAGAGCCAGTGAGTCTTGACGAGACATTTCCTGAGGCCTCTGAAGTTCTCTGTTCTCTGCTGGTTTTGGATGGCAGGGAGTTCAGCAAGGATCTACTGTAGCCCTTTCACTACATGAGGGGAGGCTGCCTGAGGGAAAGCTGACAAACAGAGAAAACAGAGCAAAGAGGGGACCTGGGCTGCAGACCAGAAGCCACAGCAGCGACTGGGTCATCACCAAGAGCACATAGTGTTGGGCTCATGTCACACAATATAAATGGGCCCTGGGGCTGGGAAGGGTAATATTGCCATCACCTCATTTGAACGCTGAATCCAGCCACTCCTGAAGTGTCAAATACCTCCACACTCCATGAGCCAACGTATATCTTTTTAAAAGGCAATATAAGTAGGGTTTTCTGCCACTTGAATCATAATGCATCCTAATCAAAACAATCTCAATAAGCCTATTAAAACCCGAGCCAGAAAGCCCATTAGTTACCAGTGCTGGGATGGAACAATAAGTCTGCCAGTCAAAAATGAAAAACGTGAATCAAGGTCCTCGCCTTGCTAAACAACAGAGAAAGAGCCAGGAACATGTTTGTAAAATCCTCAACCATTCTCAAGCTTTACATTTTTGTACAAACCGAGAATGGCAACAGCACAAATAATCCCGCATAACTGCATTAAAGGATTCACTTTCATGATTGTATTTCACCCTGGTTAATGGTAAAATGACTTTGTCCCATCCTCAGCAGACTCTGGTCCATGGTCCTCAGGCCTACTGAGGTGGCATTTAAAGTCAGCCAGGCATCCAAAGGGAACCCAGAGACAAGGGGACTTTAGCCTCATCTATGTGTTCATCTCTTATGAAGGAAGGTCATATAATTGAAAGTTATCATTAAAAAGTTGAAGTTAGGGGATGGGCATGGTGGCTCACACTTGTAAATCCCAGCACTTTTGGGAGACTGAGATGGGAGGATCACTTGAGCTCCAGAGTTCAAGACTAGAGGCTTGGCAACATAATGAGACCCCATCTCTACAAAAAATAAAAAATAAAATTATCCGGGTGTGGTGGCATGTGCCTGCAATCCCAGCTACTCAGGAGGCTGAGGCAGGAGGATCGCTTGAACCCAGAGGTCAAGGCTGAAGTGAGCTGTGATCACACCACTGCACTCTAGCCTGGACAACACAATGAGACCCTGTCTCAAAATTAAAAATAAAAATAGGCCAGGCATGGTGGTTCACGCCTGTAATCCCAGCACTTGGGGAGGCTGAGGCAGGCGGATCATCTGAGGTTGGCAGTTCAAGACTAGCCTGACTAACATGGAGAAACTCCATCTCTACTAAAAACGAAAAAAAATTAGCCAGGTGTGATGACACATGCCTGTAATCCCAGCTACTTGAGAGGTTGAGGTAGGAGAATCACTTGAACCCAGGAGGCAGAGGTTGTGGTGAGCCAAGATCGCGCCATTGCACTCCAGCCTGGGCAACAAGAGCTAAACTCCATCTCAAAAATAAATAAATAAATAAATAAATAAATAAATAAATAAATAAAACAAAAGTAAAAAGTTGGAGTTAAAGCAAAGTCATATAATTACACTATCTTAGATTAATGTTTTTATACTTTTTTTTAAAGTAGTAGAACCCTCAAATAAAACCTGATATGAAACACTGTAATAAACATATGTTATGTTTTGCCTTCTTTGGGTGTAGAATCTAATATAAGATAGCTTGCTTCATGGGAACCACATCCTATTCACATCTGAGTCTGGTTTCAGCACATGGTCCTGGCCTGGCCATGGGGGCAAATGTAATAATTTGCTTCCTGAGCTCTCATGGTACTTTTTCCCTTCATAATTCTGGAAAGACACAGCAGTGGTATAGCTTTTTTTGATCTCCTAGAATCCGCCTTGCAGGGGGAAAAAAAAAAAAAAGGCAGAGCAACCAGATGGTAAAACCAAAAATCCTATGAAGAGCATCTTCAACAAAACCAGATTATCAGGTATCCCCATGAACTGTAAAATGAAAGAGCATGATGACAACCATTTCCACCACTATAAGATCTATATGATATTCACATTTATACAGAAGAATGCAGAGGGAAGAGATAGGGCACCTGAGGGGCCAGCAAACAGGTCTTTGCAGGAGGGCAGAGTGAGCCAAACTGAGAAAAGCAGCGAAAGTGGGAGGTATTCTGCATGCTTCAATATGGGTGAGTGCAAGCAGACTCTGATAAGCGTGGAGGGGCTGGAGCAGTTGAGGCAACATCAACTTTTTTTTTTTTTTTTGAGACGGAGTCTCGCTCTGTCACCCAGGCTGGAGTGCAGTGGCCAGATTTCAGCTCACTGCAAGCTCCACCTCCCGGGTTCACGCCATTCTCCTGCCTCAGCCTCCGGAGTAGCTGGGACTACAGGCGCCCGCCACCTCGCCCGGCTAGCTTTTTTTTTTTGTATTTTTTAGTAGAGACGGGGTTTCACCGGGTTAGCCAGGATGGTCTCGATCTCCTGACCTTGTGATCCGCCCGTCTCGGCCTCCCAAAGTGCTGGGATTACAGGCTTGAGCCACCGCGCCCGGCCCAACATCAACTTTTAAAGCAATTGTCTTAGTCCTTTTGTGTTGCTATGAAGGAAGACCTGAGGCTGAGTAATTTATTAAGAAAAGAGGTTTATTTGGCTCACAGCTCTGCAGACTGTATAAGAAGCATGACGCCAGCATCTGCTTCTGGTGAGGCCTTAGGAAGCTTCCACTTATGACTGAAGAGGAAGGGCAGCCAGTATGGGCAGAGATCACATGGCAAGAGAGAGAAGCAAGAAGAGAGAGGAGGAGGCACCAGGCTCTTTTGAACAACCTACTTTCTTGGGAACTAGTAGAGTAAGAACTTACTCATTACCACAAAGAGGGCACCAAGCCATTCATGAGGGATCCACCCCCTTAACACAAACGCCTCCTGTTAGGCCCTGCTGCCAACACTAGGGATCAGATTTCTTTTTTCTTTTTCTTTTTTTTTTCCGAGATGGAGTCTCGCTCTTTTGCCCAGGCAGGAGTACATGGCACAATCTTGGCTCAAGTGATTCTCCTCCCTCAGCCTACTGAGTAGGTGGGATTACAAGTGTGAGCCACTATGCCCAGCTAACTTTTGTGATTTTAGTAGAGACGGGGTTTCACCATGTTGGCCAGGCTGGTCTCAAACTCCTGGCCTCAAGTGATCCACCTGCCTTGACCTCCTGAAGTGTTAAGATTACAGGCGTGAGCCACTGCCAGGCTGGGGATCAAATTTCAGCATGAGGTTTGGAGGGTTAAATATTCAAGCTATAGCACTAATCAACCAAGCTCCCTTCCACAAAACAGATAAACAGTATAAACTAGTATTTCAAAACTAGCTAAAAGACATTTTGAAAGATACAAAGAACAACATACATACGTAAATCAGAACTAGAAAAATATAGCAATTAGGTGATAAAACTCCGGGAAAAAATAGTAATAAATAAAAAATTTTCAGAAATGAAACTAAACCAGAAGGAAAACAAAAGTAAATAAATAAGCTGGGCATAGTGGCTCACACCTGTAATCCCAGCACTTTGGGAGGCTGAGGCAGGAAGATTGCTTGAGCTCAGGAATTTGAGCAACATAGTGAGACCCCATCTCTACCAAACATTAAAAAAAATTAGCCCGACATGATGGCGTGTGCCAGTAATCCCAGCTACTCCGGGGGCTGAGGTGGGAGGATCACTTAAGCACAGACTTCAGTGAGCTGTGATTGTGCCACTGTACTACAGCTTGTCTCAAAAAAAAAAAAAAGTAAATAAATGCTACAAATATTGCCTGATAAGAAATAGAAGGTGAAAAAAAATTGAAAATAAGGAAAAAAGAAACAAAAAGCATGTGCAAAAAAGTGACAAATATTGAAGTCATGCAAATAAGATCTCTGAAAATAATTTAAAATCTAAGCTATTGGAATTCTAAATTATTTTGAGCCATAGAGGAATGTTACCTGACAGGCAGCTATAACTTAGGCAGCTGTAACCCTTGGTTTCTGATTATAGATTAGTCTTCTTACTTACCTACATTGTTTTGTAAAATGTTGCAAATGACTACAGGGCATCAGGAAAGACTGCACAGTCGATCTTCGTTGTAGATTGACTTCCCTCTTACCTTTCTCACACAAAGACTTTTTGGCCATCACATTGTCATAAAGTGGAATGCTGAATACCTTAAATTGGAAAGGAGGGTCAGGAGGTGGCTCATACCTGTAATTTCAGCACCTTGGGAAGCCTAAGTGAGAGGACTGTTTGAGGCCAGGAGTTTGAGACCAGCCTGCGCAACATAGTGAGATCCTATTTCTTCTTGTTATTTTTTAAAAAATTAACCGGATATGGGGACAAGCACATGTAGTCCCAGCTACTCAGGAAGCTGAGGTGGGAGGATCCCTTGAACCTGGGAGGTGAAGGCTGCAATGAGTCATGTTTGCACCATCTTACTCCACTCTGGATGACAGAGGAACATGCTGTCTCAAAAATAAATATGTAGGAAGGGAAATGAAAACCAGTTGTAGAGAAAAGAAACCAAGCCATATAGAAAAGGAAAGAAGCTGTAACTAAATGGTTGTAACTCATGAACCAGCCTCATATAGAAAACGATCCTACTTGTTTGTTTTTTACCTACTTAAGCAATAACTTAACTTTTAACTTCAGAACACTGACCCCATTTCCCTATGCTCTGTGTCTCCCAGCTAGTCATTCCCAACATTTCGCTTTAATAAACTCTTTAAAACTGGCTTCTGGGCCGGACGCGGTGGCTTATGTCTGTAATCCCAGCACTTTGGGAGGCCAAGGCGGGTGGATTATGAGGTCAAGAGATCGAGACCATCCTTGCTAACATGGTGAAACCCCGTCTCTACTAAAAATGCAAAAAAATTAGTTGGGCGTGGTGGCACACACCTGTAGTCGCAGATACTCAGGAGGCTGAGGCAGGAGAATGGCGTGAACCCGGGAGGTGGAGTGTGCAGTGAGCCGAGATCACACCCCTGCACTCCAGCCTGGGCGATAGAGTGAGACTCTGTCTCAAAAAAAAAAAAAAAAAAAAAAACACCTGGATTCTGATCCTTTAGATTATTTCAGGTTGGCAGTTCCAACATATTGTAAATCGAAGTAACTGCAAAAGAAAACATGGCAAATACCAAAAACTATAATTGTTCTTGTTTGTTTCTTTTTTTGTTTTTTTTTGAGACACAGTCTCACTGTGTTGCCCAGGCTGGAGTGCAGTGATGCGATCTTGGCTCATTGCAACCTCCGCCTCCCAGGTTCAAGTGATTTTCCTGCCTCAGGCTCCCAAGTAGCTGGGATTACAGGTGTGTCCCACCACACTCAGCTAATTTTTGTATTTTTGGTAGAGATGGGTTTCACCATGTTGGCCAGGCTGGTCTTGAACTCCTGATTTAAGTGATCCCCCAGCCTCAGCCTCCCAAAGTACTAGCATTACAGGCATGAGTCACCATGCCCAGCTCAAAAATCTATAATTCAAGAAAACTTTCTTAAAGATTTGAAACTACATATTGGCTGGGCATGGTGGCTCATGCCTGTAATCCTAGCAGTTTGGGAAGCCAAGGTGGGTAGATCACTTGAGCTCAGGAGTTGGAGACCAGCCTGGGCAACATGGTGAAAACCCGTCTCTACAAAAAATACAAAAATTAGGTGGGTGTTGGGACACACACCTGTAGTCCCAGCTACTTAGGAGGCTGAGACATAAGGATTGCTTGAGCCTGGGAGGTCGAGGCTGCAGTGAGCTCATTGCACCATTGCCTTCAGCCTAGGTGACAGAGTAAGACCCTGTCTCCAAAAAAAGGAATGTGTGAGCCAAGATTTTGTGTCTGAGTATAAGGGACACAAAAACAACCTCTCAATGTGCAAAAACTCGGGCATCTTGCTTATAATCATGGTCACTTTGAGTGGGGGATGGTTGTAATTGGGATACGGTATGTGGATAGTTTCAGAGGTAGCTGGCAGGTCTATCTCTAGTCCTCAGTTGTAGCTGTAAGGGTGTTCATTTATAATAATTCACCATATGTATGTTTAGTTTTTTTTATGTCTGTGTTATATTTTATAAGAAAAAGTTTTAAAAATAATGATGAAATAAAATATGTAATAATTACATTAGGGAAACTTGAATATGGACTGGGGTAGTATTATGAAACTACTGTTAAATGTGTACATATAATATAATGGTATTATAGTTATGGAATAGAATGTTCTTATTTTTGGAGATACATATTGAAGAATTTCTATCCTTTACTTTTTTTTTTTTTTTTTTTTTTTTTTTTTTTGAGACAAGAGTCTTGCTCTGTCCCCCAGGCTGGAGTGCAGTGGCGCGATCTCGGCTCACTGCAAGCTCCGCCTCCTGGGTTCATGCCATTCTCCTGCCTCAGCCTCCTTAGTAGCTGGGACTACAGGCGCCCGCCACCACACCTGGCTAATTTTTTTGTATTTTTAGTAGAGACGGGGTTTCACCCTGTTAGCCAGGATGGTCTCAATCTCCTGACCTCGTGATCCGCCCGCCTCGGCCTCCCAAAGTGCTGGGATTACAGGCTTGAGCCACCGCGCCCGGCCTCTATCCTTTACTTTAAGGGCTGGGCATGGTGATGCATGCCTATAATCCCAACTACTCAGGATGCTGAGGCTAGAGGATAGCTGGAGCTCAGAAGGTTGAGGCTGCAGTGACCCCTGATTGCATCACTGCACTCCCGTCTGGGCAACAGAGTGAGGTTCTGCCTCAAACAAACAAACAAACAAGCTTGGAGTGTTACCAGCAAGACAGTGGACTAGAAAGTTTCAGGTCCTAGGCCGGGCGCGGTAGCTCAAGCCTGTAATCCCAGCACTTTGGGAGGCCGAGACGGGCGGATCACGAGGTCAGGAGATCGAGACCATCCTGGCTAACACGGTGAAACCCCGTCTCTACTAAAAAAATACAAAAAAACTAGCCGGGCGAGGTGACGGGCGCCTGTAGTCCCAGCTACTCGGGAGGCTGAGGCAGGAGAATGGCGTAAACCCGGGAGGCGGAGCTTGCAGTGAGCTGAGATCCGGCCACTGTACTCCAGCCCGGGGCGACAGAGCGAGACTCCGTCTCAAAAAAAAAAAAAAAAAGAAAGTTTCAGGTCCTTGTTTCCACTATGGAAACATTAGATGAACAACTAGAAACTGGCTAAAATAACTTAATAGGGACAGTGGAAATCAATAAAAAGACCAGCAACCAAGTGAATACACATCTAAGAAAAAGCCACATTAAAAATGGAAGGAGCCTGGCATGATGGCTCATGTCTGTAATCTCAGCACTTTGGGATGCCGAGGTGGGCGGCTGACTAGAGCCTATAAGTTTGAGACCAGCCTGGCCAATATGGTGAAACCCCATCTCTACTATAAATACAAAAACTAGCCAGGCATGGTGGCATGTGCCTGTAGTCCCAGTTACTCAGGAGACTGAGGCAGGAGAATGCTCAAACCTGGGAGGTGGAGGTTGCAGTGAGCTGAGATCATGCCACCATGCTCCAGCCTGGGCAACACAGCTAGACTCTGTCTCAAAAAAAAGGAGGGAAGTTTCATGGCAGTTTTGCTTCCTGTGTTAGTTTGTTCACACATTGCTAATAGAGACATACCCAAGACTAGGTAATTTATAAAGAAAAGAGATTTAATAGACTCATAGTTCAGCATGGCTGGGGAAGCCTCAGGAAATTTACAATCATGGCAGAAGGGGAAACTTACACATCCTTCTTCACATAGCAGCAGCAAGGAGAAGTGTAGAGCAAAGGTGGCGGAAAGCCCCCTGTAAAACCATCAGATCTCGGCCAGGCACAGTGGCTCACGCCTGTAATCCCACCACTTTGGGAGGCCAAGGCGGGTGAATCACGAGGTCAGGAGTTCAAGACCATACTGGCCAACATGGTGAAACGCCATCTCTACTAAAAATACAAAAAATTAGCTGGGCGTAGTGGCAGGCGCCTGTAATCCCAGCTACTCAGGAGGCTGAGGCAGGAGAATCACTTGAACCCGGGAGGCAGAGGTTGCAGTGAGCCAAGATTGCACCACTGCACTCCGGTCCAGGCAACAGACTGAGACTCCATCTCAAAATAAATAGACAAGCAAATAAATACATACATACATAAATCCATTAGATCTTGTAATAACTCACTCACTATCATGAGAACAGCATGGAGGTAACCGCTCCCATGATTCAATTACCTCCCACTGAGTTCCTCCTATGACACATGGGGATTATGGGAACTATAGTTCAAGATGAAATGTGGGTGGTGACAAAGTCAAACCATATCATTCTGCCCCTGGCCCCTCCCAAATTTCATGTCCTCACATTTCAAAATGCAATCATGCCTTCCCAACAGTCCCCCAAAGTCTTGACCCATTCCAGAATTAACTCAAAAGTCCAAGTCCAAAGCCTCATCTAAGACAAGGCAAGTCCCTTCTGCCTATGAGCATGTAAAACCAAAAGCAAGCTAGTTACTTCCTAGATACAATGGAGGTACAGGCATTGGGTAAATACACCCATTCCAAATGGAAGAAATTGGCCAAAACAAAGGGGCTACAGGCCCCAAGCAAGTCTGAAATCCAATAGGGCAGTCACTAAACCTTAAAGTTCCAAAATGATCTCCTTTAGCTCCATGTCTCACCTCCAGGTTATGCTGATGCAAGGGGTGGGCTCCTACCACCTTGGGCAGCTCCACTCTTTTGATTTTGCAGGGCACAGCCCCCTCCCAGCTGCTTTCATGGGCTGGTGTTGAGTGTCTGCAGCTTTTCCAGGTACATGGTGCAAGCTGTCAGTGGATCTACAATTCTGGGGTCTGGAGGATGGTGGCCCTCTTCTCACAGCTCCACTAGGCAGTGCCCAGTGGGGACTCTGTGTGAGGGCTCCAACCCCACATTTCCCTTCCACACTGCCCTAGCAGAGGGTCTCCATGAGGGCTCTGCCCCTGCGGCAAACTTCTGCCTGGACATTCAGGTGTTTCCATACATTCTCTGAAATCTAGGCAGAGGTTCCCAAACCTCAATTCTTGACTTCTGTGCACCCACAGTCAACCCCATGCAGAAGCTGCCAAGGCTTTGGCTTGCAGCCTCTGAAGCCATGGCCCAAGCTGTGCCTTAACGCCTTTTAGCCATAGCTAGAGTGACTGGGATGCAGGGCACCAAGTCTTGAGGCTGCACACAGCAGGGGGGCTCTGGACCCAGCCCAGGAAACCATTGTTTTCTCTTAGGCTTCCTTCCAGGCCTGTGATGGAAGGGGCTGCCATGAAGGTCTCCGACATGCCCTGGAGACATTTTCCCCATTGTCTTGGTCATTAACATTTGGCTCCTTGTTACTTATGCAAATTTATGCAGCAGGCTTGAATTTCTCCTCAGAAAATGGGTTTTTCTTTTCTACTGCATCCTGAGGCTGGAAAATTTTCCAACTTTTATGCTCTGCTTCCTCTTGAACACTTTGCTGCTTAGAAATTTCTTCCACCAGGCCGGGCGCGGTGGCTCAAGCCTGTAATCCCAGCACTTTGGGAGGCCGAGGCGGGCGGATCACAAGGTCAGGAGATCGAGACCACAGTGAAACCCCGTCTCTACTAAAAATACAAAAAAAAAAAAAAATTAGCCGGGCGCGGTGGCGGGCGCCTGTAGTCCTAGCTACTCAGGAGGCTGAGGCAGGAGAATGGCGTGAACCCAGGAGGCGGAGCTTGCGGTGAGCCAAGATCGCGCCACTGCACTCCAGCCTGGGCAACAGCGTGAGACTCCGTCTCAAAAAAAAAAAAAAAAGAAATTTCTTCCACCAGATACACTAAATCATCTCTCTCAAGTTCAAAGTTCCACAGATCTCTAGGGCAGAGGCAAAATGCCGTCAGTCTCTTTGAATAGTAACAGTGACCTTTGCTCCAGTTCCCAACAAGCTCCTCATCTCCATAAGATCACACCTCAGCCTGGACTTCATTGTCCACATCACTATCAGCATGTTGATCAAAGCCACTCAACAAGTCTTTAGGAAGTTCCAAACTCTCCTCCATCTTTCCAAACTTTCCTACATCTTTCTGTCTTCTGAGCCTTCCAAGTCTCTATGAAGTTCCAAACCTTTCCACATTTTTCTGTCTTCTTCTGAGCCCTCCAAACTGTTCCAACTTCTGCCTGTTACCCAGTTCCAAAGTTGCTTCCACATTTTTGGGTATCTTTACAGCAACGCCCCACTCTCTGTGGTACCAATTTATTGTATTAGTCAGCTCTCATGCTGCTAATAAAGACATACCTAAGACTGAGTAATTTATAAAGAAAAGAGGTTTAGAGGCCAGGTGCAGTGGCTCACGCCTGTAATCCCAACACTTTGGGAGGCCAAGGCAGGTGGATCATGAGGTCAGGAGTTCAAGACCAGACTGACCAACATGGCAAGACCCTGTCTCTACTAAAAATACAAAATTAGCAAGGCATAGTGGCGGGCACCTGTAATCCCAGCTACTCAGGAGGCTGAGGCAGGACAATTGCTTGAACCCAGGAGGCGGAGGTTGCAGTGAGCCGAGATCATGCAATTGCAACTCCACCCTGGACAACAAAAGCAAGACTCCATCGGCAAGGCAAGGCAAGGCATTTAGGTCAGGCATGGTGGTTCACGCCTGTAATCTTAGCACTTTGGGAGGCTGAGGCAGGCAGATCATGAGGTCAGGAGATCAAGACCATACTGGCCAACACGGTGAAACCGCCATCTCTACTAAAAATAATAAAATTAGCTGGGTGTGGTGGTACACACCTGTAGTCCCAGCTACTTGGGAGGCTGAGGCAGGAGAATCACTTGAACCTGGGAGGCAGAGGTTGCAGTGAGCCTAGATCGCACCATTGCACTCCAGTGTGGCGATGGAGCCAGACTTCATCTCAAAAAAAAAAAAAGAGGTTTAATTGACTCACTGTTCAGCATGTCGGGAAAGCCCCTCAGGAAACTTACAAGCATGGCAGAAGGGGAAGCAAACACGTCCTTCTTCACATGGTGGCAGCAAGGAGAACTACAGAGTGGAGCAGGGGAAAAGCCCCTTATAAAACCATCAGAACTCACTCACTATCATTAGAACAGCATGGAGGTAACCACCCCCATGATTCAATTACCTCCCACTGGGTCCCTCCCATAACATGTGGGGATTATGAGAGCTACAGTTCAAGATAAGAGTTAAGTGGGGACACAGCCAAACCATATCACTTGCCTTTCCTGTGTTTATGCCACTGCACTCCAGTGTGGGTGACAGAGTGAGACCCTGTCTCAAACAAAAACAAAAACACAGCAACAACAACAAACCCTCAAACAACAGAATTGGCTGGAGCATTTCTTCATCTCTAAGAGTTTCTGACCATAATAGGGTTCTGGGTACTCAAGACTAGTACAAGATTGTCAGGTCTTTGTAAAATTTGTATTTTTCTCATATTTTTTGGTATACTCTGTTTCCCCAGACTGTTCAAAAGCTGAGATCCTCTGTTCTCTGTGTCCTGAGGCAACAAGAAAGGAGAGCTCTGCATTGGTGGCCAAACTGTCTAACCAAGTATCTAATCCAGCAAGTTGAGTACCTGAGTCTAAGACAAAAAAGAAAAGCTAGGGCTGGGTGTGGTGGTTCATTCCTGTAATCCCAACACTTTGGGAGGCTGAGGCAGACAGATCACGTGAGGTCAGGAGTTTGCGACCAGCCTAGCCAACATGGTGAAGCCTCATCTCTACTAAAACTATAAAAAATTAGCTGGGCATGGTGGCACGTACCTGTAGTCCCAGCTACTCAGAAGGCTGAGGTGGGAGAATGGCATGAACCTGGGAGGCAAAGCTTGCAGTGAGCCGAGATCATGCCACTGCACTCCAGCCTGGGTGACACAGCGAGACTCCAAGAAAGAAAGAAAGAGAGGGAGGGGCCGGGCGCGGTGGCTCCCAGCACTTTGGGAGGCCGAGGCGGGGAGATCGAGACCATCCCTGGCTAACATGGTGAAACCCCGTCTCTACTAAAAATACAAAAAACTAGCCGGGCGTGGTGGCGAGCGCCTGTAATCCCAGTTACTCGGAGGCTGAGGCAGGAGAATGGCGTGAACCCAGAAAGCGGAGCTTGCAGTGAGCCGAGATCGTGCCACTGCACCCCAGCCTGGGTGACACAGCGAGACTTCATCTCAAAAAAAAAAAAAAAAAAAAACCGAAAGAGAGGGAGGAAGGGAGGGAGGAAGGGAGGGAGGGAGGGAGGGAGGGAGGGAGGAAGGAAGGAAGGCAGGCAGGCAGGCAGGCAAGCAAGCTGGGAGCTGGAACCAGAGCCTTGCAGCTAGATGAACACATCCAGTTCCTCCCCAGTTTATGAGCTGACACTTTTCTTTGCACTTGTAGGGAAGGAGCCTGTGGCCAGCAGCCCCTGGCCTCATCTGTCTGGGGCTTGCTTGCATCACTGCCATATCATCTATCACAAACAGTCTTCAAAAGCCTATCCTTGGCCGGGCGCGGTGGCTCAAGCCTGTAATTCCAGCACTTTGGGAGGCCGAGACAAGCGGATCACGAGGTCAGGAGATCGAGACCATCCTGGCTAACACGGTGAAACCCCTCTCTACTAAAAAAAAAAAAAAAATACAAAAAACTAGCCGGGCGAGGTGGCAGGCGCCTATAGTCCCAGCTACTTGGGAGGCTGAGGCAGGAGAATGGCGTAAACCCGGGAGGCGGAGGTTGCAGTGAGCTGAGATCTGGCCACTGCACTCCAGCCTGGGCGACAGAGCAAGACTCCGTCTCAAAAAAAAAAAAAAAAAAAAAAGCCTATCCTTGGCTGGGCGTGGTGGCTCATGCCTCTAATTCTAGCACTTTGGGAGGCTGAGGCAGGCCAATCACCTGAGGTCGGGAGATCAAGACCAGTCTGACCAACATGGAAAAACCCCATCTCTACTAAAAATACAAAATTTGCCAGGCATGGTAGCTCATGCCGGTAATCCCAGCTACTCAGGAGGCTGAGGCAGGAGAATTGCTTGAACCAGGGAGGTAGAGGTTGCAGAGAGCCGAGAACACACCATTGCACTCCAGCCTGGGCAATAAGAGCGAAACTCTGTCTCAAAAAAAAAAAAAAAAAAAAAAAAAAAAAAAAAAAAAAGGCCTATCCTCCTCTCCTGTCCTGCAATCTGGCTTCCCCAGTCCTTCACTCTGTTACCTTTAGGAAGAGGCAGCATGCCCTGTGTCTAAATAGATGACTTCTGCCCTGAGTAGAATTACAGTCAATTACATCATAGCACAGACATAGGTTTCCAATTTTGTGGGAGTTCAGTCAGGCAGGTGGGAGAAATTTTAAGATGAAGTTATAGGATATAAACACCAACCCTCCTGGAAGGCCTGGAGGTTTGCATAAATTGTTTGGCTGAAGGCAGTCAAATCCACTTAATAGCTTAGGGTACAGATACGTAGGAATGTAGAGGAGTTTATCTAAATAGCTTGTTTACTCACGTGGTCCTAAAACGAACCTTTGATCACTCATGGGCAGGATGGCTCTCTCAGGGTGGGGTGGGGGGGGGGGGGCTACCGGATTAATTACCCACAGGTGTGTTGACTCAAAGCTTTTATCGTTAAAACTGTGCTAAACAAATGCCCACAGGGCCAGCTAGTTGAGGCCATAGCTGCTGACTCTTTACAGCACCTTCCTTGGTGTCTGTGAGTGGCTCGGGCCCCTAGCTGCTCTTTCTCTGAATATCGGTATCTGGGTATGTTATTTGTCCATCGTGCAAGCTGGGGTCTGCAGGACAGACCCCCGCACATTTGGAAGTTCTGACTGCCATGTCACCCAGAGAAAATCTCAAGCTCTCCCAGTCCCAGTTCCCTTATCTGTGCAACAGACTGATAGTACTCACCTTTCCAGGGGGTTGGAAAATTCAATTAGAGGACAAAAGGGAAAGCACATAGCAAACTCTAAAGCTGTTTTTGATGGCTACCGTCATTACTGGGATGGGAAAGAGAGAAACAGTTCATTTCAGATCTCAATTGGCTTATGGACTGGATAGCAGTAGCAGTTCCCGTTGGAACTACCTATATCCTTATAATGTGGGGTGGGGCTGGATAACTGCAAGGGCCCTTTAAGCTCTAACATTCTGGCCTTTTCTCAGCATGGGGTAAAGACACCAGTGTCCTTGGGCAGGCCTGGGCTTCACCTACCTCACCTGTTATCTGCCTAAGGAAGACAACAGATAATTTATGCATTTATTGGTCATGAGTTATTAAAAAGACGCTTGGCACACGTCTGTAATCCCAGCACTTTTTGAGGCTTAGGTGGGAGGATTGTTTGAGTTCAAGACCAGCCTGGGCAACGTAGCAAGACCCTGTCTCTACAAAAAATAGAAAAAAAAAGCCAGGTGTGGTGGTACATGCCTGTAGTCCCAGCTACTCAAAAAGCTGAAGCAGAAGGATCACTTCAACCCAGGAGGTCGAGGCTGCAGTAAGCCATGATATCACATCACTGTTGCACTTCAGCCTGGGAGACAGAGCAAGATTCTGCCTCTAAAAAAAAAAACACTTGGAGTGATACCAGCAAATGGTGGACTAAAAAAACTTCAGAAAGCTTCAGGCCCTTGTTTCCCCTATGGAAACATTAAATAAACAACTAGAGAATGACTAAAATAATAGGGGCTGTGGAAATCAATCAAAAGACCTCCAACAACCAAGTGAATGCAGAGAAAGAAAAAGCCACATTACAAATAGAAGGAAGTTTCATGGCAGTTTTGTTTGCCTTTGCTCCACCCACTTCTAGCTTGGCATGGTGTGCCTTACAGGAAGCAGTGGTCTGGTCTCCATTTCTTTGAACCAGAGAGAGAGTGAACCTAATTTTTAATGTTATAACCTGTCTAAGGGCTGCCTGATTGGTCTCTCTGTCACCTGTTACTTATCTTGGAGCTCACATGGCCAAATACAACATGGCTCAGGCTAGGAAAAACTTCAGGAAGGAGCAGGCATGGCTCATGAAAGTCACAGGGGGACTACAGACCTGCAGATATGTGGGGCAAGAAATTACTGATTGAGGAATACAAAATTATCGATTGAATTTCTGTGTGTATGGGTGAATTGTAAAAAAGAACACACACACTGGCCAGGGAAGACCCATACCTAAAAAAGGCCTGAGGAAACCTTAACCCTTCATATAAGGCTAATTAGAGAAGGTCTTCCATTGTACAGAAGTAGTCTGTAAAGTCTATAAAAGGTGGTTGTTTTTCAGGTGTCAAATTTTCAACAAAAGATTACAAGATATACAAAGAAACACTAAAATATGGCCCATCCAAAGGACCAAAACAAATATCCAGAAACCATCTCTGAAGAAAGACGGGACTGGACTTACCAGACAAAAACTTTATTTATTTATTTATTTTTTTGAGACGGAGTCTCGCTGTGTCGCCCGGGCTGGAGTGTGGTGGCCAGATCTCAGCTCACTGCAAGCTCCGCCTCCTGGGTTTACGCCATTCTCCTGCCTCAGCTTCCTGAATAGCTGGGACTACAGGCGCCCGCCACCTCGTCTGGCTATTTTTTTTTTTTATTTTTTAGTAGAGACGGGGTTTCACCATGTTAGCCAGGATGGTCTTGCTCTCCTGACCTCGTGATCCGCCCGTCTCAGCCTCCCAAAGTACTGGGATTACAGGTTTAAGCCACCGCACCCGGCCAGACAAAAACTTTAAAACAGCTATTTTAAATATGCTCAAAGAACTAAGGATAATACAGACAAAGAACTAAAGGAAATCAGGAAAACAATATATGAACACGATAAGAATATCAACAAAGAGAAAGAAATTGTTTTTGTTAAAAGAACCAAACAAAAATCCTGAAGCTGAAAAATATAATAACTGAACTGAAAAATTCATTAGAGGAGTTAACTGCAGACTCAAGCAGGCAGAAGAAAGCATCGGTGAGACTTGACAACAGGTCATTTGAAATGATTGAGTTTGAACAGAAAAAAGAAATAAAAATGAAGAAAAGTGAACAAAACCTAAGGAACTTATGGGACTCAATCAAGTGGATTAGTATACACATTATGGGAATTTCAGAAAGAGAAGAGACAAGGGAAGATACAGAAAGTTTATTTGAAGAAATAATAGCTGAAAACTTCCCAGATTTGAGGAAAGACTGAGTGTATCAATTCAAGAGGCTCAATGAACTCCAAGGAGGTTAAACCCAAATGTGCCCATGCTGAGACACTGTATAATCAAGCTGTTGGAAGACAAAAAGAAAGAAAAAATCTTGAAAGCAGCAAGAGAGAAGCAACTCATCACATAAAAAGGATGCTTAATAAGGCTATCAGAATATTTCTATTTTTTTCTTTTTTCTTTTTTTTTTTTGGGACAGGGTCTCGCTCTGTCACCCAGGCTGGAATGCAGTGGCATGATCATGGTTCACTATTGCCTCAACTTCCCAGGCTCCAATGATCATCTTATGTTGGCCTCCTGAGTAGCTGGGACAACAGGCATGCACTGCCACACCTGGTTAATTTTTATATTTTTGGTAGAGACAAGGTTTGTCATGTTACCCAGGCTGGTCTCAAACTCCTGATCTCAAGCAATCTACCTGTCTTGGCCTCCCAAAGTGTTAGGATTACAGGCATGAGTCACCATGCCCAGACCAGATTTCTTTTTTTCTTTATTTTTTTATTTTATTTTTTTTATTTATTTTATTTTATTTTTTTTTTGAGACGGAGTCTCGCTCTGTCGCCCAGGCTGGAGTGCAGTGGCCGGATCTCAGCTCACTGCAAGCTCCGCCTCCCGGGTTCACGCCATTCTCCGGCCTCAGCCTCCCGAGTAGCTGGGACTACAGGCGCCCGCCACCTCGCCCGGCTAGTTTTTTGTATTTCTTAATAGAGACGGGGTTTCACCGTGTTAGCCAGGATGGTTTCGATCTCCTGACCTCGTGATCCGCCCGTCTCGGCCTCCCAAAGTGCTGGGATGACAGGCGTGAGCCACTGCGCCCAGCCTTATTCTTTAAAATAAAACTGTAATAATAATTATAGCACTTTCCTGAGTTGTGTGAGTAATTATAGTGAATTACTGAATATGGGGGGTAGGTCATGCGAACTCCCAAATTTTTAACCAGCTGGGCAGAAGTGTGGGTGTCCTGGGGACCCCACTTGTGGCTGGTGTCTGAAATAGGGGCAGTCTTGTAGGACTGAGCACTGAACCCATGGAGTCCTAAGTTCAAGTCTTAACTTTGCCACCCTAGCTATGTGATTTTTTTTTTTTAATTTGCTCTGTTGTCCAGGCTGAAGTACAGTGGCGTGATCACAGCTCACTGCAGCTTCAGCCTCCTAGGCTCAAGAGTATCCTCCCACCTCAGGCCCCTAAGAAGCTAGGACCACAAGTGTGTGCCACCATGTCCGGCTAATTTTTTTGTTTTGGTAGAGATGAGGTCTTTCTATGTTGCCCACGCTGGTCTTGAACTCCTGGGCTCAAGCCTCCCAAAGTGCTGGGATTACAGACATGAGCCCCTGTGCCCAGTCTAGCTATGTAATCTTAATAAGTAGCCCAACCTCTGTGAATATCAGTTTTCCTATCTGTATAATGGAGCTAACAGTGGTGTGTCATAGGGTTCTTCTAAGGCATCTATGAGATGATGCAGTAAAGCACTTGGTGCAGTATCCAGCACATTCAAAATGTCCAATAAGGCTGGGTGTGGTGGCTCAATACCTGTATATAATCCCAGCACTTTGGGAGGCCGAGGAGGGTGGATCACTTGAGGTCAGAAGTTTGAGACCAGCCTGGCCAACATGGCAATACTCCATCTCTGCTAAAAATACCAAAATTAGCCAGGCGCGGTGGCAGGCACCTGTAATACCAGCAACTTGGGAGGCTGAGACACAAGAATCGCTTCAGGCCAGGTGCAGTGGTTCACGCCTGTAATCCCAGCACTTTGGGAGGCTGAGACGGGCGAATCACGAGGTCAGGAGATTGAGACCATCCTGGCTAACATGGTGAAACCCCATCTCTACTGAAAATACAAAAAAATTAGCCGGGCGTCGTGGCAGGAGCCTGTAGTCCCAGCTACTTGGGAGGCTGAGGCAGGAGAATGGTGTGAACCCGGGAGGCAGAGCTTGCAGTGAGCCGAGATTGCGCCACTGCACTCCAGCCTGGGCGACAGTGAGATTCCGTCTCAAAAAAAAAAAAAAAAAGAATCACTTCAACTGGGGAGGAGGAGGCTGCAGTGAGTCAAGATCAAGATCGGCCTGGGCAACAGAGCAAGACTGTCTCAAAATAAAATAAAATAAAATAAAATAAAATAAAATAAAATAAAGCAATAAGGCCAGGTGCAGTGGCCAATGCCTGCATGCAATCCCAGCACTTTGGGAGGCCAAGGCAGGAGGATCGCTTAAAGCTCAGGAGTTTGAGACCAGCCTGGGCAACATGGCAAAACCCCATTTCTATTAAGAAATTTTATTTTAGGCCGGGCGCGATGGCTCAAGCCTGTAATCCCAGCACTTTGGGAGGCCGAGATGGGCGGATCACGAGGTCAGGAGATCGAGACCATCCTGGCGCACACGGTGAAACCCCGTCTCTACTAAAAAAATACAAAAAACCAGCCGGGTGAGGTGGCGGGCGCGTGTAGTCCCAGTTACTTGGGAGGCTGAGTCAGGAGAATGGCGTAAACCCCAGAGGCGGAGGATGCAGTGAGCTGAGATCTGGCCACTGCACTCCAGCCTGGGCGACAGAGCGAGACTCCGTCTCAAAAAAAAAAAAAAAAAAGAAATTTTATTTTAAAAGTCTAATAAATATTACCTATAAATGTTATATAATATTGTTATTAATAAAGCTTTGATGTGGGGAAAAGAAAGAAAGATCAGACTGTTACTGTGTCTATATAGAAAGTAGACATAAGAGACTCCATTTTGTTCTGTATTTGAGATGCTGTTAATCTGTGACCCTACCCCCAACCTTGTCCTTGCAAGAGACATGTGCTATGGTGACTCAAGGTTTAAAGGATTTTGGGCTGTGCAGGCTGTGCTTTGTTAAACAAGTACCTGAAGGCAGCTTGCTGGTTAAAAGTCATCACCATTCTCTTAATCTCTAGTACCCAGGGACACGCACACTGCCAAAGGTCGCAGGGACCTCTGCCTAGGAAAGCTAGGTATTGTCCAAGGTTTCTCCCCATGTGATAGTCTGAAATATGGCCTCGTGGGAAGGGAAACACCTGATCGTCCCCCAGCCTGACACCCGTGAAGGATCTGTGCTGAGGAGGACTAGTACAAGAGGAAAGAAGGCCTCTGGGCGGTTGTTGGCAGTTGAGATAGAGAAAAGTATGTCTCCTGCCCGTCCCTGGGCAATGGAACATCTTGGTATAAAACCCAATTGTATGTTCTGTTTACTAAGAAAGGCGAAAACCGCCTTAGGACGAAAGGCGGGACTTGCTAGCGCAATGCTGCTCTTTATGCACTAAAAAGGTTTATGGAGATGTTGACATATGCATATCAAGGCACAGCACTTTTCCTTAAACTTATTCATGTCACAGACATATTTATTCATATGTCTTACTGCTGACTTTCTCCCTATAATGATCCTATTATCCTGCCACTTCCTTTTCTTTAATATGGTAAAGATATTTATCAATAAATACTAGGGGAACTCAGAGACTGGTGCCGGCATGGGTCCTCTGTATGCTGAGCGCCTGGTCCCCTGGGCCCACTTTTTCTTTCTCTATACTTTGTGTCTCATTTCTTTTCTCAAGTCTCTCGTTCCACCTAACGAGAAACGCCCACAGGTGTGGAGGGGCAGGCCACCCCTTCACTTTGAGGGGGTGGAGAGAGAGCATGAGGAGGAATAGCTAATGGATGCTGGGCTTAATACCTAGGTGATGGGTTGATCTGTGCAGCGAACCACCATGGCACATGTTTACCTATATAACAAACCTGCACATCCTGCACATGTACCCGGAACTTAAAATAAAAGTTGAAGGAAAAAAAAAAAAAAAGAAAGCTTTGTGCCAGGCCTACCTGATGCTAAACCCAAATCATAAATAATACTCTAGGTAAATATTTCTGCCTGTTTCTTCTGAAGAATGAATAAGAACTAGAATTCACACTTTAGGAGACTGAGGTGGGAGTATCACTTGAGCCCAGGAGTTTGATACCAACCTGGGCAACATGGCAAGACCCTGTCTCTAAAAATTAAACCTAAAAAAATCAGCCAGGTATGGTGGCATACTCATACAGTGCCAGCTACTCAGAAGGCTGAGATGGGAGAATTGCTTGGGCCCAGGAGTTTGAGGCTGCAGGGAGCTAGGATCGTGTCACTGCTCCAGCCTGGGCAACAAAGCAAGATGCTACCTCTAAAAAAACGAAAAAGAGGCTGGGTGCGGTGGCTCACGCCTGTAATCCCAGCACTTTGGGAGGCCGAGGCGGGTGGATCATGAGATCAGAAATTCAAGACCAGCCTGGCCAACATGGTGAAACCCTGTCTCTACTAAAAATACAACAGTTAGCTGGATGTGGTGGTGTGTGCCTGTAATCCTGGCTACTCAGGAGGCTGAAGCAGGAGAATCCCTTGAACCCGGGAGGCAGAGGTTGCAGTGAGCTGAGATCCTGCCACTGCATTCCAGCCTGGGCAACAGAGCGAGACTCCATCTACAAAAAATAAAAAAAGAAAATAAAAGATACCAAAAAACTAGAATTCAAAAAAAAAAAAAAAAGTATAGGCTGGGCGCAGTGGCTCACGCCTATAATCCCAGCACTTTGGGAGGCCAAGGTGGGTGGATCACTGAAGGTCAGGAGTTCGAGACCAGCCTGGCCAACATGGTGAAACCCCGTCTCTATTGAAAGAACACAAAAATTAGCTGGGCATGGTGGTGAGCACCTGTAATCCCAACTAGTCAGGAAGCTGAGGCAGGAGAATCACTTGAATCCAGGAGGCAGAGGTTGCAGTGAGCTGAGATCGTGCCATTGCACTCTAGCCTGGGCGACACAGTAAGACTGTGTCTCAAAAATAACAAAAACAAAAAACTAAAAGAATAAATGAGAACTACAAAGCATAGGGCTTATGGTATTGTAAGATTACTTTTTTCTCCTGTTTCTAGGTTCCAAAACTATTTTGTGAGCTTCTCTAGTTGAAAAAATCTGTGGCTTTATGAAAATATCTAGGAAAACTAGATAAGTAAACCTTTTGGAAATACTGATTTGAGCCATTGCTTAATATTTTGTCTGTGTTTGAGCACATTCAACAGCTGAAATCACTGAGTTTGCAGCTAAGGATTCTATTAGTTCCTTGGGGTGTTTCTGAAATTGTTTCCGCGTGTCCTCCATGGTGCAAATAAAAGAGTCCTCAGATCCCTGCAAGGTCAGAAAGCAAGAAATCAAGGAATATGGAACAACAAACACCCTCCGAATGAAAGGTTTTATTTGCTCATGAAGCTTATACAATTGCTCATTCTCTACAGCTCTTCCAGCCTCTCCTCATTCTCCAAAACCACCTGGATTTGGTTGAGTACACTGCCAAGGCCGAAACATGCCTGCCAGTGCTTTGAAATTTTATCAATGCAGTACTGAATTGTAAACACCACTTTTGTAAAATGTCTTTACTCAGTTTTAACCTCTGTAAGTTATATAAGAATGTGTCCCTTGTTTGTTTATAGCTTAGCTTAGTATCATAAGATTATCTTTAATCCACTTTGAACATCGTGGTGAGAGTGTTGGGATACATGTGTCCTGGCTATTAGCTCACCTAAACTAATATTTGCTTGTTAGAGGCAATGATTTGCTTCAGAGAGACTCAGAGCAAGTAGGATCTCAACGAAATTTCCTTGACCATCCCCGAAAAACTTGAGTCTGACTTAAAAAAAAAAAAAAAAGAGGGCTGGATGCAGTGGCTCACACCTGTAATCCTGGCACTTTGGGAGGCCAAGGCGGGCGGATCCCTTGAGACCAGGAGTTCAAGACCAGCCTGGGCAACATGGCAAAAACTTGTCTCTATGTAAAAACCAACAAAAAAAAAAAAAAAAAAAATTAGGCCTTCATTTAGAAAGAAAAACATGAAGGGCAAGGATTAGAGCTGACTAAAATGTAGGAGTTGGAGGGAGATTCCAAGCAAATACCCAAATACCTTCTAACACCCCCAGAAACTGCTCAGTTGCCATCTCTGAAATAAGGGCATAAACACTCTAAGATTTACACTCTTTCCCTTTTTAAATTCTCTTCCATCACACAGGAAATCCTTGTTCATATTATAATACGGTAAGATGTACATAAAATTTTCTATTTTAACTATTTGGGGGTGTACAGTTCAGTGGCATTATATACATCAACATTATTGTGCAACCATAACCACTGTTCATCTCCAGAACATTTTCATGTTGCAAACTGAAACTATGTACCCATTAAACAGTAACTCCCAGCAGGGTGAGGTTGCTCACGCCTGTAATACCAGCACTGGGAGGCAGGCAGGCAGATCACGAGGTCCTGAGTTCTAAGACCAGCCTGGCTAACACGGTGAAACCCCATCTCTACTAAAAATACAAAAAATTAGCCAGGCGTGGTGGCATGCACCTGTAGTCCCATTTACTTGGGAGGCTGGGGGAGGAGAATCACTTGAACCCAGGAGGCGGAGGTTGCAGTGAGCCGAGATTGTGCCACTGCACTCCAGCCTGGGCGACAGAGACAGACTCTGTCTCAAAAAAAAAAACAAAACAAAAACAAGAAACAAAAACTCCCCATTACCCCTCCCCCAGCCCTTGGTAACCTCTATTTTAATTTATCATTTATTTACTTTGTTTTTAGTAGAGATAGGTTCTTACTATTTTGCCCAGGCTGATTTCAAACTCCTGGGCTCAAGCAATCTGTCTGCTGTGTCCTCCCTAAGTGCTGGGATTACAGGCGTGAGTCACCACACCTGGCTGGTAACCTATATTTAAATCTGCCTCTATGAATTTGCCTATTCTGGGTACCTCATGTAAGTGGAATCATACATATTTATCCTTTTATATCTGGTGTATTTCACTTTACATAATGTCTTTAAGTTTCATCTGTGTTGTAGCATGTGTCACAATTTCCTTCTTTTTTAAGGCTGATTAATATTTCTTTTTTTTTCTTTTTGAGACAGTTCTGTCACCCAGGCTGGAGTGCAGTGGCACAATCTCGGCTCACTGCAACCTCCACCTCCCGAGTTCAAGCAATTCTCCGGCCTCAGCCTCCCAAGTAGCTGGGATTACAGGCACACGCTACCATGCCAGGCTAATTTTTGTATTTTTAGTAGAGACGGGTTTCACCATGTTGGCCAGGCTGGTCTTGCTCCTGACTTCATGATCCACCTGCCTCAGCCTCCCAAAGTACTGGTATTACAGGTGTGAGCCACCACATCAGGCCTGATTAATATTTCTTGTGTATATATACCACATTTTGTTCAACCATTCATCTGTCAATGGACATTTGGGTTGTTTCCACCTTTTAGCAGTTGCAATAATGCCATGACGAGCATTAGTTTATAACTATCTGTCCAAGTCTCAGCTTTCAATTCTTTCGTGATATACCCAGAAATGGAATTGCTAGATCATATGAGCATTCTAGGTTTCTTTTTTAAAATTTACTTTTATTTATTATTTTAAAAATTTCTTAAAACTTTGAAAGTACATTAAACAAAAAGAAAAATTAGTTACCAATAATCCCACCACTCAAAGATAACCACCATTAGCAACAGTCAGGCATGGTGGCATGCGGCTGTAGACCCAGCTACTTGGGAGGCTGAGACGGGTTAATGGCTTGAGTCCAGGAGTTCGAGGATCTAGTAAGATGATCATGCCACTACACTTTAGCCTGGGTGACAGAGGGAGACCGCATCTCAAAACACACACACACACACACACACACACACACACACACACACACAAAACAATAGAGTGTTGATGCTTTCAGACTTCCTAATCTATCCAAATATCCATAAGAAAAATAAAAATTTAAAATGTCATCTCTAATTTTCTCAGCAACCCTCTGAGGCAGGTACTGTGGTCACTCTTACCGGCAGGTGAGGAAACAGGCTCAATGAATAGAGGCAGGGGCTGTGACTCAAGGAGTCAGTTGAATTGGAAGGCGAGGCTGTAACATCTTCAAGCTTCTCAGAAGAGCACGTGCCTGGAAGTCGGGTAGAAGTGTAGGCAGTGCTGCAGAAGAAGCAAAGGCTACAACGTGGGGATAGCACTGGTTCCAGGTCATACCGGAGATTATTAACAAATTTGGAATCAGAATTCAGAACTCCCTGATCTGGATTTTTCCCAAAGAGACACACCCTGCACATGGTCCTGCACCCGGATTTCTCAAACTTTAGTGCATATCAGAATCCTAATTACAGGAAAATTCCTGGGCCAACCCACCCCTGGAATTTCAGAACCAGCAAGCATGGGGTAAGACTCTGGAATCCGCATTTTAAGCAAATGCTCAGGTGATCCTTGGACACTTTAGAATCACTACCCTGGACCATGAGCCAAGGCATTTGATTAATTACATACTTTTTTTTTTTTTTTGAGACAAGTTCTTTTTTTTTTTTTTTTTTTTTTTTTTTTTTTTTTTGAGACAGAGTCTCACTCTGTCGCCCAGGCTGGAGTGCAGTGGCCGGATCTCAGCTCACTGCAAGCTCCGCCTCCCGGGTTTACGTCATTCTCCTGCCTCAGCCTCCGGAGTAGCTGGGACTACAGGCACCTGCCACCTCGCCCGGCTAGTTTTTTGTATTTTTTTAGTAGAGACGGGGCTTCACCGTGTTAGCCAGGATGGTCTTGATCTCCTGACCTTGTGATCCGCCCGTCTCGGCCTCCCAGAGTGCTGGGATTACAGGCGTGAGCCACCGCGCCCGGCGAGACAAGTTCTTACTCTACCACCCAGACTAAAGTGCAGCGGCACAATCATGCTCGCTGCAGCCTAGAACTTCTGGGTTCAAGTGATTCCCTGGCCTCAGCCTCCTGTATAGCTAGGACTATAAGCACACACCACCACGCCCAGCTAATTTTTTAATTTGCAGAGATGGGTCTTGTTATGTTGCCCAGGCTGATCTCCATCTCCTGGCTTCAGTGATCCTTCTGCCTGGGCATCCCAAAGAACTGGGATTACAGGTGTGAGCCACCACAGCCGGCTGAGAGCACGAACTTCCATCAGGCTCCATTGGGAGCAAGGGACAAAGAGTTACCTTTGAAAGAGTTCCCCAAGCCTCCAGACCAGGCATGATCTGGCATTCTGGGAGGTTACCGTCCCTCCTTGCCAGCCCCACGGTGCCCACCTGCTCTCTCAGAAGATTCTCTCACTTTCTGTTCTGCTCTGTGGTTATTTATTAACAACCTTCACTGCCTCTAAGGACGGGATAGTGCATTCTTGGGGGCTGCCCTTAGCATAGTTACCTACGCCACTCAGCTCCTGCTGGACTACAGATATCTGGAGAGCATGGACCTTACAGAATCTACTTCCATATCCATTCAACATTTTACTGAAGACCTGTGTGCCAGGTAATATGCTGGGTGTTGGGGACACAAAAGAACCTATCCACTTCTCATCCCCCACACCCTGGTCCAGGCCAACGTCAGACCTTGTTGGAGTCACAATTAATCCTCCTGCAACCTCCCTTGCACCCCTCCAATCCATCCTCCATGCAACATAATTTAAAACAGAAATCTGATCATGTCACTCCCCTGCTTTAAGGCTTCCAGAGGTTTCCATTTATTCTTAGGATGAAGACCAAATTCTTACATTCAGGACCTGGCCTATCTGTCCTGACACAGCTCACCTCACTGATTCCCGTTTTGCTTAACTGTTTGCCCTGCAGTCCCTCTGGCCTTCTTGGAGTTCCTCAGGGTCTTCAGTGGTCCCAGACTGGGAAGCCGTCCATCTCACCACTGACACTGAGATGGGGTGTAAGGTGCAAAATGGGCATTAGGGATCAACTCTTGCAAGAGGAAGTGGGAGAAAGTAGGATTGGGCAGAGAATGAAAAATAGGCCTGACAAAGCCTCAGGTAACCTGCTGGGGAAGCCCTGGAGCTATGGAAATGGCTGGATTCTTATATGCTGAGTACCTGCCTCTTCACTTAGGGCACCATGGCAATCTCAGGCTAGGAGCATCTCCACACTGGCCAGGAGTGATGTCTCTTATCAACCTTCCAGGGCTGGGGTGGGAGCAGCTCATGGACCACCTCATTTGGGAAATCTTTGCGCAGACCTCTGAACGCTCAGAAAACTCCATCCTTTTTATCCCCAGGGGTTATGACAGTTTGTAATCACTTGTGATGACCTCCGCCTTCCCTAAGAAACTGTATGTTCTACGCAGGTAGGAACAGTCGGCTTGACTCTTTGTAGTCCCAGAACTCAGCCTCATGCCTGGCACAGAGTAAGTGCCCAAGAAGAATTAGTTACATTATGGAATAAAGATGGGTATTATGTCTTGCAAACATACGACTCTCCAGCTATGTGGGTTGACAGGACCTTGCTGTGTATTTGAAGCTTTCACTCAGCTTACAGGAAGGGCTTTAATGATCATTTCAATCAGGTTTTAGCTTTAATATTTAGGAGCCAGCTCCTATCCATCCCCACCTGGTCTAGAGGGCAAAATAAAAGCAAATCATTAGGCTGGGTGAGGTGACTCACCCCTGTAATCCCAGTACTTTGGGAGGCTGAGGTGGGTGAATCACTTGAGGCCAGGAGTTCGAGACCAGCCTGGTCAGTATCGGGAAACCCTGTCTCTACTAAAAATATGCCCCCCCCGCAAAAAAAAAACAAATTAGCTGATTCACGCTTGTAGTCTCAGCTACTCAGGAGCCTGAGGCAGAAGAATTGCTTGAACCCAGGAGGCAGAAGTTGCAGTGAGATTAGATCGTGCCACTGCATTCCAGCCTGGGTGACTGAAACAAGACTGTCTCAAAAAATAAAAATAAAAAAAAAATAAAAATAAAAATCAGACAAGAACAACAAAACAAAATGAACACACACACACACACTCTTGGACTGGGTTAGATGTGTAAATAAATAAAAATAAAAGCAAAGTTTATGCTGTTGCCACCATCATCATCACAACCACCACCTAGAAACTTTTCAAAGGTTTTGTTCATTGTAATGGCAAGCTTGAATTTCCAAACCCAGAGAGCTACACAAGACCGGTCCCTGCAGGCATGGGCTGTAGCACCGGGTTAGAAATCACAATTCCTGCTCTCCCATTTAGCTGCACCACCTGAACAGGTCACCTAACCTCTCTGAGCCTCATCTATAAAGTGGGAATAATACTGCCTGTGCTTTGGGGTAAGAAAGTGCTTTGCAGATTGTACAGTGGTTCACAAGAAAGCAAGGAAGCTTTTTTCCTCAAGCAATCTCAGATAGATGGGTTGGCAGAGGGCATGTTAGGCACTCGATGTGTTTTTCACAGTGACGATGTGGGAGCACACATAAGAAGGCTGTGTGCTAGTTGTTGTTCCCAGTTGTGGAAATAGATTTGTGATCACCTCTCTAAGCCCCTCCTCCCCTGTCCCTACTGATCAGAGACAGAGACAACGGAAGAGCATAGCACACTGACCTGTGGGTGGACAGCAAGGGACTGCATGGACATCACATGCAAGTCAAGGTCAGCGTTTTTTGGAGGTGGAGGGTTATGTTTGTGTCTCCTCAGCTGGGCAGTCGATAATGACGACACTGAAGGAGGAGCTAAGCTCACTGGGGAAGACTTTTACCTGAAGACTGAATGAATACCTGGCCATCAAGACCTAGTGTAGACAAAGGTGCGGGGGTGGAACTAGTACATGAGAAGCCCAAATATCCTTCCAGGGCCTTTGGTGGACCAACCCACTTTGCTGACATAGGAATACTCAAAGATATCTTCGGTTTCTGTTGTTCTCCCTACCTCCTTTCCTCTTTTATTGGCAACCAATGTATTTAATCACAGTATGAGGCAGGTGTTACCCTGACTTTACTCATAGGAAAACCAGGCTTTACCAAGACGAGGTAGTACAAACTCAGTTAAGCAGTGCACGGCTGTAAGCAACTGTGGATATTCCAACTCAGGTCTACCTTCTCCCCTACACTGCTGCCCCAACTTTCACAAACTGTGAGTGTGTGTGTGTTGGGATGTGGGAGCTCTGGACTGTTTTTCTGCTTGAAGACACCCAGACTCACAGAATTTCCAAGAGAAAGGACCTTAGAGGGTATTTAACCCAATTTATTTTGCACATGGAGAATCTGGGACCGAGACGGGATTTTGTAGATTCTGTATTTGTATTTTTTGATTTTGTAGATTTTGGTGTTTCCATTAGACCCCGAGTCTTCCAGAACTCCCTTTGCGCCACCCTACACCTCCTCCTAGTCTTGCCCTGCTCTTGGTCTGGGCAAGCCAGGACACCTTTCGCCAGCAGACACCGTTACCAAACATAATAGCCCCCTTGTGCCGGGCATTCATTCTTCAACAAATATTTACTGAGTGGCTCCTCTGTGGCGGGAACTGTTAGAGGTGCTGCGAATGCCATGAACAAGAAAGACACTGCCTCTGCTCCTCTAGAGCTCGCACGGTTAGTCGGGGGAGGTAAACCATAATCCAATAAAAAGTAACCGAAGATACTTTCAGATGCTAGGCAGAAAATAAAACGTTAGTGATGGAGGTCGGGGGTCAGACGGAGTGGTCGGGAAAAGCTGACCGCTTGGCAGATGGTCCTTGAAGTCTCACAACAACCCTCAGAGGCCGTGGGCAGATCCCCGTCTTGCTGAGAAGGAAACTGGCGTTCGGGAGTCAGGGCGGCGTGGCCAAGTCCCAGACTCCTCACCCCGCTTCCTGCCAGCTCCGGTGGGCAGCCGCAAGCACCGTGTGGCCTTGGATGATGAAACTCGGGGCGATGACTACACCATCCAGCAGCCTGCGTCCTCGCAGGTGCTGGCAGAGAGGGCAGTGGGGGGCGGACGCGCCACTAGGGAGAGGCTGCCAACAGCTCTAGCTTCGCAGACGCGACAGACAGCACGGCCCCTGCCGGGCCCCTCCGGGCTCTCCAGCCCCTCAGCTGGGACAATGAGCCCGCCCAGACCCCGCCACGTTCGGACGAGCACTCCCGCCTACTGTCCGGTCCCCGACCGGCCCCGCGCGGGGTGCTGTGGGACTTGTAGTTCGCTTCGCTCTCCGCAGCCGCTCCAGAGCGGCCAGGAGAACTACAGGGCCCAGGAGGCAGCGCGCAGGCCCGGGGCGGCCCCGACGGCGGTGGGTGTGCGAGCGCAGGGGCCGGGCGGCGCGGGCGCCGGGTGCGGGGATGCGGCTGCGGGCGCCGGGGCTGGGAAGCTGCTCCAGGCGCGCGAGCTAACCCGGCGCAGCAAGGGCCTACCAGGGGCGACAGGCACGTTGCATGCATGCCTTGGGTGCAGTCTTTGCGAAACCCGGCTGGGTGCGCGTTGGTGCTTCAGCGGCGCGGTGGAGGGTCCTGGTCGCCGGGGGACCGAAGCCAGGCTGGCACCGCTCGCTGAAAGAGCCCTTGGCTGGGCTTGTGTGTGGGACTGCTGCCCGCCTAGGGCAGTGCGCGACGTGTTTATTCTCTTTCTCTTTTTGTGCCAAGGTTTCCCTCCGCAAGCGCGCGATGCAGCGGGCGGCGGCGCTGGTCCGGCGGGGCTGTGGTCCCCGGACCCCCAGCTCCTGGGGCCGCAGTCAGAGCAGCGCGGCCGCCGAGGCCTCGGCGGTGCTCAAGGTGCGGCCCGAGCGCAGCCGGCGCGAGCGCATCCTCACGCTGGAGTCCATGAACCCGCAGGTGAAGGCGGTGGAGTACGCGGTGCGGGGACCCATCGTGCTCAAGGCCGGCGAGATCGAGCTTGAGCTGCAGCGGGTGAGCGCGCGCCGGGCCTCCGGGAGGCTGGGGCCGCTGAGCAAGGGAAAAACCGCAGCAGACCCAGCTGGGGTCCTCCCCACGACGTCCACCCCCATGGCCAGCTTCTCAGTCAGCCAAGCCTGGCTAAAACGAGAGAATGCCTCCTCCCGCCCCTTCACTGGTGCCCAGCACCCGGCACTGGTGAGGCCTTGCAATACGGTTCACTTGTTGAATTGAATTCAATTGTTGAGCAGCCGGTGCTGCCAGGCACCGCACGTTGTGTGTGTCTGCCCTACCCCCGTGGAACCAAGGTCCAGTGGACGGAGGAACATAAGCGAATGAAGAAAGAAGCAGTAGAGTCTCAGTGATAAGTTCTTGGAAGAAAGTAAAAAGGAAGAGGGTTGGAATGGGGGTGGTGGGAGGGAAACCATTTTAGGTAGGAGGGGAGATGGGGGGCGGGGGGGCGCTCTGCGGAAACTTGGGTCTGTTCCCCAGTCTTTCTCCGTGCCTTTGGCCCTTAGGGTCTTTGCCAGTCCTGATTCCCGGAAGAGTCGGCAGAATTCCTTCCTGTAGGCCCCTCTGGAGCCTTGGCCGACCAGCCACTTCTCTGGTCTGGTGACAGTCACCGAGGTGGGGAACCAGAGGGTTGGGCCTGTCCGGCTTTGGTAAGGGGGCCCTGGGACTTTCTTCACCTTGGTGGCCAGCCGGCTGGCTGGGATCTTGGCTTGAGTTTATAGCTTCATGTAAGGTGACCCCACAGCCAGGAAGGATTTCTGCCTCCCCACAACCAGGATGTCTGGGGTTGGGGTGATAGAGGGATCCCTGTAGGAAAGAGTTCTAGCCTGGGTGGAATTCAGGAGGCAGAGCCGAGAGGGGTTATCTTAAAAAGTAAATACTCCTAAGATTTGTAAGAAGCTAATAATCACCCAGCTGCTTGCTAGAGAGAGTCTGACTGAGAATTGAGGTGGGGGGGGGTTACTTGATCTTGCCCTCACCTTGATCACTTAGTGCCCCATGAATGCATGGCAGTAAGCTTCAGGGGGATCATGACACTTGACCCCATTTCGGTGGGAACTTGGGGGTTTTAATGAGCTCCTGGCCTCCCGAGACCTGGTTGAGACACTCAGTTCTGCTGACTCAAAACAGTGAGCTGGACGAGTCAGAATCCAGTCTCCCGCGGACTCCTTGCAGGGCTAAGTGTGAAGCTGGCCGGGAGGAGGCTGGCTTTGTTTCTGTGCCTCCCTGGCCCAGAGGTGGGCCCGGCAGAGAACACGGGCTGTTGTTGTCTGGCGGGCTGGAGCTGGCCCTCCTTGAGGCAACAGCCTCCCTGCTGAAACACAGCTGGGATTAACGTGTTCCTGGTTTATCACGTTACAACTGATTTCTCTGGTTCCAGAACTGGCAGGGGTTCCAGGAATTACCTCTGCCTTTTGCTAAATAGCAGCTCCTGTGTTGGCTCCATGAGGCTTGAGGATGATGGGGACAGAAGGGCACTGTCTTTGCCTTGAGGAATCTGATTGCTGCGTTATTCTCTGAGCCTGAGTCCCCCTCCCCCGATTCTTTAAGAATGTGTGGGGATTTTTTAGCAGGCAGAATATGTGAGAGCCTTCCAAGTGGGAGCAGTGCTGTGAGCAACGGCAGGAAGTTGGGGAGTTCTGGGCATTTGGGGAAGGGGGCTGGTGCTTTAGTGGAACACTAACAGAGAGATGTGGGAGGTGAATGAGACAGAAAAGGTGGACTGGAGTCTTGTGTGCTGGCATTCGGATGTCATGGTGCGTTTTGGTTGGAGGTGGGAACCAGAAAGGGTTTCCAGCAGGGGTGTGGCTTGATGATTGCAGGTGGGCAAATATCTTGGTTACTGGGCCAGGGACATCTCTGATTTCTGAGACAGAAGCTCCACACCCCCATATCCTACTCCTGAGTTAGTTGATTTTTTTTGGCCACCTACATTCTGGTACTTTCATTCAAGCGCATCCATTCTCATTCTCTTCTCACTGTGAGTCTCAGTTCGCTGGCTGTGGGTGCTGGCTAGACCAGCTTAGATAGCCTCACTGAAACCCTTCCTTCTTGGGAGACAGCCTTGCTTCTCCTTGCCAGCTTAAACAGTGCCCTTCTTGCAAGAGCCACATTTCCCCAGTCCTTTCTTTTTAGTTATTTCTGGCTTGCCTTCTCTTTGTGCAGCTTTGGTTTTTCTACTTCTGTTTTGAACTGTCGTGCTCAAAACTGGTTGGTTAGAGGCCGGCCACGGTGGCTCACACCTATAATTCCAGCGCTTTGGGAGGCCGAGGTGGGTGGATCACCTGAGGTCAGGAGTTCGAGACCAGCCTGGCCAACATGGCGAAACCCTGTCTCTACTAAAAACACAAAAATTAGCCGGGCATGGTGGTACACACTTGTAACCCCAGCTACTCGGCAGGCTGAGGCAGGAGAATCGCTTGAACCTGGAAGGTGGAGGTGGCAGTGAGCTGAGATGCACTCCAGCCTGGGCAAGAAGAGCGCAGAACGAGACTGCATCTCAAAAAACAAACAAACAAAAAAACTGATTGGTTAGAGATTTGATGGGCTAGGATTTGTAGGGAGTAGGGTGACTTAGGGTGAATCCTATATCCATTCTGGACCTCAGGTTCCCTAGAGTATAAACAGATGTGGCCTGGCTGGGCCAGGGTTCTCCCTGTCCTCAGTTTTATACCTCCTTGTCCATTCAAAACTGTCCTTGGGGACTCAAGGTGACTCTTGGTGGTACCAAGGCCTTCATGCTATCTATGGAATTCTTTCACCAGGTGTTCTGCAAACAATGCGGGCTGTTTGGGCATGTGGCTCTGGTGTTTGACTTTGGGTGGCTGGCTGAGCTGAATCCCTGTCCTTTCTGCTTCTCTGGCAGTGGAGCCTGAAGGAGGCGGGGAGGTGGGCTAAGGGCTGTGAAAAGGGCCGTTCTCCTGCAACCCCAGCTCTGTGCTCTTAGAGGGGCCTTGCTTCTCCCTGAGAGCAGCTCCAAAGGGGAGAACCTATCTTAGCTTTTCAGATCCTGGTGTTCACTGCAAGCAGCACTTAAAAATAAGCTGCAATTAAAAGGAGTTCTGAAAAGATCTGACAGTTCTTTCTCAACCTACTTTTTCCCTTGCTTTATTGGGGGATGGGGGTTGGGGATTGGTACAAGTGGAGACAGGAATGGCTTTGCTTCTAGCTGTAAGGCAACAGTCAGGGCAGACATTCAGAACTGAGGGAAAGACTGACGGTTACTGGTCATGTCAGTATGTGTTGCATCCAAACAAAGGTAAAAGCAGAGAGTGCTAAGGCACGTGGCTATAGTTAGCTAAGAACTAAGATTGGAAACCCTGTATGTGCCAAGCACTCATTTTGTGAGTGCCAAGCACTCACTCATTTTCTGTGGCATTTAGATGCTCCTTTATTTATTTATTTACTGAGACTGAGTCTAGTTCTGTCACCCAGGCTGGAGTGCAGTGGCACGATCTCGTCTCACTGCAACCTCCGCCTCCTGGGTTCAAGCAATCCTCCTTCCTCAGCCTCCCGAGTAGCTGCGATTACAAGTGCCCGCCACCACGCCCAGCTAAATTTTTTGTATTTTTAGTAGAGACGGGGTTTCACTGTGTTGGCCAGGCTGGTCTTGAACTCCTGACTGTGATCTATCTGCCTTGGCCTCCCAAAGTGCTGGCATTACAAACGTGAGCCACTGCGCCCCACCAGATGCTACTTTATTTTTTAAAAGACAGAGTCTTGCTCTATTGCCTAGGCTGGAATGCAGTGGCACAATTATGACTCACTGCAGCCTTGAACTCCTGGGCTCGAGCCATCCTCCTACCTCAGCCTCCTGAGCAGCTTGGACTACAGGTGTGCACCACCATGCCTGGCTAATTTTTAAATTTTTTGTAGAGACCAGGTCTTACTGTGTTGCCCAGGGTGGTCTCAAACTCCTGGCTTCAAGTAATCCTCCCACCTTGGCCTCCCAAAGTGCTGGATGGGTGGGCGTGAGCCACTACACCCAGCTACTTTTTCTTTTGTAATTATTATTACATAATAATACTAATTATTATTGTTAATTATAGCTGTTCAGCCAAACAGCCCATACTGTTTGCAGAGCACCTGGCGAAAGGATTCCATAGCTCTATCATCCAGGCAGGAGTGCAGTGGCGCAATCTCAGCTCACTGCAGCCTCGACTTCCTGGGCTCAGGCGATCCTTACACCTCAGCCTCCTGAGTAGCTGGGACCACAAGGCATATGCCACCATGCCTGGCTAATTTTTGCATTTTTTTGTAGAGACAGGGTTTGCCATGTTGCCCAGGCTATTAATTTTTTTTTTTTTTTTTTTTTTTTAAGAGGGCCTCACTCTTTCTCCTAGGCTGGAGTGCAGTGGTGCAGTCATAGCTTACTGTGGCCGCAAATTCCTGGGCTCGAGTGATCCTCCTGCCTCAGCCTCTTCAGAAGCTAGGACTACAGGCGTGTGCCACCATTCTGGCTAATTTCCTTTTTTGTAGAGATGGGATCTTGCTTATGTTGTCTGGGCTGGTCTCAAATTGCTAGCCTTGGGTGATCCTCCCATCTCAGCCTCCCAAAGTGCCAGGATTACCTGTATGAGTCACTGTGCTTGGTCTAGATGCTACTTTAAAATTTGTAGTGCAGGCTTCCAATAGGAGGAACCGTCCATCTACCCAGCCTGCCCAGGTCAGTCACCACACATATGCTGGGCTCTGCCTTTGTGTGCTATGGGCCTCAGACAAGTCATTCAGCCTTGGTTTACTCATCTGCAAAATGTGACCAGTTTATTTCTCTGAAAGACTAGTTTGAGTCTTTGATACTTTGATGATAATACTTTGAACAGCTGTGAAGCTAATTAGAACTGCCAGGTCTTCCTTCTCAAGCTAATGAGAGTGGTCTAGGGATAAGAAGTTCTGAGGGTCGCTTGTCTTTCCTACCTCCTGAGGCTCTGGGTCTGGGAAGTGCTCTGTGGGACTTGCTCTTTCCTCCTGGGCAAGCTGCTTGCTGTTTTGAGCAACTCCCACTATCCTGTTTGGAATTTATTCAGCTTTCACCCCTGCTTCTGCCTTGCGAATCTGGGCTTCTATAGTTGACCACCCCACGGACGCCCAGAGTTCAGGGGCCCACACCCTGCCTTCCCTGCCTCAGTGATCTGGCAGCTTAGCCTTGGGGACTCTGGCCTATGCTCTCAGTCACAGACGTGTGTAGCTGCAGCTCCGGTTTCTTCTGGTTTCACTTGTCTTTCTGTTTTGGGACCAGATCTTGTGCTGAGCCTCAGCTGTGAAATGGACCTGCTTTCTGGGACTGTGGGTCTAGTTGGTGTTTGTCTCTGGGACCTCTTGCGGGAGCTCTCTGTAGGACTTTCTGCCCGCCCTCGCCCCAGTCAGTGCCCTTTTTGGGATCAGGAGCCCGGGAGCACTTCCACATCATGCTCCTAGGGCTGGGGCCTGCAGGTCCTCTCTCCCACGCCCTGCCCTTCTCCTTCCCCGCACCCCATTCTTACTCTTCACCAGCCTGAGCTCTGGAGGGTGGCGGTCTCATCTGTGCTGCTCATGGCTGTCACTGGGGCATGGGTGACCAGTATTTGTTGAATTGGAGGAAAGTTCTCTGCCAGCCTTTCTGCCCACAGGCCATGTAAGGTGACCAGAGCCATCCCTTGCATAAGGAAACAGCCTTGTGCCTGGTTTTTTCTCCCCATTTTTATTGAGGGGGAGACAAATATAATTGACAAAGAAAAATTGTATATATTCAAGGGACACAGTGTGGTGGTTTGACATTTATATACATTGTATATGTAATATGACATGGAGATGATTACCACAGTCAATTATTATTATTATTTTTTTTTTTTGAGACGGAGTCTCGCTCTGTCGCCCGGGCTGGAGTGCAGTGGCCGGATCTCAGCTCACTGCAAGCTCCGCCTCCAGGGTTTACGCCATTCTCCTGCCTCAGCCTCCCAAGTAACTGGGATTACAGGCGCCCGCCATCTCGCCCGGCTAGTTTTTTGTATTTTTTAGTAGAGACGGGGTTTCACCGTGTTCGCCAGGATGGTCTCGATTTCCTGACCTCGTGATCCGCCTGTCTTGGCCTCCCAAAGTGCTGGGATTACAGGCTTGAGCCACTGCGCCCAGCCTCCGGCCTGCATTTTTTAAAGAAACAACGAAATGAAAGTTTCTGGAGGCTAAATTCAGCCCCCTTTATTGTAATCTCAAGACAATGTTAAAATTGCCTTGAGCCACCATGCCTGGCCTAAACATTATTTAATTTTTGTGGGTATGTGGTAGTTTTTTGTTTTTGTTTTTGTTTTGTTTTGTTTTTTTGAGACGGAGTCTTGCTCTGTTGCCAGGCTGGAGTGCAGTGGGGCAATCTCAGCTCACTGCAATCTCCACCTCCCAACTTCAAGGGATTCCCCTGCCTCAGGCTCCTGAGTAGCTGGGACTCCAGGTGCATACCACCACGCCCGGCTAATATCTACTGACCTACTGACGCCTGTCTCGGCCTCCCAAAGTGCTGGGATTATAGGCATGAGCCACTGCGCCAGGGCGGTAGATGTATTATTTATGGGGTACACCAGATATTTTGGTGCAGGCATGTAGTGTGTAAGAATCACATCAGGGTAAATGAGGTATCCATGCCCTCCAGCATTTGTCCTTTGTCTTATAAACAATCCAGTTATATATACTCTTAGCTTTTTAAAAAAAATATACAATTATTGACTATAGTCACCCTGTGTGGTGTCAAATACTAGATCATTCCTTCTACTTTTCGGTACCCATTAACCATCCCCACTTGCCCCCACCCACCCCTACTGCCCTTTCCAGACTCTAGGAACCATCCTTCTACTCTCCATCTTCATGAGTTCAGTTTTTAAAATTTTTAGCTCCCACAAATAAGTGAGAACATGCAAAATGTGTCATCTTACAACTGAAAGTTTGTACCCTTTGGCTGACATTGCCTCATTTCCACTCCTGCAACCCCGTGGCTGGCAGCTATCACCTCTGCTTTTATTAGTTCAACTTTTAGATTAGTTTAACTTTTTTAGATTCCACATATGAGTGAGATCATACAGTGTTTGTCTTTCTGTGTCTGGCTTTTTTCACTTCACATAGTGTCCTCCAGGTTCATCCATACTTTTGCAAATGACTGGATTTTCTTATTTTTTAAATGGCTGAATAATAGTACATTGTGTATATGTACCATATCTTTATCCATTCATCAACCTGATGGACACTTAGGTTGGTTCCATGTCTTGGCTCTTAGAAATAGTGCTGCAGTGAACAAGGGAATGCAGACATCTCTTCAAGCCACTGATTTTATTTCCTTCAGATCTGTACTCAGCAGTTGGATTGCTGGATCTTAGGGTAGTTCTATTTTTAGTTTTTCAAGGAACCTCCATACTGTTTTCCATAATGGCTATACCAATTTACATTCCCACCAACGGTGTGCAGGGTTCCCTTTCCCCATACCCTCACCAACACTGATCTTTCAACTTTTTATAATAACCACGCTAACAAGTATGAGATGATATCTCATTGTGGCTGTGATTTGTGTTTGATTAGATGTTTTGCATCTTTTTCATGCATCTGTTGACCATTTGTATGTCTTTTGTGGAAAGTCTCTTCACGTCCTTTGTCCATTTTAAAATCAGGTTTAATGGTTTTTTTTTTTTTCTTGAGTTGTATGAATTCCTTATTTGCATATATTGGATATTTGGATATAAGGATCCCCTTATCAGGTATTTTATTTACAAATACAGTTGTCTCTCAGTATCCAAGGAGGACCTCCCTCAGATACCTAAAGCCAAGGGTGCTCAAGTCCCTGATATAAATGGCATAGTATTTGCATATGACCTATGCACATCCTCCTGTATAATTTAAATCATCTTTACAGCCTCTATAGATTACATATAATATGAGTACATATTGTGCAAATATGGTTCAACTCTATTGTTTAGGGAACAATGATAAAAGTCTGTATGTGTTTAGTCCAGGTGCAGGGTTTTTCCTGGATTTTTTTTTTTTTTTTTTTTTTTTGAGACAGACTCTCGCTCTGTCACCCAGGCTGGAGTGCAGTGGCGCGATCTCGGCTCACTGCAGGCTCTGCCTCCTGGGTTCACACCATTCTCCTGCCTCAGCCTCCCAAGTAGCTGGAACTACAGGTGCGTGCCACCATGCCTGGCTAATTTTTTTGTATTTTTAGTAGAGACAGGATTTCTTTTTTTTTCTTTTTTTTTTTTTTGAGACGGAGTCTCGCTCTGTCGCCCAGGCTGGAGTGCAGTGGTGCGATCTCGGCTCACTGCAAGCTCTGCCTCCTGGGTTTACGCCATTCTCCTGCCTCAGCCTCCTGAGTAGCTGGGACTACAGGCGCCCGCCACCGCGCCCGGCTAATTTTTTGTATTTTTAGTAGAGACGGGGTTTCACCGTGGTCTTGATCTCCTGACCTTGTGATCCGCCTGCCTCGGCCTCCCAAAGTGCTGGGATTACAGGCGTGAGCCAACGCACCCGGCCTTAGAGACAGGATTTCACAGTGTTAGCCAGGATGGTCTCGATCTCCTGACATCGTGATCCGCCCGCCTCAGCTCCCAAAGTGCTGGGATTACAGACGTGAGCCACTGTGCCCAGCCCTTTCCTGAATATTTTTGATCCGTGGTTCATTGAGTCCGCAGATGCTGGAGACATGGATGCGGAGGCCGACGATGTTCCCTTCCGTGGTCCGCCTTTTTGTTGATTGTTTCCTTTGCTGTGCCTTGTTAGAATCATCCATCCGCCTGTGACCCTCATGCTGGTGAGAGGCCTGTGGGCTGGGGAGGACAATTATTCTACCTGCTAACACCCTATGAAATATGCTGTCCCCAGAGCTGGGGGTGGGGGGATGGTGCCCTCCCCCGATCCCTGCTTGAGCCAAAGTGGCGGGAGGGGAGCCCTCCCTGGGAAGGACCTTCCGTCTATCTGTGCCGCACAGGGGAGGTGGCTCTGGGCGGGATGTGTGCAGGTGGATTCGAAGGTGGCTCTAGAATGCCGTTAGAGGAATCAGGATGATGCAGCTCCTTAGCCCCTCTGAGCTGGCAGGGCCCTGAGGGCAGGGCAGGGGCAAGGTTCCCATGGGTGCTGTGCCTGTGGGCTCTGGACAAGTCACTGTGGGAGTCACTATCGGGAGTCTACCCCAGGCTCTTGGTATTTCCCACCCCATGTAGACCTTGAGTGCCTGGATGCAGGAGTGTGCTCAGAACAGTCTCTTCTGCATGGTGGCCCTTAGCTGGATGGGCTGGTTTCTTCACCCATTCAGGGTAGCCAGTGTCCTGACCCCCAGCTCATCCATCATAGCAAAATGTCCAGGGTCTGCAGGCACTGAGACCCAAGAATGGAGATGCTGTGTTCCTAGGCTTCACCACGGTGGCCCTGCGTTGGTTGAGCAGTGCGGCAGAGGGCACGGGAAACGAACATTCAGGGCTCTGTTCCAGGCGTTATACTCTCCCTGTGTTAGGCTGGCCCAGGGCCCACAGCTGTGTGTTGGTTCCTGGGTCTCACAACTGTGACAGATTTACTCCCTATGAAGAATGGGCTGTATCCACACCCCAGAAATCACCCAGGTTCAGCGAGCTAGGCCGGGGGTCTGCAACAATTCAGTCAGGCTGAGCAAGGACCCCATGCCAGGAGTCCAGGCCAGTGCCAAGCAGTGGATTGGGCCCGCCCCTTTGTACACAGAGGCTTGAGTAACTGCCCACACCCTCAGCCTCTGGGCTCCTGGCTGTGGGATGAGTATGGGGGCTGCACCCTTGCAGCCAGAGCCTCTCCAGAGTGCCTGTACCCCCATGCAGTGGGCAGTGCCGCCCTGGCTCTCCAGATACAGTGGCTGCGTCTGGATGCCACTGGGAATCTTTTTTTTTTTTTTTTTTTTTTTGAGACGGAGTCTTGCTCTGTCGCCCAGGCTGGAGTGCAGTGGTGTGATCTTGGCTCACTGCAAGCTCCACCTCCCAGGTTCACGCCATTCTCCTGCCTCAGTCTCCCAAGTAGCTGGGACGACAGGTGCCCGCCACCACGCCTGGCTAATTTTTTGTATTTTTAGTAGAGATAGGGTTTCACCGTGTTAGCCAGGATGGTCTTGATCTGCTGACCTCGTGATCCGCTCGCCTCAGCCTCCAAAAGTGCTGGAATTATAGGCGTGAGCCACCGCGCCCGGCCGCCACTGGGAATCTTTATCCATGTTGGCCAGACACTGAAGAACTCAGCAGACGGGCCACAAGGGGCTTAGAGGGCCCCCTTCCCCAAGAAACAGCTTGTAGGACTTAGGCCCTGTTTATGATGGCCCAGAGCTACTTTGGGGGCATCTTCCTCAATTACCCATGCCTCCTCACATAGGGCTTAGGGGTGGCACACTAGGGCCAGAAAAACATGTTTGGCTTCTGCTTTTGTCTCTCAAGCCCACTGGTTTGTTGTTGTTGTTGTTTTTAGGAGACAGAGTCAGGCCAGGCGAGGTGACTCACACCTGTAATCACAGCACTTTGGGAGGCTGAGGCGGTGGATAATTTGTGCTCAGGAGTTCGAGACCAGCCTGAGAAATGTGATGAAACCCCGTCTCCATTAAAAATACAAAAATTAGCCGGGTATGGTGACACTTGCCTGTAGTCCCAGCCACTTGGGAGGCTGAGGCATGAGAATTGCTTGAACCCGGGAGGCGGAGGTTGCAGTGAACCGAGATCACACCACTGCACTCCATCCTGAGTGACAGAGGGAAACCCTGTCTCAAAAAAAAACAAAAAACAAACAAAAAAAAAACACACAAAAAAACAAAACCGGGGTCTCACTCTGAAGCCCAGGCTGGAGAGCAGTGACGTGATCATAGCTCACTGCAACCTTGAACTCCTGGTCTCAAGTGTGATATTCCCACTTCAGCCTCCCCAGTAGCTGGGGCTACAGGCATGTGCCACCATGCCTGGCTAATTTTAATTTTTTGTAGAGATGAGGTCTTGGGCAACTTGAAAGTGTTGCCCAGGCTGTTGTTGAACTCCTGGCCTCAAGGCATCCTCCTGCCTTGGCCTCCCAAAGTGCTGGAATTACAGGTATGAGCCACCACTTCCAGTTACTAGTTTTTACTTAAGATGTACATTACTGATTTTGGAAAGGCCATGTCTTCTAAGGTTGCTTTTATTCACACATTGCGTGAAAAGGAGAAAAGACAAGTGTCACAAGCACAGAGTTATATCTGTAAAATTTGTATTTGGGGTACCTTTGGGGAAGGGGCAGCTGGAGACAGGACAATGGCCAAGCCCTCCCACCCGGGCTGTGGCCACCACCTTGCTGAGCCCGCTTTTCCTCCCACTGTGACCCTGGCAACCTTGTTCCTGGGCTGGCTTTTGTAAGATGATATTTGTACTCTGCTAAGGGCTTTCACACTGTTTGTTTCAGGTAATCCTTTCAGCTGCCCTGGGAAGTCCTTGAACCTGTTGTTGACTGCACTTCTCCCAGTGGCTGATTGGGTTTATCAGGGAAATGTGCAGGATTCCCACATTTCCAGGTCCCTGTAATTCTCTTCATCAAATTCTGCTTTCGCCTTTGCAGCAGCCAGGGTGCCCTTCCATCATGTCCCCAGTGACGTCGCAAGGGTCTTGGACTTCTCTCTGTGATCTCTCTTCTGTGCTACACACATTGCTCAGGCAGTGGCCTCAATTTGCTCTTCAGTCAGTCTTTTTATCCCTGATGCCTTTTTTTTTTTTTTAATGTGAAAATCAGCCCACATTTTTCATTCTGCAAAGAATGGGTTGCAAGAAAATGACCCTGAGGATTCCCTGCTGATCCATGTCTTCTGATGGGGAGGGTTTCCTCAGTGTCCCTGGCCAGTCACTTAGGCCATCGCGGTAGAGCTGTGCGTGGGGTAGGATGCAGAGGAGTCTGGGACCCTGTGTCCCTAACATTTGGCATGTTCTGCTGCTGACTGCTGCCTCCCTCCCACACAGCTGGCCCGGAGCTGCCTTTTAGACTTCCCTGTGTGGTGGCGGTCAGGCAGTGGAGTGGCAGCTGTTTGGGATACTTGGGCAGCCAGGAGAGCTCTTCCAGCCCTTCTGGAAAGTGGGAGGCAGAGGAGGAATATAGTGGTTAAGAAGAGTGACCTTGGAATCCGGCTTCCTGTACTTATATTCAGTCCCAGCACTTACATTAATCAGTTACGTGGTTGGGCACAGTGGTTCACCCCTGTAACCCCAACACTTTGGGAGGCCAAGGTGGAGGAGCCCAGAAGGTCGGGGGTGCAGTGAACCATGATCAGACCACTGCAGTCCAGCCTGAGTGACAGAGTGAGACCCTGTCTTTACAAAATAGTAATAATAAGTAATAAATAAAATTATGTTGGCCGGGCGCGATGGCTCATTCCTGTAATCCTAGCACTTTGGGAGGCCGGGGCGGATGGATCACATGAGTTGGAGACCAGCCTGGCCAACATGTTGAAATCCCGTCTCTACTAAAAATACAAAAATTAGCCAGGCGTGGTGGTGCACGTCTGTAATCCCAGCTACTTGGGAGGCTGAGGCATGAGAATTGCTTGAACCTGGGAGGTGGAGGTTGCAGTGAGCCGAGATGGCACTACTGTACTCCATCTTGGGCAAGAGAGCAAGATTCTGTCTCAAAAAAATAAAATTATATGACCTTGAGCAAGTTTTCTAACCTTTTAGAGCCTTGATTTCCTCATCTGTCAAATGGGATTAATACTAGTTCTTCCTCATGGGATGGCTGTGAAGGTTAAATGAGACAAGGCATGTCAAAGGCCTGGCACCAAGTCAGATACTTGGTAAGGCTCAAAATAGGGTTGTTTATTAATATCCTGCGGGAACCTTGCCTGGCCTCTGGAATCCAGGGTTTAAGAGTTTCTAAGTAACCACCTGTTGCTTTCTGTCTGCCCAGGGTATCAAAAAGCCATTCACAGAGGTCATCCGAGCCAACATCGGGGACGCCCAGGCTATGGGGCAGCAGCCAATCACCTTCCTCCGGCAGGTGAGCCACCCCCAGGAGCAGAGGCTGCAGGAGGGCAGGGCCCTGGGCTGGGCGGGCCGTCGTAGGGACCATCCTTTGCCCCCTCGATGTGCAGGCCCTCCCAGGCCTGATGCCCTCTGGCTGTCTCCCTTAGCCTCCTTCCTGCCTTTCTGAGGTTGTTGAAAATTTCTAGACCTGTTTTGGGGTTGCTCCGGTATAGGAGGCTCCTGGGGAAACTCTTCCACGGGGTAGGGTCCTGGGACCTGAGTTAGGAACTTGGTGGGCAAAGGCAGTGGTAGGGTAGGTGGCAGCCCAGGGGACAGGGAAAGGCCGGCTGGGCTGGGAGGAGGCGTCAGGGGGCAGCAGGAGGTGTCGTGGCGGGGCAGGATGTGGCTTCCCACTTGAGGCCCTTCTGGGTGTGAGTGTGGGCTCTGCTGCCTACCAGCTGGGTGGCTTTGGGCAGGTAGAAGTTGGCAGATTGCTGGGCCTTGGTGAGGCGAAGAGTGCAGAGGCCTCGTGGGGCCCAGCACAGGAGCTCCAGATTGGGGACGGCCGCTGTGAGCTGCTGCGCCCCGGCTGCCTCTGCAGTGACCCAGCTCCCTCCTCAGGCTCCAGGAGAAGGTGGCTTCCACATTTCAGTCTGAGCACTAACCTCGAGAGTGCCGCCTGGGCCGGGATTGTGGGATTGTGGGATTGGTGGGCTGGAGGTGGTGGGGTGGGAGATGCCCCAGAGCAGAACAGAGGCGGGAGACCCGGTGTGTGACAACTTTTTCTAGAAGGACTGAGGCTGTTTTGTTTTATTTAGGTTTTGGTTTTGTTTTTGTTTTGAGATGGAGTCTCTCTCTGTCGCCCAGGTTGGAGTGCAATGGTATGCTCTTGGCTCACAGCAACCTCCACTGCCTGGGTTCAAGCAACTTGCCTGCCTCAGCCTCCCGAGTAGTTGGGATTACAGGCATGCACCACCATGCCTGGCTAATTTTTGTATTTTTGGTAGAGATGGGGTTTCACCATGTTGGCCAGGCTGGTTTCAAACTAACTTCAAACAATTTGCCCGCCTCAGCCTCCCAAAGTGCTGGGATTATAGGCGTGAGCCACCGCGCCTGGCCTGTTTTATTTAGTGTGTGTGTGTGTGTGTGTGTGTATATATTTTTTTTTTTGAGACAGGGTCTTGCTCTGTTGTCCAGGCTGGAGTGTGATTGTCACGATCTCTCTGTAACCTCAAACTCCTGGGCTGAAGCAATCCTCCTGCCTCAGCCTCCTGAGTATCTGGGACTACAGGCGTATGCCACCACACCTGGCTAATTATTAAAATTTTTGGTAGAGACAGGGTCTTGCTGTGTTGCCCAGGCTGGTCTCGAATTCCTAGGCCCAAGTAATCCTTTCTTGTCTCAACCTCCCGAGCCACTGGGATTGAGGCCCATTTTGGATCAAAATGCAGTGCTGTGTGTGGTTAAGGTTCATGGGCTAGGGCCATCAGGGAAGTCGAGCCCGGGAACCACAGTTCCCTGTTCCCTGCCTTGCTCTCTGGGGCAAAGGGCTGGGGAGGGGCTGGAAGGGCTCAGTCCACAGTCCCTGAGGGAGTTGTCACAGGGCAGTGAGGGAGAGGAGCTGAGGCTGGGCCTGGTATGGGGGGCGCTCACTGGACCTCCCTCCCACGGCCACTGCTGCTGACCCTCGGAGCAGGCCCGCAGCCCTGGATGTTAGAGTCCCCATGCAGGGCCCAGGAGGGGGAAATGAATCAGACCACACAGAGTGGCTCTGCCAGGGAAACGAGGTGGGAGGAGGCCAGAGGGCCCTGACTTCCCTGGAGCGTGAGCTTTGAAGGGGAGGGCCAAGCAAGAGTGACCTCTCAGGAGAGGTCCCCACATGGGCCTGGGTTTAAGTTGTGGCAGGCTTCAGAACAGGCCTCACTCAGCCTTATTTGCTGGAACTGTGTTCTCAGGTCCAGCCCTGCCACTGTGCATGGCAGGCCCAGCCTCTCCAGCCTAGTGCCAGCTGCCTCCAGCCTTCACACATCTCCTCTGACCTGCGCAGGTGCCCCTGGGAGGTGGGCAGGCCAGCTCACTGCCCATTGTGCAGATGAAGAGAAACCGGGCTCCGTGAAGCCAGGCGCTCGCTAAAGTCACCCCGCTGGTGTCAGAGCCACAAGTCCTGACCCCCTCAGTGCACCTGGCTTGGCTCCTCAGTGCCAGCCTCAACTTGCCGGGCGAGCTGGGGTTACTGGCACTTTTGTACATGTTTGCTTGCTTAATCCTCTTAATTTGTGGGGTTGGGGTGATGTTCTCTGTTACTGAGAAGAGAAAGCTAGCCCAGTTTTCATCTGGGGAGGAAAGGGGGTGATGAGGAATGCAGGGGGAGGGGGCCTAGGGCATTGGAGGAGCTCAGGCTGGGAGTAGGGGGGGTCTGCAGCCCTGCTCCACCCAGCTGGGCATCGATCGCCTGCCCCCTGCTCTGCGGGCCCCTGATTGTGCCTTGGGTGTGTAAGCCCACTGTCCCTAGTGGAAGAGCTTGGGCCAGGGGCGGAGGAACAGCCTCACTCTGATCGTCGACTCCTCTTCCAGCAGCCCAGGTCATAGTGCATCCCAACTCTCAACTTCTCCCTTTCTGCTGCAGAGAGCCCAGCATCTTCCCCTCCTGCCCCCAAGCTCCCACAGGCTGAGTTCTCACAGAGAGGCTTGTCCTGGGAGCTGTCATCCTCCCAGTGGCCTCTGTGCCCCTCCCGGAGCTCTGGGAGTCGGAGTGCTGGGAGCTCAGCCTGCGTCTTGTTCCCCCAGGTAATGGCACTGTGCACCTACCCAAACCTGCTGGACAGCCCCAGCTTCCCAGAAGATGCTAAGAAACGCGCCCGGCGGATCCTGCAGGCTTGTGGCGGGCACAGCCTGGGTGAGGCCCCAACTTGCCAGGCCCCGGGATGTGAAATGAACGAGTGTTCCCGGGGGGGCCCCAGCCTCAAGCGAGAGTCATGCATGCAAATGGGTGTGTGAATGTGTGTGGGTGGCTGACAGCGCGCAGAGTAAACAAAAAATAGCGTCCTCATCCCACTCACGCCTTGCTGGCCTCCTGTTTATTAAGCGGGTGGTGCTGGCACCACCTTTAGGTGCAAGTGCCTACATCATGCTGGGTGTGGGTCCTCCTCCCTGGAGCCAGACTCGCTGGACAGCAGCTGAGCCTGCCTTTGTCACAGCAGGTTTCACCCAGCAGCTGGAGGCTGGGTAGAAGTGCAGTGCCCAGTTTTGTTCAGCATCCTTGCCTCTCTGTGGCCCCCAGCTCTGAACATGTCCCTGCACTGTCTTGGAGATGGCAGCCAATTGCTGGGGAAGGGAAGCACCTTGGGACCCCTTCGGCCCCTTTCTGTGGCTTTCTTGTGTCCAGTGGTGCCAGTACCCCCAGGTACTTCATGGTGTTCCCCTCAAACTGGCCCTCACTCCCCTTTTTGGGGACGCATGCCCCAATGTCTGCCTCCTGACGTGGCACCAGGCTCCGCAGAATAGACCTGGAACTTGGCCCCTGTAGATGTGAAGATGATTCTCTCCCCCTTCCCTGCAAGGATGGAGTTCCAGCCTCTGGGCCTCCAGCTCTTTGTTCTGTCATTTTCTTTCCTCTGTTTATTTCTGCTGGTTCCTTTGGGCAGCACCCACGTTGGGAATCCGGCTTCCCTCGCCCTGAGGAAAGCTGCTGTTCTTAGAATCTTCCTAGGATATGAGCCCTGATGTTCCGGAAAGTGGAGCTGAGGGTGGGGACAGATTCTGGCGACTTGTTCAGCAGGGGAGTGGCCCCCCCTTGTTGTCTCTATCCCCTGCCACCCCCCCGCCAACTTTTTCTGCTCTGTCCCTTATTGACGGCCCTGTGCTCACCCTCCTGGGTGTGGCCCCACTGCTGTCCCTCTGAGTCTGGGCACTGTCTCTCTCAGGAGGGGGCCAGCCCCCCCTTGCTTTTCCACCTGCCAGCCTGGATGGGGTGTGGGCTGGGGCCTTGTGTGCCACGACCTAACCACAGGCTGGCAGAAAGCAGCTCTGCAGCCCAGAGGCCCAGCTGCCAGGCTCCCCCTGCACGCTCTGCCTGGCTCCCCCTGCACGCTCTGCCAGGCTCCCCCTGCACACTCTGCCTGGCCCCAAGGGCAAAGGTGTTTCTCAAAGACCCCCATGGCTATGGAACTAAAACTCCTGGAAGCCCCCAACTGAGAGGCAGGGGGAGGGGAATGTGCCTTTTGTGTGTCTGATGAGAGTGTCTGGGTACGGAGTAGGGATTTTTCTTCCACATACTAAGCCTCATCAACAGGTTTTTGCAACTTCGTGTCAGCCAGAGCTGGAGTAGTGGGGCTGAGAGACTGTGGCCCTGGGAGTTCCCTCGTGGGGTGTTACAGCAAAAGACCAGTTGGCCCTCATGGTTTTTGGGACCCACTCTGAGCCCTGTTCCAGGACCTCGTGAACACAGGTGAGGTGGGAGTGCTTGGAGTCTCCCTCATCCTTCAGCTAGGAAGTAGTTTGTACCCACCTTCTGGGCTTGTAAGGAAGGTTCACGTGTGCTAAATCCGCTTGTTAGCTGTAGACAAGCCCTGCGCATTCCAGGGGGCAGGACAGTGTGGTCCTTGGCATGACAGGGACACAGTGGTGTCGCTCTCTGTTGCCTACGCTCTGGGCAGCCTGAGCACTTTTCTGCCCACAGGAGTAAAAAGACATGGAGCATGTCACTATGCTCCAGGGCCACCCTGACCCACAGGGAGATTATTAAATGTGTATACAAGGTCTTGAAGCTCACCCAAGAGATTTTTGTTTTGTTTTGTTTTTTTGAGACAGTGTCATTCTGTCGCCCAGGCTGGAGTGCAGTGGCGTGATCTTGGCTCACTGCAGCTTCTGCCTCCCGGGTTCAAGCGATTCTTCTGCCTCAGCCTCCTGAGTAGCTGGTACTACAGATGCACGCCACCACACCTGGCTAATTTTTGTATTTTTAGTAGAGATGGGATTTCACCATATTGGCCAGGCTGGTCTTGAACTCCTAACCTTGTGATCTGCCCACCTCAGCCTCCCAAAGTGCTGGGATTACAGACGTAAGCCACCGCGCCCGGCCACTCAGGATGTGTTATTATCATGCCCTTTAAAATTATTTCTTGGACTGGGCATGGTGGCTCACGCCTGTAATCCCAGCATTTTGGGATGCCAGAGCAGGTGGATCACCTGAGGTCAGGAGTTCGAGATCAGCCTGGCCAACATGGTGAAACCCTGTCTCTACTGAAAATACAAAAATTAGCCAGGCATTATGGCAGGCGCCTGTAATCCCAGCTACTTGGGAGGCTGAGGCAGGAGAATTGCTTGAACCCAGAAGGTGGAGGTTGCAGTGAGCCGAGATTGTGTCATTGCACTCCAGCCTGGGTGATGAGAGTGAAACTCTGTCCCCTCCAAAAAAAAAAAAAAAATATATATATATATATATACATATATATATATATATATATATACATAATTTCTTAGCAGGGCTTCATTTTTTTTTCTCTCTCTCTTTTTTAAGAGTTAGGGTCTTGCTCTGTCACCCAGGCTGGAGTGCAGTGGTACAATCATAGCTCACTGTAACCTTGACCTCCTGGGCTCAAGCAATCCTGCATCAGCCTCCCAAGTAGCTGGGACTACAGGCATACACCACCACACTTGGCCAACTTTTATATTTTTTGTAGACATAGGTTCTCACTATTGTCCAGGCTGCTCTCGAATTCCTGGGCTCAAGCAATCATCCTGCCTTGACCTCCAGAGTAGTTGGGATTACAAGCATGAGCCACCACACCCAGCAACTTCATTTATTTTCTCTTTGATGACCAGTTTGGTTCTCAGGTGTGTCCTGGATCTTAATGGGGTTGAGGTACAACCTAGCACCTGCCTGGGGCAGGGCAGGAGCTGTGTGCCCTTGTCCAGCCTCTCCCTGAGCATGTACCAGGCTGTGTTCTAGACATCAAAGACACTAGTGAGCAAGGTGGGTGGAGCTTCTGTGCTCACGAAGCTATCAGATTTGGGAGGAACAAACATGGAAAAGAATTTCTATGAACGTGTAATCACGATTTCTCATGAGATCTTGGAGAGAGCTGCGGGACTATAACAAGGGGCTGTATGGAGAAGAAGAGGTCATCAGGGGGAGTAAGAACCTGCAGATGCATGCTGGACCAGCGAACAGTATGTGCAAAGGCCCTGAGGTCGGGACCTCTGTGTGATGAATGAAGGGGCCCTAGGGCAGTGGTGTTCAGTGAGGTGGGAGTTCAGCAGTGGGTCCTCAGCAGGGTGTAGTATAGCGCAGCCCGCAGTGGGCGAGGTGCTCTGGGAGAAATGCACAGAAGAAATGGGTAACATCCCCTGCTCAGGAGGAACCAAGAGTCAGGAGTCAGCATGGGGAGGGCAGGGCTGCTTCTGTACAAAATAACTGGAGGGGCCAGCACAGTGGCTTACACCTGTAATCCCAGCACTTTGGGAGGCCGAAGTGGGACAACTGCTTGAGCCCAGGAGTTCAAGGCTGCCGTGAGCTATGATCGTGCCGCTGCACACCAGCCTGAGCAACAAAGTGAGACCCTGTCTCTTAAAAAGAAACCAACTAATAAATAGTAAAGTAACTGGATAAATTATAGGCTGAGATTGGCTGGAGGTGGAGCAGAATCTTTAGGGCAAGCCTCCTGGAGACAGACTAGAAATGATCCTAGAAAGATCAGTGTGTTTTGGAGTATAACGTGAGATCTGAAGAAAAACCCAGGAGCCTCTTTGGAAGGGTAGAAATTCTGTGACCGCGGAAGTGTGACTCAGAGAAGCAGAGGGCTTGCTAATGGGTGAAGGCCTGGGCATTCAGGGAGGTGGATGCTCTTAGAGGCAGGAAGAGGGGAGGCCCTGAGGAGAAGGTGGGGCATTGAAAAGGGGTGAAGGGAAGCAAGGAGTCCTAGAAGGTCTCTCTTACAGAAGCTCAGAAATACCAACTAAATCACCTAGTGGGGGTGGGCTCTAACACAAGCATCTGCACCTCCCCTTTTTTAAACTTACAAAATTCTCCAAATGTATTAGAATACTGAAAATAGCATGACAGAAGCCCATGCCCACCACCCAGAGTGACACCAGTTAATGTTTGCCACTTGGCACCTTAGAGTATTGGTCTGGCTGCTCCTCTTACAGCTGTGCAGAGCCCAGTGCTGTGCAGAGAGGCTGAGGCAGAGCTGGGGGATTCCAGTTCAGGGCTTTTTTTTTTTTTTTTTTTTTTTTTTTTTTTGAGACGGAGTCTCGCTCTGCCGCCCAGGCTGGAGTGCAGTGGCCGGATCTCAGCTCACTGCAAGCTCCGCCTCCCAGGTTCCCGCCATTCTCCTGCCTCAGCCTCCTGAGTAGCTGGGACTACAGGCGCCCGCCACCGCGGCCGGCTAGTTTTTTGTATTTTTTAGTAGAGACGGGGTTTCACCGTGTTAGCCAGGATGGTCTCGATCTCCTGACCTCGTGATCCGCCCATCTCGGCCTCCCAAAGTGCTGGGATTACAGGCTTGAGCCACCGCGCCCGGCTGGCATTTTTTTTTTTTAAAAGACGGGGTCTCAATCTGTCACCCAGGCTGGAGTGCAGTGGTGCGATCTTGGTTCACTGCAACCTCCACCTCCCAGGTTCAAGTGATTCTCCTGCCTCAGTCTCACGAGTAGCTGGGATTACAGGCACCTGCCACCACACCCGGCTGATTTTTGTGGAGATGTGGTTTCACCATGTTGGCCAGGCTGGTCTTGAACTCCTGACCTCAGGTGATCCGCCTACCTCAGCCTCCCAAAGTGCTGGGAGTAGAGGCGTGAACCACTGTGCCTGGCCCCAGTTCAGAGCATTTGACTGTTCCTCCTCGACGCCAGACCTGGACTGATGCATGCTGAGGCCCCAGAGGAGAATCTGCTACTTCCATTCGCCATCCTGCCTCCTGGGGGTGGTTTTTGCAGTAGCCACAGAAGGAATAGTCTGGTTTTCTTTAAATGTGGTGTAAAATTCAAAAGGTCTAAAAGAATATACAACGAAACATCTGCCTTCCACCTCTGACCCCCAGCCCCCATGCACTTCCACAGGGAATTCACCTCACTAGTTTGAGTCTTCTTCCAGAGAGATCTTACACCTGTACAAATACATCTCTCCAGTTTATTTTCAGAAACCTAAATAGTGGCCTGACATTTAAAAAAATCTTTTTTATGGAGGTAAAAATGTTAATGTACAGCTGGAATACCTTTCACACATGCAAACATCAATGTCACCCCACCAGACTCTGGGTATGGAGCTGCCAACACTATTTCGTGCGTCTTTCTAGTCAGTACCGCCACTCCAGAGCAGTTAACCACTGCTCAGCTTCTGGGACCATTCATTAGTTTTACCTGTTTTTGAACTTAGTATAAATGACTTTCAACCCTAAATGGCAGCGGGAGGGTATGTTCACATGGGACTGGGGGCTGGAGGACACCTCACAGTCCCAGGGATGCTGGTCAGAGCCCTGGGTGCCTGGGGCTGGCCGGTGGTGCTATTGTGGGGTTTTTGTTTTTATTTTTATTTATTTTTTCGATACAGGGTTTCACTCCAGGCTGGAGTGCAGTGGTGTCATCATAGCTCACCGCAGCCTCTACCTCCTGAGCTCAAGTGATCCTCCCAGCTCAGCCTCCAAGTAGCTGGGACTAGAGGCGCACGCCACCACACCTAGCTGATTTTGTGTTTTTTGTAGAGATGAGGTTTCGCCACATTGACCAGGCTTGTCTCAAACTCCTGGGCTCAAGTAATCCTCCTGCCTCGGCCTCCCAAAATTCTGGGATGACAGGTGTGAGCCACTGCGCCCAGCCCAGGGGGTGCTATTTTGGAGCCTAAATGTTGGCCCATTCTCTCAAGTCCTGTGGAACCATGTGTAGGCAACCATCATAAAAGCATGGGAATCCCAGATCTAGTGACTGACAGCGTCACAGAACACATATAAATCCCAGGAGAGTGGGTGGAACAGGTTTGGGCACCATTTGAGTAGAAGCCAGGGCCTAGAATAATGTGTGACACATGATAGGTACTCAGTACTGGGTGAGTGAGTGGATGAGTGGATGGGTGGATGGATAGAGGGGTGGGTGGATGAGGCCCAGACACGTGGTTAAGCAGCTTGCCACAGTTCCAAAGCAATGGGAGTTGGGCTCCACCCGAGACCCTCATCCCAAACAGGCATCCCTCTAATTATATGGATATTAATTATATTGACCCTGTGGAGCCAGACATCCTGCCTCTGTTACTGTCTTGCCTGCTGTCTTACAGGGTCCTACAGTGCTAGCCAGGGTGTCAACTGCATCCGTGAAGACGTGGCTGCCTATATTACCAGGAGGGATGGCGGCGTGCCTGCAGACCCCGACAACATCTACCTGACCACGGGAGCTAGTGACGGCATTTCTGTACGTGTGAGGGTGGCTTGTTGTTATGCGGTGTTTACCCACATGAAGAGCAGCCTTGCCTGTTAGGGCCCAGCATTGGAACTGGCTAGCAGGGAGACAGGCTAGCAGGGAGGGTGGCAGCATGGGTGGCCACCTCTGGTCCCCCTGCCCTGGCAGCCTGCAGTCTTTGCCTCTTTTAGTCTTCATGAGCCTGGGCGCTATTGCAGCCTTGATTTCCATCCAGAGTACACACCAGCAGGTCCGGCTGCAGAGGAGCCAGGGGCCACCCGAGGGTAACCATTGGCCTTTCTGTGGTTCTGCACGTACTGGTGTTCCTCCTGTGCCAGGTGCTGAGGAGACAATGGGAAACCAAACACATCATTTGGCCTCTGCCTACACAGGCAGAGCAGACCAGCTGATATCACAAAAATAAATGCACATCACAAGCTTTTAGTTTCTCTTCTGCAGTAGAGAAGGACAGGGTGTTATGGGAGGGAGCAGTGGGAACTCCGACCTGGTGGGGCAGGAAGTCTCCAAGGAAGGCTGAGCAGACACCGACCTGAGGGACACACAGGAGTGAACTGGGAGAGGGGGTGTGCTCTGAGCTGAAGGTCACTATGTGCAGAGGCCAAGAGCTGGCAGGAGTCTGAGTGCTGGGAACTGGAGATGCTGGGGGATGAGTGCACAGCGAGGGACGGAGTTACCAGGCGTGGGCTGGCAAGGCAGCTGGCGTCAGTACAGGGCCTTAGAGGCCACGCTGAGGATTTGGGTCATTGTGCTAAGAACAACAGGGAGCCACTGAAGGGTTTGAAGGAGAAGGAGGTGGGGCAGTTAGATTTCTGTTCCTAAGTTTAAATTTTGGCTGCGAGGGGCACAGGAGGCAAGAGGAGGTGGCTCAGGCTGGAGTCAGCTACCAATGGGGTCGGGGAGGACTGGGGCCAGTGGTTACTTGCAGTTTGGAGTGCAGTGGTTACTTGCAGTGGAGTTTGCAGTCCTGGGCTTGGGGGACTGGTGGAGCCTGCAGTCCTGGGCTTGGGGGACCAGTGGAGGCTTCAGTCCTGGGCTTGGGGGACTGGTGGAGCCTGCAGTCCTGGGTTTGGGGGACCGGTGGAGTTTTCAGTCCTGGGCTTGGGGAAGTAGTGGAGCCTACAGTCCTTGGGGGGACTGGTGGAGCCTGCAGTCCTGGGCTTCGGAGACTGGTGGAGCCTGCAGTCCTGTTTGGGGGACAGGTGGAGCCTGCAGTCCTGGGCTTGGGGGACTGGTGGAGTCTGCAGTCCTGGGGTTGGGGACTGGTTGCCTGCCTGTCCCTTTCTGCACACCCCTCCCAAGGCCTGGCTTGGTGTTAGGTGCTGTTGACTCATCTATTCTCAGGGAGCCATGTGCTGTCTGAACTTTTCCTTCTTTAATGGGTCTGTCTTTGTTTCCTGACCTGTAAGGCTCTTGTTTGTTCAGTGCTTTGTTCCTTTCCCAAAGCCTTTCCTACACATTAAGCTCTTACTGGAGCCCATGAGAAATGGAGGCCTGGAGACATTAAGTGGTCTGCCTGCCTTGAGTCAGTTCATGTGACATTTGGGATTCTAACACTGGAGCTCCAGCAACCAATCACATCATCTTCCATTGCCCTCTGCTGTCAAGGCCTCTCTTGAATCCCAGAAATGCCCAGTGTGGGAAGAGGTTCCAGAGTAGAGAAGGGGGCGTGTCCACAAGATTCAGCGGAAAGAATCAAGTCATTGTACTTCAAAGTCTCGTGACATTTTTGCAGCAAGGAACTGAGTCTGGAAAAGGACCTGTGCCCGTGTTTAAGGTGGAGACTCTCCCTGCAGAGGGTTTTGGCTAATTAATTCAATGAATTACTGGCACCTCCACCAATACCCCACAGGAATCGCATGGCCTGGTTTCTCAGAAATCTTAAACAAGCATCCTGCTCAGCTTGGAAAACAGGTCAACGCGCCACCTGGTGGCAGTAGATGGGTATTTTATCCCATTTTAAGAGTCCCTTGTTGGGGTGGATGTAGAGTGGGGTCTTTCCAACCTTGGGCACTGATACTGATAACACATACTCCTGGGCCCCACCCCTGACATAGGGAATCAGGATCACAGGAGCGGGGTCAGAATAATTCTGAGACAGGGCTAGTATGGGACCTACTATTTTAGAAGTATTAAAAATACAAATATTGAGTCTTTTTAAAAATATATTTTTTTAAAAGAAAAATATATATTTTTAAATTTTTAAGTAGGGAGGTGGAGGTCTCACTGTGTTGCACAGGCTGGTCTCGAACTCTTGGCCTCAAGTGATTTGGCTGCTTCAGTCTTCCAAAGTGCTGGGATTTTAGGCATGAGCACCGTGCCCAGCCTAAGTACTGAGTCGTTAACTACATGTTCGGCACTGTGCCGAGAACTTTAGAATGCTGGATTTTGCTTACTCCTTGCAGCTTCCCTCATTTTACAGATGAGGAAACTGAGACTCGGGGGAGTAAAGTGACTTGCACAGAGTTGGACTGGAGGCATGCAGTGGGGCCACGGGTGAAAGGCTGGGTCAGGGATGGGAAGTGGTGCTGGCTTTCTACGTGTGACTTCTGCGTTGCAGACAATCCTGAAGATCCTCGTCTCTGGAGGCGGCAAGTCACGGACAGGTGTGATGATCCCCATCCCACAGTATCCCCTCTATTCAGCCGTCATCTCTGAGCTCGACGCCATCCAGGTGAACTACTACCTGGACGAGGAGAACTGCTGGGCGCTAAATGTGAATGAGCTCCGGCGGGCGGTGCAGGAGGCCAAAGACCACTGTGACCCTAAGGTGCTCTGCATAATCAACCCCGGGAACCCTACAGGTCTGCACTTTACTTCCTCGCCAGTTTCGTAGAGGGTGGGGGTGGCTGATACACTGGCTGTCTAGAAACCAAAGAGTTACATAATTAAAGGTTCTCTCTGCCCCTAGTTTCCCTTCCAGATTTGCTAACCTAAAGCCATAAAATTTGCCACAGGCCACCTCAAGAGATGAGGAGGGCAGGTGTGGTGGCCCATGCCTGTAATCCTGGCACTTTGGGAAGCTGAGGCAGGTGGATCACTTGAGTTCAGAAATTGGAGACAAGCCTGGCCATCATGGTGAAACCTCGTCTCTACTAAAGACACAAAATTTAGCAGGGCATGGTGGTGTGCGCCTGTAGTCCCAGCTACTCAGGAGGCTGAGGCATAAGATTTGCTTGAACTCGGGAGGCGGAGGTTGCAGTGAGCTGAGATCATGCCACTGCACTCCAGCCTGGGTGACAGAGCAAGACTTTGTCTCAAAAAAAAAAAAAAAAAAAAATTAGCCAGGTGTGGTGGTACATGGAGTTCCAGCTACTAGGGAGGCTGAGGTGGAATGATCGCTTGAACCCAGGAGGCAGAGGTTGCAGTGAGCCAAGATTATGCCACTGCACTCCAGCCTGGGCAATAGAATAAGACCTTGTCTAGAAAAAAAGTGAGTAGACCGGGCGCGGTGGCTCACGCCTATAATCCCAGCACTTTGGGAGGCCGAGGTGGGTGGACCACGAAGTCAGGAGATCGAGACCATCCTGCCTAACACGGTGAAACCCTGTCTCTACTAAAAATACAAAAAATTAGCCGGGCGTGGTGGCGGGCACCTGTAGTCCCAGCTACTCAGGTGGCTGAGGCAGGAGAATGGTGTGAACCTGGGAGGTGGAGATTGCAGTGAGCCGAGATCGTGCCACTGCATTCCAGCCTGGGCAACAGAGCAAGACTCCGTCTCAAAAAAAAAAAAAAAAAAAAAAAAAAGTGAGTAAATGCAGACATTTTCTTGGGCAGTTTGAATAATTATTATTATTTTATAGAGATTGGGTCTTGCTCTGTGGCTCCAGGCCTGGCTGAAGTGCAAGTGGTATGATCATAACTCACTGCAGCTTTGAACTCCTGGTGATCTTCCTGCCTCAGCCTCCTGAGCAGCTCAGACTACAGGCAGCACCACCACGCCCAGCTCATATTTTAATTTTTTATTTTTGTAGAGACAAGGTCTTGCTGTGTGTCCCAGGCTGGTCTTAACTCCTGGCCTCAAGCGATTCTCCCAAAGCACTGGGATTGTAGGCATGAGCCACTGCACCCAGCCAGGGTTGTATTATTTTCAAGACTGGTTTTTTGTTCGTACGTTTGCAAAGACTTGCCTCCTTGAGATAATTTACTCACAAACTTACCATTAATCATAGGCCTCATTTTACCGTCCCTCCTCCTTATTTTTTGAACCAGTTTTGAGAATGCTGGTGTGTGTGTTGGTTTTTCTTTGATACAGCACTGCTGTGTCCCTTTGAGGCCTGAGAGGAAAAGTCATTTTCAAAACAAAAGCTACTAAACCAAAAAAGCCACGAATTTCCAGAAATTGAAAAGCACCCCCAATTTTGCATATTTTTCTTTAAAAAAAGGTCCGCAGTCCTGTCTGTTTTGATATTTCTGGGCTGCTGGCTTCATATGCCCCCAGTGCTATTTGGACACAGGGAACAAGGGCTCCTCTCTCCTCCTTTTTTGAGATAAATTGGGTCAGGGCCAAAATCTGTTTGAGTTGATTGTGGAATCTGTTTCTCGGGAACATCAAATGATGCTTCAGTCAGCTGAAAACATCCCTTGAATTCCCGCATGCAGAAAATGGGTGCAGCTGGCAATACCACTGGCTTGTTTACCCCAGCTCCTGGGAGCGGACGGATAAAGATTCAGTAGGAAAATAACATAGAGCTGGCTTCTCAATCCTAGTTGTACATTAGAATCCCAAAGGGAACTTTGAAAAATCTCAAAATCAAGGCCACACTCTAGGATCTCTGAGATATCGGTAGCCTGTGCTGCCGAGGGTGAGACCCACTGCCTCAGAAGCATGGTGCCCAAGCTGCAGGGCCCCACTTCAGACACTTGGATGTAATTGGGCCGGGGTATGGTTTGAGAGTTTGCATCTCTAACACATTCCCAGGTGATAATGATGCCGGGCCCAGGACCACACTTGCGGTAGCAAGTTCTACAACATCTTGGGAAAGACACTGTACCTAGTCCACGTCACAGAGTCAACACATTCTTGGCCAGGTGTTTACATAAATCTTTTCACCTGACTGAGAAGAAGTCACTGTTCCGGAGACTCTCCTGCTCTGAGTAAAGAGGTCATTTTCTATTAATCTGATATATTAACATAAGTAATTTTTATAAAGTACTTTATGAGTGGGCAGGACCTGGCCTTGCTCCTGCGGTCTTCACTGTGTGAGAGTCAGTCAGCTGTAAGAAGAGGGTCTCTGGAAAATAGAAACCCACCTGTGGTGACCATATGTCTTGTCTGGACCACACACTGTGACCAGGGTAGCTTAAAGGTGTCCAAGTGGACTGGGTTCTTAAACCAGGGCCCTTTTGGTGTCAAGACAGAGACCCAACTCGAGACTGAAGGGATTGGAGGGTGGAACTGTGGAGTGCGGGGGTGAAGCAGTGCGCCTGAGTCAGAGTCCGTGTCACAGGAGCCTCAGTCCTTCGTCAGCTCTACCTTCCTCTGGGTTGGAGTCCTCAGGAAGAATCCATCCTTGGAGTGACTTCAGCACTTTCAGCCATTGCCATCAGCTGAGGTACCTTACAGCAGAGCCTATTCCAGAGTTTCACCAGGCTGAGGTTGGGTCACCTGCCCATTCCCGAACCAGTCAAATCCCTGGGACTCTGATTGGCAGCTCTGTGTCCCAGGCCTCCCGCTGAAGTTCCCCATAGGACAGTGGTATTAGGCTGTTCTTGCATTGCTATAAAGAAATACCTGAGGCCGGGCGCGGTGGCTCAAGTTTGTAATCCCAGCACTTTGGGAGGCCGAGGCGGGCGGATCACGAGGCCAGGAGATCGAGACCATCCTGGCTAACACGGTGAAACCCCGTCTCTACTAAAAAATACAAAAAACTAGCCGGGCGAGGTGGCGGGCGCCTGTAGTCCCACCTACTCAGGAGGCTGAGGCAGGAGAATGGCGGGAACCCGGGGGGTCGGAGCTTGCAGTGAGCCGAGATCGCGCCACTGCACTCCAGCCTGGGGCACAGAGCAAGACTCCGTCTCAAAAAAAGAAAAAAGAAATACCTGAGACTGGGTAATTTTTAAGAAAAGAGGCTTGATTGGCTCACAGTTCTGCAGACCGTACAGGAAGCGTGGTGGTATCAGCTTCCGGGGAGGCCTCAGGAAGCTTCCAGTCAAGTCGGAAGGTGAAGGGGGAGCAGGCACATCGCATGGCAAGAGCAGGAACAATAGAATCAGAGTGGGGCGGGGGATGCTGCATACTTTCAGGGTCCGCCCCCATTACCCAAACACCTCCCACTAGACCCAGCTCAACATGGGGATTACATTGCAACACAAGATTTGGGTGGGGACAGACATCCAAACTACGTGAACAGTCGTGATCTGTCACTCAAAGGAGGATGCTAAGTCACAAGCTACAGATCTTCCCATCAGCTTTTGGGGAATTACTTTGGCCCAGCCTTGAAAGGTACTTGGGAGACCCCTCTCCAGCCTTTTGGCCTGCATCAAAGCGGTATCTCATGTCACCCCCAGCTGGGCACAGCTGTGCCCTGGCCCCTCTAATGCCATATATGACATTCCCTCCTCCTGCACCGCTGTTCATGCGCTTGTCTGTTCACTGGCTCAGTGGGCATGCTCTGAGGTGCTGGAGAGAAGTAAGTTCTGCCCTTATCCTCACGCTGACGTGGTGTGTAACAGCAGAATTGTTTGTACACACTGGGTCTCATGTCCTTTACTGGGCTGAAATCTTTTTAAGGCTCTGGTTCTTGCTTAGTCGCTTGTGTTCCGTTTAGCATTTAGTGAACACAGCTTTTCTGGTGCTCAAATCCTGGTTTGCATTCCAACAGGATACAGTTTGTGGCATCACAAGCATGGAAGGGCAAGACCAGGAGGAATTACAAGCAGGCTCTGCTGTCCTCAGAAGCCAGCCCTTCTCTGTGAGAATAGTGGCTGGTTTCTTATAGAAACTGGTGCCTGCCACCCTCCTGGCATCCCAGAACCCTGAGCTTTTTAAATAGGAAGGCTAGTTGGTGCTTTCTTGGAAGAAGAAAAGTTGGTCCCTTAGTAAAGGAATTGGTTCATTGCTTAGCTAGTTCAAGATAGAAATTTTGATGGAATCATGCCACACTCTTACAAGATACGTGTGTATGTTTTTTCCAGGCATATTTATATTTTTGCATAGACCAGAATATAGGTATTATTAACAAAAAGGTAAGATACTCTACATACTGTTTTGCGCATATATATATATACGTGTGTATATATGCACATATACACGTATATATATGTGTGTATATATACGTGTGTATATATATGTATGTGTATATACGCGTATATATATGTATGTACGCACACACACAATAATAGGCTGGGTGCAGAGGCTCATGCCTGTAATCCCAGCACTTTGGGAGGCTGAGGCTGGAGGATGGCTTGAGCCCAGGAGTTTGAGGCTGCAGTGAGCTAGGATCATGTAACTGTACTCCAGCAAGAGTGACAGAGCAAGACACTGTAAAGAATATACATGCATGCATGTATAGACATGTATGTACACACACAAGATATCTATGTAATATACACAGACATATAGTAAACAAACATGACGCTTGTTAAGAAGTTAGCAAGCCTGATTGTAGTGGTGGTTTTCCGGAGGATATTGTGAGCACATCAGATATTCCCGGTGCCACACTCAAAGCAAGTCTCAGGAAATACTGAGGGAAGGTCCCATTTCTACCTCGTTGCGTTTACTCCTTCTCTCACCTGTACCCATGGCATTTCGTGTGAACGGATGGATCACCATCTTGCTGTTTGCACTCATTTCTCTAAAATGCGGGTGCGGTGCGGTGGCTCATGCCTGTAATCTCAGCACTTTGGGAGGCCGAGGTGAGTGGATCACTTGGGGTCCAGGAGTTCAAGATCAGCCTGGGTACATGGTGAAACCCCTTCTCTTCAAAAAATAAAAAGTTAGCTGGGCATGGGGGCTCACACCTGTAGCCCCAGCTATTCAGGAGGCTGAGGCAAGAGAATCACTTGAACCCAGGAGGCGGAGGTTGCAGTGAGCCAAGACTGTGCCACTGCACTCCAGCCTGAGTAACAGAGTGAGACTCAGACTCAAAAATTAAAGAGAAATAATAAAATGTGTTGTAAGTGTTCCCTGTTAGTGTTGAGTCCTGCAGCGTGCTCATCTTTAGTGATGCCGGGTAGCAGCTGACAGGAGACACCAAAGCTGGTGCCCAGGCTCATTCACTTAGCATTTATTCTGCAGTTATTTATTGAGTGCCTGTTGAGTGCTGTCTTTGAGGGCAGATCATGAGCGGGGAGAGGCCCTGTCCCTGCCTTGTGGAGCTCATGGGTGCCTCTCTGGGGAGAAAGGAGCTAACTCTTCACCCGGTGACCATAGCCAGTGCGAGTCTCTTCACCATCTGCTGCTGGTGTGCAGTAATGGGGGGAGGGCACTAGCTGATAGATTTAACTCCTGCAGTTGTATTTTCCCGTTCTTTGTTTTATTTTTGAGACAGAGTCTTGCTCTGTCACCCATGCTGGAGTGCAGTGGAACAGTCATAGCTTACTGCAGCCTCAAATTCCTGAGCTCAAGCGATCCTCCAGCCTCAGCCTCCAAGTGGCTGGGACTACAGCCATAAGCCACCACACCTGGATAATTTTTATTGTAGAGATGAGGTGTTGCTGTGTTGCCCAGGCTGGTCTGGAGCTCCTGGGCTCAAGCGATCCTCCCACCCTGGCTTCCCGAAACACTGGGATTACAGGCGTGAGCCATTGTACCAGGCCTTTTCTCCCTGCTCCTTATGATGCTTCCATGCCTCTCTGTTCTGCAGCGCAGACATACCACACACCACATACACACACACACCACAGAGACACGTACAACACACAGACACATACTACACACACTGCACACAAACACCCACACATGCACGTGTGTGCACACACACCCCAACACACCTACACATACACTACATACACACACCCCACCACACCTACACACCAAATACATACCCCACCGCACCTGCACACACATACTCACACCTACACACGCAACACATACACACCCCACCACACCTACACACAGACTCACACCCCCACCACACCCATACACACACTACAGACACACCCCCACCACACCCATACACACACCTGCACACGCACCACATACACACACACACCCCACACACACCACACAGACTTAGATACCGCACCATACCTACACACACACCACACACAGACACACACACCCCCACCAGACCTACACACACACTACAGACACCCCCCACCACACCCATACACACACCTACCCACACAGCACATACACACACCCCACACACATACCACACACAGACTTATACACCCGACCACACCTACACACATACTACATAGACACACACACCACACACACACCCCACCACACCTACACACCCCACCACACCTGCACACACACACACCTACACACGCAACACATACACACCCCACCACACCTACACACAGACTCACACACCCCCACCACACCTACACACACACTACAGACACACCCCCACCACACCCATACACACACCTGCACACGCACCACATACACACACACACCCCACACACACCACACAGACTTAGGTACTGCACCATACCTACACACACACCCCCACCACACCTACACACACACTACAGACACCCCCCCACCACACCCATACACACACCTGCACATGCACCACATACACACACACACCCCACACACATACCATACAGACTTAGATACCATACCTACACACACACCACACACAGACATACACAGACTCAAACACCCCTACCACACCTACACACACACTACAGACACACCCCACCACACCCATGTACACACCTACCCACACAGCACATACACACACCCCACACACATACCACACACAGACTTATACACCCGACCACACCTACACACATACTACATAGACACACACACCACACACACACCCCACCACACCTACACACATACCACACACCCACACACATACACACCACACCTACATGCACACCACACAGACCACACCCCCCCCACCACACTGGCACACATACCACAGAGACACACCCCACCACACCACACACCACACACAGACACTTGCACATGCGAGTGTATGCACACACACACACCACCACGCCTACACACAAAGCCTTCATAAAAATAAGAGAGCCAGGCTGGGCGTGGTGGCTCACACCTGTAATCCCAGCACTTTGGGAGGCTGAGGCGAGTGGATCACCTGAGGTTGGGAGTTCGAGACCAGCCTGACCAACATGGAGAAACCCTGTCTCTACTAAAAATACAAAATTGGCCAGGCGTGGTGGCACAAGCCTATAATCCCAGCTACTCGGGAGGATGAGGCCGGAGAATTGCTTGAACCTGGGAGGTGGAGGTTGCGGTGAGCCGAGATCATGCCCAGTGCACTCCAGCCTGGGCAACAACAGCAAAACTCCATCTCAAAAAAAATAAAAATAAAATAAGAGAGCCGGGTGAGAACCCCTTCTTCCTCACATAACTGGCTGAAGAGAGTCAGACACGCGGGCAGCTCTTCTGGGTGTCCCTGGAGGCCGACTACACCATCATGCGTGGCACTGGGGAGGGGGTCTCTGGGGGGCTCGAGGGAACACAGGGCACCGGAGTGATTCTGGATGGGCTTCTGACCTGGGGACAATTTAAACAGCATTACAACCAACATTTTGGTTTTCTTGGGGATTCTATAGGCCAGGTACAAAGCAGAAAGTGCATAGAAGATGTGATCCACTTTGCCTGGGAAGAGAAACTCTTTCTCCTGGCTGATGAGGTAAGAGTGTCCCCACTCAGAGGGGATGGGCACTAGCTTTCTCTTCTAGAGGGAGGTACCCAGCCGCCATTGTTCTGCAGCCAGAGAGCTGTCTTGGTGTTGGAGGAATGATTCTGGCCTAGGGTGAGGATGTTCAGTGTTACAACTCGTGAGACTGTGACCTAGATTACCCCTTTATTGGTTTGTACTCTTGGTTGTAAATTTCAGAAATTCAGCCCAAATCACTTAAGTTCCAAAAGAAAAAGGAAAAAGGAAAAATGCTGGTGGGGTCACAGGTGTGCAGCTGAATCCAGGGGCTTGGACTTTATCTTTCAGGTCCTCTTTCCCTTTTCCACCCCTCTGTGTTGGCCTCATACACAGGCCTGTTATCTTCCCAGCCTAGAGATTCCCAGCCTAGAAAGAGGGCTTTTGGCCCTGGTGGTTCCAGCAAGTCTCAGAATTGAGCCTTATTGGTTCAGCCTGAGTCTCACGCCCATTGCTGAACCAATCACTGTGATGTAGGGGTTCCAGTATGCAGATTGACCAGGCCCAGAGCCTAGGGTGGGCCATCTGCTTTCTTTTCCCAAACCTCCAGATAGAGAACCAAGGAGGGTTATTCCTTGAGGGCCAGCTGAGGGGCTCCTATCCAACAAGGGAGGGTGGGTTCCCAGTGGCAGAAATGACTGACACCCACTCCTCATAAAGCTGTAGTTCTATGCCTCCCAGCGCTTCTGTATCTACTGTCTCATTTAATTCGCTTACATCTTAGGAAGGGATCTTAACCCCATACCTGTTGCTTCTTGAACTACAGTTCTGGAACCAAAATCAGCTCATTCTTTTTCTGCTTTGAAAAGAAACTGAGGTTCCATCAAATCCTCTTTTTGTTTCTTCTTCATTTCTGCATGGTTTCCGGTGAGCTGCAGCTTCTAGCCTGCTGCCTTCATTTCTTTGCTCCTTGTCACCCCCCCAACACACGCCGCACATACAAATGCAGACACACACACGCATACACACACAGACATACACACAGACATATATGTACGTACATACAGACACACATGCATACACAGACACGCACATACATACACAGACACATACATACACACACAGCTCACCCATCAAATTGTTGCCTTAATAGTAGATGGGCGTGACATCTTCATTTCTAAAGGAGAGAGAAGGCAGCAGAGAGACCCATGGTTTTCCTCATGACCTGGTACACAGAACTTCCCTCTGGGTCTGGGAAGAGGAGGATGAGGAGGACAGGGCCTGGCTTGGCGATGGAGCCAGCTTGACCCTCCGGCTGATCCCCAGGGCCCCAGAAAGGCTCAGTTTCTCTGATCTCCAAAACAGATGGGGAATTAACCTCAAAGGCCAGGGTGGGTGTCTGCCAGCTGTGAGTGCTGGACTCTGGGGACTGGAAAGAACCAAACGGGTGTAGGTGCTGCTCTGGCAGGGAAAAGTGGGCGGAAGAACACAATGATTCCACTCTGGGGGGTTAAGTGTTGCAAAGGAAACCCAACAGGGTTAGCTCTTCAAATAGGAGATCAGAGGAAAGGGGCACTAATGCCGTCGTCACAGTGTTGGTAAAGCAAGGAAGCACCGTGCTTTAGGGGGAGAGTCTGCTTGGGAGGATGGGCGTCTCGGCGCCATCACTGGTCAGATGGGGTGGAAGGGAAGTCTGAGGATTGGGCGGGGATGAGTGTGAGAGAAATCAAGTGAGCTCCTGAGCTGTCTCAGCGTCCAGCCTGAGGCCTTGCCTCCTTGCTTATTCTAGAAAGTTCCTTCAGGCACACTTGGCTCATCCCTGGAAGTGGCACAGGAGGCTGGGCCTCATGGCCTACAGCACCTGTGCCCTCCCTTGCCTTGGCCACACTGGGCAGCAGCCTCTTTGAGGGCCCTTTGGTGACCGTCCCTGCCGTGCCCCCGCAGGTGTACCAGGACAACGTGTACTCTCCAGATTGCAGATTCCACTCCTTCAAGAAGGTGCTGTACGAGATGGGGCCCGAGTACTCCAGCAACGTGGAGCTCGCCTCCTTCCACTCCACCTCCAAGGGCTACATGGGCGAGTACGTGGGCCTCCCTTCCCTCCCGCCACTGCTGGGCCCACCAGATCCTCACGCTGCCGGCTCCTCTGCCCTGCGCCGTGGTCTACTCACTTGGATGGAGAGAAGGCTGCCCTTATCTGTTGCTTCTGCATCTCCCCAGCGGGAGAGCCGTGGTGTGAGAACAGCCCTGGTGCGGGGCTCAAATAAGGACGTGCTCAGACAACGGACAAATGATGGAGTGGAAACAGGACTACATGGCAGCTTGTGACACCTGGTGTTTTCTCTGTCACTGTTGTTCTGAGGTTGACTGATGTCTGAGGGGTCAGGGAGGGCGGATGCTGTTAGGCTGATGGGCCGTGCTCTGGATGCAGGGCTGCCTTAGGCACTGCGTGACCTCAGAGGCTAAAGGTCAGCTGTAATCCTGTGTCTGTTCATTCAGCTAATATTTACTGAGCACTTACGATGAGTCCGGCACTGATCTCAGTGCGGGGGATGCCACAGCGAACACCCTCCTGCCAGCACAAAGCATGGGTTCTAGTGAGGTGAGAGAGCTGTAGGCAAATGAGCAAATCGTGCATCCAACGGAGAACAGTCATTAGGAGAGAGGTAGGGGTGGGGTCGAAGGCTGAAGTGGTGCAGCCTCAATGAGGAGTTGGCTTCTGAGTTAAACCCCGAAGGAGTGTGGTGGGGAACTGTGCAGATATCTGGGGGAAGAGCATTGCAGGCAGCGGGAGCAGCCTGGGCAAAGACCCTGTGGTAGCAGCACACCTGCCGTGTTGGTGGAACACACCTGCCATGTTGGCAGAACAGCCAGGAGCTGGAAAGGAGGGGTGAGGGGGCAGTGGCAGAAGTGGAGACCTGAGAACCATAGGAGGCCGGGTCACCTGGGCCACTTTGGTGATCGTATTTTTCACCTGTGCTCAGCATGAGATAGGAGCTTTTAGAGGGGGTGTGGCCTTGCTTAGCTGGTGTATTACTCCTTCTGGCTGCTGTGTGGTAGGGGATGGGGTACAGATGGAGACAGAGGCCAGGAGGCTGTTATAGCCTCACAGGTGAGATATTGTGCACCAGGCAGAGATAGGGAGAGATCCTGGATGTATTTGAAGGTGGAGTTGATAGGAGTTGTGGATGGAAAAGGCAGGTGTGGGAGAGAAGAGTCAAGGATGAATCCTGGCCAGGTGCGGTGGCTCACATCTGTGATCCAAGAACTTTGGGAGGCCGAGGTGGGAGGATCACTCAAGGCCAGGAGTTTGAGACTGCAGGGAGCTGTGATTACGCCACTGCACGATGAATCCTTAGTTGTTTGTTCAAACAACGGGAAGGATGGTGTTGCAGTCAACAGATGAGGAAGGCTGAGGGTGAAGCAGGTTTAGGGAGAAAGAGCAGGAGTTTGGTTTTGGACCTATTAAAGTTAAATTTGCCAGCTTGGCGTCCAGTTGGAGAGAGATGTGTAAGTATCCAGGCAAGCTGACATCTGGTGGGTGGTTTAAGTTTGGGAGATGTCTGGGTGTGAATTGTAAGATTGTTGGAGCTCTGAGCCTGGACATGTCTCATACTCACATGGAGTGAGGCCTGGGCCTGGGCCCCTGCTGCTGGGAGGTTAGGGGAAAGAGCAGGAAGCCACAGAGACTGAGGAGAGACCAGTGGGTTTGCAGCAAAGGCCATGCGTTCCCAACGTGGTGGGATCCTATTCTGTGCCGGGTGTCGGCATGGGGAGGGCTCTTGGTTGTTAGGCTGGAACAGTGTAAGCGTGAAGCTCAAAGGAATACTTCCGCCAGGTCAAGGGAGCAGCCCCCTTGGGATGGCTGCGAAACTGTTCTTGGGCTTCTTTGGTCTGGGCGCAGGCTAACGTAGACTGGTCTTTCTGGTCTACACTGTAGCAGTCCTGGCACCTTCTTCACTTCCTTTTGCTCTGTAGCTCTTTTCCTAAACAAATCTGTTCTCGGTGAACTCAGTTTTCAAACTCAAGCGTGTTTACTACACACTTATGCACTGCCCCATCTCAGTTATTGATTATGCTACCAGTCAGTGCCCTGATGTTGGGGTCCTGAGTCGTGTCCCGTGTTCTCAAATCTGGATGAATTAGGGTCTGACTGCTTTACTCATTTTGATTCTCTGCTCATCAGCAGAGGATTAAGCAGAAAGTTCTTTCTTTCCATTTTTGTTACGGGACACTTTTCTGAGATGTTAGAATTTATCTTCCCACCTTGGAATGTCCAGTCAAGGGATCAGATGGGAATCTTTGCCGGTTTTGTTCAGCAGTGTGATCCCAAAAGCATGTTTTTTTTTAGTTTTTTGTTTTTTGAGATGTAGTCTTGCTCTGGAGCCCAGGCTGGAGTGCCGTGGCGTGATCTCAGGTCACTGCAACCTCTGCCTCCTCCCGATCTTGGTTCAAGCAGTTCTTCTGCCTCAGCCTCCCGCGTAGCTGGGATTACAGGCATGTGCCACCATGCCAAGCTAATTTTTTTATATTTTTAGTAGAGACGGGGTTTCACCATGTTGGCCAGGCTGGTCTTGAACACCTGACCTCAAGTGATCTGCCCACCTTGGCCTCCGAAAATGCTGTGATTACAGGGGTGAGCCACCGCACCTGGCCCCCCAAAAAACATGTTACTAAGCATCTCATCGTGTCAGGTACTCTGAGGCTGAGGGTGGGGGATGCATGGAAGAAGGTGACCAGGTTCCTGCCTCCAGGCACCTGCGTTCCTGTGGTAGTTAGTGTGAACGTTTGCAGCCACACACTGGAGAGGAAGATGTATGTTGCTGATTTGGTTTAGAAAGGTTTTTTTTTTTTTTTTTTTTTTTTTTTTTTTTTTTTTTTAACTCATTACATGTCCTCAGCTTATTTTCATATGATTTGAGTGTATCATTGAGGATTCTTTTGGCTATAAATTACAGAAACTTGTCATGGTGACTCACACCTGTAATCCCAGCACTTTGGGAAGCTGAGGCGGGAGGATCGCTTGAGGCCAGGAGTTCAAGACCAGACTGAGCAACATAGCAAAACCCTATCTCTACATACATAAAAAGTAAAAAAATGAGCCATATGTGGTGGCACACACCTGTAGTGCCAGCTATTTGGGAGGCCGAGGTGGGACTATTGCTTGAGCCTAGGTGCTTGAGGCTGCAGTGAGCTATGATCATCCCACTACCCTCCAGCCTGGGTGACAGGAAAAGGTCCTGTCTCTTAAAAAAAATAGGAATTTGTACACAATCATCACTATTGTTCACCTTCCATTGGCAAGAACTCAACCACACCTGACCATTAGGTGTTGGGTGTGGGGATGCTTTCGATTCTGGCTGTCCAAATGGCACTTTGTTGAGGTCTTTCTGTAACTGGTGGTCCTCTCCCTCTCTTCGGCCCTCTAGGTGTGGTTACAGAGGAGGCTACATGGAGGTGATCAACCTGCACCCTGAGATCAAGGGCCAGCTGGTGAAGCTGCTCTCAGTGCGCCTGTGCCCCCCAGTGTCCGGGCAGGCCGCCATGGACATCGTCGTGAATCCCCCGGTGGCAGGAGAGGAGTCCTTTGAGCAATTCAGCCGCGTGAGTCCACTGTGATGCGTCCACATCCCTGCAGCCGGGGTCACGAGAGTTCCTGCTGGGCCAGTGGCTGGCCTGTCTCCAGATGGCCAGACGGCAGCCTCCTGGGGGTGTGGCCTGCAGGGGCACGCATGGCTCCTCGGAGCCTAAACCACCCCCTTGAGTTGAAGTCCGGAGGTACAGCTGGGCATTGTTTGGAAGTAGGAGAACTGAGAGTGTGTGTGGGCAGGTGAACCCTTCCTCTTCCTCACAGCGAGTGTCGAGGAGGGAAGGGCGTTGTTTCCCAATAACACACTGGGGGGACTCATGAAACTGAAAAGAAGATGAGGAGGTGGTGGGGCGCAGCATGGATCCCAGGCCCCCGCCTGCCTCTGCTAAGCCGTGTTCTCACAGCTTGACAGAGTCCTCCAGCTCTGACCAGCTTTGATCCGTTGAAACAAAGGAATTTATGGGTCAGGTAACCTAGAAGTCAACTCCCAACTGGTCCAGGCTCACCTCTTTTTTAAAAAATTGTGGTAAAATGCACATAAAGTCGACCTTTTTAACGTTTGTAAAGTACTCCGTTCTCTGGCATTCAGGACATTCACACTGTTGTGTGGCCATTACCACCATCCGTCTCCAGAGCTGTTCCATGATCCCACACTGAGCTCTGCCTGTTACCCACTAATACCCCACCCTGCCCTTCCCTTAGCCCTGGCAGCCACCCTTCTACCCCCTTCTCTCTGCACTCACCTCCTCAAGATTCCTCATATAAATGGAGTCATGTTGGCCGGGAACAGTGAGTGGTTCACGCCTGTAATCCCAGCACTTTGGGAGGTTGTGGCCGGTGGATCATCTGAGGTCAGGAGTTGGAGACCAGCCTGGCCAACGTGGTCAAACCTCATATCTACTAAAAATACAAAAATCAGCTGGGGATGGTACATGCCTGTTACCCCAACTACTCGGGAGGCTGAGGCAGGAGAATCACTTGAACCCGGGAGGCGGAGGTTGCAGTGGGCCGGGATTGCGCCATGGCACTCCAGCCTGGGTGACAAAGCGAGACTCCGTCTAAAAAAAAAGCAGAGTCATGTCTTATTTGTCTTTTTGTGGCTGGCTTATTTTCCTAATCGTGATGTCCTCCAGGTCCATCTGTGTTGTGGCCCGTGTCATGATGCCAGGCTGAACCATGCTACCCACGCGGACAGGCCACATAGTGCTTATGCCTCCACCTGCAGCCCACACCTTCCATGCCACTTGGCCAGCGGCACCTGTGGAAGCCCTGGACAGCGACTCTGCTCCAGCTGTGGACACACGCCCAGCTCAGGCCCAGTCACTGATCCTGACTTGCTCTGCCTGGGTCCTGGGCTGCATGCACACCACATAGACAGAGGGTAGGGCGTACTGGCCCCCAGATGCATTGGTGGGGCCTATCTGCAGAAGAATGGGCATGTGTCCTAGAAGCATGTTCTGAGGAATTCCCTCCAGAGCCGAGTCCATACAGACTGACAGGCAACAACTGGGTTTTCTCATTTTCTGGAAGGACATCCTGGTACGAGAATAGAACCCATGACACAGGCTGCCGGGCTCTACCCTTTGGCCTAGAACTCCCTGGTGTCTGTGTGCCCCACACCCCAGGGCATGTGGCAGCATCCCAGGGTGAGCGCTGTGGAAGAATTCCTGCCGGGAGGCCCAGCCACCTCCCTGTTTTGCTGTGCTCGGGCTCACGCAAGCTCTTCTTTGGTCAGTCTGTCTGATACCCCAGTGTCGAAGGAACAAACCACCCCACCCACTCCGTCTGTGTGGTGTGCACGGGGCATGTGACCCAGGCAGAGCAAATCCGAGTCAGCGCCTGGGTCAGAGGGGACATACATTCAAAGCTGGAGCAAAGTCATCATCCAGGATTTCTGCAAGTGCTGCAGGAAAGATCAGTGACTGGAGTGAATCTTTATCCAGAGATACTGACTGCTGTGCTGTTTCTATCTCTCATCAGGAGAAGGAGTCGGTCCTGGGTAATCTGGCCAAAAAAGCAAAGCTGACGGAAGACCTGTTTAACCAAGTCCCAGGAATTCACTGCAACCCCTTGCAGGGTGCCATGTACGCCTTCCCTCGGATCTTCATTCCTGTCAAAGCTGTGGAGGCTGCTCAGGTCTGGGGCATGGGCCGGGCTGGCTCTCTCTTACCAGGTTCACCTGAGACGCTGGGCTGGGGACCCCTGCTTATTTGGGGAGCAGAAGTGCTGGCCCTGGAGGCTCTGAACTGTATGCACCTTTCGACCAGATGGTGTTGACCATGTAAAGATGACAGGTTCTCAGAGGCCCAGGCATGGGCTCTGATGATGGGCAAACATGAGGTGGGCCCCAGGAGAGAGGAGCTGATCTGGACTCTTGTCAGTGCTGCTGCTCCCAGGGGAGGTGCCCGGGTGAGATGCCTGCGGGGGAAGCAGCAGGAGCTGCCACCTCCACCCAGCCACTGCATCCTGGAGCAGCATTTCCCAGGCTTCAGTGTGTGTACCCATCACCTAGGGCCTGTTTTTGTTTTTTGTTTTTTGTTTTTCCTTTTCGTGGAGAATGGGGTCTTGCTATATTGCCTAGGCAGGTCTCAAACTCCTGGGCTCAAGCTATTCTCCTTCCTGTGCCTCCCTAAGAGTTGAGATTACAGGCTTGAGCCACTGTGCCTGGCTTATTTGTTTTGTTTTAATTACATTCTTATACAGAGAGATGGGGTCTTACTTTGTCACCCCAGGGCTGGCCTCAAACTCCTGGGCCTCAAGGGAACCTCCCACCTCAGCCTCCCAAAGTGCTGGGATTGCAGGCATGAGCCACTGTGCCTGGCTTGTTTTTTTTGTTTTTTTTTCTTAAAGGGTCTTATGTCTGCAAGGGACCTAAGAGTCTGTGGTTCCACCAAGTTCTCAGGTGCCACAGACCCCACTTGGAGGCTCACAGGGAGCGCAGTTTCTGCAGGTGGTGTCCTCACCCACCCCCAAGCCTCCTGAACACCTTGTTAAACACCCAAGTCTAGGCCCCACCCTAGACCTACAGAATCAGAATTCCTAGTGTTAGGCTGGGTGCAGTGGCTCACACCTGTGGTCCCAGCACTTCGGGAGGTTGAAGTGGGAGGATCATTTGAGCCCAGGAGTTTGAGACCAGCCTGGGCAACATGGTGAAACCCTCTCTACAAAAAATTTAAAAATTAGCTGGGTGGTGCAGGCCTGTGGTCCCAGCTGCCTGGGAGGCTGAGGTGGGAGGATTGCCTGAGCCTGGGAGGTTGAGGCTACAGTGAGCTATGATCATGCTACTGCACTCCAGCCTGGGCGAGAGCAAGACCTCTTAAGTTTTTAAAAAATCCGTGGGCCAGGTATGGTGGCTCATGCCTGTAATCCCAGCACTTTGGGAGGCCAAGGTAGGTGGATCACCTGAGATCAGGAGTTCGAGACCAGCTTGGCCAACATGGGTTGGCCAAGTAGAGATGGGTAAAACCCCCATCTCTACTAAAAATATTAAAAAAATTAGCCGGGCATGGTGGCCTGCAGTGTAATCCTAGCTATTCCAGAGGCTGAGGCAGGGAGAATCGCTTAAATCCGGGAGCCAGAGGTTGCAGTGAGCCGAGATCACGCCATTGCACTCCAGCCTGGGTGACAGAGTGAGACTCAGTCTCAAAAAAAAAAAAAATTCCTGCTGTAGTCTGGATGCGCGGTGGCTCACATCTGTAATCCCAGCATTTTGGGAGGCTGAGGCAGGCAGATCACTTGAGGTCAGGAGTTCGAGACCAGCCTGGCCAACATAGCGAAGCCCTGTCTCTACTAAAAATACAAAAATTAGCTGGGCGTGGTGGCGCATGGCGTGCCTGTAATTCCAACTACGCAGGAGGCTGAGGCAGGAGAATTGCTTGAACCCAGGAGGCAGAGGTTGTAGTGAGCCAAGATTGTACCACTGCACTTCCAGCCTGGGCAACAGAGGGAGACTCTGTCTAAAAAAATAAATAAATAAAAATAAAAATAAAGAATTCCTGGTGATAGAACCTGAGAATCTGTAGTTAACAGGCTCCCTGCGTGGTCATGCAAACCAGTGTGTGGAAAGCAGTGTTGAGACTGCCTCAGAGAAGCTTGTTCCATGAAAATTGCGTGCAGACCCCAGGGCCCCATTTTCAGAGAATTATGCGGCTTGACCTGCAGGAAGCCACCACTGATGCCTGTTGAGTGGCTGCCTGGGGATGGGCACTCCCTGATGACGGGCAGGAGCACCGCTACACCTGGCTGTCCTGCAGTAGTTTTCAGGTGTCTGTGCCTGGCACCGGCCACCAGCAGTATCCCAGCGTCTGGCCCTGGTCCTCTAGGAGTGGAAGGGGAGAAGGGCACTGCCGTGGGAGAGAGACCTGCCATTTAGATTACATTTGGCTTTGAGGGTTGAATGGTGTGTTTGCAAAGCCAGGAATGATCTCGAGCTCTGTCTGCTCCCATAGGCCCATCAAATGGCTCCAGACATGTTCTACTGCATGAAGCTCCTGGAGGAGACTGGCATCTGCGTCGTGCCCGGCAGTGGCTTTGGGCAGAGGGAAGGCACTTACCACTTCAGGTACGACTTCGTCTCCGCACCAGGGGCTGGTCCGGGGCTTGTCCAGGGAAACGTGGGCTTCTTGACATGGAGCAGAGGACTACTTCGGAGAGAGACGTGCGGAGACCCTGTCCCCCCTCGAGTCACCCCGCTCTGTCCTGCTGCAGAGCCAAGCTCAGACCCTGCCCAGGGAGTAAGAAAAACTGGGTGGTTGTCTGCTCAGGGTCGTATTTCCTGAAAGGTCTTCCTTGACTGTTCTGTCCCTCCCCTCCATCAGCTGTCCCATCGTCATCTGAAATGTTCCCAGTCGGGTGTTTTCTTATCTCGCTGTCCGTTTTCAACTCTGTGACGGCAGTACACAGCTGCCAGTGCCTGGAGTGGTGCTGGCACGTGCTCGGTAGCTCCTGGCGGCACCCTGGGCCGCAGCGCTGCCTGTGATCCCGGAACCTGCTGAGGACCTGCAGTGGAGTTCGCTCCACTCACGCCCAGGGCGTACCCCGTTCTGGCCCTGCGTGGACGGGAATGCCAGTGCCCAGAGCGGAGCTGGCTGGAGCAGAGGTTTTCCACTGAGGCCAGTTCTCTTCAGAACAGCATCTTCCCCGCACATGTTGCTCTCGGATGTCTCTTGCGGCAGATGCTAAAAAGAAGAAATGGCATGAGCTGTTAGCAACCGGAGCCAAGTCTTGACTTAGGCAAGGTCGTGGGTCGTGTCCCCTGGATGGACAAACCTTGTCTGGTTGGCCTTCCCACCCCTGGTCAGGCTCATCTCAGTGTTTGATGGCTCGGTCAGAAAGTGATTTGAGCAAGAAGGCTGCCGGGAAGGCCAGGGAGCATATTGGTGGACGAGAGGGAGGTGTTAGTTACTGTGGCAACTTGGGAATTCCTTTGGAGGCAGAGTTGTGACTGGAGGGTGTCTCACTGTCAGACTGACTGGAGATAAAAAAGGCCCCTCAGGTGGGAGTGAAATCTCTCTCTCAAACTCTAGGAAAGAGCAAGAGTCATGCTCTAGAGAAAGTTCTGTTCAGTGGTCAAAATATTCCAGAGCGCTGAATGCAGTGGCTCGCACACTTCGGGAGGCCGAATTCAGGATTGCTTGAGTCCAGGAGTTCAAGACCAGCCTGGGCAACATAGCAAAACCCTGTCTCTACAAAAAGTTGTTTAAAAACTAGCCAGGGATATTGGCATATGCCCGTAATCCTAACTACTCGGGAGACTGAGATGGGAGGATTGCCTGAGCCCAAGAGTTTGAGGTTGCAGTGAGCTATGATCACTCTATTGCATTCAAGCTGGGGCAGTAGAGTGAGACCCTGTCTCAAAAAAAAAAAAAAAAATGTGACCGGGTGCAGTGGCTCATGCTTGTAATCCCAGCACTTTGGGAGGCCAAGGTGAGCAGATCATGAGGTCAGGAGTTCGAGACCAGCCTGGTCAACGTGGTGAAACCCCCGTCTCTACTAAAAATACAAAAATTAGCAGGGCATGGTGGCAGGTGCCTGTAATCCCAGCTACTCAGGAGGCTGAGGCAGGAGAATCGTTTCAACCTGGGAGGTGGATGTTGCAGTGAACCGAGATCATGCAATTGCACTCCAGCCTGGGCAACAAGAGTAAAACTCCATCTCAAAAAAAAAAAAAAGTGATGCAGACCTTCTGCAGTAATGGGTGGATATATCTTAGCCTAACTGCTGCTCCAGTTTATTGCTTTTGTTCACGTGTATTACTTGGGTGAAAAAACCAACATATGAATGAAGGGAAAAGTGGTCCAAGTGCTGGGCGCTGTCCGGTCTGGAGCTGTGGAAGCGGACCAGGCAGACCTCCCTCCTCCAATCCTAGAGGCAGTTGAGCTGCTGGATTCGTTCCTCTCCCATCTTGCAGAGCAGCCAGGCTGACACTGTTGTCTCTCCTGCCAGGATGACCATCCTCCCTCCAGTGGAGAAGCTGAAGACGGTGCTGCAGAAGGTGAAGGATTTCCACATCAACTTCCTGGAGAAGTACGCGTGAGGACGCCTGAGCCCCAGCGGGAGGCCCGTCCTCAGCTCTTCCTCCCAATGCCCACCAGGCTGAACTCGCCTCCCCTGTGACTCTGCCTTGGGCCTCGCAGAGGCCGCTGGTCACTTCATCATCATTTTGCCCCCGGAGACGTCTTTCTTTGTGCCTTGATGTTGACAGCGCCTCTCTTTTGAGCAGACAAGCATTCTATATGCAACCAGAGTAGAGGGGACCTGCTCAGCAGGTGTGGCCAGGGTTCTCTGAATCTGTTACTGTTTTTGCTTCTGGAAAGTTCATTTGGGGTTTACAACAACTAGGGTGTGTTGGGTGAGATGTTTAAGATCTGGAGAAATGAGCAGGTGTCGGGAAATGTGTGACTTAACCGTGGTGAGGGCTGGAAATCCAAACTCACCACCGTGATCTGTGAAATAAAGCCCTTAGCGGTGTGAAGCATCCGGTCCTTTGAACAGAAGGGCCTGGAAGGCCCCTGGGGCTGAGAGAGGGTCCACCTCGTGGCCTGGAGGCAGGCGGGGAGCACAGTAGCACGTGGACTGGGCAGGATGCTGCACTAGCTTGGGGTAGATGCTGGGGGCTGCGGCCACCGTCAGAGGGCCCCACGGTGAGGCATGGGGGTGAGCCAGGCTGCAGGAGGAACCGGCTCTCTGCTTCCCAGCAGCGCAGCCAGGCCTGAGAATTCTGTGCGCCCGGCTGGCTTTGGGAATGAGGGGTTCCCTTGAACATGTGTAGGCTGGAACCCCATCGGAGAGGTCTCTCTGAATTTCAGGGACACAAGGTGCAGCCCGGCAGTGTCCCAGTTCCGTGGAGAGTCCGTGGAATGGTGTGGACCCATCCCGTGGGTGACCGGTGCCTGTTCTCCCGAGGCCCTGACCGAGCCTGTGTGCACATCGCCCCCTGCTGGCAGCAGCGGGGAAATGAGGGCTGGAAATGTCCTCCCCTCAAGGGCAATCGCCAGACCTGCAGAGCAGCCAAGGCCCTGTCCTTTCTTGAATGGTGGCGAGCTGAATCTGGTCGGTTTCCTTGCTTTTAGGTGATAAAATTGCCTAGCAGCTTGGCTGCTGTGGAGGAGTCAGTGAGTCGTGATTGGAGGTTCATTGGCGTGCTTTCATGCAGAGTGTTGCCTTCACGTTAGTTTCCGGCTCCCCTCCCAGGCTGCAGACTCTGACCTGTGGCATCAGTCCTCTCCCAGGCCAGGAGGGTGCCATCCCCCAGCATGCGGCTTCCCTGCCATTAGCAACCCTGGGCGGGCCGACCACACTCGAGGCTGCGGTGCTATGGGCTTAGCCCTCGCCTCCCTCACTGGGAGCCTCCCCATCCTCCTTGCCTTCCCCAGTGGGAAGTTAGGGAAGCTCAGGAGCCTGGGACCCAGCATGTCCCAAAATGGGATTGGAGGAGCTGGAGAGAAAGCAGAAGAGGCCGAGGAGTGAGGCTTAGAGCAGTCTCTATGCTGTGATTTCCACACCGGGTCCGTGTAGAGGAAACAGTAGGAAACTCCAAACTGTCCTTACCCACCGACATCACAGCCCCTATGAAGAAAATAGCCACAATCTCAAATAACAAAAGGGAATGTTCTAAAACTTTTCCTTCCTTAAAAAACGGAAAAAATTGCGCTTGTGCTTGCTGTGTGGTATATAAACCAGGATGAGTCCCAGAGTAATGAGGTTTCTGGTGGAAAGGTTAAATCGTAGAAGCTAGTATATTTTTTATATTTTTGTAACAATTGCTTTTTTCATGGGGGAGGCTGGGTTAGTATTTATAGTCCTAACAAATCCAGTAATTTTTTATAAATCTCTTCAGATTATAAACAGCCCCTAAAACTTTACAATATTTGCACAATTTTTTAAAAGAGATTGTATACACTTGATTTGCTTTCAAAATAAATAAGGTCAGCTAGTTTAGGAGGTTAACGTCGGATAGGAATGCTGATCATGACAGGTTTGGTTTTCTACAGATTCTGTTCTGGTGCCTTTCCTGTCCAGGCACCACCTGAGAAAGTTGTTTGTCATTTGAGGTCGCACTTGGAGGTTACATCTGTGAAGTTTCTGTCATTGGTCCAGATCTGTGTGTGTAGCATCTGCTGAGGAAGCACGTGCTGGGCCGTGCCTCAGACAGCGCATCACTGCGCACCCAGAGGCTCGCCTGGCTGTTCCTGTTGTGGTGTGTGTGGAGTTTTGGGGAGGAACAGATGCAGATCAACTTGTGGCTGTTTTCCCATCTAGGTTCTCACAGGCATCTCCTGACAAAGGTACTTAACAATGGCTCTGCTGGAAATTTCTATAAATAAAATGTCCAAAATGGTGACTGTGTTTAACTTTCATTGTAGTTTGAATCTAAACATTGAGGACATTACTAACTTTACAGCTTCACTCTTTGTAATTTTTTGTTCCCAGCACGATAACGGGCATTTCCCCCAAACATGACAGAACTCCAGGCACAGCTTCTCAGCTTCCATGTCTTTTTTTTTTTTTTGGAGACCGAGTTTTACTCTGTTGCCCAGGGCCCAGGCTGTAGTGCAGTGGCGTGATTCTGGCTCACTGTAACCTCCGCCTCCCGGGTTCAGGCGATTCTCCTGCCTCAGCCTCCCGAGTAGCTGGGATTATGGGCGCATGCCGCCACACCCAGCTAATTTTGTATATTTAGTAGAGATGTGGTTTCACCATGTTAGCTAGGCTGATCTCGAACTCCCAGCCTCTGGTAATCTGCCTGCTTCAGCCTCCCAAAGTGCTGGGATTACAGGCGTGAGCCATCTCACCCGGCCTCCATGTTTTCTTAGGGCTTGATCCTAAGATGCCTGAGCTGTTATTTTGTTCACTTGTGGTGGAGAAACTTCATGGATTCTTTGAAATAGAATGTGATTAAAATGAACACAGACCGTGGCTCCCTGGTGGAAGAGAAGTAAGAACAAACAGCCTCTTCCCCAGGGCTGGGGAGGTGGGCGGGTGAGGGAGCACTGGGGGCTCATGGGCAAAGGGGGAATTGTCTATACGAGGGAGTTCATTCATTTCCCATATCGACGTTTGATTTTGATGTGTGATTTTGGAATTCAGGACTTTTTCTCAAAACTAAAATTTCTGTGTCTTCAACTAAAGAAAATTTGGTGGCCAGGTACAGTGGCTTATGCCTATAATCCCAGCACTTTGGGAGGCCACAGTGGGAGGATCGCTGGAGCCCAGGAATTCGAGACCAGCCTGGGCAACCAAGAAAGACACTATCTCTATAAAAATTCAAAAAATTAGCTGAGCATGGTGGTGTGCACCTGTGGCCCTGTCTGCATGGGAGGCTGAGGCAGAAGGATCACTTGGGCCCAGTAGTTCGAGACCAACCTGGGCATCATAGACCCTATCTCTACAAAAAAAAAATTGAAAAAATTAGCCAGGTATGGGGCACACACCTGTAGTCCCAGCTCCTTGAGAGGCTGAGGTGGGAGGATCACTTGAGCCCAGGAGGTTGAGGCTTATAGTGAGCCATGATCACACCACTGCATGCTAGTCTGAGTGACATAGTGAGACCCAGTCTCTTTTTGAGATGGAGTCTTGTTGCCCAGGCTGGAGTGCAATGGCACATTATCGGCTCACAACCTCTGCCTCCCGGGTTCAAGTGATTCTTCTGCCTCAGCCTCCGAAGTAGCTGGGATTACAGGCGTGCACCACCATGCCTGGCTAACTTTGTATTTTTAGTAGAGACGGGGTTTCTCCATGTTGGTCAGACTGGTCTCGAACTCCTGACCTCAGGCGGTCCGCCCGCTGTGGCCTCCCGTAGTGTTGGGATTGCAGGCGTGAGCCACTGTGCCCGGCTGACCCAGTCTCTTAAAATATGGAAAATATAAAAGGAAAAAATTACTTTAGTTGAAAGTGATAGAAATCCACTCAGAGTAGCATCAGCAGAAAGAGGAAGTATGGCCTCGTGCACCTGGGAAGGAAGCCTGTTTCGGTTTTCAAGTTCACTCTATTAAATGCAAAGTCTGTCTTGTCCAGCTCCACGTGGAAAAATCCCAAGGGAGGATCCCGATTGGCTGCCTGGGCCTGTGTGCCTTTCTCTGAGCCCGCCTCTGACCCATGAGAATAGGGAGCTTTGGGTGGCCCTGTTCACAGAGCAGGAGGAGGTGGAGCCCACTGGAGCCATAACATTGAAGAGGAGAAGCTGCTCCCCATAGGAAAGGGAGTTGGATGTGGTGCTGCCTCAGCAAAACCCATTTACCACAGGGCCTTTTCAGAGAGGGATGGAGGAGAGATAGGTGAGTTCAGGGTGGGTTGAGGGGCCGGGGGTGGTGGCTCACACCTGTAATCCCAGCACTTTGGGAGGCTGAGGTGGGAGGTTTGTTTGAGGCCAGGAGTTCAAAACCATCCTGGGCAACAGTGAGAACCCATCTCTACAAAAACTTTTTTAAAAAATACTACCCAGGCATGGTTGCACATGTCCGTGGTCCCAGCTACTCAGGAGGCCAAGGCCAGAGGATCGCTTGATGCCCAGGAGTTGAAGCCTGCAGGGAATCATGATGGCACCACTGCACGTCAACCTGAGCCACAGAGCAGGACCCAGTCTCTTTAAAAAAAGTAGGGTGTTGCGGGGAGGAAGGAGGGATTGCATTGGGAGTTATACCTGATGTAAATGACAAGTTGATGGGTGCTGACGAGTTGATGGGTGCAGCACGCCAACATGGCACAAGTATACAAATGTAACAAACCTGCACGTTATGCACATGTACCCTAGAACTTTAATAATAAAAAAAAAAGTGGGGTGTTGGGGGCAGAGGTGGCAGTGAGCCAAGATTATGTCACTGCGCTCCAACCTGGGCAACTGAGCCAAACCTTGTCTCAAAAAAAAAAAAAAAAAAAAAAAAAAAAGAATGTGGGTGATGCGTAGAAGGGAGGAGGGATGATGCTGTTTTCTACTGGTGGGCGCCTGCCCTCTTAGTGCTGTCTGCCGATATCCTGTCACTCTGCCCCCCAAGCCAGGAGAACTCCAAGAAGAAGGAAAATGAACCTTACTGCCAGCCAGCCATCAGCTCTCTTCCTTAGGAGGCACAGGTCAGCTGGAGAGTCATATAGAGATTTTATTTTCCACTTTAAAAAAAGACATACTGACTTTTTGGTTCTCCTCTGTGTTTGGTTCTTCATCTGTGTTTGCTCTGAATGCAAATATTGGGGGCTTCATTTAAACTCCTTTTGGAGATACTACATTTTAAAACTTTTTTTCTTTTTTTGAGACGGAGTCTCGCTCTGTCGCCCAGGCTGGAGTGCAGTGGCATGATCTCGGCTCACTGCAAGCTCTGCCTCCTGGGTTCACGCCATTCTCCTGCCTCAGCCTCCCCAGTAGCTGGGACTACAGGTGCCTGCCACCAGGCAGGCTAATTATTTTATATTTTTAGTAGAGACAGGGTTTCACCGTGTTAGCCAGGATGGTCTCGCTCTCCCAACCTTGTGATCCACCCGTCTCAGCCTCCCAAAGTGCTGGGATTACAGGCGTGAGCCACCACGCCCCGCCAAAACTTTTAAAATGGATTCATACACAGTTTAATAAAAACATCAACTGTCTCTCTTTAAAAAACTCAGGAGTTTGAGACCAGCCTGGCCAACATGGTGAAACCCGTCTCTACTAAAAATACAGAAAATCAGCTGGGCGTGGTGGCAGGTGCCTGTAATCCCAGCTACTCAGGAGGCTGAGGCAAGAGAGTTGCTTGAACCCGGGAGGCAGAGGTTGTAGTGAGCCGAGATCGCACCATTGCACTCCAGCCTGGGCGACAAGAGCAAAACTTCGTCTCAACAACAACAAAAATAAAAACCAATCCACTTAATACCTCTAATCCCAGCACTTCAGGATGCTGAGGCAGGTGGATTGCTTGAGCCCAGGGTTCAAGACCAGCCTGGGCAATATGGCAAAACCCTGTCTCTACAAAAATTAGGCATGGTGGCACATGTCTGTAGCCCCAGCTACTCGGAGACTCAGGTGGGAGGATCACTTGAGCCCCGGAGGTTGAGGCTGCAGTGAGTTGAGATCGTGCCATGGCTTTTAAGAGAGACCCTATCTCTTAAAAGCAAAAACAAAAAGCAAACCAGAGTCCCAGTAATGTTTAGAACAAAGTCAGACCATAAAAGGGTACATAACATAAAAGTGTGAAATTCTCAAAAAATATTTTATCAAAGTAAACATGTTTATATGGAAAAACCAGAAAAAGTCAAAGAAATGTGAAACCCACTGTGATCCTCTAACCAGAGTTAATCAAGTCTAACATTCTGGGAATATTTCTTTCCTGTTCTTTTCCTGAGAATATTTTTATGTAGTTGATGGGAGTGCATAGTTCTGGGTCCTGTTTCCCCTTGAATGTTACAACATATTAATAAAAATGCCTGATGAAAACCAAAAAATAGCTAGGTGTAGTGGCAGGCTCCTGTAATACCAGCTAGTAGGGAGGATGAGGCAGAAGAATTGCTTTAACCTGGGAGGCAGAGGCTGCAATGAGCTGAGATCACGCCATTGCACTCCAGCCTGGGTGACAGAACAAAACTCCGTCTCAAAAAAAAAGCCTGGTGGGCAGTTTCTATGGCTGCCTCAGCCGTTCCATGGACGACTGTCATTTAGTTAATGGCACCTCCAGCATTTAGGTTGTATATAGTTCTTGGTTTCTAAAATAATACCGGCCAGGTGTGGTGGCTCGTGCCTGCAATCCCAGCACTTTGGGAGGCCGAGGCGGGTGGATCACGAGTTCAGGAGATCGAGACCATCCTGACTAACACAGTGAAACCCCGTCTCTACTATTTTTCTTTTTTTTTTTTGAGACGGAGTCTCGCTCTGTCGCCCAGGCTGGAGTGCAGTGGCCAGATCTCAGCTCACTGCAAGCTCCGCCTCCCGGGTTCACGCCATTCTCCTGCCTCAGCCTCCCGAGTTGGGACTACAGGCGCCCGCCACCTCACCCGGCTAGTTTTTTTTGTATTTTTTAGTAGAGACGGGGTTTCACCGGGTTAGCCAGGATGGTCTCGATTTCCTGACCTCGTGATCCGCCCGTCTCGGCCTCCCAAAGTGCTGGGATTACAGGCTTGAGCCACCGCGCCTGGCCCCGTCTCTACTATTAATACAAAAAATCAGCTGGCTGTGGTGACACACACCTGTAGTCCCAGCTACTCAGGACACTGAGGCAGGAGAATCGTTTGAACCTGGGAAGCTGAGGTTGCCAGAGCAAGATCGCGCCACTGCACTCCAGCCTGGGCGACAGAGTGAGACTCCGTCTCAGAAAATAATAATAAAATAATGCCATATAAGGAACGTTCTTACATAAAGAGGGTATTTCTCTTTCCCACCCTTGTATTTAGGATCACTGCAGGCCATTCTTCGCAGTTCCATTGTTAGTGGTGGAAGGTGCCACCACGCCCAGCTAATTTTTGTATTTTTAGTAAAGACAGGGTTTTACTATATTGACCAAGATGGTCTCGATCTCTTGACCTCGTGATCCGTCCACCTTGGCCTCCCAAAGTGCTGGGATTACAGGCGTGAGCCACTGCGCCCAGCCCACCATTTTATCTCTTAATGCACGTGCCCGGGAAGTTGCTTCTGCCTGGTGCCTGCGTTCAATTAACACTTCAGTGCAACAGGTGTGGATCATCAGGAAATGGCCTCTCCCTGGCGTGGGCTCCCAGTTTATCCCTTTTAGAGAGGCAGTGTTATTACCTGACATTCCTAGTGGGTGGGAGAGAGCCCTCTGCTGCCCCCACTCAGCCCTAGCTACCTGTAACACCATGAACTCTTCCAGGCCGGTGTTCCCTACCAGAGCATGACACCTCTTCTTCACTATGGTCTGGGAGGCAGAACACCAAAGGGACTGTCCCAAGAGCAGCGTCCAGGGTAGGTGGGCCATGGCGTGCACCTTGGCTCTAACCCTTACTAGCTGTAGGATCACTCAGTGTTAACACTGTAAAACGGGGCTAACACCCACTCATTGGGTAATAGAGTAAGTGTGAGTGACTGGGCATGTGGCTCATATCTGTAATCCCAGCACTTTACGAAGCTAAGGTGGGAGGATTGTTTGAGTCCAGGAGTTTGAGGCCAACCTGGGTAACATAGTGAGACCCATAGTGTATTATTTCCAAAAAATACAAAAATTATCCAGGCGTGGTGGCACATGCCTATAGTCCCAGCTGCTTGGGAGGCTGAGGTGGGAGGATCCTGCACGCCGGGAAAGCAGAGGTTGCAGTGAGACAAGATGGCACCACTGCATGCACTCCAGTCTGGAGAACAGAGCAAGACTCTGTCTCAGCATAAAGAAACACAAATAGAATAAATATGAGAACTAAATGAGAGAAAAAAGTGTGTGTGTGTGTGTGACGTAACTTAGCATAGTTCCTAGCAAGCAGATATGTTTGTTGAGCACTTTAGCTGATTATCTTTGGTTTAGAGCAGTGCTGATATAAGTGTTCAATATATGTTCAAATTGAAGGAAAAAATATGCCCTTAGTATGCCAAATACGTTGTGAAAATGGCCCTGGGCAGCTAGGGCCATTTCCCAAAATTTCCAACACATGAACGTATTCTGCTAGCCAGAGTGTCAGAGGCATTTGAAGCAGAGTGACTCTATCTTGAATAGGGACTGGGTAGAAGAAGGCTGAGACCTACTGGGCTGCATTCCCAGGAGGTGAGGCATTCTAAGTCACAGGATGAGATAGGAGGTTGGCACCTGGTACAGGACACAAAGACCCTGCTGATAAAACAGGATGCAGTAAAGAAGTGGCTAAGGGCCGAGCGCGGTGACTTACACCTGCAATCCTAGCACTTTGGGAGGCCGAGGCAGGCAGATCACTTAAGGTCAAGAGTTCGAAACCATCCTGGGCAACATGGTGAAACCCCATCTCTACTAAAAATACAAAAAAAAAAAATTAGCCTGGCGTGGTGGCAGGCGCCTGTAATCCCAGCTACTCAGGAGGCTGAGGCAGGAGAATCACTTGAACCGGGAGGCGGAGCTTGCAGTGAGCCAAGGTCGCGCCACTTCACTCTAGTCTGGGTGATGGAGCAAGAGTCCGTCTAAAAAAAAAAAAAAAAGAAAAGAAAAGTGGCTAAAACCCACCAAAACCAACATGGCCATGAAAGTGACTTCTGGTGGTCCTCACTGCTCATTATATGCTAGTTATAATGTATTAGCTTGCTAACACTCCCACCAGTGCCATGACAGTTACAAATGCCATGGCAACATCATGAAGTGACCCTATATAGTCTAAAAGGGGGAGCAACCCTCAGTTCTGGGAATTGCCACCCCTTTCCCAGAAAACTCTTGAATAATCCACCCCTTGTCTAGCATATAATCAAGAAATATTCATAAAACTAGCCAACCAGCAGCCCTGGGGCTGCTCTGACTGTGGAGCAGCCATTCTTTTATTTTTTACTTTCCTAATAAACTTGCTTTCACATCACTCTATGGATTCACCTTGAATTCTTTCTTGCAGGAGAATCAAGAACCCTCTCTTGAGGCCTGGATCGGAACCTCTTTCTGGTAAGACAAGCACACAGGTTAGTTATTTTTTTATTTAGTTATTTAGTTCCTTTTTATTTTTTTGGAGACAGGGTCTTGCTCTGTCCCCCAGGCTGCAGTCATAGGTCACTGCAGCCTTGGCCTCCTGGGCTCAAGTGACTCACCCACCTCAGACTTCTGAGTATCTGGGACTACAGGCTCATGTCACCATGCTTGGCTAAGTTTTAAATTTTTTGTAGAGACAGGGTGTCACCATGTTGCCCAGGCTAGTCTTGAACTCCTGGGCTCAAGCAGTCCTCCCACCTCCCACCTTGAATCCACTCATGCTAGGATTCAAGCATGAGCCATCTTGCCTGGTCTGCTTTTTTTTTTTTTTTTTGATCCATTACACTATAATTGCAAAAAACGTGTTCTTAAATTGAACCTACTGGCCATACGCAGTGGCTCATGCCTGTAATCTCAGTGCTTTGGGTGACTGAAGTAGGAGGATCACTTGAGGCCAGGAGTTTGAGACCAGACTGGGCAACATAGTGAGACCCGGTCTCTACAAAAATAAAATAATTAGCTGGGCATGGTGGTGCATACTTGTAGTCCTAGCTGCTTGAGACTACTCCGTGAGGCAGGAAGATGGTTTGAGCCCAACAGTTGGAGGCTGCAGTAAGCTGTGATCACACCACTGGACTCCAGCCTGGGTAACAGAGCAAGACCACATCTTTAAACCAAATGAACAAAGAAACCCAAACATAAATTAAATGGGCCTATCTAATGAAGACTGGTGCCATGGACGTTTGTTTTTGGTGCAGATCTGTATTGACGTGTTGGCTCCAGTTAGGAACTAGGACCATTTGGACTTCTTGGCATTTACACAAGTTAAAGTCCTCCCCCAAAAGACCTTTGTGGGGCTTTGTCCTTTTATGGTTAAGGCAAGCTGCTGTTTGCCATTTCTAAACTAAAGCTTTAAAGCAAAATGTCCCCAGTCTTTTGGGCCAGCATCATGACACACATTGGGTGTCAAAACCCCACTCACTCAAGGAAATATGGTGTATAAGTGTGAGTGGCTGGGCACATGAGCCACTGCACCTGACTGCCTGGAGTTTAAAGGTCTCATCTTTGTTACCTACCAGGACATCTGAATGAGTGTTGGCACATTTACAGATATGCTAACGCCTCATGTTATTCATTCATCAAACACTGGCTTAGCAGCTGTGCACCAGGCACAGGGTTAAGTGATGGGGACACAGCAGTGAATAAGACATGGTCCCATGATTCATAAGGTTGATAACACCCCATGCTGGTAAGAGAGGGGAAGCCAACACTGATACACTGTTAGTAGCAGTGTGACTTTACACAACTTTTTTTTTTTGAGACAGAGTTTCACTCTTGTTGGCCAGGCTGGAGTGAGATGGCGCAGTCGCAGTCTCAGCTCACTGCAACCTCCACCTCCTAGGTACTGCAGCCTCCACCTCCCGGGTTCAAGCGGTTCTCCTGCCCCAGCCTCCCAAGTAGCTGGGATTACAGGTGCCCGCCACCACACCTGGCTAATTTACAAGGTTTCACCATGTTGGCAAGGCTGGTCTCAAACTTCTGATCTCAGGTGATCCACCCACCTTGGCCTCCCAAAGTGCTGGGACTACAGGTGTGAGCCACCATGTCCGGCAGAATTTATACAACTTTTTGAGAGAGCATTTTGGTATCGTCAACATTCAATATACATATGCCTGTTCCAGGCCGTGTGCAGTGGCACTTTGGGACGCCAAGGCTGGTGGATCCTTTGAGCCCAGGAGTTTGAGACCAGACTGGGCAACATGGGGAAACCCTGTCTCTACAAAAGATACAAAAATTAGCTAGGTGTGGTAGCATGCGCCTGTAGCCCCAGTTACTTGGGAGACTGAGGTGAGAGGATCACTTTAGTCTGGGAGGCAGAGGCTGCAATGAGCTGAGATCGTGCTACAGCACTCCAGCCTGGGTGACAGAATGAGACCCTGTCTCAAAAATAAAATAAATAAAACCATAGTACTCAGGACAGTCTGGTATTGCTGAAAAGGTAGACAAATAATGGAACAGAATAGAGTCCAGAAATAGACTCCCATGCATTTATCACTTTGGTGTAAAATAGACAACACACGTATGTGTGCATGCAATCACACACACGCACATATCTTTCACACACTTATATTGACAAGTATGCCAAAGTAACACAACAGGGAAGGAAAGTCTCTTTTTCTTTTTTTTTTTTTTTTGAGACGGAGTCTCGCTCTGTGGCCCAGGCTGGAGTGTAGTGGCCAGATCTCAGCTCACTGCAAGCTCTGCCTCCCGGGTTTATGCCATTCTCCTGCCTCAGCCTCCCGAGTAGCTGGGACTACAGGCGCCCGCCACCTCGCCCGGCTAGTGTTTTGTATTTTTTAGTAGAGACGGGGTTTCACTGTGTTAGCCAGGATGGTCTCGATCTCCTGACCTCTTGATCCGCCCGTCTCGGCCTCCCAAAGTGCTGGGATTACAGGCTTGAGCCACTGCGCCCAGCCTCTTTTTCTTTTGAGACGAGTCTCACTCTGTTGCCCAGGTTGGAGTGCAGTGGTGTGATCTCGGCCCACTGCAAGCTCCACCTCCCAGATTCATACCATTCTACTGCCTCAGCTTCCCGAGTAGCTGGGACTATAGGTGCCCACCACCACACCTGGCTAATTTTTTGTATTTTTAGTAGAGACAGGGTTTCACCGTGTTAGCCAGGATGTTCTCGAACTCCTGAATTCAGGTAATCCGCCCGCCTCTGCCTCCCGAAGTGCTGGGATTACAGGCGTGAGCCACCACACCTGGCTGGGGAAGGAAAGTCTCTTCAATAAATGGTGTTAAAACACTTGGATGCTAAAGCATCCATATGGGGAAAAAGTAAGCCTCAATGCCTACCTCTACATATGCAATATTTTAGATGGATTGCAGACCTAAAATTTAAGAGCTAAAACTATAAGGCTTCTAGAAGAAAACCTATGAGAATATCTTTGCAACTGAGATACACAAATCTTTTTCTTTCTTTCTTTCTTTCTTTCTCTTTCTTTCTTTCTTTCTTTCTTTCTTTCTTTCTTTCTTTCTTTCTTTCTTTCTCTTTCTTTCTTTCTTTCTTTCTTTCTTTCTTTCTTTCTTTCTTTCTTTCTTTCTTTCTTTCTTTCTTTCTCTTTCTTTCTCTCTCTCTCTCTCTTTCTCTTTCTTTCTTTCTTTCTTTTGGCAGAATCATTCTGTCACCCAGGCTAGAGTGCAGTGGCACTATCTCAGATCACTGCAACCTCTGCTGCTGGGTTTCAAGTGATTCTTCTGTTTCAGCCTCCCAAGTAGCTGGGATTACAGGTGTAAGCCACCATGTCTGGCTAATTTTTATATTTTTAATAGACATGTGGTTTCACCATGTTGGCCAGGCTGGTCTTGAACTCCTGACCTCGGGAGACCCACCTGCCTTGGCCTCCCAAAGTGCTGGGATTACAGGTGTGAGCCACCACGCCCGGCCAAGAGACATGCAAATACTTTTTAGGACAAAAAGGCACAAATTGGCCGGGCTCGGTGGCTCATGCCTGTAATGCTAGCACTTTGGGAGGCCGAGGTGGGCAGATTGCAAGGTCAGGAGTTCGAAACCAGCCTGACCAATATGGTGAAATCCTGTCTCTACTAAAGATACAAAAATTAGCCGGGCATGGTGGTGCGCACCTGTAATCTCAGCTACTCGGGAGACTGAGGAAGGAGAATTGCTTGAACCTGGGAGGTGGAGGTGGCAGTGTGCTGAGATTGCACCACCACACTCCAGCCTGGGTGACAGAGTGAGACTCTGTCTCAAAAAAAAAAAAAAAAAAAGGCACAAATCATAAAACATTGATAAATTGGACTTAACCAAAGTGACAGAGAGAGGCTCTCTGAAAGAAAAGATACTTATTTGGGAATAGAGCATTGCCATGGGAATACACAGGCCACAGTAAACTATGTACATATGCAGGGAAGTAAAGAAATTCAAAAGCTTTTTTTTTTTTTTTTGAGACGGAGTCTCGCTCTGTCGCCCAGGCTGGAGTGCAGTGGCCGGATCTCCGCTCACTGCAAGCTCCGCCTCCCGGGTTTACGCCATTCTCCCGCCTCAGCCTCCCGAGTAGCTGGGACTACAGGCGCCCGCCACCTCGCCCGGCTAGTTTTTTGTACTTCTTTTTAGTAGAGACGGGGTTTCACCGTGTTAGCCAGGATGGTCTGGATCTCCTGACCTCGTGATCCGCCCGTCTCGGCCTCCCAAAGTGCTGGGATTACAGGCGTGAGCCACCGCGCCCGGCTGAAATTCAAAAGCTTTTAAAGGAAAAAATGAGGATGATTACTTGTTTTGAAATAATTATCCCTGGCTACAAATATCAATAACAAGGTTGATACCAGTCTGAGGTTGGACACGCAGCTGCTAGGTAGACATCCTTACAGAAGTATTTGTTGTGTAAAACATGATGGCTTTTGTGCAGGGTTGTGGTTTTTGCTGTCTTCTGTGATAGTTTTTGTTATCAGGCATACCAACATGAAACCCTCTCTTCGTGACTTTCCCTGGCTCCATTCGTCAGGGATTTTCACTTTTACTTCAAAATATTTTAAACATTTTTTTCAGAAATGAGGGTCTTGCTATCCTGCCCAGGCTGCTCTTGAATTACTAGCCTCAAACAATCCTCCCACCTCAGCCTCCTGAGTAGCTGGGGTAATAGGCATGAGCCACCATGCCCTGTTTCTCAGGGATTTTTTTTCCCCCGCAGACATTAGTGACTCCATTTTGATTCTAACAGCATTAACAAGTTTATCAAAATTAAGAATTTCTGGCCAGGCACAGTGGCTCACGCCTGTAATCCCAGCACTTTGGGAGGTCAAGGAGGGCAGATCACTTGAGGTCAGCCATTCAAGAGACTAGCTTGGCCAATGTGGTGAAACCCCATCTCAACTAAAATTATAAAAATTAGCTGGGTGTGGTGGCAGATGCCTGTAATCCCAGCCACTCAGGAGGCTGAGGCAGGAGAATCACTTGAGCCTGGGAGGCGGAGGGTGCAGTGAGCTGAGATCACCACACTGCACTCCAGCCTGGGTGATGAGAGTGAAACTCTATCTTAAAAAAAAAAAAAAGGAATTTCTGATCTTTAAAAGACACCAAGAAAATGAAAAGACAAGCCACAGACTGGGAGAAAACATATTTAGAACATCAATCTGATAAAGAACTTGTATCCAGAATACATAAAGAACTTCAACAACTCCATAACAATAAGAAAAACAACTGTAGAGCCAGGTGCAGTGTTGCAAACCTGTAATCCCAGCACTTTCAGAGGCCAAGGTGGGAGGATTGCTTGAACCCAAGAATTCAAGACCAGCCTGAGCAATAGAGCAAAACCTCATCTCTACAGAAAAATTTAAAGCTTAGCCAGGTGTGGTGGTGATGTTACCGGAAATGGGTTCCAATCCCGACCCCGAGAGAGGATTCTTAGATCTCATGCAAGAAAGAATTCAGGGCAAGTCCACAGAGCAAAGTGAAAGCAAGGTTATTAGAGAAGTAAGGAAACAAATGAATGGCTACTCCACAGATAGTGCAGCCCAGAGAGCTGCTGGTTGGCTATTTTTGGTTCGTTCTTTCTTTCTTTCTTTCTTTCTTTCTTTCTTTCTTTCTTTCTTTCTTTCTTTCTTTCTTTCTTTCTTTCTTTCTTTCTTTCTTTCTTTCTTTCTTTCTCTTTCTTTCTTTCTTTCTTTCTTTCTTTCTTTCTTTCTTTCTTTCTTTCTTTCTTTCTTTCTTTCTTTCTTTCCTTTCTTTCCTTTTCTTTCTTCCCTCCTTCCTTCCTTCCTTCCTTCCTTCCTTCCTTCCTTCCTTCCTTCCTTCCTTCCTTCCTTTCTTCCTTTCTTTCTTTCTTTCTTTTTGAGTTGGTGTCTCACTCCGTCTCCTAGGCTCGAGTGCAGTGGTGCAATATCAACTCACTGGTAGCCTTTAACCTCTCAGGTTAAAATGATTCTCCTACCTCAGCCTCCTGAGTAGCTGGGATTACAGGTGCACACCACCATGCCAGGCTAATTTTTGTATTTTTAGTAGAGATAGGGTTTCACCATGTTGCCCAGTATGATCTTGAACTTCTGTCCTCAAGTGATCCACCTGCCTCGACCTCCCAAACTGCTCGGATTACAGGCATGAACCACCGCGCCTGGCCGATTTCTTGATTACATGCTAGACAAGGGGTGGATTATTCATGAGTTTTCCAGGAAAGGGGTGAGGATTTCCTGAACTGGGGGTTCCTGCCCTTTTTAGACCATATAGGGTAACTTCCTGATGTTGCTATGGCTTTTGTAAACTGTCACGGCACTGGTGGAAGTGTCTCTTACATGCTAATGTATTATAATTAGGGTATAATGAGCAGTGAGGATGACCAGAGGCCACTTCTGTCACCATCTTGGTTTTGGTGGGTTTTGGCCCACTTCTTCCCCACATCCTGTTTTATCAGCAGAGTCTTTATGACCTGTGTCTTGTGATACCAGTCTTGCCGACCTCCTGTCTCATCCTGCGACTAAGAATGCCTGACCTCCTGGGAATGCAGCCAGCAAGTCTCAGCCTCATGTTACCCAGTCCCCATTCAAAATGGAGTCCCTCTAGTTTGAATGCCCCTGACAGTGCTGTGCACCTACAGTCCCAGCTACTCGGGAGGCTGAGGCAGGAGAATCACTTGGGTCCAAGAGTTTGAGGCTGCAGTGAGCTGTGATCACGCCACTGAACTCCAGCCTGGGCAACAGAGCGAAACCCTATCTCTTAAAAAACAAACAAAACATTTTTAAAAAGAATAGGGGAAAGACTTGAACAGACACTTTATAAGAGAATATGTACACAGGACCAGTAAGACTGTGGAAATATCTGAGCTTCAAGTCAGGGACATGTAAAAAAAATTAAATGGAAGCATGGAAAGATGCTCAACATCAGTAGTCCTGAAAAGGAATGCAAATTCAGAGCACTAGGGACCAGCCGAAATGACTGAAATGAGAAAGCTTGACAATGTTTTTTGTCCACAAGAATGTGGAGCAATCGAAATACTTACTGGTGGTGGGAATGAAAAAATGATACATTGGCAGGGTGCGGTAGCCCACACCTGTAATCCCAGCAATTTAGGAGTCCGAGACGGGCGTATCTCTTGAGGTCGGGAGCTTGAGACAAGCCTGGCCAACATGGTGAAACCCCATCTGTACAGAAAAATACAAAAATTAGCTGGGCATGGTGGCACATGCTTGTAGTCCCAGCTACTTGGGAGGCTGAGGCAGGAGAATCACTTGAACCCAGGAGGCAGAGTTTGCAGCAAGCCAAGATTGTGCCTCTGCACTCCAGCCTGGGCAACAGAGTGAGATCCTGTCTCAGAAAAGAAAAAAAAAAAAGAAGAGGAGGAGGAAGAGGAGGAGGAGGAAGAAGAGGAAGAAGATGAGGAGGAGGAAGAAGAGGAAGAAGGAGGAGGAGGAGGAAAGAGAGAGAGAAAGGGAAGGGAAGGGAGGGAGGGAGGGTGGGAGGAAGGAAGGAAGGAAGGAAAGAAGGAAAGAAAAGAAAAGAGAAAGATTGTTAAATGGCTGGGCAGGGTGGCTCATGCCTGTAATCCCAGCACTTTGGGAGGCCAAGATGGGTGGATCACTTGAGGTCTGGAGTTGGAGACTAGCTTGACCAACATGGTGAAACCCCGACTCTACTAAAAAAATACAAAATAGCCAGACATGGTGGTGCACACCTGTAATTCCAGCTACTTGGGAGGCTGAGGCAGGAGAATCGCTTGAACCCAGGAGGCAGAGGTTGCAGTGAGCCAAGATTGCACCATTGCACTCCAGCCTGGGCAGCAAGAGCGAAACTCCTTCTCAAACGGTTAAAAAGTTGCAAGCCTTTATTTGTGTTTAGAGCATTGCTAAATTAATCAGACTTGGTATTTAATTGCTTAATGTAACCTGTGTTACAAAGTGTGTACATCAGGCCAGGCACAGTGGCTCACCCCTGTAATCCCAGCACTTTGGGAGGCTGAGGTGGGCGGATCACTTGAGGTCAGGAGTTCATGACCAGCCTGGCCAACATGGTGAAACTCTGTCTCTACTAAAAATACAAAAATTAGCCAGGTGTGGTGGCAGACACCTGTACTCCCAGCTACTCGGGAGGTTGAGGCAGGAGAATTGCTTGAAGTGGAGAGGGGGAGGTTGCTGTGAGCCGAGGTCATGCCACTGCACTCCAGCCTGGGTGACAGAGTGAGACCTTGTCTCAAAAAAAAAAAAAAAAAGTGCATCAAAGAATTTTAATTTCTTAATTGTTGCTTTTAATTAATTAATTAATTTATCTTTTGGGATAGGCTCTTGCTCTGTCACCCAGGTACAGTGGCACAATCTCAACTCACTGCAGCCTTGAAGTCCCAGGCTCAAGGGAGCCTCCCACCTCAGCCTCCTAATAGCTCTAACTACAGGTGCTCACCACCACGCCGGGCTAATTTTTGAATAGTTGTTGCTTTTTTTTTTGAGACGGAGTCTTGCTCTGTCGCCCAGGCTGGAGTGCAGTGGCGCAATCTCGGCTCACTGCAAGCTCCGCCTCCCGGGTTCACGCCATTCTCCTGCCTCAGCCTCCTGAGTAGCTGGGACTACAGGCGCCCGCCACCGCGCCCGGCTAATTTTTTCTATTTTTAGTAGAGACAGGGTTTCACCATGGTCTCGATCTCCTGACCTTGTGATCCGCCCGCCTCGGCCTCCCAAAGTGCTGGGATTACAGGCGTGAGCCACCACGCCCGGCCTAGTTGTTGCTTTTTAATAATATATGTTATGTTTATTGTAAAAAATTAGAAAATGCAGATAAGAAAAAGAAGGGAAAATCACTCATGAAAATGTGAAATTAAGTAGTGCAGAATACGAAGCGTTTATTGTTTATTTTGTTGTATTATAACGACATCAGAAACACATAAGAAATGTCCTTCAAAAAGATGCATGTTGACATTATGTAGGGATAAAAATCAGTGAGGTGTAGGATTTGCTTTAAAATACTTGCAAGCGGCAGGGCACGGTGGCTCATGCCTGTAATCCCAGCACTTTGGGAGGCCAAGGCGGGCGGATCATGAGGTCAGGAGATCAAGACCATCCTGGCAAACACGGTGAAACCCCGTCTCTACTAAAAATACAAAAAAAAAAAAAAAAAAAAAAAAAAAAATTAGGCGGGCATGGTGGCAGGCACTTGTAGTCCCAGCGTCTCGGGAGGCTGAGGCAGGAGAATGGCGTGAACCCGGGAGGCGGCGGAGCTTGCAGTGAGTAGAGATCGCACCACTGCACTCCAGCCTGGGTGACAGAGCGAGACTCTGTCTCAAAAAAATAAAAATACTTGCAAGCCAGGGTAGTGGCTCACTCCTGTAATCCCAGTGCTTTTGGAGGCCGACACAGGAGGATCACTTGAACCCCAGGAGTTTGAGACCATCCTGGGCAACATGGTGAAACCCCATCTCTACAAAAAAAATACAAAAATTAGCCAGTGTGGTGGCCCACACCTGTAATGTCAACTACTTGGGAGGCTGAGGTGGGAGGATCGCTTGAGCCCAGGAGTTCGAGGCTGCAGTGAGCCAAGATTGTGCCACTGTACTTTAGCCTGGGCGACAGGTGAGATCCTGTCTCTAAATGAATAACATACTTCAAGAGAGAGGGGACAGTTTGCAAAAATAATAATAATAATAAATAAAACAAGTGTAGCAAAATAAGAAATAATTAATGAATCAGTTGGGGCAATGGGCATATAGAGGTTCATTATTATTCTCTCTACTTTTGTGTATAATTTTTTTTTTTTTTTTTAATGTTTGAGACTGAGTCTCACTCTGTCACCCGAGCTGGAGTACAGTGGCATGATCTCAGCTCACCGCAACCACCTCCCGGTTCAAGTGATTCTCCCACCTCAGCCTTTCGAGTAGCTGGGACCACAGGCACCCTCCACCATACCCGGCTAATTTTTCTATTTTTAATAGAGACAGGGTTTCACCATGTTGGCCAGGCTGGTCTCAAACTCCTGACTTCAAGTGATCCACCTGCCTCAGCCTCCCAGAATGCTGGAACTGCAGGCATGAGCCACCATGCCCAATCTATGTATAATTTTATAATAATTTTTTTGTTTTTTGAGATGGAGTCTCGCTCTGTCGCCCAGGCTGGAGTGCAGTGGCACAATCTCTGCTCACTGCAAGCTCCATCTCCCAGGTTCACACCATTCTCCTGCCTCAGCCTCTAGAGTAGCTGGAACTACAGGCGCCTGCCACCATGCCCAGCTAATTTTTTTTGTATTTTTAGTAGAGACGGGATTTCACCATGTTAGCCAGCATGGTCTCGATCTCCTGACCTCGTGATCTGCCCGCCTTGGCCTCCCAACGTGCTGGGATTACAGGCGTGAGCCACCGCACGCAGCCTCAGGCATATTTTTTATTGATACATAATAGGTGTTCATGTCTTCAGGGTCTCTGTGATAATTTACATTTGTAAAGATCAAACCAGTGGAACTGGGATATCCATCACCTTCAATATTTGTCTTTTTTTTTTCTCTTTTTTTAGACATAGTCTTGCTCTGTCACCCAGGCTAGAGTGCAGTAGCATGATCTTGGGTCACTACAACTTCCGTCTCCTAGGTTCAAGCAGTTCTCGTGCCTCAGCCACCCAAGTAGTTGGGACTACAGGTGTGCACCACCACACCCAGCTAAGTTTTTTTTTTATTTTTTATAGAGACAGGATCTTGCCATGTTGCCCAGGCTGGTCTCAAACTCCTGACCTCAAGTAATCCTCCTGCCTCAGCCTCCCAAAGTGCTGGGATTACAGGCGTGAGCCACCATTCTAGGCCACTGGTCTTTTCTTTACACTAGAAAAGTTTGAATTAATAGGCTGAGTGTGATGGCTCACGCCTGTAATCCTGGTGCTTTGGGAGGCTGAGGCAGGTGGATTATGAGGTCAGAAGTTCAAGACCAGCCTGGCCAACATGGCCAAACCTCATCTCTACTAAAAATACAAAAATTACCAGGGCATGGTGGCAGGCGCCTGTAATCTCAGCTACTTGGGAGGCTGAGGCAGGAGAATCACTTGAACCTGGGAGGTGGAGGTTGCAGTGAGCTGGGATCGTGCCATTGCTCTCCAGCCTGGACAACAAGAGCAAGACTCTGTCTCAAAAAGAAAAGAAAAGTTTGAATTTTTGAATTATTTTCTTATAGCTGTCTTGAAATATATCTCCCGGGTTCAAGTGATTCTCCTGCCTCATCCTCCTGAGTAGCTGGGATTACAGGCGTGTGCCACCATGTCCAGCTAATTTTTTGTATCTTTGGTTGAGATAGGGTTTCACCACGTTGGCCAGGCTGGTCTTGAACTCCTGACCTCAAGTGATCCACCCGCCTCAGCCTCCTAAAGTGCTGGGATTACAGGCATGAGCCACTGCACCTGGCCCTCCTTGTGGTTTTGATTTGCATTTCCTTGATGACTGGTGATTAGCATTTTTTCATACACCTGTAGGCCATTTGTAGGTTTCTTTTGAGAAATGTCTATTCAGATCTTTTGCCCTTCTTAAATAATTTTTTTTTGCGATTAAGTTATTTGAGTTCTTTATACACTCTGGTTATTAATTCTTTGTCAGATGGACAGTCTGCAATATTTTCTTCCACTCTGAGTTGTCTCTTCGCTTACGTCTTTATCCATTCAGCCACTCTGTGCTTTTTTGTGTTTTTTTCACACAGGATCTCAACGTTACTTTTTAATAACTACATAATATGCATTGAATGGACATAACAAAATTAAGCGGGAGATGTTCAGGTTATTTCCAACTTCTCACCATTTTTGACAATCTTTCAATAACCATTCTTGTGTTCAATCTTGTTGCATAGCCATACTTCCCCATGATAAAAGTCTAAAAAGGAAAATTCTGGATGAAAAACTGTTTAAGCACCAGGGGGAGCTGGTCACCCATGTGATCCCCACCTGCAGTGCTGTGGGATTAAAAAAAATTTTTTTTTTTTTTTTTTTTTTTTTTTTTGAGACAGAGTCTCGCTTAGTCGCCCAGGCTGGAGTGCAGTGGCGCGATCTCGGCTCACTGCAAGCTCCGCCTCCCGGGTTCACGCCATTCTCCTGCCTCAGCCTCCCGAGTAGCTGGGACTACAGGCGCCCGCCGCCTCGCCCGGCTAATTTTTTGCATTTTTAGTAGAGACGGGGTTTCACAGTGTTAGCCAGGATGGTCTCGATCTCCTGACCTTGTGATCCGCCCGCCTCAGCCTCCCAAAGTGCTGGGATTACAGGCGTGAGCCACCACGCCCGGCCAAAAAAATTTTTTTTTTGAGACAGGGTCTCACTCTGCCCAGGCTGGAGTGCAGTGGCACGATCTGTGCTCACTGCAACCTCTGCTTCCCAGGTTCAAGCGATCCTCCCACCGCAGCGTCCCAAGTAGCTGAAACTATAGGTGTGTGCCACCACATCTGGCTAGTTTTTGTATTTTTAGTAGAGACAGAGTTTCACCATGTTGGCCAGGCTGGTCTGGAACTCCTGGCATCAAGTGATCTGCCTGCTTTGGCCTCCTAAAGTGCTGAGATTATAGGCATGCATCACTGTACCCATCCTTTACCTTAGCAGTTTCAGCTTGGGCACACAGCTCGTAAACAGTACCTGGCATCCAGAAATGCTCAACAGAGCCTTTCATCTTTGAAACCCTACCCCTCCTTGCTGCATTCTTTAATGTGGACAATAGTTGTTTCTCCAATGCATAAATTGCTGTGTCCTTCAAGTCCCAAGCCCCTTTTACATGGAAAGGCTGGCACTGCCACTGTCAGATCATTTAGAAGAGAATAGGCCCACCTCAGCCTCCTGGTTGGGTGTGTGACCCAGGCCCTGCCATTCAATGCACCATGTGCACCTTAACCACAGTGATTGGTGCAAGGATGGCACAAAACCCACACCAGACCAATAAGACCCTACCCAGGACCTTTGCTGAAGCGTAGAGAAAAGAGTTGCTACTTCTTCAGGGTTTGTTGACTTGGTTGTAAAGTATCGTGTTGAAGCACATGAGCTTTGGAGTTTGGACTTGAATTGGAATCCCCTCTCGATCACCTCCTGGCCATGTGAACTTTCTGAAATTCCTCAGTATCTCAGATATTTGGTGTTTGTTTGTTTGTTTGTTTTGAGACGGAATCTCGCTCTGTCTCGCCCAGGCTGGAGTGCAGTGGCATGATCTCAATGCAGCCTCCGCTTCCTGGATTCAAGTGATTCTCCTGCCTCAACCTCCCAAGTAGCTGAAACTATAGGCATGTGCCACCACACCCAGCTAAGTTTGTATTTTTAGTAGAGATGGGGTTCCACCATGTTGGCCAGGCTGGTCTCAAACACCTGACCTCAGTTGATCCTCCCACCTCAGCCTCCCAAAGTGCTGGGATTACAGGTGTGAGCCACTGCCCGGCCAATATCTCAGATGTTTGGCTTCCTCATCTGTAAACTGGGGCAGTAATAATTTCTGCCTTACAGGGTTGTTGTAGATTTTGTGTGACATAACACGTGTAAAACACTAAGTGCTGAGCCTGCTACAGACAAATTATTCCATGATGCTGGTTGGTTGTTGCGACACAGTCCACACCCCGAGATGTGGAGGCAGCCAGTGTCCATCTCTTGCTCCATCTGCTGGTCCATAGCGCTACTGCCCCCTCACCAAACACACACACTTGTCCTTTTCTGCTATCAGTACATAAATGAGGCATCACCAGAGGGTGACCATAACCTGGCATTTTCTGGGAAACTTCCTATTTCAAATATTTGATTGCATTAGCAGGAAACAAGCTGCAGCTTCTGGGGAAAGGAACATAATTCCTGCCCATCTATGATGCCATTTCTTTGGGCGGGTGTTGTGTGTTTTTTTTTGTTTGTTTGTTTTTCTTGAGACGGAGTCTTGCTCTGTCACCCAGGCTGGAGGGCAGTGGCGCGATCTCCACTCACTGCAAGCTCCGCCTCCCGGGTTCACACCATTCTCCTGCCTCAGCCTCCCGAGTAGCTGGGACTACAGGTGCCCGCCACCATGCCTGGCTAATTTTTTGTATTTTTAGTACAGACAGGGTTTCACCGTGTCAGCCAGGATGGTTTCGATCTCCTGACCTCATGGTCCGCCCGCCTCGGCCTCCCAAAGTGCTGGGATCACAGGCGTGAGCCACTGCGCTCAGCCAGGGTGGGTGTTTCTTTAAGCCAGGCCAGGAGAAAGAGTGCTTTCTGCTCAGCCAACCTTGTATCAGGTAGGACTCAACTGTTTGCCAAGTGACAGAAAACCTAACTCAAACAGAAGAGGAAATGTATTAATGGGTAAATTATAAGTTAGTTCTAATTCACAAGGATTGAGAGTCAGTGAGGTTGTGGTCCCCTAGAGCAGAAGTGTTAAACCTTTCCTTATAAAGAGCCAGATAGTAAATATTTTAGGCTTCGCAGAACATATGGTTTTGTTGCAGCCGCTCAACCCTGCTATCATAGCATGCAAGCATCATAGTAAATATGTAAAAGAATGAGCATGGCTGTATTCCAATACAATTTATTTACAGAAGCAGAGGGTAGGCTGCGCTTGGCCCATGGGCTGTGGTTTGCTGACCCCTGACTTTAGAGGAAAATCAGAATGCAATTACCCAAAGAAGGGGAATTGAATACAGGTGGCAAAAGTACAAAAAGCACGCCCATGTTAAGCTCCAAATTCTCCTGGTGTAATCTTTTCTGTCCTCTTAAAGCAAACAAAGGGAAGTGAGGTGACCAGTCTGGTCTGGGGATCCAGTTTATTTGAGTGAAACGAAGTTCTTTCTCTCTGTGGATCTATTTAGTATATCTCTCTGTGGATCTATTTAGTATGTGGATCTTTAAGGTTTCAGCCCAGGACCTTAAAGATAAGTATGGTACATGCTGGGGAGCTTATGTGCTGAGGTTTTGCTTCTTCTGTGCCCACTCTAATTTCTTAGGCCAATCTCTGGAATTTTTTTTTTTTTTTTTTTTTTGAGATGGGATCTTGCTCTTATCACCCAGACTGCAGTATGATGGCGCAATCTTGGCTCACTACAACTTCTGCCTCGCGAGTTCAAGCGGTTTTCCTTGCCTCAGTAGCTCCTGAGTAGCTGGGATTACAGGTGTGCACCACCATGCCCAGCTAATTTTTTGTATTTTTAGTAGAGACGGGATTTTACCATGTTGATCAAGCTGGTCTCGATCTCCTGTCCTCGTGATCCGATTGCCTTGGCCTCCCAAAGTGCTGGGATTACAGGCGTGAGCCCCTGTGCCTGGCCCTAACTCTGGATTTGTGATTGTCCATGATTCAAGATCATTGGACTTTCAATGATACAAGATAATGCATTACGGATTCCTCACCTTCCAGATGTGCCTCACTGCTGTTATGATGGGCGTGCTTTTATTCACTGGATTCACAAGATGTCTTAGATGTAAGTATGTACTGATCAATGTTAGCGGAATGTTAATGAACCACTGTATACTCATGCTTTAGAATGTCTTGGTCAGATAAAAATTCTAAAGATTTTATGCTAACCAAATACTAAATAGTTTGAGGGATCTTGTGTTGGGCAAATGTAGTCAGTGGTCCTCTGTAAGTCAATATAAAGAACATAAGGAAACTGTGGATAAAGTCTTTGAGATCTAAGCCACCCTAAAGGTGAGGAGTCAGAGCGTTTCTTTTTACCTTTTTTTTTTTTTTTGAGACAAAATCTCTCTCTATTGCCCAGGCTGGAGTACAGTGGCGTGATCTCAGCTCACTGTAACCTCTGACTCCCTGGTTCAAGTGATTCTCCTGCCTCAGGCTCCCAAGTAGCTGGGATTACAGGCACACAACACCATGCCCGGCTAATTTTTTTTTTTTTTTTTTTTTTTTTTTTTTTAGTAGAGACAGGGTTTCACCATTTTGGCCAGGATGATCTCGGTCTCCTGACCTCATGATCCGCATGCCTCGGCCTCCCAAAGTGCTGAGATTACAGGCATGAGCCACCATGTCCAGCCGCCTTCCTTTTTTTTTTTGAGATGAAGTTTTGCTCTTGTTGCCCAGGCTGGAGTGCAATGGAACGATCTTGGCTCACCACAACCTCCACCTCCCAGGTTCAAGTGAATCTCCTGCCTCAGTCTCCCTAGTAGCTGGGATTACAGGCATGTGCCACCATGCCTGGCTAATTTTGTATTTTTAGTAGAGACAGGGTTTCTCCATGTTGGTCAGGCTGGTCTCGAACTCCTGACCTCAGGTGATCCACCCGCCTCGGCCTCCCAAAGTGCTGGGATTGTAAGGCATGAGCCACCATGCCCGGCCTTTTTTTTTTTTTTTTTTTTTGACAAAGTTTCACTCTGTTGCTCATGCTGGAGTGCAGTGACGCGATCTCGGCTCACTGCAACCTTCACCTCCTGGGTTCAAGCAATTCTCCTGCCTCAGCCTCCCCAGTAGCTGGGATTACAGGCACGTGCCACCATGTCTGGTTGATTTTTGTATTTTTAGTAGAGATGGGGTTTCACTATGTTGGCCAGGCTGGTTTTGAACTCCTGACCTCGTGATCCACCTGCCTTGGCCTTCCAAGGTGCTAGGATTCCAGGCGTGAGCCACCACGCCCGGCCGAGTCAGAGGGTTTCTAAAGGAGGCTGGGCGCAGTGGCTCATGCCTGGAATCCTAGCACTTTGGGAGGCTGAGGTAGGAGGATCGCTTGAGTCCAGAAGTTGACACCAGCCTGGGTGACATACTGAAACCCCATCTTTATTTTTTTTATTTTATTTTTATTTTTATTTATTTATTTATTTTTTTTTTGAGGCGGAGTCTCGCTCTGTCGCCCAGGCTGGAGTGCAGTGGCGCGATCTCGGCTCACTGCAAGCTCCGCCTCCCAGGTTCCCGCCATTCTCCTGCCTCAGCCTCCCGAGTAGCTGGGACTACAGGCGCCGCCACCACGCCCGGCTAATTTTTTTGTATTTTTAGTGGAGACGGGGTTTCATTGTGTTAGCCAGGATGGTCTCGATCTCCTGACCTCGTGATCCGCCCGTCTCGGCCTCCCAAAGTGCTGGGATTACAGGCTTGAGCCACCACGCCCGGCCTGAAACCCCATCTTTATTAAAAAATACAAAAATTAGCCAGGTGTGGTGGTGTGCATCTGTGGTCCCAGCTACTCAGGAGGCTGAGGTGGTAGGATTGCTGAAGCCTGGGAAGCAGAGGCTGCAGTGAACCAAGATCAAGCCTCTGCACTCCACAGCGGAGGCTGCAGTGAGCCCAGGAGATCGAGCCTCTATACTCTGTCTGGGCAACAGAGCAAGAGTGGTAGTTTACGCCTGTAATCCAAACATTTTGAGAGGCCAAGGTGGGCAGATCTCCTGAGGTTAGGAGTTTGAGACCAGCCTGGCCAGCATGGTGAAACCTTGTCTCTACTAAAAATACAAAAATTAGCTGGGCATGGTGGCAGGTGCCTGTAATCCCAGCAATTTGGGAGGCTGAGGCTGAAGAATCATTTGAACACAGGAGGAGGAGGTTGCAGTGACCAGAGATCGCGCTATTGCACTCCAGCTTGGGTTACAAGAACAGAACTCCATCTCAATCAATCAATAAAAAATTTAAAAAATGTTGAATCTCCTTTCTTTGATAGCAAGTAATGAAGCATTCAAAGCCTAAACTTCTGTAGTGAAGCCATTGTCATGAACATCTCTAAACTGTCAGGATACACATGGAAGATCCAACACTGTTTCTCTGTTATTCATGGGAGGATGATTCTGGGTATCCAGCTACTGACTGATGTCCAGGATCATGCCAGACCTCTCTAGCTCAGAGGGCTCTGGTCCTAAGGTCAGATCTTAGGACCTAGAACCTAGTGAGTTTCAGCCATGAGACATGTCCCTGAGCCATTGAGGTGAGAAAATAATTGAATGGAGTTTCACCATGTTGTTCTGTCATGCCACTGCTACTCACATTAACAGGCTTGTTTGGAAAGCCTGGGAATCAGGAGGGCTTGGGGCTAGGGACAGGCTATACACCTTCAGAGGGATTAGCTCAACTCTCCTGATGAGCTCTCTGGAATCGAGCTTTAGTTGCCTGGGCAAGGCCAGAACATTGTAGATGAGTCCAGCTGGAATCAGTTGCCAACAGGGGAACCCAGCTTCCCGATGACATCAGGATTGGTATTCCCAATGACATAAAGCTTGGTACTGGGCTGTCTTCGGGTGGATGTTTCCCTACAAGAATACCTGTATGTTTTCAGGAGGTGTCTATACAGGCATTCTCCTTCACTGAATCTTGTGTTCTCTAGAATTAAGTAGATCCCCTTTAAATACAGACCCCCATTTTATAGGCTTGATTTTGCTGTGAGTCACATCATAGCTTTCAGGACTTAAAATTGTGCCTAAATAGGTAAAAACATTAGCCGGGCATGGCGGCACGCACCTGTGGTCCCAGTGACACAGGAAGCTGAGGCAGGGGGATCACTGGAACCCAGGAAGTCGAGGCTGCAGTAAGATTTGTTTGTGTCACTGCACTCCAGTCTGGTGAGCATGAGACCCTGTCTTCTTAAAAAAAAAAAAAAAAAGTAAAAATGTATGTAATCATTACTTGTTTGCCAAGCAAAATATTTCTGCATGAGGTCCTTGGTGGTGAAGAAGAAATCACTAGTGCCCACCCATGTTGCACTATATTCTTGTAAAATATATTTTGGTTCTGTCCCCTAATCCTCATGTGCTAACAGGGATGTATTGTTTTTTCTAGAGTTCTTTCCAGGGATTTAGATCATTATTTCACATCTTCCAGATCTTAGATTTGGTTCAAGAGGTCAAGGAGCACTTCCTTCATTCATAAATATTTATTTAGGTTCTAATATATGCCAGCATTCTATGCACTAGAAGCTTAACTTTGTAATCTGGTTTGATGCATTGTGTACAAATTCACAAAGATATGTATGAAGCTGTTATCCACAGAATTGTTTGTGTAACTGGAAACAATTTGAACATCTATCAATAGGTAGGAAATGGTTCATTAAAACAACAGAACTTTAAAATCATTAAAAGATCTTTATGTATTAGTATGCAAATATGTCAAAGGAATAATAAGACCAAAAGTTGTAAAAATAAGTTATTTTATCCCATTTTTGCATACACACACGTGAGAAATTGGTAAAAGTGATTGTATGTGGGAATAGGTTGGAAAATTTACTTCTATATGTATTAAAAAAAAAAAAGACCAAAGCCGGGCGTGGTGGCTCACACCTGTAATCCAGCACTTTGGGAGGTCAAGGCGGGTAGATCACTCAAGGTCAGGAATTCAAGACCAACCTGGCCAACATAGTGAAAACCCGTTTCTACAAAAACACAAAAATCGAGCCAGCCGTGGTGGTGCATGCCTGTAGTCCCAGTGACTCAGGAGGCTGAGGCAGGAGAATCGCTTGGACCCAGAAGTCAGAGGTTGCAGTGAGCCAAGATTGTACCACTGGACTCCAGCCTGGGAGACAGAGGGAGACTCCCTCTCAAGAAAAAAACAAAATGAAACAAAACAAAAACAAAAAATAGCTTTGCGTTGATAGTCTCATGAGCAAGTGATTTGGATGGGGGGGAGATTCATTTTTTAAAGTCGATAGTTCTGTTGTTTTTTTGTTTGTTTGTTTGTTTTGAGGCGGAGTCTGGCTCTGTCGCCCAGGCTGGAGTGCAGTGGCGCGATCTCGGCTCACTGCAAGCTCCGCCTCCCGGGTTCACGCCATTGTCCTGCCTCAGCCTCCCTAGTAGCTGGGGCTACAGGCGCCCGCCACCACGCCCGGCTAATTTTTTTGTATTTTTAGTAGAGACGGGGTTTCACCATGTTCGCCAGATGGTCTCGATCTCCTGACCTCGTGATCCGCCCACCTCGGCCTCCCAAAGTGCTGGGATTACAGGCGTGAGCCACTGCGCCCGGCCGATAGTTCTGTTTTTTTAATGATCATGTATTGCCTTCCTAATAGAAAAAAATAATTTGTACACTATTTGTAGATTATGGAAGGGGATATTCACGCATAGAATGTTAAGCTTTATCACTGAAGATTCTCAACCCACTGCTGGTATAAGCTTTCTCAGGTTCTTTTCTTCCTATAGCTGGGAAGTCAGATTTTCTTTTTTCTTTCTTTTTTTGGGACAAAGTCTCGCTCTGTTGCCCAGACTGGAGTGCAGGGGCGCAATCTTGGCTCACTGCAACCTCCACCTCCTGGGTTCAAGCGATTCTCCTGCCTCAGCCTCCCAAGTAGCTGGGACTACAGGCACGTGCCACCATGCCTGGCTAATTTTTTGTAATTTTAGTAGAGATGGGGTTTCACCGTGTTATCCAGTACGGTCTCAATCTCCTGTCCTCGTGATCTGCCTGCCTCGGCCTCCCAAAGTGCTGGGATTACGGGCGTGAGCCACCGCGCCTGGCAGAAGTCAGGTTTTCTAACGTGTTTAGCTTGACCCATAGTGGCACTGGCTACTGGTTCACTTTGACCAGAGATTTAACTGAACTTTTGGAAATTAAAAACAACCAACCATACTTAAAATGTTCCCTAGAAGTCTGTACCAGGTGATGTAGGCTTCCTAATTTTACCAAATCTTTTGCAGCTGAAGATTAATTACAAGACTTTTGATGGCCGAGCACAGTGGCTCATGCCTATAATCCCAGCATTTTGAGAGACCAAGGCGGGCAGATAATCTGAGGTCAGTAGATCGAGACCATGCTAGCTAACTGCACTCCAGTTAGCACCACTGAGATTGCACCACTGCACTCCAGACTGGGCAACAGAGCAAGACTCCGTCTCAAAAAAATAAAAAAATAAAAAAAATTATGAGATGGGATCTCTGTTTCCCAGGCTGTTATTGAACTCTTGGGCTCAAGCAGTCCTTCTGCCTGGGCCTCCCAAAGTGCTAGGATTACAGGCATGAGCCACCATGCCCAGCCTTAATTATTATTTTAGAAAAAGGTTTTACAAATGTAGTGTATCCTGTGTACAGTGCTTACAATCTCTACAGTAATGGCCTATGCCTTCATATTCACTCACTGACTCAACCGAATCAGGACTTCCAGTCCTGCCAACTCTATTCATGGTAAGAGCCCTATCCAAGTGTACCATCTTTTTTTTTTTTTTTTTTTTTGAGATGGAGTCTCATTCTGTTACCCAGGCTGGAGTGCAGTGGCACGATCTTGGTTCACTGCAACCTCTGCCTCTGGGATGATTCTCCAGCCTTAGCCTCTGAGTAGCTGGGATTACAGGCTCATGCCACCACACCCAGCAAATTTTTGTATTTTTAGTAGAGACAGGGCTTAGCCATGTTGGCCAGGCTGGTCTTGAACTCCTGACCTCAGGTGATCCGCCCACCTTGGCCTCCCAAAGTGTTGGGATTATAGGCGTGAGCCACCACACCAGGCCCTTTTCTCATATAAGGTACTTTTACTGTACCAAAAGGTAAACAGAAAAGTACTTACCATTGTGTTACAACTGCCTACGGTAACAAGCTGTACAGGTTTGTAGTCTAGGATCGATACACTATACCATATAGGTGTACAGTCGGCTACCCCACCTAGGTTCGTGCAAGTACACCGTTTGCATGATGAAACCGCCTAACCATGCACTTCTCAGAATGTATCCCTGCTATTACTGTGCAGATCTATGCCGTCAACAAGAATAAATCCTGAAAACATTAAGCTAAGTGAATGCATCACTAAAGGTCATGTATTTTGATCTAATTTATACAAAATGTCCAAAATACGCAAATATTTAGAAGCAGAATTAGCTATTAGTGATTACACCAGGAGTTGAGGAGAGAATGGAACAGAAAGTGACTTAATGGATTAGGGGTTTCTTCTTTGATGAAAATGTTCTGAAATTAGTGGAGATGGCTGAATATACTGAAATCAACTGAATTGTGGCAAATTTTTAAAAATGGTAAATTTTATGGTATATAAATCATATCTTGAATAAAGCTGTTACACAAAATTATCTGCGCTGGTGACCCTGTATGATTGGTTCTCTAGGCAGGTGCTCTACAAACTAGAGCAAGGAGACCAAGTGAAATAACACACCTTAACAGCAACTCTCTTCCAAATAGTTTTCTTTTTTTTTTTTTTGAGACAGAGTCTCGCTTAGTCGCCCAGGCTGGAGTGCAATGGCGCGATCTCGGCTCACTGCAAGCTCCGCCTCCCGGGTTCACGCCATTCTCCTGCCTCAGCCTCCCGAGTAGCTGGGACTACAGGCGCCCGCCGCCTCGCCCGGCTAATTTTTTGCATTTTTTTCTTTTTTTTAGTAAGAGACGGGGTTTCACCGTGTTAGCCAGGATGGTCTCGATCTCCTGACCTCGTGATCCGCCCACCTCGGCCTCCCAAGGTGCTGGGATTACAGGCGTGAGCCACCGCGCCCGGCCCCAAATAGTTTTCTTGCCTACAGTCAAAACACCTGGGTAGAAATGAAAGACAGACTACACTGAACAACTGTTTTATAAACCTTTATTGGAAAGGCTACAAACTTTATATTGCCACCGCATTTCTTATGTTTAAAGTGGTTGTGGGGAAGTAACCTTGGATACAAAACTATTATGCTGTTGAATCTTGCCCAGGCTTGTAAAATATTTTTTGTACAATGGAGGTAGAGTGGATAGGTCAGTAATTTAAACCTCACAGGCCTTCATTAGTGTCAGCACACCTTTTTCATTCAGGTTTTCAGCTTCTAGCAGACCTAGAAATAAACTACAAATACTAGATTTAGGCTCAGGGATGGCATTTTAATACATTAAAATTTTTTCGTTTTCAGCTTTCCCCATTTGTTCCTTTATAAATGTGAAATGTGCATCTTCCCTCAAATAAATGTGTTCTACAAATACCTACTGAGAGTGAAATGGTAAAAACCAGATGATGGAAAGAGAAACACAACATCCTTTTCATCAATTTTACCTGATTTTTCTCATTTTCTTTAGTTTGAAATATAAATAACTACAACAATGCGTATTTCAGTTGCCTTCATTCTTAAATTCTGAATAAGCATCTTTTCTATAAAACATTAAAGAAAATCTAATAATCAATGGCTTCTCCAATTCCAAATATTCAACGTAATGGAGACAGAGCGTCTTCTACATTTAATGAAAACAGGATTTGAAGACGTTCTATGCAGACATGGTTTTACTATAGATTTGCTCTTACCTTATTTTTTTAAGGGGGTGGTGGTGGGGAGATACAGAAGTCAGGCTAGCCCATTGCTCAGGAGTTACAGCACTCAAGACACCCTGGCTTCTAGAGAGCATCACTGAAGCCACTGAAGACTGTCTCTACCAGCCTTTTGTCTACTAAGACTATAAGATGGGCACAGGCCTGAGATATAAGCTTCAGGCCAATGGGTTTTTATGGGCTGTTTAAGAACCAGTACTAAGGATACATTCTTTATGTTTTTCCCTTCTAAAAATGTGACACAAAAGAATAATTTACACCAACTGCTTTTTATTATCGAGTTTCAGAAACCTTTCACAAGATGGTAAAAAAAAAAAAAAAGAAAAAAAAAAGAAACAAAAAAAAACCACCAAAAACAAAAAAACTTTACAACCACAGCTAATGTAATTTTTTCCATTGTTCCCAGTCAGCTCCAAACCCATTGTGTGCAAAGCCCATTTTTTTCCATGCATCTAAATGATAGATACAGGCTATGAAATTCTTTATTCTATTTGTAGCAGCTTATGCAAGTGCAGCCAAACACAAAGCTTCAGGACAAATTATACAAACTTTACAATGTGGGATTTAAATTTAAAATATGAAACATAAAAATCTACACAAAACTGATAAAAATCAAGCACAGATACCAGGATTGAAACTTATAATATCCACATGTGAAAGGGAGTCTTGTTTCCTTTCAAGTGCTTTATTCTGCTATGGAACAGTCGAAATGAAGATGTAAAGCTTTGTGGTTAGTTTAAATTATACACTCTGTAGATACTATACCAATTTTAAAAGTTATACATAGACCAACAGATGTCCCTCAGTTCATCTGGATTGATAAGACACTCCAGCTGGATTGCTGAGAACAAATCAGGCAAATGTGGAAAGAAAATCCACCTGTGCAATTTGTTTGCAGAGTTTACTGATGGGCACACTGCACTCCAGGTCCATGATGGCTGCTGCTTTCTTCATCAGAGCTATCATTATAGGCTTCACGCCTCTGACCACCTCCTGAGCCTCGAGTGCTATCAAATTCCTGAAGCTCTACCTCCTCTGTTTCTCCAATTATGTTAGGAACTTCCGGTCTAGATGGCAGAAGATCTTCTAGTTCCTTTATTAAAACAAACAAAAACCAGGTTGGTTTTAACAGTTTCATCAACTTTCCTTTTGATATATACAATCCAGTGTCGTTTCTTTAAGTGTTAAAAAAGGGGCTGGGCGTGGTGGTTCATGCTTATAATCTCACCCAGCACTTTGGGAGGCTGAGGCAGGCGGATGAGGAGGTCAGGAGATTGAGACCAGCCTGGACAACATGGTGAAACCTCGTCTCTACTAAAAATTAGCTGGGCATGGTGGTGGGTACCTGTAATCCCAGCTAGTTGGAAGGCTGAGGCAGGAGAATTGCTTGAACCCAGGAGGTGGAGGTTGCAGTAAGCTGAGACTGTGACACTGCACTCCAGCCTGAATGACAGAGCAAGACTCCATCTCAAAAAAAAAAAGTTAAAAAAAGGAATGTGGACTGGACTTTGAACTCTTAAGTAAGAGATCACAAACTCATCACTCACAGGCCAAATCTAGACATCTTTTGTGCAACCTATTGCTTTAAGAACAAAAAAAAAGGTCATTAGCTGCCAATACTTTAACATTAGAAAACTTCTACAGGAGACACGCCTTCCTGCATCCGGCATGGACACCAGCTGATGAGAAGGGAGTAGTGGTCCCGCCCTCTGCAAGTGAGGAATCTGCTCTCTTCAGGGAGTGCTAGTCCTCACCACCACCCACACCGGATCTACTTTACTTCTCTACAATTCCCTGCTTGGCCCCATCAACATTTACACCAGCAATACTCTATTTCCTAACAACTAGGAAAGCCTACCAATCACACAAATATACTTTAAAATTGAATGTTAACATGACTATTAAGAAACTTGAAGTCAGCTGGGCACGGCCGCTCACAACTGCTATCCTAGAATTTCGGGAGGCAGGAGGATTGCTTGAGACCAGTCTGGACTCACAGCAAGACTCCACCTCTATGAAAAGTTTTGAAAAGCATTAGCAGGGTATGGTGGAGCACACCTGTAGTGAGCCATGATCATGCCACTGCACGCTAGCCTGGGCAACAGAGCGAGACTCTCTTAAAAAGAAAGAAACTTGGCCGGGTGCAGTGGCTCATGCCTGTAATCCCAACACTTTGGGAGGCCGAGGCACGTGGATTACGAGTTCAGGAGATCGAGACCATCCTAGCTAACATGGTGAAACCCCGTCTCTACTAAAAATATAAAAACAAAATTAGCAGGGCATGGTGGTGGGTACCTGTAGTCCCGGCTACTTGGGAGGCTGAGGCAGGAGAATGGCATGAACCCAGGAGGCGGAGCTTGCAGTGAGCTGAGATCTGAGATCGTGCCACTGCACTCCAGCCTGGACGATAGAGAAAGACTCTGTCTCAAAAAAAAAAACAGAAAAAGAAAAAGAAAAAGCCGGGTGTGGTGGCTCAAGCTTGTAATCCCAGCACTTTGGGAGGCCAAGACAGGCGGATCACGAGGTCAGGAGATCGAGACCATCCTGGCTAAACCGGTGAAACCCCGTCTCTACTAAAAAATACAAAAAAAAAAAACTAGCCGGGCGAGGTGGTGGGCGCCTGTAGTCCCAGCTCCTCGGGAGGCTGAGGCAGGAGAATGGCGTAAACCCGGGAGGCTGAGCTTGCAGTGAGCTGAGATCCAGCCACTGCACTCCAGCCTGGGCGACAGAGTGAGACTCGGTCTCAAAAAAAAAAAAAAAAAAAAAAAAAAAAAAAAGAAAAAGAAAAAGAAACTTACCAGGCATTGTGGCTCACGCCTGTAATCCCAGCTACTTGGTTGGTTAAGGCATGAGAATCACTTGAACCTGGGAGGCGGAGGGTACAGTGAGCTGAGACTGCACCACTGAACTCCAGCTGGGGTGACACAGTGAGACTGTGTTTCCAAAAAAATTTTTTTTAATTAGCCAGGCGTGGCATCACACACCTGTAGTCCCAGCTCCTCGGGGGGCTGAGATGAGAGGATCGCTTAAGCCCAAGAGGTCAAGGCTGCAGTGAGCCACGATCACACTATGGCACCCCAGCCTGGGCGACAGAGACCCTGTCTAAAAAACCAAAATCCAAATCCCAAACCTGGAAGTCAACTGTTGTTTAATTTAAAGAACACTTACGGAAAGCTTGTCTGGGTTGATCCAGTTGTTTTCAGGAAACTGCACATCAAACTTTATGTAAAGATCACCTTTTTCAAAGGGATTACGATACTGCGGCATCCCTTCACCTCGAACTACACGAACACATCCTATTAAGAGGAATGATTCATAATTTTACCCAAAAGAGGTGTTCATTTGTTTTTAGAGTTATGCAGTATAAAAAAAATTACAAATTGTAAGAATACCTGAAAACCAGAATCAGACAAAATCAAGATTTACCTGGTTCAATTACTTTGCCAGGGGGGTATTTCACCACAATCTGACGTCCATCAAGGTGCTTAAACGTGAACTGAAATCCACATAGAGCTTCAACAAGTCCTATTTTATATGTCATGTGCAAATCATTCCCATCTCTCTGAAATACCTATAAATAAAGCACGAAAGAAATACATTTGCTTAAAAATTATGGAGCTACACCCTGCGGCACTATGTTCGTTGACTTAAATTCCAAACCTTATTTCTACCACTCACTTCCATGAGGAAGGTTTACTGGAACTGGTAAACAATGGCATATATAAGAGCAACAGCCGGGCGCAGTGGCTCACGCCTGTAATCCCAGCACTTTGGGAGGCCGAGGCGGGCGGATCACAAGGTCAGGAGATCGAGACCACGGTGAAACCCCGTCTCTACTAAAAATACAAAAAATTAGCCGGGCGCGGTTGTGGGCGCCTGTAGTCCCAGCTACTCGGGAGGCTGAGGCAGGAGAATGGCGTGAACCCGGGAGGCGGAGCTTGCAGTGAGCCGAGATCGCGCCACTGCACTCCAGCCTGGGCGACAGAGCGAGACTCCGTCTCAAAAAAAAAAAAAAAAAAAAAAAAAAGAGCAACAGAACTGAGGCCCCCAAAACAGGGCCAGGTGTATTCTGCAATTATGGCCCACTTTCAGATTCTGCCTCTGGTGAAAACGGTATAGAAAGCCCAGAGGGCTTCTACAGAACAAGCTCATCCTGGAGTGCTCCCCAGACATGATCATAACACGGAAGGGGGGGAGGGTCCAAGGTCAACATAAAAAAACCTCAACCAGTAACACCCAGCCAGCAAAGTCAAGTGGCTCAATTCTATGCTTCACACATGTACCAACAAGTTTCATATCTCACTAAAATGTAAAACTGGTTCATTCAATATTACACTATAAGCCTATGGACTAGGTAATGCAAAAGGTATTGAGAATAAGCACAAAGAATGTTTCTGGGCCTTCAATGTGTAGGAAAAATATATCCAATTTCACATGCCCAATCTGCAATTTTTGCTTAGATTTTACAATGGTCACTCTTCTTGTAAAGAACAATCCTGGCTGGTTCACTTATAGAAAATCTGGTAGACAGATTCTTTTCCTATGTTACTCTCCTAAATTTACCCATTAAACAAAGTTAAACCATTACCTTAACCAATGATTCTCTAAGTGTGGTTCTGGACAAGCAGCTTCAGGAAACTTGTTAGGAACACATATTCTTGGGCCCCACTTCCATTCCTGCCAGAAACAAGGCAGGCAGGACCCAGTATCTGTAGTCCTAACAAGCCCTCCAGGCATTCTTGTGTGTGCTAGTTTGAGATCCAAAAAGGTATATTATCTATGCACATTTATTCAAGTCAATTGTTTCTCACAACGGGACCAATAGTTTCTTTAATACAGGATTTTTCAACGCATTAAAAATGCTAAGTACGCCAGGCGCAGTGGCTCATGCCTGTAATCCCAGCACTTTGGGAGGCCAAGGCAGGCGGATCACAAGGTCAGGAGTTTAAGACCAGCCTGGCCAATATGGTGAAACCCCATCTCTACTAAAAACACAAAAATTAGCTAGGCGTGGTGGTGGGCGCCTGCAGTCCCAGCTACCTAGGAGGCTGCGGCAGGAAAATCACTTGAACCTGGGAGGCGGAGACTACAATGAACCAAGATCGCGCCACTGCACTCCAGCCTGGGCGACAGAGCGAGACTCCATCTCAATTAAAAAAAAAAAAAAAAAAAATTTTAAAAACCTAAATATAGGGTCAGAGCTTTGGGAGGCCAGTTCAAAACAGCAACATAGGGAGACAAAAAATTAAAACATAAAATAGGCTAGTTGAGGCAGGATGATCCCTCCAGCCCAGGAGTTGGAGCCTGCGGTAGTAGTCCCTCCTCAATGATCCAGCCACTGCACTCCAGCCTGGATGACAGAAGGATATCCTGTCTTTTAAAAATAATAATAATAAATTTAAAATAAAATGCTAAGTATACTGTAAAATGCGAGTGTTCTAAGAACCATCTTACCAAATATCCTTTGTTAAAGTCATATTATTTTAGGACGGAAGCAGTAGCTCATGCCTATAAGCCCAGCACTTTGGGAGGCTGAGGCAGGTGGATCACCTGAGGTCCTGGTCAACAAGGCGAAATTCTGTCTCTACTAAAAAAATAAAAACTAGCCGGGTGTGGTGGTACAGGCCTGTAGTCCCAGCTACTTGGGAGGCTGAGGCAGGAGAATCGCTAGAACCTGGGAGGTAGAGGTTGCAGTAAACAGAGATTGCGCCACTGCACTCCAGCCTGGGTGACAGAGTGAGACTCCGTCTCAAAAAAAATAAAATAAAAATAAAAAGGAGGGGCAGGGCATGGTGGCTCACACCTATAATCCCAGCACTTTGGGAGGCTGAGGTGGGCAGATCACTTGAGGTCAGGAGTTTGAGACCAGCCTGACCAATATAGTGAAACCCTGTCTCTACTAAAAATACAATTGCGCCACTGCACTCCAGTCTGGAGGACAGGGTGAGACTTTGTCTCTTTAAAAAAAAAAAAAAAAAAAAGAAAGAGATATGTATCATGTTCTTGTACAGGAGAGTTCAACTGAAAGTGATTTAAAAAAAAAATGATTATCAGGATGGTTGTTGCAGTGGAGGGGGAGAAGCTAAACTGGATGCTAAAAGTTTAAACAGAATAAACAAGCAAGAATGCCGGAGAGTTTCTGAAAAACAAAATTAATGAGGAGGGACTACCAAAGCACTAGACCAGAAAACACTTAAAAGTCATAATTTCTGAATAACAAAAGCACAAGTTATAGAGGCGTGACTAACATCACCAGGTTCTGTAGTTTGATGCTGTATAACTGCATTATGGTAACCAGACCACCGAGACACACAAACGGGCACACTGACAAGTGACATGGCAAGATGATGACTATAGATGATACAGCACTCCCAAGAAGGAACTAGACAAACTTCCATTCTAACCTTTACCACCTTCTATTTTCTACCTTAGACAACCAGTTACATCTGCCTTCTGTTGAAAATTCCATGCCAATTCCACTGCTGCCAACAACTTTCAGAGATGACTTACTTCCCAACACCTCCCCACAGGCCCTAAGAAAGAAGCTTATTCATAATCTCATTTGACTCTTTAATATCTGAAAAGTCCAGGGAAGCCAAAGCTAGTAAATGGGGCCCAGACCTTAAGTCCTTTGCCTCGAAATCCAATGATCTACTTTTAAAAAACCCAATTTATTATGCAGCAACATTAAAAACTAAACTTAGGAATAAAAAAAGGTTTTACCATCAGTTTGACATGCCTCAAACCAAAAAAATCATCTTTCTTCTGCAAATAAGCATTCCTTCTTCACTTCCTCACTACTGTGCTGCTGCACCTGCCAGACGTCATTTGACAATGAACCCCAAACTACTCCAAGGATTCTATCAATGAAAATGCCTAGGCATTGTCTGTACCATTTTACAACACAGTCTAACCTACATCCAAGCAGAATTCCCAATTATTTAGCTGTCTTGCTAGCTTTCTCCCTCATATTCCTGGTATGGTGCTGTGCACAGCAGCAAGACTGAATGAACAAGGAAGTAGCTAAAATGTTAACAAATGGCAAATCTTGTAAATATTTCATCCTATAAGACCCAAAGGCAGAATTCTAAAAACTACTCTTATTTTTTGACAACCTAGGAGACGTTTGCTATTTGCAGGGTTGGCAATTTCCACAAAAAGCCAAAATACATAATTTGTAGCTTTGCTGAGTCATGAAAGCTGACTAGCACGCCCTGACTGTCCAGGAGATCAAGTCTGACCTTGTGAGGGATTACAACCAAATTCCTAAAACCTGGATCTCAATATGGCTTTGTTGTTCTCTATTGGATTCTTAAAGTGATTTTTAACATTTACTCTATTTGAAGAAATGACCACCACAGAAGGACGATCTCCTTCTTTATTAAATATATAACCTTTAAATTACAAACAGATAATCAGCTTGCCCACCTTTTTAGAATTAAAAAGAATAACCTTTCACTGAACATAATACAAATTTACCATTTCTCTGTGTTGACTGGACTTATGCACAGGAGAAAATTTTAGGGCAAACTAAAAAGGTAGTTAACCTGTGATGTAATGACTTTCAGAGGAAAGCATGAGTAAATGTGATCAAGTACAAAGCTAGAGTCCTACCAAGTGCTTCTAACATTCAAGAATTTAGGTGATTACTGGAGGGGTTTTTCATGAATAGCTCCAGATATATTCTTTATGAGTAAGGTCTACAGTATATAATATGGACATTAAAAATATACAAGTGCAATGCTAAAATCAAAATAACATACACTAGGCTGGGCATGGTGGCTCATACCTGTAATCCCAGCACTTTGGGAGGTCGAGACAGGAGGACTGCTTGAGCTCAGGAGTTCAAGACCAGCCTGGGCAATATGGCAAGACCCCGTCTCTACTAAAAATACAAAAACAAAACAAAAAACCCCAAAAAAACAGATGGGCATGATGGTGTGTCAGTTGTCCCAGCTACTTGGGAGGCTGAGATAGGAGGATTGCTTGGGCCCAGGGGCAAAGGTTGCCGTGATCCCAGATCACGCCACTGTACTCCAGCTTCGGCAACAGAGCAAGACCATCTCAAAAACAAAAAAACCCCAAAACATACACTAGTGACCACATTCTTCAGAAACTTCTAAAAAAAATGTTTTTTTTGTTTTGTTTTTTTTAAATCCTAGAACTCTTTCAAGGATAGCTCACTTGGCTACCCAATAAGTAAAAACCAAATCAACAGAGCAGCAGAGTTTCACAGTGAAAAAACAGGCTGCCTTAGACCAACTGGTCCAACGCCCAGTGCCCTTATTTTCATAAACAAAGAAACTGAGACAGTAAGACTACCTACGGTTAAAGTACTAGTCAACGACCAAGCTAGAGGAGAATCGCTTGAACTTGGGAGGCGGAAGTTGCAGTGAGCCAAGATTGCGCCACTGCACTCCAGCCTGGGTGCAGTCAAAAAAACTCCGTCAAAAAAAAAAAGACCAACGCTGGGTGCAGTGGCTCCCGCTGTTAATCCCAGCACTTTGGGAGGCTGAGGCAGGTGCACCACCTGAGGTCGGGAGCTCAAGACCAGCCTGACCAACATGGAGAAAGCCCGTCTCTACTAAAAATAAAAATTAGCCAGGAGTGGTAGTGCGCGCCTGCATTCCCAGCTACTCAGGAGCCTGAGGCAGGAGAATCGCTTGAACCCGGGAGGCAGAGGTTGCAGTGAGCCGAGATCACGCCACTGCACTCCAGCCTGGGCAACAACAGTGAAACTCCATCTCGGGTGGGGGGGAAAAAAAACCAAGCCAGGACTAAAACTGACTCTTATAGTGCTTCTAACGGCACCTGCCTTGTTAGTCTTTCTTACACAAGCCTGTCTTTAGGAACTTGCCATGATTCCCTTAACTTCTCCAGTGTGCAGTGTTGCTCCAGGGACTCCAAACAGATCTAACCTATTTCTCACAAACAAGAAGTACTTCTGAATAAAACAAAACACAAAAAACTAAAAAAAGGAAAATCACCTCATGTTCTTTCTCCTGTAGCAAAAGAACAATGTCTCCAGGTTCCACTCCTGGGGCCTGGTCTGCTTCCCCAGTGAATGTAATTCTCTGTCCATGTTTCATGCCTTTGTCTACGTGGACTTCAAGAATCTTCACTTCTTTAATCACCTTCTTCCCTTCACATTTTTTACAGCGGTCTTTTTCATTAATTACCTCTCCTGGAAAAAGAAGTCATTGAAACTTTCAGCAAGAGTACTATACTGTACTCTTTAATACTCTTATCCTTTAAATATACTTTCTGAATTTCTTTTAATAGCTACCTAAATTTTTATTCAAAGCAGCATTCTGAGGCCAAGCATAGTGGCTCGAGCCTGCAATCCCAGTATTTTGCGAGGTCAGGGTGGTAGGATCACTTGAGCTCAGGATCTGAGACCAGCCTAGCAATACAGTGAGACCTTGCTTCTACTACAAATAAAAAAAGTTAGCCGGCATGGTAGTGCACACCTGTAATCCTGGCTACTCGGGAGGCTGAGGAGGGAGGACTGCTGGAGGTCGAGGCTGCAGTGAGTTATACTCATGCCACTGCACCCCAGTTTGGGTAACAGTGTGAGGCCATGTCTCAAAACAAAACAAAAAAAAGCATTATTCTGAATAACAAAAACTTACATCTTACTACTGCAGATTGCCTGAAGGACTCAGCTTCCCACTATTTCAGAATGTAATGTATCCATACCATGTTTAGGGCAACACGGCTTTTCTCTTCTATATATTCTTCTGAAATATTTAATTATGGTATAAAAAAGCAAAACTGTGATTATACATAGTATAGTGTGAAAAAATTGCGTCACTTTCTAATGGCTAATTACTGGCACATTTGGAGGCTTAGAAAGATGTGTATAACTGATTATTTAGGGGCTGTTTCTGTAACAGTACTTTTGCAAAGTATGTTCTGCGAAACACCAGTTCTTCAAAATGGTAATGGTGGCGGGGCATGGTGGCTCACGCCTGTAATCCCAGCCCTTTGGGAGGCCAAGGTAGGAGGATCACCTGAGGTCAGGAGTTTGAGACCAGCCTGGCCAACATGGCAAAACCCTGTCTCCACTGAAAATACAAAAATCAGCCGGGTGTCATGGCGGGCGCCTGTAATCCCAGCTACTCAGGAGGCTGAGGCAGCAGAATCACTTGAGCCAGGAGGCAGAGGTTGCGGTGAGCTGAGATCGCGCAACTGCACTCTAGCCTAGGCAACAGAGCAAGACTGTCTCACATTTAAAAAAAAAAAAAAAAAAGGAAAAAAAAAAAAAAAGTAATGGTACATGAGAAAAGATTTCAGTTAACTTTGGTTTCTTGATAGTGGGAGTTAGCAATTTTAATAAAATAAAAGGAGGCCAAGAGTGGTGGCTAACACCTGTAATCCCAGCCCTTTGGGAGGCTGGGGCAGGAGGATTGCTTGAATCCAGGAGTTCAAGACCAGCTTGGGCAACATGGCAAAACCCAGTGTCTACAAGAAATACAAAAATTAGCTGGGCGTGGTGGCAAGCACCTGTGGTCTCAGCTAATTGTGGGGTGAGGGGCTGAGGTGGGAGGATTGCTTGAGCGTGGGTGGTGGAAGCTGCAGTGAGCCGAGAATGCGCCACAGAACTCCAGCAACACCCTATCTCCAAAAATAATAATAATTTTAAAAAATAAAGTAAAATGCCAAGATTATCCAGGAAGCAAACATCATATGTAGCTTCTCATAATTATCTCATCACTTCCAATAGCAATGTGGAAAAGGATGCTCTTGAACTATACTGTCTAATGTGGTAGCCACTATCTACCTGTAGCTACTTAAGTTTATGTTTAAATTAATTCAAATTTAAAATCGTTCCCCAGTCACACTAGCCACATGTGAAGTATGCAGTAGTCACAGGTGATTAATGGCTACTGTACTGAACACTGCAGATACAGAACATTTCCATCACCACAGAAAAAAATTCTATTGGATAGCACTGCTCTAGAATGGCAGGGGTGGGAGGAGCTACTTGTTTTTATAATTAAAATTTTAATCAGAACACAGCCATACCCATTTGTCTGTGGCTATAAAAGCACTAAAAGTCAGAGGTGTGTAGTTGTGACAAAAACTATTTGGCCCACAAAGACTAAATTATTTACTTCTGTGAGGACAGTTTCAATCTCAAAATCAATTCTTTAAAGCTAACTAAAGGTTACAGTAAAATCTTCTACTTATCAGAGTAACTAAACAATTACTTGTTTAGTTATTATTTATTTGTCCCTTTGTAGTTTAAAAGGTTCTACTTGAGAAAGGAGAAAGTCCTCCCATGGTGGTCATTTCTACAGAAACAGTATATAAAAGGTTATATTTGATAAAGAAGGAAATAGCAAAGGAACAAATAATCACCTTGCCCCTCTTTTCAGAATTAAGGAGTCACCTTTCACTAACACAATACAAATCTACTGTTTCTCTACATTCACTGGGCTTAGGCATAATGGAGTAATTACTTTCACGCTTTTATTTTTGCAACAGGGTCTTGTTCTGTCACCCCGGCTGGAGTGCACTGATATGATCACGGCTCACTGCTCCCTTGAACTCCCGGGCTCAAGCAATCCTCCCGCCTCAGCCTCCCAGGCAGCTGGGACCACAGACATGCCCTGAGCTCCTGATTACATATTTTTCTACACTTTTTTTCCTATAGTAATGAGGTCTCCCTATGTTGCCCAAGCTGGCCTCGAACTCCTGGGCTCAAGCAATCCACCTCTGTCTCCCAAAGTGCTGGAATTATGGGAATAAGCTAACGCATCCGGCCTCCTTTTTCTTTAATAAGATGTAAACAAATACCCTTTGAAATAAAAAATTGAAAACCTCTCCAATATCTGCATTCTCAATCCATTTCAACATAAAAGCAGAGAAGTACTGGCACACATACCTTCTCCATTACAATCAGAGCATACAGACTGCATCTGTTGTACCATTCCTGGAGCCAGCTGTCTGATCATGATGCGCACACCCCGACCTCGACAAGCACTACACTTCTGGACAGCTCCAGACTTTCCACCTTGGCTAAAGCAAACACAAGTTATGCATTAGGTTTTTGTCCACAGACCACTCCAATAAGCTATGACACACAGAAATTGTACTTTTACCTTAACTTCAACCCCAATAACTTGTATTTAAACACAATAACTTGTGTTTAAATTGACTTTCAGAAGTATCAGAAAACGTTCTGCTAAGATTTATTTATTTATTGATTGAGATGGAGTCTCACTCTGTCACCCAGGCTGGAGCGCAGTGGCGCAATCTTGATTCACTGCAACCTCCACCTCCCGGGTTCAAGTGATTCTTCCGCCTTAGGTGATCCACCCACCTCGGCCTCCCAAAGTGCTGGGATTATAGGTGTGAGCCACTGCACCCGGCCGTAAGTTTTAACTCATAACAATTTTTACCTGGTACAGACAATCAGTGTGACACTTAAAGAACAGACAAAATGTACCCAATAAACCAGAGGACACACTTACCCACTGCATGCACTACAGAGTACATTCTTGCTAAGTTGGAGTTTGGTTGTCTTGCCATTATACAGATCTTCTAATGATACTCTGGAAAGAAAATAATCAGCTTCAATCAAATTTTGCCACATTTGCTCAAATACAAGATATAAATAACAGCTGATACAGCAAATTCATTATCAACTTTTAAAACAGAATTCAAAAACACCTCATAATCTCACATTAAATCATTCAACTGAGGTTTATTTTATGGCTGAAATTAACAGAAATATTTTATGACTACAGACAGTATATATGCGATACTCAAAGTCAGAGCCCATAGCATCAGGTCAACAATTTGCTGTGGTGGAATTTCTGATAAAGCTGATGACTTCACAAACTCAAACATCACAACCTTCTGTTCTGAGGCATAAGCCCTCCACCCAACTCCTAAGAAAAACACTTCAGAAGAGGTACGATTATTATTCCCATTTTATGTGATAAAACTGAGGCACAGAACAGTCAAGTAACTTGCCCAAGATCACATAGGTGTCTGGCTCCAGAGTCCCTGTTTGCTCCATGGACAATTTAGAAAGGCTACAAAGTTGTATTTCAGCTTAAGTGAGTCACTTAGATGGCATATGTCTTAAAAAAAAATAAAAGTGGCCCTACCAATAGTATGACAGAAAGGAGGAAAGAATCGTTTTTCATGCCAGGTGCAGTGGCTCATGCCTATAATCCCAGCACTTCGGGAGAATGAGGAAGGATTGCTTGAGCCTAGCAGTTCAAGACCAGCCTGAGCAACTTAGAGAGACCTCATCTTTACCAAAAAATAAAAAATAATTAGCCAGGAATAGTGGCATGTCTGAAGTCCCAGCTACCCAGGAAGCTGAGGCAGGGAATTGCTTAAGCCCTGGAGATTGAGGCTGCAGTGAGCTGAGATCGCACCACTGCACTCCAGCCTGGGGGACAGAGTGAGACAAGTACTTATGTGTGGAGTTTTCTACTTGTGGCATCATGATGGTGCTCAAAAAGTTTCATATTTTGGAGCATTTCAGATTTCAGATTAGGAATGGTCATCCTGTAATGATTTGCTTTAAAATCCTGGGAGTTACAGGAATAAAAAAATAGTTAAAAGTATTTTACAAAGCACCTACACTATTTTGTGATATTCAAACTTTCTCAAAATTGTTATTCTCAGAAACTTTTTTTTGTTGTTGTTGAGACAGAGTCTCCCTGTGTCGCCCAGACTGGAGTGCAGTGGCCCGATCTCAGCTCACTGCAAGCTCCGCCTCCCGGGTTCACGCCACTCTCCTGCCTCAGCCTCCCGAGTAGCTGGGACTACAGGCGTCCGCCACCTCGCCCGGCTAGTTTTTGTATTTTTTAGTAGAGACGGGGTTTCACCGTGTTAGCCAGGATGGTCTCGATCTCCTGACCTTGTGATCCGCCCGTCTCGGCCTCCCAAAGTGCTGGGATTACAGGCTTGAGCCACCGTGCCCGGCCTATTCTCAGAAACTTAAAACTGTTGTAGACAGGATAAGAATACCACATGTAAGGACAAAACATTACCAACAACACCGTCAAATAATGACCTATCTACAGCTGAGTCTTAGACAAAAAAGCTTGTTGCATCTTCTATACTCTCTGTAACAAATCATTTTTTAAAAATCGGCTTTTTCCCCCTACATATTAAATTACAATTGATATGCACAACCAGTACCCTAAGCCAGAAAAAAAGACACATTTCAACAAAGAAGGCCAAGGAAAGAAAAATGAAGGTAATGGTTTGGCAGGGCTGGCACTCTCCACTAGTGGGGCCTAAACTGGCACAATCCCTCTGTGCAAGGCAATTTAGTTGTATTTATCAGCCTCAAAACACTCATGCCTGCCTGGGAATCTCTGCCAAGGAGAAACAAAGCTTTACATAAAGATACTCATAGCAGCACTATCTATTACAGAAAAAAAAACCTGGCAATACCCTATATAAAAGGTAAATGATTAAATCATGGAATGCAGTATTATAAACACAGTATTTGTAATAACAGGAAAATATGAAATGTTAAAACAACAGAAAACTGTTTTACTATATAGCATAACATTTCTTTAAACATGAAGAACTATAAAGTACAGACAGCACTCTTTTGATCCTATTTTCTTTTTAGATCATTTCTATATTAAAGAAAAATATAAACGAATTAACCTGCACTGCACAAATATTACCATTGGAATGGTATTCAAATGTTAATTTCTGAGGGCAAATTCTTTTAAAAAACAAATTTAAGGATTCAATGAGACTCAAGTTAACAGATAACATGACTTCCTCTAATTTACTCAAGTGTATAAACTAGGATATTATGAAATATTTTAAGTATCTGAACTTCAGCCACTGACATTTGCTAATAAAATAATTTATCGAAAAAAAGAATGGGAAAAAAGACCTCCCAGATTTTGCAAAGTGAAATAGCTAATTTCATACTGGAGAGGGCTTGTGGATTCACAGTCTAAGATCAAGGTCAGGCACCATTCATGTGTTGGCAGGTTAATGTCAGGCTGGAAGCCAGCAAGCTCCATGGAAACCAACTTAGGAGAGTTCACACTGAGGATCAAGTAATGAGTGACTCTAACATGTACACAAAGTAGGCAGACAGTCACTCATTTTTAGTTTTTAAATAAAAGGTAACTTGGAAGATTCATATACTTCAAAGAAAATAGGCTGGGTGCAGTGGCTTATGCCTGTAATCCCTGATCACCTGAGCTCAGGAATTTAAGACCAGCCTGGCCAACATGGCAAAACCCTGTCTCTACTAAAAAAATACAAAAATTAGCCCCGCATGGTGGCAGGTGCCTGTAATCCCAACTACTTGGGAGGCTGAGGCAGGAGAATTGCTTGAACTTGAAAGGCGGAGGTTGCAGTGAGCCTAGATGGTGCCACTGCACTCCAACCTGGGTGACAGAGTCAGACTCCATTTCAAAAAAAAAAAAAAAAAAAAAAAAAGATCAGGCATGGTGGCTCACGCCTCTAATCCCAGCACTTTGGGAGGCCGAGGCAGGCAGATTACCTGAGGTTGGGAGTTCGAGACCAGCATGACCAACATGGAGAAACCCCACCTCTACTAAAAATACAAAATTAGCTGGGCATGGTGCCACATCTGTAATTCCAGCTACTCGGGAGGCTGAAGACAGGAGAATCGCTTGAACCCAGGAGGCGGAGGTTGCAGTGAGCTGAGATTGTGCCATTGCACCCCAGCATGGGCAACAAAAGCGAAACTCAGTCTCAAAAAAAGAAAGAAAAGAAAAAAGAAAACGATCTTCACACTTGAAATTTTAAGTCCTATAATAACAAGCAGCCTCAGAACCATATAAAACCACCTTCCTCTCATTAAAAAATATCTACCATCCTTTTAAAAGCTACAGCAAAATAGAAACAGTCAGATAATCAAATTCTATTTAGTCACCAAAAGAAGACAAGGCACATGGAAGTTTTTCTAATGAAGGACAGAACATTCTATGAGTTTTTTTTCTTCTACTGAGTCAATATTCCACTTGACAAAAAGCACCTAATTTTTTAACACAACAAAACAAGATATTCACTTGAGTGGATGCATCATGTCCTCTCCTCTTCTTCTGCCATTTCGACTTCGACTCTGATTGCCCATGAAGCCGAACAATCCCCCACCAAAAATGTGAGAGAAAATATCATCCATGCCACCACCTCCGCCGCTGCCTTCCCGAAGACCTTGCTCTCCGTATCTGTCATATAACTCACGCTTCTCAGGATTTGATAGTACTTCATATGCAAAACTTATTTCTTTAAACTATAAAGAAAAGGTAAAAATAAAAATAATTGCATTTTCAAATAGAAGAGTGGGGAGAGGCTATAGGAATCCAGAATCCATTTAATTCTAATAAAAGGGACAAGTTACCTTTGACTTGATTCTGCTTCTATTTACCACCCACCACTCCTCAGAATGGTAGTACTCTTATTCTAAAACTAAAATACTCTTTGACATTATGAAAATGTGGCTGTGTGGGCATAGTTGGATTTTTTTCCTGCAACATTCCTTTTTTTCAAGGAGGGCAATTTAAGTTAAAACTAAAACCCCCGGAATAAAAAAATCGCAAATAACTTACTTTGTCTCCTGCATTTGGATTCTTATCAGGATGATATTCCTTGGCTAACTTTCTGTATGCCTTTGAAAATGGACAAAAACAAAGAAGGTTATAACTAAACACCAGTTTAAAGTTTTGTAATAACTTAACATCCACTTTTCTGAAAAGTAATGTTCTAGAGTTATAACCTTCCAAAAATATTTTCTATTCGTATTCTTTGGCACTTCCTCACGATACTGTTTACTAATGTAATATAACCAAGTAGACTGTAGCTATACTTGAAAATAATTACAGTGACGTGAAAACTAGATAAAACAATGAAGCAATACCATAGGGAAAACGTTCAAACATTATCCATATTTTCCCTATCGTCAAGTGTCTGATGGCCAAGTAACCAGACCAAGACCACTCTAATAAATTCGAGATAAATGACTGTCAAGCTTTACGGACTGCAAAACATTACTATAAATCAAGCTAAAGTCACAATTCCTGCTCCCGATGGCTCATGCCTTCCTTCTAACTGTAACATCATGAAAAAGTCAAGGTGGTCCCAGGTAGTGTCTTTAGGTGTTTTATTTGCACGTGGTGGTTAACTGGGGTCGTGGTGGCAACTTCGGTGGTAATGAAGTTGCACACTCTCAACGAGGTGTTTGGGTCATACAGCACTTAAATCTTCATTCACGGAGGCTCGTGAATTATATAATACAGACTAGCATTTCCGGTAAGGTAACAGGAAGTCCACTGCACTCTTCTCACTGCCTAAGGAGCATTCTCATTTTTCTCGGCTTACAAATCCGGATGCTCTTAGCCCGGTGAGGATGCTGTGGGGCTTAAACGCCTCGTGTGCTTTGAAATCCTGAGATGAAAGATATCGCAGCATTGCAAACAGCGATAATAAGGCCTTCTATTCATGTTTATTGAACACTCAGGCGTTTGGCTGGGACCACGGCTTATTCCTAAGCAGGTACAGGACATTAGCATTACCTGACCACAGAACAATGCATCCAAACACAGACCCACGCTACCTCCGGGTCAATGGGCGAGGGAGGAAGAGAGGGAGGAGCTCCCGCAGCCCGCAGCCGGGGATCCCAGGAAACAACCCCATCTGCCCGAGGCGCTCTGTGGGGGCGGCCTCGACCTCCCCGCCGTTTTTCCCCGCGGAGCACCAGACCCGGGGCCGACGGCCGCGGGGTGGACAGCTTCTCTCCCGGGGCCGGGATGCGCTGAGCACCTCGGTCCAACCTGTTTTTCCGGGGTGGTGACCTCGACGCGGAGAGCCGGGCGAGCTGCTGCCTCCTGGGGGAGACCGGCCACCGGCGCTCGCCCGAGGAGGGAGGAAGGGCTACCGTCGTGTTTGCGCAGGAGTGAGTTTTATTTGCTGCATCTGCGGGCGGGCGGGGCCGGCGGCCCAAGGTCAGCCGAGGCCGGAGGGCGCGGCTCGCCGCGAGGCCGGTCCCGCCGCTGCCGCCGCCGATCCCCAGCCCGGGCCCGTCACGGCCGGCGCCGGCTCGCGGGCCGCCCAGTAGCGCGGCCTGGCTGAAGAAGACATCCCCGGCCGCGCAGGCCCCGCGCCCCTCACACCCGCCCGCCCGGCCCGCTCCCGGATACCTTCTTCAGCTCGTTCTCGCTGGCGCCGGGCGGGACGCCCAGGATGTCGTACAGCTTCGTGTCAGCCACGTTAGCCATGGCGGCCGGCCGGGCAGTGCTCAGGAAGAAGGTGGCGGAGCAGACAGAGAGGAGCCGGGCCCACAAGCGGCGTCGGCAGCGGATCAGGCCGAGGGAGACAGCGAGGGGGAAGCGGGGGCGGGGCTGAACTTTGACCGGGCGCACGGTGCGCCGTGACGTCGCAGTGCGGAGCCCGCCCCCGAGCGCCCGAGGCGCGGCCACTGGGTCGGGGTGGTGAAGAGTGTGGCTGGTTCTCTGATCTCCTCTGGGTCCAGGCTGCTGTGCTGGGCCGACGTAGGAAATGAACTCTACACGGCGCACCCCAGGAATTCAGCTTCCTCTCAAAGGCCATGGTTGCGACGTCGCGTGTTTAACCTCGCACTGGGTACTGAGGGGATTAACAGGCCTACGCGGCAGCTTCGTTAGCTTCGAGTCGGTCGGGAAAGGAAGTGGGCCCCGGCTCCTGCAGGAGGCCAGCCTGGCGCGCAGAAATCGTTCTCAGAATCCAGGACGTCGGTGGACCCTCTGGGTCTGGCTCCCTCGGGGCTTACGATGAAAAAAAGTGGGGAGCGTGTGTGTGTGTATGTTGTGTTTTATGTTATGGGAATAATGAAACATTCAACAAAAGCAGTCTATTACACCCCGTAGTGCAGTTAGCTACATTTTACCAATTTTGTTTCATTCGCTCCCCTATACATCTCTAGTGTTTTCAGGGAAACCGTTTCATTCATAAATACCCTGAGTGTATATATTTAAGACAACTTTTAAAAGCATGACGACGTAATCTCATCTAATGAAATTAACAATTCCTTAATCTAATTCCCAGTCTATATTTAGGTTTTTCAAATGATCGCATGGCCTTTTACAATTGGTTTGTGGCATTCCAGTCCAAACCAAGGTCCACGTGTTGCTTCTGGACCACGTGTTTAAGCCTCTTGATAGCTTTAAAATTAGCTAATACCAGAGGTTTAGATGGTGTAAGGCAACTCTGGCCACCAGGTGACTTGATTTACATTCGTTTTAGTTTCGCTCAGAAAGTGAATGCTGTGCATCTACCACGTGCTATGATGTACAGAGGCCTGGTCCGGAGAGAGGAGTGTTACAAAAGTGCCTGCCTTCAACCCATTTACGGTTTACGGAGACAGAAAAGTAAGATTTTATGATCCCTTGGAACCTGAACTGATAGCAAAGACTTCAGTATAAGCATCTTACTCAGGATAATGTTTCTTCCTTGGTGTTCCCCTTGACCTAGTTGTGGAGGGCCTGAATGCCATGACAAGGTCTCTGAAATTTAGCCCGAAAACCCTAAGAGTAATCAGTGATAAGTCATTGATAGTCCTTAAACCCTTTTCCTCAAATCCCATCTGAAATCCTGCTGCCTCTGTGAAGTCTTCCTTGACTGGACACTGGTGAACACTGCTGTCTCATTCGAGTTCCCACCACCCTTCGTTTGTACCTTTTGTGGTACAAAAAATGTGCAACAATGTGGTAGGATCCCGAACTCTTTTTTTTTTTTTTTTTTTTGAGACAGTGTCGTTCTGTCCCTCAGGCTGGAGTGCAGTGGCGCAATCTCAGCTCACTGCAACCTCCACCTCTCGGGTTCAAGTGATTCTCCCACCTTAGCGTCTCGAGTAGCTGGGATTACAAGCGCCCATCACCATGCCTGGCTAATTTTTGTATTTTTAGTAGAGGTGGAGTTTCACCATGTTGACCAGGCTGGTCTCGAACTCCTGATCTCAAATGAACCAGCCATCTTGGCCTCCCAAAGTGCTGGAATTGCAGGCCTGAGCCACTGCCTCTGCCAACCACGATTGCCGTGTAAATGCTGACATCCTCCTCATGCATGGCTGTGAAATCCAATTCTCTACTTTTCACATTTTGAGATGTTCATAAGAGAAGGTGTAAAGTTGTGGCGAAGTTAGATTGTGTCGGTTGGTAGTCTGACTCTGTCATTTAGGAACAATGTGACCTTCAACAAGTTAACTTTTCTGAGGTGGTTTCCTCAGGTGTAAGATGGGGCTTATTATTTTTTATATCATTGGTTTAAAAGAGTTAATACATTTCTGTTACTTAGGGCTGGGCGCTGTGGTCTGTAATCCCAGAACTTTGGGAGGCTGAGGTGGATGGATCACTTGAGGTCAGGAGTTTGAGACCAGCCTGGCCAACGTGGCAAGACCACCTCTCTACTAAAAATACAAAAATTAGCTGGGGGTGGTTGCACACCCCTGTAGTCCCAGCTACTCGGGAGGCTGAGGTGGGAGAATCCCCTGAGCCTAGGAGGTGGAGGTTGCAGTGAGCCAAGATCACACTACTGCACTCCAACCTGGGTGACAGAGTGCAACCCTGTCTCAAAATAATAAATAATTAAAATTTTAAAAATTACTTAGAAGCTAAAACAAATTAAGTATTAACTATTGTTTTTGGCCTATTTGCTTACATTGTCTTTACTCATTTAAATTTCTGGCTTTTCTACTGGGATTCCCTGACTTCCTCCATTACCTATGGGAAACCCCCGTCTGTCCCTTTTCATGACCTCGTCTTCCCAGATCTCCTTGCTTGTCAGTCTCATTTCTCTGTTAGTTCCTGCTCCACGTGAGAATATGAACTGAAAATCTGTCTTTATTGCAACCTTCATATTAATTTATCTTTTTTATTTCATATTGTTTTATCTTATTAGCCTTCTGCCTGTGAATAGTTTAAAAGGGCTGGAGTTTCCTATTTGTTTCAGTTTTACTCAGTTTTTTTTTTTTTTTCCAAGGGGAAAAAATTCTCTCTTGATGCCATTTTAGCTTCTGATATTGTAATGAAGAGTAGCTGGGTAAATTCCCTCTTTTGTTCTTGTTATTATTATTATTTTTTTTTTTTACCTGACTAGACCAGTAACCACAGTAACTATTTTTGAATTTCATTTTCATTTCTTTGCAATATTTTCTCCACTTCTGCGTATTAATTGTAGTCAGCATAATTTGCTAATTTTATGGCTTGAGTTATTTCAGAAGAACTTTGTGTGTTTAAACTGACACAGGCTCTTCTCCCAAGAATCAGAGACTGAAGTAAACCTGTGTCACTGTAATGTTTCAGCCACTAACTGTTTTGAGATAGCATATTTATTTTGGCTTCATATTTAGCCAATGCTATGAAGGGAAAAGGACCTTTATATCATTTCATGTCTCAGGCACTGTAAAATGCTGAGTCACAGTACACCTGAGCGCTGCAATGATCTCAAGTTTGAGGCGGCAGTGATTTCAGATTTCTGCCAGGCTTATATTGGTGTTCAATTCCTTTACTTTGATTTAGTATGCTTGTGTAACTGTGAGGGGTTGGGGTGGAGAGGAGGTGGATATGGACTGGGGCAGGGGGAGGAGGTGGATATGGAATGGGGCAGGGAGTATAGGAACTGTAGTATTTTTGAAGACCATTCATACTGTTCACAAGTAATTGGGAACTGTGTAATCCATTACTTAGACAACTCTAGATATATCATTCAGGCAGTTCAGAAAGTGGTTTTGCTTTCTGCCTTTAACTAGGTTTGACTGTATAGAGTAAGTGATGCAGGTTAAAATATTTTGGCGGAATACAGAAGAAGGTACTGATGGTTCTTGTTATGAGGGTGTCAGGACCACGTCATTTGATGATTGTTAGTGCTCTGGAAAGAAAAAATTGTGGGCTGGGCGCGGTGGCCCAAGCCTGTAATCCCAGCACTTTGGGAGGCCTAGACGGGCGGATCACAAGGTCAGGAGCCGAGACCATCCTGGCTAACATGGTGAAACCCCGTCTCTACTAAAAAATACAAAAAAAAAACCACCCCAAAAACCAAAAAAAACTAGCCGGGCGAGGTGGCAGGCGCCTGTAGTCCCAGCTACTTGGGAGGCTGAGGCAGGAGAATGGCATAAACCCGGGAGGCGGAGTTTGCAGTGAGCCGAGGTCCGGCCACTGCACTGTAGCCTGGGTGACAGAGCGAGACTCCATCTCAAAAAAAAGAAAAAAAAAAAAAAAAAAAAAAAAAAAAATTGTGGGACTTGGATCACTGAATAATCTCTGAATTTCTTTTCAGTGCTTAAAGTAGATCATTCAGTGATGGGGCAGCACAGTTGTATGTGGTATTTCTAGCCCTGCTGCTGGCCTTTCAAACTCAGTCGTGTCAAACCCTGCCTCATTAATTAGCATTTTCCAAAGGTTCAGTTTGCTTATATAATTGCAATGGTATAGTAAGCAGAGAAATTGACCCAATAAATTTGGCCATCTAACAATTAGTGTGGGAAAAATAGTGGAGAAGATATGTCTATTGTGATGGGATATGAATTATATATATTCACATATATGTGTATATGTATACACACACACCCCTTATATTACCACTATAATATATACATAATATACATAAAGGCCGGGCACGTGGCTCACGCCTGTAATCCCAGCACTTTGGGAGGCCGAGGCGGGTGGACCACGAGGTCGGGAGATTGAGACCATTCTGGCTAATACGGCGAAACCCCGTCTCTATTAGAAATACAAAAAATTAGCTGGGTGTGATGGCGGGCACCTGCCCAGCTACTTGGGAGGCTGGGGCAGGAGAATGGCAAGAACCCGGGAGGCGGAGCTTGCCGTGAGCAGAGATCACGTCACTGTACTCTAGCTTGGGCAACAGAGTGAGACTCCGTCTCAAACCAAAAAAAAAATTCAATTAGCCTGGACAACATAGCAAGACCCGTCTCTACAAAATTTTTTTAAAATAAGCTGGGCTGGGGAGTGGTGGCTCACACCTGTAATCCCAGTACTTCAAGAGGCCGAGGTGGTAGGATAGTTTGAGACCAGCCTGGGCAACATAGTGAGTTTTTTTTCTTTTTTTGGGGGAGTTGTACAGAATCTCACTCTGTCACCCAGGCTGGAGTGCAGTGGCACGATCTTGGCTCACTGCAATCTCTGCCTCCCAGGTTCAAGTGATTCCCTGCCTCAACCTCCCGAGTAGCTGGAACTACAGGTGTTTGCCACTATGCTCAGCAAATTTTTGTATTTCTAGTAGAGATGGGGTTTCACCATGTTGGCCAGGCTGGTCTCGTACGCCAGACCTCAAGTGATCTGCCCGCCTTGGCCTCCCAAAGTGCTAGGATTACAGGTGTGAGCCCCTGTGCCTGGCCCGCAAGATCTTATCTCTAAAAAAAAAGGATAAAGAAAAAATTAGCTGGGTGTTGTGCACCTGTCATCCTAGCTATTCGAGAGGCTCAGGTGGGAGGATCACTTGAGCCCAAGAGTTCAAAGTTACAGTGAGCTATGATTGTGCCACTGCCCTCCATCCTGGGTGACAGAGTGAGACCCTATCTTTAAAAAAATACTTTTAATTATGAGAAGAAAAGAAATTCTCTGACCTATCTTGTCTGATTGTAGGTCATGAGACTTCCGTTTCTGAAGGAATCCTGCCTCATATCCTCAAGAAGGGAGTGCTGTACAGAGAGGCCATGAGGAATCTCAGTAGACAGTCCTTGCTGGGTTTCCCCACTCAGTCTGTTAATATTAGATCATACCTTTTTGTCCAGTCACATTTTTACATGGTTGTCAATTATGCCTGTCCATTAAAGTCTCCATAAAAGGACCAAGAAGACAGAGTTGGAGTTCCTGGATAGCTGAACATATGGAGGTTCCTAGAGGGTGGGGCACCTGGGCATAAAAGCTCTGAGCCCCTTCCCTCATACCTTGCTCTGTGCATCCCTTCATCTGTATCCCTTGTAACATTCCTTATAATAAATTGGTAAATGTGTTTCCCAGAACCACTCTAGCAAAATTAATCAAACCCAAGGAAGGGTTCATGGGAACCCTAATTTCTAGCCAGCTGGTCAGAGACACAGGTGAAACAACCTGGGGCTTGCTATCGGTATCAGAAGTTGGGGGACTGAGCCCTCAACATGTGGGATCTGATGCTACCAAGTAGGTAGTGTCAGAATTGAGTTGGAGGTCACCTACTTGGGGTCTACTGTATAATTGATTGCTTGCTTGTTGGTGGGGAGAAATCCCCACTTATTTGGTCACAAAAGTCGTCTGTGTTACTTGTCGAGTGCGAGAATCTGAGTTTTTTCCACTTATCTATAGATTTATTCATTCAACAAATATGTGTTGTGGATCCTCTTTTGTGGCAGGCACTGTTTGGTAGGATAGGGGACAGCCATAAATGAAACAAAATCGCTGCCCTTACAGAATATACATCTAGTGGAGAAGGCAGGCAGTAAACAAGTAAATACATAGTGTATCAGATGGTAGTGTGTGCTGTGGAGAAAAAGAGAGTATTGGGGTTGGGAACCATTTTTATTTAAGGTGTTTGAGGAAGGTGACATTCAAACAGTGATCTAGAGGAAGCAGGGCCACGAGGATATGTGAGAAAATAATTTATCAGGCAGTGGGCCTGCAAAGGCCCTAAGGCAGAGCATGCCTGGTTTGTTAGAGGAAGGAGGCCAGTATGGCTGGGTAGCAGCAAGGTGGGGAGATCTTGGAAAGACCTCGCATCAGAGAGGTTGTGGGGGACTCAGTGAGGTCAACTATAAAGACTTTGATGTTTAATCTGAGTGAGCTGGGAAACTGTCAAAAGATTTTGATTTTTTTTTTTTTTTTTTTTTTTGAGACAGAGTCTTGCTCTGTCACCCAGATTGGAGTGCAGTGGCACCATCTCCACTCATTGCAGCCTCCACTTCCTGGACTCAAGTGATTCTCCAGCCTCAGCCTCCTGAGTAGCTGGGACTACAGGCATGTGCCACCAACGCCTGGCTAATTTTTGTATTTTTTGTAGAGACAGGGTTTTGCCATGTTGCCCAGGCTGGTCTCAGAACTCCTAAGCTCAAAGCGATCCGCCTGCTTCAGTCCCACAAAATGCTGGGATTACATGTGTGAACTACCGCTCCTGGCTATGCTATTAGAGGATTTTGATTATAGGAGAGACATACATGCATTTTAAACACATCATTCTGTTAGCTTTCTTGGGAACCTATTGTAATAAAACCTAGGTGAGAGGTGACTTGGGCCAAGATAGAAGAGGTTCAGTTGGCGAGGAATCGGCTTCTGAATATATTTTCATCTTTGAACTGATAGAATTTGATGTTGGGCAGGAATGAGGGCAGGATGAAAATAAAAGTTCATGTTAATTTATTAACATTCAAGGAGAAAATTTTTTTTTTTTTGAGATGGAGTCTCGCTCTGTTGCCCAGGCTGAAATGCAGTGGCTTGATCTCGGCTCACTGCAAGCTCTGCCTCCCGGGTTCATGCCATTCTCCTGCCTCAGCCTCCCAAGTAGCTTGGATTACAGGCGCCCACCACCATGCCCGGCTAGTTTTTTAATATTTTTAGTAGAGACAGGGTTTCACCGTGTTAGCCGGGATGCTCTCAATCTCCTGACCTCGTGATCCACCCGTCTCGGCCTCCCAAAGTGGCGGGATTACAGGCATGAGCCACTGCGCCCGGCCGAGAAATTTTTTAAATTAAATTTATTTTTGAGACAAGGTCTCACTGTATCACTCAGGCTGGAGTACAGTGGCAAGATCATAGCTCACTGAGCTCAAGCAGTTCTCCCACCTCAACCTCCTGAGTCGCTGGGACTACACGTGTGTGCCAACACACACTTGGCTAATATTTTTGTGTTTTGTAGAGACAGGGTCTTGCTGTGTTGCCCAGGCTGGTCTCAAACTCGTACAATTTTTTTTTTGTTTTTGAGACAGAGTTTCATTCTTGTCGCCCAGGCTGGAATGCAATGGTGTGGTCTCGGCTCACTGCAACCTCCGTCTCCTGGGCTCAAGTGATTCTCCTGCCTCAGCCTCCCAAGTAATGGGGATTACAGGCGCCTGCCACCATGCCTGGCTAATTTTTGTAATTTTTTAGTAGAGACAGGGTTTCACCATGTTGGCCACGCTGGTCTTGAACTCCTGACCTCAGGTGATTCGCTCACTTCGGCCTCCCAAAGTGCTAGGATACGGGTGTGAGCCACTGTGCCCGGTCCAATGTTTTAATATATGTTTTTAATTTTTTTTTTTTTTTTTTTTTTGAGACAGAATCTCTCTCTGTCGCCCAGGCTGGAGTGCAGTGGCCGGATCTCAGCTCACTGCAAGCTCCGCCTGCCGGGTTTACGCCATTCTCCTGCCTCAGCCTCCCGGGTAGCTGGGACTACAGGCGCCCACCACCTCGCCTGGCTAGTTTTTTGTATTTTTTTTAGTACATACAGGGTTTCACCGTGTTAGCCAGGATGGTCTCGATCTCCCGACCTCGTGATCCGCCCGTCTTGGCCTCCCAAAGTGCTGGGATTACAGGCTTGAGCCACCGCGCCCGGCCAATATATGTATAATATACATTGTGGAATGATTATACCAAACTGACATATCCATCACCTTACATACTTATATTTTTTTGTAGTGAGAACATTTAAAATCTGTTCTTTTAGCAATTTTGAAATATACAATACATTATTGTTGACTACGGTACCATGTTGTACAACAGATCTTAAAACATATCTTCCTGTCAAACTGAAACTGTACACTTTGGTCAACATCTCCTCATTCCTCCTCTCCTCACAGCCTCTGATAACCACAACTATATTCTACTTCCATAAGATTTTTAGATCCCGTATGTAAGCAAGATCATGTGGTATTTGTCTTTCTGTGCCTGGCTTATTTCACTTGGCATAACATTCTCCAGGTTCAATTCTTTTGTTACAAATGACTGAATTTCCCTTTTTGGCCGGGTGTGGTGGCTCACACCTATAATCCCAGCACTTTGGGAGGCCAAGGAGGCTGATCACCTGAGGTCAGGAGTTTAAGACTAGCCTGGCCAACACAGTGAAACCCCACATCTACTAAAAATAAAAAAATTAGGCCGGGTGTAGTGGCTTAGGCCTGTAATCCCAGCATTTTGGGTGGCTGAGGCATGTGAATCACCTGAAGTCAGGAGTTTGTGACCAGCCTGGCCAACATGGTGAAACCCTGTCTCTACTAAAAATACAAAAATTAGCTGGGCATGGTGGCACACGTCTGTAATCCCAGCTACTCGGGAGGCTGAGGCAGGAGAATCGCTTGAACCCGTGGGCGGAGGTTGCAGTGAGCCGAGATCGTGACATTGCACTCCAGCCTGGGCAACACGGATGAAACCCCTGTCTTCTCCACCCCTGTTGACCTCACCCTAACCCTTATAGTTTTTGCATAGTTCTTATTTATTCTTCCATTGTTTCTTTTTTTGGGGGAGGGGGCGGGGATGGAGTCTCCCTCTGTTGCCTAGGCTGGAGTGCAGTGGCGTGATCTCAGCTCACTGTAACCTTCACCTCCCAGGTTCAAGCGATTTTCCTGCCTCGGACTCCTGAGTAGCTGGGATTGCAGGTGCCTGCTACCACGACCAGCTAATTTTTGTATTTTTAGTAGAGACGGGGTTTCACCATGTTGGCCAGGCTAGTTTCTAACTCCCGACCTCAGGTGATCTGTCCGCCTTGGCCTCCCAAAGTGTTGGGATTACCAGCGTGAGCCACAGTGCCCAGCCTTAACATTTATATTCTTATCCCCAATACAAAAGTAGCATATATACTGTTCTGTTCTGGCTTCGTTCACTTAATGAATCTTGAAAATCTTTTCATATTAGTACATAGAAATTTTTCTCATTCTTTTTTGTTGTTATTCACTCAAAGAAAAATAGCAGGCCGGGCGTGGTGGCTCAGGCCTATAATCCCAGCACTTTGGGAGGCTGAGGCAGACGGATTACGAAGTCAGGAGATCAAGACCATCCTGGCTAACGCAGTGAAACCCCGTCTCTACTAAAGAATACAAAAAATTAGCCGGGCGTAGTGGCAAGCGCCTATAGTCCTAACTACTCGGGAGGCTGAGGCAGGAGAATGGCATGAATCCAGGAGGCGGAGGTTGCAGTGAGCGGAGATTGCGCCACTGCACTCTAGCCTGGGTGACAGAGAGAGACTCCATCTCAAAAAAAAAAAAAAAAAAGCAACATGCATTGTGAAGATGTACCATGGTTTATTTAATCCGTTCTTTATTGCTAGGCACTTAGCTTGCTGTTTGGTAATTAAGATATGTATCTGTGCCAGAGATGAAAATCCCTTAGAAGTTATTCTTTATCTCCCAGCTTTTAGAAAACAGGATCTAATTCATTGGGGCCTTCTGCAAAGCTGAATCAAATTCTGAATTTATTTTTAATAATTTAATTTTTAAAGAAAGTTGCTTTAATCAAACAATTTTGAATTTTCTTTAGAACAGAAGGAATTAATTTCAAATTATTGCAGAACTAAAGAGCTCCCAGTGGACTATCTAGTCAGCAGCCATCAGCATCAGTACTTGCCATTTGAGCTCAAAGTCATTAGCTTTCTCCTATGATTCAGGGAAAGATACCTCGAAATCGTAAGAACGGTAGCATTGAATTACAGTTTCTAGGTCAAAGTAATGGAGACATTACTCTGGCTGTGGTTAGCTGTGAACTTGGCTGGCAGATTTTCCCTACTAAAGAAACAAGCTACTCAGGTCCAGCTGGAAAAATACACAGAAATCCAGACTGTTGGCCTTGGCAACAGAAGCCCTATTTTCTTCTGAAAGAAAGAACAGTAAAATAGTCTTTAGACAGATCTCGGCTGGGCGTGGTAACTCACACCTGTAATCCCAGCACTTTGGGATGCTAAAGTGCGCGAATCACTTCACTTGAGTCCAGGAGTTCAAGACCAGCCTGGGCAACACAGTGAAACCCTGTCTCTTCAAAAAATACAAAAAATTAGCCAGGCATGATGGTGCACGCCTGTAGTCCCAGTTATTTGAGAGGCTGAGGTGGGAGGATCACATGAGCCCGGGAGGTCAAGGCTGCAGTGAGATGTAATCATGCCACTGCACTCCAGCCCGGTTGACAAAGTGAGACCCTGTCTTAAAAAAAAAAAAAAAAAAAGATCTCCATGAGGGATGAAGCACAGTGAAATGATTGTAGTTGTAAGTCTGTCTCTCCTTGGGAAAAAGATCACATTCTGAAATTTTCTTTCAGCAAACTAAAGCTAAGCCATTTACATACTCTTTTCCTGCCAGATTGGTGGACTGACTAAGAGGAATGAATAGCCCTCCTTATCTAGAAAACCATCATTTAATGGTGGCCTTAAGTGAAGCAGCATGCCTCAGCTTCTGCAAGAACTCTTTATGAGTTTTTGTATCTCTCTTCTCAGCAGGACTAATGAAGTTCTAAATATTAGTTGTGACTACTCTTTTAAATGCCACTCTGGGGAAGGCCACATGTTGTGGCTCTTCTCCTTTGCTGAGCGAGTCAACAACTCACATTTATTATACAATAATAAATTCCCTATTTGCCAGGCACTGTAGGATAGGCATGGTCTCTTTCCTCCAAGCCCCATGCACAGTGAAGGCAACTTTCAACACTGCCAATGTTTTATAGCAATTGGATTCCAGATTTGGACAGACATTGAGAAGTGAGTGTGGTTTACCACTAATAAGATTTCATTGCTCTTTAGAGATAGGTGATAAACAATACTATAATTGTTAGGTTTCAAGACAGTCTGTAAGGGTATATAGATTTGTGCAGAATTTAGGTTTTTTATTTTAAGAGGCAGTCTTAGCTCTGTCACCCAGGCTGACATGCAGTAGCACAGTCATAACTCACTGCAACCTCAAACACCTGGACTCACGTGATCCTCCTGCCTCAGCCCCCCAAGTAGCTAGGACTACAGGCAGGTACCACCATGCCTGGCTAAAGAACTTAGGTTTTTATGTCTGGTTGTGCAGTAAATTTTCTGAGTGTGAAAATTGTTTAAAGATTCATTCTTTTCTATAAGTTTCATGGAAGTGCAAACTATTTCTCTCTTATTTCCTCTCCTTTAAAAAGTGCTTTGTACATAATAAGCAGTCAGTAAATATCTATGGATTGAATAAACGAATTCCTTGTATAAAGTATTTTTGTGTTCCTCCATTTGTTCATTCCACAAAATTAATTAATTAATTAATTAATTTTGAGATGGAGTCTCACTCTGTTGCCTAAGCTGGAGTACAGTGGCACGATCTCGGCTCACTGCAACCTCCATCTCCTGGGTTCAAGTGATTCTCCTGCCTCAGCCTCCTGAATAGCTGGGATTACAGTCACCTGCCACCATGCCCAGCTAATTTCTTGTATTTTAGTAGAGACAGAGTTTCACCATGTTGCCCAGGGTGGTCTCGAACTCCTGAGCTCAGGCAATGCGCCTGCCTCGGCTTCCCAGAGTGCTGGGATTACAAGTGTGAGCCACCTTGCCTGGCCTATGAAATTTATTAAGTTAAATATATAGTTTTGGGCACTTGGTGGAAATATCAGTGAAACACATCTATATTTGATCTCTGCCCTCATGGAGTTTATTGGTAAACAATAAGTATATAATAAGTGAGATAGTGATCAATGCTAAGGGGAAAAATATCAGGAAAGAATAGGAAACGTTGGGGGAGGCATATACAAGTTTATCCATGCTATTAAAATTTTAGATATGGTGGCCAGAGATCTCTCTAAGATGGTGACATTTGAGTAAAGTCCTGGAGGAAGTGAAGGAGGGAGCTGTAACATATCTGGGGAAAGAGCATGCCAGTCTGAGCAGAAGGAACAATAGGTGAACAGACACTGAGGCAGAAGCAGGCCTCTTGTAAGTAGAGCAGGAGACGAGGACAGAAAGGTAAGTTAAGGCAGGTCATGTAGAGCTTTCTTTTTCTTTTATCTGAGACAGAGTCTCGCTCTGTCACTCTGGCTGGAGGTCAGTGGCATGATCTGGGCTCCCTGCAACCTCTGCCTCCATGGCTCAAGCAATTCTCCTGCCTCAGCCTCCCCAGTAGCTAGGACTACAGGTGTGTGCCACCACACCCAGCTAATTTTTTGTATTTTTAGTGGAAATGAGGTTTTGTTATTTTGGCCAGGTTGGTCTTGAACCCCTTACCTCAAGTGATCTGCCCGCCTTGGCCTCCCAAAGTGCTAGAAGTTGTGAGCCACCACGCCTGGCCATGTAGAGCTTTCTGTGCATTGTACAGACTTTGTCTTTTACCCAGGGTGAGATGGGAAGACATTTCTAGAATTTTGAGCAGTGAAGTAATGTGACGGGATAGACATTTTCAAAGGTTTCTCTGACTGCTGCTTTGAGAATAGATTGAAGAGCAGTAAGTGCAGAAGTTAGGAAGCTACTACAATCATCCAGGCAAGAGATGTCCAGGGTGGTAGTGGTACAACATATTTAGCAGTGGCTGAATTCTGTATGTATTCTGAATGCAACACAGAACATAACAGCTTATAGATCTGATGTGAAAGAAACACAGGAGTTGAAGGGTGAGGACCAGTGTGGGCAAATGCATGTACGGTTGATATTGAGTTGTATCTGCAAACATACTCAGTATGTTGTATTGAAACAGTGTTCATATATGTAAAGCAAAAATGTAAGACTTCCTGGGAAAAGTTAGTGCAAAGTAGCATGCCCTGTTCAATGTCTTGACTTTTGTACTTGTGCAGCTTAGCACTTCCCACACTGGAATATGTGCAACTTCAGGCTCCTCATGAGTAGGGTTTGTGGCTTTTGTCTTTATTTCTCTATTTCCTAGCAAAGAACCTGACACAGAGTAGACACTGAATATGTTTGCTGAATAAATGAAGTTTTCTGAATATATTATGTTCCCAAGCATTTTCCATATCAGTTTATTTAAAAATCCTTGTTTGCAAAACAGGAAGGTTTTTAATGTTTAAACACACACACACACACACACACACACACACACACACACACTGCAAGTGATAATAGGGTTCTACTCAGAAACATCTGCTTCTGTGCTTTTTATTTATTTTTTTCTTTTTCTTGTGCTTTTAAAATACATATTATAATTCAATAATGATTTCTATTTATTTATTTATTTGAGACAGAGTCTTTCTGTGTCACCCAGGCTGGAGTGTGATGGTGCAGTCTCGGCTTACTGCAACCTCTGCCTCCTGGGTTCAACAATTCTCCTGTCTCAGCCTCCTGAGTAGCCGGGATTACAGGCGAACACCACCACGCCTGGCAAATTCTGTATTTTTGGTAAAGATGGGGATCCACCATGTTGGCCAGGCTAATTTTGAACTCCTGACCTCAGGTGATCTGCCCACCTTGGCCTCCCAAAGTGTTGGGATTACAGGCGTGAGCCACCACACCCGGCTTGTATTTATTTTCTTTTTAAAAAATGTGGTCCTTTATTTGAAAGTCTTCAAGCATATATGTCAAAATAGAATGCAAATTTGATCACTTAAGTTATAGTAAAAAGGTCATAATGGATCTTTCTATGCTTAGTATAGATTATACTTTAATCTACTGTATACAGTAGATACTGTATACTGGTAATTATACTGTAATCTACCGTATATGGTAATCTATACTGTATATGGTAATGCTGGAAGCTTACAGTTCAGATTCAATCATTGCTTTCTAATACCTGCGTTATAATAGTTCTTTTGATCTATGAGTGTGGAGTCACAATTTTTTTAAGCCTCATCAGAAATAATGTAGATTTATTTGGAACTACCATCCCTTTCCCAAAGCTCTTGACTTTAGATTTCTTCCCATTTCAAAAGGCAAAATCTCTGGAGAACTTGCATCCAAATATATAAAGACCTCTAATTAACAAATCAGAACACAAATAACCCAATTAAAAATGGGTAAGAAATTTGAACAGATCCTTAACCAGAGAGAGTATACGAATGTCCAAATAAGTGCATAAAAAGATGCTTACATCCTTTGTCATTAGAGAGATACAAGACTAGGCTTGATGGCTCATGCCTCATATCCAGTGTTTCAAGATCTTTGGGGTGTCAATTTAGGGTATTGATTTTGGCCTTGGTAGTCAGGTTTCCAGAAAGAATGAGGTACATAGACAAGTGAAGAGTGAACAAGACGAAGATGAACTTTATTAAGTGTTATAACAGCTCAGAGGAGGCCCGCAGTGTATATAGCTCCTCTCTGTAGGTAGATCATCCGTGGAGTGTTCAGTTCTCAGCAGGGAGGAGGATCTGGAGAGGGTAGCTCCTCTCTGCAAGTGGTTGTCTCAATGCCGCCCTCGGGGAGAGAAGGCCCTGGAAAGAGTGGCTCCTCTCTGCTGGCAGGTCATCTCTGCTCCTCTCTGCAGCAGGCCCTGGCGAGAGTGACTCTCCTCTGACGGCAGGTCTGCTCTACAGCTCTCAGCAGATAGGGTACCCCTCCCCTTCCTTTTCCTCTGCTGGCTCTCCTCTGCCCTGCTTTTGGCTGAGCCCAGGGCTTTTATGGACCTCAGAGGGGAGGAAGTGCATGCTGATTGGTCCATGGGCGACCGTAGGCAGGCCCAGAAGAGGCACACCGAGTCCCCACTCTGGTCAGCGAGACTGGCAGCCCCATTCCCAACCTTCAGGCCCTCCCTGGTCTGAAGATTGGGCCTTACCTTGGATCCACCCCCTTCCACCCAGGCCTACCTTTGCTATTCAGGGCTCCACCCCAACCCCACTCCCTGATCAGAGCAGGTGCCAAAAAGGAAAGGGGCCAGGCAGTGGAAGCAGCCAGCCAGAACCTGCAGAGAACGGGGTGGGGGACTTTCCCAGCCCAAGGGCGCAGGCTGCAGAGACTCCCCGGTCCTGCACCTGGGAGAGTGGCTGCAGCTGCACCCTGGGAGCTCCCGCCTGCCAACTTGGAAGTGGGAGGGGGGGATTCCTGCTTTTCCTCAGCTCCTGCCTGCTCCGTGGAGTAGGAGGCACAGGCCTGCAGCTGAGGGTCAGGTATTGCAGCTGCACAGAGGAGGGTAGACCCTGCATGCTCCTGGCCCCCTCCAAGAACACAAGGAGGCTCGGATTCACAGCCACAGTTTGGTTGGCTGTAGCCCCACCCAGGACTGTGGGAGTAGAGCAGGAGGCCTGGGTCTGCAGCCTCCATTTGGGTGGCTGCAGCTGCACCCAGGGGGCTCCCATTACACTTTAGAAGGGGTGGGGCTCCCACCGGCTCCAGGGAGTGTGCAGCCCCAGCTATGCCTTCCTGCTGCAGCCAGCGTGATGGCAGAAGCCACTGCCATCACCAGCACTTTGGGAGGCCAAAGCAAGGGGATCACTTGAGCCCAGGAGTTGGAGACCAGCCTGGGCAAAATGGTGAAACCCTGTCTGTACCAAAAAAAAAAAGCTAAGTGTGGTGGTGTACACCTGTAATCCCAGCTACTTGAGAGACTGAGGTGGGAGGATCACCTGAGGCTGAAGTCAAGGCTGCAATATGCCTTGATCACACCACTGCACTCCAGCCTGGGCAACAGAGTGATATCCTGTCTTTAAAAAAAAAAAAAAAAGAAAGAAAAAAGTAGAAAAATACAAGGTAAAACCACAATGAGATACCAGTACACACCAAAACCAAAACCGTCTCCCAAAAAAATCCCCAAAGGAAAAAAGGTAAAAGAGTGACAACACTTTGGCCAGGCACAGTAGCTCATGCCTGTAATCCTAGCACTTTGAGAGGCTGAGGCAAGAGGATTGCTTGAGTCCAGGAGTTCGAGACCAGGCTGGGCAACATAGTGAGACCCTGTCTCTACTAAAAATACAAAAATTAGCCAGGCATGGTGTGGGTGTACCTGTAGTCCCAGCTGCTCAGGAAGCTGAGGTAGGAGGATCACTTGAGCCTAGGAGGTTGAGGCTGCAGTGAGCTGTGGTCATGCCACTGTACTCCATCCTGGGTGACAGAGTAAGACCCAGTCTCTGAAATGAAATGAAATGAAATGAAATAAAATAAAAAGAGTGACAACACCAAGTGCTGGCAAGGATATGGTCCAACTAGACTCTCATACATTGCTGGTAAAAGTACAAAATGGTATAAACCCTTTGCATAATGGCTTGATAGCTTTTATTAAGTTAAACACATACTTAATCATATGACCCAGCAACTTCAACCATACAGAAATAAAAGCTCATATTGACCATAAAAACCTGTATACAAGTAAGGCAGGAGAATAGGGTCTGGAGTCAGTGAACCTAAGGACCTCCTAGAACTAGATCAAATGGAAACACTTCAGCTGTGACAGGAAATATTCTCTTCATTCAAATAGGGCGGGCACAGACTAAATGACTTTGTAACTTCATCGTCTTCATTTACATAGTAACCAATGGAAACCTCTAGAGGGTATTTAAACCCCGAAAAATTCTGTAACCGGGCCCTTGAGCCGCTTGCTCGGGCCACTCCCACCCTGTGGAGTGTGCTTTCATTTTCAATAAATCTCTGCTTTTGTGGCTTCATTCTTTCCTTGCTTTCTTTGTATGTTTTGTCCAATTCTTTCTTCAAAACGCCAAGAACCTGGACACCCTCAGCTGGTAACACAGGTGCTTATAGGAGTTGGTATCTTATGGCTGGGTGCTGTGGCTCACACCTGGAATCCCAAAGCACTTCGGGAGGTCAAGGCAAGAGGATTGCTCGAGGCTAGGAGTTTGAGACTAGCCTGGGCAATATCATGAGACTCCGATCTCTTAAAAATAAGTTTGTTGTTTAAACAGCAAATACAAGTGTTTCTAACATAACTGCTCAAAACTGGAAATAATCCACATGTCCTTTAACAGATGAATGAATAAGCTAACTGTGGCACAACCATGCAATAGAATACTGCTCAACAATGAAAACAACGTGCTGACACACACAGCATGAGTGAATCGGAAATGCATTATGAAAATAAAAACGTGCTGTTTTTCTTTACTGAAAGCCAGTCTCAAAGGGTTAAATACTGCATAATTCCATATATTATTCTGGAAAAGGCAACAGTATAGGGATGAAGGGTGGCTCCGTGTTTGCCAGTGGTTAAGGTGGCAGAGAGGGTTTGGCTACAAAGGGGCAGCCTGAGGGAATTTGGGGGGTGATGGACCTTTCTACATCTCGATTGCTACTGTGCTGACATGAATCTATGCCTGCTTTGGAATGTATAGAACTGTATACCAAAGGAGTCAATTATTGTACACGTGAATTTTTTTAAATTTTTTTTTTGAGACAGAGTCTCACTCTGTCGCCCACGCTGGAGTGCAATGGTGCGATCTTGGCTCACTGCAACCTCTGCCTCTGGGTTCAAGTGATTCTCCTGCCTTAGCCTCCTGAGTAGCTGGGATTATAGGCACCCTCCACCATGTCTAGCTAATTTTGTATTTTTTAGTAGAGATGGGGTTTCACCATGTTGGTCAGGCTAGTCTTGAACTCCTGACCTCAGGTGAACCTCCCACCTTGGCCTCCCAAACTGTTGGGATTACAGACATGAGCCACCGCATCTGGCCTATATGCCTTTTTTTTTAAAAAAAAAACCTGCAATTGGTGTGTGACATAATAAGAAATAAATATTTGGTCTCTGCCCACCTTTCCTGGCACACTGCTCCTAAAACCCTTGGAATCTCTAAAGTGAGAAGGGCCTTTGTATGCTAGTGAGATGACTGGTGGCCTGAAGTTCCTGGAGAGCCTCAACATTGGGGCTGGTGTTCAGGGAACCAACCATGTGATTAGAGTGTGGGAACTTTCAGCATCCCCATCTCTGTAGAGGGGAGGGGGATGAAAGTTGAGTTGACCACCAGTGGCCAATGATTTAATCAATCATACCTGTGCAATGAAGCCTCTCTCTATACATACCCCAAAGGACTTTAACAGATGAATGGTTAAACTGACTATGGCACAACCATACTATAGAATACTGCTCAACAATAAAACAATAACAACTACGGATACACACAGCACAAGTGAATCCAGACGCATTATGAAAGTAAAAACATGCTGGTTTTGTATATGGAAAGAAGCCAGTCTCAAAGGGTAAAACAGGGTTTAGAGAGTTCCTAGTCAGTGAACACATCCAAGTTATGGGAAGGTGGTGCACAACAGCTCCACGGGAACAGAAGCTCCTGCACCCCGGACCCTTCTGGACCTTGTCCCCTGTACCTCTTCAGCTGGCTGGTCCTCTGTGTCCTTTATCATATCCTTTATAATAAACTAGTAAACACTACGTAAGTGTGTCAGCTAGGGTTACTGGCTCACACCTGTAATCTCAGTACTTTGGGAGGCAGAGGTGGGTGCATCGCTTGAGGCCAGGAGTTTGAGACCAGCCTGGGCAACAAAGTGAGATGCCATGTCTACAAAAAATTAGCTGGGTATGGTAGTGGGCACCTGTAGTCCCAGTTACTCGGGAGGCTGAGTTGGGAAGATCGCTTGAGCCCAGGAGGCTGCAGTGAGCTATGATCACATCATCATAGCAAATGATAAAACCCGAGGAGGGGTTGTTGGGAATCTCTGATTTGTAGCCAAATTGGACAGAAGTATGGGTAACTGGGAACTGATGTTGTAAGTGAGGGCAGTCTTGTGGGACTGAGCCCTTGCCCCATGGGATCTGCTAACTGCAGGTAGGTAGTATCATAATTGTATCCTTGGTCACCTGTGTCCAGAGAGTTGGGGAACTGGTTGGGATGGGAAAACCAGCACACAGCTGGTGTTGGAATGGAAATTCCGAAAGTGTTGAGAATGGTAGTAGAATAGAGAGGAAGCACGAGTTTGCTTTTTCTTTTAAATGTATAGGAAAATTGGCCTTAAAACATGTTGTGGCAATTTCAAAAAGGCAGAACGGCCCCCTACCCTAAATTTGTTTTGGATATCATGACTGATGACATCACACACACACACACAAACACACACACACACACACACCCCACAAGAGGGTATGAACATTTTATTGCTCACATAGTAAGTGTTTCTGAAGAGAGCAGGGCAGGCTTCCCAAGATGGTCTGAAAATGACCTGAGAGATCAGAGGCAGGAGGGTGGCTTGGGGATTTTTTAATGGTTATGGAGTGGGGCCAGGGTGTCTCCCTGTGGTGTTTGAACCAAGGGAGGGAGCACCTGCTTTCTTAGCTTGCTCAGATGTGGGGTAGGAGCAAAAGATAGCAGCAGCCAAACACAAAAAGTGAAGTCAGACTCTTTCTTACAAAATAAAACAAGCAACATAAAAATATCACAAATCTGCATGACCCTGGCTTCAATTCAGGACCTATGTGGAAGAAATGGATGCATTTCTAGACTAGGAAATTAGAGTAGACACTAGAAGACTGTTTTGATTCAAAGGGTTGTAAACGATGAACATTATTTATATTTTTTGCCTTTTAACAAATAATACACTAGTATTATAAATTATAATATTGTTGTAAATAATTTAAATAGTACAAAATTTTTAGAGCCCTGGCTGGATGCGATGGCTCACACCTATAATCCCAGCACTTTGGGAGGCTAAGGCAGGAGGATCACTTGAGTCTAGGAGTTCGAGACCAGCCTGGGCAACATGGTGAGATCTCGTCTCTATAAGAAATACAAAAAATTAGCTGGGTGTGGTGGTGCACACCTGTAGTCCCAGCTACTTGGGAGGGGAGAATCACCTGAGCCTGGGAAGCCAAGGATATGGTGAGCTGAGATTGCATAACTGTACTCCAACCTGAATGACAGAGTGAGAGCTTGTCTCAAATAAATAAATAAATGAATAATCCTAACAGTGGAAGTTCCCTTTTCCCCACTCCCTGGCCTCTGCCTCCAGCTTCTTATCACTCTGTGACTAATTCCTGAGATAACTACTTTCAGCAGTTTGGTCTGTATCCTTCTGACCATTCTCCACAAATATAATTTTGTCTGTTAAAGGCGTTATATTCTTTATATTATATCTATATTGTCTTAGTCTGTTTGGGTTGCTATAACAAGATACTTTAGACAGGGTAATTTATTTTTATTTTTTTCCTCTGCCACCCAGGCTGGAGTGCAGTGGCCTGATCTCAGCTCACTGCAACTTCCACCTCCCGGGTTCAAGCGATTCTCCTGCCTCAGCCTCCCAAGTAGCTGGGACTACAGGTGTGCGCTACCATGCCTGGCTAATTTTATGTGTGTCTGTTTTTAGTAGAGATGGGGTTTCGCCAGGTTGGCCAGGCTGGTCTCGAATTCCTGACTTCCGACAATCCACCTGCCTTGGCCTCCCAAAAAGCTGGGATTACAGGCATGAGCCACCACGCCCAGTCATAGTCTGGATAATTTATAAACAATAGAAATGTGCTCTCAGCCCTAGAGGCTGGAAAGTCCAAGGTCAAGGTGCTGGCAGATTTGGTGTCTGGTGAGCGCTAGTTTCTCCTAGAGGGTGCCTTTTATGTGTTCTCACATAATGGAAGGAACAAACAGTTCTCAAACCTCTTTTATAAAAGGGCATGATTCCCATTAATGAGAGCAGAACCTTTATGACCTCATCACCTCCCAAAGGCCCCACCTCCTAATACTATTGCACTGGTGATTAGGTTTCAACATATGAGTTTGGGTGGGGCACAGACCTTCAGGCGATTGCGTGTGTTTTGCCATGTGCACCTCCACTATTAAAGTATTTTGAAAGCCTTTTAAAAGTTCACTGGCTGGGTTTGATGCATGTTGTTTGCATGAAACATCCTCTGGATTCCGGAAGCTCCAGAATGTGACCCACGTGAGTCTGATGATTTTGGATGTTGGTTGCAAGTCTGAAGTTGAATTATTGTGGCAATATAGCCAACTCAGAGACACTAAAGAGATTATTTAAAAATAGGCTTAGCGTGTAATCCTAGCACTTTGGGAGGTTGAGGCAGGCAGATCACTTGAGGTCAGGAGTTCAAAACCAGCCTGGCCAACATGGTGAAAATCTGTCTCTACTAAACTCTTAGTCGGCCGTAGTGGTGGGTGCCTGTAATCCCAGCTACTCCAGAGGCTGAGGCATAAGAATCACGTGAACCCGGGAGACGGAGGTTTCGGTGAGCCAAGATCGTGCTATTGCACTCTAGCCTGGGGGGCAGAGCAAGATTACGTTTAAAAAAAAAAAGGGCCGGGCGCAGTGGCTCAAGCCTGTAAGCCCAGCACTTTGGGAGGCCGAGGCGGGCGGATCACGAGGTCAGGAGATCGAGACCATCCTGGCTAACACGGTGAAACCCCGTCTCTACTAAAAAATAGAAAAAAAAACTAGCCGGGCGAGGTGGCAGGCGCCTGTAGTCCCAGCTAGTCGGGAGGCTGAGGCAGGAGAATGGCGTGAACCCGGGAGGCGGAGCTTGCAGTGAGCTGAGATCCGGCCACCGCACTCCAGCCTGGGTGACAGAGCGAGACTCCGTCTCAAAAAAAAAAAAAAAAAAAAAAAAAATCAGAAAAATTAGCAGGTGTGGTGGTACACACTTGTAGTCCCAGCTACTTGGGAGGCTGAAGAAGGAAGATCACTTGAGCCCAGGAGGTCTAGCCTGGATGACAGAGTCAGATCTTGTCTGAAACAACAATAAAAAGCTGTGTATATAAAATTATAAAAGTAGGCCAGGTGCAGTGACTCACACCTGTAATCCCAGCACTTTAGGAGGCCAAGGCAGGGCGAGCACTTGAGGACAGGAGTTCAAGACCAGCCTGATCAACATGGCGAAACCTCATCTCTACTAAAAATACAAATATTAGCTGCTGGGCATGGTGGTGTGAGCCTATAGTCCCAGCTATGCACGAGGCTGAGGCAGGAGAATGGCTTGAACCCAGGAGCCAGAAGTTGTAATGAGCCAAGATCGTGCCACTGCACTCCAGACTGGGTGACAGAGTGAGACTCTGTCTCAGAAAAATAAAAAATAAATGTTTTGTTTTTTCTCTTTAAAAAATTTTGCCCTGTCTTATGGTGCTGAAAACATAATGTTTTTAAGCAAGCACACCAGAACATAGACCCTGAATGAGTACTGGCTTCTAGACCGGTCATCTGGGTGGTGTAGGGGTATGGTGGGTGGGGGAACGTGCATTTGTTTCAGTGGTGCTGATACTGTTTCTACTTAAAAAGATATTTGTGTACTGTTTCAGAATGTCCTCAAGAGGCAGTTATCCATGAAAACCAGACTTTAGACTCAGGTTTAAAAATAATCCAAAATAGTATTGATTGACTTAGTTATATTTATTTCAGATTGTAAACATAACCACAATTCTTCATTCCTTCCTGCCTTCATCCCCCTTTGCAATGTGACTTTGCAGTTCCTCCCATCAAAATGTGGGTTCTGTTTTTTCATCCCTTGAATCTGGGCTGGTCTTCTGTGTTGCTTTGGCCAATAAGATGTGGTAGAGTGATGTTCCAGTTCCATGTGTAGCCCTTAAGAAGCCCTGGCATGCTTCTACTTTCTTTTTCTTTCTTTCTTTTCTTTTTTTTTAAAAATTTTTATTTTGAGATGGAGTCTCACTCTGTTGCCCAGGCTGGAGTGCAGTGGCGCGATCTTGGCTCACTGCAACCTTTGCCTCCCAGGTTTAAGCAATTCTCCTGCCTCAGTCTCTCCAGTAGCTGGGATGAGAGGCATGTGCCAGTATGCCCAGCTAATTTTTGTATTTTTAGTAGAGACAGGGTTTCACTATATTGGCCAGGCTGGTCTTGAACTCCTTACCTCAGGTGATCTGCCCAGCTTGGCCTCCCAAAGTGTTGGGATTAAAGTCGTAAGCCACCGCACCCAGTCTACTTTCTTATTTGGAACCTGCTGAGCTGCCATATGAACAAGGCCAGGCTAGCCTACTAAATAATGAGAGACATATGGCCTTGTCACCTGTGTCATCTCAATCAAAAGTTAAGTCAATTGTTAGGCATATCAATCAGGCCTGCCCTCAGACTAACTGCCATGATTATTAGCTGCAGATTTATGGGCTACCCTGGGCAAGAACAGAAGGACCACTCAGCTCAGCCCAGCCTGAATTGCCAACCCACACAATCGTGCACTAGCTATGACTGCTGTTTGGGGTAGCCACAATAGATAACTGGTACACCACTGTATACCCCAATCTTGTCCTGTAATACATTTTGTTGTTTTCAAAAAAATTAACTCTTGGCTGGACATGGTGGCTCATGCCTGTAATCCTAGCACTTTGGGAGGCCAAGTTAGTGGGATCGCTTGAGCCTAGGAGTTCAAGACCAGCCTGGGCAATATAGCAAGACCCCATCTCAGACAGAAGAAAGAAAGAAGGAGAGAGAGAGAGAGAGGAAGGAAAGAAGGAAGGAAGGAAGGAAGGAAGGAAGGAAGGAAGGAAGGAAGGAAGGAAAGAAGGAAGGAAGGAAAGAAGGAAGGAAGGAAAGAAAGAACCTTTCAATCAACTCTCATCCAAGGAAAAAGATTTATCAGTTGGACTGGGCGCGGTGGCTCATGCCTGTAATCCCAGCACTTTGGGAGGCCGAGGTGGGTGGATCATAAGGTCAGGATCCTCAGACCATCCTGGCTAACACAGTGAAACTCCGTCCCTACTAAAAAAAAAAAAAAAAAGAAAAATACAAAAAATTAGCCGGGCGTGGTGGTGGGTGCCTGTAGTCCCAGCTACTCGGCAGGCTGAGGCAGGAGAATGGCGTGAACCCAGGAGGCGGAGCTTGCAGTGAGCTGAGATAGTGCCACTGCACTCCGGCCTGGGTGACAGAGCGAGACTCCATCTCAAAAAAAAAAAAAAAAAGATTTATCAGCTGGATGAGATGGCTAATGTCTGTCATCTCAGCACCTTGGGAAGCCAAGTTGGGAAAATGGCTTGTGTCCAGGAGTTCAAGACTATCTTGGGCAACACAATGAGAACACATCTCTACAAAAAAAAAAAAAAAAATTAGTCAGGCCTGGACATGGTGGCTCGTGTCTGTAATCCCAGCACTTTGGGAGGCCAAGGCAGGTAGATCGCTTGAGCCTAGTAGTTTGAGACCAGCCTGGGCAATATGGGGAAATTCTGTCTCTGCAAAAAAATACACACAAAAAAAAAAGAAAGAAAGAAAGAAAAGAATTAGCCAGATGTGGTGGCACATACCTGTAGTCCCAGATCCTTGGGAGGCTGAGGTGGGAGGATCACTTGAGCCAGGAGGTCAAAGCTTCAGTGAGCTGAGGTTGCACCACTGCACTCCAGCCTGGGCAACAGAATGAGACTTTGTCCAAAAAAAAAAAAAAAAAAAATTGGGCTGGGCATGGTGGCTCACGCCTGTAAGCCCAGAGCTTTGGGAGGCCAAGGCAGGTGGATCACTTGAGGTCAGGAGTTCAACACCAGCCTGGCCCACAAGGTGAAAAATACAAAACTTAGGCTTGATTGTGCCTGCCTATAGTCTCAGCTACTTGGGAAGCTGAGGCATGAGAATCGCTTGACCTGGGAGGTGGAAGTTGCAGTGAGCGATGATTGCATCACTGCACTCCGGCCTGGGCAACAGAGTGAGACTCTGCCAAAAAACAAAAAAATTTTATGTGCAGTGTTGGCACACGCCTATAGTCCTAGCTACTTGGGAGGCTAAGGCAGGAAAATCACTTGAGCTTAGAAGGTTAAGGCTGCAGTGAACCATGATTGTGCCATTGTACTTCAGCCTGGGTGACAGAGAGAGACCCTGTCTCAAAAAAAGAAAGACTTGGCCGGTTACGGTGGCTCAAGCCTGTAATCCCAGGACTTTGGGAGGCTGAGGTGGGCGGGATCACCTGAGGTCAGGAGTTCAAGACCAGCCTGGCCAACATGGTAACAACCCATCTCTACAAAAATACAAAAATTAGCCAGGCGTGGTGGTGGGCGCCTGTAACCTCAGCTACTGGGGAGGCTAAGGTGGGAGAATCACTTGAACCCAGCAGGCAGAGGTTGCAGTGAGCTGAAATAATACCATTGCACTCTATCCTTGGTGACAGAATGAGACTCCATCTAAAAAAAAAAAAGACTTATCACTGCTAAAGATATTTAAAATAAAATTTAAATAAAGTGATACGCTCTCAAGAAATCTAAAATTGGCACTTTCAGATTGTTTTATTCAAGTAGAACATTGTTAGCATTAAGTGATTGTCCTAAAACATTGCTGTGGTTAAGTTAGAGAGGAAGATAATCAGTAATTGGTATGTTGAAGTTCTTGTTTGTTGAAGTGTGTTTGTCTTGCACTGCTTTGTAGGCACACCTTGTGCTTCCATAGAATTGTCGGCCTCTGCAACAGGAAAAAGCAGCTCTGGGGAAGTCCCTGGTGCTGACAACCTTTGCTCACGCCCCTACTGGGTCCCCCTCTGCGTCCTCTATCACCCTCATCCTGCTTCCTTTAACTAGAGTTCATTCTCAAGGAATCTTTTGGCCTGATAGTGAGGCCTCCTGCAAGGAGAAGGAAAGTCAGTGTCTGAATCTGTTTGGGCAGCTATAACAAACACCACAGGCCAGGTAATGTATAAAGAGCAGAAGTTTATTTCTTACAGTTCTGGAGGCTGGGAAGTCCAAGGCACTGGCATGTGGTGTCTGTTGAGGGCCTTCTTGCTGCATCCTCCCTCATGTGACAAAAGAGATTGGAGGGCAAAGAAAAGGGCACAAATGCTGTGTTCTTACATGGTTTCAGGGCAGAAGAGAGTGAACACCTGCGCTCACCCTATAAAATCCTATAGGGTTTTACAGGAACCCTAATCCACCCCTGAGGGCTTCATCCTCATGACTTAGTCAGCTCCTGAGGTCCCACCTCTCAATACCATCACATTGGCCATTAAGTCCCAACGTATGAATTCTGGCAGACAAAAGTAATTGGCAAAAATCACAATTATTTTTGGACCAACCTAATATCTATCTATATTTAGCTCTATATACATATAAACACACATGTATTTTTAAAGTTTTTTTTTATTATTTATTTTATTTTATTTTTTGAGACAGGGTCTCACTCTGTTGCCCCGGCTGGAGTGCAGTGACACAATCATGGCTCACTGCAGCCTCAAACTCCTGGGCTCAAGTGATCCTCCCAACTCAGCTCCCAAAATAGCTGGGACTACAGGCAGAAAGTTATTGTTTTATATAAGCCATACTGATTCATTATAGAAAAATCGGAAAGTACAGATAGGCTTTTTTTTTTTTTCTTTTTGAGACGAAGTCTTGCTCTTGTCCCCATGCTGGAGTGCAATGGCATGATCTTGGCTCACTGCAACATCTGCCTCCCAGATTCAAGTGATTCTCCTGCCTCAGCCTCTCAAGTAGCTGGGATGACAGTCACCTGCCACCACCATGCACAGCTAATTTTTGTATTTTTAGTAGAGACAAGGTTTTGCCATGTTGGCCAGGCTGGTCTCGAACTTCTGACCTCGGGTGATCTGCCCACCTCAGCCTCCTAAAGTGTCTGGCTTACAGGCATGAGCCACCACACCTGGCCCAGATAGGTTTTCTAAAAACAAAAATAAATTACGTTGTCACACTCTTGCATTTGTACTTTATAACCTGAATTTTTACTTTATGTATATTTTTTGGTATTGATAAATGTACTTCTATTATTTTGAATAATTAATGCATTTACATTCTTCAGAATGTAAAATGTTTGTAAAGGTACACAGTGAGGCATCACTTTCTCACTCTAGCTCCCTGCTCCACCCCACTTCCAATACACTGCATTCCTTCTGAGTTTCTTTATGGATATACCGGAAAATATAAACATATGTATTCTGATTTTTTTCTTTTTTTGCATGAAAGGTAAATACCACATGTCTTGTTCTGCACTTAACAATATATTTTGAAGTGCTCCTTGTATCACAACATAATGTGTTTCTTCTTTTTTTCTTTTTTTTTTTTTTTGAGACAAGGTCTGGCTCTTTCACCCAGGCTGGAGTGCATATCACAACTTACTGCAACCTCCACCTTCCACCTTCCAGGCTCAAGTGATCCTCCCACCTCAGCCACCTGAGTAGCTGGAAACACAGGTGTGCACCACCAAGCCCAGCTAATTTTTGTATTTTTGTCGAGATGGGGTCTCGCCAAGTTGCCCAGGCTGATCTCAAAATCCTGGGCTCATGTGATCCGCCCGCCTCAGCCTCCCAAAGTGCTGGGATTACAGGCGTGAGCCACCGTGTCTAGCCGACACCTATTTTTTTGTTTTTTTAAGTTAAAACATACCCCTAGGAAACCCCATCTCTACTAAAAATACCAAAATTAGCCGAGCATACTGGCACACGCCTGTGGTATCAGCTACTCAGGAGGCTGAGGCAGGAGAATTGCTTGAACCTGGGAGGCGGAGGTTGCAGTAAGCAGAGATCATGCCACTGAACTCCAGTCTGGGTGACAGAGTGAGACCATGTCTCATAAATAAATAAATAAATAAATAAATAAAATTAAATAAAAAACATAAGCCATCGGGCGTGGTGACTCACACCTGTAATCCTAGTACTTTGGGAGGCCACGACAGGCAGATCACTTGAGGTCATGAGTTCAAAACCAGCCTGGCCAACATGGTGAAACCCCGTCTCTACTAAAAATACAAAAAATTAGTGGGGTGTGGTGGTGCATGCCTGTGATCACAGCTACTCAGGAGGCTGGGGCAGGAGAATCGCTTGATCCCAGGAGGTGGAGGTTGCAGTGAGCCAAGATTGAACCACTGCACTCCAGCCTGGGTGACAGACTGAGACTCTGTCTCAAAAAAACAAAAAACAAAAAACATATCCCAATGCTTAAAGACATAACTAGAAATGTATCATGAGAAAATAACTATGTATGTGCACAAATATTTAAGTAAAATCATGTATACAGCAGTACTAATTATACTAGCAAAATAGACACAGATGCAATAGGGGTTTGTTAAATAAATAATGGGGTACCCATACAATGAAACATAACCCCACTAGTTTTTAAAATTGAGGAAACAGGAGAGGCATCGTGGCTCACACCTGTAATCCCAGCACTTTGGGAGGCTGAGCAGGCAGGTTGCCTGAGCCCAGGAGATTGAGACCAGCCTGGACAACATAGTGAGACCCTGTCTCTACAAAAAATAAGAAAAAATTAGCCAGATATGGTGGCACATGTTTGTAGTCCCAGCTACTCATGAGGTTGAGGCCGGAAGATCTCTTGAGCCCAGGGGGTTGAGGCTGCAGTGAGCTGTGATTGAGCTACTGTACTCTAGCCTGGGTGACAGAGTGAGACCCTCTCTTAAAAAAAAAAGTGTATCAAGCCTATTAGCTATTTTTTTTATTGCTTATCCATGTCCTTTGCCCACTTTTCTATTTGGTTAAGTTTTCATACAGATTTATGAGTTTTTATATATAATTAAATATATTAATGCTTTGTCTTATATATCCAATTATTTTCTCAGTTTATTGCTGGCCTTTTAGTTGTTTTTTTTTTTCATATTCAGAAATTTTATGCAGTCAGATCTTTTTATCTTTCCCTTTTGTGGTTTTTGACTTTGGTGTCTTGCTTACACGATTGTGAATTTCAGGGATGCTGGTAGAGTGAACCTGAGATCTCATAGTGCATTACAAGCCCATGGAAGTTGATTTAATTGGCCAAAGTAGAGAAACTGGGCTGGGTGCAGTGACTCGCACCTGTAATCCTAGCACTTTGGGAGGCTGAGGTGGGAGAATTGCTTAAGCCCAGGGGTTCCAGACCAGCCTGGGCAACAGAGCGAGACCCCCTCTCACTTAAAAAAAAAAAAAAAAAAAAAAAAAGGTAGAGAAGCTGTCAATACATGAGTTTTGCTTTCATTTGTGCTACCTTGGTATATGTTTTCATTTGGAGGAATCTTAGCAAAATCCCAGCACTTTGGGAGGCTGACGTGGGCAGATCAATTGAGGTCAAGAGTTCAAGACCAGCCTCGCCAACATGGTGAAACCCCCTATCTACTAAAAATACAAAAAATTAGCCAGGCCTTGTGGCATGCACCTGTAATATTCCCAGCTACTAGGGAGGCTGAGGCAAGAGAATCGCTTGAACCCAGGAGGCAGAGGTTGCAGTGAACCGAGATCACACCACTGCATTCCAGCCTGGGCGACAGAGCAAGACCCTTTCTCAAAAATAAAAATAAAATAAAAAATAAAATATACAAAACAATAAAATAATAAAAATAAAAATAAAAGAATGTCCAGAAACATAAAGTGATAGGCAATCAGGGCAGGGAACTCCTGTCTGACTTTACACAAAGGCATTTCCCTGAGGCTTTTCTAATGTTTCTGGTTCAGTTTCACTTTCTTATAATTAATTGATGAATATCTCCTGTGTGTTTGATGGATAAAACAGAGTAAAGGAACAAAAGCAGGGAGGTGACAGGGACAGTTCCAAGGGATCAAGTGATAACAAACAGATGCAGAGAAGAACCCAGCTGAGGGAGTGAATTCAGCAGGATTTTCTGGACCTACAATGGGTGCTCAACTGTGAAATCAGAGTCAGCAACATCTCTGTGTGGAAAGGCATGTGTGGATTTCTCCAAGTTCAGCTGGGCATGTCTAGTCCCTTTTAAGGGCTCATCTGATTAGACCAGGCCCACCCAGGATAATTTCAAGCATGCAGTGAGTCCATAAAACCCATCCAGGTTGTTTTGCAACTGTTGATCCTGGAACTCTGCACCCTGCACCTCTGCATTTCTTACTTATCCTCTTCTCCTTCTCCTTCTCCTTCTCCTTCTTCTTCTTCTTTTTGTCCACCTAGGCTGGAGTGCAGTGGCATGATCTCGTCTCACTGTAGCCTCTACTTCCTGGGTTCAAGCAATTCTCCTGCCTAAGCCTCCCGAGTAACTGGGATTACAGGCACCCACCACCATGCCCAGTTAATTTTTGTCTTTTTAGTACAGACGGAGTGTCACCATATTGGTCAGGCCGTCTCAAACTCCTGATCTCAGGTGATCCACCCGCCTTGGCCTCCCAAAGTGCTGTGATTACAGGCATGAGCCACCGTGCCCAGCCATCAGCTAATTATTATAGGTCTGAAGTTTGGGCACAGGGTAGCTGGGGTGTTTGCTCAGGGTCTCACCTTGCCATCAAGGTGGCAGCCAGCAGCCTTCATCTGGAGGCTCCACTAGGGAAAGATCCACTCCTGGTTTCCCTCAGGTTGTTGGCAGAACTCGTATCCTTGCAATTGTAGGACTAAGGCCCCCATGGTCTTGATAGCTGTTGACTAGGGACCACTCCCAGCTCCTAGAGATTATTCTGTTATATCTTCAATGTGGCCTCTTCTCACACTTTAAATCTCTAACTTCCAAAAGGACTCAGGCCTTTTAAGGTCTCAACTGATTAGGTCAGAGCCAACTAAGATAAATTTTTTTAATTAACTCAAAGTCAACTGCTCAGGCACCTTAATCATATCTGCAAAACCCCTCTTTCTGTATAAAGAAACATAATCATTATTGTGATATTTCATTATATTCATAAGCCCACTTGCAATCAGGCTGTGTACAACAGTGGGTGGGAATTTGGGGACCATCTTAGCATCTGCCTTCTGCAATATAGCATGGCACAGTGGAGTGGCTAATAGCAAGGGCCCTGGAGGAGGCTGCAGGAGTTTAGGGCTGAGCATGATTTACGAGCCATGTGACCTAACCTCTTCATGTCTTGGTTCCTCCATTTGTGAAATGAGGGAGTGATAGGTACCTACCTTGTAGAATTACTAAGAGTAAGTCAATGCAGGTAAATCCCTTGAAACAATTTCTGATGCTTAATAAGTATTGACTTTTATTAATCCAGTTTACCTAAGCATTTGTAAGAGTTATATATTCTGAGATGTTATTACTTTATCAAAGACTTAAAAGTAAGAAACACAAACATAGTAGAATAAAGTTGGACACATTGGCTCACGCCTGTAATCCCAGCATTCTGGGAGGCCGAGGCAGGAGGACAACTTGAGCCCAGGAGTTCAAGACCAGCCTGGGCAATACAGTGAGACCTCATCTCTTTAAAAAAAATTATTATTAAAAAAAATAGCAGAATGACATGTAACAACTCTGAGAAGCCATGGAAGAAATGCTAATTAGAGGAAATATCAAATAGTCTATGAGACTCAAGTGAAACACCAAAATGACATAGAGTGAGAACACTGAAGGAGAAGAATGACTAGAAAAGGAGAGAGTAAAATGTTCTAGGACTAATCAGATGCAAATAATCCACCCACCATTGCTGACCTAGAAACAAGATACATACATCCCAAATTGTCTGTATAAATGTGTTCTTCTTGTTCAAAAAAGAAATCTTTCTATATATTTAAGTGTTTCAATGACTGTCTTAGTCTATTTTCTGTGGCTTACAACAGAATACCCAAAACTGGGAAATCTAGAAAGAAAAGGAATGTATTTCTTATAGTTATGGAGGCTGAGAAGTCCAAGGCCAAGGGGCTGCATCTGGTGAGGGCCTTCTTGCTGGTGAGGACTCTCTGCAGAGTCCCAGGGTGGCGCAGGGCATCACATGGTGTGAGACTGAGTGTGCATGCTCAGTTCCATCTTCCTCTTCTTATAACGCCACCAGTTCCCATAATAACCCACTCATCTATTAATCCAGTAATGGGTTAATCCACTCATGCAGGCAGGGCCCTCATGACCCAGTCACTTCTTAAAGGCCCCACCTCTCAGTACTGCCAAATTATTTGAGATTATATTTCTTTTTTTTTTTGAGACTAAGTCTCGATCTGTCGCCCAGGCTGGAGTGCAGTGGTGTGATCTCGGCTCACTGTAAGCTCCGCCTCCCCTATTCACACCATTCTCCTGCCTCAGCCTCCCGAGTAGCTGGGACTACAGGCGCCCGCCACCACGCCTGGCTAATTTTTTGTATTTTTAGTAGAGACGGGGTTTCACTGAGTTAGCCAGGATGGTCTCGATCTCCTGACCTTGTGATTTGCCCGCCTTGGCCTCCCAAAGTGCTGGGATTACAGGCGTGAGCCACTGCGCCTGGCCTGGAGATTATATTTCAACATGAGTTTTGTAGGGAACAAATATTTAAACCATAGCAATGACTGGGAGAGTTTTCTTATTTCTTATTTATTTATTTATTGTTGTTGAGACAGGGTCTCACTCCACTGCTCAGGCTGGAGTGCAGTGGCACAATCATGGTTCATGGCAACTTCTATTTCCCAGGCTCAGGTGGTCTTCCCATCTCAGCCTCCTGAGTAGCTGGGACTACAGGCAAATGCCACCAGGCCGGTCAACTTTTTTGTGTTTTTTGTAGACACGGGGTTTCCCTATGTTGCCCAGGCTGGTCTCAAACTCCTGGGCTCAAGTGATTCTCCTGCCTTGGCCTCCCAAAGTGCTGGGATTACAGATGTGAGCCATCATGCCCAGCTGGGACATAGGTTTGAGAAAACTTAATCTTCCAAAGCCTACATTTAGCCATTGACAATATACACCGTCCTCTTGGGAATTCGATTCTTGCTCTCCCTGTGGGTGCTTTTTATTTTGTTTGCAATAAAATATATCAGAGATCAGCAAAGTCTCTGATATATACTCTCTTTGGTCTATGGGCCAAATCCAACTCTCTGCCTGTTTTTGTAAATAAAGTTTTATTGGAATACGGCCATGCCTATTCATTTAGCATTGTCTGTGGTTACACAGCACAACAGCAGAGTTGAGTAGTTGTGACAGAGCCCAAAGGCTTGCAAAGCCTAAAATATTTACTAGCTAGCCCTTTACAGAAAACAAATTACCAGACCCTGAAATATATTAATAAGTAAAATGCGCCATCATATTAGCAACTATACAGATCTGCCAGAACAGAGCGTATAAGCCACATGATACAGAATTCAGCCCGTCTGTTAGAATTGTGGCCAAGGGAAGGCAGGCGAGAGGCATCTTTGAAGCCCAGCCATAAACGGCGAAAAACACAGAGTAAAAAATGAATCCAATTCTTCCTGTTGCTAATGCGGAAAGCGGGTGAGCTGGAAGTGCTGGTTGAGACATCTCGTTTTCAAATCAGCCTTCCTTCCCAAAAGATCGATGACTTCAGTAAGGGCTCTTTGGATGGTGAGGAGCAGAGATCCTCTGGAGCCTCCTCGTGTAAAGGTTTCGTTGGACTGCGGTGCACGGCGGTGAGCGGCGTGGAGAAGAAGCCTGGCCCTCTCGCTACCTCCCTTTCTCCAGGGCCCAGGACATCCTCCCTGGTTGGCACCCGCGGCCTCAGGCCTGGGTCCCGCCCGCGGGTCCAGCAGACCCTGGCTCTCCGCGCCTCGATCCTTCCAGGGTCCGTCTCTGCTCAGAGCAGCCCACGTGCAGCGACGCGGCCTCCAGAGCGCATCCCCTGGGCGGGAGCCAGAAGAATAAGGAGAAAACCTGAACAGGGCCTCTGTGGCTAAAGGAGGCCAGAAGGCCCCAGAGAAACCCGTCCCAGAGGAGGGTCTCCCAAGCGCTGAGACCCACGCGCCGCCGCTGGCCCAGAAACTGGCCGAGTGCATGGAACAGGTGGTGGAGAAGCGCATCCTGAAACAGGGAGAACAGGCTATTGCGGCATCCGAACCCTGGCAGCGAAGGAACTTCCTGCCCCCTGCCCCGGACGAGACAGGGTCTCCCAGGCTGGAGTGCGGTGGCGCCATCTGGTCTCACTGCAGCCTTCACCACCTGGGTTCAAGCGATTCCCCCACCTCAGCCCCCTGAGTAGCTGGGATTACAGGGATCTGACACCACGCCGGGCTAATTTTTGTATTTTTAATAGAGATGGGGTTTCACCATGTTGCCCAGGCTGGTCTTGAACTCCAGGGCTCAAGCGATCTGCCCACCTTGACCTCCCAGAGTGCTGGGCTTACAGGTGTGAACCACCGACCCCAGCCAGGTTCAATTTCTTTTTGCTTTTCCCTTATCCTGGAACGATCCCCCTCCCTCGGGGTGGCCTAGGGGCTTGTCTTGAGCACAGAGCCTTTCCAGGACTTCCCTTGGCAGAGAACCCTGGAGTTGGCCTGTCCCTGGCCAGACCCAGGGTCTGGGATTGTTGGACAGGTGTGAGACTGTCAGACGGGCACAAGACCCCATTTATTTGCTAATGAAATGTCCCTGCTGCCAGAAGGAAGGGAGGTACATTTAGAAAAAAGTACAATAAATTGAAGTGAGTATTCAGTGTGTTGTAGAAAGAATATTGTACTCTATCTTCAGGATTAGATTAAGTAGCTGTTGGTAACAAGGATTAGTGGGGAAGCTATATAATCATACACTGCTTTTCACTTTTGAAAGGATGCCCTGTCAAATGGTTTAGTGCTTTATGCCATTATGTCACATTGACCTAATACATCTCTATTTTTGATAAAAATGGAAAAAAATAATGTTTTGTTACAGGATTTACAAGGTTTGAACTCTGGGATCCAAGACTAGAAACCATTATACTATGGTTGGAAACTTTGTGTCCTCCCCAAATTCACAGGTTGAAGCTCTAACACCCAAGGTGATGTTGGGAGATGGGCCTCTTGGGAGGTGATCAGTACTCTCATACAATTGGCCTGAGGGAGTTCATTCAAATACAGCAAAAAGTCATCATCGGTGAATCAGAAACAGGTGCTTGCAAACACCAGATCTGCTCATGCCTTGATCTTGGACTTCCCAGACTCCAGAAATAGAAGCAGTACATTTCTGTGGTTTAGGAGACATCAGTTTATGGTATTTTGTAGCAGCCAAAATGGAGTAAGACACACCGCCAGGAACCTGGAACCAAAACTGTAGGAGCTGCGTGCCCGCGGTTCTGGCGTCCTCCTCTGTCCTACTCTTTGCTCATGTGCTTCCTCAGCCTACTTCCCTAATAGTTTTGATCTACAGATGACCTTGGCTTTTTCTTTGGCTAATTGCTGATGTTGCTTTTAAAATTAAAGTAATACATGCATAAGTAGAAAATAGTTTCTTCCCTACTCTGGATTCCCAGTTCCCTCTTCTAGGAAGCAATTTATGTTAATAATTGTCTCTTAGACATCATCTCAGATATTTTCTATGCGTATAGATCCCCATTCTATTTACAAATGAGGGCATGCAATGTACATCTTTCCATTTTCACCAAATTTTAATAAAAATCGTACCCAAAACAGACAGGTTTATTATTTTACCTCCTGTGGCCAATGCAGAGTTCATGTTAGAAAAAAATCCAATAAAACAATTTGTACTTTTTCTGTAGTCTTATTCATTCTTTAGTTTTTCTTTTTCTTTTTCCAAATCAGATGATCCCTTGGGATGCATATTAAAGGATTTAAATTTTAGATCATAAAATAAACCACTCATTCCCAATAAGTAATACAATACCATGCATTATTCAGACACACCGACCATGGTGTGTGTGGCAGGGAATGTTTTATGACTTAAAATTCACAGTGCTGTCATTCGTGGCCAAAACTAGACCAATTTCTACTTTGTGGTGGATATACAGCTGAGGTGTTCAAGAAATAGAGCATTTTCTATTGTTCTATAATCTATTTATTTATTTATTTATTTATTTATTGGGATGGAGTCTCGCTCTGTTGCCCAGGCTGGAGTGCAGTGGTGCAATCTCGGCTCACTGCAGTCTCCGCCTCCTGAGTTCCAACAGTTCTCCGGCCTCAGCCTCCTGAGTTGCTAGGATTACAGGCATGGACCACCATGCCCGGCTAAGTTTTGTATTTTTTTACCAACCATGTTTGCCAAGTTGGTCTCAAACTCCTGACCTCAGGTGATTGGCCAGCCTCTGCTTCCCAAAGTGCTAGGATTACAGGTGTGAGCCACCACACCCAGCCTGTAACCCAATTTAACTTCTACTTGGAACTGCCAATTGACTAAGGTTGTGGAAATGTGGCATTCTTCCCTGTCCTGGGGTATTGTCTAAGCCCCAGGGCTTCTGTAATACCAGGAAGTCGGGGTTTGTCCTCCATGTTGCCTACCAGGTGTCCACACAGCCATCCGTCCACGTCTGCCTGGTCAGGTCCGGTGGACTGGTCCATGCTGTTGTGAATAGGGTCAGGGCTATTCTTCTGTGGCCTCCATGGCTGTGCACAGGTGTAGGAAGTAACTGTCACCCCCTGTGACCACATCCCCCTAGACGCCTATGTGGTCATTTCCTCTCTGGGGTTTTGCAACTTTCCCACACAGGGGAACACAGGACTCCTATGCTCTCAGATCCTTTGCCTGCAATGTGTTTTCTTCCACACTGTCTATGGGAAAGCACTGGTTCCCTTTATCCACACTCATCACTTTCCCTCTCTTCTCTTTTCTTGCCCCACCCAGTCTGCCAGCCCCTCAACCAAGGCCTCTTTTTCTTTTGTGTGGGATAAATGCAGGCAGGGGGTAGGGAAGGGCAAAGGTGGACCTTCTTCTACTACAGTGTTATTATTCTCTTCGCATTTCTTTAGGTCTTAGTTCTGGAAACTGCCCGGCTGGTCTTCTCCTTCACCTGTGTCTGGTCCCATCTGGTTCCAGCAATAAGCCCTTCCTGTGACATCATGTAAAGAATAATCCAGGCTGGGCGTAGTGGCTCACAGCTGTTATCCCAGCACTTTGGGAGGCTGAAGCAGGTGGATCACCTGAGGTCAGGAGTTGGAGACCAGCCTGGTCAACATGGTGAAATCCCATCTCTACTAAAAATACAAAAATGTTTGCTGGGTGTGGAGGCACGACCTGTAGTTCCAGCTACTCAGGAGGCTGAGGCACAAGAATCACTTGAACCTAGGAGGCAGAGGTTGCAGTGAGCCGAGATCACGCCACTGCACTCCGGCCTGGGCGACAGAGTGAGACTCCATTTTCAAAAACAAACAAATAAAAAATAAAAAAAAAAAACAGTAAAGAATAATCCAGTAGAAATATGCTACGTGGTGTGCATTTAATTTTCCTGAGCGCTCTATGTCCTAAAGGTTGATCTTCTTTCTATCTCGTGTCATAGGGTTAGAAGGTGCAGGGTTTTGGCAAGCCTGAAGCAGAGGGCATAGATTCTGTTCTTTGTCTGCCCGGAAAGGAGAAGCCCTAAGGAGGGCAGCTCAGATGGTCCAGGCGGGTGGCAGAGCCACCAGGTCCAGAAGGTGGCCTGGATCAAGCCTGTGGTCTCAGGAGATGGAGTAGTTCCAGGTGGGGTGTTTGAGGTCCCTGTGTCTCCCGGGCTCACACTGGTCCTCTCTCCCTGCTGGACAATTGGCCTTTGTGATTTCCCACCTCTGACTCCACTTTCCAGATACTTCTCTACCAACTCCCACTGACTGTAGACAGATAGATATAAAAGACTGTGAGTCCAAGACATAGTGTGTATGGCTCTTGATTTAGGGCTGTAAAATGTGGGGGATAGGGGATAATTTAGAAACACTTAAAACAAAGAAAAAATTTATTATAATAAATACAGACTAAAGTGGGATATACATTCTATTAGGCTGAAAAAAAATCAGGTCCTTTTTTTGCTGTCTAGTGTTATTACAGACGAAGTTTTTAGGAAAGAAGTGACAACGTGCAGTTTTGCTTAAGGCACAGACGTTAGAAAGTCAGTGTCCGACATAGCCTGAGCAGTTGGGATGCGGATGACTATGACACGCTCAGGTGCTGCCTGTGGTCGGAATGCCGGGGTGCGCTCTCAGTTGTGTTTGCACCACTCTGCCTGGAGCAGGCTCTGTCATTTTCACAGCAACGTTTCACATCTCTCTAGCGGTGCTGTCACTATGGTGAAGGAGGCAGTAAAGGCACTCAGATATCTGTTTCCCTCTTTCAACACCATTGATCATGCTTCATCATCTGAGAACTGATGTTTTCTAAGCCATCAATACACCTCAAATTTAGGAAAACACCAAGTATGTAATTTAAAGTCGCTAAGAGGCCGGGCAGGCGGATCACTTGAGGCCAGGAGTTCGAGACCAGCCTGACCGACATGGCCAGACCCTGTCTCTACGTAAAATACAAAAATTAACTGGGCGTCTTGGCACACGCCTATAGTCCCAGCTACTTGGGAGGCTGAGACAGGAGAACTGCTTGAGCATGGGAGGCAGAGGTTGCAGTGAGCCGAGACTGTATCACTGCACTTCAGGCTGGGTGACAGAGCCAGACTGTTAAAAAAAAAAAAAGTTGCTAAGACTTCATAAGACTGGGACCACGGGGACTGGCTGGAAAGTGACTTTGTTTCTTGCCCTGAGTAGTGTTGTATCAAGAACCCCAATTTTGGCTGACAGCTTCAAAAGTATCATTTCAAAAGCAGAACACTTACAATAAAATGGTGTTGGGCCAGGCGTGGTGGCTCACGCCTGTAATCCCAGCACTTTGGGAGGCCAAGGGGGGTGGATCACTTGAGGCCAGGAGTTCCAGAGTAGCCTGGGCAACATGGTGAGACTCCCATCTCTACAAAAAAACTTTTAAAATTATTATTTTATTGTAGAAATGTGTAAAGTAATGGCTTTAAGCTTGTTTTATATAAGATTTGTACAAGGTTCATTTTGCTTCACGTCTTTAGTGATTTTCTTTTTCTCTTTATGACATTTTTAAAGGAAATCATTTAAACCAAGAAGGTATTTGATATTCTAGATCAGGACTGGGAAATTCGATGCACTGCAGAGAGGCACGTGCGGGGCAAACTGGATGTTGTACAATTTGGATCGAAGAGGACCGTGGTGTTCTGGAGGGCCCATATGTCAACTCGATGAGGAACCCTCTTTTCAGGTCCAGCTAGTTGTAGCCATATGGAAATGTGAGCCCCGGGTTGCCAGAACTGCTGTTTTAAGAGAATACAGAAATCCAGATTTTCATGTAAAATTGTTTGATTTTTTTTTTAAAGTTACATGGGACTTACTAAAATAAACCTGTGTGCCGAATTTGGCCTGTGGGTTGCCAGGTTGTGACTTATTTTAGACTCTGGTTTATACTTCTTCTGTTATAAAAATGAAAGCATGAGACTACATAGGTAAGTTTTGGCAGCTTATACCAAATAAATACAGACAGTAGAGAGATTATTTTTAATCCAGTGAGAAATTAAAACTCCTTCCAAATGGTGGCACTGTTGGCATCTTTCTTCAGAGAACAAGCATAGAGCACAAATTTGCGCTGAAAAAACTTTGCACGTGGAGAAAATGCCTTTTAGAAAAGGACATGAATGACAACAGCTGCGGAAGGAGGCTTGGAAAATTGGAATGCATTCCAGGCACTAAATGCAGAGGAAATGCCTCCAAGGGTATTGATGGGATATGGTATTTTTTCTTTTCCTTTCCTTTTCTTTTTTTTCTTTTCTGTTGCCCAGGTTGGAGTTCAGTGGCAAGCTCTGCCTCCTGAGTTCACGCCATTCTCCTGCCTCAGCCTCCCAAGTAGCTGGGACTACAGGTGCCCACCACCACGCTCTGCTCATTTTGTTTTAGTAGAGACGGGGTTTCACTGTGTTAGCTAGGATGGTCTCAATCTCCTGACCTCATGATCTGCTCGCCTTGGCCTCCCAAAGTGCTGGGATTACAGTCGTGAGCAACCGCACCCGGCCAGGATATTTTTTCTTTATAATTTACACTTAATTTAAAACAAGCCTTGGCAAATTAGCAAATTAGCAAATGTTCCATTGATTTATTATTAGTCTTTTGTTTGTTTTTGAAACGAAATCTTGCTCTGTCGCCCAGGCTGGAGTGCAGTGGCACAATTTCTGCTCACTGCGACCCCTCTGCCTCCTGGGTTCAAACGATTCTCCTGCCTCAGCCTCCCGAGTAGTGGGATTACAAGCATGCGCCACCACACCTGGCTAATTTTGTCTTTTCAGTAGAGATGGGGTTTCACAACGTTGGTCAGGCTAGTCTTGAACTCTTGACCTCAAGCAATCCACCCTCCTTGGCCTCCCAAAGTGCTGGGATTACAGGTGTGAGCCACCATGCCTGGCCTTTATTATTAGTCTTTTTTTTTCTTTTTTTTCTTTTTTTTTTTTTTTGAGACAGTAGTCTTGCTCCTCTGTTGCTTAGGCTAGAGTGCAGTGGCGCGATCTTGGCTCACGGCAACCTCTGCCTCTGCCTCCTGAGTTCAAGCAATTCTCCTGCCTCAGCCTCCCAAGTAGCCGGTATTACAGGCGCCTGCCACTGTGCCCGGCTAATTTTTGTATTTTTAGTAGAGATGTGGTTTCACCATATTGGCCAGGCTGGTCTCGAACTCCTGACCTCGTGATCCACCGCTTTGGCCTCCCAAAGTGCTGGGATTATTATTAGTCTTTTTAGCATACCTTAAACTTGTAGTTGCTTCACAATCATTTTTGTTGTGCTTCAAGAAATGATAAAAAATAAGGGATTCTAGATTCCACATTCTGCTTTTTAAAAATAAACTAATGAAAAAAGCACCAAAGCCTAGAAGACAATGGGATTGTAAATAACAAACATTAGGACCATATGACCTAGAACCATTTGAGAGGAATAACATAGCCCTTCTCATTAAAATTACAAAATAGGCTGGGTGCAGTCGCTCACACCTGTCATCCTGGCAGTTTGGGAGGCCAAGGCAGGAGAATCACTTGAGGCCAGGAGTTTGAGATCAGCCTGGGCAATATAGCAAGACTCTCTCTTTACAAAAATTAACAATAATGAAATTTAGAAGTCTGGACATGGTGGCTTATGCCTGTAATCCCACGCTTTGGGAGGCCAAGGTGGGTGGATCACTTGAGCCCAGGAGTTCAAGACCAGCCTAGGCAAAATGGTTAAACGCCATCTCTATTTATTTATTTGAGATGGAGTTTTGCTGTTGTCACCCAGGCTGGAGTGCAATGGCATGATCTCGGCTCACTGCAACCTCCACCTCCTGGGTTCAAGCGATTCTCCTGCCTTAGCCTCCCGAGTAGCTGGGAGTATGGGCGCCTGCCACCATGCCTGCTTAATTTTTGTATTTTTAGTAGAGACAGGGTTTTACCATGGTGGCCAGGCTGATCTTGAACTCCTGACCTCAGGAGATCCACTTGCCTTGGCCTCCCAAAGTGCTGGGATTACAGGCATGAACTACCCTGCCCAGCTCTCTATTTATGTTAAAAAAAAAAAATCTTGTTTTACGTTTTTGTTTTGTTTTGTTTGCACAGAATCTTGCTCTGTCACCCAGGCTGGAATGCAATGGTGTCGTCAGCTCACTGCAACCTCTGCCTCCCGGGTTCAAGAAATTCTCTTGCCTCAGCCTCCTGAGTAGCTGGGACTACAGGTGCGTGCCACCACACCCAGCTAATTTTTGTACTTTTTTGGTAGAGACAGGTTTTCACTATGTTGGCCAGGCTGGTCTCGAACTCCTGACCTCGTGATCCGCCTGCCTCAGCCTCCCAAAGTGCTGGGATTACAGGCGTGAGCCACCGTGTCCGGACAATTTTTTTTTTTTTTTTTTTTTGAGACAAGGTCTCAGTTTGTTGTCCAGGCTAGAGTGCAGTGGTGTAATCATGGCTCACTGAAACCTCCACCTCCTGGTTCAAGTGATTCTTGTGCCTCAGCCTCCTAAGTAGCTGGGATTACAGGCACACACCACCACACCCGACTAATTTTTGTATTTTTGTAGAGATGGAGTTTCCCCAGGTTGGTCAGGCTGGTCTTGAACTCCTGACCTCAAGTGATCTGCTTGCCTTGTCCTCCCAAAGTGCTGGGATTACAGGTATGAGCTACAGTGCCTGGCCTATTTTAAAATTATTTTTTTAAAAAAGAAGGAAAATACTAGGTGCAGCCCATATAAGGTGGGATGGAGGTTAAGCTCCACTTCCTGGTGGGGAGCATCAACATGAATTCTTCTTCGAGGAAGATTTGCCTCTTCTATTTGTTAATCTTTTCCATCATAAATAAATTATCTTCAATTATAAATAAAAAGCATATTTATATCAGTATGGACGCAAGTGTGTTTATGTTATATTTTAGGTTATAGTCCAAATACTATCATTATATTGTTGCTCAGATTATTCCAGCTTTGGCTGTTGGGGTTCTTTCGGGTTGGCCCTGGGCTCCCTGTGATCTGCCCACATGCCCCCATCTTTTTTGTTTTTTAAGCTCTTTTAAACTTTCTGGCATTGCAAGATGCTCCAGGCTTATCTTGTATTTGCCTTGCTTTACTTCTAGCATCAACCATTTCTCCAAGGAGCCCTGGTCCCTTACATTGGAGAACACGGTTTAGCAAACAAGACCTGGATATTGGCTGTGGTCATTGCTACTGAGGCCCACTCAGTGGGCAGAGCTGGGAAAAATATACACATATACCAACCCAAGCATGCACATAAATCTGTGATTATTTCTGTGTCTAGGTGTTTGTGTCTATATTAAGCTAAATATGAGCTCAGAATCATGTTAACCATCCTGTCTACTGTGTTCCTCTAAAACAAGGACAGTGAGCTTCCTGTTATCCAGCGTGGTCAAGGAAGGCAGTGTTCTGGTTCATCAACTCGTCTAGACAAATGAGTTACCAGATGTGACTTTTGTGTATGATCACTCTGCCAATAATTAAACTATAACATTACAATAATTTATTTTATTTATTTTTTTGAGACAGAGTCTCACTCTGTTGCCCAGGCTGGAGTGTGGTTGCTCGATCTTGGCTTACTGCAACCTCTGCCTCCTGGATTCAAGTGATTCTTCTGCCTCAGCCTCCTGAGTAGCTGGGATTACAGGCACCCACCACCACACCCGGTCAATTTTTGTATTTTTAGTAGAAATGGGGTTTCACCACGCTGGCCACGCTGGTCTCAAACTCCTGACCTCAGGTGATCTGCCAGCTTTGGCCTCCCAAAGTGCTGGGATTACAGGTGTGAACCACCACACCTGGCCTAAAATGATTTCTATGAAAATAGCAAAACTTTATATAGCTATGTGCCCAGAATTTATATGTATTCACTCATATAATCTTTGCAACCTTTCAAGTAGGTACTGTTATCATTCCAGTTTTACAGATGAGGAAACAGATACAGAGAGGTTAATGTATCTGGTGTTATGCAGCAAGTGGCAGAGCAACTTGACGTCAGAGTCCACTCACTCCACCTCCTTAGCAAGCTTCATCTTTCTTTGAGGATTCAGGGGACACCTCAGAGTCATGATTCTGTGTATCTAAGTACTCCGTAGATGCATGACCAAGGTTATGGTTTATTGAACATCAAGTAACCAAGAGTTTTACTTTCTTTTTGGTTATATAGAGTTGTCATATTTTCTACAACTAGTACCTATTAATTTTATACTAAGAAAAAATGTAAATATTATACACACATTTAGAATAACAGGAGCTGTCTACTCCTTCCCACCTAGAGATTCTCCCTCTATTTCCAACACTGGAAGATCAGGGTTTAATTTTATTAAGGTAGGGCAGGGCACGGGAGATTCACTCCTGTAACTCCAGCACTTTGGGAGGCTGAGGCAGGAGGATTGCATGAGCCCAGCAGTTCAAGACCAGCCTGAACAACATAGGGAGATCCTAGCTCTACAAAAAATGTAAACAATTAGTAAACAATTAGCTGGGTATGGTAGCAGGCGCCTATGGTCCCAGTTACTTGGGATGCTGAGGCGGAAGGATTGCTGGAGCCGGGAGGTCAAGACTGCACTGAGCTGTGATCGTACCACTGAACTCCTGGGCGACAGAGTGAGACCCTGTTTCAAAAAAAAAAAAAATTGTACTAAGGTAAAAAGTAAGTTTTTCTTACACTTGACAATATTTTCTTCTTTGTGTGTGTGTGTGTGTGCGTGTGTGTGTGTGTGAGAGAGAGAGAGAGAGAGGGAGAGAAAGAACCTTGTATATATCTCATTTCCCTTTGGTTGTCAGGAAGCTCCATGTAACAATTACACAGTTTTTTCTTTTTTTGGACAGAGTCTTGCTCTGTTGCCCAGACTGGAGTGCAGTGGTGAAATCTCAGCTCATGGCAACCTCCACTTCCCAGGTTCAAGCAATTCTCCTGCCTCAGCCTCCTGAGTAGCTGGGATTACAGGCGCGCACCACACTCAGCTAATTTTTGTATGTTTAATAGACATGGGGTTTCACCATGTTGGCCAGGCTGGTCTCGAACTTCTGACCTCTTGATCCACCCACCTTGGCATCCCAAAGTGCTGAGATTACAGGTGTGAGCCACTGTGCCCAGCCAATTACACAGGTTTTTATGGCCTACTCTAAATTTTTTTGGTCTTATACTACTTAAATAATGACTCTATGAGTTTCAGAAGGTGATACAATGAACTAATGTGGATCACCCTCTTCCTGCCAATAATAAATTTAAAAATATATTTTTTAGGCCAGGCATGGTGGGTCACACCTGTAATCCCACCACTTTGGGTGGCTGAGGTAGGCAGATCACTTGAGGTCAGAAGTTCAAGACTACCCTGGCTAATACGGTGAAGCCCTGTCTCAACTAAAAATACAAAAATTAGCCAGGTGTGGTAGCATGCACCTGTAATCCCAGCTACTTGGGAGGCTGAGGCAGAGGTTGCAGTGAGCTGAGATTGGGCCACTGCACTCTAGCTTGGGAGACAAAGCAAGACTCTGTCTTAAAAAACAATTATATATATATTTAAAAGTTCAAATCCATGGCCAAACCATAAAGAAAATAATTTCCCAGGTACCAGCCATGAAGGCAGCTCACACCAGAGTGGTACCCATGAGAACTGGTGCTATGATGGCTTAGGAAGAGGAGACCCAGCCTCCAGCATGCAAATGATAGGGAGCTGTAACTGGCCCCTGCTAAAATCTGGGGCCTGGAATGGCGGGACCACTGTGTCGAGGGGACTGGAAAACATTGCCTTCCTCCCTTTTCCATGGCTCTGGGTGAGAAAAGAAAAAAAGCTTCCTTGAGACTCTGAACCCCCAAACCTGTACCACACAAGGATGTGGAATCCAAATGGACTCTTCCTGCTTGCTGTGGCCATAAGGGGCCAATAAATGAACATGAAAATGAATCATAGTGTGGTGAAATACTGGGGTCCTCAGCAGAGGCAAACCTAGAGCTGCTCTGTGGGTCCATTTCCACATACCAGAGCTCACGGGGCACATGCTTGTGCACACACACACATGCGCACACACACACATGCAAGCACACACACACATGCAAGCACACACACACATGCAAGCACACACACGCACTCACACGCGCACACGTGCATGTACACGAGCACACGTGCATACAAGCACACACACATGCACACATGCACACACACGGGCTCATGTACACATATGCACACACATACACATGCACACATATGTGCTCGTGTACACATATGCACACACATGCACATGCACACACGTACATACACACGCACATGTGAGAAAGATGCACTCATACGAGAAATGGACCCACCATCAGAGGGGATCAGCAGACACAGCATCAAAAGGACGAGTGCCCTTGAGAATTTGAGATAATTGAACACTGTGAAGAATGACCCCATGGAAAAAGAATAGTCAGGTTTGCTGCAACACAGGAATCTCCGATTGAGGAAGCACTCTGCATGCTGAGTAGAAGGCATAACACTTGGTGCACCCTTGAGGTATTTGTTTTGTCAATTCAGATTTTAATAAATGGAGTGTTCAAGTGGGGCCCACGGTACACAAATGGTGCCATCTGGGAGGCTCTGGGAATATCTTCCAGCAGCCTTGACAAAACAGGTCACTGCTCTCCACAGGCCTGGATGAGGACTCAGGCCGCTGAAGCTCCATCTACCCTGGAGAATTCCCCACAGTCCCTGTCCCCAAGGGCTTGGTGGCCCACTGCACGTGTTCTCCCCCTGGTCTGCACAGGACGCTGGATTGAAAGGTGGTGGGTTCACACGGGAGGAAGGAGTAAAGGAATTGAAAATGAGTACTCGAGGCCGAGTGCGGTGGCTCAAGCCTGTAATCCCAGCACTTTGGGAGGCCAAGACGGGCAGATCACGAGGTCAGGAGATCGAGACCATCCTGGCTAAAACGGTGAAACCCCGTCTCTACTAAAAAAAAAAAAAAATACAAAAAACTAGCCGGGTGAGGTGGCGGGCGCCTGTAGTCCCAGCTACTTGGGAGGCTGAGGCAGGAGAATGGCATTAACCCGGGAGGCGGAGCTTGCAGTGAGCTGAGATCCGGCCACTGCACTCCAGCCTGGGCGACAGAGCGAGACTCTGTCTCAAAAAAAAAAAAAAAGAAAAAAAAAGAAAATGAGTACTCGGTGGAGTGACATATACGAGCTCACATGACAGCTTCCTGCAAGGAGCTGTGGCTGACAACAGGCGGATCATCCTAATGAGGAGGGAGACAGGCGCTCCCAGTCACCACTGCCACCAACAGGCTTCACGGACCGGTCCACCGGGTTAACAAAAGCAAACACAGAAACTGAGAAAAGGAAAGTCGAGGATGTGTGCCAGGGAACTCTTCTGCCAGAAACACTTTCCTCAAGAGGAGATGACTTTTGCAAGCAGAGAGGACGCCCCATCACGCAGGTCACACAGCATGTAGTGAAGGGCTGTGCAGCAATTAGCTGGTTGACTCAATCCCTGCAGACAGTGTGACCTGCCACTTGTTCTCCTGTTCATCCTACAACACATGGCTGCAAAGTCCCCTCCTGTGAAACCTCTCTGCCTGTTCCTACCCCAAACTCAGTTGTGCCTCTTCCTCAGTGTGTAATTGGTTTATATCCATATAGTATCTGTATGGACTAAAAGGCCACAGTGTCTAAATGCTCCGAAAGTGACCCTGAGCATCTTTGGCCCCTGGGGCCAGCAAATGCCTGGGCCTGGAGTAGGGGCTCAGGAAAGGGTGTGGAGATGAGCAAGGCCACACCCTACATGTTACTCAACCAGGGCCAGATAAGCAAGGATTAAGTCAATTGCACTAACCAAAGTTGATACACGCATCATCTTGATACCAATCAGGCAAATCACAATTCAGTGGAAAAGGGCTGAACAAGCTCCCTTCCTTCCCCTGCTCCCTCCCTCCCTTCCCTCCTTTTCTTTCTTTTCTCTCTTTCTCTCTGTCTTTCTCTTCCTCTCTCTCTTTCTTCTCTCTCTGTTGCCCGGAGTGCAGTGGTGCCATCTGGGCTCAAGGCAACCTCTGCCTCCCATGTTCAAGCAATTCTCCTGCCTCAGCCTCCCAAGTAGCTGGGATTACAGGTGCCTGCCACCACCCCTGGCTAATTTTGGTATTTTTAGTAGAGACGGGGTTTCACCATGTTGGCCAGGTGGGTCTTGAACTCCTGATCTCAAGTGATCTGCCTGCCTTGGCCTCCCAAAGTGTTGGGATTACAGGCATGAGTCACCGTGGCCAGCTTCTTTCTTTAAACTTTTTTTTTTTTTGAGACGGCATCTCGCTTTATTGCCCAGGCTGGAGGACAGTGGCACAATCTTGGCTCACTGCAACCTCCATCTCTTGGGTTCAAGTGATTCTCCTGCCTCAGCATCCCAAGTAGCTGGAACTACAAGCATGCCACCACATCCAGCTAATTTATTTATTTATTTATTTATTTTTATTTTTAGTAGAGACAGGGTTTCATCATGTTTGCCAGGCTGGTCTTGAACTCTTGACCTCAGGTGATCTACTCACCTTGGCCTCCCAAAGTGCTGGGATTACAGGTGTGAGCTACTGCACCCAGCCAGCCTCTTTCTTTTTTAAGTTAAGGTCTTGCTCTGTCACTCAGGCTGGAGTGCCGTGGTACAATCACAGCTCGCTGCAGCCTGGAACTCTTGGGCTCAAGGGATCCTCCCGCCTCAGCCATGCCTGGTTGTTTTCCAGTTTTTGTAGAGAGTCTCGCTATATTGCCCAGGGTGGTCTTGAACTCCTTGTCTCTAGCGATTCTCCCAGCTCAGCCTCCTAAAGTGCTGGGACTATAGGAATCAGCCATCATGCCCAACCCAGACAGGTTTCTTAACATGGCATAGATGAGTTAATTCACGGAAAGTTCTACTCTTTATTCAACTGTTTTGGCATCATTTATACTGCTGATATTTTATCTGCCTTTTCCAGATTTAAAAATAAATTCTGACTGGGCATAGTGTCTCATACCTGTAATCCCAGCACTTAGGGAGGCCAAGGTGGGTGGATTACCTGAAGTCAGGAGTTCGAGGCCAGCCTGGCCAACATAGTGAAACCCATCTCTACTAAAAACACAAAAATTACCCAGGCGTGGTGGCGGGTGCCTGTAATTCCAGCTACTCGGGAGGCTGAGGCACAAGAGTTGCTTGAATCCAGGAGGCGGAGATTGCAATGAGCCGAGATCATGCCACTGCATGCCAGCCTGGGTGACAGAGTGTGACTCTGTCTCAAAAAACAAAACAAACAAACAAAAAGACCCCTGCAAGTCTTTAAAAAAAAAAATCTTTTCTGGCCAACTCTGCAGAAAAGAGGCTCAACAGGAGAGCCAGCCATTTATTTTTAAATGTTTAAGTATGGCTATATGACTCTCTCTCTCTCTCTATATATATATATATTTTTTTTTTTACAGAGTATTTAAACACTTACTTTTGCCACTAAGTTATTGCTCCTTAAGGCTTTCTGTGCATGATAGTTGAACACAATAAGGTTATAGTGTTTTATAGAGAGAAATACAGTCCTTGTGAAATAAGCTACTATTTAGATAGACTCTTTGGCTTAGTAAAAGTGGTTCTTATCTAAAGCTCAGTTTCTGAATCGGGAAAGGCATTTGTTAGAAGCGTCATCTAGCACGTTTCAGTGCTGGAAACAGAAGCTGGGCAAGAAGTCCATAAAAAATCCATTTCTAAGCTCAATGAGTCTTCTTTTCATAAGCAGCAACTTGTCTCCTGAATTGGTTCAGACTCACAGTTCTGACTGTAGAGATAGTTCTGCTCTAGAAAGCTCTGACATGATTCCAGTCTATTAGTGCCTTGGAGTGCACAGAACTGTACCTTTAATGCAGCTCTTGGTCTAATCTTCCTGCCAGAAAGGAACCTGCAGAACTCCAGGAACCAAAATTGCTGCTGTAAAGGTTGACTAGGAAAATGCCTTTTCCTATCAAGTCACATGTGCTGGGGTAAGAAACGTTTTCAATGTCTTTCTGTGCAGGGTGAGATGATAGGGGCTCAATTTCTGTCTCTAGAAGGTTATAGTGTGAGAAGAGCACAGGGCTGGAGGGGTCTGCAGTGTTTGTAGTCATGGGATAAGTGCTCTCTTAGAATAGAGAGATTTCGTCAATAAATAAAGGACTTTATACATTGAGGTGCCAAAAACCTTGATTTGAAATAACATCAGGCATGATTTGAGTCAGACACTGACTTGTTAGCCTATTGTGTAAAGCCAGTGGTTAAATTGGGCCAAGGCCACAAACAGCCTCATGGGGCCATTTTGTTTGGATTTAGCGAAACAATGGCTTCCTATAAGTGGTACTTAAATGTAGCTGATCTTCAGGGTTGCCCAGAAAACTTTTAAAACACAAATTCTCAGACCCGTTCCCGGATGTACTGAATGAGGAGTGGGAGGATGGGGTCCAGGAACCCTGAGTTTGGGATTCAGGTCACTGGATGGAACCTTGGAGAAAGAGTTTAGGCCAGGCAGATCTGGTTTTCAATCTTGCCTGTGTGATCTTGAGCAACTTTCTTGACTGTTCTGAGATTCAGAACCTTTCAGAAGAGTAACTTTGGAGTGAGTTGATGAGACAGCACATGCCAAGTGTCTCAAAGGGTTAGCACCAAGGATGCTTTGCTCCAGCAAATGAACTAACAAGGGAAGATAAAGCACTCAGTCATTAGGAAACAGAAGTCATTATCATCTCGTGGATCTACAGGTCAGGGAGGAAGACTCTGTCAGCACAGAGTTGCAGCAGTACCAGGAGTGAGGCTGCCTCACAGGAACTAAAAACTTAATCAACGCAGCTACCGGCAAACCCTTTCACAGCAGGTAGGAATAAATATTCTGACATCTCGCCAGACATAGATATCATGATCTCTCTCTCCTGGGTTCCCCAGTCTCTCACAATGCTTCCATTGGCCATCGGTAGTCTGGGCCACTGACGCCACCGCCTTTTGGGATTTCTGTGGACGTGATGCCCAAGTAAACCATAATCAGATTGCCACAGAGCAGGTCGAGCCGCTGGCTGAATCTCAGAGAGGAAGTGTTTGACATCCTGGTTCTAATAACCTACAATTGAACCTAATTAAATGTGCGTCTGCCCACTCAAAAGCCAACAGTAGGCCATGCATGGTGGCTCACACCTGTAATCCCAGCACTTTGGGAGGCCGAGGTGGGCAGATCACTTGAGGTCAGGAGTTCAAGACCAGCCTGGCCAGCATGGAGAAACCCTGTCTCTACTAAAAATATAAAAGCTAGCTGGGTGAGGTGGTGGGCGCCTATAATCCCAGCTACTCAGGAGGCTGAGGCAGGAGAATCGCCTGAACCCTGGAGGCAGAGGTTGCAGTGAGCATGTGCAGATCATGTCACTGCACTCCAACCTGGGCGACAGAGCAAGACTTCATCTCAAAAAAAAAAAAAAAAAAAAAAGGCCAACAGTAGGATGGAACAGGTTGGGCAGGCTGGTATAGGCCTTGGGGTTTCCAATTCACTTGAGGGACATCACTTGCCCTGGGTCCCCCCAACATGTGATAATCATGCTTTGTGTTTGTAGGCCTCAATACCTCCAAGGCTCACTGGCTTCTCACTATAATTGGGTGAGGGGATTGCCTGTAGGCAATGTCCCCCAGACAGCTCCTGGCTGGCCTTGGATCTTCTTCAGGGATCAGAAACTAAGGGAAATTAGGGGCATTTGGAGGCACAGGTTAAAATGGCTGAGCTTCATGGATTGACAATTGTACTGGAAGCTTGGAAGGAACAGCTAAATTATTTATTTAGTGTTTGCTTTGTGCCAGGCCCTTTTTTTTTTTTTTTTTTTTTTTTTTGAGACAGAGTCATCTCACTCTGTCACCTAGGCTGGAGTGCAGTGGTGCAATCTCAGCTCACTGCAACCTTCACCTCCTGGGTTCAGGTGATCTTCCCACCTCAGCCTCCCGGGTAGCTAGGACCAAGGCATGTGCCACCATGCCCAACTGATTTCTATATGTTTTTATAGAGATGGGGTTTCACTATATGACCCAGGCTGATCTCAAAGTCCTGGGCTCAAGCAATCCTCCCATCTCAGCCTCCCGAGTAGCTGGGACCACAGGTGCCATCCACAACACCTGGCTAATTTATTTATTTATTTTTAAAATTTGTTTTTGATAGAGGTGGGGTCTCACCATGTTGCCCAGGCTAGTCTTGTACTCCTGGGCTCAAATGATCCTCCTACATCCGGCTCCCAAAGTGCTGGGATTACAGGTATGAGCCACCCACTGCACCCGGCCTGTGCCAGGCACTTTTATCCGAGTAACGGTGTGATGAGGAAGCCCTGTGAGGTAGATACTATTATTATTCTTGTTTTACAGATGAGGAAAACACAAGAAACAGAGAAGTTAAGTAGCTAGGCAAAGAGGAAGCGGAAGGGACTGAGGAATTTGAGAAAAGCATTCCTGGCAGAAGGCACAGCATGTACAAAGGCCCCGGGGCAGAAAGAAACACAGTGAGTTTGAGGATAAGAAAGGCCAGTGTAGCTGACCCACAGAGAGAAAGCAAGCAAGGCTGTTACATCATGCAGGGGCTTGTGGGTCATGGTGATTTTGGCTATTATCATAAAAGCAAAGGGAAGCAATTGAAATTTTGTTTTTAATTTAACTTTTAATTTTAATTTTAATTTTTTTTAGACAGAATCTCGCTCTGTCGCCAGGCTGGAGTGCAGTGGTGTGATCTCGGCTCACTGCAACCTCCACCTCCCGGGCTCAAGCAGTTCTCCTGCCTCAGCCTCCCGAGTAGCTGGGATTACAGGGTTGTGCCACCACGCCCAGCTAATTTTTGTAGTTTTAGTAGAGACGGGGTTTCACCATGTTGGCCAGGATGGTCTTGATCTCTTGACCTTGTGATCTGCCTGCCTCGGCCTCCCAAAGTGCTGGGATTACAGGTGTGAGCCACAGCACCCAGCCCCATTTTTAATTTAACTTTTTATTTTACTTTTATTTATTTTTAATTTTCTTTTGAGACAGAGTCTCACTCCGTTGCCCAGGCTGGAGTGCAGTCGTGCTATCTAGGCTCCCTGCAACCTCCACCTCCTAGGTTCAAGTGATTCTCCTGCGTCAGCCTCCCAAGTAGCTAGGATTACAGGCACGCGCCACCACGCCCAGCTAATTTTTTGTATTTTTAGTAGAGATAGGGTTTCACCATGTTGGCTAGGCTGGTCTCAAACTCCTAAACTCAAGTGATCCACCTGCCTTGGCCTTCCAAAGTGCTAGGATTACAAGCATGAGCCACCGCACCCAGCCTAGTCTGAGTTTTTAAATGGAATTTAAAAAATACACACACAGGGAAACTCAGTGAAAGGAATGAAACACACACTTCAGAAGGATGAGGGAGCATCATTCACCAGCCAAAGGCTGTTCCTGGAGAGTTCTAACTTCCTGACACCTCCAGTCTGCCTTGCCTAGGAAGAATGGCTTTTCCTGGCTTCCTTGTACAGATCCTGGTGGTTGGGCGTGTGCCAATGCCATGGACAAGGTCAGTCCTGTGGCATGTGGGCCAGGCACCAGCAGCATCTGCTATAGAGGCTGAGGATGAGGGAGGTGTCTCAAAGCAGACACAGGTAGGTGTCTGTAGGTTTCTGGGTTTTGCACTGGAAGGTTGGGGAATCCTTCCTTGCGACAGGGAGCACTGGAGGGGTAATCGGGAGGGGCAGGTGGCAGAAGTGCCTGAGTTTAGTTTGAACATGTTGAGCTGGGCTTGTCCACATGGAGATATCAAGATGGCAGATGGAGTTTTGGGTCTTAGGCTCAGGGAAAAGGTCAGGAGTTCGAGACCAGCCTGGCCAACATAGCAAAACCCTGTCTCTACTAAAAATACAAAAATTAGCAGGGCGTGGTGTCGTGCGCCTGTAGTCCCAGCTACTTGGGAGGCTAAGGCAGGAGAATCACTTGAACCAGGGAGTCAGAGGTTGCAGTGAGCCAAGATCACACCACTGTACTCCAGCCTGGGCAACAGTGTGAGACTCCATCTAAAAAAAAAAAAAAGAAAAAGAAAAAAAGAAATGCTCTGACTCCCTACCTTTAGGGTGGCTTAGATCTCAAAGACTTTATCCACAGTTTCCTTATCTTCCTTATATTGACTCACAGAGGACCACTGACTACACTTGCTCAACACAAGATCCCTCAAACTATTTAATATTTGGTCAGCATAAAATCTGTAGAATTCCTTTGCCAATGCTATATTGGCAAAGTTTTTATCTGACCAAGACATTCTAAAGCATGAGTATACAGTGGTTCATTAACATTCCGCTAACATTGATCAGTACATACTTACATCTAAGACATCTTGTGAATCCAGTGAATAAAAGCACGCCCATCATAACAGCAGTGAGGCACATCTGGAAGGTGAGGAATCCTTAATGTCCAAGGATCTTGATCCATGGACAATCATAAATCCAGAGGTCGGGCTGGGTGCTGTGGCTCACGCCTGTAATCCCAGCACTTTGGGAGGCCGAGGCAGGTGGATCACCTGAGGTCAGGAGTTTGAGACCAGCCTGACCAACATGATGAAACCCTGTCTCTATTAAAAATACAAAACTTAGCCGGGCATAGTGGTGCATGCCTGTAATCCCAGCTACTCATGAGGCTGAGGCAGGAGAATGGCTTGAACCTGGGAGGCAGAGGTTGCAGTGAGCCGAGATCGTGACATTGCACTCCAGCCTGGGCAACACGGATGAAACTCCGTCTCAAAAATAAATAAATAAATAAATAAATAAATAATAATTAAAGCAGAAAGTGGCTCCCAGCAGCCTGGCAGGTGAGGCGGGTACTTTGCCCCTTCAGGCCTCTAGGTTTGAACCATCAGACAGCAGGGCAGCTGGAGCCATCCATTCCCCGGCTTCTCCTATAAATGACCTCTGGTTCAGTGCAGCCCCCAGTCCTGTCCTGGCCTTGGTAGAAGCAGAGAGCAGATGGTCTAAAATCCATCAGGGTCAGGCTGACCTCCACTGGCTCCCTCCACACACATGGCCCCCAGCTGGGGTAGAGGCAGAAGGAGTGGGAAAGAGATGTTCTAAAATACGTGTACAAACATTGAAATTGTTTTTCCATCCTTATCTCCAGTTTCTGTTTCATGAGTCTTTCTATGGAAATAAAACTAAGTTTACTGGTGTGATTAAAACAGTGAATTTCCCCCTCCAATGGAGACAAGTGCAATGGTTGGAGTTTCAGAGTCTAATTACCAGGAGCAGTTAGAGTAGCTTAGTAAGTGGGTGTCCAGATGACATAGGTGTTCTTGCATATTTCAATATCTATTTAAAGAAAGGGCGCCCAGCCTCCATTAACATCCAGAGATGCTCCTAGAAGCCACCCTCTTTCCCATCATTAAGGTCAATCTGAGTTTCTAAACAAAGAGCAGGATAAATGAATTGGACCTGCCAGGCCCAGGCAGCCCTGGGCTCCTCAGCCCAGCAAGGGCTCCCAGTGTTGTTCTTTCTCATTAAAATGAAGGTCAAAGGAATCATGTGTCCTCTGGCTTTGAGAGAAAGAAATCTTCCCAGGGACTCCTGAGACAGAGAAGGGAAATGTGAGCCCACCATAGGAGAACAGGACAGACTCAGGCTGTGAGTCAATCTTGCACTTTCTTTTTCTTTTTCTTCTTCTTCTTCTTTTTTTTTTTTTGAAACAAGGTCTTGCTCT